>NC_083735.1:3030000-4280000 GCF_028564815.1 Eubalaena glacialis | reverse complement strand
CCTATTTCCTCTTCATTGGTTTGGTCTGGTGGGTTTTTACTTTTCTCCTTTATCACTGTGTATTTCTCTGTTTTCTCATTTTGTTTAACTTACTGTGTTTGGGGTCTCCTTTTCTCAGGCTGCAGGTTTGTAGTTCCCTTTGTTTTTGGTGTCTGCCCCCAGTGGGTAAGGTTGGTTCAGTGGGTTGTGTAGGCTTCCTCGTGGAGGGGCCTGGTGCCTGTGTTCTGGTGGATGAGGCTGGATCTTGTCTTTCTGGTGGGCAGGACCATGTCCGGTGGTGTGTTTTGGGGTGTCTGTGAACTTATTATGATTTTAGGCAGCCTCTCTGCTAATGGGTGGGGCTGTGTTCCTGGCTTACTAGTTGTTTGGCATGGGGTGTCCAGCACTGGAGCTTGCCGGTCTTTGAGTGGAGATGGGTCTTAGCGTTGAGATGGAGATCTCTGGGTGAGCTCTCGCCGATTGATATTACGTGAGGCCAGGAGGTCTCTGGTGGTCTGATGTCCTGAACTTGGCTCTCCCACCTCAGAGGCTCAGGCCTGACACCCGGCTGGAGCACCAAGGTCCTGTCAGCCACATGGCTGAATTTGCATTGCTTCGGTTGGTGAGTTTTTCGTCTGCTTCCCCTGTTCTCTGTTTCTTTTCACCACTACCTTCTGTGTTTCTCCTAGCACCGTTTGGACTATCTGTGGGATAAAGTAAAAGGTGTTTTTCCCCTGGGGTGCAAGTATAGTTGTGGTAGGAGTTGGGGGTGAGGTTGTGGGTCTGTTTCCCTTGGGACTAAGACTTTTCTTTCACAGTTTTTGCTAGTCTCTTCTCAGCCTCCCTAACTGACTTAAAGGGGAAATAGATCACAGTCAAATTAGCCCTAACGGCTTCTAATGCATTTTCTAGAGCTTTTCTGAGTTGGGATCCAATGCAGTAAGAGGAGCAGCCAGTACAGCCACTTTGGAAGACAATTTGGATGTTTCTTACGAAAGTAAATATATCCTTAACCATACGATCTAGTAGCTGTGCTCCTGTTATTTGCCTGAAGGAGTCAAAAGGGTGTGTGTCCACAAAAAACTGCACGTGGATGTCTATAGGAGCTTTATCCATAATTGTCAAAACTTGGACACAAACAAGATGTCCTTCAGTAGGCAAATGAATAATTAAACTGTGGTACAACCAGACAATTAAATATTATTCAGCATAAAAATAAGTGAGCTTTCAAGCCATAAAAAGCCATGGAAGAACCTTAAATGCATGTCACTAAGTGAAAGAAGTTAATCTGAACGAAACTACACACTATAGGCTCCCAACTAGATTACATTCTTCAAAAGGCAAAATTATGGAGATGGTAAAAGAAACAGTGGTTGCTAGGGGTTAGTAGGGCACGATGAGTGAATAGGTAGAGAACTGAGCAGAGAAATTATTCTGTATGATAATGTGGTGGTAGATATGGGTCATTATAGAATGGTCGAAACCCTTAGAAGGTACCACACCAAAAGCCAATACTAATGTAAACTATGGACTTGGTGTGACAATGATGTGTCAGTGTGTGTGGATGGTAACAAATGTTCCCCTGTGGTGGGGATGTTGATAGTGCAGGAGGTTGTGAGTGTGTGTAGGCAGAGGTTATTGAGAATTCTCTGTATTTTCTGCTCAATTTTGCTCTGAGCCTAAAACTTCTAAAAAAAAAAAGTCTTTTAAAATTTATTTTATTATAAATGTGGAGATGTTGTTTGAAAGATATAAATGAGTAAGTTCTGGAGGTCTACTGTACAGCATGGTAAAATATATATATTTTTTGGTAGGTAATCAGATATATGTCTGTTTTCTCATAAGACTTAAAGCTTTGCTAAATTTTGTGCTGTGTAATAAAAGTAGCACGTTATATTTAAATTTTGATTAACTAGAGACAAGGTGAATGGAAAGACTCAGCAACACTAATGATAGAATCCAAATGGGCAGATTTTCATATAATCTCAAATACTATATTTTTCCTTCTATAAGCATTAGTGTTTTTACTGAAGTATAGTTGATTTACAATATTACATTAGTTTCAGGTGTACAAAATGGTGATTCAATATTTTTATAGATTATACTCCATTTAAAGTTATTACAAAATAATGGATATATTTATGTGTGCTGTACAATATATCTTTGTTGTTTACTTATTTTATACATACTACTTTGTATCTCTTAATCCCCTACCCTATCTTTCCTGTCTCTCTTTCCCTCTCCCCACTGGAAACTACTAGTTTGTTCTCTATATCTGTGAGTCTGTTTCTGTTTTGTTATATTCATTTGTTTTATTCTTTAGATTCTATATATTAGAGTATTTGTCTTTCTCTGTCTGACATACTTCACTAAGCATAACACCCTCTAGGTCTATCCACGTTGTTGAAAATGGCAGAATTTCATTTTTATAGCTGAGTAGTATTCCATTGTTTGTATATGTGTGTGTTTGTGTGTGTGCCTGAGTGTGTGTGTGTTTACTCTTGTTTATCCATTCAACTATTGATGGACACTTAGGTTGCTTCCATATTTTGGCTATTGTAAATATTGATGCTGTGAACATTGGAGTGCATGTATCTTTTTAAAAAATTTTTATTTATTTATTTATTTTTGGTCGCGTTGGGTCTTCGTTGCTGTGCACAGGCTTTCTCTAGTTGCAGTGAGTGGGGGGGCTACTCTTCAGCATGGTGTGTGTGCTCCTCATTGCAGTGGCTTCCCTTGTTGCGGAGTATGGGCTCTAGGTGCACAGCTTCAGTAGTTGTGTCACGAGGGCTCAGTAGTTGTGGCTTGCGGGCTCTAGAGCATAGGCTCAGTAGTTGTGGTGCACGGGCTTAGTTGCTCCGTGGCATGTGGGATCTTCCTGGACCAGGGATCAAACCCATGTCCCCTGCACTGGCAGGTGGATTCTTAACCACTGTGCCACCAGGGAAGTCCCTAGAGTGCATGTATCTTTTTGAATTAATGTTTTCATTTCTTCAGATATATAACCAGGAGTGGAATTGCTGGATCATATGGTAGTTCTTTTGTTTTTGGTTTTTTGTTTAATTTAATTTTGGCTGCATTGGGTCCTTGTTGCTGCACGTGGGTTTTCTTTTTTTTTTAGTTGCAACGAGTGGGGGCTACTGTTTCTTGAGGTGTGCAGGCTTCTCATTGTGGTGGCTTCTCTTGTTGTGGAGCATGGGCTCTAGGCGCACGGGCTTCAGTAGTTGTGACACATGGGCTCAGTAGTTGTGGCTCATGGGCTCTAGAGCACAGGCTCAGTAGCTGTGGTGCACAGGCTTAGTTGCTCCATGGCATTTGGGATCTTCCCAGACCAGGGCTTGAATCTGTGTCCCCTGCATTGGCAGGCAGATTCTTAACCACTGTGCCACCAGGGAAGCCCCATATGGCAGTTCTATTTTTAGTTTTTTTAGGAACTTCTGTACTGTTTTCCATCGTTGCTGCACCAATGTACATTCTCACCAACGCTGTACTAGGGTTCTCTTTTCTCCACATCCTTGCCAACACTTGTTTTTTGTAGACTTTTTGATGATAACCATTCTGACAACTGTGAAGTAATAGCTCATTATGGTTTGGATTTGCATTTCTCTGATGATTAGTGATGTTGAACATCTTTTCCTGTGCCTGTTGGCCATCTGTATATCTTCTTTGTAAAAATGTCTGTTCAGGTCTTCTGCTCATTTTTTAATCAGGTTGTTTGGTGTTTTCTTGGTATTAAGTTGTGTGAGTTGCTTATATATTTTGGATATTAATCCACCATATCATTTGCAAATATTTTCTTCTATTCAGTAGGTAGTCTTCATTTTGTCTATGGTTTCTTTTGCTGTACAAAAGCTTTTAAGTTTAATGAGGCCCCATTGGTTTATTTTTGCTTTTGTTTCTTTTGACTTTGGAGACAGAGCCAATAAAATATTGCTACAATTTTTGTCAAAGAGCGTTTTGACTCTGTTCTCTTCTAGGAGTTCTCTGATGTTACATTTAGGTCTTTAATCCATTTTGAATTTATTTTTGTATATGGTGTGAGAAAATGTACTAAAATCATTCTTTTACATGTAACTGTCCAGTTTTCTCAGCACCACTTATTGAAGAGACTGTCTTTTCTCCAATGTATATTCTTGCATTCTTTGTCATAGATTAATTGACCATAAGTGCATGGATTTATTTCTGGGCTCTCTGTTCTGTTCCATTAATCTATGTGTCTGTTCTTCTGTCAGTCCATGCTGTTTTGATTACTGTAGCTTTATAGTATTGTCTGAAGTCAAGGAGCATGATGTCTCCAGGTTTGTTCTTTTTTCTCAAGATTGCTTTGGCAATTCAGGGTCTCTTGTGGTTCCACATAACTTTTAGGATTATTTGTGTTAGTTCTGTGAAAAAATGTCATGGGCATTCTGATAGGGTTTGCATTAAATCTGTAGATTTCTTTGTGTAGTATGAACTTTTTAACAATATTAATTCTTCTAGTCTATGAATATGGGATATCTTTCCATTTTTTTGTATCATCTTCAGTTTACTTCATCAGTGTTTTAGTTTTCAGAGTATAGGTCTTTCAACCCCTTGGTTAAGTTTATTCCTAAGCATTCCACTCTTTTTGATGCAATTTTAAACAAAATTGTTTTCCTGCTATAAGCATTCATATGTTTTGAAAAAAAGAAATTGTGTTATGTTTACAGTCTCACTAGAGACTGGCAATACTCTAGTAATTAAACATGGTGATATTTTATATCTCTCAAGTGCAGTTTTGTAGAAATTTAAATTCCACCACAAATTACTCAAAACAGTTTATTACAGAAACACTTTTCATAACATCTTGATGAAAGTAAAATTTCAACAAGAGTGTGGGGACAGAGCATGGAAGGAAGGATCCATGTTAAAACAAAGGGAAATAATTCCCTCAGAGATAAGTCTTTATTTCTTAAACTGAGTTCTTGAATTACATGTGGATGTATTTTTTTAAATTGCAGTATAGATGACATATAATATTGGTTTCAGGTGTACAACTTAGTAGTTCGACATTTATGTGCATTATGAAATGATATCCACAGTAATTCTTGTAACCATCTGTTACCATACAAATTTATTACAAAATTGTTGACTATATTCCTTGTGCTGCTCTTATATCTCCATGATTTACTTATTGTATGACTGGAAGTTTGTGCTTCTTACTCCCTTTCACCTGTGTTGTCCATTCCCCTCCCCCTTCTTACAACCACCAGTTTGCTTTCTTATCTGTGAGTCTGTTTTGGTTTATTTTCTTTTTGGGGATTACATATATAAGTGAAATCATGTGGTATTTGTCTTTCTTTGTCTCGTTTATTTTGCTTAGCATAATAACCCTCTAGATCATTCATGTTGTTGCAAATGGCAAGATTTCATTCTTTTTACAGCTGAGAAATATTCCATCCTATGAACATACCATATCTTCTTTATCCATCCATCTATAAGTTGCTTCCGTATCTTGGCTATTGTACATAACAACACTGTGATGAACATAGGGGTGCATGTATCTCTTTTAATTAGTGTTTTCATTTTCTTCACATAGATACCCAGGAATGGAATTCCTGGATCATACAGTAGTTCTCTTTAATTTTTTGAGAGACCTCTATACTGTTTTCCATATGCAACAATTTACATTCCCACCAAGAGTGTACAAGGGTTCCTTTTTCATGAATGCAGTTTTTGGATCCACATACCAAATGTAAATGTTTATAAATTATTGGATTGACAGAAGGTTACAGAGAAATCATGTTTTCTGTATTTTGCTGTCATGTATTCAACATAGTTCATAGCAGTTAAAGAATAAAGACATAGATCAAAAGGAAATCATTAAAAAATATTTATCATGGAAATGCTAATCATAAGAAAGCTGACATGTATATCACCATCTGGCAAAGCCAACTATAGAAAAAGGAATAGTATCAGAGGTAGAGATAACATTCAAACCATGAAAATATTTGTTCTCAAGAGAAAAAGATGAGTGTTCCAGCAATGATAATAAACAACTTAAAACTGAACACATCAGAAACAAGTTAATTCAAATGTATGTTAATTTTTAACATTATTATACAAAAATAATCAATTCATAAAACTCTTGTGCTCAGTACTATTAATAAAGATCTTTCCTGGAATATACTCTTTAGGCAAAAAACTATAGTATATGTTAGATTTATTCAATGTTTCCTTTTGATTAGAGTTATTCATGTAGTAATTTTGGAACTATTTTGTATCAATTGTAAGATAAAACAAATTAGTAAATATATTAGTAATTTGATGTTATATGAAGTACACCACCCAACTATCTAACATTCTTGCTCAGAATGTTTAACCTGAATCTAACTATAAGAAAGAAAATATTCAGAAACATCCAGATTTTGTGGTAAACTGCAGTATAACTGTGCATTTTTCAACTACTTGAACTTTCCAAGTAATAATAACAGTGCAATGTCATAAATTTTGTAAGAGTCTGGAAGACGGTTTGAAATTAACAGAGATTCAGAAGACAATCTAATATAGTTTTGTGGTCCTTAACTGAACAGTAGGTTGGGGAATAAGAATCTCTAGAGTACATTTTTGGAGACGTTAGGATATGGATTGTATTATTCATAGATCATATATTTGATACTGCTAATGAAATGATGTGTATGGCTTCTGTTATTACAGTTGTGAGGGCCATGTATTTGATCTAATCTTCTATTTTCTTTTTTTTTTTGCCTTTCTCTGTGAGAATTTATATACAATTGATATTTCTGCCTTGAATGTCTAGAAAATTTTCTAGATGAAGCCATATGAGCTAGTTTTTCTTTCTATGAAGGTGTTTAGTAATGGATTAAATTTCTTTGACAAAGAACAAAATATGAACATTTTCTATTTTGGACTCTATTAGAGTTAGTATTTTTACCCCATTTTCATATTTATCAACATATTTTTATAATATACTTTTATTATTGTTATACTATCTGTGGTGTATGTTGCAATGTTAAATTCTGGCACCTAAAAACATGCTTTCTCTAGTTTAAATAGTCACACTAGGCATTTATCAAATAATTTTTTCAAAGAGTCAACTCTTCGCTTTGTCTAAATTCTCTAGTTTTTTTTTTATGTTTTAGGTTTCTACTCTTTATTCCATCTTTCTACATTTTAAGTTTGATTTACTGTTCTTTTCATAGTTCAATTGGAAGAAATTTCAAGTAGTCAATACCTTTATTTTCTTCTTATATATTCCTCTAAGGCATTTGACTAACCCCTGTTTTAATTATTTCCTGCAAAAATTCATATATTATTCAGGTATATATTTTCAACTTTTCATTGGATTTTGTGTTTGAAGTATGGCATGTATCAGGTGTGTGGTCCAATATCTAGGCACTTGAGGGATGTTCTAGTTAACTATTTTTAAAGTAGATATCTAGCTTAGTTACATTGTGGTCAGAGAAATCACAATATTTCAATGTTATAAATATTTTGAAATTTCTTTATACCCAACTATAAAATTTGGCAAATGTTTCACAGCAGCTGGAAAAAAATGTGATTTCTGTTGTTTTGTGGCACCAGGTTTTATATATGAAAATGAAGTTAAATTTTTTAAATTATAAAAAGTATTTTATTTTCTTCATCATTTTTTAATTTCTTTTATCGACTATTGGATGATGTTTGTTAATATTTCCCATTAAGATTGTAAATTGTTCTCTTCTGATCATTTGAGTTTTGCTATATAGATTTTAAGCTATGCTACTAGTATGTAGAAGTTTGGAATTTTAAAATATTTATAATTCATCATTATGAAATGTCTACACATCTAGTATAGTTTCTTGCCTTAAAATCTACTATTAATAGATGTTTAAAGTTATTCTTTACATGACACATCTTTCCCTAACCTTCTCTTTCAACTTTTCTGTATTTTATCATTACAGTATATCTCTTGAAAGTAGCATAGGTTTAGGTTCTGGATCAGATCTAGTTTTACAATATCTGTGTCTTACCTGGAGAATTTAGCCCACATTCAGTGTAATAATTGATATCACTGGGCTTTCACCTATAACATTATTATATTTTCTATATAATTCCCTTATAAGATGCTATTTTCCTCCTATGTTTTCCTCTTTTCAATGAATAAATATTTGTAGTTGTTCCATATTTCCATTTAATAATTTAGCATTCTTTCGTTTTTAATAATTTAATGTTCCTAAGGATTGTATCATATATCCTTGACTATTTTTCAGTTTAATGCAAATATTTACCTAATAATTCTAGAACATTAGAACCCAGGATCTACCTTCAGATGCTTTACACTCCATATACTTACTGTCATGCATTTCCCCTCTGAATATATTTTAAAGCCCACAGGACATTACTGCTGCTGTTTTGTGGAGTTGGTATTCATATATATTTACAAACTTAACTCTCTCTGTAGTATTCATCATTCTCTCTTGCATTTCCTATTTCTTTCTGCGATTGTTTTCTTTTGCTTCATTAACTTTATAAATTTCTTCTTTAAATTCACTACTCCAGATGATCCAGTACCTCAGTTCCTCTTTAACTACATGTTCTCCTCAGTTTACATAGTTTCCAATTTAAAAAACATGTAAACTAACAAAGGGACATTACTGTGTAACCAACATCCAGTGAAAATAAGCTCGGATGTGAGTGCTCTAATGGTGCACTAGTTTTGCCTGTTTTTGCGCTCTATAAAACTGGAAGTATGCAGTATTTACTCCACATCTGGCTTTCTTTGCACAACATTACACATTTATGAAATTCATAAATATTTTGGCATGTGCTTCAGTTAAATGAGTTTTGGTTAGATACTGCTTTCTTATTCAGCAATAGTTAAATATATGTTACTATGTTATCTTCTGGCTTTTAACTTTTAAGAAGTCAGCTGTCAGTCTTAGAGTTGCTTCTTTGAAGGGAGGTGTATTCATTTGCTAGAGCTGCCGTAACAAAATACCAAAGACTGGGTGGCTTAAACAACAGAATTTTAATTCCTTGCTATTAGAAATCCAAGATCAAGGTTTTCGCAAGGTCGATATCTTCTGTGACCTCTCTCAGTGGCTTGCAGATGGTGGCTTTCTTGCTGTGTCCACACATGGTCTTCCCTTTGTGGTTACACGTCTCTGGTATCTCTCTCGTGTGTCCAAATTTCCTCGTCTTATAAGGACATCAGCCAGATTAGGTTAGGTCCCACCCTAATGACATCATTTAACTTAATCACCGCTTTAAAGGCCCTGTCTCCAAATACAGTCACATTCTGAGGTACTAGGGGTTAGAGCTTCAGCACATGAATTTTGGAAAGACTCAATTCAGCCCATAACAATATATATATAATGCTTTTAAGATGTTCTATTTCTTTTGGCTTTCAGTGGGGTGTTATCTAAGTGTTATTTTCATTTTATCTTTTTTGAGGTATGCTGAGATTCTTAAATTTTTGAATTGATATCTTTCATTTGGCAACATTTGAGGGCATTATGTCATCAAAGTTTGATTTTGACCCCCATTTTGTCTTCTCCTTCTGTTATTTAAATTACATATGTTTACGTTAAGATTTTTATGTGTTCCATGTATCTTCCAAGCTCGTATCCACATATCTACTCTTTATTTTCCCTCTGTGCTTCAGATTGACTTATTCCCTGACATAGCTTCCGTTTGATAATCTGTGTTTTGCTGTCCAATCTGTTGCTAATTCCATCCTTTAGTACTTAATTTCAGTTATAATACACATTTGCTCTAGAAAATCATTTAATTCTTTCCTATAAATTAAAATTCTGTAGGAAGTTTTCCATCCTTTCACCAATTTACTTCAGCCATTTTTTTTTAAATTTCTTGGTAACAAATTCATCATAGTTATTGTATGCTTTTTTTCCTGTCTGGGTCACCAGTTTGTTCACTTCTATTGTCTGGAGTGTCCTTTGTTTACTAATCATGTAGGTGTTGCTTCTTTTAGTTGTATTTTTAATATATGCTGAACTCTGTGTATAAAAGAAATTTAGAAGTGTCAAAGATTATGCTATCTTTCACAGGAGAGGGTTATATGTTCTCCTATGGTTTCTCCTATTGCCATAGAGTCTGAGGTGTGTCACCACAGTGCAACTTGGGAGTGAGCTGTGTAAAGGCTGGGTTTCAGTGTTTGTAAGTCTAAATTTATCTGTGGTTTCCTCCTGTTTCCAGAATGTGTCCCACAAGAACTTTTGCTAGATAGCCTGATTGGACTTTGTATCCTTAGCTCTGTAAGACTATTGCCACATTTTCTTGGTTAGAGCCAGTTGTATCTTTCCCATACTCAAAGGGTGGGGATTAAACATCATACACACAAATGGTAAGACCACTGGGGCCACATTAGAGATTGTCTCCCAAGGTACCCCGACCATTGATGTGACATGTCTAAATACATGGTTTCAAAAATGAATTTAGGTCATTAAGAAAAAAGAAAAATCAACTTGAAGAAGTTTAATTATATATATGACCAAATTCTTACAAAAATATATTTAAAGTTTTTTCGAGTGTGTGTGCATGTGTGTAAATGTTTCAGAGCAAATAAAGTTTAGAATTCTATTTCTCCAAGGAACTTCAGTTATTAACCTGAATGTTTACTATTTATATATTTGTTTCTTTGCTAAGAAGAAGAAAACATACTGTTTATATTAAAGCCTGATTATTTACACAGGGTCACATTTGTCCTCAAATGCTGGGTATGACCAGCATTTATAATACTTGTTAAAGTTGTAGAGAAGAAATCTTAATTCTGAGAGAATATTTGGATTCAATAGCTATAATACCTTTCAATCCACCATTTAAAATATTTTTAGCCTCAGGGTTTGTGTTTCATTTGACAGCTATCTCATTTTTTCCCCTTCCTTTTTACTGCAATGGCTGATTCTTCTCAACCCTAAGGACATTTATACTTCATCACAAGAAGCTGGGTGGAACATTCAGACTCGTACTCCTTTGGCACATTTGCAGTCATTCTCACCTGGTTGTAAAGTAGGAAATTTGATTTTGGTTTCCTTCATGATGTTAGAAAGTTTAAAAAGTATAAAATTACTGGAATGTGTTGTTTTGAGTAACTCATGAAGTATATCTGAAAGGTGAATTTCTAAAACTTTCATATATAAGCTGTTTTCATATCTAATAACAAAATAAATATGATCATTAAAACATTTACATCAATCATTTAAATCAGTGAGGTCACCAATCATTTTATATTGAATTTCCAATGCGAACATACTTACTGAACACTTATTCAGAGTAAAGCAGAGTACAGTGTACAAAAATTAATAGGAGATAGCTTTTACCCTGCCCATATTTGGGTTTTAATTTTTTATAATGCACTTAATGTTTATTTAAAACAGGGTAAAAGAATATTTCTTTTCTTATGTGATTAGTATGGGTAAATACCGAATTGCCTATATAAAATTGGTAATAAATATCCAAAGTACATCCAAGTCTCGTCTACTTGCATGACCAGGTCAAATAGAAATAGCTGATCGGTTCTTCTTTAACCAAATATTTCTTGCACACTCTGAATTTCTGACCTTAATTAGGGTTTTGATCAGATTACTGAGGTATTTTGAAACATGACTTTTATTTAATACCTACATTGAATATTGGAATAATTGTTAATTAGCTGACAAATATTTTGTAATAGTTTATTTTCAGTATCTGCTTTCTGGAATGTTGGAGAATATATTATGAGAAAAATACGAAAAAGTTAAGAGAAAATACTTACTGAAATTAAAATTTACTCCTTTGAATCCCTAAGTCCTGCCTCTAAATGCCTCACCAAAGTGAGACCTCCTTTTCATCCTGTCTTAGATCAGATCCCAGACTCAGTCCTAAAAAACTGTGTGTTCCTTGCCTAGAGTAATATTGGTGTTTTTTTTTTTTTTCCTTTGAGTCAACACTTGAGAGTTCTCTCGTACAACATCTTAAATTCTGTGGGTTTTTTGTATTATAAATGAGACACATATGATGTGAGCACTTGCTTTCCTAAACATTTTTAAGTTGTTGCAATAATATTTGTTATGTAGTAACTATAAATGTATATAATTAGCCTTGATAAAACATACGTGAAAAACAACTACAGAATGTAGAAGTTGAGAGCACAGGCTTTCAAGTCGGACTGATGTGATTTAAAAATCTGTGTCTTAGAAGCTATGTGACTTTGGATAAATTATAATAATGTTATTATTTAACTTACAACACTACGTGAGGATTAAATGAAAGAATGTATAAAAAACACATAGCACAGTGCCTCTTCCAAAGTATTCACTGATTTCTATTTTATTAATACTGATACTACTGCTGTCACTACTATCATTACAATTAAATCTCTCACTGCCTTCTCTAATTATTACTATAAAACAATCCACGTGGTAAGCTTTTAGGGAGCTTCCCATGCCAGAGGGTCACTAGTTTTAAAGAAATGGTTGTACAGTGCAGTGAGAACAATCAGACAGGACTTTCCCTTTGGGTGATGGGAGAGTACGGGTCTACCTGCCTGACCCTTGTCAGTTCATGTAATAAACTCTGAAAATAATACATAAAGCTGATACTTGAAGGCATTGGAGAATGAACAAAAGGAGCAGATTCTGGTTGGATAATCATACTCAGAGGAGGGAGTAACAGAGTAGTTTCCCCATTTTTGCTAAGTTTAGACTGGAGGCAGGCACAGTTAACATAGAGCAGTGAGGCTGTCAGTGGAAAACTCAAACTTTATGGCTTGAGAATCCACGAAATTGAGTGAAGGCAACCATGACCACTGGAGAGAGAAGGCTGAATCCAGGAAAGGAAAGAGCCAGAAAGAGGGTACTCAAATCATGTCTTTCTGTTTATCTGGCTGACCCCTGAACCATGCATATATAGACCAGACTCGAAGAATTCAGCTAAAGAGAAAGGATCAAAATGAAGGTCATGAGTGGCTACCCCAGAAAACAGAGTGCACAGTTTGCATCTAAACCAATTATATTTTGTTAAAACTAATATTTGCTAAAACAAAACAAATGTTGGCTAAAACAAAACACTTTCAGGAACAACAAATAAATCCAGAGTCCCTACAGCTTAACATGAATTTTGTCTGGGACACATTCCAAAATACCTGATGGAAAGAATCTATAATTAGGTACCCATTTTTAAAAACAATCAATTGAGAACAAACCTAAGATAAACCAAATGATATTCACAGATAATAATTTTAAAACTGCTAATATATATATATATGCTTATAAAATATACTTATAAAATATGTAGGTATATATACTTTCAAAGATTGAAAAGATAGGAAACATCACTAGAGGGGATAAAAACAATAAAAATAACACATGGAAATCAAAGATATGAAAACATCCAATATCTGAAATTTGAAAAAATAGCTGCTATCCAGGGGAAGGGTCATGAGAAAGAAGACAGTGACCTTGGAGATGCATCAATTAAAGTTATGTCTTAGAAAAAAATAGGAAAAATAGAGACAGACGTAGAGATCAAATGTATGGATACTAAGGGGGAAACGGCAGGTCGGATGAATTGGGAGATTGGGATTGACATATATACAGTATTGATACTATGTATAAAATAGATAACTAATGAGAACCTACTGTATAGCACAGGGAACTCTACTCAATGCTCTGTGGTGACCTAAATGGGAAGGAAATCCAAAAAAGAACAGATATATGTATATATATATATATAGCTGATTCACTCTGCTGTACTGTAGAAACTAACAACATTGTAAAGCAACTATACTCCAATAAAAATTAATTAAAAAAATAAGCAGAGTCTCAGGTAGCTGTTAGATCATACCAAATAGTTTAACATACACATAATTTGATTCCCAGAGAGAAAGTGTTATGGGTTGAATTGTCTCCCCAAAATTTATACGTTGACGTCCTAACTCTAAGTACCTCAGAATATGACTCTTTTTTGGAAATAGGGTCATTGCATGTAATAAGTTAAAATGAGGTCATACTAGAGTAAGGTGAACTCCTGCCCCGTATGACTGGTTTCTTTATCCAAAGGAGAAATTTGGTCACTGAGCTGCATACAGGGAGAACACATGTAATGATAAAGGCTAAGTTCAAGGTGATATTTCCACCCATTAAGGAATATCAAAGATGACCAGCAAACCACCAAAAACTAGCGGAGAAACATGGAACATATTCTCACAGCCCTCAGAAGAAACCAACCCTGCTAATACCATGATCTTAAATTTCTTGTTTCCAAAACTAGGAGACTCTAAATTTCTGTTATTTATGTCCCCTCAGTTTGTGGTCCCTTGCTATGGCAGTCCAGCAAACTAATACAGAAAGAAAGCAGACAGAATATTTGAAAAAATAGTGGCTTATTTTTTTAAATAAGAAAGATATAAAGTTATAGATTTCTACCGTGGTATAAAAGATGAGGATGAGGATAAGTTAACCTTTATGATCTAATGTTTTTCTACATTTTATGTAAAGCGGCATAATATAAACTTGAAATAGATGATGGAATCCCTTGAAAAATTACTAAAAACATAATGAAAATAAGTATATATGAAAATATTTCAATAAAAAAGTCAGGAAATGTCAGAGTCATAATAAACAGAGTTGCCAAAGAGAAACAATTAATGCATTACACTAACATGCTACAATATTACTAATTACATTAAACTGTAATAGACTCTCTCCAATTAAAAGGCATTAATTGTCATGAAAAATAAGACATGTCTTAAGTACAATGACAGCTATAGTTTGAAAACAAATGGCTGGAAAATATATACTATACAAACAGCAGAGTAGCAGGCCTTTTATTAATCTATTAGTACTGGATAAAATAGATTTAAATTTAAAAAATTATTACCATAGGGAGAGTGGGACATTGCCTAATGATAAAATTGTCAACTCACCTTGAAATCATAACAATTGTAAATGTGTATGTGACAAATAATAGAGCTTCAAAATACAAATACATATAGGAACATTCACATAATTAAAGGACAAATTACATGAGTCCACAATGATAGCTAGAGCAGTTTAACATTGCTATTTCAGCAACTACTATAATAACTAGATTTTAAAAATCAGTAAAAATATAGAAAGCCGAACAACACTATCAATCACTTTGTCCTATTTGATATTTACAGACACTACTCAATAGGAACACATTCTTTTCAAGTGCACATGATATATTCACCAGGACAGATCACATGCTGGGACATAAATTAAGTATCAATAAATTAAAATATGTTGAAATTCCTGCAACATAAGTACATTGAAAAACAATAAAACAAGCATTTAAAAAATTTCCAAGTACTTTGAAATTAAACAGAAATATCCAAATAATCCATAGGTCTAGAAAGAAAACACAGCAAATGAGAACATGTTTTGAACTAAATGGAAATGTAAATACAACTTATCAAAATATTTGGGTGCAGCTAACACAGTTCTTAAAGGTAATTTATGACTTTAAGTGATTATATTAGGAAAGATGAAAGATCATAATTCAATGATCTGTGTCGTCTTTATTTATTTAATTAATTAATTTATTTATTTATTTATTTTTGGCTGTGTTGGGTCTTCGTTTCTGTGCGAGGGCTTTCTCTAGTTGCGGCAAGCGGGGGCCACTCTTCATCGCGGTGCGGTGCGCGGGCCTCTCACTATCGTGGCCTCTCTTGTTGGCGGAGCACAGGCTCCAGACGCGCAGGCTCAGTAGTTGTGGCTCACGGGCCCAGTTGCTCCGCGGCATGTGGGATCTTCCCAGACCAGGGCTCGAACCCGTGTCCCCTGCACTGGCAGGCAGATTCTCAACCACTGCGCCACCAGGGAAGCCCCCCTCCTGAATTTTATATTACTCAAAACCTAAGGAATTCTGTCGTGTGGTTGTGAATGACTTTTTTTGTGACACTGGTTAAATCTCTAAAGTTACTGAATACATTAAAAACCAAGAATGTACTTATAACAGAATTGAAAAGTTCAAGAATGAAAGGTATTATATAAATAATTAAGAATGTTTGTATTGCATTTGAACATTAATCTTGATTCCTATGAATGAATTGGTTCACAGGCAAACATGTTACCTACCAAATAAGCCTTTAATATTTATTTAAAGCAACTATTAACAACATAAAATATAATAACCTTTATGAATACTTATAATGATGTTAAACATGGGACTTGTTAAGACTGAAGACAATTTCTTAAGTGACTTTCTAAAACACCCAAAAGAGATTTTTTGTATTCATAGTCATAGGAAAAAGAAAGGCAAAATGATGGTAAGTGGCAGGAACCTGAACGTCACATACAGGACAAACTATTTAGAATAGTTCTTGATCATATAAAAAACACTGATTCCAAAAAGTCTATTACTCCATGGCAACAATTGTACCATTTTAAATCAATAGGAATTTTAGAATGCAGCTAAGGGATTGAATTGAGCCCTGAGTAATTAATTAAAATGACAAATGTGTATAAATGATGAATATAGACCATTGTAATAGAGACTCGCCAGGTGTAGTATGTACGCTCTACTTTCCATTTTCAAATTTGCTTATAGCCTAATAGCGCCATGATTTTTCAGGGCTCATCTGAAATCCCAGCTCTCTGCAGATGACGGGTGATCTAGTTAGAGCTTCCCTTGGAACAGTGAGTATGCATCTAAAGACGTACAGAGGTGAGAAAATGAATGTTTAGAAGAGTTCAGAGAATGAGGAATCTCTGTAGGACGTAAAGAGGTGAACGGCCTAATTAACTTGGGGTTGGGAGGAAAGATAATTCATATTTTGCCTTTAGAACAAGGTTAGCTAAAATATCTGTACCTTTTTAATTTAGTATTTTCAAAATGTTGCCCGAAAGGTCTACACAAATCTCTCCTCTTTTAAAAACTTGAGATTTGTCCAAATGTGATTAATTTGATAACTTATCCTCCCCAAGTTATAAAATGGAAATTCCTAGCTGTTACTAATTACAAGCCTACCTTTCGTAAAATAATCCATAAAACAATCCAAATTTACTAGAAGGTTAAGTTCAGATGCACTGACTTGAATTAACAAATGACACTTTTTTTTTTACTTAATTCTTAAAAAAAGAAGAATTACATTAATACACTTAACTGATTTGGAAAAATTTTTTTTTATTATTAATTAATTAATTTATTTATTTTTGGCTGTGTTGGGTCTTCGTTTCTGTGCGAGGGCTTTCTCTAGTTGTGGCAAGTGGGGGCCACTCTTCATCGCGGTGCGCAGGCCTCTCACTATCGCGGCCTCTCTTGTTGCGGAGCACAGGCTCCAGACGCACAGGCTCAGTAGTTGTGGCTCACGGGCCTAGTTGCTCCGCGGCATGTGGGATCTTCCCAGACCAGGGCTCGAACCCGTGTCCCCTGCATTGGCAGGCAGATTCTCAACCACTGCGCCACCAGGGAAGCCCAAGATTTGGAAAATATTTTTAAAATAATTTATGAAGAGGTTTAGAGAGCAGAAAAATAGATAACGGAAATCTTGTGAGTCCTTGATATTGAATATTAATGAAAATAAAATATCTAAAATTCTGATAACCAGTGGATTCCTTTTCTTGAAGTATTACAGGGTCCAAATGAACATCACCTTCCGATCCTGTAGGTTGGCTTAAGCAACTCTCCTTAGAGTGTGTATGGTTAATTTTATACAGTTCCCCAATACATAACTTTTTATTGTTTTCCTCAAATTCAGAATTTTGTGTTTTAATTTTATAAAGATGAGAAATCAGTTTTGTAAACTAAAATATTTACTTATTAAAATTATATTAATACCTCTGTAAACTAGACAGAAAAGATAATGAGAAAACTGTGCATTTATAGAACTGCATGTCAGCATGGAAGATCCCTGCTGAGGGAATTTCCAGCACGACCTCATTCGTTGTTTAGACGTACACATGCATCTACTCGCCCAGCATGGTCAGTCCCCCACTTTTTTTTTTAAATTGAAGTATAGTTAATTTACAGTGTTGTTAATTCCTGCTGTACAGCAAAGTGATTCAGTTATACATATATATACATTTTCATATTCTTTCCTATTATGGTTTATCACAGGATATTGAATGTAGTTCTCTGTGCTATACAGTAGGACCTTGTTTTTTAATCTATTCCATATATAACACCTTACATCTGCTGACCCCAGCCTCCCACTCGATCTCTCCCCCAACTCCCTCCCCCTTGGCAACCACAAGTATGTTCTCTATGTCCGTGAGTGTTTCTGTTTCATAGGTAGGTAGACAGGTTCACTTGTGTCATATTTTATATTCCACGTGTAAGTGATATCATATGGCATTTGTCTTTCTCTTTCTGACTTACTTCACTCAATATGACAATCTCTAGTTCCATCCATGTTGCTGCAGGTGGCATTATTTCATTCTTTTTTATGGCTGAGTAATATTCCATTGTATATATGTACCACATCCTCTTTATCCATTCATCTGTCGATAGACATTTAGGTTGTTTCCATGTCTTGGCTATCGTGAATAGTGCTGCTATGAACATAGGAGTGCATGTATCTTTCTGAATTATAATTTTGTCTGGATATGTGCCCAGGAGTGGGATTGCTGGATCATATGGTAATTGTATTTTTAGTTTTCTGAGGAACCTCCATGCTGTTTTCCATAGCGGCTGCACCAACTTTAATTCCCACCAACAGTGTGGGAAGTTCTCCACTTATTGATGGTGCCCTTCTGCTGTGAATGTGCATGTCCAGCCGTCTGCTTCTTAGAGCTGACATCTACCTTCCTCATCCACTGTTGGTTTGCAAACTGGCCCCGTACCCAGAGGGCGAGGAGAAATCCAAGAAGGAGGCAGACCACTCTAGATAGGTAGGTGGCAGGTTTAATAAGCAAGGGAACTTACATACGAGCGGCCCCAAGACAAGGAGATCTACGCACTCACCCACCAGAATATGAAATGTTTACACATGCAGAGGTCGTAACTGGTTTCAGTCATGTCTACCACCAAGATGGTCTCAAGGACACACTGCTCTCTCAAGGATGTGACCTTGGAAATGGCTCCTAGTGGGGGACCGTTGGGCAGGATGTCCACTCCAAAGACAGGGGAGAAGGTGAGGAGCCTCTGCTTGTCCAGGTCCAGCTAGTGGGCCACTCGATGGCCACATCCTCTCCATGACCTCCTCCAACACCCACCAGCATTAGAGGAGGACTAGCGCCATGCAGATGAGTAATTCATCCCACTCTTCTAGGGACGTGTTATTGTATACTTACCTTAAACAAACAAACAAGAATTTGTTTGGTTTCATATAGTCAATAAGCACTGTAGCCGAGATTCCAACAAAGGCATGTCTATTTCCAAAGCCTACGCTGCTTCCTCAGGTGGAGGTGATCCTTAGATATTCTCACTTCTCTCAGTGATCTTTTAGTATACGTCTCAGGGCCACTGTCCACGACCACACCAGAGGTACACTGACTGCACAATTGCCAGGGGTGCCCTTCACATGGATAAAAATGTGACTGCTTCTGGGAGTTGCCTGGTACAACTGCTCCTGTATCTTAAGATGAAATTTCCAATCTTTCACCTTATTTAATTTTGATTCCAGTCACTTTTCCGCAGATTATTTTAGCATCCAGAATTTAATTGTTGAGTACATTTTTCCAGACTGACATAATACATATAATATGATAAAATAACACATATATAATACGGAATACCTATAATATAATGAATAGTCACATGCATTTTCTTCCACATATGAAATTTATAAATTTTGTTGATACTATCTTCTGTCATTGTGCCTTGCATTATAAAACATGAAAATATTTGATGGATGAATACATAAGTGTTTAGTTTCTATAGAATGAAACTCAGGGCGCTGTTTTATTTATTCATTCATTAATGTATGTGTGTATATATGCATGTATGTGTGTATGTAGGTGTGCATTTCTTTATGTAGTAAAGTGAACACGTGGCCATGGTATATTTCACTGTTTTATGGCAAAATCCCCAGTTACAAATAACCGACTGATAAGTAAGCTTTTAGCTGATGGTTTGTCTTAAACTGGGAAATTACAGAATTCCGGAGAATATATTGCACAGTAAATCATAATTCATTTTTAAGAGAACTTGAACTTTTTAGGGCAAAGGGAAGGCTGGTTGGAAAAAATTCTCTTAATATAACATTTAATGCACTGCTAAGATCTTTGTAACAGTGAGACTTGTTTAACATGGTGTCTGCTTCTTGGGAGGAATTGACTCTACTCCCCAAAAACGTGGTGATAGATAGAGGATAGATATCACCACTTTGATGTCTGTATAAAGGATTCTTGCTGTAGCAACGGGTTGTTGGATTAAGTATACTCAAGTCATATTTGAACTCCAGTTCAAAAGTTTTATGTTTCTGTAAACTGCTATTATATTCATGAATATCATGCCAATTTGTAAATTTTTCTTTTAGGTTATTGATTGACTAGAGTTTGGGAGAAAATCTCTTATTTTTAGAATAAGCTTTGATCATATGATTTTCCTTTGTAATAAATTTCTCTTTTAGCTTCTTTTATTAATAGTTTTGTTCCTTTCCTTGAGAATAATTCGCAATTGTCCTAACAATGGATCTTTCAATTTTTCTGTAATTAACACTTTCTCACCATCTTTCTAGAAGTCTTCTGGAACATTATTGGATTCTCTAAGGGTGAGATATCCTGTCATTGTTAAACATTCATAGATGGGATTTCTGCCACTAAGATAACAATAAGGGAATGGATTTATATATTGTAACCCGTTGGTGTCATTTTACTATTATAACTCTCATTCTTTGAAAGGCAGCAAAGCAAGGATTTCAGATATATGGTAGAAATGTACACTTGGTTGTTGAATGTGCTGGGAAGAAAGCAAGGTAATTAAATTCTTGGTAGCTCACACAGGGGTCAAAAGTCAAAATTTAGAAAGCTATGGTTTTTCCATTTCTGTTAAGTGTTCTCAATTTTAAATGCTGATTTAAGAGACTATCAGACTTTCTTTTGTTTCTTCAGTAGTAATACAAAGCAAACTGCAAGCTGCAAAACTGGGAGAAAGTTGGTATTTGCTTCATGTTAACAGTCATGGTAGCTAGGGATTTAAATGATAAACCAGGTATTAATTAGGTAAGATATGTTTTGTTTCTCCTTTATTCAAATATTGGAGTTTAACTGAATGTCATTGTACATAGGATTTAGTCGTGATACTCAGATTTGAAACTTTCTATTCCATAGCATTAACAAAAGGCAATATAACTATTTGTAGATACATTCTCATGTCTTTAATTTATATATTTAATTAATATATAATTTTAATTTATTTTATATATTTAGCTAATCTTACTCTATCTTCTGTAAATTTGAGTTTAAGGGGAAAAAAATCTACTGTAAATTAAGCAGTATGCATGTGATTTTTCAGTGCTATCTGAATATATCACTAATGTAAAATAGAGAAAAGTTTCATTAGCATGTGATATTTTAGGATAACAGAATTATGTGCTATCCATCAAAGGTAAGTGTTTCTCTTAAGTAATATTTGCCTTTGCTATGGCTATAAGTGAGTATTTTGGGGGTACAGATTAACCTTGATTTGCATTTAATTAAACCAAAATAGAAAGGGAATAAGTGTTTGTTGAATTTAATTCAATCCCAGTTAATTACCAAAGGCACATACTTGTCTAATTTTTTGACTAAAATTAGTATTTTGCAATTGATAGAAATGCCTCTATGTATATTTCACCTCATTTCTGTCACTTTGAGTCCCATTAGCCTCCTTTACCAAGAGAGAAGCTGCTTTTTTTGGAATATATGAGCACATTTAATTTTTAATCAATTCAGGCCTACCTAAAGAAGTTTTAAAGTTCATTGTGATTAGTCGTTCATGCTTTCAGGAAGCAGAGAACTATTGGCCACTTGTCTGAAGGGCCTGCAGGCCACCTCTTAGAGGTCCATAGGGAAGAGAGATTGGACAAAATCAATCTGTGCCACTACCACCAGGCCTGAGTGTAGACCCCTGGAGAGCTGGGCTCAGGTATAAGTGAGCCTCGAGGGCTGCTCTTCGTGGAAGAGACAGGTATACATGCCTGGATGAGAAGTCTTTTTGTAAACTGAGGCCTCTTAGCAAGTAGGAGGTAACTACAAGCACAGTTTTCTGAACCAACTGCCAAGAAAGGAAAGAATGCAGGGGGAGAGATTTTGTAAATGATGCTCCCACGAAAGATGTCAAAGCAGACCAGGAAGCAAGAACCACTTTAAATACCAAGGTTTGCAGACAGTATCCAAGGGTCCCTAAATATCACGTAACGGTTTCTCCCAGGCATGAACTTGCACTTTGGCAGAGAAGGTGTTTTTATTTGAGCTTATGGTCCTGCTCAGAAATCTCTCTTTTTCTGGTCTTAGAATCTATTCCTTAGTACATCATGCTTTCTTAGTGTAGACAGTTTAAAAGCATCTCTTGGTTTTCCAAACTCAGTAGGTCATGAGCTTTTCAAGGATAGGGAGTATGACTTATTTATTTTGATAACTCCCAAGCCTGCCACAATTACTGTCATGTTAAAAAATTCAAACTCTCAAGTAAGTGGTGACACATTAAGTCAGAACCCCTTGCTGTGATTAAAGAAAAAGAAAGAAAAAAGAAAGAAAAGAAAAAAGCCTTCGTTCAGTGATTGAATGAGATTGAATTCAAAGGAGGAAGAAAGGTCACAGACAGGGGAAGCAGACATCCTAAAAACAGCATATTTCTTAGGTCTTCAAGGTGCAAAACCTCTTGATCCTTCAACATGTTTTCCCGTTTGTCACACAGAGAGGGGAAAGTGTAGGACAGAAAGAACATGAACTGTTACGTGGACACACTTGCTTCATTGAGCAACTCTCCCTGTAATCCTTTCACCTCTGTCATTATCTTAAAAAAAGATATCCCCCCAACTTTTCAGTCCCCGCTGCACTTTGTCTACTGAGAACACATCTCCAGTTATGTTAGATGCCTCGGAGACATGGTCTGACTCCTCATTTTGTGTAACTCCGCCTTTTTCTTTAACATTGAATCATTCAGTAACCTCATCTTCATTTTAGACTTCTACTTTCTTCATATTTAATTTGAACTACCTGGGAGCCCTTTCAGTTCTTACCTTATTAGATCAATAAAATGTGTCCTTTAAGTCTGCATTTTATAAAACCAGAAATAGTCTTATCTAAAACATACAGCCATTATTTTTAAAAATCTACCTTGTTTTCACCTATTTTATGTGTGTGTGTGGGCCTGTGTGTGTGGTTATTTATTTTTAGAAAAATGTGTTTCTAGTATGTTCAACATTTTTTAAACAAAATCCTTTAACTTCCCTGATCTCATTGTCCTTTAAATCTATTCTGTATCAGGCGGTTTCTCCTTGGATGTCTATGTATTTAGGTGTATATGCTCCCTGGTGTATATATATTTTTGTTTGTTTTACTTTACATAATATTTTGCTGAAATATACTCACAGAAAAGTGCAGAAACATAAAATGCAGCTCAATGAATGATGATAAAGTAAGCATATCATGTGACCTCTACCCAGATTAAGAAATATAGAATATTAACAAATCTCAAATTCCCCTAATTACCCCTTCCAAATATTAACCTCTCTTTCCTCTTCAAAGGTTATCCCTATCCTAATATGTAACATCATAGGTTAGTTTGGTCTCTTTTAAAAGTCTTTCATATAAAAATATACAATATTTTCTTTTATACGGTTTTGTGTTTGGCTTCTTTCACTCAACACAGTGTTGGTAGAATTCCTTCCTGCTACGTGTGTAACTGCAGATCGTTCTTGTCTTTTCATGTTTACCTATTACTGTATACTATTCTATTGTAACAATATCATGATTTTCTTTACCATTTTAATGTTAATGGACATCTGGATTTTTTCCGAGTTTGGCTGTTTTGAACAATACTGCTGAGAATATTTCGTCCATATCTTTTGATGCACGTATGTGTGTATTTCTCTTACATATGAAATTGCTGAGTCCTGGTTTGGGCTTAGATCACCTTAGTAGATCATGGCACCCATATTTCTAAAGAGACATTATCAGTTTAAACTATGATTTCTGCAGATCCTCAACAAAACTTGGTATTATCAATACATTTAATTTTAGCTATTTGAGTTTGTGTGTCTTGGTGTTTCATCTTGGTTTTAACTTATGTTTTGCTGATTTTGAGTGAGATTGAACAAGTTATTTGTATAGGCTATTAGGATATCAGCGTTTTTGAGGAACTGTTTTCTTATTTCTTGCACTTTTTTCCTTACTCTTTTCTTGCTTATTTCCCCCCCACTATCAATTTTCACTGGGGGTGTTATCACCCACTAATCTTCTCTCCTCTCTATCTTACGATCTTCTCCTGTCTCTACTTGTGTTTCTAAATTTTTCTTACTCTATCAATCTTGTCCTTTCCACACACTCTCACTTCCTCTAAGCCTACTTATTCAAAAATGACACTGCTTCTTCTCATGATTTCCAAAATATAATTCTCTGATGTTTACAGCAGTATCTTTGGATCTGGAAGCTAGTTTGAAATATTGTAAGATATAATACTATAATATAATTTATATTATAATAAATATTCAATTTCTGGGTATTTTAATAATTTGTTTTTTTTAATTTATTTATTATTTTTGGCTGCACTGGGTCTTCGTTGCTGTGCGCGGGCTTTCTCTAGTTGTGGCAAGTGGGGGCTACTCTTCATTGCGGTGCACGGGCTTCTCATTGCAGTGGCTTCTCTTGCTGCAGAGCATTGGCTCTAGGCGTGTGGGCTTCAGTAGTTGTGGCACGTGGGCTCAGTAGTTGTGGCACGTGGGCTCAGTAGTTGTGGCACACGGGCTTAGTTGCTCTGTGGCAGTTAGGATCTTCCTGGACCAGGGCTCGAACCCGTGTCCCCTGCATTGGCAGGCAGATTCTTAACCACTGTGCCACCAAGGAAGCCCAGTAATTTGCTTTTTAACTGTTAATAATTACTTCTAATTATATTACATGAAAATTTTATTTTAGTTGTATATCACATGCATATTAACATTTTTTCCTTCAGTACTATACAGTCATAAGGTTGCAAGTTATGAATGTGATAGTTAATAAAAATATAGAAAAATCATCTAGGTAAAAAGTATAAAATTTATGGTAACAAATAGTACCAAATGATAGAATCAAATAATTTTAGATGTCTGGTAAAATGGATTCTTTTTACCTTGGTGAGTAACATAGAATAAAAGCATGTTAACATTAAGTAAAAACATAGTAACACCAAGTATATGTTTGAACAAGCAGAGGAAATCAGTGGCAAAAGAAAATTGCAGAATTATGACTTATTCCAATTTTAGAAATGATTAAGAGCTATCATAAAACAAATAGCTGTGTGAAGAGAAATAAACTAGATGGTCTGACAGAGGCCTCTTTTAAATCGACAAATTCTAAGATTCTGTGAGAAACTATCCATCAAAAACTCAGGCTCAGGTGGCTTTAATACATCTCTCCTCAAGAAATTGAAAGTAATGAAGAAGAGTATATAATCAAATGACAGGTGGAGAGCATTCTGCAGTGGGGTTTTCTTTGCAAATAATAAGGCAAAGGAAAGAATAATACTGATGATAAAAGAATTTTGAAAGAATAGAGAATGGACTTGAGGACACGGGGAGGGGGAAGGGTAAGCTGGGATGAAGTGAGAGAGTGACATGGACATATATACACTACCAAATGTAAAATAGATAGCTAGTGGGAAGCAGCTGCATCGCACAGGGAGGTCAGCTCGGTGCTTTGTGACCTCCTAGAGGGGTGGGATAGGGAGGGTGGGAGGGAGATGCAAGAGAGAGGGGATATGGGGATATATGTATGTATATAGCTGATTCACTTTGTTATACAGCAGAAACTAACACAACCTTGTAAAGAAGTTCTACTCCAATAAAGATGTTAAAAAAATTTTTTTTAATGTATTGACAAATCCCAATTTAAAAAAAAGAATAGATACAGAGTATACATGCAAGAACAGAATTTTAAGTTTTACTTTTGATCCCTCAAATATTAATGATTTTCTACAGTGTGTAGTGTCATAGGCCCTGGCATGGTGATTGGGCTCTTTTTTCCTCCCTATTGTTTGAGAGAGAACAATGATTATAATTCAATAAATGCTTCCGTTGAAATATGTTTCTTTAGAACATCAAGCTGTTTCAAAATTTAAGGAAAAAAATTCTCTCCTCTCATTTTGTGATACATCTTTAGCTTCACCTTAAAATACTCTGATGCACTATTATATATGCATCTCTGCCAAGTTTGCCTTCTCAGACTGAAATTAAAATCAGTATCTCAGTATCAGAGTTTCTTACCTCTTCAAACTCTAATGATCTTGCTTTTTTAAAAAAATTTATTTATTTATTTTTGGCTGTGTTGGGTCTTCGTTTCTGTGCGAGCGCTTTCTCTAGTTGTGGCAAGCGGGGGCCGCTCTTCATCGCGGTGCGCGGGCCTCTCACTATCGCGGCCTCTCTTGTTGCGGAGCACAGGCTCCAGACGCGCAGGCTCAGCAGTTGTGGCTCACGGGCCCAGTTGCTCCGCGGCATGTGGGATCCTCCCAGACCAGGGCTCGAATCCGTGTCCCCTGCATTAGCAGGCAGATTCTCAACCACTGCACCACCAGGGAAGCCCGGGAAGCCCCTGATCTTGATTTTTATGTCCAAATGGTCAAGCAGCTCTACAAAGTATGTAGACGATGGTTTTAATTTTTAGTCAATCACCTAATTTTTAGTTACCACAATTTTCTTCTCCACAAAAGTTACTGTGATGCAAATTTATGATGTGAGTTTTTATCTTTCTTATGGGAGGGAAAAATCAATTTAAGGAAAGGACAAAGTGGAATCTGTAGTGATTATTGGTGGATGAAACATAGCAGGATAAGCATTCCTTTCCCTTGATTTTTCCCTGGAACACGGTGGTGAGTACCTAAGGGGCATTTGACACAATGAAGGGTGGGAGAACATATCCGAATAGTTTATGGTTTTGCAAAGGACTTGGGTTCAATACCACACAGGAAGCGAATCAGGTGTTGGACTCCTCCACAAACGGCAGGAATTTAGCCCTGGGATCACCTGCAGGATGTGAAAGCCTTCAAAGGGCTACATTCCCCTTCAGACTATGGGCCAGGAAATTTCACCGAGCTCAGGCAGAAAGCAAAAATGCTCCCTTTTAAAGGATTTCTCTTGTAAATTAAAACTTCAGTTTCCCCCCATCATACGTTAGCAATCCAAATTAACACTAATTGGTGTGGGAATTTTTGAGCCAAAAATATCGTGAAGACTTGTCATAGGCAGGTAACATTTCTGGGGTTCTTAGAGACATAAACACAGAAAGCAGTGTGCAGGACACTGCCTTACATGTAGATTTACAGAAAGCGGGTATTTGGAGGCAGCAAGAACCTGTCTTGCAGGTACACACAGCCCTGATTACCTTGCTCTTGCACCAGGTCTTTCTGCAGTGGCTTCTCCATTTAGATTTAATTTAATTTGTAATTGTGAATCTTTCTATAATCTACCCTACCTATAAATTTTGAATTGCCTTATTTAATACATAGTTTTTTCTTACCTTCTCAAGGGAATTTTAAAAATATTGTTCAGTGAGCTTATTTAATGCTTCTCTCTCCTGTATTAGACATTTCCCCCCACCTGTGCAGCTAATAATTAATAGAATTAATTGCTACAGGTCAGTCATCCAGGAACAAATGTTTTGCCAGTATTATTAAAATTTGAGAAAATCCTTAATTACAGTTCTTAACTTGGTGATAGACCAGGGTCCAGTAATCTCACAATACTCTGTGATTTAGCAGTTTTACAATGTGATATTTCTTTCCCCAAAGAAAACCTAGAGAAAAGAGAGTTCATTTAGAACATCAGGTAAAGCTGAGTAAAGAGAGTGAAAGACAGAAGGAGGGTAAATTTCAAAGGTTACAAGTTTCTAAGAGAGGCTTTCTTGAACTTTATTTTGAGGCCTCAGTACTCCAATTAAACACTGACTTTTGAACGTTCCGTGTTTTGTCCTCTACTTTTTTATAGAATTCCTCGTAAGTCTATTAGTTCATTAATTTTTACAAGTCATAAGTACCCCCATAAGAGCCACTGATATTCTATGTTGACTTGTTTTTGGCTGTTTATCAAGGAAAGTGCCAGAGTTGGGATTATAATGAGACTTTAAATAGAAATCAGATTTGCTTTAAGAAAGAGGTTGAGATTTTGACAAAGACAAACTCATGGCAAATAAGAAAGCAGAATCACTATATTTGGTCAATGTGTATGCTTTGAATGTTGTCTCGGTTTCCCCAAACAAGCAGATGTTAGGAAGGGGTTGTGTGATCAACAACCTGGCAATTGTATGTCTTTCACAAACTGGCAGGACAGAGGTTGCCCTTCTGAGGATTTTGTAAGGGACCTGGGATAAAGTTCGCCCGATGCCTTTTTATGACAGGTTACTGGTCTGATGGTTTCTAGTCATTAGCACTCAAGAGTCCATTTGGATTGACTTGGACACTTTTGGGGGCACTGTCTGTATCCATGGCACAGCAAGCAGCGGAAAAATAAGCATGTTAACCGCAAACAACAGTACACCTTCCAAGGGTAAGCTTCAAATTCTAGGCGTCAACATTTTACATAAAGATCTAGGTTTAATGACCTTACACAAAAACTTATTTGGTTACAAATTCTAGCATAACACAATAGTTTTAACAACACTGCACAATGAAACTGTTCAGAGCTTAGATCACTGTTGAGACCGTCTCACCAGACAGCAGATCTAAAGGAAAAATGGTGTGTGGGCATAAGGAATCCAGTGAGCACACCTGTTGGGCTGAGAGCCTACTGGATTCCGTCAACTCAGTGTCTTTAAAGCAAACCTCCAGAAATGCTCACGAGACTACCACCCAATATCGGAAATAAAAAGATTATTCTGAAGTTATTTATTTCAGTAAAGTTAGACGTGGTCTCTTTGCACAGAGCAGGCTGGCAATCTCATGGAGTTTTGGGAATCATGGACAAAGGGATTGATGGTCTTTCAGAAGGTAAAGTGTGTTGACATTATCTGTACAAGTGTGGTTACACAGGTGAGATGTTGATGAACGACACTCAAAAGTGTGTTTATGGACAAGCCTGTTCTTTATTGCTGACCTCAGAAGCAAATTTCTGACACTGGTTGGTTTACAGAAAGGTTTTCATTAAGTTGTTGATGATCAACTGAAGGTTTTCACAGTTTTTGGTGGTTACTTGTTATTATCACTACAGAGCAACTACTCTTTTCCTAGGTCTATGGCAACTTCCCCCCCACCCCATTACCATACTGAGCAAGCATAAATCCAAAATAGTGATATAAAACTTCAAGAATGGTGAGAAAAATCCATTTTGATAAACGTTAAGAAAAATGTTGAGTTTTATTTTATTTATAAGCAACCGTTGAGACAATTTGTCAGTTTGATCAAACTTCTAAATAGATGACATGAGACTTGGTATTTTAATAGGGAGTCCATAATTATTCAAAACCAAAAAGGATTATTTTGCTATTAATAATTCTTGTGAAATAACTATACTTCTTCTTTAATCTTGGAATATTGACTTCATTATATTTATTAAAAAGAATCATTATTATTTTAAATAATCAAACAATACTACAAAGAAGGGAAAACACTAGAAACCTCCACAAATATTAAATAATCACCATTAGAGTTAAAACCCTTCCCTACACTAATCCATAAATCCCACAAATGTTAGTTTTAGTTTTGTACTTAATCGTATTCAGTGTTTACCACCAATTCCTTTAACACAGCTTCCATTCCTGAGTTATGTTGAGTCACCTCTTTGTAGGCTCATTTTATTGTGTTTCTTGAAATTCACACATTTGTCGCTTCTTGCCTTCTTGATATTTGATCACCATCTTTTCTGAGTGTAATATCCTTGGGCTCCATTTTTCTCTCAGAACGTTCTACACATTTTAAAATATTTCTTGTCGTTTAATGTTTCTCTGGAGAAGTATTAGGTCACTCTTAATTTTCCCCTTCCATGTCACATTTTCTCCTGCAAGGGTGACTAAAGACACCTTCATCTTTCTCAGAGTTTGGTAGGGGAGCCAGAAGTGTATGTGGGCGGAGTCTACTTCATTTTCACTCCCTTGAAAGATGTCTTACTACATTCTAAAAGCTAGACAGCTAAACACTGCATTCTTTAAAATCCCTATCTGCCACTCAACAAATGTATTCATGCGGGAGTTTTGGAAAAGGAACATAAGAGCAAGAGAAATTGTCTCTTGATACTGATTCTTGCCTTGTTGAAAGGCTCTGTAATAACCACGCCTGAGGTAGACACCCTCCTCTCTGATAACAAATCTCCTCATGACCTACTCCTACTAAGTTGTCGCTAATCCCTACAAGCCATAGAGGGTTGCAATATTCAAGATATAAGCTTTGCTGCTGCAATAAAGAGACACAAAAATCAAATTAGAGTGTACTTCTTTCTCAGATAAGGTCAAAACGTGTGATACTTGCCGGCAGGGTGATTCTGCTCCAACATGTTTTTAAAGGGAGATCCTCAGATCTTTCTTATCTTATTTCTCTATAAACTCATGAGACATATCTTCCGTGTGGTAGCATCTAAGTCAGTTCTGTATTTTGGACCCTGCTTCAAAGAAGTAGAACTGGGAGGAAAAGAATTTTTAAAGCAAATGACACAAAATTTGTACACATTGCTTCTGACCATTTCAGTTGTTAAGTTAGGCACATGGCACAGCCAGCTCCAAGAGATGCTGTGAGATACATTGCCTCATTGGGCAGCTACGTGCTCAGTGAAACCACATTATTATGGAAAACTGGAACTACAGATCGGAAGGGGAGAATAAGTTAGCCAAGGGGGGTCAGACCCAGATGAGAATGCTGACATACCAGTAGAACTGCAAGTTTTTTACTAATGAATATCAGCAAAAATATGGAGAATGTGTTTTGGAAAGAAATTAAATATGGTAGTGCAGAGAGAAAGGAACACAGTTCGTGATGACACGAGTAGAATGACCAGAGATTCTAGTTTCAAAGTGTTGGCTCAAGCAGCTGGCAGCCATTCAAACAGGTGGCAGGGTTGGTTGACTAACATCTGAACAAAACTGTAACCTAAATGAAGCTGAGTTTAAGAAATCCCTTGGCATGATATAAAAGAACGAATCCAAAGACAGAGGGAGATAGAAATGTTGGAGTGACACTGAATGAAAACTGTGCTACTGGCTCACCTACATTCTGTGTCCCTTGAAGAAGACTGTCCTTTATCATAGTATTGAGAAACTGATTGATGATGGAGTGGGGAAAATCCTCACAGACTTCCTAGTGGCTGTCCTCAGTAGCCTAGGTGTTAAATAGAAAATTCTGCCTTGAAACGGGGTACCTGACTTCAAAGTAAATGATAAAATCTTGGGTGATAGAAGCAATTACAAAATTTATCTGACATAGACAAGATAGGTATTATTGCCATAATGGCAGCAAGACTGGAGTGAAAAACAAGTATGTTGACCCCCTGAAAGAAATAGGTAGCTAACTAAGGCCCTTCTTGATCTAAGTAATGAAGGTCAAGGTTGGGGCACAGAGGTCTATCTTGAGTCATCAAGATAATCATAGCTGTTCCCCTCATTTCCAGACCAGAGCCTTTAACAAAACACACACCTCTCAAATAAAGTAGCCTGCTAAAGTTCCTTTCCACCACAAGTGCATACTGTGTAAATTCTTCCCAGCCTTCTTCAAAGTGATCTAGGGCCAATTGTTAAAACTATTGTGCCCTGGGAAAAGAAAAGTCTACATCTTTTGTGCACGAGGGAACCAAGGCTCTGAAGTCATGTTAATTCTAGGGGCACAGGACACTACCTTGTTTACTAGCAATGTTTCTACTGATTCTCTGGCCACAGTTGAAAAACATGGCCAGATACGATGGACCCCCTCCCAGTGCCTGCTTTCTGGATTTTTCTGAATGTGTATGTACAATGCATAAGAGATCTATATTGTTGATACAGATGTATAGTTATCAGCAGATGTGAGATGGTCTTGGAGACAATGATATCATTGGCTTCCTGAATCATCCATGTACCAAAAAGAAGAAGCTGGGATATCAAGTTGTAATAAACAACACCAAAATAACAATGGCTTAAAATGAGGACCAACAATATGTGTCTTGTTTCTACTGTAAATCTATCAAGAATCAGGAGGGAGTAATTTGCTCATTATAATGATTCATGGGTCCACTCTAGTGGACTGTCCATGATCTCAAATATTTCCTTCTGCAGTAGGACAAGAACACAAGTTAGGGAGGTTTTCACACCAGCCGTGAAACGTTAGAGACCATTTCTGTTTGTAAATAATTATAATATTCATTTATCTTTATTCTCCCAAACTGCTTGTGGAGAGTCGTGCAGAGTTAAGATATTTCTTTTCCTGGTCACCACTTTACAATGGTTATCAAATGAAATTGTGGGATCTTTACTGCTTGATTTCTGCTGCCTTTGTGTGTTTGTGCATATGGTTGTTACTATTTTGCTATTTTGTAAGATATTGAAAGAAGGAGACTGAATAACACAGTTTCACTCTATCTTTACCCATTAATATCATCTCTTCAAACTGTCCTGAATCAGTGCATTCCATAATATATACTCCATTTTAATCAGCATATCAAGTGTTATTATGACTTTCTAAAATTTTACTGCTCTAAATATACTATAAAAATATATCTTTACGTCAATATTCAATTTTTTAAATATTATGTCTGCCAAATCTAACTGCATATTACTCAGATTATTGCAAATCTGACCATATTATCTTACAGATTGTATACGTACAACCACACCACCATAAATGGAAATATCAATTTCCACTTACTCTCATTATCACTGGCTACTTTTATTTTGTTTTTAATAATTTTCTTAAAATTTTAGTCAACTTGGATTATTTTGCATTACTTTGCAACTGAATTTAAATATTTCATATATATATAATACATTCCTTTTTACATTTTTGGTGAATTTCCTCTTCATATCCCTTGTTCATTTTTTCAAAGTAACAGGTTGATTAACTTTTTACACAGCTATAACAGAACATGTGGTGGCCAAATAGGCTGGAAATATTTTTCTTAATTTGACATTTGTATTTAATTTTTTGTAATTATTTTCTTATACAGATTTAATGTTAGAAAATTCTATGAGTTTTTAGTTTAGTGTTTACATTTGCCTTTGTTTTCATACCTGAATGAATATCATTCATCATCATAAACTATATTAATACTTTCAGTTTTCTTCTAATTATTTCACTGTTCTTTTTTTTCTTAGTATTTTTGAAATGTGTGTTATATGACACTTTATCCATCATAAGCAGTTTTTTCCTTGATGGTTGACATGTAATTCAATACTACTCATTCAGTAATTCTTTCTTTCTTTTTTTTTATTATGATGCTATATTCATCACAATTTAAAATTCTTGAAATGTGTTGATATTTAATTTTCAGTGATCTACCTATGTAATTCTTAATAATTTGGGAGGTGATCCCTCTTTCAATTATATTATCTCAGTTTGCTTAGCTAAAAGAGTATATTGACTATATATCTGTATTTTTTTATTAATCTTTATTGGAGTATAGTTGATTTACAATGTTGTGTTAGTTTCCGCTGTACAGCAAAGTGAATCAGTTGTACATATATATACATATCCACTCTTTTTTAGATTCTATTCCCATATAGGTCATTACAGAGCATTGAGTAGAGTTCCCTGTGCTATACAGTAGGTTGTTATTAGTTATCTATTTTATATATAGGAGTGTGTATGTGTCAGTTGTACTCTTCCAATTTATCCCTCCCCACCCCCACTTTCCCCCTTGGTAACCATAAGTTTGTTTTCTACATCTGTGACTCTATTTCTGTTTTGTAAATAGGTTCATTCATACGGTATTTTTAGATTCCACATATAAGCGATATCATATGATATTTGTCTTTGTCAGACTTCACTCAGTATGACAGTCTCTAGGTCCACCCGTGTCACTGCAAATAGCATTATTTCATTCTTTTTTATGGCCGAGTAATATTTCGTTGTATATATGTACCACATCTTCTTTATCCATTCCTCTGTCGATGGACATTTACGTTGCTTCCATGTCCTGTCTATTGTAAATAGTGCTGCAATAAACATTGGGGTACATGTATCTTTTCAAATTATGGTTTTCTCCAGATATATGCCCAGGAGTGGGACTGCTGGATCATATGGTAGTTCTATTTCTAGTTTTTTAAGGAATCTCCATATGTTCTCCATAGTGGCTGCACCAATTTACAGTCCCACCAACAGTGTAGGAGGGCTCCCTTTTCTCCATACTCTCTCCAGCATTTATTGTTTGTAGATTTTGATGATGGCCATTCTGACTGGTGTGAGGTGATGCCTCATTGTAGTTTTGATTGCATTTCTCTAATAATTAGTGATGTTGAGCATCTTTTCATGTGCCTCTTGGCCATCTGTATGTCTTCTTTGGAGAAATGTCTATTTAGATCTTCCTCACATTTTTTGATTGGGTTGTTTGTTTTTTTGATCCACCTCCTAGAGTAATGAAACTAAAAACAAAAATAAATGGGACCTAATTAAACTTAAAAGCTTTTGCATGGCAAAGGAAACCATAAGCAAAACGAAAAGACAAGCCATAGAATGGGAGAAAATATTTGCAAATGAAGCAACCGACAAGGGATTAATCTCCAATATGTACAAACAGCTCATGCAGCTCAATATCAAAAAAAAAAACTTAATCAACCATATATCTGTATTTTTTAATAGAATTCTATCCAAAAATCACAGCTAGTTTCATTGAAAATACATCATGTTAATAATTCAGTTTGGAGAGAATTGATATTTGCATAATACTGAATTTATTCATCCCAAATTTTCATTGACTTAGTAAATATCTGTAGTCTTTTTTGAAAAATACTGTTCTGGAATATTTCACTTGATTTTTCATATTATATTGATTTTTGCCAATGTTAATGGATTCTTTTTTTAAAATATACTTTCTAACTGAAAATTATTGATTGCTGCCTATATATATATGCAGAACTCTTACTAAGTAGGCTGAATAATTTTTAAAAATTAGTAGATGATTTGTTCATGTTTTCCAGATAAACAATGTCATCTGAAAATAATATTTTGTTTCTTCCTCTCAGTTATTATATCATTTTATTACTTTTGGGAACAATTATGCAAAATATTACAAACAAATAGTGAATTATAACCATATATATTTTCCTGACTTTAATATCAATGTATTTAGTGTTACATTCTTAAGTGGTATTTTGGCTTTATGTTTCATATAAATATTCTTATAAACTTAAGGAATTGTCTTTCTTCCCATCATGGTTAAAATTTTTAAATACTAATGGGTATTAAAAATTTTAAGTGCCATCTTCAATACTTAGAGTCATGAAGACTAAGCTTATTCTTCTTTGCCATGTTAATGGACTTAAATAAATTGATTTGTTAATGTTGAATGATCTTTAGACCTCTGGAAAAATCCCAACTTATTCATGGTCTCTTTTTTAGTACCATGACGGGTTTGATTTTTCTAATGTTCAATTTATGATTTTTCACATATATGCACAAATAAGGTTAATTTTTAATTTGCTTTTTGAGAGCTATCTTTGAAGGACTTGAGGATATAGTTATTTCAAATGGGTCAAATTATTAGGACTATTTTATGACAATGATTCTTTTACAATGGTTTTAATAGCTAGGGAATCAGGGGTCTTTTGACCTATTGATACATTTCATCTATAAAACCAGTATAATTATTATACATAACTGTGGAGGAACTGTTCCCCAAATATTTATAAGGGTTTCTTAGATTGGCTCTTTTGTTTCTGTCATCATTTTTCAACCATTGTCCCAGTAGTAAAGATGGATGATTATTTTGAATCCCTTCACTTTTTTATTTGCTTATCTGTCTTACTAAAGAACTTAAGACCTTAAGCCAGAAGGATAGTTGGTGTAAGTTTATGACATAAGTTCAATGAGTGAATAGCCTGACATAAGGCCGTGGAACACAATGGATTACGGTTAGTCTATAGAAGTGAGCATTTGCTCAACATGGTTTCTTCTCTATATTGATGAAGAAGTGAGTCCAGTTTGGCCTGACAACCCAGTTGATCCTTAGAAAGTTTCTCTCCTGCATTGTTGTTTCCCTTCCAAACATCTGCAATCATGTGTATGTGAGGTCTTCTGGTATATCAGCTCCAATGGTGTTTAATCAAATTAGCAGTCAGAGTCGTGAATAAAGACCTCTCCAACTTTTTTGTGTCTTGCATTTATCTCAGCTCCACTCCTACAGAAGGATGTGATCCTGACAGGACCTGTTTCCCTGACACTGTGCAGTCTTTTTCAGTAAGTAGAATTTCCAAGTCAGGGAGTGAAAACATCTTTTTATCTAGTATCACCTATTTTAAATTCAGAAGAAATTTATTCAAGCTTCTGAAGAGTGTATGACACACTACTTTAATCTCCAGTGCTAGTACAGCTGTTTGCTATTTTTATAGTTGTGTGGTCATTTCAGTGTCAGTTTGGATTTGTGAATTTAGATGCTTATTGCTAAGATGTATTGCAGTGAATGCTGGGAAACCTGGTCTAAGACAGATGTTAACAAATTCTAGTAGATTCCAAAGAGGGTAACTTAGACAGTTAAAAAGAATGTAAACCCATACCTAATGTGAAAAAAACAAATGGAAGGATTTAGTTCTGCTCAAAAGAGCTAAAAAGAAAATATTAAATATATTTATATATCTGAAACATTTTTTTGTTTTTTTAATTAGACTTAGTGCAGTAAAATTAAGATCAAGGGAAGAAAGTGACCAAGAGGCAGATTTAATTTTGATAAAAGAAAAATATTTCTGATAATTATAACTGTCCAAGAGTGGGATTGGTTTCATCTTTAATGTAGTGATTACTCCACTTCTAAAACATTTCTCATAGAAATTGGATGACCACCTGCCAGAAGTAAGATTCCTGTATGAGGAAGTATTCCCAATGTCCCTTCGCTAATTTATTGTTCAGGTTTTAAATTTCAAGTTATGCAGGGTTACAGAAAAAAATTACTTCCTTTGTTATAAATATTGAGGACCCAGGATCATTCCTTTCCTTTCATCTTACAGTTTTATTTGTACAGAGATAAAACTGTACAATTTACTTCAGTCTTTCTGTAGGTTTATATAATTTTATGTTTATGTCTCATCATTTAATAGATTTTTTCCCTTATATTTTGCAACCAAAGGGCTCAAAATTGGTTTCTGGTAAATGAGAAACTGAAATATATGGTGAATAAGATACGCCTCATTTTCTGGGTTGGAAAAGCAGATCCATGTAAAATTCAAAGCCTAATGGTAACCTTTTTTCTTCTCTCAAACTTTAGATTTTTGAATCTTTAATTAGATGTGTTGTGGTTCACATTTATTCATCTACCGTATATTAATTGAGCATCTACCATGTGGCAGGCATTGTTCGATGCTGGGGATACAACAGTGAGCAAAGTTCTTCTCTAATGAGCTTCTAGTTTAATTGGGGAGGTGAGGACCAAAAATAAACATACAAACAAGCCAATATAATGTCCACATGATGGTGATAAATGTTTAAAAGTACTATAAATCAGACAAGGAGAACGATGGGGCGTGCTCTTTTAGGATGTGCTCTCTGAAAGGGTGCAATTCAAGCCTCTAATGCCTTAGGCAAGAAAGCAAGTTAATGAGGCTATCTATGGTGAGAGATTTTCAGGCAGAAGTAACAAGTTCAAGGTCCTGAAACCATAGCATCTTAGGGAATCAAAGAGACAGAAGACAATAAACAAAGAGGTGAGTGGAAGGAGATGAGGTCAGAGAGGTATTAGGGGTCAGGTCCTTTAGGCACCATAACCTCTAGTGAGGACTTTACACTTCATTGAGTAAGAGGAAGTCTTTGGGGATGTTAGCAGTAGAGAAGCAGTATTCAACCTTACTAGATTAGATTTAGCTTCACTCTACATTGTTTAGAACAGACTTCATGAAGGAAAATGCTGACTCAGAAAAACATCTTAGGATGAGAGTATAATAATAATTCAGTTGGAGAAGATGGTGATTTGGACTGGTACACTAGTAGTGGAGATCTGAGGCATGGCCAGTGCTGGATGAACTTGAAGGTACACATGCCAGGATTTTCTGGTTTAATGAACGTCAGGATTGAAATTATTCCTGGTATTTTTTCCAAAGCTATTGAAAGAATATAGATAAAATTTACTGAGTTGGGGGAACTGGAGTAGGAGCATATTTAGAGAGGTGATTATGAGGGTTCCATTCTGGATATATGAAATGTGCATAAAGCATCATGATGAAGACCAGGGCTGTCTGGCCAGAATATCTAGGTTAAAATTCAAGCTCTGCCATTTGCCGGGTGATGCTTTGGGAAAGTTTCTTACTCTTTCTTGCTTTAGTTTCCTCATATTTAGAAAGGTAAAAATCATAGCACCTACCCAACAGCGTTATTGGGAGTCTATGTGCATAAAAACACAGAAAATACTTTGTAGAGGGCCTGGTACGTAATGAAGATTCTGTAAGAGTTGTTATTACATACAAGGGGAAATTTTGAATAGACAGCTGGATATATAAATCTGAATTCAGGAAATGTTTCAGCCAGAAATACTATTTAGAGAATGCTATGGTCTGAATGTGTGTGCCCTCCTTCAAATTCATATGTTGAAACCCCCAAAGGTGATGGTGGGCCAATAAGGAAGTACTTGGGTCATGAGGGTAGAGCTCTCACAATGGGATTAATTCTCTTATAAAAGAGACTCCACAGAGCTCTTCCATCCCTTGCCCCATGTGAGGACACAGCAAAAAGGCACCAACTGTGAACCCTGAAGAGGGCCCTCACCCAACCATACACCCCGATCTGTCTTCCAGCCCCCCCAACTGTGAGAAGTAAATTTTGGTTGTCTATAAGCTACCTGGTGTGCAGTGGTTTGTGACAGTAGCCTGAATGGACTAAGACAGAATCCATCAACCACCTACAAATTATATTTAAAGTCACAGAGTGGGATGAACGTACCCGTGGGCTAAGTGTAGGGTGAGGGAAAACAGAACTTAAGGAAAGTCAGGAAGATTAAGAGAACCCACAAAGGAAACGGGTATGAAGCTTCCAGTGGAATGGAAGGAGAACCAAGGGGAAAAGCGAGGGTGAGTCAAATCCTGGAATATGGGTGAGAAATGTGTTTCAAGAGGCAGGAAGTGATCAGTTGTATCAAACAATGCTAAGAGTTGAGTAACGTGTAGAGAGAGATGACCATTGATTTGGGAAAATTATATGTCAGTGGCAGGTTTTAAGAATGACTCCAAGAAATGCTGAGGATAAAACTGATGGGAGTAACTTTAAGGGAGAATTGGAGGAGAGAAAGTAGAGCCGGTGAATTCAGAGACTCTTGAGAAGACTTAACTCTGATGAGGAAAAGGAGAATAGGGCAGTGTCTGGCCAGCATGCAAATCTGAGACAGAAGGCTTCAGTTCTTATTTTAAAGATGGCAGATACCACACACCTCCCCCCATAGGTATACACTGTATTTATGTATGGTATGGGAATTAGTCACAGGGCAGTGGAAAGCTTACGTTGCAGGAGGCATAGAGAACGACAGAGACAGGGCTTTGCAGAGGGGAAAGGAGATGGTGTCAGCTCTGTGTCACTTTTGTGACAGAAGAACAAAGCAAAGCATCAACGTCCAGTCGCATGTAGGTTAGTATCTGCGTGTCCTGGGAGGATATAGATGTCTCTGTTCTTACCGTTTCCTTTTTCTTAGTGAAAGGGTCAAGGTCATCACCTGAGAATGAGAAGGGGTGACAATGTTTAGGCAGTTGGAGGAGAAAAGAGAAGGTAGGACACGGTCATCTACAAAAGTGGAAGACAGTTTACTAAGAAAATGCATCGCTCTACAAAGCATTTGTAATGCTCACTTCCAGGCTGTCTTTGCATGTGCTAAGCTGTGTTTCCCCACACACAGTGTCCATCACAGTATAAGCAGATAGCTGGGATTTTTAAACACCGATAAGGTTTTCTTCAGGGAGAACAGTGATAAAAGGGGTGAATTGGGCAGAAGTCATGGGAAGTCAGAATCTTCTGTCACATTCAATGGTTTCTGACTCACTTTGTTGAAAGGGCGTTACAGTATTTCAAGTAACTATTTATCTATTATTGTTAACTCTGCTTGGAGCCAAGCACTAGAAATTGATGAAAGAATGCATGTTGGTATAATATTACCAGGAAAAATTAGATTTTTTTGTTATGCAATATAACTGAAAGTACGTTGCATAACATATTCTCTAGAAAATATGCATCAAATAAAATGAAGAAACACATTATCTAATTTTGATTTTAAAATTTGTTCAAAGAACAGTAGGTATTTGAAAACAGATGTATGGGAGTAGGTTTTATATATATGATAAAAACTACATCTGGTGTTTGAGGGTATGAATCAGTGTAGAACCCAAATGCATTTTTTTCTAACAAACAAAAACTTGACCTAAGGAATTTATTTAACTTTGAATTCCTCATATTGTCAATGAAGACATTGGGACCAGATGATCATTAAATGCCAGACAGGTCAAATTTCTGCCAGCATCTAGTTTTAGAAAGGCCCATCTTTGGGGTGGGAGGATAAAAATCTTTAAGTGCTAACAACTCAGAAAAAAAATTGTCCTGTACACATAATTCAATTTTTTTTTTCCTAAAAATGTTGAAAGCCTGGGAGAGAGCAGAAAAGGGAAATGACTAACTTGGCAGTCAGTGCAAATTGTTCTCTTATACTTGAAGGCAGGCTACAGAAAGAACACTAATCCTTACCAGAATTCTCTATTGCCCATTCCCCTGAAGTTAGGCCTGGGTGGGATGGCCCTGGAATAGAGATACAATGTTGTTCCTTCTCCCTAATATTTCTTTGTGAATTAAACTCACTCCGATGGTCATTCACTGCAGTTATTCAACACACGGGGATATTGTTATTCAGAAATAAAACATTTTAAAATTTAGGAATGCACCAGTTGAATTCAAACTATTTTAGTGACTTCGGATTTCATAGCCATAAATGTTTGATAGGTTTTGGTCTTAAAGACAAAATTCCATATTCTATCTATCTACCAACTGCCATGAACAATAAATACTAAAAAGCTAGTAGGCTCTCAAAAAAAAAAAGAAGTGACTTCTTCCAAATCTATTATCATTACCTTGTCGTTTTTTAGCCAAAATTTTTGTTTCTGAAAATTTTATCTTTCTTTTGATAGTATTTTAAATTTTATTTATAAAATATAATGCATGTCTTGCAAAGCAAACTATATTACCCAGGCTGCAAGGAACTTTGGAAACTTTAGTAAGAAGCAAAGCAAGCTGTCAGACATTTCAGTAATTGAATTTCTTTGAGAACTGCCTTGGTTTGTCGGCTTTGACTTCACTGTCAGAAGAAAATAAAATAACTAGGGAATTCATCTGAGATAACACCAGGGATATCTTGATAATGCTAAGGCAAGAAAACTAAGTGTTTTCTCAGAAGCTCTTTGCATTCGGATACCCTCAGCTAGTATGTGCGAGATCATTTTAGCCTCGAGTCTTTATTATCTGATGCTGAGGTCTGAGATTAACTAATGACCTGTCAAATGGCAGTACATAAGCCTTTCTTCTGGTATTAGGATGCACGCCATCATTACTTAAAGTGCCCAATATACTCTTTGTCAATTACTTCATAAGTGCAATTCATATTTTACTGCTTCCGCACATGGATTGCTTGTAAAATGTTTAGTGGTTAATTAGCCTGGAAGGAAGTCCAACTTATGAAAACCCAGATAGAAGAAAAAAAGTCATAAAATGAATGGCTTATTCTCCTGTTCTTATTTGATAGAGCAATGTTAATCAGATCCCTTTGGAAATTTACCTTTGACTACTATGCAGCCTTCTCTATAATCAGCTCCAGAAATTTTCCCCTGTGGTTTTCCCCTTTGGCGTGGGCTTTCCTCCAAAGGACTTGAACTAAGAAGAGATTGACAGCTCTCCTAACAACCGCAGATTGTGCTAACACTAAAGGAAATATAGGTCTTGAGATCTTTCTGTCCTGAGATCTGAAATATCAAACATGAACATTTAACCATGAATGAAACCAGCACTCGTTATTATGTATGAGTAGATTGACCTTGAGTTTCCATTAATCAGTTAGAGGAAAATTTACAGAAAACTCATAAAACTACATGTATAGAAATATTATAAAACTATTTTTATAGTCATGAAGATGTCAAATTAAAGAATTTCAATATAGAATACCACATTGGCATATAAATTATTCATTTACTGTTCAACTTTACTACATGGTCTGATAAAAGTACTAGAAAATCCTTAAATTAACAAAAATGGTTACATATATTTTTCACTTTATTCTGAAAGAGAGGAATATATTTTTGTACTGTACACATTGGCAAAATCAATTATACAGTGTTTGTTAGCTTAAATATAAGAAATTCTTAAGGTCAGTAGCAGACATAGATGGTCATTAACCCCTTCTTCTGATATGAGATTGATTATATGAAAACCAGAGAACTAAATTCAACTTAGGCAAATGGTTTCAAATTGTGGTTTTTTTTTTTACCCCAGTTCAATTGGCTGTTCATACTGGGTAACCTGGAGTTGAGAAAGGGCCCTGTCCTGCTATGGCAGGTACCATAGTGCTTTCCTCATTATAATCTTAGATACCTCAGTCCACGAAGGATCGGCTGTATTTTGTTTATAACTCAAAAATATGAGGATGTACTCTAGGGGGTTTGGGTGAATTCAGTACATGCATCTTCTTAGGTTCATGAGAAGGCATAATTTTCACACTGTCTTGGGGGGAAAAATTAACGTAGAAACTTCCTTTTATTAAGACAGTAGAATTTTATATTAAGTTAAATTAATCTTGTTCCACTACCCACAATAAAAAATATGTATATGCATCTGAAATAAGTAGAAGGGGTTTGTAAATTCATTGTTCTTTATCCTCCGGATGAATTTTTATGTCTTCAATTGGGCAGTTACTATTTAGCATTAAGACCACTTTTTCTCTTACCTGGCCATCAAATATCTCAAAAGTCATAGAGTGAAAACATGTTGGAGAATGCATTAGTACTATTTAGCTCATCTTTATGAAATAAGTTTCACATTTTTATCAATTCCAACTAGTATATTGCTATTAGTATTCATCAAACATTGCATTTGATGGCTTTATATGACAACAGGATAAAATTCTGGCAAGATTTATACCCTTAATTTAAAGAGAAGACATTTCTGATTGAAGTGCTATTTCATATCAGAAGAAATAATAGATGTCTATTAAGGCATTTGTGTGCTTTATAGGTCTACTGTAAATTTTTAAAAATTAATTAATTTTTGGCTGTGTTGGGTCTTCATTGCTGCACGCAGGCTTCACATTGTGGTGGCATCTCTTGTTGTGGAGCACAGGCTCTAGGCGTGCGGGCTTCAGTAGTTGTGGCACGTGGGCTCAGTAGTTGTGGCTGGCAGGCTCTAGAGCACAGGCTCAGTAGTTGCAGCGCACGGTCTTAGTTGCTCCATGGCATGTGGGATCCTCCTGGACCAGGGCTTGAACCTGTGTCCCCTGCATTGGCAGGCGGACTCCTAACCACTGTGCCACCAGGGAAGTCCAAGGTCTAGTGTAAATTTTTAAAAGTAATATCAATAAAACATCACACATTATTAATTTGAGTTTTAAAATGGAATTTTAAGTGCCCTTTGTTTCACATAGTGATGCAAGTTGAAAAAAGCCAAGAAAATTATTTGGATAAATGTCAACACTCTACATGTGTATATAATAGCAGTGATAGAATAATGCTATTATTTTCTGATTATAATGACCATAAATCCCTTGTGTTAAATATTTTTAATAGATTAGAAAATAAAATCCACCCACAGTGTTATTCAGCGAGATATTCAATTGTGTACATGTATAATATTACATCCTACATAATACAAGTAAATCCTACTTTCCACGTAGTTCTGCATCCTCACTTTTTTTCAGTTCAAATTTTAAGAGAAAAATACGTGGAAGCTTATTATGTGACTCTTTGATGTTGGTCCAGGTACAATTCTTTGGAGGATTAAAATAGAGCAGTAAGGACTGTTTGGATATGCCTCCAAGAGTCAGGAAAGTTATATGGCTAAATGCTGAAGCTGTTTCTTGGACTATTCAAGATATGCCCCAGCAGAGAGTTCAGCTGAGTCTTCTTAAGTTGGTTAGGAATGCACTACCTTCCAGTAGGGACTTTACTGCTACACTAAAAGGCTTGAACCTTCGGGTTGTTTTGGACTCTGTCTCTCTACCTGGTGTTTCTTCAGGGTCTTCAAAGAGAGACCTCATGCGGTGCCCCCCCCCCCCCAGGCTGAGGATGCAGCTTCAGAAAATACCTGAGTTGGTTATGGTACCTGTAACTCTGAGGGCACGGTTTGCTCCCCTGTGTAGAGTTTAGCCCTTGGGTGTATGCTGTTTGCCTTTGAAATCTTCCCACTTTATCCATTTTCCATTTGTCTATTTAGCTAATGTACTTTATTATTTGATCTCGTTTATAAATATTGAAAAATAAGTACTTAATTCTCAGAATGACTGGAGATCAGCAGAATCACTTGGCCCTTTAAGAAGCACCTACCTCTCCTTCCGTCACCCTAGGGGGATTTTTCAACTTTAAATCAGCCTCAGTGATATATTAGGAATCTGTTATTCAGTATAGTGCCCTGTGACTGAAAAATCTCCCCTGAAAGTCAGCAAGGAGAAGATAAGGAAGAAAAGGAAATTCTAAGCATTTAATATGCATGATCACACCTGATTGTTATAACAGTATTATGTGTGTATAATATGATTATTCTCATTTAACAGATGGTAAAAATGAGGCTTAGAAATTGCCCAGAGTTATAGTGTTAGCAAACAATAATACCAGTATTAAAATCCAACTCTTATCTGACATCAACTGTCCAGCTTTTAGCCACTGGAAAACTGTTATCTCCTTACCACGAACAGTCCAGTCTCATTATGAAAACACACAACATCTACTTTTGTCATGATCAGGCCATAAAAACACAAAATAAAGAAATGGGAAGGAAGTCCCATTCAGGGAGGAAAACTTCATTGTAAATGTTGGCGTCCAACTCTTGTAGGTGACATAGTTCTCATCTGCCAATTCCTCCTTGGAAAGTAAACAACAAAGTACCCAAAATCAGGAATCTGGATTCCTTTGCGGCCAGTATGCTGCAATTGACTTGTTTTCAAACTGAGTGGTCCAGTGGATTACTAAAAAGAGATTAGGTTTACAATCAATGCAAAATGGGTTTTAACCTGCACAGGCTCTTACTGGCCTGTGGCAGATTAATTTCTTTGATGGATGTAGACATTTATAAGATAAAATAATATTTATCTTTCACATTTATAACGAAAAGCACAGAATAGGTGTTCAATAATTGATAGTTATTGACAGGTTATTATAGTTATTGTTATTATTTACTTTCTAATTAAGAAGCCTCTGGGAGGAGGATTTCCTCACTCCACTTTTTATAGAATTTAAGTGGAAATTGACAAGAGGTTGAATAATTTTTAAGAGATTTTTAATAAATATATATACATATCTAGGAATACATGTAAGAACATATATATATATATGACATTCTATATAGTTGAACAGAAGCCCATAGACTACAGATGTTCAGATTCTCCCTATTATGTTTCACTCCAGCTGTCCTCAAAGAAATTTTTAGATAATAAAACATTAAATCAGGAATTTTCCCTGTACTATTCACCTCGAGACGTGAACGGAAAACTATGATGGTCAAATTACAGCCACTCCATGGAAACTGGCAAACATATGGAAATGAGGGCTTCAATATTTTCCTGCTTGGTTTAATGCTATTTTTAATCAAGGTTTTTCAGGGCCAGAAGCTTGTGTAATTTTATGAGCTGTTTTTAAGTAGAAAAAGCACAAAACTGCAAATAAAAAACTAGGGCTTTGGGTGGAGCCTTGGCACTAGAGCTGATACAGCATCAGCTTTATTTAGAATCTTCCTCAAGATCCAGAGTCTATCATATTGAAAATTCTTCCCCATTTGTAGAATCTGTTTAGTCCCCTTTACGTTACTGATAAATATTACCTACAATGGCTTCTGTTCCCAAACCTTATCTCTGTTACCACGCCGAAGTCCAACCCCACTTTCCCCATCATATTGCCCTCCTTCAGTCTTGAGTTTCTCCTTCCTCACCTTATCACCTATTGAAAGTTCCTAATCTTTTGTACCAAAGCAGTCATCAAACTAGCTATGTTTCATTTATCTCAACTTGTGTGGTACTCTAACCACACAGCAATGACTGCGTGTGAGATGTTCAGAAAATGTGTGTGTGTCTCTCTCTCTCACACACACCTTAGACATTTGCCTGATGGCTGGGGAAGATAATCAAAAGGTTTTCCATAAGTGTTGATCCACAGTTATGCCATAAAAAGGTCTCTAATGGCAAGTTGGAAGCATAGCTTGAAAAGAAGTGAGGTGAAAAGCCAGGATGGTTGGTCTACAGTAACTATAACTGAAGGTCCAAGGAGGACTGTATGAGTGGGGGGGAAAAGGAAGAAATATCATAAATATATTCTTAAGAGATAAAATTGGTGGAGCTTGGATATTGATTAGAATTAGAGAATGCAGGGGGAGGGGATTTAGAAAATTAAGTTATATTTATCATGTTTCTATCTTAAGGATCTAATTGGATAATGGCTCCAGCAAATGATATATAGAATTTGGAGAAAAAACGTACAGTTTTATAGGTAGAAGAAAACCTTTGTGGGAGCCTCGCTGAAGTTTGTGTATGATTGAGATATTTGTCTACAATATGTGATCTCAGTTGGGCACACTTTAAAATGACCTTAAATTGATTCAGAAACTTCTGGTTCTCTTCTCTGTAGCACTTACATTGTGCAGAATACAGATTAGACTTCTCAATCTCTATTGTAAAATATTTGCACTGCTATTTCAGGAATCCAGAATTCTCCTGTTCTTGGCTCATAACAAGGAGTTTAAAGTTGAAGTTGTTTTTCTTCATGCAAAGGATAAGACTCATACTCAAGAAAGATAACCCAAGTTATCTTTCTACTATCCATCACACCTCAAATTAGTATAAACTTTATCATTTTTATTAGGTTCGTTGTCAAAATCCTTACTTGACTGGCTCAAACTTCAGCAGAAATGCCTTCATTGCACTATTTTTAATGTTAAGCCCTTGGCTTTATTAAGGATAGATTCAATAAGTGGACAGACGAAGAATGCTTCTAAGCTTTGCTGATAAGCTGCTGTTGAAGACCTTGTCTGTTCTGTTCTTTGTCATCCGTATGAGTACCCAGGGAACACATTACTCCTAGAATTTAGAGCTGGAAAACTTTGATTCTCTTACAAAGCAGGTTTGATATTTTGATCAGAGGATGGGAAGTATGTAACTCAATTTGTTTTTGCCTGAATTCTCAGAGTTAGAATTTGTGAGCAAAGGTAATAACCACATTTAAAGTTACACTTAGCCAAAAGCCCCAAACCCATACACACCTATTTTATATAGTTCTCATTATTCCAACTTTAAAAATCATTCTAAGGTATATGTTTTCTTTATAATAAAAAGTTTGAAATTTTTTGAAAGTATATGGGTTCTAAATAATAGATGAGTAAATCATCAAAAGTTCAATAATCGTATATTTGCTTAGAAGTGAACATACTTATATTTTTAGTTCACTCGTTTCTACTTCATCCTTCAAGAAAGAAATGACTCAATTTGTAAATATATTGAAATCATTCCCCCTCAGAATTTTGATGTTGGGAAAATTTTGATTTTAATTGTTTCTTGATTACAACACATATCTTTCCATTAGGATCATGCTTTGCTTTCATCAGCTTTTCTATAATAAAAGAAGACACAATATCTTTTTTAAAAGTTCTAAATGATATCATAGATTTTTTTTTCATTTATTTCTGCTCTGATCTTTATGGTTTCTTTCCTTCTGCTAACTTTGGGTTTTGTTTGTTCTTCTTTCTCTAGTTCCTTTAGGTGTAACATTAGATTGTTTGAGATTTTTCTTGTTTCTTGAGGTAGGCTTGTACAGCTATAAACTTCCCTCTTAGAACTGCTTTTGCTGCATCCCATAGGTTTTGGATCATCGTGTTTTCATTATCATTTGTCTCCAGGTATTTTTTGATTTCCTCTTTGATTTCTTCAGTGATCTCTTGATTATTTAGTAACGTATTGTTTAGCCTCCATGTGGTTGTGTTTTTTACGTTTTTTTCCCTGTAATTGATTTCTAATCTCATAATGTTGTGGTCAGAAAAGATGCTTGATATGATTTCAATTTTCTTAAATTTACTGAGGCTTGATTTGTGACCCAAGATGTGATCTATCCTGGAGAATGTTCCATGCGCACTTGAGAAGAAAGTGTAATCTACTGTTTTTGGATGGAATGTCCTATAAATATCAATTAAATCTATCTGGTCTATTGTGTCATTTAAACTTCTGTTTCCTTATTTATTTTCATTTTGGATGATCTGTCCATTGGTGTAAGTGAAGTGTTAAAGTCCCCCACTATTATTGTGTCACTGTCGATTTTCTCTTTTATAGCTGTTAGCAGTTGCCTTATGTATTGAGGTGCTCCTATGTTGGATGCATATATATTTATAATTGTTATATTATCTTCTTGGATTGATCCCTTGGTCATTACGTAGTGTCCTTCCTTGTCTCTTGTAACATTCTTTCTTTTAAAGTCTATTTTATCTGGTATAAGTATTGCTACTCCAGCTTTCTTTTGATTTCCATTTGCATGGAATATCTTCTTCCATCCCCTCACTTTCATTCTGTATGTGTCCCTAGGTCTGAAGTGGGTCTCTTGAAGACAGCATATATATGGGTCTTGTTTTTGTATCCATTCAGCAAGCCTGTGTCTTTTGGTTGGAGCATTTAATCCATTCACGTTTAAGGTAATTATGGATATGTATGTTCCTATTACCATTTTCTTAGTCGTTTTGGGTTTGTTTTTGTAGGTTCTTTTCTTCTCTTGTGTTTTCCACTTAGAGAAGTTCCTTTAGCATTTGTTGTAAAGCTGGTTTGGTGGTGCTGAATTCTCTTAGCTTTTGCTTGTCTGTAAAGGTTTTAATTTCTCCATCGAATCTGAATGAGATCCTTGCTGGGTAGAGTAATCTTGGTTGTAGGTTCTTCCCTTTCATCATTTTAAGTATATCATGCCACTCCCTTCTGGCTTGTAGAGTTTCTGCTGACAAATCAGCTGTTAACCTTATGGGAGTTCCCTTGTATGTTATTTGTCATTTTTCCCTTGCTGCTTTCAATAATTTTTCTTTGTCTTTAATTTTTGCCACTTTGATTACTATGTGTCTCAGTGTGTTTCTACTTGGGTTTATCCTGTATGGGACTCTCTGTGCTTCCTGGACTTGGGTGGCTATTTCCTTTCCCATGTTAGGGAAGTTTTCAACTATAACCTCTTCAAATATTTTCTCGGGTCCTTTCTCTCTTCTCCTTCTGGGACCCCTATAATGCAAATGTTATTGTGTGTAATGTTGTCCCAGAGGTCTCTTAGGCTGTCTTCATTTATTTTCATTCTTTTTTCTTTATTCTGTTCTGCAGCAGTGAATTCCACCATTCTGTCTTCCAGGTCACTTATCTGTTATTCTGCCTCAGTTATTCTGCTATTGATTCCTTCTAGTGTATTTTTCATTTCAATTATTGTATTGTTCATCTCTGTTTGTTCTTTAATTCTTCTAGGTCTTTGTTAAACATTTCTTGCATCTTCTCAACCTTTGCCTCCATTCTTTTTCCAAGGTCCTGGATCATCTTCACTATCATTATTCTGAATTCTTTTTCTGGAAGGTTGCCTATCTCTACTTCATTTAGTTGTTTTTTGGGGTTTTACCTTGTTCCTTCATCTGGTACATAGCCCTCTGCCTTTTCATCCTTGCTATCTTTCTATGAATGTGGTTTTTGTTCCACAGGCTGTGGGATTGTAGTTCTTCTTGCTTCTGCTGTCTGCCCTCTGGTGGATGAGACTATCTAAGAGGCTTGTGCAAGTTTTTCGATATCATAGATTTTTATATTGCCTAAATATACCTACATACAAGACTACCATACATATTTTTTGTTTCCATTGCATTTCTTTTTAGACTACACCCATGTTTGTGCTTTCACCTTTGCCATGCAGTTCTAATTTTTTCATTTGCCTATGAAACTTGGAGTAATTGGGTGTTTGTAGTTCAGATTTGTGGTAACATCTCAATATGCCTAACTCTTCCAGAGGCTTTGGGAAGGCTTACTTTTGGGCCGTAGATTATAGAAAAATGCTAAGCAAGAATATTTGGGAGTCGGAGCTTGTTCTATGAACTATGGCACTAAAATCAAAGAGGAAGCAATTACATAGAACACTGTTCCATTTATGAAGAGAGAATGCAAATGTCTGTAAGTTTTAGCAAGGAAGAAAAGAGATCTTAGGATGGTGTATTAGTCTGCTAGAGCTGCCATACAAAATATCACAGAGAGGGTGCCTTAAACACATAAATTTATTTCCTCACTGTTCTAGAGGCTGGAAGTACAAGATGAAGGTACTATCAGGGTTGGCTTCTAGTGAGGCTTCTCTTCCTGGATTGTAGATGGCAGAGTTCTTGTGGTATCCTCATACGGCTTTTTCACTGGGCATGCGCAAAGAATGAGGCAGAGAACAAGAAAGAGAACAAGGAAGAGATCAATTTCTGGTGTCTCTTTCTTTTATAATAACACCACTCCTATTGGATTAGGGCCCTACCCTTTTATTACCTCCCTAAAAGCCCTTGACTCCAAATACAGTCACATCGGGGGTAAGTGTGTCAACATGTGAATTTTGGAGGGACATAATTCAGTCCATAACAAATAGTAAGATGAGGGAAAATAGAATAAACGCAATCCAATTTTGATGTCTTGAGTTTTGTGTCCACTCTACATTGTCTAATTCTGAGACCCTCACTTCGTGGCACAGAAGGCTGCAGGGAGTAGAGCATACTGTTTAGTAAGGGAGCTCAGTAAGCACTGTTTTCTTTCCCCAAGTTTTGAGTCAGAAATTTTAAATACCTGATATCTATTTGCCTTTCCATTTTGATTCCAAACAACTGGGCAGTGTTGATTATGGATACAACCATTTCAATCAGATTTATACCAAAGTTTATGTACTGCACTTTCACTGAAAACACATATTCCCCCAATGAAATTAAGCCAATTTCACTTTTGCTTTATTTTATTTTATTTTTTTTTTTGATTTTTGGCTGTGTAGGGTCTTCGTTTCTGTGTGAGGGCTTTCTCTAGTTGCGGCGAGCGGGGGCCACTCTTCATCGTGGTGCGCGGGCCTCTCACTATCGTGACCTCTCTTGTTGCGGAGCACAGGCTCCAGACACGCAGGCTCAGTAGTTGTGGCTCACAGGCCTAGATGCTCCGCGGCATGTGGGATCTTCCCAGACCAGGGCTCGAACCTGTGTCCCCTGCATTGGCAGGCAGATTCTCAACCACTGCGCCACCAGGGAAGCCCCGCTTTATGTTTTTTTTAATAGCAGCATTTATATGTTTCTAGTTTATTCCATATTGATGTCATTAAAATAATTTTCATCAGGATAATTGCTTTTCTGGAAACTTCAAATATTTGATTTGCTGATTGTTTCTTCAGGGTATATCAATGTTTACAAACTATTACTCTTGCCATTGAAAGTTTCCTTGGTGCCATTATTTCAACCATGTAGAGTTTCTGTGGGTTAAAATTTCACAATCCAAGTTACATCTGGGTTAAATCCTTTCATTAATTTTTAGTCAATAAAAATTTTAATGTGTGTATTTTCAGCCACTTCTTTTTGGGCATTAATTTTATCAGTTGGGCCAGATCTAGTTTTTTCCAGGTCTCAAATTTGCAGATTTCAGTGTTACCAAAAGATACATTTCACTTAGTTGTTTTGTTTGTGGAATTTATTATTTACCCTGGGTTTTCTAACAGAACAAAAAAGGGTAAAAAGCTGGTTTTCAACCTTAACACAACTAAGAACATTGTTTCAAATTTCAAATTTTCAAAGTACCAAAGTAAATGACAACCGCATAAAATTTTAATAATTTAAACAAATAGAAATATGTGGCTATTTTACTGTTTATGGGCAAGCGAATTTGACAAGCTTTTGGAAGGCAATTTTCTGTGCCTATTTAAAATAAAAATGAACAACCACTATGATTTAGCAATTTGATTTCTAGGAATCTCTATAGAAATGATAGGTAGGTAAAAATGTACATGCAATATTATCTTTAATAGCACAAATGCAGAAAAAAACTTAAATATCCATCATGCGAAGAAAAATTTGTTTAGTTCATACACTGAAATTGCATCCATCCGTTAAAAGAATCAGAGAGATACAGATGAGCAACTCCTTATGGGGAGTTGCTGTTTAATGGGTGTAAAATTTCAGTTCTGCAAGAAGAAAAAAGTCTAGAAATCTGCTATACAACACTGTGCCTATACTGTATTGTACACCTAAGTTTTGTTGAGAGGGTAGATCTCACATTAAGTGCTCTACAACAATTAAAACAATGTAAGCGAGATATAGATGAAACATCTTAGAAAGTTAATCTTGATATATCAGCTTTGCTTTGGTAGAGGTATGATGGTTATTCTTGTTTTTCCAATGAAAACTAAAGATATATTTTCAAAATTTGGGAATGAGAGTCATGAGGAGTCATTAATGGCGTTCATCAAATATTTTGGTGCAAACGGTAACAGTGCACTTCCCTACAGTCACTGAATTAACTGTGAATTTGCTCCTTATTTTGGTGAATGACATGAGTGGAAGTGACATATTAAATTTGTGTGGAACCTTAACATTCAGTGCATGGTTCCCCATAATGCCTTCTTTCTGCCTCTGCAATTGTACAAACACAAATATAGAGTCAACTTCTGCATGAATAAAGATAAACCTGTGATTTTAAGCCCCTGAGATTTGGGGATTATTTTTTACTTACAGCATGATCTAGTTTATTCTGATACTGATCTTAAAAGTTTTAAACATACTCCTACCCCAGTGGGCTTGTAACAGATTTGGAGCTATTTTGCAAGTCTTCTGTCTCTTCTTGCTTTAACTCCATCCAGTGAATATCTTACTGGCATACAATCTTGTCAGTTGGCTTTACTAGACCAATGAAATGAACATTTTATTATTACTTTCATGGTTCATTCATTCTAGATTTGATATAAGCTCTTCTATCAGTCCTTATTTATTAAATTGGCAGGAGTATGGTAACAAATATTCATTGTGTCTCTGATAATTTTACCCATCAAAGTCATCAGTTTGACCCTTCTCTGAAGTATTTGTGACTCTGATATTCCAAAGTACTACAATAATTGGCTTAAAAAGATGAACACAACAGAAAACATTATTGTTACTCTCTCTCTTTTGAGATGCAGGACAGACTTGATAAGTTGACTGTCTTGTTCCCCGCTTAGCATATGTCATAGTTTTATCAATAGGTAAAGTGATATAAATATGGACACTAAAGTAAAATGCGTAGCTACAGTAGTCTCTCCCAAATGATTCTATGTGGAAGTTTGGGTTTGTTTCTAAGAAGGGAAATATAACCATGTACACCTAGTACTGTCCTGAGAGGTCCCTAGAGCCTCTAGGGCAAAAGTCAGTAGAACCTTTGTATTTGTCTTTCAGTAGAATCTTTGTCTTTCCAGATCCCAAACTTTTCTGTGATGACTGGCAAGTGCCTAGGTAATGGCTCTCAGTCAGGGGGTTCCACCACTAGCTGGAAGCTAGGAAATTCGAAGGGGCCAGAAACATACATTTATTGCTTTGATTTTCAGCCTTACATATATTTTGCCTACTTATATAAAACCTAAGTGCCAGCCTTGACTCTAAGTAATTTGCATCTATTGATTTAATTCTCAACAACTCTCTGAAACAGATGCCATTATCTTCTCCATAAATAAACTGAGGCATTGAAAGATTATTTATGTAAGGTCATCTAATTGGTAAATGGATTCAAACCCAGGCAGTCTGAATATATAGGAATGTTCTCAACCAGCATGCTACATTGCCATTCAAAAAAAAAAAAAAAAGTCATCCAAGACAAGTATTATCACACAGTCTAGTATTCAAAGAAGAAAATGAGATAAGCATACCCTGAAATACTGGTTGAATTCACCAAGAATACTGTGATGTCATCCTAGTGATGTATTGAAATATGACAGGGGAGATACAAGAACCCAAACCTGTGTGAGTGGCAGATTTTGATATCTATTGACTAGTGCAGCCTGATGACAAAAGCTATGTAAATATGCCATTAGTTCCACTTAGCAGAATATAAACGTACAAGTGTACTCATCACATTGCAGATTTAGATTGTAATCATTTTGTGATATATGCTAATGAGTTTTATCTATTTCTTGTGTTCTGAAATTTTAAATATGCTTCAATAATGAAAAGACAGTTGCACATAAACAAGAATCTTAATGCTAAACTATAGAACTACAGCATCTCAGTACAGATAATTAGGTGAAAGTGAAAAGGAGAGGAAGCATGACCTGTATTTATTCATTGTTGTATCCCCAGCCTAGCACAATGCCACATGAATGAAGGCAGTGGTTATAAGCCAGGACAGTTCGTTGAAAAATGAATAATGTTATAAGAATCACACATTGAAAAAGGACAGTTTTCTTATCATACAGAAGATTTTTGTGATACCAATTCCAAACAAAAGTAGTCAGATGTTTCATTGTCATGTCACCCGTGACACCCAGACCTTGGGGCATCACAATTACCCCAAGAACCACAATTATTCTTAGGCTAATTGATCTTAAGTACAAAAAAATGTCCACCAAAGAGGAATTATTCAATATTGTTAGATTAGAACACTGAGTATTCATTTATTTTCACATAAGTTTTCACCTTCATTTTTTAAGTCATTTAACAACTATACTCAGTAATAATTGTAAAAACATTTCTTAAACTCTCTCACATCACATCGCTTTGATACTGACTCTTCTGTCTGCCTCGTATACGTTTAAGAACTGCTGTGATTACGTTGCTTCACCTGGATAATCTAGGTGACTGTCCTATTTAAAGGTCAGCTGATTTAGCAGATGGACGTTCAACTGCCTTAATTCTAACTTGCCATATAGTTAAACATATTCACAAATTTGGGAGATTAGAACTTAGATATCTTTAGGAAGCCATTATTCTGCCTACCATAATATGTATTAAAATAAGAAAATATGTTTTCTGTTTTATTTAAATAATCATTTATAATTTAAGCTGCTTTTTATTCCTTCATGTAGATCAGGGCTTCCATCTAGTACCACTGTCCTTTAGTACTGAGAGGTCTTTGAACATTGCTCATATTGCTAGTCTCCTGGAATATGACTCTCTCAGATTTTTGAGGCTATGAGGATACATTTATTTTACATTTATTTTTGAAGGATATTTTATTGGATATAGAATTCTAAATTGACAAGTGCTTGCTAGTTTATTTGTTCTTTCTTGCATCACTTAAAAATGACATTCTTCCATCTTCTGGCCTCCATTATTTCTGAAGGAGATTGTCTATCATTTATATCACCTATTCCCTATATGCAGTGTTTCTATTCTCTACTTTTAATGTTTTAAAAATTAGTTTTTTGGAAATTTCAATTAAGTGGTGCCTAGGTATGATTTTCTTTTGCCTTTTTACAATTTTGGGGCTTCTATGACCTTTTAGATTTGTGGCTTGATGCTTTCATCAGTTTTAGATATTTCTGACATTAGCTCTTCAAAAATGTTCTCCATGTTCTCTCTCCTCTTCATCTGGTTCTCCAATTATACATGTTAATTCCACAAATCTTTGACGCTCTGCTCATTTAACCTGTTTGTATGTGTGTGCTTTCAGTTTATGTATTTTTTGCTGACATTCTGTGAGATTATGATGAAATCCAATGAAATCTTTATTTGTAGTATTTGCATTTTTCTTTTTTTATATATAATTTTATATAGAAATTTTCTGTTGATATTCCCTGGCTTTTTCCCTAGCTCCTCTAACATAGTTATTCTAATTCTCTTAGAGTCCTTATCGGCTAGATCCTACTTCTGGGGCATCTGTGGGTCTGCTCCCATTGTTATCTTCCCCCTTGATTATGAATCATGTTTCTGCTTCTTGTCTCATAATTACCAATTGCATTTCTGCCACTGTATATGTAAAATAACAGTAAGAACAAAAGGAAATAATATTCACCCAGGAAAGGGGGCATGCCTCATCTACACCACAGGTGTTTTCTACACCACACAGATTGCTAGTGTAGCAGCTCGGCAGTCCAGTCGGTAACTGAAGTATTTCCCGACTTTGTCGGAGCTTTGGTTAGGCTCAGTTTGCCGCTGGATTTCACAATTTTCAGGGCAGGATTTGGACTTTTTCTTCAGCAGGGCTTGGGATCTGAGTTATTGGCACAACTCTAGATGTCTATGCTTTAGAGGCCAGTCACAATTTTTCCAAACCAGGTTGATTTCTCGCTGCTCTACAGAGCAGTTGCTAGGTTTCGGATCACTAGGTATTTCTCTTTGCTCTTTAACCTGAATCTCTGTTCTACCCCCGGGCATTAGGAATTGCAGTGCACGTGGTGGAAGCCCTTATTCTACCTCCATGCAAGATGGACGCCTCGTCCACCTGTAGGTGATGTGGCTCAGCTTTGATGCTCTCCCATCACGGTTAGTAGGCTGTTGATGTGCGTTCAGGAAGACCCTTTGTGCCTTTGGGGAGGGGTTACAGTAATCGCTTTCAGTTCTTCCCTACCCTCACCTTACCCCATGTCTACAGCGAAGGTTCTGTGGGAAAGAATTGGTGGCTAGGGACAGACTCTCTCTGTTTCTATTTTGAGTTCGAATTCATCATACAAACCACATGCAGCCATTAAAAGGTCATTAAAAGTGTGTCTGGCTTCTCCTTACCCCAAAATCTATGTCAGATTTGTTCTTTCTCCCACCATTCCTCAAGGACTGAGGCCAGCCTTGTGTCTTGTTTATTTCTGCATTTCAATTTCTTGACATCCAAAATCTCTGACGGTTTTAAAACTCTGATCTTACAGCTTTTCCCGAATATTCTTATGGTTAGTTTGGGAATTATGTTCTATTGGGAGTGTCTACATTCTAACTGAAAGCAAAAATGCCCTTTGGTAAAATTTTCATTTTGTCTTTGTTGACTTATCAGAGCAGTTTTGAAACAAAATGTTATTGCTATTAAAATGAAAAATAGGTCTAACTGTCCTTCATATTCTATTCTGTGTACATTAGTAGCTGGAAATACAGCAATGGTTCACTGCTTTTATTTCCAAAATGACACTGTTTACTGTTAAATTTGATAAATTTAATGTCACCTCTTTTGGTGTTTAGCCCATTTTGCTTTGTGTATTCCATTTACATATCAAAATAGCTACAATGTGCAAACTAGTGGGTGTAAATTTTCCACACCTTATTAATAATGAATATATAAATCAGCTTATGGGCATGGACTAACATCTATGGAAGATGCTACCAGGTGGCAATGCTAACGTGTAAATCTCCATAGTACCTAATTATAGCCCTTCAATGTCGTGGTGTAGAAAATCATCAGGGCTCCAAGACAATATATGCGTTGATAAAAATAACCAAGCATTATTAGTAAATTGCCTTCTATTAGAGGAGTGTGAACTTGAAAATGCAAAAGAAGCAAGAATTAAAATATATTTATACATTATCCTGTGTGATAAAATTATTTAAGGAGACAGAAAAATACATGTGGATGATTAAGATGATAGAAATAATTAGAGGGGAATTCAGAGAAAAGTAAATCAGATAGACACAAAGTTAAATCACAAACAATATAAAATGAGCTGCTATACTCATTTTGGAATATGGCAAATAAGTTGAACTCTGGGCTGTCTAGTGTTTCACTGTGTCAGCAAGGTTTTTACTTGTAATTAGAGTGGCAGAAGTTATGCATTTAGATTACATCATAATCGGGAAATTGTTTTAATTCCTGGAGCTTCAGATGTTTCCTGTGAAGACAGGTGATCTTTAAAATTGTCCCTCCCAGCCACAGGGTTTTTGCTTAATCTCCCATTAAGTTCCCAAGAACTGGTGTCTGATCAGTTACTCTTATTATAGTCCTCTCTGAGAGAGGCTTCAATAATTCCTCAAATACTGGGCAACTGCCTAGAGAAGGAGGCCTCCTAAATGTCAGCTTTCTTACCCAGACCTCGCCAGCCAAGCTTGGACTGTCCACGGGAGCTGTTTCCCTGAGCTCCTGAAATGGAGTGTCAACCAGGGTCTTTTCCTTCATAGTTGTCACCCTCACTGATGCTCCAGGGGGTCTCATCTCTCTTACTGACAGAGTGATTAAGATGAGAATATGAATTATTTCACAAGGATGGAATCTCCATGTTCTCCCAACATTTCGGGTGATAAATCCATCCTCCAACTTGTCCATAATTAGAAAGAATGCCTTTGATTTACATTTTGTCCCCTCCCAGAGAACTTCATGTTAAGGATTTATTCCACTTCTCTCTATAGCCTCTCAAACTCTAGAGCATCGTGTTGGGTATGGGGAAGATCACGTGTTGTTCACTAGTCTTTTTCTCTCTCTGCCCTTCACCTCCAGAATCTTCTCAAAGATTCTCTCATTTCTTCCAGCCAAAACTCAACAAGTCTGTTAAAAACCAACTGATACAACTTGATTCTTCAATCCCTCCATCTCCAGTTAATTAGAAATACGTGGATCAGCTAAAAGTCTCTCTAGAATAACCTGGAATGATAGAACTTCCTCAGTCTTGAAAGTCCCAAACCCAGTTTTCCTTGTGGATTCTTGGAATTTCTCTAAAAATATTCCTCCCAACACCACAACAGAACTTCTCATGTTCTCTCTTTTATTCCGAATTTACACGTTCAGACCAATTTGATTATGCTTTTATGGCAACATCTCCCAATTTTTACAAGGGAGTTCTGTTCCTAACCTTGACTCTCAAGTTATTTTGATGGAAAATTTCTCTTGCTGATTCAGCTAAGCAGTCCATAAAACTACACGGTTACTTTGTGATCAGAAAGAGCTCTTATAATCATTTCCATTCTCGAGCAACATTCTGCTGTGAACAATTTAAAATAGTATAGGCTAGCTTGTGATCCTAAAGGGAAAAAAGCACACCATGCTTGTCAACCAATTTTTAAAGAAAGATTTCATATTCGCATATTAGTCTGAAATGCTTTCCACTTCCTCCTTAAAGGCTTAACATTAGGACTGACATAAATACCTGAAAAAAAAAAAAAACATGATCTGTTCCAACAGGGCATTATCCATCACTCTCATATATGTACACTCGGAGTACATAAATGTAGCATGCCTGGGAGTTACTGGAAGTGAGTTCATGGGGGTGTTTCTTCTACTGCTTATTTTTATATTTAAAAAAGAGCTAAGGCTATAGCTGCTTTTTATTGTGAGAACTTTATACAAGAAATCACTGTTCTTTTTCCTCTCTTGCCAACCTTAAGTCCTTAATAGCAAACCTTACTCTATCAAGTTTTATCGTGGTAAAATAAGCTTTGTTTCTTTTTTTCCTCCAAAATTTCAAGACAATAAAATGAGTGTAGGGCTATTTAGGCAGTGAAGAAAGAAACATAATGTTGAACTGCACCCTGAAGACACTTCTTTTGTATTATAATGCTTTTTATCCACAGATGTTAGTTGAAAATTGATATAATGATGTTTCTTGTAAGTCTACCAGAAACAAAACAAAAAACATTTTAAAAGTAGAATAGATGTAATTGTATGTGATAAATGAGCCTGGTGGAATTGTACTAGAAACCCATAGGGAATAATTATCTATCAGTGGCACCTGCAGAGGAATTATAAGCAGCTGCAGAATTTGATTTTTGAACAAAAAAAAAAAAAATAGAAAAAATAAAGACTGGTATTAAGAATTGAGAAGTTAGAGAACAGAACAGAATATAGAATGAGAAGAAGAGGATTTAACTGGGATTTCAATCCAAAGATAATAAGGTGAAACACAGCCAGATATACATTTTTTAAAATTATTATGGAGAAATGTACAGGGCCAATTAGGGGAGAGGTAGGAAGAAGATTGAGTGTGAAGTTCAGACTCAAAATGTTTCTCACATTTAGGAATGTAAAAGTATCTAAATTCAGAAATTGGTTTGTTAGGCGGAGTGCTGTAATAAAAAGTATATAAACTCTGAAGACAAAGATAACTTCCAATCCCTGCTGTGTCACCTACAAGCTATATGGTCTTTGAAAGTTATCTGATGTTTCTGATCATTTGTTTACATAATCATGTTGTGAAGATCAAGTGAATCTGCCTTTGCTTTATACTTTGGACAGAGCTTAGTGACTACTAGGTATTTACAAAATGTGGATTCTCATTTTACCTCTTTAATTGTGAGTAATTTCACAAAGCTTTAAGAAGTCTTTTCTTGAACATAGACAGTCAGCTCTTGTTAGTCAACGTAGTTCTGTAAAGTGGCTGTGGACACTGAACGAGCGAATACTGAACCATTGCTCCTGGGGGGGATACAGAGTTAGGTTCCTGCGAGACTCGGGTTACATTTTCATCAACCTATCCAGGCATGGCCTTGTTTTATAAAACGTATTGTCAATTTGTTAATTCATACCTAGAGGAAGCCTGTCTAGCCCATGCCTTCTCTCCATAAGGCACATCACAGCCTTCTTATCTTTACAAACACTAGACAGCACTTTAGTACTACACCTGGGGGCCATTTTAAATATAAAATCACCAATAAAAGGCACAAAAATTTGAAAAACATGGCCCTACACGTACTACAAAAAGGACACTTCTTTACAGTGCGAGCTCTGAAATGAGAAGGCTGAGTGTCCCCTTGCCTGATCTCACTTGGGAGCAGGCTCATTGGGTGACTCAAATGTTTTACCACTCAGTACACACCCACAAATAACCACAAAAGTGCTGTGAGTATTGATTTTGGATAGACTTTTTTTTTCCTCAAATGAGAAAATTACAGAAGAAAAAAAATGGAAAGCATTTTGTAACCCTGTTTTCATATATATATTTACCCATTCGTTTTTATTATTGTTGAGGCTTCAAAGTTAAAAATGGCCTCAGCCTCTTTAGAACTCTGAGGGCCTGAAGAGGGTGGCCGCTATCACAGAGAAGTGTGGTGGGGATTTTCAGAAATGTTGTCAAATTAGTCTTACTGATAGGTAAGTGAGTGATTTAAGTGACTTATGTGAAAATTAAGAGTTAGAGGTTCTTATACTGGCTATAAAAACAAAACATTAATTACAACAAAAATAACTGAAAAGTAAATTATATCAACAGGAAAATACTGAATGCCTACTGAGAAACTAGCATTGGCATGAATGTTGAAGTAGAGACCAAAGGACAAATTATTTCCTCTCTGTAGGAATTGGGAACCCTGTGATGGCGGATTATACTGGGATGTGTTTAAGTTGGACTCTTTTTCTGGTATAGCCTCATCCCATGAGGCTATCACGGGATGCACCTTTCTCCTAAACCATGCTACAGTACTCTTCTTGAAACTATGTTGGCTGAGTTGCTCTCTGGTGTTTTTCCACAACTGAATCATCAAGAACAATTTGATTCCTAAGAGGAATGCACCTACTCAATGGTGGCTTTCCTAAGAACCTCTTTAGAGTGTGCGTGTAGCCCACAACTGAGGGTCACTGTTCTTAGAGAAAGGAGAAGAGAAACCAACAGTTCAAACATAACCCTTCCCACCTCACTCAGATCGTTTCAGTCTCATCTGTGCTATAAGTGAACCCTCTACACACTTTGATTGTTGCACTTCTCACCCTTTTTCTCATTCTATCATGGACTCCACTGTCTGCTGTCCACTTCTCTTTGCAAACAGAGACTGTGTCTTATTTATTTATTTATTTTATTTATGGCTGTGTTGGGTCTTCGTTTCTGTGAGAGGGCTTTCTCTAGCTGCGGCAAGCGGGGGCCACTCTTCATCGCGGTGCGCGGGCCTCTCACTATCGCGGCCTCTCTTGTTGCGGAGCACAGGCTCCAGACGTGCAGGCTCAGTAGTTGTGGCTCATGGGCCTAGTTGCTCCGCGGCATGTGGGATCCTCCCAGACCAGGGCTCGAACCCGCGTCCCCTGCATTGGTAGGCAGATTCTCAACCACTGCGCCACCAGGGAAGCCCGAGACTGTGTCTTATTCATTAATGTGGTTATAGTCTTTAGCACTATGCTTGATACAGTGAAAGTTCTCAAAGAAGTTTGTTAGATAGGTGTAGGAGGGGATCTAGAAAGAGCCAAGACTGACAGATAAGCCAGTGTCTGTAATGACAGGGTGAGGGAGGCACACTGGCTGTCACCCAAAGAGCAGGGCATCTGTGTCCCTCAGTGCAGTGAAGTCAGCCTGGCTGCCCTTCCCCCGTGTCCTCCTTAGGGACACCATTTCAGTTTTCACTCAGAAACAGTATTATCTCTACATCATTCTATTTACATGAGGTTAGGTTTCTGATATCTCTGTTTTCATTCCCTTTCCTTTATAGAGGGGAAGAACATAAAGGAAGGTGAGTTTTTTTTTTTAGATCCCTTGCTGATTATTATCACTAATTTCACTCAAAACAAGTAGGTCAAATAGACACCTAATTGCTGAACTCTACACAAGTACATAGGCTTCTGCATGTGTATGTGTAGATATGTATTTGTGTGTATATTGAATCAAAGAATGTAGCCAAGGAGCATACATGAATGAAGAAAGTGAAAAGTACCCTATTTCGACCCAATCGAAATAGGGTGACTTTTAGAACGAATGAAACTAAGTAAAAGTTGTATAATAAATTCACTATTTGCTATTTGTCATTACCGGCCAGAAATATTACAACACTTCAGTGTATGAATTCAGAACTATCCTACAGATCTATAAATTAATCACCAATAGTCAATTCCATTACTTTGCATTATTTGGGAATGGTATCAATGTAATGAAGTACTGTAATATGCTGTACATAAATAACGAGTTTCCCACGAACGGTCCATAGTCCTTTTTTTGATATTTCATACATTTCTGGATGTTGTAATGCTTCACAGTCATTTTTTTTTTTCACAGTCATATTCTAAACCTCAGTTTTAAGCATATCTTCCTTATAAATGTAGAAGGTTACACAGGAAAACAGGCCGATTTTAGCTAACTGCCTTACTACTGCCTTATTTTTGCCTTTTTATATTCAAAATTAATATAAGAATATTTAAAAAAATAGTATTCTGCTTAAAATTAGGTTCACACCAAGAAGTTATTGGCATTGTATTTATTGATAATTGATATTGTTTTTAAAACTTCATTTTGTATTTTCAAACTTCAACAACTTCTTAAGGTGGAAGTTCAAGTCATTGATTTGAGTTCTTTACTCTGTGTGTGTGTGTGTGTGTGTGTGTGTGTGTGTGTGTGTGTATTCAAAGTTTTAAATTTCCTTCTAAACTCTACTTTATCTGTGTCCCAGAGATTCTTTATTTGTTCACTTGAAATGTTTTCTGATTCCTCTTGTGGTTTATTCTTTGACGCATATTCCATCTGAACCGTGTTGTTTAATTGGGCATTTCCTGGATTACTTTCTATAATTGATTTCTAATTCACTTCCCTTGTGGTCAGAAAACACGCTGTGTATGATTTCATTCCCTTTACAATTATTTGCTTCGGTATTATGGCGCAGAATATGGTCTACGTGACTGTTCATGACATTTGAAAAGAGTATGTATTCTGCTGCCATTGGGTATAGTGTTCCATAAATATGAATCAGGTTAGCCGGGTTGACGGGGGCCAGCTGCGGAGCTTGGGGTAGGGCTGGGGAGCGTTGACTGAAGAGGAGCTTGAGAAGAATTTGAGGTGGAAAATGGTCTATATCTTGATCTCTGACCGAGTCAGAAAAATAAAAGACTTGGTCCTAAGAACGATACCAGGAAACATTCCTTCAAATTTAATTCCTTCAAATGATGGCATTGGTTTTGTAAGTAAGTAAGTGCTGGGACTCAAATTGAGGGCCGAGATTTTTGAAACTTGAAGAATGAGTACCTAATGTGAGAGGAGCCTTTCCTGGTAATTTTAATAGCCTCTGAAAAAGTGACTAGAAGAAAGTGGTATTTGGGAAAGGTCAGATGGACATAAATTTATTGGTGCCATTTAAATTTGATATTCATTACCTTAATTATTTTTCTTATTAGATAATGTTTGTTAGGCATGTGTATAAATGTTTGGTAACCCACTCTTTGTTTGAAGTAGACAAATTTAAGTTTATTTAGATGGAGACAGCACATAACTAATAGGCAGAAACATGGAATCTAGGATCAGACTTAGGCAAACACATGTAGTTTGATCTTGGATAAACATTTAATATCGCTGGTTCACATTCCTCATTTATAAAACAAATAAATAGCACTATTTGAGTCCTAGGTTCCTTCCAGTTTTGTGGTCTCTTACAGACACACACAGAGATGTTTCGAGCAAATGAGATTCAGATGCAGAGCACAATAGTAGCCCAAACCAGAAGGACCCATTTGTGTAATGGGAGAAAATGGTAGGCATCTAGGGTGAAAAAAGTATAAGTTTCCCATGGTAACAAACCATTCATATTCTTGGCTAGAGATGAAACCAAAAGCAACATTTTAGAAGATAAAGCCGGGCATATAAAACCGATGACCCAGCTCAAAAAATTGAAGACAGGTAAAAATATATGAAACAACCAGAACTTGAATATTTGTTATGGAAATTCTAACATTATATGTAATTGTATTTATAGTTATTTCATTTGCCAGGATATGGTACTTTTTGAAATATAGGGGGTACTTCCTATCTAGTATGGGATAGAATTAGTAACCATGTAAGAGCAGCAACTCAGAAGACTGTATACCTGTATTCAAATCCCAGTTTGATATTTAGGTAAATACTACAGAATTTCAGAGATCATGAAAGATCTGTATTCTTGAAAATTATCCCAGAGCAGATACAGTATGAATTAATCAATAGTATATTCTATATGTCAAGTATGTCTCAGTCTTAGATTTTAAAAATACTATGTTCTTTAACTTAGTTGATTTTTTGCACCTTAATGAAATAGTATTTGGATATTTTATCAACTATTCCTAATGGCTTCTTTGATGTTTAAGTCACTCCCTTTTGACCCAACTGTGCATCACCCTATTCAGTTTTCTCTTCCCCAACTGAGAGGCTGATCTAATTATACCAGATCATCATTCAGGATTTATGCCATTTTCCACATTACATTAATAGACTTTCTGTAATTTTCTCTTTTTCTAATATCCATGGTTTCATATAGATACCTCCACATGACATCTACCATATTTTATTATTCCACATTGTTACTTGATCCCTGAATGCTATGTTTCAAAATAACCACCACCAAAGAAAACCACTTATTATGAAACTCATTAGCAAGGGCCATATCTTGGTCCCTTGAAATCTAGGTCTGCTTGGTTCAAGCCTATTATACACTTGTGGAAACATGAAGTCCTAGTTAAATACCTAATAGTCCGTTTGGGAACAATAATATCATGGTCTTCCCTGGACTTTGGTTATACCTTCTATAATTACTGAATTTATTTCACATTTTTAAGCCCCAAACAAAATTCAGTTTCATTCAAAATTTCTCTTCCAAAAGTGGAAATAGTTATTAAAAATAAAAATAAAACTTCTTGCACAAAGCATTTATGAGAGTACTAGTTATTATAGTATAATGAAAAAAAATTGAGGGGAACAGCTTACATTTAATGATGATAACCTCACCCACCTCACTCCCTAAAATGTTCCCACTATTCCTTCACTTCATGAGCTTCTCGGCCATTTCTCATGTCACTAATTCCATTCCCTTTCATACTCATCTCTCACCTTAATCCATCCTTGTTTGCCCTTAAAACTCTTTAATCCATCCTTGATTGCCCTTAAAACTATTTTCCTTATTGTTAGGTAGATCAAGTCACCACTTGTTTTTTCAATACCCATTTTACATTTGCACATCCAAATTCATCAAGATACTTCACAGATTAAGAGTATCCATACTCCTTACAAGTCAGCTGTGTTTAAAAATATAAATTTTGTTTTTCATTGCAAATCTAAATACTTTCTATATAGATGGTCCTACTACAGCATCAAAATATTGCAATACTTTCCTGTTATAATTCCTCCTCTCCCTGAATCAAGAGAGCACTTCCCCACCCCGGGGCTAGAATAAGTAGCCATCACTCTGTTACCATTCTCTCTGATTCTCCACCTATATGTAGAGAAAAATCCTCCTCTGTTTAAGAGTATTTCAAGTTATCTTGAAGGATGTTTCTATTTTTAAAATATGACTTTCAAAAGCTTTTATTGAAGTTTCAAACAGTCTATCATCGTTTATAAACTTTCTTTTTTGGTCCTATCCACCAAGTACCAAAGTGATGTTGTTTCCTATTTTACAGTGAGATCAAAATTGTAATGGGCTCCAATAGTTTAAAGAATAAAGTGAACACATCAAAAAAGAAATTGCTTCTGAGCTGAGTAGACACATTTCAAAAATATTGGTAATATGTTCTATAGGAATGTTCCTGCATTCATCCAGCCGATCAGGATGGCTACAACTGTGTTATGTGAACAATAAATACCCACTACATAAATGTCTGCTATCTATTGCTTGTGTGCTATCATAAAACTGATAGAAAGTGTCTCTAGTCTTAGCAAAAATGTTATTTAGTGGCTCTTTACTAAAATGCGTATAACTTAGTACTGATTATAAAGAAGACAACTAGCTATCAACTTGTTTGTAGTGTGCTGTTGAATATTTGTAGTCAATTCAAGTTAACTGGATGGTATGAAGAATCATTGTTTGATGCTTCCACTGATTTGTATGGCAAGCCTCCTTATGGGACAGTATATTCAAAACTAAAATTAGTTTCAGTGCCTAAACGCGGAAACCTATATTGGAGAGCCTTGTTACTTCTCAAAACCTTTACTCAGTAAATATAAGGGGTTTTATTCTTTCTGCTTTTCGGAGGACACTGGAGAGCCAAAGTGGTTTTTTAGAAATGAGTAAAATGAAACATTGCTAAGATGAAAGCTATGTAAAAGTGATTTTAAATCTAGGCTTTTGGGTCACTGCATGTATCATACATATTATTTATACAACAGAGTAAATGCTTTTTATCTTTTCTCAAGTAATCACAAAACAAGGCAATGAGGATTTTAATTTCAGTTGAAATATTTTACATAATGCTATTATACATTGAATTTCTCTGATATACTTAATTCAGCGACACTCCTACAATTTTGACATTAGATTTTTCACCATATGCATGACCCATTCTAGTCTACTTCAACTTTAATTTTGAAGATAACGTTTGCATATGATAATGGCTCAATTTTAAGCTTGCGGTAACGGGCTAGAGCAGCACACTATCAGTGAGGGGAGATCCATATTGAAAGCATTTGAAACTGCTTTTTGAAATGTTTTGTGTCCATTGCTGACACTGGGATTTACTAGCAGAGTTCGTTAGACTATTTTCTTCAACACCTCTGAGGGATCAAGCATTCATTTCTTTGGTGATTTTCAATATCATTTAGTAGGAAGAGGGAGGCTGCCCCACCGGTGAGGGTGTGTATCAGAATCGTGACTGAGGGTGATTAAAGATCGCAGATGAGGAGTCAGGGCAAGATAGCGGAAGAGTGAGACGCGGAGATCACCTTCCTTCCCACAGATACATGAGAAATACATCTACACGTGGAGCTGCTCCTACAGAACACCCACTGAACGCTGGCAGAAGACGTCAGACCTCCCAAAAGGCAAGAAGCTCCCCACGTACTTGGGTAGGGCAAAAGAAAAAAGAAATAACAGAGACAAAAGAATAGGGACGGGACCTGCACCAGTGGGAGGGAGCCGTGAAGGAGGAAAGGTGTCCACACACTAGGAGCCCCTTCGCAGGCGGAGACTGCGGGTGGCGGAGAGGGGAAGCTTCGGAGCCACGGAGGAGAGCGCAGCCACAGGGGTGCGGAGGGCAAAGCGGAGATTCCCGCACAGAGGAGCGGCGCCGAGCAGCACTCACCAGCCCGAGAGGCTTGTCTGCTCACCCGCCGGGACGGGCGGGGCTGGGAGCTGAGGCTCGGGCTTCGGTCGGATCGCAGGGAGAGGACTGGGGTTGGCGGCGTGAACACAGCCTGAAGGGGTTAGTGCACCACAGCTAGCTGGGAGGGAGTCCGGGAAAAGGTCTGGACCTGCTGAACAGGCAAGAGACTTTTTCTTCCCTCTTTGTTTCCTGGTGCGCAAGGAGAGGGGATTCACAGCGCCGCCTAAATGAGCTCCAGAGACGGGCGCGAGCCGCGGCGATCAGCGCGGACCCCAGAGACGGGCATGAGATGCTAAGGCCGCTGCTGCCGCCACCAAGAAGCCTGTGTGCGAGCACAGGTCACTCTCCACACCGCCCCTCCCGGGAGCCGGTGCAGCCCGCCACCGCCAGGCTCCCGGGATCCGGGGACAACTTCCCTGGGAGAACGCACGGCGCGCCTCGGGCTGGTGCAACGTCACCCCGGCCTCTGCCGCCGCAGGCTCGCCCCGCATCCGTATCCCTTCCTCCCCCCGCCTGAGTGAGCCAGAGCCCCCGAAGCAGCTGCTCCTTTAACCCCGTCCGGTGTGAGCGAAGAACAGACGCCCTCAGGCGACCTACACGCAGAGGCGGGTCCACATCCAAAGCTGAACCCCAGGAGCTGTGCGAACAAAGAAGAGAAAGGGAAATCTCTCCCAGCAGCCTCAGAAGCAGCGGATTAAAGCTCCACAAACAACTTGATGCGCCTACATCTGTTGAATACCTGAGTAGACAACGAATCATCCCAAATTCAGGAGGTGGACTTTTGGAGCAGGATATATTAATTTTTTCCCTTTTCCTTTTTTTGTGAGTGTATATGTATATGCTTCTGGGTGAGATTTTGTCTGTATAGCTTTGCTTTATAATAGCTTTATTTTACTTCACTATATTTTATCCTCGTTCTTTCTTTCTTTCTTTCTATTTTTTCTCCCTTTTACTCTGAGCCATGTGGATGAAAGGCTCTTGGTGCTCCAGCCAGGCATCAGGGCTGTGCCTCTGAGGTGGGAGAGCCAACTTCAGGGCACTGGTCCACAAGAGACCTCCCAGCTCCACGTAATACCAAACGGCGAAAATCTCTCAGAGATCTCCATCTCAACATCAAGAACCAACTTCACTCAACGACCAGCAAGCTACAGTGCTGGACACCCTATGCCAAACAACTAGCAAGACAGGAACACAGCCCCATCCATTAGCAGAGAGGCTGCCTAAAATCATAATAAGGCCACAGACACCCCAAAATACACCACCAGATGTGGATGTGCCCACCAGAAAGACAAGATCCAGCCTCATCCACCAGAACACAGGCACTAGTTCCCTCCACCAGGAAGCCTGCACAACCCACTGAACCAACCTTAGCCACTGGGGACAGATACCAAAAACAACGGGAACTACGAACCTGCAGCCTGTGAAAAGGAGACCCCAAACACAGTAAGATAAGCAAAATGAGATGACAGAAAAACACACAGCAGATGAAGGAGCAGGGTCAAAACACACCAGACCTGACAAATGAAAAGGAAATAGGCAGTCTACCTGAAAAAGAATTCAGAATAATGATAGTAAGGATGATCCAAAATCTTGGAAATAGAATAGACAAAATGCAAGAAACATTTAACAAGGACGTAGAAGAACTAAAGAGGAACCAAGCAACGATGAAAAACACAATAAATGAAATCAAAAATACTCTAGATGGGATCAATAGCAGAATAACTGAGGCAGAAGAACGGATAAGTGACCTGGAAGATAAAATGGTGGAAATAACTACTGCAGAGCAGAATAAAGAAAAAAGAATGAAAAGAACTGAGGACAGTCTCAGAGACCTCTGGGACAACATTAAACACACCAACATTCGAATTATAGGGGTCCCAGAAGAAGAAGAGAGAAAGAAAGGGACTGAGAAAATATTTGAAGAGATTATAATTGAAAACTTCCCTAATATGGGAAAGGAAATAGTTAATCAAGTCCTGGAAGCACAGAGAGTCCCATACAGGATAAATCCAAGGAGAAACACACCAAGACACATATTAATCAAACTGTCAAAAATTAAATATAAAGAAAACATATTAAAAGCAGCAAGGGAAAAACAACAAATAACACACAAGGGAATCCCCATAAGGTTAACAGGTGATCTTTCAGCAGAAACTCTGCAAGCCAGAAGGGAGTGGCAGGATATACTTAAAGTGATGAAGGAGAAAAACCTACAACCAGGATTACTCTACCCAGCAAGGATCTCATTCAGATTTGATGGAGAAATTAAAACCTTTACAGACAAGCAAAAGCTGAGAGAGTTCAGCACCACCAAACCAGCTTTACAACAAATGCTAAAGGAACTTCTCTAGGCAAGAAACACAAGAGAAGGAAAACACCTACAATAACAAACACACCTACAATAACAAACCCAAAACATTTAAGAAAATGGGAATAGGAACATACATATCGATAATTACCTTAAATGTAAATGGATTAAATGCTCCCACCAAAAGACACAGACTGGCTGAATGGATACAAAAACAAGACCCATATATATGCTGTCTACAAGAGACCCACTTCAGACCTAGAGACACATACAGACTGAAAGTGAGGGGATGGAAAAAGATATTCCATGCAAATGGAAATCAAAAGAAAGCTGGAGTAGCAATTCTCATATCAGACAAAATAGACTTTAGAATAAAGACTATTACAAGAGACAAAGGACACTATATAATGATCAAGGGATCGATCCAAGAGGAAGGTATAACAATTGTAAATATTTATGCACCCAACATAGGAGCACCTCAATACATAAGGCAAATACTAACAGCCATAAAAGGGGAAATCGACAGCAACACAATCATAGTAGGGGACTTTAACACCCCACTTTCACCAATGGACAGATCATCCAAAATGAAAATAAATAAGGAAACACAAGCTTTAAATGATACATTAAACAAGATGGACTTAATTGATATTTATAGGACATTCCACCCAAAAACAACAGAATACACATTTTTCTCAAGTGCTCATGGAACATTCTCCAGGATAGATCATATCTTGGGCCACAAATCAAGCCTTGGTAAATTTAAGAAAATTGAAATCGTATCAAGTATCTTTTCCGACCATAACGCTATGAGGCTAGATATCAATTACAGGAAAAGATCTGTAAAAAATACAAACACATGGAGGCTACACAATACACTACTTAATAACGAAGTGATCACTGAAGAAATCAAAGGGCAAATCAAAAAATACCTAGAAACAAATGACAATGGAGACACGATGACCCAAAACCTATGGGACGCAGCAAAAGCAGTGCTAAGAGGGAAGTTTATAGCAATACAAGCCTACCTCAAGAAACAGGAAACATCTCGAATAAACAACCTAACCTTGCACCTGAAGCAATTAGAGAAAGAAGAACAAAAAAAACCCCAAAGCTAGCAGAAGGAAAGAAATCATAAAGATCAGATCAGAAATAAATGAAAAAGAAATGAAGGAAACAATAGCAAAAATCAATGAAACTAAAAGCTGGTTCTTTGAGAAGATAAACAAAATTGATAAACCATTAGCCAGACTCATCAAGAGAAAAAGGGAGAAGACTCAAATCAATAGAATTAGAAATGAAAAAGGAGAAGTAACCACTGACACTGCAGAAATACAAAGGATCATGAGAGATTACTACAAGCAACTCTATGCCAATAAAATGGACAACCTGGAAGAAATGGACAGATTCTTAGAAATGCACAACCTGCCGAGACTGAACCAGGAAGAAATAGAAAATATGAACAGACCAATCACAAGCACTGAAATTGAAACTGGGATTAAAAATCTTCCAACAAACAAAAGCCCAGGACCAGATGGCTTCACAGGCGAATTCTATCAAACATTTAGAGAAGAGCTAACACCTATCCTTCTCAAACTCTTCCAAAATATTGCAGAGGGAGGAACACTCCCCAACTCATTCTACGAGGCCACCATCACCCTGATACCAAAACCAGACAAAGATGTCACAAAGAAAACTACAGGCCAATATCACTGATGAACATAGATGCAAAAATCCTCAACAAAATACTAGCAAACAGAATCCAACAGCACATTAAAAGCATCATACACCATGATCAAGTGGGGTTTATCCCAGGAATGCAAGGATTCTTCAATATATGCAAATCAATCAACGTGATACATCATATTAACAAATTGAAGGAGAAAAACCATATGATCATCTCAATAGATTCAGAGAAAGCTTTTGACAAAATTCAACACCCATTTATGATAAAAGCCCTGCAGAAAGTAGGCATAGAGGGAACTTTCCTCAACATAATAAAGGCCATATATGACAAACCCACAGCCAACATTGTCCTCAATGGTGAAAAACTGAAACCATTTCCACTAAGATCAGGAACAAGACAAGGTTGCCCACTCTCACCACTATTATTCAACATAGTTTTGGAAGTGTTAGCCACAGCAATCAGAGAAGAAAAAGAAATAAAAGGAATCTAACTCGGAAAAGAAGAAGTAAAGCTGTCACTGTTTGCAGATGACATGATACTATACATAGAGAATCCTAAAGATGCTACCAGAAAACTACTAGAGCTAATCAATGAATTTGGTAAAGTAGCAGGATACAAAATTAATGCACAGAAATCTCTTGCATTTCTATACACTAATGACGAAAAATCTGAAAGTGAAATTAAGAAAACACTCCCGTTTACCATTGCAACAAAAAGAATAAAATATCTAGGAATAAACCTACCTAAGGAGACAAAAGACCTGTATGCAGAAAATTATGACACTGATGAAAGAAATTAAAGATGATACAAATAGATGGAGAGATATACCATGTTCTTGGATTGGAAGAATCAACATGGTGAAAATGACTGTACTACCCAAAGCAATCTACAGATTCAATACAATCCCTATCAAACTACCACTGACATTTTTCACAGAACTAGAACAAAAAATTTCACAATTTGTATGGAAACACAAAAGACCCTGAATAGCCAAAGCAATCTTGAGAAAGAAAAACGGAGCTGGAGGAATCAGGCTCCCTGACTTCAAACTATACTACAAAGCTACAGTAATCAAGACAGTATGGTACTGGCACAAAAACAGAAATATAGATCAATGGAACAGGATAGAAAGCCCAGAGATAAACCCACGCACATATGGTGACCTTATCTTTGATAAAGGAGGTAAGCATATACAGTGGAGAAAAGACAGCCTCTTCAATAAGTGGTGCTGGGAAAATTGGACAGATACATGTAAAAGTATGAAATTAGAACACTCCCTGACACCATACACAAAAATAAACTCAAAATGGATTAAAGTCCTAAGTGTAAGGCCAGACACTATCAAACTCTTAGAGGAAAACATAGGCAGAACACTCTATGACATACATCACAGCGAGATTCTTTTTGACCCAGCTCCTAGAGAAGTGGAAATAAAAACACAAATAAACAAATGGGACCTAATGAAACTTAAAAGCTTTTGCACAGCAAAGGAAACCATAAACAAGACGAAAAGACAACCCTCAGAATGGGAGAAAATATTTGCAAATGAAGCAACTGACAAAGGATTAATCTCCAAGATTTACAAGCAGCTCATGCAGCTCAATAACACAAAAACGAACACCCCAATCCAAAAATGGGCAGAAGACCTAAATAGACATTTCTCCAAAGAAGATATACAGATTGCCAACAGACACATGAAAGAGTGCTCAACATCATTAATCATTAGAGAAATGCAAATCAAAACTACAATGAGATATCATCTCACACTGGTCAGAATGGCCATCATCAAAAAATCTAGAAACAATAAATGCTGGAGAGGGTGTGGAGGAAAGGGAACACTCTTGCACTGTTGGTGGGAATGTAAATTGATACAGCCACTATGGAGAACAGTATGGAGGTTCCTTAACAAACTAAAAGTAGAACTACCATATGACCCAGCAATCCCACTACTGGGCATATACCCTGCGAAAACCATAGTTCAAAAAGAGTCATGCACCAAAATGTTCATTGCAGCTCTATTTACAGTAGCCAGGACATGGAAGCAACCTAAGTGTCCATCATCAGATGGATAAAGAAGATGTGGCACATATATACAATGGAATATTACTCAGCCATAAAAAGAAATGAAATGGAGGTATTTGTAATGAGGTGGATGGAGTTAGAGTCTGTCATACAGAGTGAAGTAAGTCAGAAAGAGAAAAACAAATACAGTATGCTAACACATATATATGGAATCTAAGGAAAAAAAGAAAGGCCATGAAGAACCTAGTGGCAAGACGGGAATAAAGACACAGACCTACTAGAGAATGGACTTGAGGATATGGGGAGGGGGAGGGGTGAGATGTGACAGGGTGAGAGAGTGTCATGGACATATATACACTACCAAATGTACAATAGATAGCTAGTGGGAAGCAGCCGCATAGCACAGGGAGATCAGCTCGGTGCTTTGTGACCACCTAGAGGGGTGGGATGGGGAGGGTGGGAGGGAGGGAGATGCAAGAGGGAAGAGACATGGGAACATATGTATATGTATAACTGATTCACTTTGTTATAAAGCAGAAACTAACACACCATTGTAAAGCAATTATACTTCAATAAAGATGTTTAAAAAAAAAAAAAAACCAAAAAAAAAAAAATCGCAGATGATTCTCTGATAGCATTACAAAATCATCCCAACCTTCTTCCATCATTGTGCAGCTCTTGACTTGATTTACTTTCTATTAATAATTACTTAACAATATTTTCTGACACCTATCGAACATCTGTAATATACCAAATATTGTAACAAAAAATTTATTTCATTTAATTCTCATAATAACTCTATGAGGCAGGTATTCTTCTTATCCACATTTGCAAATAAGGAAATTGAAATACAAAGTAAATGACTCAAGTTGGGTATTGTTAGAGCTGGAGTTCAAAGAGAAGCCTGTTGACATCAAAGTTCAGAATCTGAGTTCCTATTGACTACTTCCTCTAGTTTTGCTCAGTTTAGCATTAAATGTGTCTTAATAAAATTGTTTTGAGAATATTCAATGTATGTTTACAGTCTAGTAATGTGATGGTGAGGGAAAAATACTTTTAAAAATGACTGCAGCTATGCAACTAATCAAAGATCAATTGATTTCATCACTGCAGGAAGAATGCTACATAACACTGGTAATAACCCATTAAATAGTTCAGATAAAATATGTGCAACCCCAAACAACTTATTTCATTGTGTTTTATGGTATTTCCTATTTAGTCTATTTTATTATGCAAGAATATTTCAAAATAATGATATGAATTGATTTTTTTTAGTCAGAAATTCTAATGGTCAATACTGATTGATGTATAAACTTACAACCAAATGATCTGTGCAAATAAGCAAAGATAAAACAATGAAACGTGCAAGTAGGTTTTAATATCTAGGTAACCTCACTCATACTTTAAAGTGGCCTTTATAATAATAACACTTGAAGTTTGTTTTTAATGTTACTTATTCATTTGTTATTATTTGGTTTTATAGAACATGCACTAGGGTTGCATCTAATAATAATGAAATAAGCTATTTCTAAAAGAGTAGTGCTGAAGTTTTCCCTTGTTTCTTTTTAGGTCATTTCTGTTACTTCAAAGAAATGCAATACTTGAATCTATTTTATTAAATGCTTATGCTTTCGAAGCATATTAGTCTTAAAATGCTGTGGCCTTAATTTTCTCAATTTAATGTTTTAACTCATGTAAAATGTACACAAAATTCTTTAGCTATAGAACAAAGGTTTTAAAAAGTGAAGAACTTAAAATTAGGTGATTCACTTAATTATGTAGGGAGGTAAACAAGAAAACTTAGCTTAGGAGTTAATGAAATCCTCTTTAGAGGCCTGGATTCTCTCATTTTAGATGACTCTACTAATAAATTTTAAGACATAATTGTTTTTTCTTTATTGAAGTATAGTTGATTTACGATGTTATTTTAGTTTTAGGTGTACAACACAGTGATTCAATAATTTTTACAGATTATATTCCACTTAAAATTGTTATAAATTATTGGCTATATTCCCTATGCTGCACATTATTACATCCTTGTATGTTATGTGTGTTACACTAGCAGTTTGTAGACCTTAATCCCCTTCCTCTGTCTTGCCCCTATCCCTACCCCTCTCTCACTGGTAACCACTAGTTTGTTCTCTGTACCTATGAGTCTGTTAGTTATGTTATATTCTTTTGTTTATCTTTTAGCTTCCACGTATAAGTGCTAACATACAGTGTTTGTCTTTCTCTGTCTAACTTACCAAACCAAGCATAATACCACCCCTCCTGTGCATCCATGCTGCAAATGACAAAATTTCATTCTTTTTTATGGCTGAGTAATATTCCATTGTGTACATCTTTCACATCTTCTTTATCCACTCACCTGTTGATGGACACTTAGGTTGCTTCCAATCTTGGCTATTGTAAATAATGCTTCAATGATCACTGGGGTGCATGTATCTTTTCAAGTTAGCATTTTCTTCAGATATATACCCAGAAGTGGAATTGCTGAATCATATGGTATGTTTTAATTTTTTGAAGAGCCTCCTTACTATTTTCTGTAGTGGTTGCACCAATTTACATTCCCACCAACAGTGGACTAGAGTTCCTTTTTCTCCACATCTTGCCAACACTGATTATTTGTTGCTGTTTTAACAACAGCAATTCTGACAGGTGTGAGGTGATATCTCATTGTGGTTTTGATTTGCTTTTCCCTGATGGTTAGTGATGTTGAGCATCTTTTCATGTACCTGTTGGCCGTCTGTATGTTTTCTTTGGAAAAGTGTCTATTAAGGTCTTCTCATTTTTTTTTTTAACATCTTTATTGGAGTATAATTGCTTTACAATGGTGTGTTAGTTTCTGCTTTATAACAAAGTGAATCAGTTATATATATACGTATGTTCCCATATCTCTTCCCTCTTGTATCTCCCTCCCTCCCAGCCTCCCTATCCCACCCCTCTAGGTGGTCACAAAGCACAGAGCTGATCTCCTTGTGCTATGCGGCTGCTTCCCACTAGCTATCTATTTTACATTTGGTAGTGTATATATCAGGTTGTTTTTTGATATGGAGTTGTATGAGCTCTTTATTTTGGGTATTAACCCCTTATTGATCATATTATTTGCAAATACCTTCTCCCATTCATTAGGTTGTCTTTTCGTGTTGTTGATGGGTTCCTTTACTGTGCACAAGCCTTGACATTTAATTAGGTCCAATTTGTATATTTTGGCTTTTGTTTTGAGAGGTTTTCTTAAATCAATCATGAATTGGTGTTTAATTTTGTCAAATGCTTTTCTAGCATCTATTGAGATGATCATGTAAGTTTTATCCTTCCTTTTGTTTAACGTGGTATATCACATTGATTGATTTGCAGATCCTTGCATCCCTGAAATAAATCCCACTTGATCATGGTGTATCATCCTTTCTAAATATTGTTGAATTCAGTTTGCTAATATTTTGTTGAGGATTTTTACATCTATGTTCACCAGAGATATTGGCCTGTAATTTTTTTTGTAGTTTATTTGTCTGGTTTTCGTCAGGGTAATGGCCTTGTAGAATGCATTTCAGACTGTTCTTTCAATTTCTAGGACTAGTTTGAGAAAGATAGACATTAACTTTTCTTTAAATGTTTGGTAAAATTCCCCTGTGAAGCCACCTGGTCCTGGACTTTTGTTTATGGGAAGGTTTTTGATTACTGATTCAATTTCTATATGAGTAATTGGTCACCTCAAATTATTTCTTCCTGAAGTACTCTTGGAAGATTGTATATTATTTCCTGGAATTTTTTCATTTTTTCCTAGGTTGTCCAAGCTGTTGGTATATAACTGTTCATATTGTTCTCTTATTATCATTTGTATTTCTGTGATAACAGTTGTAATTTCTCCTCTTTCATTTCTTAGTTTACCTGGTCCTCCCTCTTTTTTCCTTACTGAGTCTGGCTAAAGGCTTATCAAATTTATCTTTTCCAAAAAACCTGCTCTTGGTTTTATTTTTTTCTATTGCTTTTTGGTCTTTATTTCCTGTCTGATTTTCATTATTTACTTCTTTATACCTGGGTATTTGTTTCCCTCAGGTTTGGGAAGCTTTCAGACATAATTTCATCAAATACATTTTCAACACTTGTTCTTCTCCTTCTGGGACCCCTATAATGCAAATGTTTGATGCTGTCCCAGAGGTCTCAAACTATTATCTTTGAGTGATTTCCATCATTTATCTTCCAGATCACATACTTACACGTTCTTCTGTATCACCTAATCTGCTGTTAATTCCCTCTAGAGTATTTTTCACCTCAGTTATTGTATTCTCAACTCTGACTGGTTCTTACATTTTCTAGTTCTTTGTTAAAATCCTCACTGTGTTCATCTATTCTTTTCCCCAGTTCAGTTAGCATTCTTATTACTATTGCTTTGAATGTTTCTCTCTCTCTGTTTCATTAGGGGTTCTTTCATTTGAAACAAATTCTTCAGTGTTCTCAATTTGTTTAACTTTCTCTACCTCTATGAAATTAAGTGAAACAGTTACCTATTCTGGTCCTTGTGTGGGAACTTCTCTCTGCAGGCAGCGTGTGACCAGTGGCTTTGATGCAAGAGCTGGATCTGAAGTGAACAGGGGCTGTGTCTTCCTCCAGAGTGTGCTGGCAGCCACAGACTTGGTGGGATTTATCCTGCGTGGGCTGGCAGTCTTTGCCTTGGTTTGGGGCATGGCAGAGGCTTAGGGCTGCACTTCTGTGATTTTACTTTTTCCCTGGTGTGTTTACCTTGGTTAGAGGTGGGGTTGGTGCTATATTGCTGAGCTGGCTTCACTCCCTCGCCCAGTGTGCACAGGGACGAGAGTTCCTGTGGTGGCAATCTCTGCCCTGGAGTTAGATTTACTCATGCACGTGTCTGTGTGTGTACTCTTTAAGAGCAGTGTCTAGGTTTCTCACAGACCTCTGTCTGGTAAGCCCCACTGGTTTTCAAACCAGCTAAGGGGGCTTGTCTTCCCAGGGTCAGACCCCAGGGTTGGGTTGCCCAAGGTGTGGCTCAAAACCCTCGCATCCCAGGGAGGATCCTAAGGCTGTGACATCCCCCTGCACTTCTGTGTACCCCATTAGGGGTGCAGGTCCCAACCAAATCACTCCTCCTCCCTTCCTACCAGACTCAGTGTGGATCTTTTTTCACAGGCTTGGTGGTAGAAGAGCCATCCTGCTACTCCCCAGGTTGATTTCAGCAAGAGTTGTTATATACATAGTTGTAGTTTTGGTGTGTTTTTGAGAGCAGGTCAGCCCAGCATCGTCCTGATATTAAACAATTGTTATAGATCACTTTTCTGTTCTCTGTAACATCACCCTTAAAATATAAGCATTTCTTGAAATCTTTGAAGAAAGTTAAATAAATAGATAATATTTTAAGCTGGATTTATAGACTGTCTATAAGTTCATTTCAAAGTAGTTATAAAGGAAAGTGTGACTATTTACTCAGTGTGACCCATAAACGATTTTGGCTCATAATTTCACATCTACTGTGCCAATTTTCAGAACACTTCAAGAAATTCCATTTAGCAAATGAGGAAAACAAGGAAATAAACAAGTAATTCACTTGTCCACATACCTAATGTGTAGTACATACATCACTTCTTGACAGAACTGTACATTAAAACTATAGATAAACATAGTCAAATACTAGTTGATGGATGTATCTCAATATTTACAAAATTTTTTGTTTAAAACATAGTATGTTTTAAATGGTCTCCTACAATGTTATACTTCTCTAAACTTCTTAGGCATTTAACAATACAAGCAAATCAGTCATAGAATCTTATCCTTTGTAAGTTGTTTTAACTTTATTACCAAGTGAATACTTGTATTTATAAAGAAAACAATTGTGATGATCATTAAAGCGTTTCCATTTCACTGAAACACTACAAGTACCATAAGGCTAATTCTACGTAAAAGCAAAAAGATGATAAACAATGTCCTAAATTGCCAACAGTTAATTTTGAATATTTTGGCACATTATGATATGTTAACTTTTCCACCAGTATAAGATTCAAAAACAAAACAAACATAAACAGTATTTAAGTTCAGAATAAAAGGAAATTAGAGAGCAGAAATGATTGAAAATTATGAACATTAGAAATATAGGCCAATACAAAAATTACTTCTTTGAAAAGTTTAATACAAGTATAAAATTGCTACCAGCCCAGGACCCCAGATGGAAGAGTCAGCTGCCCCAGGACCTGGCCCTGTGGCACCAGCCACAGCACAAGACAGGGCCTGGCAGCCAGCTGGGTCAGGGTACAGCCTCACCTACTAGTGAACCCACAGTAGTCAAACCTGCCCAAGTAGAAGGAAACATGCAGCTGCCCCTAGAGAATATAGCTCTGGTGACCAGAGGAGAATGTGCTGCTGGGCTCCAGGGACCTCCTACATAAGGCCAGATTGGGAAATACAATGAGCTACCTAAAACATAGAAATAAATACAAAGAATTAGAGGAGTATTTTCCAAATGAAAGAATAAGATAAAACCCCAGAAGAATGGAGCAAAAGTGGAGATAACTAATCTACCCAATAAAAGTTTAAGGTAATGATCATAAATATGCTCAACAAACTCTGGAGCAGAAAGAAGGAAGACAAATTTAACACAGCTAAAGGATATAAAAACTGATACAATAAAAAACGCACTAGAAGGAATCTATAGTAGATTAGAGGAATGGATCATCAGAGAACTGGAAGACAAAATAGTAGAAATCAACCAAGATGAACTGAAAAAAAGTTTTAATTAGGACAATTTAAGTGACCTCTGGAACAACATCAAGTGTACTAACATTCACATTATATGGGTCCTAGAAGGAGAAGAGAAAAAGAGGCATATGACTTAATTGAAGAAATAATAGTTGTAAACTTCCTTAACATTGGAAAAGAAACAAAAATCCAGGTCCAGGAAGGACAGAGGGTCCCAAACAAGGTGAACCCAAGGAGAGCCACACCAAGACACACTGTAGTTAAAAGAGCAAAAATTAGAATGGAGAGAGATGAGATGGTGGAGTAGAAGGACTTGAACTTCACCTCCTCTCACAAAAGCACCAAAATCACAACTAACTGCTAAACAACCATCAACAAAAAAGACTCAGACCTACTAAATAAAAGACATCCTATACCCAAAGACAAAGCAGCAGCCACAGGAGGGGCACTTTCATGATATCATCAAATCTTATACCCACCAAGTTGGATGACCCACAAACAAGAAAATAATTATATTACAGAGTTCACCCACAGGAGTGAGAGTTCTGCCCCACGTGAGGCTCCCCAGCCTGGGAGTCTAGCATTCAGAGGAGCCCCCAGAGCATGTGGCTTTGAAGGCCAGCGGGTCTTGAGTACAGGAGCTCCACAGTACTGGGGCAAACAGAGACTCCAGTCTTTGAGGGCACACACAAGGTTTTACATGGACTGGGACCCAGGGCAAAGCAGTGACTCAGGAAGAGCCTGGGTGACACCTACCTGCAGGTCTTGGAGGGTCTCCTGGGGAGGCAGAGGTCAGCTGTGGCTGACTGTGGGGGCAAGGACACTGGTGGCGGACACCCCAGGGAATACGCAAAAGTCAATGGCACTAAAAGCTGGTTCTTTGAGAAGATAAACAAAATTGACAAACCTTTAGCCAGACACATCAAGAAAAAAAGGGAGAGGACTCCAATCAATAAAATTAGAAATCAAAAAGAGGTTGCAACTGACACTGCAGAGATACAAAGCATCCTAAGAGACTACTAAAGCAACTCTATGCCAATAAAATGGACAACCTGGAAGAAATGGACAAATTCTTAGAAAGGTAGAATATTCCAAGACTGAACCAGGAAGAAACAGAAAACATGAACAGACCAATCACAAGTACTGAAATTGAAACAGTGAATAAAAATCTTCCAAGAAACAAAAGTCTAGGACCAGATGGCTTCACAGGCTAATTCTATCAAACATTTAGTGAAGAGTTAACACCTACCCTTCCGAAACTATTCCCAAAAAATTGCAGAGGAAGGAACACTCCCAAACTCATTCTATGAGGCCAATATCAACCCTGATACCAGAACCAGACAAAGACACCACAAAAATTACAGGCCAATATTACAGATGAACATAGATGCAAAAATATTGAACAAAATCCTAGCAAACTGAATCCAACAACACGTTAAAAGGATCATACACCATGACCAAGTGGGAATGCAAGGATTCTTCAATATCTGCTAATCAGTCAGTGTGATACACCACATTAACAAATTGAAGAATGAATACTATAGGATCATCTCAATAGACGCAGAAAAAGACTTTGACAAAATTCCACACCCATTTATGATAAAAACGCTCCAGAAAGTGGGCACAGAGAGAACCTACCTCAACATAATAAAGGCCATGCCATACATGACAACCCACAGGTAACGTCATATGCAACAGTGAAAAGCTGAAAGCACTTCCTCGAAAATCAGGAATGAGACTAGGATGTCCATTCTTGCCACTTTTATTCAATGTAGATTTGGAAGTTCTAGTCACGACAATCAGAGAGGAAAAGGAAATAAAAGAATCCAAATTGGAAAAGGAGAAGTAAAACCGTCATGGTTGGCAGATGACATAATACTATACACAGAAAATCCTAAAGATGCTACCAGAAAATTACTAGAGCTCATCAGTGAATTCTGTAAAGTTTCAGGATACAAAATTAATACACAAAAATCTCTTGCATTCCTATACACTAACAAGAAAAGATAAGAAAGAGAAATTAAGGAACAATCCCATTTACCACTGCATCAAAAAGAATAAAATACCTAGGTATAAACGTACCTAAGGATACAAATGACCTGTACTCTGAAACCTCTAAGACACTGATGAAAGAAATTGAAGATGACACAGATGGAGAGATATAAAATGTTCTTGGATTGGAAGAAGCAATATTGTGAAAATGACTCTACTACCCAAAGCAATCTACAGATTCAATGCAATCCCTATCAAACTACCAATGGCATTTTTCACAGAACTAGAACAAAAAATTTTTAAATTTGTATGTAAACACACAAGACCCTGAATAGCCAAAGCAATCTTGAGAAAGAAAAACAGAGCTGGAGGAATCAGGCTTCCTGATTTCAGACTATACTACAAAGCTACATTCATCACAACAGTATGGTACTGGCACAAAAACAGAAATATAGATCAGTGGAACAGGACAGAAAGCCCAGAAATAAACCCACACACTGTGGTTAATTAATCTACAACAAAAGAGGCAAGATTATACAATGGAGAAAAGACAGTCTCTTCAATAAGTCATGCTAGGAAAACTGGACAGCTACATGTAAAAGAAGGAAACTAGAACACTCTAACACAACACACACATAAACTCAAAATGGATTAAAGACCTAACCTGTAAGACCAGATACTATAAAACTCTTAGAGGAAAACACAGAACACTCTTTGACATAAATCACAGCAATATATTTTTGATCCACCTCCTACAGTAATGAAAATAAAAACAAATGGGACCTAATGAAACTTAAAAGCTTTTGCACAACAAAGGAAACCATAAACAAAATGAAAAGACCATCCACAGAATGGGAGAAGATATTTGCAAACAAAGTAACCAAAAAGGGATTAATCTCCAAAATATACAAATAACTTATGCAGCTCATTATCAAAAACCAACAACAACCCAATCAAAAAATGGGCAGAAGGTCTAAACTGTATGTCTTCTTTGGAGAAATGTCTGAGGGCCAAGAAGCACATGAAATGATGCTCAACCTCACTAATCATTAGAGAAATGCAAATCCAAACTACAATGAGGTATCACCTCACACCAGTCAGAATGGCCATCAATAAAATGTCTATAAACAATAAATGCTGGAGAGGCATGGAGAAAGGGAACCCTCCTACATTGGTGCTGGGAATGTAAATTGGTACAAACATTATGGAGAACAGTATGGAGGTTCCTTAAAAAACTAAAAATAGAATTACCATAGGATCCAGCAATCTCCACAACCAGGCATATATCCAGAGAAAACCATAATTTGAAAAGATGCATGCACCCCAGTGTTCATTGCAGCACTATTTACAATAGCCAGGACAAGAATACAACCTAAATGCCCATCGACAGAGGAACGGATAAAGAAGACATGGTACACATATACAATGGAATACTAATCAGCCTTTAAAAAGAATGAAATAATGTGATTTGCAGCAACATGGATGGACCTGGGGGAGATTATCATACTAAGTGAAGTAAGTCAGAAAGAGAAAGACAAATATGATATCATTTATTTATGGAATCTAAAAAAATGATACAAATTAACTTATTTACCTAACAGAAACAGATTCACAGACTTTGGTAACCATAGGTTTGTCTTCAAAGGGGAAATGTGGGAGGAGGGATAAATTAGGAGTTTGGGATTAACATATAAACACTACTATGTATAAAATAGATAATCAACAAGGACCTACTATATAGCATAGAGAATGCTACTCAATATTCTGTAACAACCTATATGGGAAAAGGATCTGAAAAAGAATGAATATATGTATAACTGAATCACTTTGCTGTACACCTGAAACTAACACATTGTACATCAGCTATAATATAAAGTAAAAATTAAATTTAAAAAATAACAAAAATTAAAGGTAAAGAAAGTATATTAAAAGCATCAAGAGAAAAACAACTATGTACAAGAGAACTCCCATAAGACAATGAACTGACTTTTCACCAGAAACCTTGTAGGACATAAGAGAGTGGCAAGATGTATTCAAAGTGGTGAAAGAGAAAAAAAACTGCAACCAAGAATACTCTACCTGTCAAGGTTATCAGTCATATTTGAAGACGAGATAAACAATTTTATAGACAAGCAAAAAGCTAAGGGAGTTCTGAAACACAAGGCTGGCTTTACAAAAAAAAAAAAAAATGTTAAAGGCATTTCTCTAAGGAGAAAAGACTACAATTACAAATATAAAAAAATCTCATTGGTAAGGGCAAACATTTAGTAAAGTTAGTGGATTCACAACTTATAAAGCTAGTAGGAAGGTTAAAACAGAAAAGTAGTAAAATCATCTATAACCACAATAAGTAGTTAAGGAACACATGAAACAAAAATATGTAAAATATGATGTTAAAGATATTAAATGTGGGGAGAGAATAAGAATGCAGAGTTGTTAGGACATGTTTAAACTTCAGAGATCACCTAAAATAATGACATATATATATGAATGTGTATGCATATATATATGATTCTCATGGTAACCACAACCAAAAATTATAAAGGGATCCAAACAAAAAACCAAAGTTAGTTATCAAACCATAAGGTAAGAGAGCAAAAGAAGGAACAAAAAAAGAACTACCTATCAATAATTACTTTAAATTTAAATGGACTAATGCTCCAATCAGAAAAAATAGGGTGGCTGAATAGATAAGAAAAGACATATACACACACACACACTACCTATAAGACACTCACTTTGGATCTAAAGCACACACAGACTGAAAGTGAAAGAATGGAAACAAAAAAGAAAGCTGGGGTAGCAATACTTACATCAAATAAAAGAGACTTTAAAACAAAGACTGCAACAAGAGACAAAGAAGGACATTACATAATAATCAAAGGATCAATCCAACAAGATATAACCTTGTTAATATTTTTACACCCAACATAGGATCACCTGAATATATACAGCAAGTATAACAGACATGAAGGGAGATAGTGACAGTAATACAAGGGTAATACAGTAATAGAAGGGTATGTTAATACCCCACTTATATCAATGGATAAATCAGAAAATCAATAAGAAAAATTTAGCCTCAAACAACACATTACATCAGAGTGACTTAATAAATACATAAAGAACATTTCACTACAAAACAGCAGAATACACATTCTTTTTAAGTGCACATGGATTATTTGCCAGGATAGATCACATGCTAGGACACAAAACAAGTCTCAGTCAATTTAAGAAGATTGAAATCATATCAACCATCTTTTCTGACCACAATGGTTTGAGACTAGAAAAGAATAAAAGAATACTGCAAAAAATACAATCATGCAGAGGTTAAAACAATATGCTACTAAAAAAAAAAAGTGGGTAATTAAAGAAATCAAAGAGGAAATCAAAAAACACCTGGAGATGAATGATAATGAAAACGATCTAAAATCTATGGGACACAGCAAATGCAGTTCTAAGAGGGAAGTTTATCGCAATGTAAGCCTACCTTAGGAAACAAGAAAAATCTCAATCTAACCTTACAACTAAGGGAGCTAGAAAAAGAAGAATAAACAAATCCCAAAGTTAGTAGAAGAAAAGAAATCATAAAGAAATAGAGACTAAAGATCAATGGAACTAAGATCTGTTTCTTTAAAAAGATAAACAAAATTGATAAACCTTTAGCCAGAGTCATCAAGAACAACAGAGGGCCAATACATAAAATCAGAAATGAGAGAAGAGAAGTTACAACCAACACCACAGAAATACAAAGGATTATTAGAGATTACTATGAACAATTATATGCCAATAAAATGGACAACCTAGAAAAAAATGGATAAATTCCTAGAAATGTACAGTCTCCTGAAACTGAATCAGGAAGAAATAAAAGATATATATGCATACCAATTACCAGGAGTGAAAATGAATTGGTAATCAAAAAACTCCAACAAACAAAAGTCCAGGACCACAGTCCTCACTGAAGAACTCAACCAAACATTTAGAGAAGAGTTAACAACTATCCTTCTCAAACTATTCCAAAAAATTGCAGAGGAAGGAATGCTTTTGAATTCATACTACAAGGCCAGTGTCACCATGATACCATAACAAAGCAAAGACATGACAAAAAAAGAAAATTATAGGCCAGTATTACTGGTGAACATAGATGCAAAAATCCTCAACACAATATTAGCAAGCCAAATTCAATAATGCATTAAAAGGCTCATACACCAAGAGCAAGTGGGATTTATCCTATGGATGCAAGAATTGTTCAATATCCACAAAACAATTAATGTATGATACACTATATTAACACATTGAAAAATGAAAATTATATAATCAACTCAATAGATGTAGAAAAAACTTTTGACAAAATTCAACACCCGTTCATGAGAAAAACTCTAAACAATTTGAGTATAGAGGGAACATATCTCAACATAACAAAGGCCATTTATGACACACCCATTTTCATCATCCTACTCACCAGTGAAAAGCAGGAAGTATTTTCTCTAAGATCAGACTCAAGACAAGGATAACAACTCTTACTACTTTTATTCAACATGCCATTGGAAGTCCTAGCCACAGCAGTCAGACAAGAAATAGAAATAAAAGGCATCCAGATTGGAAGGGAAGAAGTAAAACTGTCACTATTTGTAGATGACATAATACTATATATAGAAAATCCTAAAGATGGCATAAAACAACTATCAGAATAAATGAACTCAGTAAAGTTCCAGGATGCAAAATTAATATACAGAACTCTACTGCATTTCTCTATACCAACAATGAACTATCAGAGAAAATTTTTTAAAATAATGTATAATTGCATCAAAAAGAATAAAATACCTAGGAACAAATCTAACCAAGGGCATAAATGACCCTTACACAGAAAAGTATAAGCCATTGATGAAAGAAATTGAAGATGCCACAAACAAATGGAAAAGATATACTATACTCATGCATTGGAAGAGTTAGTATTGTTAAAATGACTACCCAAGGTACTCTACAGATTCAATGCAATCCTTATCAAAATACCCATGGCATTTTTCACAGAACTAGAACAAATAATCCTAAAACTTGTATGGAAGCAAAAAATACTTCCAATAGCTAAGACAATCTTGAAAAAGATGAGCAGAGCTGGGGTATCATGCTCCCTGATTTCAAACTATCCTACAAAGATACAGTCATCAAACCATATGGTAGCAGCACAGAGACAGATGCATAAATCAGTGGAACAGGAGCATCCTGAAATGATTCTACACTTATATGGGCAATTAATCTGCAACAAAGAAGGCAAGAATATACAATGGGGAAAAGACAGTCTCTTCAATAAATAGTGTTGGGAAAACTGGACAGCTACATGGATAATAATAACTTGGGACTACTTTTTTTATCATATACAAAAATAAACTCAAAATGGATTAAAGATTTGAATGTAAGACCTGGAACCATAAAACGCCAAGAAGAAAACATAGGCAGTAAGCTCCTTGACATCAGCAGTATTTTTTTTGGATATGTCTCCTTAGGCAAGAAAACAAAAGCAAAATTAAATATTGTGGCTACAGTAAACTAAAAAGCTTTCACACAACAAAGGAAACTATCATCAAAACAAAAAGGCAGCCTACTGAATGGGAGAAGATATTTGCAAACTATATATCCAATAAGAGGTTAATAGCCAAAATATATCAATACAAAGAATGCATACAACTCAACATTTAAAAAAAAATCTGATTAAAAACTGTGCAGAGGATCTGAATAGACATTTCTCCTAAGAAGACATACAGATGGCCACTAGATACATGAAAAGATGCTCAACATCAATAATTATGATGGAAATGCAAATCAAAACCCCAAGTAGGTATCACTTCACACCTGTCAGAATGGCTATTATCAAGAAGACCACAAATAAAAAATATTGGCAAGGACGTAGAGAAAAGGGCACCCTCATGCACTGTTGGTTGGATTTTTAATTGATGTGGTCACTATGGAAACTAGTATACAGGTTCCTCAGGATATTAAAAATAGAACTACCATATGAACCAACAATTTCACTTCTGGGTATTTACCCAAAGAAAACAAACACTAATTCGAAAAGATATATGCATACTAATGTTCTTTGCAGCATTATTTGTAATAGCCAAGATATTGAAGCAAACAATGGGTCCATTGATAGACAAATAAAGAAAGAAGATGTGGTATACATATACAATGGAATATTACTCAGCCATTAAAAATGAAATCTTGCCATTTGCGACAACATGGATGGATCTAGAGGGTATCATTCTAACTGAAATAAGTCAAATAGAAAGACAAACAAGTACCACATGATCTCATTTAGTTGAGGAGTCTGAAAAATGAAACAAAACAAGACAAATGCAGAGAACAAATGAATATTTGCCAGAAGGGAGAGGGTTGGGAGGTGGGTGAAATAGGTGAAGGGGATTAAGTGATATAAATCTCTAGTTATGTAATAAATAACAGTGATGTAATATACAGCATAAGTAATATGGTAAATAATATTTTAATAGCTTTGCCTGGGGACAGATGGCTACTACCTGTATTGTGGTTATCATTTCATAATCTATGCAAATGTCAAATCATTATATAGAACACCTGAAAGTTATGTAATATTTTACATCAACTATATTTCAATTAAAAATGTTTACAAATGCAAATCTTGCCCAAATGAAGAGAAAAACATGGTAGGTCATATGTAAAGTAAGAATGAGAAAGTCTAAATAAGAGTTCATGGTGCACATCTGTGTTTCTCCAACAGTAAGAGTTTCTCTTGTTCCCTAGAAGGGAGAGGAATTTGTGGGAACATATGAGAGTATAGGGGACTCTCAAGGAATCATGGTTAAGTGCCACTTAAACACACACACACACACACACACACACACACACACACACAAACCAATTATTACGTTGCTAAAACAACAGATCAAGAGAAAAATAGAAAATTCTCAAAATACAAAAGGATACCAATAATCATCTTAGAGGTAATAAAATAGTTTATGCCAATAAATTAAATATCTTAGGAGATCTGTTTTTAAGTTACTTAACTGTGTCACAGTACATAGGTGAAGAATATCTACAGAAATGGCAAACACATCTAGCACCAGTAAAATTTATAAGGTCTGACATGAAACAAATTATCAGACATGCAAAGAAGCAGGGAAATGCTACCCATAATGAAGAGAAAAATCAATCAAGAGAAACAGACCACATTGACATAGATAATAGTATTTTAAAAACCTTAAAATAGGTGTTATAACTATTTCTGATATACTCAAGATGACAGAGGAATGACATGTTTTACATCTACTGAAATATATACAAACACACAGATTGAAATGTTAGAGATGTAAACTATAATGTCTGAAACAACAAATTCATCAGATAGGATTAACAGCAGATGACAAAGTACTTGTGAACTTGACGACGTAGCAACAAAAAAATGTCCCAAATAAAAGAGAGAAAATGTCAAAAGAGAAGGCAGAGGAGCAGGAAGAGGATTACCAAGCATCAGTGAACTGTAAGACAACTTCAAGTAGGTTAATGTTCTTGTAATTGGAGTCTCCTAATGCAGGAAGGAGGTTCAGAAATAATGGTCAAAATTTTTTTCCTAATTTGATTAATAGTATAAATCCCTAGATCCAAGAAGAGAGTCCAAAGAATTTTGAAAACAAAGAATTAAGTAGAAATACTTAACACTGCCTGATATCAAGATATTTTCAGGCTACATTATTGCAAAGGTTATTTAATGGTAAAAGGTTTTTTTTTTTTTCAACAAATGGATACCCTATAAAAAAATGAGCCTCACATCATAAACAAAAGTTAAAGTGGATCAGAGACCTAAATAAATGTAAGAACAAAAACTATAAAGCTTCTAGAAAACAGAATTTAGTGAACTTATGTCAGGCAAAGGTTTCTTAAATTTGACACAGAAATTATGAACTGTAAAAGAAAAATAGTAATAAAATAGACAAGAAAAAGTCAACACTTTTGCTTTTCCAAAGACACTTAAATCTTAAAAGGCTAGCAGAAAATATTTGCAAAACATACATCCCAACAAGAACTTGCATTAGAAACTGTATACTGTTTACCTTTGAACAATATGGGGGTTAGAGGTACCCACCCTCTATGCTGTTGAAAATTTTATATGACTTACAGTTGGCCCTCCGTATCCGAGGTTCATTTCTATTCCCACATTCAACCAACTGAGGATCATGTAGTACCATAGTTTTACTACTGAAAAAGAAAACATGTATAAGTGGACTCTTGCAGGTCAAACCTGTGTTGTTCAAGGATCAACTGTATGTATGTGTTTATATATATATATCTCAATAATAAAAAGACAACTCAAATATTTTGTCCAATTAAAAATGGGCAAAATATTTCGATACTTCAAAAAAGATCTCTGTTGGGAAAGAAGCATATTAAATAGTACTTGATAGCATTTGACTCTATGAGAATGCAAATCACAACTCCCATGCACTACTACTCCATACACATTATAATGGCAAAAATTAAAAAGGTGAATCATACCAAGTTTTGGAGAGGATGGAAAACAACTGGAACTCTCATACACTGTGGTGGGAGTGTAAAATGATACAACCATTTGCAAAAACATTTTAGCAGCTTCTTAAAATGTTAAACATACACCTAACTTATGACTCAGCCACTATTACTGTTACACATTATAATGTTTAGTAATAATGGCTACAATATTACTAGCCAATATTACTAGCCAAAATTTCTAGGTATTTGCCTAAGAGAAACAAAAGCATGTATAAGCATAAAACTTCTACAGAAATGTTCAAAGCAACTTTATTACAATAGTCTAAATGCCTATCAATAGGTAAACGGATAAACAGATTGTGATATATATATACAGTAGAATAATGCTAAACAATATAAAGGAATGAACTGTTGTTATATCCCCAAAGTAATGTTGAACAGAATATACCATACCAAAAAAAAAAAAAAAAAAGCATATGTGCTGTATGATTCCATTTATTAAAAGTTCAAGGAAATGTAAAATAAATTGACAGAAAATTGTTTTTTACCGGGGGACAGACAAGATGGGTGGAGAGGTATGGGACACAGGGATTACACAGGAGACTATGAAAGTGATGGATGTGTGTAGTATCTTATTGCAATGATGGTTTCATGGGGGTGAACATGTCAAAATTATTAAATTTCCACTGATAAACATATATAATGAGATGCTGCTACATATCTATCATAATAGATCAAGTTAAAAAGACTTACTACTAATTGTTGGCAAGGATTTGGAGCCACTGGAACTCGAATACATTTCTAATAGGGAACATTTTCTTATAACGTGAAATATGTACATATCGTATGAGGCAGCTCTTCCACTCCTCCGTATATATATCCAAGAGGGATTAGAACACTAGTTGTTCATATGTGTTTGTAGCTGTTTTATTCATTAATTAAATCTCAAACCTGAAAACAGCTCAAATATTTATCATTGGTGAATGGATAAACAAGTTGGGTCACATGCTCACATGACGTATAGTTGACCCTTGAAAAACATGGTTTGAATTGTGTGGGTCCATATTTTTTTCCCTACATACGAACTATAGTATTACACAATCCACAGTTGGTTGAATCCATGGATGTGGAACCACGGATACAGAAGGCCAACTATAAGTTTTATGAGGATTTTTGACTACGTGGAAGGTCAGTACCCCTAGTCCCTGTGTTGTTCAAGGGTCAGCCATATACTATTCAGCAATGAATCCTGCATGCAACAACACTGATATACGTTGTAAGTTATAGGGCATGAAATAATCCAGTCAAAAATTTACATGAATGATTCCATTTCTAGTAAATTCTAGAACAGGCAGAACTAAGTGTTTCAGTGATGGAAAGCATATCAAGATTGACTGTAAAGGAGATTTTTAAGAACTTTTTAAGGGATGGACATTTTATTGGTGGTTACACACATTTGTCAAAATTCATCAAGTTGTACACCTAACATTGGCACTTTTTATTGAGTGTAAATTATATCTCAATATAGTTGATTTAAACAACATTGAAGTACCAGGTTTCTAAGAACTGAATCTTAAAATATTGACATAACATTTCATAAGATACTACAATATGAATTCCTGCAAAAATTTAATACCTTTTATTTTTGTGAAGCTGAAATTCAGAGTCAAATCTACAATTAAGGTTATGATCTACTCTTTCAGAATTCGAAAAATAGTGTAAAAAGGAAAGCACTGGTCTACATACGAATTGCTAAAAATCCAGCCATATTCAATTCACGTATACACAAACTTATCGGATTTAATATCCTTTTAAAAAGGTGAAATCCAGCCATATTCAATTCACATATACACAAATGTATTGGATTTCATATCCTTTTAAAAAGGTGAAATTGGTATAATTTGTCATTTTACCTATTTGAGCTAAATTTGTTCTGCATAAGAGTACAACAGTTACCTCTGATTATTGTTAGAATGTGTCAGATTTCAACGAAGAGCCTTTCAGTAGAAATGCAGTATATATTATTGTAGTGTATATATAGTAGTTCTAACAAAATTAGAATTCAGAGCATTTTTCTTATGTCTAAGGAGCTTGTACTCACATTTCATGGCTCACCTCAGGTGATGCCCCACGGAGTTAGTAGGGGTCCACCTGCCCAGTGCACTGTCTTCAAGGCTGTAGTTCTTTCTGCTCTGGACACTCTTCCCACAGTCTTCACATACTCCCCTCCCTCCCTGCATTTAGGTTCTAGGTCTATACTATAAAATTCAGGCTGGCCGATACAAAATTCTAAAATAGACTTTTACTTTCCTATTCTACATTTTAAAATCTTGTTTATTTTCCTCTGACATGACTATATGCATTAAACTTTAAGTGTATTTTTTATTATTCAAGGCTGTAGGTTCTGTGAAAGAGTACTTTGATATTTTTGTCACTGCTTTATATTTAGTGCCTGTTTACAACAGGTACTCTGGAAATATTATTTAGATCGACACCAGCTTGGGCACATAAATGAATGGAGGCATCTGAGGTCTGTCAGAGTTCTGACTTACCGTACTGATCAAGATTCTGTTTTTCAGCCTTGGTGTTAGCCCAGAAAAGTGAGAAATCGGAATTTCTCAGCTGGAGCTGCAGAAAAAAATAAAATCCGAGCCATTTAGAAAACAAGCTATACATCTGTAATAAAGCATAGTTTCCTATCTACTTTCAGGAAGACTAAAGGACTTAGAAATTAAAAACAAAAACTTATTTTCAGTTCTACTGTCTGAACACATCGATTGTCTCCATTAATTTATCCTGATCTATCACCCAGTCAATACAACATTTATTCTCATCCTCCCTCTTTCCCTGATCACTTTCGTCCTCTTATCTCCTTGCCAAGTGATTGTAATCATGTTCAATCTCACCAAGTGTAGATACTGAAAAGCAACAGAATTGTTCTTTTTCTTTTTACCTGATTCCAACTAAAATCCAAATTGAACCTAAATTCAAGTCAAGAATATGTGGGCTATCTAGTTTTTATATCCAACCTCTTCACAATCCAAAATTATTTATTCACATTTGGCCCCAGTAGAAGGGGATTGAGCATAGGAAGGACAGTGGCAACTTGCAAAGGAATCTATTTGCTTCCTTTGGTCTGTGACACAGATTTGACTTATTCATCACCTCTCGTTCTGCCGCCTGAATTTCAACAGGAGAAGTTACAGCTTGGTGTTTTCTGCAGCAGACCAATTTAGCATGACAGAAAACGGTTTACTCTCATTTGCTTCTGCTACTAACTAGTGTCAGACAACCTAGCAAAGCTTTTTTTTTTTTTTAAGTAAGGAAAAATAAGAAACTAAAATCAAGAGTGAACTAGGTTTGGATTCACTCAAGATTTGTTATTTGTTAGGTTTGACCTTGGGGAGTGTTCCCCTCAGGTTGATTCACACAGAGTGTTACAAGGATTAAGTGGAGAAATCTTTGGTAACATACTTAGCAAGGAAGACACTGGGGTCCCACCAGAACAGCAGCGATTCCAGAGTAGAATGGAGCTCCACAGTGAAAGTCAGCCTCAGAATCAAGATAATTCTGTAAAATAATCATTTATATTAATAGCATAATTAGAGTAAAGTGGTTGATCTATTATCACCATATTTAGCCACTCCATTTTCCTGCCATTGTTCCACCTATTTTTATATTTTATAAATGTATCTTTAAGAAGGTCTATACTCCTTTTTCAGGAATATGTGAATATTGTAACAAATCCTTGATGAGTTCTGTTGAGTAAAATATTAGCATACTGAATTAATGCCATCCACAATGCTCTTCCTCTAGTAAGAAACCTTCGGTTTGGTATCAAATGAGTAATAAGAACTCGAATTTTACATGAATATTCATAAAAAGTAATGTCATCCTTGAGCTTTTTCTCCATGTTATTTGGACAATAGCACAGGAAGTACCTTGAGAATTTTATTCATAAAGAACATGTCAGTTCAGCCCGAGATTAAAAATTTAATAACTAGTATACAGATCTTAATATCTTTTTTGTCCATTGGTTTAGGATTTGAAGAAGATTTGGGAAATAATATTTCCATTGAAATTTTAATATAATTGTAACTTTTATAGAGATTACTTTCCTCTAATACTCATTTTAGGAGTTGTCACCATAAAACAACTTAACGAATTTTACTAATATTCAGGCAACTTTAGAGTAAGAGAAGTTGGTATTACCACTGTAGCTATTTGTGAAAGATAATATAAGGCAAACTCTTCCCCAGCAAACAACAACTGTCTGCAAATTCTTTTCCATAAATAATGAAAAAACATTGGTTCAGAAATCATTTCAACAGATGCCAACCTATGAATAATTGCTATAACAAGGGAAACTTCCCTCATAGAGTTTTCCAGATTTTGTGTGATTTGTAGTCATCTGTAGTAAAAAGCGTTTATCGTTATTTTTTTGTACAATGACCAAATTATATAATAAAACTTAAATGGGTGGAATCAAACAAAAATAGAATTTCTGTGATAAGAATACAAACATTCATACTGCTATTTTTTCTTTTTTTTCTTTCTTCCCTCCTTTTCTTATCCTGCTTTTAACACTCAAATGCAGAAGTCTAAATTCACCACAAGAGAGGCTGCTCTTAGAATGATGCAGAATATCAGGTGTTTCATTTGACATGGTATTAAGTTCGTTTTATTACAAATTGAATTTAATTGAAAGTTAAGGTGCTTAACATAGAGGTTGAAAGTAAGCAGGTGAATAATGTTGAAAATGGAGACTTTACTTTTACTATAAATTCAATATTTAATCATTAAAGCAGTCATACATATAACAGTATTGTGATATAAAATAGAACAATGGGTTATATAATCTGCTTTAAAGGTCATTATGATAAATGACAAAAGTTTCATAATATAATTAGTAACTTTTGAAATGTAGTCCTTGGCATTTTTACTTGTTCATAAGAGCACTTTTTAACCTGTGAAGTGTTTGTACTTTGATGTTGATCCATCATTATTTTTGGTGTGAAAATTATCCAAGCCTCTCAAAATGCACTGAGGATATTTCTAAATTTTGTATACTCTGTAAGGGTTTATATAACAAGGAAATTATTATTTGAAGTATTGTTTTAAAAAGATTTTTGTACAGTTATGAGCCTGTTCCCATTTACAGGGTAATATTTAAGCCACTTTTAATAATTCCTCATTGATACTGTTTTTTGAAGAATGTCAGATCCTTTTTCCAACATTAGAAATTTGTAACATTCAAGGACATGAAAGAAGGGGGCTGAGCTGAAAAGGGCTCTGGATCCAGTGCCCAGAATTTCCGCACTATGCTGTCCCTCCTGGTGTTCAGGATGCAAGTTGATGCGTGCACGCTAAGCTGGAGTCATATTTAAAGCCAAAATCCAAGATAGTCTTCTCTGATATCAGAAAAAAATCAAGGTTGCTTAGTATTATCATTAACATTGTTCTCTTTGAGTAGATGATGTAAAAACAAGAGAAAGAAAAAAGTATAAAATTGGTAAGAAATAAACAGCGGTAGCAAAGTGATTGTGTGCACATTTTACAATTTTATAGATAGAAATCCTAAGGTAAGCTAGTTAACACTTCAAAGGAGCAATACACACAATGGTAATATTAAGAATTATTAGACAGTGAATACCTATGGAAACGACCGATGTCTCAATAACAACAAAAATTCACAGAGCTAGACATCATCATAAGTTCTTCAGATCTCTCCCTCTCACCTTCTCTGTCTGTATCTCTGTATCATTGCTGATCAAAATAATATAAACTGCACTGGTAAACACTAAGGTTGGATAAAGAAACCATGTATTATAAATATGTCAACCCTTCCTGAACAAATACGATCGCCATAAAAATACTAACAGCTTTGTCAACTACGTAAACTTTAAATATGAAAAAGTGAAATGAAAATTGGGCAGAGATATTCTAAAATTTAGTAATATTGAGGAGGCTCGTCCTACTGGATACTGAAACATATTGCAGAGCTACAGAATTTATGGTATCATAGTAACTGCACACACAGCTCAACACAATAAAGACCAGAAATAGAAAAATGTTTTAACATATGATAAAAGTGGCATTCAAAGTAAGTGGATAATCAATAGAGTATTAAGTAAATGACCTTGGGATTGCTGGATAGTCATCTAAACAAAATCTAGTTCCTTCCCTCCTTCACTCTTTATAACAATTTAACTGCAAATTAATCATCAATACTAGATTTAAATACTAAAGATGCACCACAAAATTATTTGAAGAAATCATGGGATATTAAGCAATTATATTTTTGAAATCAGCATATTAAAAATATAATCTTGAAGTCATATTTCTGCTATACGTCAAAGTACAATTTTTGAATGAAAAATTCTAATGTAAAAAACTTAAAGCATAAAAAATTCAAACTGAGAAAATATTTGCAACCTATACACATGAATAGGGCATGTTTCCTTAACACCAGTTGATATGGATACAAGACAAACAGGGATTTAACTGACAGGTCATTAGGAAAAAAAAATACTGAAATATAAATACAAATAACATTTACACAAATATTCTCACTGTAAATAATAATTTGCAAATTAAAATCATGATATATATATATATATATATTTTTTTTTTTTTTTTTTTTACTACAAATTAAGAAAAATAGTGTGATAATAACTTGCTGCTCAGAGTGTGGAGTGAGGAACGCTCCCATAACAAGAGCCACTCCCAGTTTTGGTCCAGTTAATTAGCTAATATCTATCAGAATTATCACATGTCACATACTTTGATTTAGCAACTCAATGTTTAAGATTTTACATCCAACTATGAGCCCATGGGTATATATGTAAAGATAGGCATGTACAATACCATGCTATTCATTGGGGTATGTTTGTAGTAACAAAATATACAAACCAATTTAGTGTCCAACAACACAAAACTAACGAAGTATAATATCCCCTTGCAATGAAGTACTATGAAACCGAAAAAACAAACAAACAGAAACAATGTGTCACAGCCATCACTGATATGAACCCCACCCCCAGAGCAAAATGCTATATGGAAAGAGTTTGTAGAACAGTGTCTATGGTGTGTAGCATCTAGGATGGAAGAAGTAATGGAAAAGGTGAATGACAATTACTGGATTACTACACAAGCAACACTTGACAGTTGCTTCTTCTATGGTGGCATTTGTGGAAATCTGAGTCCCAGAGGACAAAAGGCCACTGGAAGATTAACTTTCATTTTGGTTTATACACATACACACATACGTCTATATACACATATATATGTATAGACATATATACATATACAGAGATATATATATATATGCCTTCACTGTTTGAATTTTATTTTACCTTTGCAAATGTTATCTATTCAATAAATTCCTAACAATTTAAAATGTATTTATAACATGTGAACTTAGTTAACCTATTTGAAACTAAAACTTAGTTTAGATCTAAAGAAAGTGTTGTTGCATTCTACTTGAATTTTAAAATAATTGTGTTCTGCAAACACACCAAATCAAAACATGTATTAGTAACAGAAAATATTACTTATAAAATGATTTTGAGGGGCTTCCAGGTGGCACAGTGGTTGAGAACCTGCCTGCCAATGCAGGGGACACGGGTTCGAGCCCTGGTCTGGGAAGATCCCACATGCCGCGGAGCAACTGGGCCCGTGAGCCACAATTACTGAGCCTGCGCGTCTGGAGCCTGTGCTCCGCAACAAGAGAGGCCGCGATAATGAGAGGCCCGCGCACCGCGATGAAGAGTGGCCCCCAGGGTATATGCCCAGTAGTGGGATTGCTGGGTCATATGGTAGTTCTATTTTTAGTTTTTTAAGGAACCTCCATACTATTCTCCATAGTGGATAATTCAGAAAGAGTCATGTACCAAAATATTCATTGCAGCTCTGTTTACAATAGCCAGGACATGGAAGCAACCTAGGTGTCCATCATCGGATGAATGGATAAAGAAGATGTGGCACATATATACAATGGAATATTACTCAGCCATAAAAAGAAATGAAATGGAGGTGTTTGTAATGAGGTGGATGGAGTTAGAGTCTGTCATACAGAGTGAAGTAAGTCAGAAAGAGAAAAACAAATACAGTATGCTAACACATATATATGGAATCTAAGGGAAAAAAAAAAAAAAAAAAAGAGGTCATGAAGAACCTAGTGGCAAGATGGGAATAAAGACACAGACCTACTAGAGAATGGACTTGAGGATATGGGGAGGGGGAGGGGTGAGATGTGACAGGGTGAGAGAGTGTCATGGACATATATACACTACCAAATGTAAAATAGATAACTAGTGGGAAGCAGCCACATAGCACAGGGAGATCAGCTCGGTGCTTTGTGACCACCTAGAGGGGTGGGATAGGGAGGGTGGGAGGGAGGGAGATGCAAGAGGGAAGAGATATGGCAACATATGTATATGTGTAACTGATTCACTTTGTTGTAAAGCAGAAGCTAGCACACCATTGTAAAGCAATTATACTTCAATAAAGATGTTTTAAAAAAAAAAAAAAGAGTGGCCCCCACTTGCCGCAACTAGAGAAAGCCCTCGCACAGAAACGAAGACCCAACACAGCCAATTTATTTATTTAAATAAATAAATAAAAGACCCAATTTATTTATTTAAATAAATTAAAAAAAAATTTTTTTTAATGATTTTGAGTGGTTTCTCTGTAAGTTTCATGAAATCAAAGTACTACACAGTAAGAATATGCTCTGGGATCAAAAATAAATGAAAAACAATCAGTTATAACAAACAACTTGAATCTTTGAACGACTGATGTATACTGCCATGCTTGAGATGTTTAGAAAGGAAAACAGGAAATTTCTGTTCTCCCTAATAAATAATTCCTGGCCATTCTATTAATTTGTAAATGATTTCTGACTTTGAAGAATATCATTTACTTAAACAGCAAGACAGACCACAGAGATAGAACCAAATTTCCTTTTGACGTATGACTTTCAAAGTTATAGTTTCCTTTTGATCCGAATATATATATTAGATTATCTTTTTCCCTTCAAACTCTTAACATTTTGCTACTGAGTTGAAGCCCAGCCTCATAGCTAATGACATTACCTTAACATGATGAGTTCACTTGGTGAAGTTTTAGAACAAGGACTTTTGGAATGGAACAGAGTTTTCTTCCTTTCTATCCCAAAGTGGCCAATTTCAGTGGCTACTCTGAGATATATGTAAATATGCGTTCCAATACAAGTTAACATATTGTTAATGGTAATGTATTTCAAGTGTTCACGTGCAGTCAATATGGAAATTGAATTTCATCTGCAAGTAGAAAGAAGTTACCTCTTCTAAATGAAGAGTTTATGAATATGGAAATGTGAGGCTAAATCATAGTATGACCATCTTTTCTGAGAGATATTTAATTACCTGAAAGAAGCACGAGACATTTTCATTTGTAAGGAAAAATGACAGACTGTAATAAAAAGAAGGAATGCTAAGGATGTATTTTAACAATATATTATTAAACAGAGTGAAATAGGATATGGAAAGAGTGAAGGACTCCAGAGGAATAAATTACATGCAGCTCAGACTCTCTCACTAACTACCTGTATGACTACTATTTTCTCTTGATTAGCTATTAACTGGTTATAATACATGCCTTACCTCCTTCCAATATTTTTTGTAATGAAGAAATGGAAAATATATATGGAAGTCATTTTTAGAGCTTTAAAAAACACCCCTTGAATATATCATTTTCATAATTCTGGAGGTATTTTTATTATTTGATAGCCATGATGACATTGGTAACAATAACCAAGTAATTAAAAGAGAATCTCATCATTATTCACTTAATAACTTTTCATGACTAAATAATTTGCCACTAAATAATTTGTCCTGGAAAAGAAGGAAGCTTGGTTTCAGCATCTTCTCTCACTGGAAAAGGGGAAAACATAACAGGATCACTAAACCTCTTAAAAGAGTGGGAGAAGTACTGATGAATGTCTCTGCATCCAATTTTTTGTTGAACAATAAATGTACTCTCAAATTTCTACGTTGTTGAAGGAAAAAAATTTTTGTTTGACTGAAGAGGCAGGCCCGCACTGTCCTTCCCAGCTCCTTTTGGCTGTTTGGGGAAAGCTTTCCTCTACACTTCTGTTCATTGGTAGCAGCAACAGCTGGTCCCCCTGCCTCTGATGGAGACTGCCGCCATTTCGTTTCCCACCCCAGCTGATGAGGGTGTCTATTATTTATGATCATTAGCTTACACTCATCCCTCAGCTTTTGGGCAGGTATACAAAAACAAATCAGCACATCAATCTTTTCCTCCCGAGTTTCCAGTCTACGAATTCACACCTGCCCCTTTCCCCTATTTATTAGGCAAAAGCCTGTATCCACAGATGGGCCTTACAGCAGGAAGGAAAGGAAAAACAAAATTTAAAAGCATGAAAACCTACAGCTAATTCTGTCATCTTGTTCATATTATTAAAAAAAAGAAAGATCATTAGCACTTGATATTCTATGGTTGCAAGTCATCCTCAGCAGTGTTTCATTTTCACTGAATGTCGTTTAGATGTAAATACATCAGGACATATAAATACCAAGGATATGATTTATATGTTCAAATTGTTAAAAATACACAGAGAAAGAAAATACTTTTGATGCAGTAAAGAAATAAACGTTTCTTTTCAAAACACTGAGTAGCCCTAACAGATATTTTAGCATCTGGGAGAGGGACTAAAACACAGGTCTTTTCCGAAGTAGACACATTGAAGTGTTTTAAAGAAAATGAACCAGAGCATCCCTATTTAAAGAACTCCACGGTTTTCAAAATAGTGTTTCTCTTATACAAAGTGTTACAAAGCCAGAAGTATTGCTACAGTCCTACCCACATGTATAAAATCACCCTGATGTTCAGTGAATTTTTAGATACTGATCGCATTAAAACTGCAGTTTGAATTGAATTAACTGAACGTTTTGGCTTCCTACAAGAAACATAACTTGATGGACAGTATGTTTATCTTTAATACAAGAAATATAAATCTAAGTTTAGTAACTTTTGAAATGTAATAACATGAATCAAAGTTGAGGCCAGAGATTTCTTTTAGGGTTCTTATTAACAAGGCCACTGCAAATAAATGAAAAGTAAAAATGGTGAGGGTAAAGCCCTGTGAAGAGGGCATCATTTCTGTACTAAAGATAGATGTTTAAACACATGCCCTCTGACATGGCCTTCACCTGAATTTCTAGCAGCAGCTGCAGCTTAAAGTGTATTCAAAGTAGATAACTCTGGAAAAAACACTGAAAGAGGAAAACAAAATTACTTTCTAGATGTTTAGTTCAACACCATAATTATGTAAAAATAAATATAACATTAATTCTGATAATATTCTCAACATGTCATCTATTTATAATTTCCCTGATTTCAGGTAGCCTATACAGAATCTCACCAAGGTTAAAGTGAAACTAAGGCAAAAGCTGAATATTAATCGTAAAGAAATAAGGTTTGAATGAAGTATCTTTTATTTTTGAATTATGTTTAGACTCTATTAAAAGTCTAAACCTGCTTAATTATAAGGATTTTAAAATCCAAAATTCACTTCTAGTGTCCCCTTTCTCTATCACTATTTATGTCTGTATCTACATCTACAGCAATGTCTACATCTGTATTCTCATTTATATTCCTTATTTTATCCCTATATTTATTCACATGCAAAGCAATGTAACTATTTCAAGGGTCTCAGACTAACAAAGCATTTCTAGATTTTGTTTTCCCTAAAATTGTCAGTTTGTTAAAAATAAGCCTGTGTTAGGTGGATTCTATCAAACATCCTACCCTTCTGAAACTCCTCCAAAAAATTTCAGAGGAAGGAATACTCCAAAGCTCATTCTACAAGGCCACTATCAGGCCTGATACCAAAACCAGACAAAGATATCATAAAAAAAGGAAATTACAGGCCAATATCACAGATGAACACAGACACAAAAATTCTCAACAAAATAGTAGCAAACCGAATCCAACAACACAGTAAAAGGATCACCATGATCAAGTGGGATTTATCCCAGGGATGCAAGGATTTTTCAATATTCACAAATCAATCAGTGTGATACACCACATCAACAAATTGAAGAATAAAAACTGTATGATCATTTCAGTATATTCAGAAAAAGCTTTTGCCAAAATTCCACACCCATTTATGATAAAAACTCTCTAGAAAGTGGGAATAGAGGGAACCTATATCAACATAATAAAGGCCATATATGACAAACCACAGCAACATAATAAAGGCCATATACAACAAACCCACAGCAAACATCATCCTCAAAGGTGAAAAACTGAAAGCCTTTCCTCTAAGATCAGGAACAAGACAAGGATGTCCACTCTCACCACTATTAATCAACATAGTTTTGGAAGTTCTAGCCACAGCAATCAGAGAAGAAACAGAAATAAAAGGAATCCAGATTGGAAAGGAAGTAAAACTGTCACTGTTTGCAGATGACATACTATACATAGAAAACCATAAAGATTCTACCAGAGCAAGATCCTTTTTGACCCACCTCCTAGAGAAATGGAAACAAAAACAAAAATAAACAAATGGGACCTAATGAAACTTAAAAGCTTTTGCACAGCAAAGGAAACCATAAACAAGACAAAAAGACAACCCTCAGAATGGGAGAAAATATTTGCAAATGAAGCAACTGACGAAGGATTAATCTCCAAAATATACAAGCAGCTCATGCAGCTCAATATCAAAGAAACGAACAACCCAATCCAAAAATGGGCAGAAGATCTAAATAGACATTTCTCCAAAGAAGATATACAGAGTGCCAACAAACACACAAAAGGATGCTCAACATCACTAATCATTAGAGAAATGCAAATCAAAACCACAATGAGGTATCACCTCACACCAGTCAGAATGGCCATCATCAAAAAATCTACAAACAATAAATGCTGGAGAGAGTGTGGAGAATAAGGGAATTGCACTGTTAGTGGGAATGTAAATTGATACAGCCACTATGGAGAACAGTATGGAGTTTCCTTAAAAAACTAAAAATAGAACTACCATATGACCCAGCAATCCCACTACTAGGCATATACCCTGAGAAAACCATAACTCAAAGAGTCATGTACCACAATGTTCATTGCAGCACTATTTACAATAGCCAGGTCATGGAAGCAACCTAAGTGTTCATCGACAGATGAATGGATAAAGAAGATGTGGCACATTTATACAATGGAATATTACTCAGCCATGAAAAGAAACGAAATTGAGTTATTTGTAGTGAGGTGGATGGACCTAGAGTCTGTCATACAGAGTGAAGAAAATGAGAAAGAGAAAAACAAATACCGTATGCTAACACATATATATGGAATCTAAAAAAAAAAAAAAAAGGTTCTGAAGAACCTAGGGGCAGAGCAGGAATAAAGACGCAGACATAGAGAATGGACTTGAGGACATGGGGATGGGGATGGGGATGGGGATGGGGAAGGGTAAGCTGGGATGAAGTGAGAGAGTGGCATGGACATATATATACTACCAAATGTAAAATAGATAGCTAGTGGGAAGCAGCCACATAGCACAGGGAGATCAGCTCAGTGCTTTGTAACCACCTAGAGGGGTGGGACAGGGAAGGTGGGAGGGAGACGCAAGAGGGAGGGGATATGGGGATGTATGTATATGTATAGCTGATTCACTTTGTTATACAGCAGAAACTAACACAACAATGTAAAGTAATTATACTCCAATAAAGATGTTAAAAGAAAAAAAAAAGATTCTACCAGAAAACTATTAGAGCTCATCAATGAATTTGGTAAAGTTGCAGGATACAAAATTAATGCACAGCAATCTCTTGCATTTCTATACACTGACAACGAAAGATCAGAAAGAGAAACACCATACATAAAAATAAACTCAAAATGGATTGAAGACCTAAATGTAAGGCCAGATACTATAAAACTCTTAGAGGAAAACATAGGCAGACACTCTATGTCATGAGTCACAGCAAGATCTTTTTCGATCTACCTCTTTGAGTAATGAAAATAAAAACGAGCATAAACAAATGGGACCTAATTAAACTTAAAATCTTTTGCACAGCAAAGGAAACCATAAACAAGAAGAAAAAACAACCCTCAGAATGTTAGAAAATATTTGCAAATGAAGCAACTGACAAGGGATTAATCTCCAAAATGTACAAACAGCTCATGCAGCTCAGTATAAGATAAACAAAAAACCCAATCAAAAAATGGACAGAAGACCTAAATAGACATTTCTCCAAAGAAGAAATACAGATAGCCAACAAACACATGAAAAGATGTTCAACATTACTACTTATTAAAGAAATGCAAATCAAAACTACAATGAGGTTATCACGTCACACCAGTCAGGATGGCCATCATCAAAAAACCTACAAACAATAAACGCTGAAGAGGGTGTGGAGAAAGGGGAACCCTCCTACATTGTTGGTGGGAATGTAAATTGGTTCAGCCACTATGGAGAACAGTATGGAGATTCTTTAAAAAGCCAAAAATAGAGCTACCATATGCTCCAGCAATCCCACTCCTGGGCATATATATGGAGAAAACCATAACTCGAAATGATACATGCACCCCTGTGTTCATTGCAACACTATTTACAATAGCCAAGACATGGAAGCAACCTAAATGTCCATCAACAGAGAAATGGATAAAGAAGATGTCATACATACATACAATGGAATGTTACTCAGCCATAAAAAAGAATGAAATAATGCCATTTGCAGCAACATGGATGGACCTAGAGATTGTCATACTGAGTGAAGTCAGCCAGAGAAAAGCAAACATCATATGATATCACTTATATGTGGAATCTAAAAAAAGGCTACAAGTGAAATTATCTGTTGTACAAAACAGAAAGAGTTACAGATGTAGAAAATAAACTTATGGTTACCAGGGGGTAAGGGGGGGAGGGATAAATTGGAAGATTGGGATTGACACATACACACTACTGTATATAAAATAGATAATAAGGGCCTACTATATAGCACAGGGAACTCTCCTCAATACTCTGTAATGGCCTATATGGGAAAAGAATCTAAAAAAGAATGTATATATGTATATGTATAACAGATTCACTTTGCTGTACACCTGAAACTAACACAACATTGTAAATCAAGACATCGCAATGAACTACAGTAATATACGATCTTTTATGTCACAATATAGTTAGTTAATTTGCCTTTTATTAAGTGCTAGATTGAATAAGTTCATTCTTAGCCACCCTACTTCATATAAACATCATGATGGAAATGCCATAAGGAATGTGATACTGGATACATGTGCAGTTTCAAAGTTTAAACAATATGTGATCCTGAACTTCCATATGTAAATGTTGGTAGTCTTGAGGATCTACTTAAAACGTTTGAAATCCACTATTACTTACTGTCATAGCAATCAATCTCACTTTTAATACTTTCACTTCCCTTTTTCCATGATTTGTATTTCCACAGTATCTCAGCTTATCCTTCATTTTATTTTAGTAAGACATCCATATTGTCTAAAAGTAACACAAGATAGTCTTGAAGGTTACAGTGAAATTGTTATCACTTGACAACAAAAATGTAATCTTTTCTTTTTATACAAGTAAAATAAATCTGGCTCAGCTTTACTACTAGAAAGATAAAGATGTAGAAGTATTTCCCTTGTGAAAAAAAATTTGCTTTTACCTCAGACTTATTTATCACTCTTTCCTAATGACTTTAAAACAGATATATACTGCAGTTTTTATACATACTTACAATCCTATTTTTAATCTTTATTTTACATGCTAATTTTTAAAGAAAAAGCAAACAGCTAGGAATTTTATCATCTATTTCATGTGGCAATTATAGTAATTATATTATTTACTCCTTTAAGCATCTAGAAGAGTTCTCATACCATGTTAAGCATCATATAAGTTACTGATAGGAGGCAGATTAAATAAATACTATCTTGTTCAAATAGATACACAAGTTTTGAATATTTCAATTATGTTTAATGGAATTGAATGCTGCTTTTCTATCTAAAAGATGTTGATTTTTACTGAAATATCCCATAAGTTTTCAGTATCTACCCAGTTCTCTTCTTACATTATGGTTGTATCTTTGGGACAAAATAAGATCAAATATTTTTTAGTAAAATATGCTTTTCTGGAATCAATGTTAAAGGCAGCTAAATAACCATTCTAAATTATCAGACAACTATTTTAAGAATGCATTGATCTACACCTGAAGTCAGTATTCTCATATCACCAGGTTAATGTCAACCTATTTTTTTAAAAAGTTGAAGGCAAGTTTTTTCAAAGACAGGTATGCATCAATATTTTTGGCACTCTCAGTCTGAAATTCCAGATTATATATTCCCTGGTGTTGAGAACCACAGGCTGTGTTCTAAGTGGAATTCCTTTATCTCAGTGCTTAGATGGGTCTTCTTATTTGGAAAGCCACACAATTAATTATAGTGCAGTTATGGATTTGGGTCAATAAAGTTTGATATGGATCTTTTTCTTTTTTTCACACCAGAATCCTCAAAACCATTGCTCTGTGTTTTTCTCTTTTGTCACTGCTAATGATGGTCTTCTTTAAATGTAGTATTTTTTTTTTTTTTTTGCCCTGCCTGTACTATCAATACATTATTCTGAATGCCTTTCAACATAACTAATGATTAATTTGTTTTATCCCTTGGCTAGTTTTGCTCTGTCGTCTTACCCCTGGGAATTTTCCAAGGGTTGGCCTTTGTCTTCCGTTTTTTTATGCACTGTGTCCTAAGAGATCACTTGTAGTCTTGTTTTTTTCCCTATTTTCAGTCCTGAAGTAATGTCTTCAAAATCTTTGTTTCCCCTCTGGCCCTCCTTTCATTTGTTTTATGGTGCTGGGTTTAAGTGCAGGGATTTTGGTATAAGTGAAAATTAATTTTGCAAGCAATAACCACAGCCTATATTGTACTAACTAGCCACTATTTGTACTGAATCAGTTTCTACTTAACAATTCCCTAACAGTATACCTAGATTACCGAGCAGGACAGTATGTCATGTGCTAACCTGAATGTGAGAAAGATCATAAAAAGAGGAATGCAAAGTTTTTGGCTACCTGGGTGAAGATATCTAACTTCTTGGAAAGGAATGTTATGTTATACTGTTGTTTTTTTTTTTTAATTTATTTTATTTTTGGCTGTGCTGGGTCTTTTGTTGCTGCTCGTGGGCTTTTCTCTAGTTGTGGTGAGCAGGGCCACTCTTCGTTGCAGTGCGCGGGCTTCTCACTGCGGTGGCCTCTCATGTTGCGGAGCACGGGCTCTAGGCGCACAGGCTTCAGTAGTTGTGGCTCGTGGGCTCAGTAGTTGTGGCTCACGGGCTTAGTTGCTCTGCGGCATGTGGGATCTTCCTGGACCAGGGCTCGAACCCGGGTCCCCTGCATTGACAGGTGGACTCCCAACCACTGCGCCACCAGGGAAGCCCCATGTTATATTGTTGAAAGCAACATAAGTGATACCATATTTTCTAAATATCCCTGAGATTATATAAATGCCCCTTAACAGTTCTCCTCTGAGACAGCTTTCAGGCTTGTTCTACTCTTTTACCTGAATCTTCCTGACACTCTCAGCAACACTGTGTGACACAGTGATTTTTATTTTCCTTAAATGATTGGATAGAAATTTATGTCATAGCTAAAAATAATATAATACTTATAATTATTAAGAGAAATTGTGACAATATAGTGGTTATTATAATTATATGTATACTATATAAATCATTTATAAATCAATATGTAAGTAAAATTATATATAAATACAATTGTTAATATAATGCTTGAACTCTCAAGCTCAGAAACTTTCAACAGATATTAACTTGCTCATAAATCAAACCCAAAATTGTTTAATTTTTAAGGATTTCCATAATTTTGCAGGACACCAACATTTCAATCCCGTCACATAGTTCTGACACACTATTTTATGGCTGGATCTCCTTATAATCTCTACACTCCTATCTATCCAGATAGTTACCCCCATCACTTGCTTGTCTCTAAGACTGATGCCACCTCTCCCTCGGTGCTCACCTTATGTCCCCCATCTCACTGATCTCTTCTCACCAGATCTAGATCCTTGCTCTTATATTATATACAGCAGTAGCTTTGAATATTTTATATAACTACCCCTTAAAGAACTTTACAAACTGTCCAATCCCTTGCACATATAATTTGTCAAATTTTTCTTCACAAAATTCAGCAGTTATAAGTAAATAATTTCCAATATATTGTATATATGGTTATTCTAAGGAAAAATTATTATATTATTTAAAATGTAATCAAGTTTATGTATCATAGCTATTTGGTACCATATTTCATTAATTTAAAAACTATGCCAAAAGTCTCTGTAAGACCAAAAAAAGGTCATTCTTGCTTTTCTTTGAAGGCATATTTATAATTCCAAAAATTTAAACTATTTTATGCTTAAAATAGTTTATTGATTTTCTCTAGCAAAATATATATACATACTAAACTGCATTTATGTATGTGTACCTATGTGTACACTCATTATTTCATGTAATTATAAGGGTCAAATATTTAAATAAATTTTCTTGGGATTAAGTAGTAATAATTATTACTTATATATATAATTGGTTTAAATAAATGCCTATGTCATGCATAAATATTAAATACAAATGAAATGAACATTTTTTCAAAATACATCTTAAATAAATTAATAAGCCTTTGAATTTAGTTTATGGATCTCTAAGTCAATATTATTTATTGGTTGAATACGGCAGTGTTCTGCATCAACTCTACTTTTCTTTTTCAACTTTGTTACCATAACCACTGAGAAAACTTCTTCACATAAACAAGTAAAACAGAAAGAAATGTGCTGTGATATAGCAGTGTCACAATTATTTAAACCCCTACTGATTTAAAACTCAAAAATCATACAGTACTCTACCATCAAAAATAAACCCTATGTTTCATTGGTTAATAGCTTGGTTCTGGTTTTACTCAATTTTTGCCGTGAGCCAAGAGTTGAAGACCACTTGACTTGAAATAAATGTGTTTCCTAGTCACTAGTCTCACATTTTCTCAATACAAACACCAATATGCAGTGCATCTTCTTTATACATTGCTCCAGGATATTTTACACTCAGGGCGATGCCTAGACTAAGAAAGAAGAAATGCCTTTCTTTAGAAAATGGGTAAATGCTGGTATAATCTGGCTGATTAATTTTAAGAAAAGTATGTACAGAGGTTGAAGATGTGATGTTAATGTCTTTTAAATTATCTGTATGTATATACTCAGGAAATTTTGGCATACACTCAGAAATATGTGGAACCCATTTTGAAGACCACTGCTCTCCAGACCCAGTGCTTCTCCAGCACTGGAAAAGCAGTCCAAAAATTAGGTCTTAATTTTAAGCTGACTATGCTACTCATTGTTGTTTTATGAACATTTTAGTTCCTCAGGTAAGGTAGCATCACTTGAGTTATACTTAGTTTATGTCATATACTTCTTGATACTAAACCATATTGTTCAGTGCAGATTAGAATCCCAAATATATATGTGCTTAATTACCATTTTTAAAAGCATCAGTAAAAAAAAAAGGGGGGGGGGGCCAAAAAAACCCAAAAAACAACAAAAAAAAAAACACACACAATTGTGGTCATTTTTAAATGTTTATGCCAAAAATATTTTACATTCCAACCTCAGACCATTCTAATTTATTTTGAATACAACTATAAATTAGATTACAGCCTCCTACTGAATGGAAATTTAGATAGACTGCAAATTAGTAAAAGTCATTACATTTAAATTCAGTCTGTAACACAGTCAAATCCACATGCACACACTTTGTTTTCCCAAAGGTAGCCACATAAATTCAGACAACTATATTTATGGTCACACTTATGTTTTATGTATGTGTGTATTATATTTATAGAGCTTTATTTTGTTTTCCCAATTGGATATTCCTTAAGGGCTAGCGTCACTTTTTTTTTTTTTAAAGCTGTTTTTGGTTTTTGAAATAGTCAACAGCTATAAAGAAGAAAAAGAAATCTGGGGGGAAAACCCACTATCAATTTATTTCAGAGTTTTAGAATTCAACAGTTTTTTTCATAATTTTCTTCATTTTTATATCATCTTACTACGTGTGTTGAACATATTCAAACATCTACCTTTAAATAGATTCCACATTCTAATGCATTTCCTTAATTTATTTCAATTTTAATTTAATTTTAACCTTTCTTTCTTGATACTCATTCAGATGATCAGCATAATCTTTATTCTGCTAAACTGTTTTACATCATAAAAGTGTTTGTGAACTTAGCCTTTTGCTGCTGCTTAACTAGGCAACAGTTTTCAAATTTACATAAATATCTATAAAACTATTCCTCCACATTAATAATCACATTTTTATGATTGACTTCCAGTATTTCTACCTAATTTTAAGATTCCAGAACTAGTCACAATTTAGTTGACTTTCTGAAGGGTTTCATACAAAACTTGCTCTATGAAGATTACTGCAGAATCCATTAATCCTTTTTTCACAGTAGATAATTTTTTTATAGCCCAAAATTGCTGACTTTGTGTTTCAAGGTAACAATATATATTAAACTATTTGTCTCTAGTCCTTTCCCAACTACCATTGAAATAAACAAAATATTAAGAATATAATCTGTAACAGTTCTGAAAAATAGGAATAGTTGACCTTAATTATGAAATCATGAAATTCATAGATGATGTAACATAATGCTATGAAATTGAGAAAAAATAAGATATTTATAAATATGGCCACATTTCATACCGTGGAAAGAAGAGCCCTACCTAAAATATAACAATATCAGTTCTGGTTTCAGCTCCAACATGTAAAAAAGTCACCCCTCCTGTCCTTACCACAGGAAACTGGACAAACTGAAAAGAAGCCCCTCTTCCTGGACCCACAAGAGGACAGAGACTGCAGGGTAATCTGTCCCCTGAAATCTGGAGGCACAGGTTCATCTAACAAGAACCAGCCAGAATCTCTTTACCTGGAGAAGAAGCTGCTGAAACCATAATAATTGTTAGGAACATTTAAATGACAATTTTGATGAACTGCTTGGGAATGAATGTAGACTTGTGTTGGAAGGAAAAACTGCTGGGGACAGCAGTCTTAGAAGTGTCCTACACTCTTGTGGGCTTTACCTGTAGGAAAATGACTAGGTTCTCAGGATGAGGCTCTCAGAATGTTCCCCACATGGTTCCAGGAAGGAGGCGAAGAATACTCATTGTGAGCCATAAGTAAAGTCTCCTTGGTACATTGCACATAAGACTTCTCCATAACTCTCCATAGGGACAACTTTGCCAGAGACTTCTCTCTACTGGGGAAAGACCTTCCTCCAACTCCAGCCCCTTTTATCCTTCCTGACTCATGAAGGGCAAAAGAAAACAAAAACCTACAATGAATAAAGCTCAAGGCTTCAAGGTAATAGACAGGGGATGCTGCAGCCAGAGAAGGAAGTTGGGGTTAGAGGGGGAAAAAAGCTATTCCACTGAGGAGAAAGATTTATGAAGGTCACAGTTCCAAAAGATGAGCCCATTAAATGACTGAGATATGAACAGAAGACTGTAGAACACCCCCACTACCCCACACCTTACTACCACAGCAATAGGGCACCGGTGTAGTACCAGTGGTAGTTGAAAAGCAGCAAGATACAGACTTTCTTTGAGGAAGATTACCTAGGGAAGCCTAAAGTCAAGAGATAAGACAAAACAAGGGTACCAGGGGAATGTGAAATGCAAAACCTCTGGCACCTATAGCCCAAGCAAATATTAAACAGGGTCCAACTCTTAGCCAGAGTAACAAAACCTTACAATAGAAAGGTCTATTTGCCTCAGTAGCCATAACTGATACATAATATCTGACTTTCAACAAAATTACAAGGTTTCAAGACATGACTAAATGCAAGATAAAACAGTCTGAAGAGACAAAGCAATCATCAGACCAGAGGCAGATATGACACTAATGTTGGAATTGTTAATAAAAAATTTGAAATCACCATGAATAATATGTTAGGTGCTCTGATGGAAAGAGTAGTCTAACATGCATGAACACAAGGGTAATGAAAGTAGGTGAAAGTTCTAAGAAAGAGGCAAAGGGAAATGCTAGAAATCAAAAACACTGTAATAGAAATGATGAATACCTTTGATGGTCAGTAAACAAGCTGAGGATAGAATCAAGCAACTTGAAGATAAGTGAATAGAAACTTCCCAAACTGAAATGCAAAGCAGGGAGAAAAGGAAAAAAAAAAAAAAGCCAGAACAGAATATCCAAGACAAAAAGGTGTAATATATGCACAACTAGAAAACAGAAAGAGAAAACATAACAGATAAAATATTTTAAGTAAAAATAGCTGAGGGCTTTCTAAAATTAAAGACAAACACTGAACCACAGATTCAGTAAGCTCAGAGAATACCAAACAGGATAAATACAAGAAACAAACAAAAAGCCCTACATTTAGGCTCACTCTTCTTAAAAGGTAGAAAACCAGACACAAGGGAAGTTTTTGAAAGAAGCAGGGGGGAGGGGCACATAATTATAGAATAGGAAAAGAATTACAATTGATTTCTTGACATAAACTATGCAAGCAATTAAAGGAGTCCTTTAAAGTGTTAAAAAAAAAGCATATGACTCTAAATACAGTGAAATCAACCTTCAAATAAGGAAGGATAAACATTTTCATAAAAAATGAGAAAATTCACGCCAGTAAACCTTCCCTGAAAGCAATGTTAAGTTTTTTCAGACAGAAGGAAAAGTAGTTCAGAAACTCAGTTAAATGAAAAAAAAGAAGATTATTGGAAAATAATGAAATGGAATTAAAATCCTTCATTTTTCTTATTCTTAATATAAAATATAACTGCTTAAAGCAGTAGTAAGAATGTACTGAGTAATGATAGCATATGGATAAGTGAAATGGATGACAGCAGTTGTAGAAAAAAACAGAAGGGAGAAATTAGGAATATTGTCACAAGGTACCTGTACTACAGGTGAAGTGATATATTAGTAGTACTCAAAGGTGAATTTAAAATTAAAATATATATCGTAAACTCTAGGGCAACAACTGAAAAATGAAAGTAAAAGTAAGTATAATTGATATGCTAAGAGAGAAATTAGTATGGAATCATGTAAATGCTCAATGAAAACTAGACAGCAAAAGAGAACAAAAACAAAGAGCAAATGTAATAAATAGTATTAGTTATGAACATTATAAATGTGAATGGTATAAATACACCACTTAAAAGGCAGAGATTGTCAGAGCAGATAAAAAATATGAAGCAAGTATATATTTAAAGTAGATTTCTGGTAGAAAATATAAAGATGCAGGTTAAAAGTAAAGGACCCTAGAAAGATATGCCATGCTAATTCTAATTGAAAATTAAAAAAATAAAAAAGCTGGAGCAGCTAGAGAAACATCAGAATTAACATCTTACTTATGAGAAATTGCATGTGGGATATATAAGGAATTCTGTACTATTTCATTATTGTTCTGTAAATCTAAGACTATTTTAAAATTTAAAATGTAACTACATTCATTACAATCAATACTAGAGTAAATCTCCTTGTGTATAACCCCCTGTCCTTTCATAAGGAGAGTTGTAAGAAAAATTGTTGGTTAATATGTTTATTCATTTATAATTTTCCTAAATTTTATCAAATTGCCCTTCAGAAAGGTGCCATTAAATTTACAGTTCCACCTTCAAAATGTGAGAATGCTTGTTTATTCACATGCTTATCAGCATAGGTTATAATCAAACTATCAATATTTCATCTTTTCCAGTATAATAGGCAAAAGTGATATCTCACTGTTTTAATTATGCAATTCTTTAGAATGAATGCAAAGGCACTTTTATATGTCTATGGGCCATTTGAAGCCACACTGCCTGGATTTGTATCCTGGCTCCATAGTTTACTAACTATGTGAACTTGAGCAAATTACTTAGCCTTTCTGTGCCTCATGGGTCACTTATGATGATTATATGAGTTAACATTTATGAAGTACTTAAATCCATGCTTGGCAGATAGTATATAAGTATTTGACAAAAATAAAATATACATTTCTTTCTCAAAAAAAGTACATTAAAATCACATTAAGCAGTAAAAGTACAATAATCTATTTTGAAAGAAATAATTTCCAAGTATTTGTTCATACATAGAAAAGCAAAAAATAAAGAATATCAAATCATTAATTATGATTGACTTTGGAGGCCTTTCCATAATATGTATATTTCTAATGTTAGTATCATCTCATAGATTTTTTTTTTTTAGGTCTCATTCCTTAGACTCAGGCCTAAAAGGGGAGATTTTATGTAAATGATTTACTGCAAGAGTGTTCTCCAGTAAAATGGGCAAGGGAGTGATGGAAGCAAAACAGGACAGACAGCGACATGGATGGACCTAGAGATTGTCACACTGAGTGAAGTAAGTCAGACAGAGAGAGACAAAATATCATATGATATTGCTTACATGTGGAATCTGAAAAAATGGTATAATGAACTTATTTACAAAAGAGAAGTAGAGTCACAGATGTAGAAAACAAACTTACGGTTACCAAGGAGGAAAGGCAGGGGGACAAATCAGGAGATCAGGATTGACATATACACACCACTATATATAAAATAGATAACATGGGGCTTCCCTGGTGGCGCAGTGGTTGAGAATCTGCCTGCCAATGCAGGGGATACGGGTTCGAGCCCTGGTCTGGGAAGATCCCACATGCCGCGGAGCAACTGGGCCCGTGAGCCACAGCTACTGAGCCTGCGCGTCTGGAGCCTGTGCTCTGCAACGAGAGGCCGCGATAGTGAGAGGCCCGCGCACTGCAATGAAGAATGGCCCCTGCTTGCCGCAACTAGAGAAAGCCCTCGCACAGAAATGAAGACCCAACACAGCCAAAATAAATAAATAAATAAATAATAATAAAAAATGAAAACTGACATGTGCTATTACAAGGTAGGTGCAGCTGAAGAAAAATGCTTTAAAAAAAAAAAAAGATAACTAATAAGGACCTACTGTATAGCACAGGGAACTCTACTCAGTACTCTGTAATGGCCTATATGGGAAAAGAAACTAAAGAAGAGTGGATATATGTATACGTATAACTGATTCACTTTACTGTACAGCAGAAACTAACACAACATTGTAAATCAACTGTACTCCAATAAAAATTAATTTAAAAAGAAAACAAAGTATAGAAAAAGCTAAACAGTATGGCTCAGGCTGATTTCACAGGCACCCCTAGAGTTTCAATGGCACTCCACAATTGTCATGCCTCAATACAAAGGGCCTGGCTTTTGTAGCTCATATCAGATCATCATGGGCTTCAGTCCCCACTGCTACCAGGGTATGCATATCAGGACACCAAAAAAAAAAAAAAAAAAAAAAAAAAATTTACAGCATGAATATGTATTACTTTTCTAAGCATAAAACAATGATAATTTGTTTCATGTAGGCTGTTTAACCCATTCATTGGTAGTTATAAGTTTGGTAAAGCCATCATTTTTTATTTCTATTCTTCTGCTATTTTTAAAATAACCCACGGTATATGCCTTTCTAGAATATGTATACTATCAAATAGCATAGAATGCTGAGACAATTTTCTGTTTGTCTTTCCAAAGCAGATTACATACTGTACCTAGATATTACTTTTCCTTATTGCTCTCCTAAGTATTTAAATGGCTTAAAATTAGGCCCAGAGTCTAGTCTACAAAATAGGAAATTAACTAGTAGCTTTTATTCCAATGGAATCATAAATCCTCAATTTAAATGATTCTCTCGTCTACAACTTTGTTAATTATCTGTTAATTATCTGATTTTACTCCATATTTTGAAAGCTAAATCACTACTATTCAATTAATTTAAGCTTTTACAATGTAAAAGTATAGTTTTAAGAGAGCAGCTGTTCTAAAGTGTTATTTACTTATTCAGACAAGACTATTGCTTCAGAGACACTAAGCCTTCAAAGGAAACTTACTTAACTAGGTATTCAGGAATAAAATGAAGTGACATATTTTCTCTACAAAAATACAAAAATCGTTTTTATTCTAAAAATGGTACTTTCTATTGAAGAATAATGTAATCAATTCATGAAGTACAAATAACTGCTTTGGATATTTTGGATATATTTGGATAGAAATGTGTTATAACCTATTACTGTTTACATAATACCAAACATTGGTTGGTAATCCAGATCAAATCATGGGGATATCAAAAGCAATTAACTGAATCATAGGCAGAAACTTCACTCTCTTTCTATTAGAAATTAAGTGTCTTTTAAAAAAAATGCTTGACTCATGGTTCACTTAAGGATGAGAATGGGACGAATGCATTGTATAGATAGATCAGTGTATCTATACATGTTTGTACTAAATGCACTGAACACATATATGTTCCTAAATATAATTTTAACACTGCTCATTCCACCCATTGATTTTCAAAAAACTAGGAGGAAGAAACTATTAAAGTGAAGAAAATATCTACCAAAAATTAGGAAAGATAAAGTTTTACATGAATAAAATTTCTTTTGCTTGCCTCCTGAATATATTTTAGAGTCTAGTTAACTTACTTCATTGTATTACACACAAATAAAATCCAAGCTCAATTTAAGAAAGCTAAACATTATACTACTGTACTTATATATTTTTAATGCTGTTCATATTTTAAGTATCTTTTTTTAATGAAGAATTGATACTTGTCATCCAGACTTCTTTAATTATTAACTTATGAGTAAAAAAATCTTCAAAAGGTAAACTAGTTATCTGGTAAGAACTATTCTGTCTTTAATCAAAGATATGTCAAGTCTGTTTGATCTGATGAACAATGGTTTTGAAAAAAAATAATAAACCCTGCTTTTGGTCAGTTGATTAAAGGTAGTTTCTCAATCTTCTATCATTTCAGAGATAAAAAATCCAATTTAATTAGTGATAGACTCCAATTTTAACTGCCAAAAATACATTGAATAAAATTACACGTTAGGCTAGAGAAGTTCTACAGCGTATATTAGGATTTACACTATTTTAACATTTTATTTTGATTTTAATAAAACAATTCAAGTTGGGTCATATTCAGAAATGCAATTTTAAATCCTAATACATTTAGTAATGATTGTAATAGTGAATCAAAACGCATAAGAATAATTAAAAAGGGAAGGTATAATTTAAGAGAGGAAACATGGCTATATTGGTATAATTGGACAGCTGTGTTTTAAATCATATTTAATGTAATGATTTTCAATTAATAAACTTAATTTTAAGACATTAAGCTATCTGTTTAAATTTGCAGCACTCTATGCAATAATACTTATACCTATCTATATAGATGACGTATTATACAGAAAGACATATTTTGCTATGTTTTATCTTTATATATTTATAGCAGTCATAGAGAAAAGGATATAACAGAATAATTTTAAACATGAGGGTGGATCTTAACTAAGAAAAAAAGCTAGATATCATGTGACTGACCAATTTGCAAGGGTTTCAGAATCAGGTCTGTGTTTCCATACCACATTTCTATTAATTCGATATGCTTTAAAGCTAGTACTTATTCTCCGCTCAGTTTTACGTAATCTGAAAAGACAGGCATCGGAAATTTAAGTTTAGAGGGTGGCCCAAGTGGGCGATCTTAAACTCAACTCCTCCGAGGGACACACCAAATCTACAGCCACATAGGGAACAGTTCCCGCTGAAAAAGAACCGAGAACCAGATAACCTGCTCCTCCGCAACAAAGGATCACAGGACCGCGGTGGGATGGGCAGGAGAGGCAGAGGGGGTCTCACCAAAACCCCCAGCCCCAGTGCAACAATCCACGGTAGGGAGGGATCTCATGTAAGTTCTGGAGCTTCTCCCAGAGGAGTGGAGATTTGCGCCCCATAGCAGGCAACACAACCCTCGGGACCTGCACCAGACACACGAGCCCCCCAAAAAATCTGACTTAGAAAACAAATGGGCTCACATCCAAGGGACCCAAAGGGCTGTGGGTAACAGATCTTCCTTTAAAGGGCTCACGTGCAATTCCCTTGCCCGGCGACCCAGCGCAAAAGCAGCAGTTTGAAAAGCACCTACACTGTATGTGAAGATTCATTTGCTAACCTTAAAGCATCGCTAGCGGGGAAGTGGGAAGTTAGGACTATCTCCAGAGATAGACGTGCTGACAGACAACATTTTTACACTCCCCGCGACCCTGCTGGCGTAGGCAGGCGCACACAGACATGGCAACCTCCTGCTGCCTTGCTGAGGCCTCTGGGGGCAGCTGGCTGTGGCACTATCCCCCTACCTTGCTGAAGCTGGTGAGCATGGGTGGCTGCAGTACTCCCCGGCTGGGGCTGGGAAGCAGGAGCAACCACTGGCTGCCCCTACTCCCTAGCTGAAGCCACTGGGCACACACAGACAAGTCATTTACCCTCTGCATCTCTGTGGCCGGCAAGTGCATGCAGTCAAGGCATTTTCCCACTACCTCGCTGAAGCTAGTGAGCGTGCCCTGTCCTGCACACTCTCCAGCTGCCTCACTAAAGCCAGCAGCAGCAGGTACACACAATCCCCACAGGGGAGGCCACTTGATCGCCTGGCCTGATGGCCAAGGGGGCCTGCTTTCCTGGGCTCCAGGAACACAGGGTTTTAACGATTGAAAAGACAGTTACTGGTAGGCTACCACCCCCAGGGCACTGCACAGACAGCAGACTGAAACACAGCCCCAGCCTTCCTGTGAAAAAGGCCCATTTCCTTGAAGCTTCAGCCTGAGGGACAGGCTTGAGGTGTGCTGCACACCTAGAGGCTATGAAGGCACTCTCAGGGACTGTAAGCGGGGAGACACTTTCCTTGCACGGTTCCTTGACTTTACTATAGCCTAACAGTACCTCCCAGAAAGGAGCTCATACAAAAACCATCTGGGGCCCCAGTTTTTCCACCTGTTACCTGGGGAACACCTTCAGATGTCCTGGTCTGGAGGTCAGCAGGGTTTATGATTGCAGCCCCACAGAACTGTATATACTTGCCTACTTTAAAAGCTGCTCCCTGAAGTCTAGCTTCCCATCAGCATGAAACTAGGTGCTAAATGAGATCCTCTCTCTTGGAACACTGACAGGTCTTGGCACACTCTCAACAACGGGGACCTACCGAGAACAAATCAGGCTGCTTAGACAACCATGAAAGTTTGAGAGACAACCAAGAGCTAGAGCGAGGCTGAGCAATGACTTTCATTTTCTACACAAGGCCATTCCTTCAAGACTGGGACATGTAGCTGTTCCACTTAATACAAAGAAACAAACACAGAGTCAAGAAAATAAGGAAACAAAGGAATATGTTCCAAGTGAAAGAATAAGACAAAACCCCAGGGAAAAAACACATTAGTGAAATGAAGATAAAATCTACCTGTTAAAGAATTCAAAGCAATGGTCATAAAAATGCTCACTGAACTGAGAAGAGTGGGTGAACGCAGTGAGAACTTCAAAGAGATAAAAATTATAAGTACCAAACAGAAACCACAGAACTGAAGAATACAATAAATGAACTAAAACATACACTAGAGGGGTTCAACAGCAGAATAGATGAAGCAGAATACTGGATCAGTAATCTGGAAGACAGGAAAACAGAACTCACCCAAACACAGCAGAAAAAAAAGTAAAAGATAGCTTAAGGAACCTCTCAGACCACATCAACCAGAGTATCATTCACATTATTGGGGGGAGGGTCTCAGAAGAAGAGAAAGGGGAGGGAAACTTATTTGAAAAAACAATGGCTAAACACTTCCTTAACCTGCGGAAGCAAACAGACATCTAGGTCCAGGAAGCCAGAGTGTTTCGAATAAGATGAACCAAAAGAGATCCACACCAAGATACATTATAATTAGCAGCAGAAGTTAAAGAGAATCTAAAAAACATTAAGAGAAAAGCAACTTGCTATGTAAAAGGAAAACCCATAAGAATACGAGCAGATTTTTCAGCAGAAACTTTGCAGGTCAGAAGGGAGTGGCATGGGACTTCCCTGGTGGCGCAGTGATTAAGAATCTGCCTGCCAATGCAGGGGACACGGGTTTGAGCCCTGGCCTGGGAGGATCCCACATGCTGTGGAGCAACTAAGCCCGTGCACCACAGCTACTGAGCCTGCGCTCTAGAGCCCACGAGCCACAACTACTGAGCCCGTGTGTCACAACTACTGAAGCCCGTGCGCCTAAAGCCCATGCTCCGCAACAGGAGAAGCCACCACAGTGAGAGGCCCGTGCACCGCAACAAATAGTAGCCCCCGCTCACTGCAACTAGAGAAAGCCCATGCAGCAACGAAGACCCAATGCAGCCAAAAATAAATAACTAAATAAATTTATAAAAAAAAAAAAAAAGAAGGTAGTGGCATGATGTATTCCAAGTGCTGAAAGGAAAATAACTTCCAACTGAGAATACTTTATCTGGCAAGGTTATCATTCAGAATGGAAGGAGACTAAAGAATTTTCCAGACAAGCAAAATGTTAAAGGCAGTTCTGTAAGCTGAAAAGAAATGGCACTAATTAATGACAAGAAAACATAGGAAAATAAAAATCTCACATAGGAAAATAAAAAGGTAAATATATAGTAAAAGTCATGGATTAATCACTTACACAGCTAGTATGAAAGTTAATATACAAAATTAGTAAAAATTAACTAAAACTACAATGATTAAGTAATACACAAAATAAAAAGATGTAAAATATGACATTAAAAACAAAACATGGAGGGGGGTAAAGATGTAGAGTTTTGGAATGAGTTAAAAATTAAGTTGCTAATAACTTAAAAGACTGTTACATACATAGGATGTTATATGTAAATCACACAGTAACCACAAAGCAAAAACCTATAGTAGATACAAAAATTAAAATGAGAAAGGAACCTAAGTATAATACCAAGGAAAGTCATCAAACCATAAGAGAAGAAAAGAAGAAAGAAACAGAGAGAAGCTACATAACCAGCCAGAAAACAATTAAAGTGACAATAAGTAAATACCTATCGATAATTACTTTAAATGTAAATAGACTATATGCACCAATCAAAAGACAGAGAGTGACTGAATAGATTAAAAAAAACAGTAATCTATATACTGCCTACAAGAGACTCACTTCAGAAGAAAGGGCACACACAGACAAAGTGAAGAGATGGAAAATATATTTCATTAAAATTGAAATGAAAAGAGATGGTGTAGCTACAATCATATTAGACAAAGTAGACAAATATTGTAATAAAAGACAAAAAAAAAGGGTATTACATAATGATAAAGAAGTCAATCCAACAAGAAAATATAGCATTTGGAAATATATATGCACCCAACATAGAAGCACCAAAATATACAAAGCAGATATTAACAGACCTAAAGGGAGAGATTGACAGCAATACAGTAATTGTAGGGGACTTTAACAGCCTACTTACATCAATGAATACATCATCCAGAGAGAAAATCATTAAGGAAACATTGGACTTAAACAACACATTAGACCAGTTAGAGAATGAATATATACAGAACATTTCATCCAAAAGCAGAATACACATTTTTCTCAAGTGCACCTGGGATATTCTCTAGGATAAATCATGTTAGGCTACAAAACAAATCTCAGTAAATTTAAGAATTTTAATGGATTTAAATTATATTAAGCATCTTTTCCGACCACAATGGTATGAAACTAGAAATCAGTCACTAAGGAAAAAAATGAAAAAAAATCACAAATATGTGGAGGTTAAACAACATGCTACTGAACAGTCATTGGGTCCACAAAGAAACCAAAGGAGAAATAAGAAAATATCTTGAGACAAATAAAAATGGAAATACAACATACTAAAATCTGTGGGATGCAGCAAAAGCAGTTCTAAGAGGGAACCTTGTAGTAATACAGGCCTATGTCAAGAAACAAAAAAAATCTGAAATAAACAATTTAACTTTATACTTAAAGGAACTAGAAAAAGACAAGATTAGAGTAGAAATAAAGACTAAAACACTCGAACTAAGAACTGGTTCTTTGAAAACATGAAACTTTAGCTAGACTTACCAAGAAAAAAGTGTAGGCTCAAATAAAATCAGAAATGAAAGAAGTTACAGCTGACAACGCAGAAATACAAAGAATCATAAGAGACTACTATGAACAATTACGTGCCAACAAATTGGACAACTTATAATAAATAAACTCTTAGAATCATACAATCTCCCAAGACTGAATCAGGAGGAAATAGAAAATCTAAATATACTGATTACTTGTAAGGAGATTGAATCGGTAATCAAAAGCCTCCAAACAAATAAAAGGCCAGGACCAGACAGATTCACTGGTGATTTCTATCAAATATTCAAAGATTTAATACCTATCCTTCTCAAACTCTTCCAAAAAAATTGAAGAGAGAACATTTCCACACTCATTTTATGATCAGCATTACCCTGATACCGAAACCAGACAAAGACATCACCGAAAAAAAAAAAAAGATTATAGGCCAGTATCCCTGATGAACACAGATACAACAATCCTCAACAAAATATTAGCAAACGAAATCACAATCTGTTGAAAGGTTCATACACTATGATCAAGTGAGATTTATTCCAAGGATGCAAGGATAGTTCAATATTCACAAATCTATCAACGTAATACACTCAATTAACAAAATGAAGGATGTAAATCATATGATTATCTCAGTAGGTGCAAAAAAGCATTTGACAAAATTCAACATCCATTTATGAAAAAAACTCTAAACAAAATGAGTATAGAGGAAACATAATTCAACATAATAAAAACCATATATAACAAGCCAGAGGGGAGAGGGATTGTGGAGTGAGAAAAGTGGGTGAAGGGGGTCAAGAGGAACAAACTAGAGGTTATAAAATAAGTCATGGAGAGGTAATGCACAGCATGGTGACTATAGTTACTAATACTGTAGTGCCTACTTGAGAGCTGCCAAGAGAGTAAATCCTAAAAGCTAACTTCGTATGACAATGGATGGTAACTAGACTAATTGTGGGGATAATTTTGCAATGCGTGCAAATATCAAATCATTGTCTATACATTTGAAACCAGAATGTCTATTATATCTCAATAAAAAAGTTTAATTTAGAAGGGACATATGCCTGTCTTCTTTGAGAAACTCTGAACTAATATAGATTCTCTTAATCTAAAAGTAAAGTCGTGTTAGAAATAAGATGAGAAAGCAGGATCTAATATTGTCAGCCCACATCTCACTCTATGGCACTGAGCTAGCAGCAGCAAATGTCTACATTTACTGTTCAATGCTACTATCCATACAAGTATAAACAAATACAAACTTATTATGTAAGTAGTTCTGAAATCCACCCCCCCCCCCAATACACAAACTATCATGACATAAAACTGAAACAGAATGTGCTTGAAGAAGCATACATTTGGCTGTTAACCTGCACTGGTCAACGTTCCACAGCATGTGTTTTTTGGGGGGTTATTACAAGGATGTCTAATGTTGGATTTCCACAAAAGCAGATCTTGAGACAAAAGACTTGAGGACAATTTTGGAGGAATCTGATAAAACACCTATAGGGGAAAAAAGCAAGTGAGACATGGAAGAACATGAAACCCTCACAGCTTGCATTCATAGCCACGTTTCCATTGTGGCCACCTGGGTCTCAGACCCGGTGGGGACTTCTTGGAAACGGTTTAGATCAAATCTAAGAGTAGCTCACTTGAGGGACAAGGAAACTGGAACGTTTATATACCAATTCCCATTCATCATTGTTTGAGAGCTGTTTCACAAAGTCCTTTTTTACAGGTAAGTTGTAACAGCAACAGTAAGAAACTAATACAACATAAAATTATCTCTCTGATGATATGAATGGTAGGAAATTGGTAGCCTATACATTGTTGGTGGGATGACAGTAAGGGTTCTGTTTTTGTTTTTAGAATGCCACATTGCAAGTATCCATATTAATATATCATTTCCTTGGGAAGTAATTATACTTCTAGGAAACAGAACTGTGTGCCAAAGGCATTTATCCGGATGTCCAATGAAGTATTCACTCATCATTATTTATGGAATGCTATGCTACGTATCTTCAATTTACTCTCTAAATCACCCCCACTGTATCAAGTAGCTCATTTGCCATCTAGCTTCTTGTTGAACATGGGCAATGGAAAGCCCTGTATGTTATTGGAGAGAGAAGGGTGAATGCAGTCAAATAATACATCCTCCCAGCTCCCTCCTTGCAGAATCTCCCCCCGTGGGCTGGCTATAGTCCAATACCTAAGCCATAACTCCCATGGGATGGCATTCTCTACAGCATTCTTGTTCTCTCTCCATTTGACCCTTCAGTGGATAATTCACTGAAATTAACGCAATTCCAGCTTGCCTTCTATTTCCTGCCAGCCATGATACAAGCATTTACTACATGGCAGGTTTTTTTTTTTTAATTTTATTTACTTTTGGCTGCATTGGGTCTTCACTGCTGTGCGCAGGCTTTCTCTAGTTGCGGGGAGCAGGGGCTGCTCTTTGTTGCGGTGCGTGGGCTTCTCATTGCAGTGGCTTCTCTTGTTGTGGACCATGGGCTCTAGGCATGTGGGCTTCAGTAGTTGTGGTGCGCAGGCTCAGTAGTTGTGGCTCACAGGCTTAGTTGTTCCGCACCATGTGGGATCTTCCCGGGCTAGGGCTAGAACCCGTGTCCCCTGCATTGGCAGATGGATTCTTAACCACTGAGCCACCAGGGAAGTCCCTACATGGTAGGTATTAATATTACTATAGTTGTCACCATTCCATCACACGTTTAGTTCATTCTAGTGAGGAAGTCTAACAACACAAATATAAATGAAGAAAATTTATGGATTTATGAGAGGAACAATGAAGAAAAAAAGGAGTGAATTTTCTGGGCATTGAAATAGGCCAAGGGAATTTTCTTGAAAAGATTTCCCTGAGTAACCTGGAGGAATTGAGGGGTTGTCGGACTTTCTGGGCAGGGGGTAAGGGAAAAGGAAGCATTCCACCTAGACAGAGGTCACTAAGAGCAAAAACCCTGGATGAAAATGTGCCTAATATGTGTGAACAATCATGAAGGGTCCACAGTGACTGGAGGGGAGTGAGCAAGAGGGGGAACAACAAGATGCAGCCACAGAAATGGTCAGTCAGCTCACGGAGAATACTGTAAGATCTTGTCAAGAATTCAGCATTCAATCTGGGTGAAATAAATGGTGAATGCAGGTATTTTAGCAGGGAATGAAATGATGTGTCTTACATTTTAATAGAATCACTCCTGCTATGATGAAGCTGAGAGTGATGTGGAGAAAGAGCTGTAATGGTAAGACCGGTTGGGAGGAAAAAGCAATAATCCAGGAAAGGGATGTTCAGAACTTTGACAGGGGACAGTGCTGAGGATGTAGAAAGTCAATTTATTTCGGGACACTTGTGGATTTTGAAAAAAATATAATGCAGATGAAGATAGAGAAAAAATAATTTATAGTTTATAATAGGTTAACATCAAGATTTTTGTGGTCAGAACAACTGAAAAGTTTTAGTTGACTTTTACTAAGATGAGAAAGGTTTCTGTAGGAGTTGATTAAGGAGATACGTTGAGAGATCAGTTTTGGATATGTTATGTTTGATATGTATACTATATATAAAAGAAAAATTTGAGTAGGGGATTAAAAATATGGATCTCATTTCAGAGGAGAAGATGAGTCTGGATACATACATTTGGGAGTTAGCACCATATTACAATTTGAAGCTGTGAGACCAGATAAGATTAGCTAGGGCTTTTGTACAAATATATGAGAGAAACGGTAACACGACTGGGCTCTGAGCCAGTTCAACATTTCGATGCTGGCTTGATGAGATGGGGGCGGGGAACAAAAAGAAACCCACAAAAAACCTTAGAAATAGCAGCCAGTGGGTAGGAGAATCAAGAGATAATGTGCCATGAACAAATGAACTGAGTCTTTCAAGAAGGATATAATGACCAATCATGTCAAATGTTGTTAGCAGCATAACCACCAAAAACTCTCAAACATTGTTAGTAGGCTGAATAAAATCACGTCTGGGAATTCATTATTCTAAGTATTAATATAGAAGATATTGGGAATCTTGGTAAGCATTGAGGGGTGAAAATCTGGATGAATTTAAGAGAACTGCAGGTAGAAAGTTTTCAAAGAGCTAGAAGGGCTGGTTTCTGGGGAGGGGAGTGGTTTTGTTATGCATAGCATTTAAAATAGAAGTAACAAAAGTGTATTTGAACAGTGAATAAATGGTACAGGATAGAAAATAATGAGACAAGAAGGTAGCACTAAACACATAAAAGAAAGGGTTGGCCTTAGCTAAGAACGAGGTCAGTTCAGCCACTGTAGGAGAGAAGCAGATGATATGGGTAGAAATGCATATACATGGGAGTTGGGAACTGGCAGAAGTTCTCACAGTTTACTGTTTTCTCAGTGAAAAGAAAAAAATAGGTCAGTAGCTGAGCGTGAGAGGAGAAAATTAGATACTAGAGGTTTTGAAGAAAAAGGATAATGCAGGAGCCTGATGTGTGAGAGATGGGGAGAGGGAATGGAGAAGAAATGCATGAGTGTCTAAAAACCAAAAGCCCAGGAGTGGCAGAGTCAAGGTGGCGGACTAGGAAGACATGGAATTCGCATCTCCACCCAACTAGGGCACCAATCAGGCATTGGTGGTGGGCCATGGACACCTAAGGGGATTGGAGGAGCCCCTAGTGACCAGGTAGGACGTGGGGCCTGGGGGGAGTGAAGGGAGAGGAGAAGTGGAGGCGGGACGGGACTGGTGCCCCTGAAGGGCGGCTGGGGGAGGGGAAGGGATCCCACACCCAAAGGGGAAAATTGGGGGACCACTGGGAGGACAGAGGATCAAAAGGGAGCATGGCCACGTTTCCCCTGCCCACTTGGGCCCCGGGAAGCCTACTCAGATCCTGGGCCCGATCCTCTGCCCACCAAGGCCCCCTCCAGCCACATGGGTCCTGAGGGAGAGGGAGGGAGAGAAGGGGGAGCAAAAGTAAAGGCTGGACCTACGGGACCAGCACCCCTGAAGGGCGGCTGGGGGAGGGAAGGAGTTCCTACACTCAGCAGGACCCACCCATGGTTAGGGCTCCAGCAGCGAAGATGGGGGGAGACCCTGGGGGAGACTGGGGGTTGCGGAGGAATGGAAGGGAAAGGGGCAAGTGTTTTCCCTGTCCACTTAGGCACTGGGAAGCCTGTTGGGCTCCCAGGCCTAATCCTCTGCCCTTGGAGCCTCCCTCCTGCCTTGCAGAGCCCAAGCCCCGCCCCTACACCCCACCCAGGGCCCCACCTCTACACTAGGAGACCCCCTCTGAGACCCCCTAAACCCCACCCACACACCCTCACTCAGGGCCCTACCTCCAAACTCCAAAACTCCACACTAGGGAGGCCCTCCTTTCCACATGCTGCCCCTCCCCTTCTGAGCAGATCCTAAGCAGAGGTCCCGCCCCATGCTTGAATGTGCCCCACCTAGGCCCCACCCCCAAGGCCTTTTCTGACTGCATGGATCCTGAGCCTAGGCCCCGCCCCACACTTAAAGTCACCCCCCAACCCACCTAGGTCCTGCCCCACCCTAAACCCCACCCCTGCCTAAGTTCCACCCTGCCTCAACTCCACACCCATAGCCAAGGCTTTTTATTTTTTCTTTTTTCCTCTTTTAGATTGCAGTTCTGTTTTACCTTGTTGATTCAGTTATATTTTTATTTTTTCTAATAAATCTTTTATTTTTCTAATTTTATTTTATTCTTTATACCTTGTTATTGTTCTCTCCTTTTGTCTTGTTCCCCCTTTTATTTTTTTCTTTATTCTGTTGTGGTTTTATTTTCCCTTGTTACAGTTGTTTCAATTATATTTATATTTTTCCTAATATATTTTTTATTTTTCTAATTTTATTTTGCTTTTTACTCTTTGTTACTGTACTGCTCCTTTTCTTCTCTTTCTTTTTTTTGCTGCACCATGCAGCTTGCAGGATCTTGGTTTCCAGGCCGAGGGTTGGGCCCAAGCTCCTGTGGTGGGAGTGCCGAGTGCAAACTGCTGGAATAACAGAGAACCACACGCCCCAGGGAATATTAATTGGAGTGAGGCCTCCCAGAGGTCATCATCTCAGCACCAACACCAGGCTCTATCCAACTGTGAGCAAACTCCTGTGCTGGACGCCTCAGGCAAAACAACCAGTAAGACAGGAATACAGCCCCACCCATCAAAAAAGAAAAAAAGAGGAACAACAAAAAAATATTACAGAGGAAGGAGCAAGGTAAAAACCTACAAGACCAAATAAATGAGGACGAAATAGGCAACCTATCTGAAAAAGAATTCCGAGTAATGATAGTATAGATGATCCAAAAATCTCGGAAACAGAATGGAGAAAATACAAGAAACATTTAACAAGGATCTAGAAGAACGAAAGAGCAAACAGTGATGAACAACACAATAACTGAAATTAAAAACACTCTAGAAGGAATCAATAGCAGAATAACTGAGGCAGAAGAACGGATAAGTGAGCTGGAAGATAAAATGGTGAAAATAACTGCCAGGGAGCAGAATAAAGAAAAAAGAATGAAAAGAATTGAGGACAGTCTCAGAGACCTCTGGGACAACATTAAACGTAACAACATTCGAATTATATGGGTCCCAGAAGAAGAAGAGAAAAAGAAAAGGTCTGAGAAAACATTTGAAGAGAGTATGGTCAAAAAATTCTCTAACATGGGAAAGGAAATGGTCAATCAAGTCTAGGAAGCACAGAGAGTCCCATACAGGATAAACCCAAAGAGAAACACGCCACACATATTAATCAAACTATCAAAAATTAAATACAAAGAAAAAATATTAAAAGCAGCAAGGGAAAAGCAACAAATAATATACAAGGGAATCCCCATAGGTTAACAGCTGATCTTTCAGCAGAAACTCTGCAAGGCAGAAGGGAGTGGCAGGACATATTTAAAGTGATGACAGGGAAAAACCTACAACCAAGATTACTCTACCCAGCAAGGATCTCATTCAGATTCGATGGAGAAATTAAAACCTTTACAGACAAGCAAAAGCTAAGAGAATTCAGCACCACCAAACCAGCTTTACAACAAAGGCTAAAGGAACTTCTCTAGGCAGGAAACACAAGAGAAGGAAAAGGCCTGCAATAACAAACCCAAAACAATTAAGAAAATGGTAATAGGAACATACATATCCATAATTACCTTAAATGTAAATGGATTAAATGCTCCAACCAAAAGACATAGACTGGCTTAATGGACACAAAAACAAGATCCATATATATGCTGTCTACAAGAGATCCACTTCAGACCTAGGGACACATACAGCCTGAAAGTGAGGGGATGGAAAAAGATATTCCATGCAAATGGAAATCAAAAGAAAGCTGGAGTAGCAATTCTCATATCACACAAAATAGACTTTAAAATAAAGACTATTACAAGAGACAAAGAAGGACACTACATAATGATCAAGGGACCAAGAAGAAGATATAACAATTGTAAATATTTATGCACCCAACGTAGGAGCACCTCAATACATAAGGCTAATGCTAACAGCCATAACAGGGGAAATCGACAGTAACAGAATAATAGTGGGGGACTTTAACACCCCACTTTCACCAATGGACAGATCATCCAAAATGAAAATAAACAAGGAAACACAAGCTTTAAATGACACATTAAACAAGATGGACTTAATTGATATTTATAGGACATTCCATCCAAAAACAACACAATACATTTTCTTCTCAAGTGCTCATGGAACATTCTCCAGGATAGATCATATCTTGGGTCACAAATCAAGCCTTTGTAATTTTAAGAAAATTGAAATCGTATGAAGCATCTTTTCTGACCACAATGCTATGAGATTAGAAATCAATTAAAGGAAAAAACAGTAAAAAAAAAAAAAAAAAAAAAAAAAAAAAATACAAATACATGGAGGCTAAACAGTGCACTGCTAAATAACAAAGAGACCACTGAAGAAATCAAAGAAGAAATTTTAAAAAAACCTATAAACAAATGAGAATGAGAACACAATGATCCAAAACCTATGGGACACAGCAAAAGCAGTTCTAAGAGGGAAGTTCATAGCAATTCAAGCTCACCTCAATAAACAAGAAAAATCTCAAATAAACAATCTAACCTTACACCTAAAGCGACTAGGAAAGGAAGAACAAAGAAAACCCAAAATTAGTAGAAGGAAAGAAATCATAAAGGTCAGAGAAGAAATAAATGAAATAGAAACAAAGAAAACAATAGCAAAGATCAATGAAACTAAAAGCTGGTTCTTTGAGAAGATAAACAAAATTGATAAACCTTTAGCCAGACTCATCAAGAAAAAAAGGGAGAGGACTCAAGTCAATAAAATTAGAAATGAAAAAGGAGAGATTACAACTGACACCACAGAAATACAAAAGATCATAAGAGACTAATACAAGCAACTCTATGCCAATAAAATGGACAACCTGGAAGAAATGGACAAATTCTTCAAAATGTACAACCTTCCAAGATTGAACCAGTAACCTTCTGAATCTCTTCCAAAAATTGCAGTGGGAGGAACACTCCCAAACTCTATCTACAAGGTCACCATCACACTGATACCAAAACCAGACAAAGATATCACACACACAAAAAAATTATGGACCAATATGACTGATGAACATAGACGCAAAATCCTCAACAAAATACTAGCAAACATAATCCAACAACACATTAAAAGGATCATTCACTATGATCAAGTGGGATTTATCCCAAGGATGCAAGGATTCTTCAATATATGCAAAACAATCAATGTGATACACCATGTTAACAAATTGAAGAATAAAAACCATATGATGATCTCAGTAGATGCAGAAAAAACTTTTGACAAAATTCAACACCCATTTATGATAAAAACTCTCCAGAAAGTGAGCATAGAGGGAACCTGCCTCAACATGATAAAAGCCATATATGACAAACCCACAGCAAACATCATTCTCAATGGTGAAAAACTGAAAGCATTTCCTCTAAGATCAGGAACAAGACAAGGATGTCCACTCTTGCCACTATTATTCAAAATAGTTTTTGAAGTCCTAGCCATGGCAATCAGAGCAGAAAAAGAAAGGGAATACAAATTGGAAAAGTAGAAGTAAAACTGTCACTGTTTGCAGATGACATGATACTATACATGGAAAATCCTAAAGATGCCACCAGAAAACTACTAGAACTAATCAATGAATTTGGTAAGGTTGCAGGATACAAAATTAATGCACAGAAATCTCTTGCATTCCTATACACTAACAACAAAATATCAGAAAGAGAAATTAAGGAAACAATCTCATTTACCATTACAACAAAAAGAATAAAATACCTAGGAATAAACGTACCTAAGGAGGCAAAAGACCTGTACTCAGAAAACTGAGTAAAAAAAACACTGATGAAAGAAATCAAAGATAACATAAACAGATGGAGAGATATACCATGCTCCTAGATTGGAAGAATCAGTATTGTGAAAATGACTATATTACCCAAAGCAAGCTACAAGTTCAACGTAATCCCTATCAAATTACCAATGACATTTTTCACAGAACTAGAACAAAAAATTTCACAATTTGTATGGAAATACAAAGGACCCTGAATAGCCAAAGCAATCTTGAGAAGAAAAATGGAGCCAGAGGAATCAGGCTCCCTGACTTCAGACTATACTACGAAGCTACAGTAATCAAGACAGTATGGTACTGGCACAAAAACAGAAATATAGATCAATGGAACAAGATAGAAAGCCCAGAGATAAACCAACGCACCTATGGTCACCTTATTTTTGATAAGGAGGCAATAATATACAATGGAGAAAAGACAGCCTCTTCGATAAGTGGTGCTGGGAAAACTGGACAGCTACATGTAAAAGAATGAAATTAGAACACTCCTGAACACCATACACAAAAATAAACTCAAAATGGATTAAAGACCTAAATGTAAGGCCAGACACTATAAAACTCTTAGAGGAAAACAGAGGAAAAACACTCTATGACATCAATCAGTGCAAGATCCTTTTTGACCCACCTCCTAGAGAAATGGAAATAAAACCAAAAATAAACAAATGGAAACTTGAAAGCTTTTGCACAGCAAAGGAAACCATAAACAAGATGAAAAAACAATGCTCAGAATAGGAGAAAATATTTGCAAACGAAGCAACTGACAGTGATTAATCTCCAAAATATACAAGCAGCTCATACAGCTCAATATCACAAAAACAAACAACCCAATCCAAAAATGGACAGAAGTACCTAAATAGACATTTCTCCAAAGAAGACACACAGATGGCCAACAAATGCATGAAAAGATGCTCAACATCACTAATCATTAGAGAAATGCAAATCAAAACCACAATGAGGTATCACCTCACACTAGTCAGAATGGCCATCATCAAAAAATCTACAAACAATAAATGCTGGAGAGGGTGTGGAGAAAAGGGAACCCTCTTGCACTGTTGGTGGGAATGTAAATTGATACAGCCACTATGGAGAACAGTATGGAGGTTTCTTAAAAAACTAAAAATAGAACTACCATACGACCCAGCAATCCCACTACTGGGCACATACCCTGAGAAAACCATAATTCAAAAGAGTCATGTACCACAATGTTCATTGCAGCTCTATTTACAATAGCCAGGACATGGAAGCAACCTAAGTGTCAAGCGACAGGTGAATGTATAAAGAAGATGTGGCACATATATACAATGGAATTACTCAGCCATAAAAAGGAGCGAAATTGAGTTATTTGTAGTGAGGTGGATGGACCTAGAGTCTGTCATACAGAGTGAAGTAAGTCAGAAAAACAAATACCGTATGCTAACACATATATATGGAATTTAAAAAGGCAGTACTGATGAACCTAGTGGCAGGGCAGGAATAAAGACACAGATGTAGAGAATGTATTTGAGGGCACAGGTGGGTGGGAGGGAATGGGAAGCTGGGACGAAGTGAGAGGGTAGCATGGACATATATACACTACCAAATGTAAAATAGATAGCTAGTGGGAAGCAGCCGCATAGCACAGGGAGATCAGCTTGGTGCTTTGTGACCACCTAGAGGGGTGAGATAGGGAAGGGGGGAGGGAGACGCAAGAGGGGGGGATATGGGGATATATGTATACGTATAGCTGATTCACTTTGTTGTATAGCAGAAAGTAACACAACACTGTAAAGCATTTATACTCCAATGAAGATGTGAAATAAAATAAAAACCAAAAGCCCAGTGAACTGAGTAGTCAGGAATCCAAAGTGAGACTACGCAGTATTTTTTTTTTTTTTTTTCCTCAACACCCTCAGCTGCACTGGTGTGGTCGCTGAAAAGGTGGCGAGTTAGATTCATTCAGAGTTAATGTTTTGCAAAATGCATATGGTGAGATGAAAGGGGTCAAATTTTTAAGGATATTTGTCTGGAAATGATTACAATAATAGGCTTTTATTATATATCTTAACAATGTACCAGGTACTATTCTAAGCTCTTTACAAACATTCACTCACTTAAATATCATAACAGCCCTATGGAGTAGATATTTTTTTCCCATTTTTATGGGTGAGGAAAATAAGGCATAGAAAGTAAGAAAATTTGGCTAATGTCTGCAACTTGGAGGCAATAGATCTATTTACCCCGTGTGTATGTTCAGAATTTTTTTGGATATAAAACCACATATGCATGTTTACAAAAGTAAATATATCACAAGTACTCAATGTAAATTATCTAGAAATGGACATATTTGTGCAACCAAAGAAATCAAAAGATTAAAAATACCCAGTAATCCAGAAATCTCCTTAGGCACCAACCAATCTCCACTTCCTCCGTTCATCCCATGGTTAACTTTATCCTGACTTCTAATAATAAAGTGTTATTGCCTGATTTTTAACTTTATATAGATAGAATCATTCTCGATCTTATATTTGCGAAGTTTATGCATGTTATTAGAACTAGCAGTAATTTTTCATTTTTGTTTAGTGTTAATTATAAAAATATACCGCTAGTGTTTATTCCATTATTGATGGATATTTGTAGTATTCAGTTACTAGCTGTTATAAATTGTGCTATGAATATTCTTATGGATGTCTTTAGCTACACATTGCCTATATAATTTCAATTAACTGATTTTACCAATAAATTGGATTCTATATCTTTTTTGCAAGTGTTCTTCTATTAATAGTCTGTTGCATTACATTGCATTTTTTCCCCAGTCATTTATATTTTTATATGGTTGGTGGTATTTTGGCCTTGAAAAATGTTTTATGCAAGTTGAATGTATGAATGTTCTTTAATCACATTTATTCACGTTCAACAAGACCATATCTTACAGAAAATGTATACAGTATTTCTTTAAATTCTGCCCTGTCCCAAAATATAGATTAGTGTTACAGTGGTTTTATAAAATAGTTTTGGAAACTTTCTTTTTTCTCTGAAAAGTTTAAATAGTATTAGAATTTGTTCTTTTTAGATTAGGTAATTAAACTGAAAATTTCTGGGCATTATCTTTATTAGGTACTTAGATTTTGATAACTTTTACAATTATTTTGTAATAATTGGCCTACTGAGATTTTACGTATATCTTTGAGAGTTAGTAATAGCCATTTAATTTTTCTAAAATCCATCAATGCCACAGAGGTTTTCAAATTTGATTAAAATATTCTTTTAGACATTTACAATTTCCTATTTGTTCTATTTCCATACACAATTTCTGATTTTGTGTATTTTCCTCCCTGTATTTTTATTGCTTATGGCAGCTCCTTGCTTATCTTTTAATTATATTTTTCAAAAAGACAATTCTTTGACTTATCAAATCTAATTTCTCCATAAATTAACATTCCTGTTTTCATACTTATTAAATTCTGTTCATCCCTTTTTAACTTACTGAATTTAACACTTAAGAAATAATCTGAAGTGAAAGATTTTTTTATTGTCATTATTTCCATTTTAATATTATCCTCACAAATACTTGTTTAGGAGAAACTTCTAAATTCCCTGCTGTGTGGAGTTACTTTACCTATTTTAAAAAATCATTTTAATATCATGATCAGAGAATATGGTACCTATAACATGGTACTTGTAATTTCGATCTTTAAAAATCCATTACAATTTTCTCTATGATCTTAACAGATAATCACTTTTTGTAAGTGTTCCGTAAGTGTCTCATAATAGTATATGTTGCTAGATACTGATTGATTAATTCAACCAATATTTACTAAAGGATCACTTTATCTTTGGCACCTGGACCTGATGCAGAAAAAATAAAGCAGACAAGCATTCTTTCCTTCCTGGGTTTACGTTCTAGCGGTGGAAGAAATAAAACCGTGCACATCTTAGTGAAATACACTATACTGTCTCTTTTAATATGATCCATGCCACCAGGGCACAAAGTGAAGGAAAGTGTTGAAGGGTAGGTACTGAGGGTTTGCAGTTTTATATATGATGGTTTTGGAAAGCTTCATTGAGAAAGCGATACTTGAGCAATGGCTTGAAGGAGTGGGAAAGCGATCTCTGTGCATATCTGGAGGACAGAACATTCCAGACAGAGCAAAACAGCCTGTAAAAAGGCTCTAATATGAGAGTGTATCTAGCATCATTGAGAGCAGCAAAAAAAAAAAAAAAAAAAAAAGACCAGTCAAGGAAGGGGTACAGTTGTAGGGCATGAAGTCAGGAACATGATGAGGCCATTTTAAGGACTTTGAATTGTACCTACAGCAACATGAAGCACTGGAGGTTTCTGAGAAGAGTGAAGTGATGTAACTTCCACTATAAAACGATTATTCCCACAGATCTGTGATGAAACAGAGATGCTACATGCAGGGTCACAGATGAGAAATTATCTTGTCTCAGACTAGGATTGGAGGAATGAAGCAAGTAAGAAGTTATATTTGAAGTATTTTTCAGAGTAGATCCTAAAGAATCTTTTCCCACTATGCCTATGGGGTAGGAAGGAAAGAAATCAAGGAGGAAACCACAGCTGTGGCTAAGCAGCTGGAAATACAGAATTCACTAGATAAAGAAGTCTGATGGTGGAGTAGATATTGGGGGGTTATCAGGAATTGGGTTCTGAGCATGCTCAGTTTGAGATGAAGCCCAGTAAGCTGCTAGATGGCAGAGTTGTGAGTAATTAGCTATAGAAGGAATTTAAAACCATGAGGCAGGAGGCTACTACTGAGGATATGAATAAAGACAGAACAGAAGAGGTGCAAGGGCTGATACTGTGACACCCTGAGCCTGGGGAAAGGTCAGGAATCAGCAAAGAAACTGAGAAGGAAAGACCAGAGCAGGAGAAGGAAGACAAAGACACTGAGGAAACCCAGTTAGAGTCTGTTTAAGGGAAAACGGAAGGGAGTTGGAGATGTGAGGATACCGTCAGGGGGGATAACTTCCCTGGCAGGGGCCACGTGCATGAAGAACAAAGATCTTCTGATGTGAAGAGAAGGCAGCAGATGTCACATTGGAAAGGGGTCTCCGGGCCCTTCGGTCCTAGAGAGGCTGCTGAGGGCAGAGCTGGACAGCTAATTAGGAGAATAAAAGGCTCAAGAACTGCAGAGAGAAATAAGGTGCTAAAATAAATTTTGCCTCCATAGTTCAGGTCCCCGGTACAGCAAGACTTAGAGAAATACGGTCCTAGTTAGGGTAATTAGGCAACTAATTAAAAGCAATTAACCCAGGCTGCACCTACAAAATGAAGAAGTCAGAGCTACAGCTCACTTTGGAGTTATAAGCATCTGGATGGACACAGCCTGCAGCTAACTTTGTCCTGCTGCTGTGTTAATTGCAACATGGTGGACTGAAAATACCATTTGGGAAGGAGAAGCCTTTCTTTTAAAAAGGAACTCATCTATTATGACAATCACCATTCATGAAACATCCATTTCTATACCTATATGACAGTGATATTATATTGTTAATTACACAGACACACAGTTGCACAAGGATACGTTTTTCTTAAGCATCTTATAGTAGAATTCTTAATGGAAGGAAACAGAAGAAAAAAGGGATGCAAGATTTGAAGTAAATTTAAGATTTTTTCACCTTATGGAAGCATAGAGTTATGGGTAAAATTTTTAATTAGAGTCGGTTCTAAAAAGAATATTTTATTCAGAATATTTCACACAAGAATTTGTATACACACTCTCATAGAAACAGATACACAAATATCACTATTGCACTCCTGGTTGTTTCCTTTTCACATTGTAATGTATGAAGAAATTACTTTAGCATCATTCTGATTTTTACAAAGTTAGCTTTACCAATATCTGTACACAAAACACACATACGCAAATAGACATTCAAATGAAATTACTGTATTTCTACAAATCTTGCTTTACTTGATGTTCCTTTTAAATCTTTTGTCCAGTCATAAACTTGACAGGAGTCTTTACAATAATTACAATTAATCCTAGTGTTAGATACTTAGCCAAACAATATAATATGCTTAAGTGTCATAGTGGAATGGCATCCACTAAAGAGTCATGAAGTTTTAAAAGAAAAGGATTCTAGGAAGTACAAATTAACAAATCTAATAAATTTAGTTCGAAATACCATAGATTAACAGTGAACTTTTAAACAAATTTAAAAATACAATATAACAGCTATTGAAATTCACTGCAGAGGAAGATGAATAAAAAACCATGGCAAGAAAAAGCATGAGTATATCTTTAGAATATTAAAAGACTATTTATTACTACTGTTTACTACTGTCATAGGTAAACTCTGTATAATATCTTGGCTAAACTTTACAACTCTTTAATATCAGTATTTAGTATAAGAAGCCTCAGATTCACAGAAGTTGAGTAATTTGCTCAAATTCACACAAACAAATGAAGGATAGGTCTAAAATTTTTTGTTTTTTACATTAGCAAAAAATTACTCAGATGACTATTCCATATGGCTTTTTCAATCTATGGGTTCAATATAACACTTGATTGTGAATATAATTTAAGGAAATAATTCAGAGAAGGAAAAAAAATTGGAAAAACTGGCTGAAGGTTAAAATGTAGTGCACTAGGAAAGATGCGGAGACAGGTTCATGGAACTATTTTATCAGGGTCACCAACACCTTCTCCCTAAAATCCTAGGCTTTAAGGGATCTGGCTTTGAATTTGGGTGCATTGGTTTCAAATTCTAACTCTACTGCTTTCCAGCTTTTTGTCCTTAGAACATTTACTTAATGTTTCCGTAGCTTAGTGTCCTCATCTAAAAAGTAGGACAACACTACTACTATTTCATAATAATATGGTGATATCACCTGCCTTTTTTTCTGTGTTGACATTTGCTGCTTTTACCTTAGCATAATCCGAGGTAATGGCACCAAACTGTACTTGTAGCCATGGTATCCTTCACTGCTCCTTACTGAAGCACATGGATACGGTAAAATAAAAATACTGATAATAATGTTGATGATAATGGTGTGAATAAATGCCCATTTCACTTAACAAGGAACCATGATTATCCACAGGTTTCTTTGTAGGATAAATAATTCTTTAGAGATCAGTCGACCAGAGAATATGATTTTAGATTATGCATGGAATGAAAGATATATATAACAGAGTTTTTCTCCACAAGCACAATTTATAGGTTTAAGATTAATGAAATCCAATGATTGATAATGAAAGTCAAAATAGATTAAACTTCATTCTCTGTTAGAATAAATTACTGAACATAAAATGCATTGGGACACTTAGAAATATCATATATGTGGACACTGCAGTATGAAGAAATTATTCTGTATCTGTGGAGGAAATGTAAAAAGCTAGGTTATGTCATTTAATGCAACAAGTTTAAGACAAAAATGTATTTGAAGTGTTCTGGACATACTTTTGCTTTAATTCTATTTTAATACTGTTTCAAGTATCAAAATCAATTAGCTACCATACACTGTTATTTGAAATGTAAATTTTCAGTTTCTTTGGGAGTTCTGTATTTCAGTGTCCCTCAGAGTAGTAAAGATATTCATTCTCTTTGATCTACATTTAAAGTACTTTTAAAATTATATGGGTATTACTGTAAAACTAGAAATATTTTGTGCATAGCCTGTATATCACTGCTTTATCTAAAAGACCAGATTAGAGAAGTACATTAACAGCTTCCAAACCTTCTTGATTTCTCTTTCTTCATATTTTTGATGTTAGAATTTGTTCATACATGGGAAATGACAACGTGTGAAGTAAGTTGACATTAGAAGACAGATACTCTAGTTGAAGATTAATATTTTAGTTCACTTCTTTCCCCCTATCTCCTTGCTCTAATAAGAGGCAGCAGAAAATCACCTTGGTTATCCAAGGAAGATAAATTGCCTTTGAATCTCTAATGATAGGTTATAGTCTCTCTCAACAGGGAAGAAAGAAATTGTTAGCACATGTAAGCAAACAAAACAAACAAAAAATATTTCTACTAATAAAAATATTTTGATACATATATACAGATGAAAAAGTTATAACTGCTATTACACCTCATATATCTAATAATTTTACATCAAATGTATGAATATCAGTTATTTAAAAAATAAGGAAAAATAAATAAAATGCAGAGATATTGAGAGACTTTATGACAACATTCTCACTCATTTAAATAAGGATCCAAATAAAAAAGATACAGAACATCTAAATAATATATTTCATAAAGTTAATATAAAGTGTATATATGTGTATATGTATGTGCACACTCACATTTACAAAGCTTTAATACAATGCAAAGTTGATACATCTATTTTGTCCTCTCGCTATGAGATAATAAAGAGGATCTACTTGACCATATATAAAATCTCACAATACTATAAAATTTGAAATGATTAAGAAAAGGCCATATAAGTAAATCAAACAATTTGAAATTAAATGTTTGAAACATTCTCCTAGATAGCTCCCATGTCTAGGTTATCCAAGTTCAAATTAGTGATTTTTGAAAAGATCAAATGAAGTGATCATAGTGTATACAACATATTTTATATTGACAATGCTGAATATAAAGGAAAATTTATAGCCTTAAAACGTTCATTATTATACTAAAGAGACTAAAATAAATGAGTTAATCATTTAGCTAAGGAGGTTAAAAAAAAACACAAAGCTATAAAACTCCTAGAAGGTAACATAGGAGAAACCTAGATGATCTTGGATATGGCAATGACGTTTTAGATACAACACCACAGGCATGATCAGTGAAAGAAATAATGGATAAGCTGGCCTTCATTAAAATTAAAAACTTCTGATCTGTGAAAGAAAATGTGAATAGAATGAGAAGGCAAGCCACAAACTGGGAGAAAGTATTTACAAAAGACACATCTGATAAATGACTGTCATTCAAAACATACAAAGAACTCTGAAAGCTAGAAATAGAAAACCAACCTGATTAAAAAATGTGCCAAAGACCTTACAAAGTGTCACACCAAAGACGACATAAAGATGGCAAATAAGACATGAAAAGATACTCCACATCCTATGTCATCAGGGAAATGTAAATTAGAACAATGAAATACCACTACATATCTATAAGAATGGCCAAAATCCAAAACGCTGAGAACAGCAAGGGCTCACAAGAATGTGAAGCAACAGGAACTCTCATACATTGTTGGTGGAAACACAAAGTGGAACAGCCACTTTGGAAGACAGTTTGGTGGTTTCTTACATTTGGACAATGAAGTATTACTCAGTGCTAAAAAGAAATGAGAAAAGACATGGAAGAAACTTAAATGCATATATTACCAGGTCAAAGAGGCCAATCAAAAAAGGCTACATACCATATGATTCCAACTATATGATATTTTGGAAAAGGCAGAACCATGGAGATGGTAAAAAGATCAACGATGGCCAGGGGCATGGGGTAGGGTGGCCGAGAGATGAATAGGCAGAGCACAGAGGATTTTTAGGGCAGTAAAGTACTCTGCATTATACCATAATGGTGGATACGTGTCCTTATACGAATGAACAAATGTTCAAACCCATAGAATGTATGACACCAAAAGTGAGCCCTAAGATTAAACTATGGATCTTGGGTGATAATAATGTTCGTAAGTTATAATAAATTATCACTCAGCTGGGGATGTGGATAATGGGTCGGCCATGCAGGTATGGGGCAGAGTGTGCAGAAAATCTCCACCTTCCCCTCAATTTGGGGGTGAAAAATTGAAACATGTAAACAAAGAAAGTCTTAATAAAAAAATGAAGAAAAAATAATAGCCAAGCACATGGAATGAATGAAAGAATCTTAAAAAGTAAGAAATCAATGGAATTTCAGTGGTTTTTATGTATTTAATATCTTAAAAAGATATTACAAATGAAAGAAAAGCAAAACACTGGCATAATAAAAATGTGATAGATACAGATATAGCGGTGTGTTCCCATGCTCTCAATGTCCCTTGACTTTTGCCTAACTTGATACATTTTCAAAATGTATGCAGTAAGATAGAAAATGACTACTTTCACCACAAGCAGTACAAAAGCAACAGCATTTAATTGCCTGATTTTTGACCCTCAGAAGTATTTACTTTCAGCCTTTATTAAACCTGGAACATCATACTGATAAAGTACTTCCAGTGGCAAAACTACGTAATTTGGCTAAAAGGAATGTAAAGCAGTGATTATATATATATGTGTGTGTGTATAGATATGTATACACACACACACACACACACACACACACACACACACACACAGAGTGCATCACATAAGGAACATTCTGTCCGTATGCCCTATTAGTGGTGAGGTTAACACTAGTAAGTTAAGTACTTTCCACCAAGATTTTTCACTGTAAAAGTTACTAATTGTGTAACTGATAAGTAATCAGGGAAATAATTGGAGATTTATTATGTAATATTCTGTGCTCTTTCAACCTTCCACCCAACAGATTTAGCAATCTTGAATAATTCCTTTTTGAATCAATTCTTTTGAAAGTTTTGTGGTGATGATTTTCTAATTTTATTGTTCCTTTGTTTATTAGTTGGCATTCCACTGTAAGGAACAAATTTCCTTTCCTCCTTTGATTGTTTTTTGTGTTTATAGGCAAACATTTTGATATTATTCAACGGACTATTGTTCATTACTGTCATTTCACTTTGATGTTTGAATTGTATGATATTTGGACAGGGGAGGCTATACAAAATGGCTTTTTATTACTTTTGACATGACCCATTTTTTTAAGGACTTTCTTACTTTCTGGCATGTCCAGACTCATCTTGTACTTATCCTATTTCAGCACTGGAATCAGTCATTTCCCCACAGAGTCTAGTTCTTACTGGGAAATGGTATTTAGCGACCAAGATTTCTGACCTTAGTGCCCTACACTTTGCTACTGGAGTATCCACTTCTGGGCCATTTTAGTGGAAAGAACTAGGAAAAAACATCTCATCATTCACCTACAAACACACCAATTACAAATATATGAAAGTTATAGTAAAATAATTATATTAAACTTAAATTATTTAATGACATTTATATATTGATATAATTTCAATATCTAAAATTTAAAAATATAAACTCATAATGTCACAGTGATAGCTCTAATTCCAATCCAACATTACAGGATTGCTCCTTGGCTTCCTCATTTCACATCAGTATCTCTCTTTATTTACGGTGTAAACTTTGCCTACCCGAATCAACCTTCAATATATTCATATATTTTTCAACTACCTAAAAAAAAATATTTTCAGAGTAGCTACCATTATACCATTATGTGTATGTATGTACACCCATCACACTGGTAAAAGCCAAGATCAGTTGATAGATTAAAAACAAACAACCTAAGACTAAAAACAAACATACAAACAACCTAAGAATATACAGTCATAATATGTTTTCAAAATTGCGTGTATTTGTTTTCTCTCTTTGATTTTATGGTAGTCATTTGAAATACAGTGAGGGGAAGAAAAATATGCCACTGTGCCATGTTGATTATTTTGACTTAAAGTTACTTAAGAAACAGCCAGTGCCAGACAGATACTCTGACCCTCCTTTGTCTCCCTAAAAGCAGGAAATAAATCTTTCATATGAAGGTACCCTCCCTGTACTAGGAGGGTAGAAGGCATCCTATCACCAGAGACAGGGAATTCAAGGCTGAGAAGGCTATGTAAACAAACCTTGTTACTTCATTGATTTGCTACCCCAAGCCCAAACTGTTTTTTTTTTTTCAAATCCTCACAAATAATTGTCTAAATAATTGCCTGCTTTGGTCACTTCCTTGAGCCCCATATTTTTATGAGCTCCCAAATATACAAAATTAAATGTTTTTCTCTTGTTACTCTGTCTTATGTCAATTTAATTATTAGGCCAGCCAAATGAACCTAGAAGGGAGAATATGTATATATATATATATATATATATATTTTTTTTTTTTAACATTCTATTCCATTATAGGTTTTTACAAGATATTGAATATGGTTCCCTGTGCTATACAGTAGGTCCTTGATGGCTATCTATTTTATATAGTGTGTACGTGTTCATCCCTAACTCCTAATTTATCCCTCCCCCCCTTTTCCCTTTGGTAGCCATAAGTTTGTTTTCTATGATGTGAGTCTATTTCTGTTTTGTAAAGAAGTTCATTTGTATCTTATTTGTTTAGATTCCACAATAAGCGATACCATATATTTGTCTTTGCGTGGCTTACTTCACTTAGTATGATCATCTCTAGGTCCATCCATGTTGCTGCAAATGGCATTATTTCATTTTTTTAAAAATATATTACTGAGTAATACTCCACGCCATGTCTTATTCTGATGCTTGCTCTCTTTCTTCTAGCTGTGGAGGTCTTTGCCTCTTGCTATGCTTTGTAATTTTCTCTCGATGACCAGACATGATATACTGAGTAAAAGGAACTGCTGTCATAGACAGTAAGTAATGTGGTCGTGAGGTGAGGAGGGAGGGCAAGTGTGCTGTAGTGCATGATTAGGTCCAGGCTCCTAGGGAGCCTATGCCTCCCAACCGTGAACTTCACAAATGTTTCTCAGTTGTGTTCTCCCCATCCTTACAGGATGGCTCTAGTAGGCTGTGGTTGGGTATTTCTCTTTTCCCAAGTGGAAGTCTAGGGGGAGCTGGGATTAGGTATTTCTCTTCTTCCAGGTCATTTAGGTTCTGATTGTATCCTAGCCAGCTAGGTTCTGGTCAACTAGTTTCTCTTGAGTGCAGGCCTTGTAAGAATCATGGAGAGTACTAGCTTATTTCAAAACGTGTTCTAAGCCAAATGACCAGCGACAGATAATGAAGATGTGCTGTATATATACAAAGGAATATTACTCAGCCATAAAAAAGAATTAAATGATGTCATTTGCAGCAACATGGAGGGACCTAGAGATTATCATACTAAATGAAGTAAGCCAGAGAAAGACAAATATCATATGATATTGCTTACATGTGTGTGAATCTAAAAAAAAAAATGATACAAATAAACTTACATACAAAACAGAAATAGACCCGCAGACATAGAAAACACACTTACTGCTACCAAAGGGGAAGGGGGGGGCATAAATTAGAAGTTTGGGATTAACATATACATACTACTGTGTATAAAATAATCAACAAGGACCTACTGTATAGCACAGGGAACTCTACTCAATATTTTGTAATAACCTATAAGGGTAAAGATTCTGGGAAAAAAATATATTTATACACATATGTAACTGAATCACTGTGTGGTATACTTGAAACTAACAACGTTGTAAATCAACTAAATTCAATTTAAAAAATTAAAGCGTTCTCCCCTCCTTCTGCTGAGTCACAGAGGAATTTTTCTCCCATATTTATTGTGAGAACTTGGTCGAGCTCCTGAAAGTCAATCTCACAAAACTGTGGAGACCCCCCGACGACTGGGTCTCCCTGGAGCTTCTAACTCTGGGTCGTCCAGACTGAGCTCCAGCAATTCATGCATTATGTTTCAGGGTTCCTTCCCTAGAACTGGTTCACTCAGTAGTTTACACTTTGGAGTCTCTGCTTCTGTAAGCCATGACTGCCGTATTCCCCTTCTGTCTCCCCAGTTGGGGAGAGTGGTTTACCCTGCGTCCTCTTTATTAGGAATCCGAGAAGAGTCACTGATTTCAGTCTGTTCAGCTTTTTTCTGTGAGGACAAAGTGGTGACTTCCAAGCTTCTTACAAGCTCAATTGGAAACCATCTTCCTCTCCAATTTCGTCTCCTTCTCTTCCTTCTTCTTGTAACTTTTAACTTCAAAATACTTTATGCTTTAGAGCTCTTGGGTGTAAAAATACTAAAGTTTAAAAATTACTCTGAAAGACATTTTGCTCTCTCTGGTTGGAGTAATTTATCTGTCCTTTTAAATGCAGTTTCTGACATACCTTAGCTTTAATCTAAGATCTTATACTTTGCTTTCTATTTGTTCTATCAATTTTATCTTTTTATCATCCTATTTTTCTTTTGGTTTTACATTTAAAAAATATACTATCCCTTCCTAGTCCTACATGAGATGATAATACAAATATTTGGTTATCAAAGTATAATATTTGAAAATCCTCTCTTCCAGGACAATGTTCTCTAAGCAGTTAAAACCTCTTTGAACCCTAACAATTTTTATGTATTTTTCAACTTCAGGTTTACTGAATATAATTTACTTGTAGTAAAATTCACCCTGCTTAGGTGTACAATTCAATTATTTTGAGAACTAAGTAGAGCCATGGAAACTTCACCATAACTGAAATAGGCAATGTTTCTATTACTGTAAAAATTTCCCTCAGTTCCCTTTAGATATTCCTTTCTCTGTGCTTCCAGTACCTGGCAACAACCTGTTTCTGTGTAAATATATATTTTTATAAAATATAACTAATTATAAAACATACAGCCTTTTATATCTGGCTTATTTTATTTAGCTTTACACTTTTGGATTCATCCGTCTAATTCTTTTTATGATGATAGTAATACATTATGAATAAACTAATTTGTTTATCCATTTACCACGTGACATGTTTTCAGGTGATTCCAGTTTTACGTAATTATAAAGAAGGCTGCTAAGAACATACGTGTATCGGTCTCTAAGTGACCACATGCACTCTTCTATCTTTGGGAACTACCTAGGAATGAGAATGGTGGGTTGTATGGCAAGTGTATGTTTAGCTTTTTAAGAAATTACCAGAGATTTTCCTAAGTCTCTGTATTATTCTGTGTTCTAATCAGAAATATATGAGTGTCAAATGCTCATCCTTCATCCTTCCAAACACTTCCAATTTTGTTTTGGATTTTTTTTTTTTTGTCTTTAGCCATCCTAGCAAATGTGTAGTGGTATCTCTATTTTTAATCTGCATTCTTCTAATGAATAATGCTAATGAATATCCTTCATGTGTTTATTTTCCATTTTTATCTCATCCTTAGTGAAGCATTTGTTCAAATCTTTTGCAATTTAGTTGGCTATTTTATTCTGACTGTTGAGCATAAGAGTACTTCATGAACTCTGAATATAAGTCCTTTATAGATATGCATTTGCAAATATATATCCCATGTATATAGCAATATGCTTGCATATCAGATTTGTTTTGAAGATATAGTGTGTAATCTCAATAATACTCTTATTGAAGAGCCAAATATTTTTCGATTAAAGTGCAATATCCCATTTTTTAAAAATCTTGGGTTTTATGTGTTTTTTGGCCTAAGAATCCTGTCCCTATCACATGTTATATTTTTCCAATGTTTCCTTTCAAAATGTATACACATATGGCTTCAAATTTAGGCCTATTATTCCTTTTTCAGTGGTTTTCTATATGGTACCTGTGGGTTTTCTTCCAGCACAATTTGCTAAAAATACTACCCTTTGCCACTGAGTAACTTTGGCACCTTTGTCAAAAATGTATCACGTATTTGTAGTACCTATTTCTCTGTAACTTACCATATGTTTATTATAACATCCCACTCTATTGATTATCATACCTGAAGGGTAAATTTCAACTCATTACTGTGAACCTTTTAGTAATTTTTCATCAAAACTTTGGTCCTTTGTTCTTCTGCGTACATTTTAAATTAGTTGACAAAATCTATGAAAGTCCTGCTGGAGTTTTACTGGGATTATAATGAATTTTTTAATGAATTTTGGGAGAACTGACATCCTAACAGTATTAAACGGTTCAATTTGTGACTAAAGTGTAGTCCTCTATTTAGTTTTTAGTCTCCTTCATCGAAGTTATACCTTTCGGCATATAAACCTGGGACATATTTCAATTTTTCTAAAATTATTTCATTCTTTGATATTATTGAAAACATTGGTTTTATTTTAATTGCCATATGCAATTACTCAATTCAGTTGTAACAAGAAATGAAAATGAGTTTTGTTTATTGCTTTGTGTCATGCAACTTTGCTAAACTGGGCTCGTTTCTCCTGGCATTCCAAGAAATGACAGAATTGAAACAAATCTTGCTCTTGTCTATATAATAAATAAAGTCTCATCATTTACTTTCAATCTGCTTTTTGTAGTCAGGAATACCTATCTAGTAACACAGGGTTGGGGACACAAATTTTGTCCAAAGTAAATTTTAGTGGTTCTGAGCTATTACAAACCAAGATTCAAGGTAATCATATGTCCATATATAAGAGGTGTATTATATAATGGGGGTTTTCTGAATTAAATTCTTTGGAGAATACAATCAATATTTATTAAAGGATAAATTTAAAATATGTTCTAGTGTGAATATATATGTGTATTCAAAAGTGTATTTAATATATACCATTGAAGTCCACAGGTAACTGACACAATTATTTAGAACCTAGAACCACAGTATTTTTTCAAGTATTTTATTTTTATTTATTTATTTTTACATCTTTATTGGATTATAATTGCTTTACAATGTTGTGTTAGTTTCTGCTGTATAACAAAGTGAATCAGCTATGTGTAAACCTATATACCCTCCCTCTTGAGCCTCCCTCCCTCTCACCCTCCCCGTCCCACCCCTCTAGGTGGTCACGAAGCACTGAGCTGATCTCCCTGTGGTATACAGCAGCTTCCCAGTAGCTAACTATTTCACACATGGTAGTGTATATATGTCAATGCTACTCTCAGTTCGTCCCACCCTCCCCTTCCCACCCTGTTTCCACAAGTCTATTCTCTATATCTGTGTCTCTATTCCTACCCTGCCACTAGGTTCATCAGTACCATTTTTCTATATTCCATATATATGTGTTAATATACAGTATTTGTTTTTCTCTTTCTGACTTACTTCACTCTGTATGACAGACTCTAGGTCCATCCATATCACTACAAATGACTCGATTTTATTCCTTTTTATGGCAGAGTAATATTCCATTGTATACATGTACCACATCTTCTTTATCCATTCATCTGTTGATGGACATTTAGGTTGCTTCCATACCCTGACTATTGTAAATAGTGCTGCAGTGAACACTGGGGTACATGGCTCTTTTTGAATTATGGTTTTATCAGGGTATATGCCCAGTAGTGGGATTGCTGGGTCATATGGTAGTTCTATTTTTAGTTTTTTAAGGAACCTCCATACCATTCTCCATAGTGGCTGTATCAACTGACATTCCCACCAACAGTGCAGGAGGGTTCCCTTTTCTCCACACCCTCTCCAGCATTTATTGTTTGTGGATTTTTTGATATGGCCATTTTGACCAGTGTGAGGTGAAATGTATGTCTTCTTTGGATAAATGTCTATTTAGATATTCTTCCCATTTTTCGATTGGGTTTTTTTTTGCTGTTGAGTTGTATGGGCTGTTTGTATATTTTGGTGATTAATCCCTTGTCTGTCATATCATTTGCAAATACTTTCTCCCATTCCACAGGTTGTCTTATCTTTTTTTTTTTTATGGTTTCCTTTGCTGTGCAAAAGCTTTTCAGTTTGATTAGGTCCCATTTGTTTATTTTTGTTTTTATTTCTGTTGCCTCAGGAGACAGACCTAAGAAAACATTGGTAGATTTATGTCAGAGAATGTTTTGCCTATGTTCTCTTCTCAGAGTTTTATGGTGTCATGTCCTGTGTTTGTCGTTCAGCCATTTTGTGTTCTAACTTCACTGAGTTACTTGCAGCTGTCCAACTTTCCCAGCACCACTTGCTGAAGACTGTCTTTTTCCCATTTTATATTCTTGCCTCCTTTGTCGAAGATTAATTAACCATAGGTGTGTGGGTTTATTTCTGGGCTCTCTATTCTGTTCCATTGATCTGTATGTCTGTTTTTGTACCAATACCACACTGTTTTGATTACTGTAGCTTTCTAGTATTGTCTGAAGTATGGGAGAATTATGCCTCCTCCTTTGTTTTTTTTCCTCAGGATTGCTTCGGCAATTCTGGGTCTTGTATGGTTCCGTACAAAACTGTCGTGGGTAATTTGATGGGGATCACATTAAATCTGTAGATTGCTTTGTGTAGTATTGCCATTTTAACAATATTAACTCTTCCAAGCCAAGACATGGGATACCTTTCCATTTATTTGAATTATTGTGCTTTTTTAAATTTTTAATTTTTTTTCTTTCACTGACATAAAGAATCCCTTATGTAAAATTCTGATGCATGGAAATCCTCAACTAATGTCAACCTTAAAATTAATTGCAAAACAATACTATATTCTTACTATTCTTTAAATGGAATATGTATTTTACATTTGGTTTTATTTTACTAGATTTGCCTTATTATTAAAACTAAATGTAAAAATCAGTTCTCTCAAAGGATTCATATTAGCTGACTAGCTAATAAATTAGTGCCGGTTGAATAAGAATTTACTAGAAACATTAAAAGTTCCTGGTAATGGATAAAGTTTGGTCAGGGAGTGGGGGATATCAAGGTTGATAAGATTGAAATTGTTTGCTCAGAGTACAAATGATAAGGGTTGTGTTATCTAAAATTTCAAACAAATATTAAAATCTAGAACCAATATTAAAATCATTAAAGGTGTTCTGCTTTTTACTAACAGCATTTGTTGGCAATTCTAAACAATGTCAAAACAAACCACCCAATCCAAAAATGGGCAGAAGACCTAAATAGACATTTCTCCAAAGAAGACATACAGATGGCCAGTAGGCAAGTGAAAAGATGCTCAACATCACAAATTATTAGAGAAATGGAAATCAAAACTACCCTGAGGTACCACCTCACACTGGTCAGAATGGCCAACATGAAAAAGTCTACAAATAAGAAATGCTGGAAAGGGTGTGGAGAAAAGGGAACCCTCCTACACTGTTGGTGGGAATGTAAGTTGGTGCAGCCACTATGGAAAATAGTATGGAGGTTTGTCAGAAAACTAAAAATAGAACTACCATATGATCCAGCAATCCCACTCCTGGGAATATACCCAGACAAAACTATAATTCAAAAAGATATATGCACCCCTATGTTCATAGCAGCACTATTCACAATAGCCAAGACATGGAAGCAACCTAAATGTCCATCGACAGATGAATCGATAAAGACAATGTGGTACATATATACAACAGAATACTACTCAGCCATAAAAAAGAATGAAATAATGCCATTTGCAGCAACACGGATGCAACTAGAGATTATCATACTAAGTGAAATAAGTGAGACAGAGAAAGATAAGTACCATGTGATATCACTTATATGTGGAATCTAAAATGTGGCACAAATGAACGTATCTACAAAGCAGAAACAGACTCACAGAAAACGGACTCGTAGTTGCCAAGTGGGAGGGGGGAGGGGGGAGGGGGAGGGAGAGGGATGGACTGGGAGTTTGGGGTTAGTAGATGCAAACTATTATATTTAGAATGGATAAGCAACAAAGTCCTACTGTATAGCACAGGGAACTATATCCAATCCCCTGCAATAAACCGTAATGGAAAAGAATATAAAAAGGAATGTATAGAATTGAGTCACTTTGTTGTACAGCAGAAATTATCACAACATTGTAAAGCAACTATACTTCAAGTTAAAGAGATCCTTATTTTATCACATAAATAGAAGGGGAAAAGGTTATGACGTTTAAGATTAGTAGACAATTGAATACCTATTAGATATTTGATAGTAAGGAATAACGGATTTTTTTTAAAAAGTATGATGATGATATTAAAAAAAGCCTAATAGTTAAAAGTATATAATAGGATATTAGAAATCAATGTATGTGGTTGAAATAACATCAACTAGAACTTCAGATTGTTTGGGACAATTAAAAAATCAAATTTCATCTTATTATACTTGTCACAGATCCTGTATCTATATACAAGTGTCTGCTTATAAATATTTCATATGTTTTGTTTTATCTATAAAGATTAATTGGTTTTAAATTTGAATAAGTTACTTACATCATTAAGCATTAAATCTGTTTCAAAATAACATGTACATCCAATGCATTAAGACTATATAACATAGGTGGCATATTTGTAGCCCATTGTGTTCTATTTATTAATAAATTAAGCACCAACTGCCTGTTTATTTTTCATAAAATGTGTTCATGAAAAGTACAGACATCACCCAAGTTAAATAAATCATATACTTCTTATCTTCCAAAAAAGCCAATATGCTCATGTATAAATGACACTGCAGAATGCCTTGAGAGAACATAGTTCTTATATCACTATGTCAGCAAAAATAAGATTCAAGTTTACTTTAACAGTGTTAGGCCAGAAGTTGAATTTTCTAGAAGATATACTCATAAAACTTTTACAGTATTAGCACAGCTATGAACAATCATCTGTAACATCACTAGTAATACCAAAAGTGCAGGAAGTGCAAGCTCTGAACTCCATAAATCATATTAAATTATTCAAACTGTGCATGTGTATGTGAATACTCACTTAGAAGGATGAGTCTCGTCAATAATTTTAACCTAATTGATATTTGTATTTTGATTCCATGAGAAAGTTATGTATCCCTATACAACATTAAATACTCTTATATGTAATGTCTTACTCCTTATAACAAATCAGATGAATTTTTTTTTTCAGAATTCTATCTAATTCTAAAAGTAGTTGGAATTCCTCAATGTATTACCTGCCTTATCTTTCTTTATTCTTTAAATACACGTAGGAGAAACACATGCCATTTCAGCCCATTTATTTCTTAGCCACTTCAATTAAAATTACAATTGCTTCACTTGAGTCACTTTGGTTGTATGTGAAAAACGTTCTGGCATAACTACATGATTTATAAATGTCTTACATGAAATACTACAATGGTTAACATTCACAATGGCAATTCGGAATTACTTTATTGATATAGCAAAATATTTAAGTTTGCTTCAAAGTCATTTATGAAATAAGTCATAACGAACAATTTTTTAGTAAACCTCAATATGTCGAATCTATACTGACTTTTAAATTGTGGCGCTAAATCTAAACATTATACTAAGTCTATCAGTTTGAAAATTGACTTTACACAGAGACATATTGGGACACTAAGTTGATTTAGAAGGTCATCAGGAATATTGGGAGAATTTAACCTATTTGCTTGTATCCAGATTTTATCATTGTAACTGAACTCATTTGTTATTTCACAGCCTGTGTTATACATAAAAAGAAGAATTTATAATCAGGAAAATAAAAGCACATCCGTAAGGCAAGTACCAGATATTTTTATAGGAGAACTATTCTACCAAAAGATAATAAGGAAACTGCAAATCATCAAATGTATTTTTCAATTCAAGGTGAGATTTTTAACAAGGAATAAATTATCCTCATGCCTGTGAGTTAGCAGACCTTCATGGTAAATGGTGCCCTAAAGATGCTACTGCTTTTAAGGAAAGAGCACCACCAATGGTGGAAATGGTTCCAAATGAAAAGCATGGAGTTACAAGTGTCAATCTTCAGAATTCTTAGAGCACATTATTACAACTAAAAAAAAAGATGTCATAATACAGTATTGCATGGTGATGAATGTAACATAAGCTATAATATAATGCTTAGTACAATATACCAAAGGGCAATAAATGATTATGACTGACTTTCTAAAAATATATATAATGACAATAATAAAATTTTCTAGGAATAAATTCCTTTATAATATATATGTAAAAGACATTACCTACTCTCATTTACTCAATCCATTTGTAGAGTTTAATTAACACTAAACATTGACAATATTATCAACATATGGGCTGATAGCTGTCAGAAATATAAAGAATAAAAATAATTGGAGTTAGTTATCTTTTCCTTAAATATTGGTAAATATGCATAATTACTCTTGTGAATGAAGTTTTTGTAAAAGAGTGGCTAATGCTTACAGGGAAAATGGCTGAATTTTATATTGCTTTTGAGAGATTGTTTGATGTTTAATTATGATTTACAAGAGAAAAAGGACAGCATATACTAGAGTTATCGCTTGTACTTGTTTTGCCAGAAATTCTGTCAAGATTTTGTTACTAAATCTGAAATTACTTCTATAGTTCAATAGATTATGTGAAATTATTCTTTTTACTAATAACTGACTTTTCATTACAGAATTCTTTATCTTAGAAGACTAAAGCTTTCATTATTTTGTTTTACTATCAAGGTTTATTTCCTATAGAAATTTATTGATCCAATCTAGTTCAAGATTGTGTGTTCAAAGATCCAAACAAATGGAAGAAAACAAAATGAAGTAAAAAGAGATGACTTTAATATACAACTAAACTATGAATAACAGAAGTACAGAGATGTAAATTAAATGTTAAATCCTGAATTACAGGTAGTGTACACTTTTCCGGAACAGTAGACAATTACTTTTGAGTTTGGTATCATTATTTATATTTCTCTGTTAATACAGAAATGTGAGAGGCTTTAGAAATTCAAATTGTTAAAATAAAAGGCGGCAATGAAGTAGAATCATTTTAATCAAAGGTAATAGATTTTTTCAAAAGCTTGTTTCTTAACTGTGAAGCTTTCATTGAGTAGATTTGACTTAGAGAGAATCTACTCATAGAATCTTAAATTAGATAGATGATGCAATCATTGAATATATATGGAAAATACTTCTCACACACTATTCTTTAAAGCTCAAAATTTCCAAAGGCTTACTAAAACATAGGTACACCTCCCCTCTCCTCCGTCCCCACCATCTCCCCTCCCTCCCTCCCCATCTATCTTGGCAATGATGATAGATGTGTATTAGAATGAACTGAGTTTGGACATAAGACACTGGAATGAACTGTCATTGAGGTTAAAGTTTTGTTTGGAAATCAGATAAGGATTTCTCTGTAATTACCATCATTGTAGTATTAGGAAAATCACTTCATATAGAATCTATTTTTTTTTATGTGTAAAATAAAGTCAAAGGACCACAGAGCATATCCTCCTGTAACAAAACTGTGATTCAAGGAATAGTTTAAATTATTTTTAAATTGTCAATTGCTTTACAATTTATAGATTATTCTGTAGATTATTCTAACCACTTCAGTAATACCTACCATATAAAAATTACTTTGCATATGTGTTGAATAAAAATGGAAGAAAGAGATGGAATATACTTTCACTCACAGTATGACATATTAGCTAATGTGGACCAACTCTTAACTGAGAACCATTTAAGTTTATATGTATCAGTACAGAAAGACAAGGCTAAAATCTGAAAAATGAAATGACTATTTTGTGACCCATCATTTAGGGCAACTTTTTACCTAAGACTGTCTATTTTGGAAAAGGTAGCTAAAAGAATGAGAAGATATGCATGGATTCTATCAGCCTCTTGGAGACAGAGAGACAGGTTTTGGAGTCCAGGGTCCACCAAGGAAGGGGTGGCTTGTTAAACCTCCAATTGTTTGATTTGGCTCCCTGAAGGGCTAAACTATTATAAGCAAGGATGAAAAAACTAGAAACATATTAGCCTTCACATGCACTAAAGTCCAAAGTCATGTTATTTTAAACACATTAACTGCATTATACTAATCCAGGGATGATAGTGTACCTATTTTCATTCCATAAGCAAAGGTAAATATTCTTGGAAGGACTTAAAATTATACGTAGTCTCATTATTTCTTTTTCTTTTTTTTGTATAAATGTCTATCATTCAATCAAACTTACCAAGCACTTGAGGAAACAAGGTGATAGGACTGAAAGCCAGAAGAAAATTAGATAACAGAAACACAACCACAGAGGATGTTGACAATGATCATATAAGACAAAATAAAAATGCTTAAATGTTCACAGAGATAAACTTATTTAGCAGAGAACTGAAATCTACGAAAAAGAATCAAATGTTAATTCTAGGAGTGAAAAATGCATTAATTAAGTTTAAGAATTCAACAGGCCAGTCTAGCAGCATGTTGGTTATAGGCAAAGAGGATTAAGGAATTGAGGATGTATCAGGAGAAACACCCAGGGGGGATGAACTATGCATAACTATGCATAACTATGCATTATGAATAGTGCATAATGAATAGGAAAACTAAAAGAGGGCTTAATAAATCTATGGATGAATAGATTATGAAAATGTAATATATATATATCATAATGAAATACTATATATAATGGATATATATAATGAAATATTATTCAGCCATATAGAGGAAATCCTGCCATTTACAACAACATGGATGAAACTGGAGAGCATTATACTCAGTAAAAAAAGCCAGACATAGAAAGACAAATACTGCATTATCTTGCTTATATGTGAAGTGTAAGAAAGGCCAACTCTCAGAACCAGAGAGTAGAATGGTGGTTGCCAGGGGCCATGGGTGGGAATGAAGGGAATGGGGAGTGTTGGTCAAAGGCACAAACTTTCAGTTATAAGATGAATAAGTTCTGGGGCTCTATCAAGCCGATTATAATTAAAAATGAATGTACATGGTGATTATAGTTATTAATATCTACTGTATTGTACACTTGAAACTTGCTAAGAGGGTAGATCTGAAGTGTTTTTACCAAACACACAAAAATGCTAACTCTGTGAGGTGATAAGTTAATTAACTTGTGGTAATCATTTCACAATGTATATTAAGTTATCACGTTGTACACCTTCAAAAATCATGTTGTACAACCTCAATGTATACAACCTTTATTTGTCAATAATACCTCTGTAAGTCTGGAAAAAACTAAGCATGAAAAAAATAATAAACCTAAAATCAATAAAAAAAGAAATCTACAGGAACCTATGGTTCAAACCTATAGTTAGAACCTAGTCTAGTGTACATGTTAGTAAGACAAAGGCTAAGAATATTCCAAAATTAGGGAAATTCAAAAAAACATAGATTCAAGACGTGCTACGAAGAAAATCAATCCTTAAGCACATCATGGTAGAACTGCTGAAAATCCAAACAAAAACTCAAAGGCATTTTCAGCAACGCCAAATACAGGTAATTCATCAGCAAGAAACCTATGATGAAGGGAGGACTAATGGGTAAAATCAGGCAAAAGAAAAACAAGATAAGATTAACTGAAAATGTATATTTAAGTGAGAAAATATAAAGAAATATTGGCTGTGCACAGCAATGTCTTGTTATATTTAAAATTTTATTAAAGTACATAAGGAGTGCAACTTCCACTCTGAATACAGAAAACTGCAAGAGAATATCACTCTCAAACTACAAGTGAGCAACAACCAGATAAAATACAAAAATATAATTTTGGGGAATTGGTCAAAGAGCTGAAGTTACAAGGCTCTTGTCATTCCTCTGAATTTCGAGGAGTGACAAGCTCTTCTGGAGAGAAGAGGCATAGGAACTGTAGGCAGGGCTCAGACAGAAATAATAATAAACACTCAAACAAAAAATATTCTAAAGGAAAACTGTAGGGTAGGGCTGGACACCAGTTCCCATAGCAGCAGCCCTACACATAAAGGGAGTGTGTATTATTTCACAAACTCTTCTACATGGGCCTCTTCTAGACTTTTAATAGAAAGACTGGGGGCAGAGGAGAAGACTGAAGTCTCCTTACGCTGCCAGAACACCACAGGGGATGATCCAGTGCCACTGGAGAATGGGAAAGCCATGTAGATAGATTTTCTAACCCTCACGATGGAACAGCAGCTGATTTTCTCAGACATAGGCCTGCAGGGATACGTTTACAGAAGAACCCATCTGCATCTAGGGAAGGGTTGGGAAAAACCACCTTTATGCTCCCAAGGGCAAGGCGAAGATCCTTGGCATCCCAAGGCTTCTGGGGAAGTACAGATGCAAAATCCTCTGCCCTTGCAGGAGAGGCAAGAAAAACAGTCCCTGAATGCCTTGCCAAAACAAGACAGTGCTCGGCTATCACTGAGAAAAGAGGAGATAACTTTCTCCTGCACAAGACCCACATTAGATACAAGGTAGAGGTCAGCTGCCATGGGTGGGGCAGAGGCAGGAACACTGAGAAGGCACATCCCCCAAGGCCGAACACACCTGCCATTCAAAGACCAGTGACAGAGCAGGAGAGCCCAAAACTCCCTACATCGAATGTAAGCAAAAGCAATAGCATCAATAATACCAAGTACACAGCTGCAGCATCTACCTCTGGGGAAGAGACAAGAGCAGAGAGATGGACCACTCTGTGATTCAAGAACACAGGAACAAAGTGAAACATGAGGGAAACATGGACAGAAACACTAAATTCTCAGAACCTCAGGATTAACAGGAAGCACACACAACGATGGCTTGTTGCTGAATGAATGTGAAGTCTGTGGGATGGGAAGACAATGATAACAGCAAAACACAAGTCTATCTCACCACCCAGCATATTAACCTAACTCTCCACAATAACGGCCCGACAAAGAAGCAGGTATACCCATTTCTGGTTGTAAATAATATGTATCTCAGTCTCACTTGTTCTTAATTTTATATCTGGAAATTTTATTTATTTATTATATCCGAGATGAAAAATTCCTTTAACACTCTCTCCAGTAAACAAGTTACAGGTAAGGAATGATTCTATTGGACTGGAAAATATGTCAGTTGAGCGTTCAAAATGAAATGCAAAGAGAAAGTTTTAAAAAATCAAATACAATAGAGCATCTAAGACCTGTGGGATAGAATAAAAAACTTAACATACAGTATTTTATTTATAGAGGGAGAAGAGAGAGAATGGCCAAGGAGTTATTTGAATAGAAAATGGCCCCCAAATTCCAAAATAAAGGAATACAAAACACGCAAAGAAGTTTAGGTAAGTGCAAAAAGATAAATACAAAATGAAAGAAAAATTAAGAAAAAAATTAAAGTCAATTTGCTGATAAACAGATGTAAATAACATCTTGATGGCAAAAGAAAAATAACAGTTCATATAGAGGATACAAGAATTTAAACAAATTTATTTTCAGAAACTACGCAAGTCATGGAAAGTGGAGAAATATCTTTATAATTCTCAAAGAAAAATATTTCAAACAGGATTTCTATACCAAGCAAAAATATACTAATGGGTCAAGAAAAAAATAGAATAGCAGAAGGTATGAAGATGATTCCTATATTGAGTTGAAGGACAGGAATTTTGAAGATTTAAGCAGCTATTATGAATATTATGATGGATTAAAGGAATATGACCTTAGTCAACAGTTGGGAATTGCAATAAATGGAAATGATTTAAAAATAACACAGATTTTAGAAGAGAAAAGTACAATAATCAAAATGAGAAATTTCACCGTTTGTTGTTAGTAGCGGGTTGGGTAGGATAGAAGAAATGATCAGTCATGTTGAAGGTCTATCAGTGAAAATGCTTTGGTCTCAAGGTATAGAGAAAAAAGATTGAAGAAAGATTACCAACAAGAGTCTAACATAAATAGAGTTGGAGTCACAGAAAGAGAAGACAGATTGGGGCAGAATAAGGTATTTGAATGACAATGATTATTTTTTTCCAATTTGATTACAAACATACACTTAGATATCCACACATTTCAGCAGACACTAACCAGGATAAATATCAAGAAAATCACATCATAGTAAAACTGCTGAAAAATACAGGGAAAAATTGAAAACAGCCAGAGAACAAAAGAATTATTATACACAGAGCAACACTAAAATGAATGACAGCTAACTTCTCAGATATCACTAAAGCCACAGGTAAAGCAATGATATCACTAAGGTGCCAAAAGAAATGTTTCAACACAAAATCCAGTAAATTTTTTTTTTTTTTTTTAAACAATGAAGAGGAAATACTTTTACAGTTAAAAGCTGAGGATTGGGGCTTCCCTGGTGGCGCAGTGGTTGAGAATCTGCCTGCCAATGCAGGGGACCCGGGTTCGAGCCCTGGTCTGGGAAGATCCCACATGCCGCGGAGCAACTGGGCCCGTGAGCCACAATTACTGAGCCTGCGCGTCTGGAGCCTGTGCTCCGCAACAAGAGAGGCCGCAATAGTGAGAGACCCGCGCACCGCGATGAAGAGTGGCCCCCACTTGCCGCAACTAGAGAAAGCCCTCGCACAGAAACGAAGACCCAACACAGCCATAAATAAAATTAATTAATTAATTAATTTAAAAAAAAAAAGAAAGAAAAGGCTTCTCTTCTATGGGAAGAACAAAGAAGATTTCTTAAAAAAAAAAAAAAAAAAAAAAAGAGCTGAGGATTGTAGCCACAAGACCTGTACTGGAAGAAATGCTAAAGAATGCTCTTTAGGCAGAAAGATAATGACATCAGATAAAAACTCAGTATCAGAAATGGCAAACAAGTGGGAAAATACACAGTATTTTTCTATTTGTTTCTTGAAGGCAAATGACTATTTAAGAATAGCATTGAAAATATGTAGAAGAAAAATATAGGAAAACAGAACAAAGTAAAGAGGGTGCAAAATATAAAGTATAAAATAAGAACAAAAAAGGACATGGGATTTTACAATCATCAAGGGTGAAGTGGAAAGCAGAATATTAAGTCTAAATGTTGAAATTTTGAAGATGGCTAATGTAAACTCTAAAAAAATACGAAAAATAATTAAAATATATACATAATTAAAGTCAGTAGACTATAAATTAATGAAATAGAAGAGTCAAGAAATAGACCTACATATATATGGTCATTAATTTTCAACAAAAGTGTCAAAGCACTTCAATGGGTTAATAATAATCAACAAACTGTGCTGGAAGAATTTGATAATCATTACATTATTTACATATTATATATACATCCTTACTAACACTGAAACAAGAGGGAAGGGGGCAGGGCACAACCTTTGAAAGAATGATGTAATGATGTAACCCAAGGACCTGACAAACTGAGTAGAGCCAAATGGGTCCAAGATGGTGGACAAGTCAACTTCCACTAGACCTTGAGCCTCAGTATTCACTCACTGTAACACACCAGCAAGCTAAATGACACACCCACAGGTGCCATGACAGTTCCAAGAGGGACCATAAGGATCAAAAAGTGGGTGGTGGCCCAAATCTGGAAATCCCCGCCCCTTCCCAAAATAGCTGGAATACTCCTCCCACTCATTAGCCTATGAAATTACCCACCCCTATAAAAACTGACAACCCCATACCCTGGTGCCTTTCTCACCTTCTGAGATGGCCCACACTCTGTCTGTGGGGTGTGTTTCTCCCTAAATAAATCCACTTCTTACCTATCACTTTGTCTCTCACTGAATTCTTTCTGCAATGAGACATCAAGAACCTGAGCTTCATTAAATCCTGAAACCAGATGTGTGATCTCAGTTGAAGACTGTGGGTTTTGGCGGGGTCCAAGTCCCAATCTGAGGTGCACAGTTTCAACACTATATGCCAAAATGACAAAAAATTACATTGAAATGGATCAATCTAAATCTAAGAGCTTAACCCGTAAAATCTTCTAGAAGAAATTATAGGAAAATTTCTTATTTACCTTGGGATAGGTAAAAGATTCCTTAGATAGGATACCAAAATCATAAACTATGAAAGAAATTGATGAATTAGACTTTTTCCCTACTCGAAAAGACATTCTTAGCAAAATACAAAGTAAAGCTACAGACCAGTAGAAAATATTTGCAAGACTTTTACTTGATAAAGGAATTGTATTCAGTATATATTAAATATATATATATTTAGGTAATAAGAAAAATAACCTGTTAGAAATAAAAATTGACAGATGCTCCCAAGGGGAAACACACATGAAAAATTGCTCAGCATAAAGTCATGAGGGAAATGTAAACTAAAACTTCAATAAGATGTCACAACGTACCTACTAGAAGGCCTAAAACTAAAGATTTGCATATCTGTTGTGATTGGTTTGTTATGATTTCAAGTCCACTTGTTTATGGATTAAGTGAAGTTGTTGGATCTAAGTGTGAGTATGTTTACATTGGGGAGGCTGAGTCAGGATGATGTCAGCAAAACTGCTGTGCTGAGTGCTTACTGATACGAACATATGGAGGAATGACTACTGACGTAATGGACATGTAAACTTTAAATACCAAGGTTTTTATGAGGACTTAATGATGGTGTTTGGCCTGGGCAAGTCTACTCTTTGCTGACCTAAATAACTCTCCAAAAGACCTTGAGACATCAGCTCCTGCCTTGGCAAGGCTACTCTTTGCCAACTGCGGTGAAAACTGTGCACTGGTCCCAAGAACAAGATCATCTTGCCTGCCTGCACCAGTGCCTTGGTTCTACTAGAATCACGCTCTAGCAATGAGGGGCTTTCTGTTTGTACTGGCAGCTGGACATCAGCTACTGAATGGCTAAGCTGTCTCTTCTGAGAATGAGCTCGTAGAAAGATACACCTCAGCTAAATTTGGACTTTGTACCTTTCATCTCCCCTTTACCTGGAATAATAGTGTGATTAATCCATCATTGGTTTGGAGTGTTATGTCTTTATTGGCTTATTAAGAGACATTATCCTGTATGTTATTGACTTGTGAAATATTATAAACTATAATTCGCACAATGAACCTGTGGGAAATATAATATTGGCAAAAGACAATCTCAGTCTGTGCATAATTTGTCCCAAAACAAAATGATTGGTGTAGTTGGCCACCCAACTCAAAGTAATAATAATTAATATTGGTTGGTGCTGTGGGATATACCATACTCCATGTCAAATTTGAAAAACAGTTCAATAAATTACACTAAATTCATGATCAACTAAAATCTGGTGAAGCCCATCATTACTGATTGACAAACTTTAAACTTAATGAACTATTTACCATCTATGCCATCCTACTGAAATTCTAAATAGTTTGTGAATAGACAAATTGTGCTGTTATAGTTGGGATACTAATGCCGGCCACAATACTCATCTTAATACTGCTCTACCATATTACAAATGATTTGGAACACTCTTCTAAGGGTCTCTATGATAAAACACTTTAAATGCTGTTGTGAAAGACAGGAGGATAATAATTAATTTGCTTCTCTAATTAACCCTGCCAAAATCACTTAAGGGGTGCTTTAGGGATGGATTGGATTATGTATTAACTTCTGAGGACCCCTGGAGACCTATTGAAGACTTAGTCTCAACAAAACTTAAGATACTCCAGGTGTTGGCCTGATCACCCAACCCGGTGAGTTATAGCCTATATTGTGAAGCGCAAATAAGAAATTCCAGAGGTCTTATTAGGAGCCATTAGTGACACAGATGCAGACAGACAGAAAGGAAAGGCCCCAAAGGTAATTTCCAGAGCAAGAAGAAACCCAGGCCCTTTTGCTCCTAAAGGCACCAATTCACACCCTGAAGATGACGATTATTATAATCTTTTGACCCTAGTAACTTTAACCTACTAGAAGCTAAGTCCCCAAGAATAGATAAAACTACAACAAATGATAATATGGAACCAGAGTGACTGAACAGGGAACCTATACTAGACAACAAATGACAAATTAGAATGGAATTCCAACAAACTGATTTGGACAGAGAAACCCAGAAGCTATTAGATTTACGTTTCAAAGGTAGGACAAAACCTGATCCTTACAGGCACAGAGATTATGCAACTCAGACCCATTACCAGTGATGCTGAGTTTAATCAACATCTTAGAGTATTTGGAGAAAATTATAGTTAGCCATATATCTGCTAAAAAATTATTGAAACCTTTCATCAAATAAAATTATAAAGCCAAATGATTTCACTGGTGAATTCACTTAAGTATTTAAAAAGAATTGTATCAATCTTTCACAATTAAAAAAAAAATAGAGGAGGAAGTACTTTCTACTTTGTGAGGAGAGACTTACCCCGATATCAAAACCAAAGAGATTACACAAATAATATATATAAAACTAACATTCATCATGAACATAGTCACAAATATTCTTAACTATTAGGAAATCAACTCCAGTGATATGAAAATGGTAGCGTGCCATGACCAAGTGTCATGAATTTTAATGATTTCATCAAACATATTGGACTAAATATATGCCAAATAGAGCTGGAAATTGGTGGGATGCATGATCAGCTGGTCTGTAGCATGCACTAGCCCTAAGGATGCCTGAAAACTTGGCCCCTAGTCAGATATTCCTCACCATACTAACTCAGTGAGTCTGTACTGGATCCACTTACATGAGACTCTGGCCAAATTTACTGTTAACAAACTAAACAGCTGTAACTCACTGTTGAGATTCATTGATTGAGTAATTCTTAACTTACAGGTAACCTGAAATTAATGAGATGCAGCTGAAGCTTTCCCAGGTGGAATGGTTTGCTTTAATTAAGGTTGTTTGAACCCACAGAGCCCTATTTCTTGCACGCAGGGTGGGGATGCTGATTAAGGTGTCTGGGAGTCACCAGCCCTCCAGAACTTGACTACACATGCTATGCTGCCTACCTCATTTCCTTCTTTAGAGTAAGCTTGCTACTGGCCATTTGTGTTTTGTGAATTTGATTTTCAATTTAAAACAAAAACTACCGATTCTGGCCAAGCAGATTAGGCATTACAGTAAGACTGCAGGATTATCTACTAATTGATCGTATTATTCCTTTATACCACAGAACCTTATTAGGAAACTATACTAGAAAATGTTTTAAAAAATCATTCGTATTCTTATCAACCACTCTAAAGAGTCTAGGAACCAACCATACAAAACATGTGAATTTGATAGAGAAAACAATTTTAAAATGACTTAAGATATTAAATAAGTTTTGAATAAACAGATTTGCTATGTTTATAAGTATTTTATTTAATTCCCAGTTAAACACTGATCTTGATATCCTGAGTGAATTGGACAGTTTATTCTAAGTGTTTTTTTTTTTATAGAAAAATGTTGCAAGTAACTAAGTCAACTTCATAAAAGAAAACAAAAGTGAGAAGTTTCATCCTATCATATCTAAGTGCAATGTACAGGGCCATAATGGTTTCAAAATACCGTTAAAGCAAGAAAAAATAAAACAGCAGTTAGAAATGGATGTATGTATTTTTATATTCAATTATAAATTTTATAATTTATAGCATTGATTAAGTTATAAAGTTGTTAGATAAGCAATGAAGAAAAACAAGGGGATTGTGGAATAGTGTGGGGAAAATTGGCTCAGTATGTGGAATTAAACTTCTCTTATCACTTCAAATTGTCTTGTTCTTGTGCCCACATAAATTAGAAAAAATAGAAATCTCAACTATACATTTTGTTTATGTAAATGTTTTTATATTAACTTTACATATTTGAAGATGTAATTTCTCAGGGATTATAAACATTTCTTTTTAAACTAACACTGTTGTATCACTTTTTCTAAATGTGTCCATTTAGAAAACATTGTTTTATATCCACTTTTATGCAATTAAGAAAAACACAAAGAAAGCTTTTCTTTAGTAACAGTACCTTTGTGAGAATGACAATTATTTTAACTTGGAAGTTGCGTGTTAAACCTCAAGTATGATCTGTTATTTAAAATATTTTTAATGAGCCTCCAACCTGATTTTATCCTCCTTCAACTGTCTTAATCGCAAACAAATGGAAGCAATTTCACTTACAACTGACTTAAAAAACTATTCATTAAAGTAATTCACTTTCAACTTCTGGAACAAAGATTAAGTTAGGAGTATTCACTTTTCCTTTAATACCACGATATATATGTGACTACATATACATGACTCGATAGATTATCATTTTTCATCATAGTTACATTCTATAAAGTTGCTGGGAACACTGAATTAGCAAATACTAAACCATTGCTCTTAGGAGAAATAAAGATCAGGTAACTCGTGAATCTCTGGCTACAACATTTTCATCAACTCATCTATAAAAACCTTATTTTATATGTGTTTCTAATTGAAGATACCTTAATTAACATATATTTCTTACAAATAATTGCATTGTCTCTGGATGAGTAAAGCCAGAGACTTTGGAAGCCATTTGTGTTACATAGGTTTATTTGCCAATCTCCTTGTAAAATCAATTTTAGAATCTTGTATCATACTTACTGACTTCACATCTACCACGTCTCAAAATTTAGAAAATACTAACACAGGTTAAACTACTCCATATTAAATGAAGAGAACAAAACTAAACTATACCAAGGTAAAACAAGAACAATGCCTTGTATATCTCAAGAATCAGGTCTTATAAAGTCATAAATACAATTAATTCTCCTCTGCATCTTTAACCCAATTTTTAAAGAAATGGGAGGGTAAGGGAGTGAGCGAGGAATAAAGAAGCATGTACAAAAGAAGAATGGATGGGAAAGATGATAGATATGAATGGATAAAAAGGGATGAGAAAATACCTGTCTGAACATTTACAGAGGGGAACACTAATTATTGTGGAAGTATTGATACTAGACTATGTGTTTTCCTTCACTCTCTCTTAGCTACTCTCCCACTCAGTATCAAGATGTTTGAAGAAACCAAGAAAGCAGCCATGAATTTTATCAGTGTGGAAAATTTGGAAAACTAATGTTCTTCTTTACTAAGACAAATGCTAATGATAACTAAGATATATTGACATATACTTTGCAAAGTTTATTTCATACCAATGTGCACTTCACAAATGATTCATGCCAAATAACCTCATACGTGTAAAATTTATTATAGAATTATTTTATAGCTGAAAAACCAGGGTTCAGCCAGGTTTGGTTAATTTTGGAAGGTCACATTGCAAGTAAGTGAGAGAGCTATAGACCACAGCTAGTTTCATTTTATAAAAATGCAAAGATATTTATATTTATAATTAGTTTAATAATTTGACATATTGCTATAACAAATTCGTAAGTCAACCATTTTTCAGGGTGTTTTATGGGCAGGGTGCTCTGATTTAGAAATTTTACTAAATTCCCATATTGTCCATTTCAGTTTGGAAGCATTAGTATTCCCATTTCACATTAGGAAAAATTGACACTTAAAAAAAACTTAATTTGCCCAATGCTGTCCAACCATCAAGTGATGAAGTTTGAGTCACATTGTTTTGTTAATCTTCAAAGCTTAAGAAATTTAACCTGTACTTTCCATAAAAGATACATGAAGGTTAGGTCCACATTTTCAAATACACAGTGTACCCACCTGGTGTCTCTAAACCCTGTATTGTTACTTTGTTCATACTTAACCTGAGGATTTATGAAACTGGTTATCTACACACAGGTAATGTACAGGTTTAAACAGACACATTGACTTGATTTTTTTCCTTCATATTTTAGTTTTCAATGGGATTAATACAAATATTTCGCTAATCCTATAATAGACCTCTGTGGAAGTGGAACCAGCAAAAATACTTGTGAAGTGCAATACTGAATTAAAAAGAAAAATGCAAACTGATTTTGACTATTACCAGCATTTAAGTATAAAATGATTGAAATAAAGTGTGATCACATCTTTTCTAATTTGGATTGCCAAAATATCTAATATATTTATCACATTTAACAAATCTTTTTCACTGATTTATTTATTTTCATCTATTTCACTTATAAGTTAGGCAAAGAATCATGGAAAAATTAATACTGAAGGTAGATTACGCTAAGCTTAAAAAATTGAGATTTGGAAGTACAACCTGTAAGTATTTTCATCTAACTCTGATATATAGTTAAGAGTTATTAACATATGATAGGACCTACTTCATTTATTATTTCCACTAGAAAACAGGTCAGTTGCCAAGAAAGAAAGAAGAAAATGCCAAGATTTACTTGCATTTTAGGCTACCTTGCTGTTTTATATTTATAGGTGTTAGAGAGAGAAAAGTGATTACAGAAGACACCTTCAAGGCAATATAAGTTTGTAGTAAAACATTGCTACAATTATGAGGGACATTTTGTAATTATACAATGATCAACAATTGTATTTCTATTTTCTTGAATGGTTGTCAAAATCAGTCTTTTTGAAGTTGCATTTATATGAGCATTGAGAAAGAATACTGATGGCTCTTTTGAATATCCAACATGTTTTGCTTGAGGATTATGCAAATCAGTTCTTAAAAGTCTCATTAAAAGATAATATTTAAGCTGGACACTAAAAATTCTCAGTTAAGATTCAGATCATCCAAGCATGGCATTAGTAGGTAACACCTTATTAGTTTATTGTGCATGCTGCTGCGATATATATTCTATTTGCCTCTCTTATTTTTTACCTATAAGTATGTAGGACATCCTGTCTTCATTACCATATATGCATAAATATTTTAGTATGTATGGCAGAATATTTCCATGCAAATTTGATGTCTATTTAGAGAGCAATTATAAAATTTTCAATATAGGGTCTGTGCTATGCGGCTGCTTCCCACTAGTTATCTATTTTACATTTGGTAGTGTATATATGTCCATGACACTCTCTCACCCTGTCACATCTCACCCCTCCCCCTCCCCATATCCTCAAGTCCATTCTCTAGTAGGTCTGTGTCTTTATTCCCATCTTGCCACTAGGTTCTTCATGACCTCTTTTTTTTTTTTTTTTTTTCCCTTAGATTCCATATATATGTGTTAGCATACTGTATTTGTTTTTCTCTTTCTGACTTACTTCACTCTGTATGACAGACTCTAACTCCATCCACCTCATTACAAACACCTCCATTTCATTTCTTTTTATGGCTGAGTAATATTCCATTGTATATATGTGCCACATCTTCTTTATCCATTCATCCGATGATGGACACCTAGGTTGCTTCCATGTCCTGGCTATTGTAAACAGAGCTGCAATGAATATTTTGGTACATGACTCTTTCTGAATTATGGTTTTCTCAGGGTATATGCCCAGTAGTGGGATTGCTGGGTCATATGGTAGTTCTATTTTTAGTTTTTTAAGGAACCTCCATACTGTTCTCCATAGTGGCTGTATCAATTTACATTCCCACCAACAGTGCAAGAGTGTTCCCTTTTCTCCACACCCTCTCCAGCATTTATTGTTTCTAGATTTTTTGATGATGGCCATTCTGACCGGTGTGAGATGATACCTCATTGTAGTTTTGATTTGCATTTCTCTAATGATTAATGATGTTGAGCATTCTTTCATGTGTCTGTTGGCAATCTGTATCTCTTCTTTGGAGAAATGTCTATTTAGGTCTTCTGCCCATTTTTGGATTGGGTTGTTTGTTTTTTTGTTATTGAGCTGCATGAGCTGCTTGTAAATCTTGGAGATTAATCCTTTGTCCGTTGCTTCATTTGCAAATATTTTCTCCCATTCTGAGGGTTGTCTTTTGGTCTTGTTTATGGTTTCCTTTGCTGTGCAAAAGCTTTTAAGTTTCATTAGGTCCCATTTGTTTATTTGTGTTTTTATTTCCATTTCTCTAGGACCTGGGTCAAAAAGGATCTTGCTGTGACTTATGTCATACAGTGTTCTGCCTATGTTTTCCTCTAAGAGTTTGATAGTGTCTGGCCTTACACTTAGGTCTTTAATCCATTTTGAGTTTATTTTTGTGTATGGTGTCAGGGAGTGTTCTAATTTCATACTTTTACATGTACCTGTCCAATTTTCCCAGCACCACTTATTGAAGAGGCTGTCTTTTCTCCACTGTATATGCTTGCCTCCTTTATCAAAGATAAGGTGACCATATGTGCGTGGGCTTATCTCTGGGCTTTCTATCCTGTTCCATTGATCTATATTTCTGTTTTTGTGCCAGTACCAAACTGTCTTGATTACTGTAGCTTTGTAATATAGTCTGAAGTCAGGGAGCCTGATTCCTCCAGCTCCATTTTTCGTTCTCAAGATTGCTTTGGCTATTCGGGGTCTTTTGTGTTTCCATACAAATTGTGAAATTTTTTGTTCTAGTTCTGTGAAAAATGCCAGTGGTAGTTTGATAGGGATTGCATTGAATCTGTAGATTGCTTTGGGTAGCAGAGTCATTTTCACAATGTTTATTCTTCCAATCCAAGAACATGGTATATCTCTCCATCTGTTTGTATCATCTTTAATTTCTTTCATCAGTGTCCTATAATTTTCTGCATACAGGTCTTTTGTCTCCTTAGGTAGGTTTATTCCTAGGTATTTTATTCTTTTTGTTGCAATGGTAAACGGGAGTGTTTTCTTAATTTCACTTTCAGATTTGTCATCATTAGTATACAGGAATGCAAGAGATTTCTGTGCATTAATTTTGTATCCTGCTACTTTACCAAATTCATTGATTAGCTCTAGTAGTTTTCTGGTAGCATCTTTTGGATTCTCTATGTATAGTATCATGTCATCTGCAAACAGTGACAGCTTTACTTCTTCTTTTCCGATTTGGATTCCTTTTATTTCTTTTTCGTCTCTGATTGCTGTGGCTAACACTTCCAAAACTATGTTGAATAATAGTGGTGAGAGTGGGCAACCTTGTCTTGTTCCTGATCTTAGTGGAAATGGTTTCAGTTTTTCACCATTGAGGACAATGTTGGCTGTGGGTTTGTCATATACGGCCTTTATTATGTTGAGGAAAGTTCCCTCTATGCCTACTTTCTGCAGGACTTTTATCATAAATGGGTGTTGAATTTTGTCGAAAGCTTTCTCTGCATCTATTGAGATGATCATATGGTTTTTCTCCTTCAATTTGTTAATATGATGTATCACGTTGATTGATTTGCGTATATTGAAGAATCCTTGCATTCCTGGAATAAACCCCACTTGATCATGGTGTATGATCCTTTTAATGTGCTGTTGGATTCTGTTTGCTAGTATTTTGTTGAGGATTTTTGCATCTATGTTCATCAGTGATATTGGCCTGTAGTTTTCTTTCTTTGTGACATCTTTGCCTGGTTTTGGTATCAGGGTGATGGTGGCCTCGTAGAATGAGTTGGGGAGTGTTCCTCCCTCTGCAATATTTTGGAAGAGTTTGAGAAGGATAGGTGTTAGCTCTTCTCTAAATGTTTGATAGAATTCGCCTGTGAAGCCATCTGGTCCTGGGCTTTTGTGTGTTGGAAGATTTTTAATCACAGTTTCAATTTCAGTGCTTGTGATTGGTCTGTTCATATTTTCTATTTCTTCCTGGTTCAGTCTCGGCAGGTTGTGCATTTCTAAGAATCTGTCCATTTCTTCCAGGTTGTCCATTTTATTAGCATAGAGTTGCTTGTAGTAATCTCTTATGATCGTTTGTATTTCTGCAGTGTCAGTGGTTACTTCTCCTTTTTCATTTCTAATTCTATTAATTTGAGTCTTCTCCTTTTTTCTCTTGATGAGTCTGGCTAATGGTTTATCAATTTTGTTTATCTTCTCAAAGAACCAGCTTTTAGTTTCATTGATTTTTGCTATTGTTTCCTTCATTTCTTTTTCATTTATTTCTGATCTGATCTTTATGATTTCTTTCCTTCTGCTAGCTTTGGGGTTTTTTTGTTCTTCTTTCTCTAATTGCTTTAGGTGCAAGGTTAGGTTGTTTATTCGAGATGTTTCCTGTTTCTTGATGTAGGCTTGTATTGCTATAAACTTCCCTCTTAGAACTGCTTTTGCTGCATCCCATAGGTTTTGGATCGTCGTGTCTCCATTGCCATTTGTTTCTAGGTATTTTTTGATTTCCCCTTTGATTTCTTCAGTGATCACTTCGTTATTAAGTAGTGTATTGTGTAGCCTCCATGTGTTTGTATTTTTTACAGATCTTTTCCTGTAATTGATATCTAGTCTCATAGCGTTGTGGTCGGAAAAGATACTTGATACGATTTCAATTTTTTTAAATTTACCAAGGCTTGATTTGTGACCCAAGATATGATCTATCCTGGAGAATGTTCCATGAGCACTTGAGAAAAATGTGTATTCTGTTGTTTTTGGGTGGAATGTCCTATAAATATCAATTAAGTCCATCTTGTTTAATGTATCATTTAAAGCTTGTGTTTCCTTATTTATTTTCATTTTGGATGATCTGTCCATTGGTGAAAGTGGGGTGTTAAAGTCCCCTACTATGATTGTGTTACTGTCGATTTCCCCTTTTATGGCTGTTAGTATTTGCCTTATGTATTGAGGTGCTCCTATGTTGGGTGCATAAATATTTACAATTGTTATACCTTCCTCTTGGATCGATCCCTTGATCATTATATAGTGTCCATCTTTGTCTCTTGTAATTGTCTTTATTTTAAAGTCTATTTTGTCTGATATGAGAATTGCTACTCCAGCTTTCTTTTGATTTCCATTTGCATGGAATATCTTTTTCCATCCCCTCACTTTCAGTCTGTATGTGTCTCTAGGTCTGAAGTGGGTCTCTTGTAGACAGCATATATATGGGTCTTGTTTTTGTATCCATTCAGCCAGTCTGTGTCTTTTGGTGGGAGCATTTAATCCATTTACATTTAAGGTAATTATCGATATGTATGTTCCTATTCCCATTTTCTTAAATGTTTTGGGTTTGTTATTGTAGGTGTTTTCCTTCTCTTGTGTTTCTTGCCTAGAGAAGTTCCTTTAGCATTTGTTGTAAAGCTGGTTTGGTGGTGCTGAACTCTCTCAGCTTTTGCTTGTCTGTAAAGGTTTTAATTTCTCCATCAAATCTGAATGAGATCCTTGCTGGGTAGAGTAATCTTGGTTGTAGGTTTTTCTCCTTCATCACTTTAAGTATATCCTGCCACTCCCTTCTGGCTTGCAGCGTTTCTGCTGAAAGATCAGCTGTTAACCTTATGGGGATGCCCTTGTGTGTTATCTGTTGTTTTTCCCTTGCTGCTTTTAATATGTTTTCTTTATATTTAATTTTTGATAGTTTGATTAATATGTGTCTTGGTGTGTTTCTCCTTGGATTTATCCTGTATGGGACTCTCTGTGCTTCCAGGACTTGATTAACTATTTCCTTTCCCATATTAGGGAAGTTTTCAACTATAATCTCTTCAAATATTTTCTCAGTCCCTTTCTTTTTCTCTTCTTCTTCTGGAACCCCTATAATTCGAATGTTGGTGCGTTTAGTGTTGTCCCAGAGGTCTCTGAGACTGTCCTCAGTTCTTTTCATTCTTTTTTCTTTATTCTGGTCTGCAGTAGTTATTTCCACCATTTTATCTTCCAGGTCACTTATCCGTTCTTCTGCCTCAGTTATTCTGCTATTGATCCCGTCTAGAGTATTTTTAATTTCATTTATTGTGCTTGTCATCGTTTCTTGGTTCCTCTTTAGTTCTTCTACGTCCTTGTTAAATGTTTCTTGCATTTTGTCTATTCTATTTCCAAGACTTTGGATCATCCTTACTATCATTATTCTGAATTCTTTTTCAGGTAGGCTACCTATTTCCTCTTCATTTGTTAGGTCTGGTGTGTTTTGACCCTGCTCCTTCATCTGCTGTGTGTTTTTCTGTCTTCTCATTTTGCTTATCTTACTGTGTTTGGGGTCTCCTTTTCACAGGCTGCAGGTTCGTAGTTCCCGTTGTTTTTGGTATCTGTCCCCAGTGGCTAAGGTTGGTTCAGTGGGTTGTGTAGGTTTCCTGGTGGAGGGAACTAGTGCCTGTGTTCTGGTGGATGAGGCTGGATGTTGTCTTTCTGATGGGTTCGTCCACGTCTGGTGGTGTGTTTTGGGGTGTCTGTGGCCTTATTATGATTTTAGGCAGCCTCTCTGTTAATGGATGGGGCTGTGTTCCTCTCTTGCTAGTTGTTTGGCATAGGGTGTCCAGCACTGTAGCTTGCTGGTCGTTGAGTGAAGCTGGGTCTTGATGTTGAGATAGAGATCTGTGAGAGACTTTCGCCGTTTGGTATTACGTGGAGCTGGGAGGTCTCTTGTGGACCAGTGTCCTGAAGTTGGCTCTCCCACCTCAGAGGCACAGCCCTGATGCCTGGCTGGAGCACCAAGAGCCTTTCATCCACACGGCTCAGAATAAAAGGGAGAAAAAATGGAAAGAAAGAAAAAAAGAGGATAAAATAAAATAAAATAAAGCAATTATAATAAAAAATAAGAAAAAAATTATTAAGAGTAAATTTATTAAGAAAAAAAAATTTTTTTAATTTTTAAAAATAGATTTATTAATTTTTTATACTAAAAATAAGAAAAAAATTATTTAGAAAAAATTTATTAAGAAAAAAAATTTTTTTAATTTTTTAAAATAAAAAATATGAAAAAACTTATTAAAAATTTTTTTTAAAAATAGAAAATAAGGAAAAAATTATTAAGAAAACATTTATTAGGGAAAAAAAAAATTTTTAAGCCAAAAAAAAAAAAAAAAACGGACGGACCTAACCCTAGGACTAACGGTGAGAGCAAAGCTATACAGACAAAATCTCACCCAGAAGCATACACATCTACACTCACAAAAAAAAGGAAAAGGGGAAAAGTTAATATATCCTGCTCCCAAAGTCCATCTCCTAAATTTGGGATGATTTGTTGTCTATTCAGGTATTCAACAGATGCAGGCACATCAAGTTGTTTGTGGAGCTTTAATCCGCTGCTTCTGAGGCTGCTGGGAGAGATTTCCCTTTCTCTTCTTTGTTCGGACAGCTCCCGGGGTTCAGCTTTGGATTTGGACCCGCCTCTGCATGTAGGTCCCCTGAGGGCGTCTGTTCCCCGCCCAGACAGAACGGGGTTAAAGGAGCAGCTGATTCGGGGGCTCTGGCTCAGTCAGGCCGGGGGGAGGGAGCGGTACGGAGGAGGCGGGGCGAGCCTGCGGCGGCAGAAGCCGGCGTGACGTTGCAGCAGCCTGAGGCGCGCCGTGCGCTCTCCCGGGGAAGTTGTCCCCGGATCACGGGAGCCTGGCCGTGGCGGGCTGCACAGGCTCCCGGGAGGGGCGGTGTGGAGAATGACCTGTGCTCGCCCACAGGCTGTTTGGTGGCGGCAGCAGCAGCCTTAGCGTCTCATGCCCGTCTCTGGGGTCCGCGCTGATAGCCGCGGCTCGCGCCCGTCTCTGGAGTTCGTTTAAGTGGCGCTCTGAATCCCCTCTCCTTGCACGCCGCGAAACAAAGAGGCAAGAAAAAGTCTCCTGCCTCTGCGGCAGCTGCAGACTTTTTCTCGTGCACCCTCCCGGCTAGTTGTGGTGCGCTAGACCCTTCAGGCTGTGTTCACGCAGCCAACCCCAGTCCTCTCCCTGGGATCCGACCGAAGCCCGCGCCTCAGCTCCCAGCCCCCGCCCGCCCCGGCGGGTGAGCAGACAAGCCTCTCGGGCTGGTGAGTGCTGCTCGGCGCCGAGCCTCTGTGCGGGAATCTCTCCGTTTTTCCCTCTGCGTCCCTGTTGCTGTGGGATCCGCGCTGATAGCCGCGGCTCGCGCCCGTCTCTGGAGCTCGTTTAGGCGGCGCTCTGAATCCCCTCTCCTTGCGCGCCGCGAAACAAAGAGGCAAGAAAAATTCTCTTGCCTCTTTGGCAGCTGCAGTCTTTTTCCCGGACTCCCTCCCGGCTAGCACTGAAGCCCGAGCCCCAGCTCCCAGGCCCCGCCCGCCCCGGCGGCTGAGCAGACAAGCCTCTCGGGCTGGTGAGTGCTGGTCGGCACCGCTCCTCTGTGCGGGAATCTCCGCTTTGCCCTCCGCACCAATGTGGCTGCGCTCTCCTCCGTGGCTCCGAAGCTTCCCCCCTCTGCTACCCGCAGTCTCTGCCCACGAAGGGGCTTCCTAGTGTGTGGAAACCTTTCCTCCTTCACGGCTCCCTCCCACTGGTGCAGGTCCCGTCCCTATTCTTTTGTCTCTGTTATTTCTTTTTTCTTTTGCCCTACCCAAGTACGTGGGGATTTTCTTGCCTTTTGGGAGGTCTGACGTCTTCTGCCAGCGTTCAGTGGGTGTTCTGTAGGAGCAGTTCCACGTGTAGATGTATTTCTCATGTATCTGTGGGGAGGAAGGTGATCTCCGCGTCTTACTCTTCCGCCATCTTGCCCCTCCCTCGTCTGCATACTTCTAAACAATTTTCTTTGACACAGGAAAGAAATCAAATTTCACCAAGTGTTGCACGGATAATAACTTAAAAAGGAAGCAGTAGTCCTTGAAAGGCAAATAAAGCTAAGAAAGAATTCAGGTGATCAAAACAATTCTCACACTTGATGCTTGCAATATTTGTTTTCCATTCATATTTATTTGCAGAGAATTGACTTGCTTCATAAATATAAAATTATGTTCAGGCAAAAAAAAATCTACATATACATAAATATCCTTGGAAACACTGAAGATGGTTTATAGCAATATCTTTGAATCAAGTAGTGGATCAAAGGGTGCTACATGTCTGTGGCAATAGATTTCTGGTCTTAATCTTGTGTTTAAAGCAGCCTATATTAACTTGGTAATGTGGATAATTGGAAATGCATTAGGGGACATTCACACAAGCTCCCGTGTTCTCATTTCATTAGTTTGTGAAGGTCTTATGTATATTGTTTATCGGAAATGACTTTCCCTCTTTGGAACTTTTCAATGATGGGCTGTACTTTCCAAAGGTACACTAGTGCTATGATTTATTTTGAAGGGATTCTCATTAAATTGTACACTGTTGTACTGAAATACATGATGACACTAAAAATGCTGATACAAATATTTTTCATATTACTCTTTAAGTTGGTTGATTTTCTGTGAATGTTAAATCAAGGATGAGAGTTTCCTCTTCATCTGGATAGAGATGAAGATGCTGCATGTATTCATTATTTCTTCCTGAGCTGTCAGACATAAATATTTGAGGGAAGAAAACATTCTATAGAAATGTTTAATAAAGTAACCATTTTTATATTACAGGTTGCCTATTTAAAAAGTTACTTATAGTAATAAACATCTCTGTGCAAGTACATAAGGTCTATGTAAATTGATGATTAATATTATATCAAAGTTTAATGCCATAGTGCTTTAACAATATATCTCACAGTTAAGTTTCCTTAGAAAATATACTCAAATAATTCATATCTGCATTTTGCCTAAAACTAAGTTTGTTACATTAGGTTCATCAGTAATTGCTTTCAGTTAAAAAATACGTGCCATCTTTAAAGAATTTATATTTAAAATGATAATAGTGTATTAGTCATTTTTTTCAGATATTGCTTTTGGCATGCTTTGGAAATATATCTCTAATAACAATGACTTTTAGCGAGTCTGTTGTTTTAGAACATATTTTACAAGTATAAAGACAAAACTATATATTGTGATGTCTTATATGTCTTGTTTCTCCCATTGATTTAAGTTCCTATAAAGGAGATCTAACATCTTTTTTGGGGGGGTGGGGGAAAGGTGGTAAGCTATACCATCTAAATTTGTTGCCTTGAAAATACGCTTACTACATGTGCTACATATGAGTAAATGAATATATAAAAATTCTGGATTTGACAACACCATTGCTTATAGTAGTGAACAGTCTGTTCATTGGTCCACGCCTGCAACACTGGACAGGGCTGCAAGTATATGAATGTGTGAGTGATGGCCAGGCTTGCTCAATCACCACCTCACAATGAGTGAAGCAGGAAAAAAATCTGAAGGTGTCTAACCTCTCAGAGAAGCTCAGGATCCTGTGATCTGACTCAACTCATGTATTCCACTTCCTCAGGGGATTCTAGAGATAGATTCAAGCCTGGGGAGGATTCCCAGGCTCTGTAAGTTCATTTTGACAGTAATTCCCTGTCTTCAGAGTTAAAGCAACACATCTAATGAAGATGCTCTTGAAATCTGTCTTCAGAAAAAGTCAGAAAAGTGTTTCCTGTCTTCTGTTATTCTATCAAAAATACTTCTATTCTGCATTGATGTTTGAAATAACTGATTGAATTTTACTATTTGTGATAGATGGTAGAAAAACAAGAGCTAAATACATGTTCCTCTTAGTTAAAGTTGAGACTTGTACACTATTTCCCTTTAACTTTAATATAATTATATTTATTAGTTTTGTATAAATTGTATATAAATATTTTAGGGAATCAGAATAATTACAATAAATAATATAGTTTAATTTAAAATATAGTTATATTAAAAAAACACATACTGTATAAACTGATTTTTCAGTGGATTTGCCTATAACTTTGTGACAATAGCTACTTATGGACCACAGACTGGAATGTGATGTTGGATGTTTTCGGACAATATTCTCCATCCATGTGTGTATTGTTAAAAGTCAGATGGCCATCTTATCAAATAAGATAAGCATCATGAAGCCAGGAAATTAGTGCTATTCACAATTACATCCATAGTACCTAAAAAGTGACACTTCATAGACAATGAAGACTTGAGTAAATTTATCATGTTTTTACTTAACAACTGTCTAATACAAACACTTAGATAATTCAGTTGATTCACTTTTGAAATGCATCTATACGGTTGGGTGGAGTGCGGCTAGAAGGTCTTATACTGATTGAAAGACCACATCCTCAGTGTCATTCCTACTGGAGGATTAAGTTTGGTTCCAATAGTCACATACTAAATTAGGTCATAAACACATGTATCACAAGCAGCAAAGTTACATTGAAACCACTAGTTGATGAAATGTATACAGTAGAAGGGACAGAAAAAGTGGCCAGAGAAAGTATGTGTAGCTATACCCACAGCCTGGTCTGGCTCATGAAGAATTTTGTGGACTTGGGGAGAAGTTATATAGTTTGAGAAAGCTCTTCAAATGATTGTGACAAAATTACCTCTAAGTACCTTGCCTAAAGGAAATTCACACTAAAACAAAATTGGCCGTAAGGGAATTCCTATTCTCTTTATGAAGCAGGACTGTAGATTCTATGTTCTGTTTTTCTGACTAAATTCTATTAACACTTTCCCAGTCTCACATGTGCTGATATTTATTGCAAATTAATATTTGCCATCAAATAATATTCCTTGGTACGTATTTAGTACCAGTTATTTATCCATTCTAATGTTACATTAGATAGTTTTTTTCTTTTTTTCCTTATTAACCTGTTGCTTTACTATTTGTTATGTAAAAGTATAAACTGGTTGTATATGCCTAATAGTAGAATTGCTACATAATAAAATTCACACATACTCAGTTTCACTAAGCAGTGTTACATGCACCTTTCCAAAGTTCTTGAAGCTATTTTGACTTAATTACGGGCAATGTGTACTCCCAACAAGCCCCATCTTCTAATAGTTGATATCAAACTTTAATTTCTGATAATCATTTGAATGTAGAATGAGATTTTCATTTACTTTTTCATGATTAAAGAGGTTGAATATCTAATCTAATAATGATCATCCTCAGACTGTCGTTAGCTCATCACAAGCAAATCAGCACTTGTATATTCCTAGCTAAATACTCCTCAGTTCTGTCTGCTGACACAATTATTAAAAAGGCGTATCTTTTTGTCAGAAACATAATTATATGGCTCCGGAACAAGGTTTTCACAGCTAGTATCATAGTTTTCTCTGAAAATGTTCTATGACCCAATTTTGTTAACAATTTAATAGGCTCTAGATATAACCAAGTTACCCAATATTTTGTCTTTAAAAATCAGTCATTATTTATGGAAGTATACATAAGTGGTCCAAAATTATTATAACTATCAGTTGAACCAAAAGATATCCTGTCAGAAGCTTATCTTCACAACACAGACAACTATTAAATTTGACCCCTAATTTGAGTTATAATATTCATACCCTCTAGTAATAGCTAAGTATATCAAAACCACAACCGTTACATTTAATATTGTATGTGTATTGGTAACTTTGTTAATAGTTCCATTTTTCTTAGATACCATATGTATAATATGCATTAATCACTTAGGTGTAAAATATAAATCACAGAGAATATAAAGGTAAAATACTGAATTTGTCACTGGATTCGTAAATCAGTTTTAGGTGTTTTATTAGAATTTAACTTCCATATTTATCAAGCTTGTTACCTCCTTTTGATGTGTAAAGAGGTCCCTCATGTGTGGAGTCAGTGAAGGAGTGAGAAAATCATATTCCTTCAATTCCAGAGTACCGGCCACATTATAAAATGCAGCATATGTGGCTGGACAACACTGAGAACGTAACCAGTGGGACCGAACTCTTCCCGTATCTACAGGTGACTTATCTGGCCACTTCTATTGTACTGTCAGCCTAAAACTTTAGCATGGAGAGGAAGCCTCAATGTAATTTTTAGGAATCTAGAAAACCAGAATTAGGGCGTGGGCCAAGAAGCATTGGACTGGATATCCAACAATATACAAGCAGTGCAGTTTAATATTTATTGAACTAGCTTTATGTGCACCATATAGAACTGCCTATAGAACTCAGTTGAAAAATTTCCTTTAGATATTTCTTGTTTAAACTAAGCCTCACCTCTACAGCAGAAGACAGAATTTATAGTCTCTTTTGCTAAATACTGCCATTACTTAGAAGTTAGCATTTTAGAAAGGCAAATATAGAAAGGTAGGTAAATGTTTATTTTTATGGTAAGTTTTGTGACAGACTCAAATTCTCATCTTCAATTTTTAACAAAATTTGGGAATATGAATATGCCTTAGTCCATGCTGAAGTTGAAGATGGACAAATTCCTCTGTTAACTTAAGTTTGACTTAATCCCAACCATATCAATCACATTAAATGTAAGTGACAACATCACAATTAAAAGGCAGAGATTGTCAGCTTAGATAAAGGCAAGTCCCAATTTTATGCTGCTTAAAAGAAATGCACTTTGAATATTAATATCTAAGTAGGTAAAAAGTAAAAGGATGAAAGTGATAGCCTATTCTAAACTGATCAAAATAAATCTGCTCTAACTACGGTAGTAAGCAAAGTAGTTTAGAGAAGAATGTAATCAAGAGTGAAGGTCTTTTCATAGAGGTCAGTTTATAAAGACAAAAATCCTCAGCTTTACGTACATAACCATCTTCAAAATACAAAGCAAAATCTGGTAGAACTGCAAGAAGAAATAGACACTTCCAAGGCTATATCTGAAGATTAAAACTACTCTCTCAATAGTTGATAGATGGAAAATACATAAGTGTATGGAAGACTTCAATAACGCTATCAACCAAATCAAGCCAGTTGACAACTTTAAAATAATCTTCTCAGCATCAGAATATACAGTCATCTCAAGTGTACATAGAACACTTACTGTTATAGACCATACCCAGGACCATATAACAGAAGTCTAAAATTTAAGAGGATTCAACTTATACAAAGTATGTTCTCTGACCACAATAGAATTACGAATGATTAACAAAGATTTCTGGAAAATCCTTAAGTAGCTGGAAATTAAATAACACTTCTAAATAATACGTGTCAATGCAAAAAATCAAAAAGGAAGTTAGAAATATTTTGACCCCAATATAAATCAAAGCACAAAATATAAGAAATGTATGGCCAGTAAATACACTTTACCATACAATTTACCAAATTTCGGACAGAAATTTAGACCATAAAATTGTATTAGAAAAAAGAAAACTCAAATTAATGGCCTCATGTTCTATTTTAAGCAGCTACAAAAAGAGGAAATTAGACCCAAATGAGAAGAAAGGAAATGATAATCAGAGCAGATATAAGAAGTAAAATATAGAAAAATCCATGTACCCCCAAACTAGCTCTTAGAGGAGAAAATAAATTAATCTGGTAAGAGTCTAGTCAGACTGGCCATGAAAAAAAGGGGGGATAAAACTCTAACTGTATTAAAATTAAAAGAATACATATCTGTCATATTCTATGAACATTAAGAGGATTTCAAGAGTATTGTGAACAATTTTGTGTCAATATATTCAATAACTCCAATGAAATTCTATAATATATATAATAAATCCTAAGAAATTAGAATAGGCAAAACAATTCTGAAAGAACAAAAATTGGAGAACACTGACTACAAGATTTAAAAAAACACAGTAATGTAAAAGACAATGTGTTACTGGCCTCAACATAGACAAGTAGATCAATGAAACAGAATAGGAAATCTAGAAGTGGACCCACACATATGCACAACTGATTTTTGACAGAAGTTCAAAGGCAATTCAGTGATGAAAGGATAGTGCTTTCCACAAATATTGCTAGAAAAGTATGTCCTTGTGCAGAAAATGTGAACTTTGTTTCCTATCTTGTACAATGTACAGAAATTAAATCAAAACGGATCATATATGTAAATGTAAAACCTAGAACTATAAAAACTTTCAAAGTTAAACATAAAATATCTATGAAACTGGGCTTGCAAAGATTTCTTAAATATGATACTTAAAAATATCCAAGAAATTGGTACTGTGAGCTTTATCAAAATTTCAAGTATTTTTATCTTCACAATATACAGTTAAATAAAATGTAAAGGTAAACCACAGTCTGACAAAATTTTTGTAAGTTACTTATCTGATAAAGAAATTGATTCTAGAATATACAAAGAATGCTCAAAACTCAGTAATAAAAAAACCTAATAGAAAGGTAGACAAAAAACGTGAAAGACATTTCACCAAAAAAAATATGGGTGGCAAAAAGACACAAGAGGGGGCTTCCCTGGTGGCGCAGTGGTTGAGAATCTGCCTGCCAATGCAGGGGACACGGGTTCGATCCCTGGTCTGGGAAGATCCCACATGCCGCGGAGCAACTAGGCCCGTGAGCCACAACTACTGAGCCTGCGCGTCTGGAGCCTATGCTCCGCAACAAGAGAGGCCGCGATACTGAGAGGCCCGCGCACCGTGATGAGGAGTGGCCCCCACTTGCCACAACTAGAGAAAGCCCTCACAAAAAAAAAAAAAAAGACACAAGATACTCAACATAATAAGTCATTAGGCAAATTAAATCCAAATTCTATACCACAGCACACTTTCTAGATTTCCTAAGATTTTTTTAAATTGAAATATAGTTGATTTACAATGTTATGTTAGTTTCAGATGTACAAAGTGATTCAGTTACACATATATAAAAATATATATGTATTCTTTTTTCACATTTTCTTCCATCATAGGTTCCTACAGGGTATTGACTATAGTTCCCTGTGCTATACATTAGGTCCTTGTTGGTTATCTATTTGATATATAGTAGTGTGTATATTTTACTCCTAAACTCCTGATTTATCCCTCCCTCCCCTTTTCCCTTTTAGTAACAGTAAGTTTATTGTCTGTGAGTCTATTTCTGTTTTGTAAATAAGTTCATTTGTATCATTTTTTATAGATTCCACAAATAAACACTATCATATGTTTGTCTTTTTCTGGCTTGCTTCACTTAGTATAATGATCCCTATGTCCATCTGTGTTGGCCTTATTTCAAATGGCATTATTTCGTTCTTTTTTTATGGCTGAGTAATATTCCATTGTATATATATATATTACATTGTCTTTATCCATTCATCTGTCCATGGACACTCAGGTTGCTTCCATGTCTTGGCTACTGTAAATCGTGCTGCTATGAACATTGGGGTGCATGTATCTTTTCAAATTATGGTTTTCTCCAGATACACAGTCAGGAGTAAAATTACAGGATCACATAGTAGCTCTATTTTTAGTTTTTTTAAGGAACCTCCATACTGTACTCCATAGTGCTGCACCAACTGACATTCCCACCAACAGTACAGGCGCGTTCCTTTTTCTCCACACTCTCTCCAGCATTTGTTATTTTTAGATTTTTGATGATGGTCGTTCTGAATGGTGTGAGGTGATACCTCATTTAAGTTTTGATTTGCACTTCTCTAATAGTGATGTTGAGCATCTTTCCATGTGCCTATTGGCCATCTGTAGGTCTTCAAAGAAACGTCTCTTTAGAGTTTCTGCCCATTTTCTGATTGGGTTGTTTTTTTGACATTGAGCTGTATGAGCCGTTTGTATATTTTGGAGATTAATCCCTCGTCAGTTGCAACATTTGCAAATATTTTCTCCCATTCTGTAGGTTGTATTTGTTTTGTTTATGGTTTCTTTTGCTGTGCAAAAGCTTTTAAGTTTAATTTAATCATTTTATTCGAGTTATATTTTTGCTTGGTATAAAATTCTACACTGGCATGTTTTCAGTAAATTAATGTCATTACCTTGTGCTTTTCCTTATATAGTTTCTGACAAGTAGTCGGCTGTCACTCATTTTTGCTCCTCTGTATATACAGTAATGTACATTTTTCTACCTGCTTTAAAGAATGTATCTTGATATAGCCCCGGGAGGGAGGGGCAAGATGGCGGAAGAGTAAGACGCGGAGATCACCTTCCTCCCCACAGATACATGAGAAATACATCTACACGTGGAACTGCTCCTACAGAACACCCACTGAACGCTGGCAGAAGACGTCAGACCTCCCAAAAGGCAAGAAAATCCCCACGTACTTGGGTAGGGCAAAAGAAAAAAGAAATAACAGAGACAAAAGAATAGGGACGGGACCTGCACCAGTGGGAGGGAGCTGTGAAGGAGGAAAGGTTTCCACACACTAGGAAGCCCCTTCGTGGGCAGAGACTGCGGGTAGCAGAGGGGGGAAGCTTCGGAGCCACGGAGGAGAGCGCAGACACATTGGTGCGGAGGGCAAAGCGGAGATTCCCGCACAGAGGAGCGGTGCCGACCAGCACTCACCAGCCCGAGAGGCTTGTCTGCTCAGCCGCCGGGGCGGGCGGGGCTGGGAGCTGGGGCTCGGGCTTCGGTGCTAGCCGGGAGGGAGTCCGGGAAAAAGACTGCAGCTGCCAAAGAGGCAAGAGAATTTTTCTTGCCTCTTTGTTTCGCGGCGCGCAAGGAGAGGGGATTCAGAGCGCCGCCTAAACGAGCTCCAGAGACGGGCGCGAGCCGCGGCTATCAGCGCGGATCCCACAGCAACAGGGACGCAGAGGGCAAAGCGGAGAGATTCCCGCACAGAGGCTCGGCGCCGAGCAGCACTCACCAGCCCGAGAGGCTTGTCTGCTGCCCCGCCGGGGCGGGCGGGGGCTGGGAGCTGAGGCGCGGGCTTAGGTCGGATCCCAGGGAGAGGACTGGGGTTGGCTGCGTAAACACAGCCTGAAGGGTCTAGCGCACCACAACTAGCCGGGAGGGTGCCCGAGAAAAAGTCTGCAGCTGCCGCAGAGGCAGGAGACTTTTTCTTGCCTCTTTGTTTCGCGGCGTGCAAGGAGAGGGGATTCAGAGCGCCACTTGGACGAACTCCAGAGACGGGCGCGAGCCGCGGCTATCAGCGCGGACCCCAGAGACAGGCATGAGACACTAAGGCTGCTGCTGCCGCCACCAAACAGCCTGTGGGCGAGCACAGGTCATTCTCCACACCGCCCCTCCCGGGAGCCTGTGCAGCCCACCACGGCCAGGCTCCCGTAATCCGGGGACAACTTCCCCGGGAGAGCGCACGGCGCGCCTCAGGCTGCTGCAACGTCACGCCGGCTTCTGCCGCCGCAGGCTCGCCCCGCCTCCTCCGTACCCCTCCCTCCCCCCGGCCTGACTGAGCCAGAGCCCCCGAATCAGCTGCTCCTTTAACCCCGTTCTGTCTGGGCGGGGAACAGACGCCCTCAGGGGACCTACATGCAGAGGCGGGTCCAAATCCAAAGCTGAACCCCGGGAGCTGTACGAACAAAGAAGAGAAAGGGAAATCTCTCCCAGCAGCCTCAGAAGCAGCGGATTAAAGCTCCACAAACAACTTGATGTGCCTGCATCTGTTGAATACCTGAATAGACAACGAATCATCCCAAATTTAGGAGATGGACTTTGGGAGCAGGATATATTAACTTTTCCCCTTTTCCTTTTTTTTGTGAGTGTAGATGTGTATGCTTCTGGGTGAGATTTTGTCTGTATAGCTTTGCTCTCACCGTTAGTCCTAGGGTTAGGTCCGTCCGTTTTTTTTTTTTTTGGCTTAAAAAATTTTTTTTTTCCCTAATAAATGTTTTCTTAATAATTTTTTCTATTTTTAAAAAAAAATTTTTAATAAGTTTTTTCATATTTTTTATTTTAAAAAATTAAAAAAATTTTTTTCTTAATAAATTTTTTCTAAATAATTTTTTTCTTATTTTTAGTATAAAAAATTAATAAATCTATTTTTAAAAATTAAAAAAAAATTTTTTTTCTTAATAAATTTACTCTTAATAATTTTTTTTCTTATTTTTTATTATAATTTCTTTATTTTATTTTATTTTATCCTCTTTTTTTCTTTCTTTCCATTTTTTCTCCCTTTTATTCTGAGCCGTGTGGATGAAAGGCTCTTGGTGCTCCAGCCAGGCATCAGGGCTGTGCCTCTGAGGTGAGAGAGCCAACTTCAGGACACTGGTCCACAAGAGACCTCCCAGCTCCACGTAATACCAAATGGCGAAAATCTCTCAGAGATCTCCATCTCAACATCAAGACCCAGCTTCACTCAACGACCAGCAAGCTACAGTGCTGGACACCCTATGCCAAACAACTAGCAAGACAGGAACACAGCCCCATCCATTAACAGAGAGGCTGCCTAAAATCATAATAAGGCCACAGACACCCCAAAACACACCACCAGACGTGGACGAACCCACCAGAAAGACAACATCCAGCCTCATCCACCAGAACACAGGCACTAGTTCCCTCCACCAGGAAACCTACACAACCCACTGAACCAACCTTAGCCACTGGGGACAGATACCAAAAACAACGGGAACTACGAACCTGCAGCCTGTGAAAAGGAGACCCCAAACACAGTAAGATAAGCAAAATGAGAAGACAGAAAAACACACAGCAGATGAAGGAGCAGGGTCAAAACACACCAGACCTAACAAATGAAGAGGAAATAGGTAGTCTACCTGAAAAAGAATTCAGAATAATGATAGTAAGGATGATCCAAAGTCTTGGAAATAGAATAGACAAAATGCAAGAAACATTTAACAAGGACGTAGAAGAACTAAAGAGGAACCAAGAAACGATGACAAGCACAATAAATGAAATTAAAAATACTCTAGATGGGATCAATAGCAGAATAACTGAGGCAGAAGAACGGATAAGTGACCTGGAAGATAAAATGGTGGAAATAACTACTGCAGACCAGAATAAAGAAAAAAGAATGAAAAGAACTGAGGACAGTCTCAGAGACCTCTGGGACAACATTAAACGCACCAACATTCGAATTATAGGGGTCCCAGAAGAAGAAGAGAAAAAGAAAGGGACTGAGAAAATATTTGAAGAGATTATAGTTGAAAACTTCCCTAATATGGGAAAGGAAATAGTTAATCAAGTCCTGGAAGCACAGAGAGTCCCATACAGGATAAATCCAAGGAGAAACACACCAAGACACATATTAATCAAACTATCAAAAATTAAATATAAAGAAAACATATTAAAAGCAGCAAGGGAAAAACAACAGATAACACACAAGGGCATCCCCATAAGGTTAACAGCTGATCTTTCAGCAGAAACGCTGCAAGCCAGAAGGGAGTGGCAGGATATACTTAAAGTGATGAAGGAGAAAAACCTACAACCAAGATTACTCTACCCAGCAAGGATCTCATTCAGATTTGATGGAGAAATTAAAACCTTTACAGACAAGCAAAAGCTGAGAGAGTTCAGCACTACCAAACCAGCTTTACAACAAATGCTAAAGGAACTTCTCTAGGCAAGAAACACAAGAGAAGGAAAACACCTACAATAATAAACCCAAAACATTTAAGAAAATGGGAATAGGAACATACATATCGATAATTACCTTAAATGTAAATGGATTAAATGCTCCCACCAAAAGACACAGACTGGCTGAATGGATACAAAAACAAGACCCATATATATGCTGTCTACAAGAGACCCACTTCAGACCTAGAGACACATACAGACTGAAAGTGAGGGGATGGAAAAAGATATTCCATGCAAATGGAAATCAAAAGAAAGCTGGAGTAGCAATTCTCATATCAGACAAAATAGACTTTAAAATAAAGACAATTACAAGAGACAAAGACGGACACTATATAATGATCAAGGGATCGATCCAAGAGGAAGGTATAACAATTGTAAATATTTATGCACCCAACATAGGAGCACCTCAATACATAAGGCAAATACTAACAGCCATAAAAGGGGAAATCGACAGTAACACAATCATAGTAGGGGACTTTAACACCCCACTTTCACCAATGGACAGATCATCCAAAATGAAAATAAATAAGGAAACACAAGCTTTAAATGATACATTAAACAAGATGGACTTAATTGATATTTATAGGACATTCCACCCAAAAACAACAGAATACACATTTTTCTCAAGTGCTCATGGAACATTCTCCAGGATAGATCATATCTTGGGCCACAAATCAAGCCTTGGTAAATTTAAAAAAATTGAAATCGTATCAAGTATCTTTTCCGACCACAACGCTATGAGACTAGATATCAATTACAGGAAAAGATCTGTAAAAAATACAAACACATGGAGGCTACACAATACACTACTTAATAACGAAGTGATCACTGAAGAAATCAAAGGGGAAATCAAAAAATACCTAGAAACAAATGACAATGGAGACACGACGATCCAAAACCTATGGGATGCAGAAAAAGCAGTTCTAAGAGGGAAGTTTATAGCAATACAAGCCTACATCAAGAAACAGGAAACATCTCGAATAAACAACCTAACCTTGCACCTAAAGCAATTAGAGAAAGAAGAACAAAAAAACCCCAAAGCTAGCAGAAGGAAAGAAATCATAAAGATCAGATCAGAAATAAATGAAAAAGAAATGAAGGAAACAATAGCAAAAATCAATGAAACTAAAAGCTGGTTCTTTGAGAAGATAAACAAAATTGACAAACCATTAGCCAGACTCATCAAGAGAAAAAAGGAGAAGACTCAAATTAATAGAATTAGAAATGAAAAAGGAGAAGTAACCACTGACACTGCAGAAATACAAACGATCATAAGAGATTACTACAAGCAACTCTATGCTAATAAAATGGACAACCTGGAAGAAATGGACAGATTCTTAGAAATGCACAACCTGCCGAGACTGAACCAGGAAGAAATAGAAAATATGAACAGACCAATCACAAGCACTGAAATTGAAACTGTGATTAAAAATCTTCCAACACACAAAAGCCCAGGACCAGATGGCTTCACAGGCGAATTCTATCAAACATTTAGAGAAGAGCTAACACCTATCCTTCTCAAACTCTTCCAAAATATTGCAGAGGGAGGAACACTCCCCAACTCATTCTACGAGGCCACCATCACCCTGATACCAAAACCAGGCAAAGATGTCACAAAGAAAGAAAACTACAGGCCAATATCACTGATGAACATAGATGCAAAAATCCTCAACAAAATACTAGCAAACAGAATCCAACAGCACATTAAAAGGATCATACACCATGATCAAGTGGGGTTTATTCCAGGAATGCAAGGATTCTTCAATATACGCAAATCAATCAACGTGATACATCATATTAACAAATTGAAGGAGAAAAACCATATGATCATCTCAATAGATGCAGAGAAGGCTTTCGACAAAATTCAACACCCATTTATGATAAAAGTCCTGCAGAAAGTAGGCACAGAGGGAACTTTCCTCAACATAATAAGGGCCGTATATGACAAACCCACGGCCAACATTGTCCTCAATGGTGAAAAACTGAAACCATTTCCACTAAGATCAGGAACAAGACAAGGTTGCCCACTCTCACCACTATTATTCAACATAGTTTTGGAAGTGTTAGCCACAGCAATCAGAGACGAAAAAGAAATAAAAGGAATCCAAATCGGAAAAGAAGAAGTAAAGCTGTCACTGTTTGCAGATGACATGATACTATACATAGAGAATCCAAAAGATGCTACCAGAAAACTACTAGAGCTAATCAATGAATTTGGTAAAGTAGCAGGATACAAAATTAATGCACAGAAATCTCTTGCATTCCTGTATACTAATGATGAAAAATCTGAAAGTGAAATTAAGAAAACACTCCCGTTTACCATTGCAACAAAAAGAATAAAATACCTAGGAATAAACCTACCTAAGGAGACAAAAGACCTGTATGCAGAAAATTATAGGACACTGATGAAAGAAATTAAAGATGATACAAATAGATGGAGAGATATACCATGTTCTTGGATTGGAAGAATCAACATTGTGAAAATGACTCTGCTACCCAAAGCAATCTACAGATTCAATGCAATCCCTATCAAACTACCACTGGCATTTTTCACAGAACTAGAACAAAAAATTTCACAATTTGTATGGAAACACAAAAGACCCCGAATAGCCAAAGCAATCTTGAGAACGAAAAATGGAGCTGGAGGAATCAGGCTCCCTGACTTCAGACTATATTACAAAGCTACAGTAATCAAGACAGTTTGGTACTGGCACAAAAACAGAAATATAGATCAATGGAACAGGATAGAAAGCCCAGAGATAAGCCCACGCACATATGGTCACCTTATCTTTGATAAAGGAGGCAAGCATATACAGTGGAGAAAAGACAGCCTCTTCAATAAGTGGTGCTGGGAAAATTGGACAGGTACATGTAAAAGTATGAAATTAGAACACTCCCTAACACCATACACAAAAATAAACTCAAAATGGATTAAAGACCTAAGTGTAAGGCCAGACACTATCAAACTCTTAGAGGAAAACATAGGCAGAACACTGTATGACATAAGTCACAGCAAGATCCTTTTTGACCCAGGTCCTAGAGAAATGGAAATAAAAACACAAATAAACAAATGGGACCTAATGAAACTTAAAAGCTTTTGCACAGCAAAGGAAACCATAAACAAGACCAAAAGACAACCCTCAGAATGGGAGAAAATATTTGCAAATGAAGCAACGGACAAAGGATTAATCTCCAAGATTTACAAGCAGCTCATGCAGCTCAATAACAAAAAAACAAACAACCCAATCCAAAAATGGGCAGAAGACCTAAAGAGACATTTCTCCAAAGAAGAGATACAGATTGCCAACAGACACATGAAAGAATGCTCAACATCATTAATCATTAGAGAAATGCAAATCAAAACTACAATGAGGTATCATCTCACACCGGTCAGAATGGCCATCATCAAAAAATCTAGAAACAATAAATGCTGGAGAGGGTGTGGAGAAAAGGGAACACTCTTGCACTGTTGGTGGGAATGTAAATTGATACAGCCACTATGGAGAACAGTATGGAGGTTCCTTAAAAAACTAAAAATAGAACTACCATATGACCCAGCAATCCCACTACTGGGCATATACCCTGAGAAAACCATAATTCAGAAAGAGTCATGTACCAAAATATTCATTGCAGCTCTGTTTACAATAGCCAGGACATGGAAGCAACCTAGGTGTCCATCATCGGATGAATGGATAAAGAAGATGTGGCACATATATACAATGGAATATTACTCAGCCATAAAAAGAAATGAAATGGAGGTGTTTGTAATGAGGTGGATGGAGTTAGAGTCTGTCATACAGAGTGAAGTAAGTCAGAAAGAGAAAAACAAATACAGTATGCTAACACATATATATGGAATCTAAGGGAAAAAAAAAAAAGAGGTCATGAAGAACCTAGTGGCAAGATGGGAATAAAGACACAGACCTACTGGAGAATGGACTTGAGGATATGGGGAGGGGGAGGGGTGAGATGTGACAGGGTGAGAGAGTGTCATGGACATGTATACACTACCAAATGTAAAATAGATAGCTAGTGGGAAGCAGCCGCATAGCACAGGGAGATCAGCTCGGTGCTTTGTGACCACCTGGAGGGGTGGGGTGGGGAGGGTGGGAGGGAGGGAGATGCAGGAGGGAGGAGATATGGCAACATGTGTATATGTGTAGCTGATTCACTTTGTTGTAGAGCAGAAGCTAGCACACCATTGTAGAGCAATTATACTTCAATAAAGATGTTTTAAAAAAAAAAAAAAATAGCCCCCTACCCAAAAAAAAAAAAAAAAAAAAAAAAAAAAAAAAAAAAGAATGTATCTTTATCACTATCTTTGCCTTGGAGAGGTTCTCTTTATTATTTGGTATTGATTCAGTTTTGGGGTGTGTGGATTTATAGATAATCCTCGTATTTAGCAGATTTTTAGCAAATATTCTACTATTTTCTGTCTCCTCCTGTGCTGCGAGAAAGTTCACACATTTTAGAAAATGGTTGCAATTTCCAAGTAAGAAATTATAGTACCTTGTAATAAGGTAGAAGCCGATGAGATGAAAAGTGATTTAACATTAAGAGTCTGGATTTCAGGGCAAGAGTTTGTCCTGGAGTTAAATATTTAGGGTCGTCAGTTTAGTCTCTATGTAGTACAGAAAATGAGAATGATAAGATCACCTAGAAGAGTCTAGATAAAGGTCAAGACAAGCATGGGGAAAGCCTTTTGAGTGAGGCAAAAGTTTGAGTTCAAGAAGAGGTAAAACTGGAAAGAGAACTGAGGTTTCTGAAAAAAAAAGTATGGTACCTTGGAAAATAAGTAGTATAATTTCAAAACGGAGGCAGCGGTCAGCTGGGTTAAATGCTGGTGGAAAAAATCAGGAAATTCATGGGCTATGACAAGATCAATGTATTTAACAAGATCAAGGTCACAGACATTGGCAGAGTGATTTTAACAGAGGTAGAAACAAGGTCTTACACGATAAGAAAGTAAACATATTAAGTACAAACAACTTGTTCAAGTTTTGTTACTAAGGGAAACAGAAAGTTAATACTTAAGGGGAATGTGGTCAATTAATATGTTTAAGTAAATATATAACTTTGTTGATATGCTGTTTTATTTACATAATTATAATACCATAAACTGCATCTTGCTTTTACTCAGTATATTTTGTTCTACTTTGATAAAAGTAGATTTAATGAATTTTTAAATGAAAAGTATTTTATCTTATGACTGCATGGCATACCTATTGTATTTTTCATGATCATTTAACAGTTTTCCACTTATTCATTACATACACTTGCAATCAACACCTTTCTACATCTTTTTATTGACAAGTTTTATGTACAGAAATGAAGTGGCTGAATCATGTGTTACCTGTTTTTTACTAGATATTGCCAGCTTCCTCTAAAGCAGCCATGATAATTTTCACCTCCACCAGTAACAGGACGGTACATTTTCTCCCTCTATCCTTACTACTGTTGTTATTGCCGGACTTGGAATTTTGTCAGTACACTGTGTTTTTACTGTGTTGCTTTTTTTTAATTCAGTTTCTAGATATGAAACAATACTCAACCACATATGAATTGGCCATTTTTATTTTCTTCTCAGTGAATTCCTATTCAGATCCTTTACCCACCTCTTTGACACGTTCTTATATTTCTTATACCCCGTCTTGGGCTAGAATGGGAAGCGCCCCAGCAGGAAGCCTCAGTCCCCTATCTGCTGAGCTTGGAAAAACCTGCCACTTGGAGTACCGTCCTGCCTCTGTGTTCAGGACTGCTCTCACTTTTGTTAGATGCCCTGTCTCACGCCCTGGCTCACAGGGAAGAAGGGAACACAAAAGGATCAAGCAGCCTGACCGGTTCCTCCGCAGCACCTGAATGCATCTCCCTGCCAGGTGCTCCCGGGGTCCACCACCTCCAGGCATGTACCACCCTTGATGTGCCCCCATCACTGCGAGCCTCTCCCCGGCAGATGCTCAATGTTTACATGGGCAGCCATTTCACTCTTCAGTAGCATCTTCCCTACTTTCTTAAGAGTTTCTCACAATTCCTGCTCCTCTGAGAAATGCTTTTATTCTTTTTGATCACACTGTATTTGTTTTCTATCATTACATAGTTTATATTATTTGAGGTAGGAGAAAGGACTGATGCTTACAACCACTTTGTCCCAGGCTCTGACAATTTCAGAGCATCCTGGCAGGAACAAAGAGCCTCAACAGCTTAACATTTTACCTTCAAAACTCTTAAGGCATCACACACACCATTCAGCCACTAAGAAATGAGCCTGACCCAGGATAAGATAACAGAGCTTTCCATGTACATCCCTTTATATCACTGAACTTTTAGGTTAGTAAAGCCCAAGCCACACACTAGTAAACAGATTACTGGCATTAATAATTCATTACATTGAACAAATAATGATACTTATGTTAATAGATAAACAAAAAGCCTGTTAATAAAAAAAAGCCTGTTAATAAATAAGGCTGTAAAATTTAAAAGGGAAAAAGTACTTTCAATTAAAGCAGGAAAACCTTTAATGGCCACACATCTGCAAAATGTATTTCGCATTACCTTTCCTTCTCAGCTGAGTTAAAATAATTTAAAATATTTTAAAGGCCTGTTAAAATATTTTTGTATTTTAAAATATAAAATGTTGGAGACCAGTATCAATAAGAGACATGTAAAGAAGGAGGATTTCTCAGGATGAAGGATGGGATTCACAGAACTAAGACGCTCCTCCCAGTAAGAGCCGTTCACCTTGCACTCTCCCACCCACTCACTAATGGATCCCAGTTGCATTTTTTTTTAATGGGAAGATAAAATGGGTGGCAGGAGTCTTAGATGTTTTGACAATATTTGACAATATTTAGTTTATAAAATCATCAGGCTGAGTCATTACTTATCTTTCATGGAGGAAATAAGGCCATGTTGAAACCTTCTAAGGGTCAGCCAACCAAAAGTTGTTTTTCTTTTCTCTTTCTTTTTTTTTTTTTTTTTAAACTAAGAGGGGACATATCCATAGGGTGAGGTTGGTTCCCAGCAGTGTCACAGATCTCAGGAAGAAATGCAGGCGGGGTGGCAGGCCTGGCTGAATACTACAACCACCCAGGGAGAAAGGCTTTAATAACTCATGAGGCCACACCCCAAACCAATTAAGCCCTTGTCTCTGGTGTCGGGATCAGGTGTCAGATATTGAAAGCCCCCCAGGTGATTCCTCTGAACCCTCAGCCAGAGTTGAGAAACTATCACAGAGCTTCTGAGGCAGTGACTTAAAGCTTCATGGTTTCCTCCATCAAGAAAAGTAGTACTTTCCATTTGATTTTACCCTATTTTACAAGTTTCTGATTCCTTACACCCTCCCACTGGTATTTACCACCATTGAATCTTCTTCCAGAGAAAGTTACCAAATTCAGAGTACCCTGAAACAAGTATTTAAGAATCTCCATCTACATTCACTTGAAAACAAAGGGATGTTTAGAGTGATTGCTTCCTCTACCCTTCTTACATTTAGAATCACAAGAAACTCAAAATAGATTTTTCAAACATAGCGTTTTTTCTCTGTAACACATTCCTTTGTAATTATAGCCATTACACAAGCATTTTTATTTTAATTGAATGTCTCATTATCTCTAAAGTGATTCAACCTGCAGTGCTCTGCACACAATCAGTCTGAAGAAAACAGCTCTCTCCCAGGTACTTTGCAAGGCAGCAAAATACACACACACACACACACACACACACATACACACACAATCCACTGGACAGTTCTTCCAAAAAGGTAGTTGCTACTGTAAATAACTTTCACTTGCAAGAATGATGTGGAATGTTTTCATCTTAAATCTCACTTTTCTAAATGGAAACCATCCTACCTTCTCCTCCTGAAGTCCGAAGTGACCTGTATGTATAAATGTGCTCATGAGATTGGAGAAAAGAGATGCATTTTCCCTTGCTCTCTATTTCTAGCTGCGGTTAAACATACAGAACTTTCTGGTTATCCCATTAGCAGTGAAGAGTTTGCCCTGGGTCATTCCTTGGCCAGCTCAGCAAGACCCTTGTAACCAATAGCACATATTTCACAAATGAATAGCCAGAGACAACGTGGTTATTTGCCAGTTCGACAGCAGAGAAGAGAGACTCCCTTCCGCTCCAAAGCTATGGGGTGGGAAGGTGGTGGGATGTATGGGCCTTGACTCTCAGAGAAACCTAGGAACAAGGGGCCGTAATAGTGAGCAGCCTCAGGGGAGTTGGACCAGGAACACGGTCTCAGATTGGAGGTGACCTGAGCCCAGGGGCGTCTGCAGAGAGCATGTGTGGAGCTTCTCATGGGTTACCCAACATGCCTGCATGAGTTTCCCATTGCTGCTGCAACAACTGCTGCAAACAGAGCGCCTTAACACAACCAAAGCAAGTTCTTACCTTCAGACGTGTAAAATCAAGGTGTCCGGCAGGGCTGCAATCCTCCCGGAGGCTCTAGGGAAGAACTCCTTGTCTCTTTCAGCGTCGCCAGGGGCCTGTGTTCCTTGGCTCACGACCCCTTCTTCACATCACCCGCCATCTCGCTTCCGGCAGGACACCTCCAGCTATGGCTGTGAGCTGCACGCCTCCCTCCTATAAGGTCAGGGTCACATTGACTCCACCTGGATAATCGAGTCTCCCATCTGAAGACCCTTAACTAATCCCACCATGCAAGGGAGTGTATTCACAGGTGCCAGGAATTAGGGTGTGCACATCTCTGAGGGGGGAATTGCCAGCCCACCAGGATTCCCATCATGAGGATACACTTCACCTGTGATTTTTCTCCTGAAAACAATTTAGGGATCATACAAGAAAGATGTGGCACGAAGACCTTTGGGTAACTCATAACACCAGCTAAGATGAGAGGAGTGGAAGAGCCTATTTGAATTGTAAGTTTTCTCACAAAACATAAATGAGAGAGAACAGTCATTAAGCAGGAGGGAACCATGAAGCTTGGTTTCTATTACTGCAGCTTAGTAAGAGCTACTATTAAAACATCAAGCTTCCCATGTGCCAGCCGCTGCGGTTGGTACTTGGTATGTGCGACCCCATTTAGTGCTGCATGGATATTTCTCATTCACCAATGAATAAACTGAACCAAATAGAATTTAAGTAATTTGGCCGAAGTCACACAGCTCGTAGGTGGCAAGACGAGGGTTCTCATCCTTGTCTCTGGGCACCAAAGCCCGCGGGTGTTCCTGCTGCACGAGATGCTTTGACTGCTGATGGCGCAGGAGGCACGATGGACGGCGGCAGCAGCCCCGCAGCAGGACTCAGAAAGCTGCTTCCCGCTCGAGTTCAGCTGCCACGCAGGCTGTGGGGAAACGCAGTCATTTGTAAAAGGAAAGACCTCGTTCCACCTGTCTCTTCCTTCTTTATTTCTCTGAGTCTCAAATGAGAACCTTATTTGCTTCTTCCAGAAGACCTGAGGATAACAATCTTCCAGGTCAACTTCTCACTCTCAGGAGCATCTCCTGAGAGAGGGTTTTCCTGAGGAACTGCGTAATCTTGCCTCTGACCCCTGACGACTTTGACCTTTCAGTTATCTTCACATCTCTTTATCCAGGAAACTGACTTCTGCTTCCTCAGGCCAATCTGACAGTTCTTTCTGTTGTTTGTTGGCTTTTTTTGTTTATTTTAACATACTTCGTTGAAGTCTAATTTATATACAGTGTACCCATTGAGATGGGCATTTCAATGAGCCTTGATAAATGTACACACCCATGTCACCACCTCCCAAATCAAGACACAGGATGTTTCCATCGCTTCGAAACTTCTTTCCTGCACCTTCTCACTCAGTCATCTCTTCAGCTCTAGTCCTAGGCAGCCACTGATCTGGCTTCTGTCACAGCAGATTATACTGGTCTTTCCTGGAACTTAATGTGAATAGAATCACACAGTAATACTCTCTATGCCTGGCTTCTTTCACTCAGTGTGATGTTCGTTGAGATCCCTGTTGTTGCACATCAGTAACTAATTCATTTGTATCCCTAAGTGTCATTCACCCAGAGCTGTATCTCTAAGAACTTAGAGCACAGTGATGTGAAGGGTGTATTGGACTTCACAGCACTGACTCTGAAGAGAAAAAAAAACTTGCTATAAAAGTACAATATTTTACCCACAGAATCTAGCAAAATAATTGCCATGTTTACAATAAAGCATTTTATAATCCCTTTAATTATTTCATTGAAAATGCATAGTCAGTGACAGGTAATAAGTTACAGAATTCTATATACTAGTATGATTCCTGTCATGCAAAGGCTACTTTCAACCATTGCTTAGCACAAGTTTCCTTTGCATTTGGTATTATTAAAATAAAAATGATTTATCATGTGATATTTGCAGTGCCATTACAGCATACTCTAAATATAATTTAGGGATTATAAAACATGTAACATTTATTCAAAAGATCAGTTACAGAAATGCATATTCAGAGATTTAATCGTTTGCTTATACGGGAAATTACAATTTAATGAGTTGAGATGTGCCAGATACTCCTTGTGAATACTCAGCATATTTCACACCATTCTAAACTCTCTGCTGTATGCAGTCATCAATCCTGAACACTTAGCTTGCAAGTATGTTTTGCCAGGGAGGTTATAGACAGACACTGCCAAGTCCGTGGCTTTAGGAAGGTGAAAGAGATTATTCTCAAGTGGCAACTGCAATTAAATGCATGGGTGTCTGCCACTTGCTGACTTGGGATGCTGCCTGTGGGTTTTGGACGCCCTATTGAGAATCATCTACTTTAGTACAATCACGGTTAAGGCTATTGGGAGTAGCTTCCCTACAATCCCTGAGCTTCCATATTTTTTCACTTCTCACACTTGCCAATGATTTTGTTAGCCTCTCATTTCATGTACTAAAAGTATTACTGGTAGTAGAAAACAGCAAAGTCATGCCATCTTAACATCTAAAGGGGAAAAAAAAAGATAATCTGCAAAAGCTTAGTGTTCCTTTAACTCATCAGAGAGCCGAAGGTCATAATGCAACCAAGAAAACTGAATACCAAGGAGGGACATGTCTCTAGAGGAGAGGCTGAAAAACAGTTTCCTACCTGTGGCCGAGCAGGAGAGGAAGAGGTGGCTGCCAGGGAGGCAGGTAAGAAGAAATCAGCCAAAATTTTAAGGCTGAGTGTCATTAGTGCATTAGTTTAGAAAATAACTGGGAGTCCTACATGAAAGAAGGATTCCTCATGGTCCCGCATTATTTGTTGACTTAAGAGACTGGGGACAGGACAGAGGACCAGAGACAGCCCCCTTGGTGATGAGGAGAGAACGATGCAATCAGCTGCCCCTGAGGAGAGGCACGAAGCCTGTCCCCAAGCCCATGTCTTATATGACTGGCAGAACCCCAATATAGGCTTCCTAACCCACAGAACTTATGGTTGTGATTTAAAGGTTCAGGTAGACCCAGTGGAACTTCCCCTCTCTATCAAAAGTCAACTAAATTCAATACCACGTTTCTCAGGGAATTTCAAATTTAAAGCAATGTTCAAAGACACGAAAAAAACAGTGATGATTTCTATGATGCCTCTACTTAGTTTTCCTATTAGCCTTTGCATAAGGCAAATGTATCTTAAAGAATAGCAGTGCAATGTCATTATGTAACCAGGGAGCACTCCAGTTGCACCCATGTCTCATCTTTGCAGGTGCAAATTAACACGACCTCTGGCACCTGCAATAAAACTATCTATTTGAAAAATGCTTCGTTATTTATACCAAGCAACAGAGATGCTAGATGTGGTTTTCCTTCGTTTGGTAGCAATATAAGTGTAATTTCTCAGTCTTACCTCAGGGTTGTGTCAACCCCATCACTGTCGAAGTCTAGTCTGAAAGTACCTTGATCACTTGATATCAGTTTGGACGTGATACTATTTTGCGGTATTGGTCACATGATGATTAGACTTATTGATCAGGAAGTAATGACTATTTTATACTATTTAGTAAGAAATGGTCTTATCACAGAGTGAAAATGAAGGCCAAGGGCCAATCTACTTATGGAAGGTCCTATGGATCTAGTTATCTGGAGTATGTTAAAATTGTCTCTCTAAAGATAAAAACAAACAATTTAAAAAGTGTTTTGTAATTTTCAACTTTTAACTCTACGAAAGAGACACAATTCTCTGGATTGTGAAACATGTAACATAGCAGAGTGTACTAATTTGACTTATTTACCAAATAAACTGTAAGGCTGCTGCAAACCACCAAGCCTCTTGAGTTTTGTAAACCAGATCATTACATGTGTCTGTGGCAGACATGGTTGGTAGGTGGAACCTCTGGCAAAGACCTGATAAGTTGAGGAAAACATGCTCTCATCTTCCAATAGATATTCTCCTTTGACAACAGCTTCTGGCTTAGGGGTGGGCACTGGCAGAGGCAGAACGCTTGACCTCAAGTCACTAAGCAACCTTGTGGTCTGACCTCCCTATCACAACTATGTATAACCTGATCCATGAAGGCATGAGGTTAAGGTTAAGTACTCCATTACCGAGTGTAAGTGCAATATAAAATATCAGATCTAAACTGTTTCAGAAGGCAAGTAAAGTCTCGTAAGCAATGGCTCAGACTCCTGTAGTATCTGCTATTTTTCGATGACAACATCTACCTCAACCCAAACCTGTGGCTTTATGTGGAATTCCCTATGACCAGTTAAATTAGAAACAGAAAACTGGAGTTTTATCTATGATCATTCCACATAATATGCTGACACAGCCTAAAATAACACTGGTTGGTCACATAGCCCCTCAAAGGGATATTCCTGAATGACAGTGGGTACGGATAAAACTCCCAGTAGTGATACTTGGGCAATAAATCTGTCTAATTTGCCTACAAGAAGAGATAACTAACGTTTTGGGGCTACATTAATATAGGGACAGTGGCTAATGGCCCAGCTGATGGTAACAGACTTGGAAGGAATATCATTAGAGGAATGAATACAAGGTATATGAACTGAGTATAAGAACCTTTAATTGCCATGAGATGGATCATCAAAGTGCATCTTCTTCAGATCAAGCTCTTAGTGATCAGGTAGACGAAAATGATCCATTCAGTGAAGGTTTGTCTACCTCCTTTTCCAGCTGACCAGGTTCTCGCTAAAGGGACACAGGGAAAACATAGCCATGGCAGCAGAGGTAAAATGATTGCACAGTCTTTGTCTTACCAAGGTTGATTTGGCTAACATTATTACTGCATATGCAATATGTCAACAGTGGAGACTACTGCTGATTTCTTGATATGGCATCATCCTCTGGAGGGAAAGAACAGCCAACGGGTAGCAAGTTAAGATTGATTACATTGGAATTCTTCCATCATGGCTGGAGCAGTAATTTCTCCATAGCAAGATAGACACATACTTAACATGTAACTATGTTCTCTACCTGTATTAATTCTGCCAACACCACCATTCAGATATTTATTAAATAAATTATTAATCATCCTGAAACTTTAGTCACCATTGCCTATGATCAGGGAATTTATTTTTTATTATTTTATTCCGTGTGGGTAACTTAAGAACTTTTTCATAAAATAATTGTGGAAATAGCCTTAAGTACATGAGATTCAAAGTTTTAACAGTTTTCTCTAACAGAAAAAAAATGTCCCGAATAAGACAGTGGAATGGGAGACCTCTGATTATAGTAATAATGAATTAGAAATAAACGTTTATTCAAAACAAAAAAAGAAATATTCAAAACTGAATAAAGAAATAAATCTTTATTCAAAACAAAAAAAGAAATTTGAATGCAGCAACTAAAATAGGTTCCTAAAAAGGTCCAGGAGATTGGTTCAAGATGGCCAAGTAGAAGAACATGCTCTCACTCCCTCTTTCGAGAACACCAGAATCACAACTAACTGCTGGACAATCATCGACAGGAAGACACTGGAACTCACCAAAAAAGATACCCCACATCCAAAGACAAAGGAGAAGCCACAATGAGATGGTAGGAGGGGCACTATCACAATAAGATCAAATACCATAACTGCTGGGTGGGTGACTCACAAACTGGAGAACACTTATACCACAGAAGTCCACCGACTGGAGGGAAGGTTCTGAGCCACAGGTCAGACTTCCCAACCTGTGGGTCTGGCAACGGGAGGAGGAATTCCTAGAGAATCAGACTTTGAAGGCTAGCAGTATTTGATTGCAGGACTTCGGCAGGACTGGGGAAAACAGAGACTCCACTCTAGGAGGGCACACACAAAGTAGTATGCGCATCGGGACCCAGGAGAAGGAGCAGTGACCCCATAGGAGACTGAACCAGAACTACCTGCTAGTGTTGGTGGGTCTCCTGCAGAGGCGGGGGGCAGCTGTGGCTCACCAAGGGACAAGGACACTGGCAGCAGAAGTTCTGGGAAGTACTCCTTGGTGTGAGACATCCCAGAGTCCGCCATTAGCCCCACCAAAGAGCCCAGGTAGGCTCCAGTGTTGGGTTGCCTCAGGCCAAACAACTAACAGGGAGGGAACCCAGCCCCACCCATCAGCAGACAAGCGGATTAAAGTTTTACTGAACTCTGCCCACCAGAGCAACAGCCAGCTCTACCCACCACCAGTCCCTCCCATCAGGAAACTTCCACAAGCCTCTTAGATAGCCTCATCCACCAGAGGGCAGACAGCAGAAGCAAGAAGAACTACAATCCTGCAGCCTGTGGAACAAAAACCACATCCACAGAAAGATAGACAAGATGAAAAAGCAGAGGGTTATGTACCAGATGAAGGAACAAGATAAAACCCCAGAAAAACAACTAAATGAAATGGAGATAGGCAACCTTCCAGAAAAAGAATTCAGAATAATGATAGTGAAGGTGATCCAGGACCTCAGAAAAAGAATGGAGGCAAAGATCGAGAAGATGCAAGAAATGTTTAACAAAGATCTAGAAGAATTAAAGAACAAACAAACAGAGATGAAAAATACAATAACTGAAATGAAAAATACACTAGAAGGAATCAATAGCAGAATAATTGAGGCAGAAGAACGGATAAGGGACCTGGAAGACAGAATGGTGGAATTCACTGCTGTGGAACACAGTAAAGAAAAAAGAATGAAAAGAAATGAAGGCAGGCTAAGAGACCTCTGGGACAACATGAAATGCAACAACATTCGCATTATAGGGGTCCCAGAAGGAGAAGAGAGAGAGAAAGGACCCGAGAAAATATTTGAAGAGATTATAGTCAAAAACTTCCCTAACATGGGAAAGGAAATAGCCACCCAAGTCCAGGAAGCGCAGAGAGTCCCATACAGGATAAACCCAAGGAGAAACATGCCGAGACACATAGTAATCAAATTGGCAAAAATTAAAGACAAAGAAAAATTATTGAAAGCAGCAAGGGAAAAACGACAAATAACATACAAGGGAACTCCCATAAGGTTAACAGCTGATTTCTCAGCAGAAACTCTACAAGCCAGAAGGGAGTGGCATGATATAGTTAAAGTGATGAGAGGGAAGAACCTACAACCAAGAGTACTCTATCTGGCAAGGATCTCATTCAGATTCGATGGAGAAATCAAAAGTTTTACAGACAAGCAAAAGCTAAGAGAATTCAGCACCACCAAACCAGCTCTACAATACATGTTAAAGGAACTTCTCTAAGTGGGAAATACAAGATAAGAAAAGGACCTACAAAAACAAACCCATAACAATAAAGAAAATGGTAATAGGAACATGCATATCAACAATTACCTTAAACGTGAATGGATTAAATGCTCCAACCAAAAGACACAGACTCGCTGAATGGATACAAAAACATGACCCATATATATGCTGTCTACAAGAGACCCACTTCAGATATAGGGACACATACAGAGTGAAAGTGAGGGGATGGAAAAAGATATTCCATGCAAATGGAAATCAAAAGAAAGCTGGAGTAGCAATACTCACATCAGATAAAATAGACTTTAAAATAAAGAATGTTACAAGAGACAAGGAAGGACACTACGTAATGATCAAGGGATCAATCCAAGAAGAAGATATAAAAATTATAAATACATATGCACCCAACATAGGAGCACCTCAATACATAAGGCAAATGCTAACAGCTCTAAAAGAGGAAATTGACAGTAACACAATAATAGTGGGGGACTTTAACACCTCACTTACACCAATGGACAGATCACCAAAACAGAAAATTAATAAGGAAACACAAGCTTTAAATGACACAATAGACCAGATAGATTTAATTGATATTGATAGGACAGTCCATCCAAAAACAGCAGATTACACTTTCTTCTCAAGTGCACATGGAACATTCTCTAGGATAGATCATATCTTGCGTCACAAATCAAGCCTCAGTAAATTTAAGAAAATTGAAATCATATCAAGCATCTTTTCTGACCACAACGCTATGAGATTAGAAATGAATTACAGGGGAAAAAATGTTAAAAACACAAACACATGGAGGCTAAAAAATACGTTACTAAATAACCAAGAGATCACTGAAGAAATCAAAGAGGAAATCAGAAAATACCTAGAGACAAATGACAATGAAAACACGACGATCCAAAACCTATGGAATGCAGCAAAAGCAGTTCTAAGAGGGAAGTTTATAGCTATACAAGCCTACCTCAAGAAATAAGAAAAATCTCAAATAAATAATCTAACGTTACACCTAAAGAAACTAGAGAAAGAAGAACAAACAAAACCCAAAGTTACCAGAAGGAAAGAAATCATAATGATCAGAGCAGAAATAAATGAAATGGAAACAACACAATAGTAAAGATCAATAAAACTAAAAGCTGGTTCTTTGAGAAGATAAACAAAATTGATAAACCATTAGCCAGGCTCATCAAGAAAAAAAGGGAGAGAACTCAAATCAATAAATTTAGAAATGAAAAAGGAGAAGTTACAACAGACACTGCAGAAATACAAATCATCCTGAGAGACTACTACAAGCAACTCTATGCCAATAAAATGGACAACCTGGAAGAAATGGACAAATTCGTAGAAAGGTATAACCTTCCAAGACTGAACCAGGAAGAAATAGAAAATATGAACAGACCAATCACAACTAATGAAAATGAAACTGTGATTAAAAATCTTCCAACAAACAAAAGCCCAGGACCAGATGGCTTCACAGGTGAATTCTATCAAACATTGAGAGAAGAGCTAACACCCATCTTCTCAAACTCTTCCAAAAAATTGCAGAGGAAGGAAAACTCCCAAACTCATTCTATGAGGCCACAATCACCCTGATACCAAAAGCAGACAAAGATACCACAAAAAAAGAAAATTACAGACCAATATCACTGATGAATATAGTTGCAAAAACCCTCAACAAAATACTAGCAAACAGAATCCAACAACACAGTAAAAGGATCATACACCATGATCAAGTGGCATTTATCCCAGAGATGCAACGATTCTTCAATATATGCAAATCAATCAATGTGATACACCATATTAACAAATTGAAGGAGAAAAACCATATGATCATCTCAATAGATGCAGAAAAAGCTTTTGACAAAATTCAACACCCATTAATGATAAAAACTCTCCAGAAAGTGGGCATAGAGGGAACCTACCTCAACATAATAAAGGCCATATATGACAAACCCACAGCAAACATCATTCTCAATGGTGAAAAACTGAAAGCATTTCCTCTAAGATCAGGAGCAAGACAAGGATGTTCGCTCTCACCACTATTATTCAGCATAGTTTTGGAAGTCCTAGACACAGCAATCAGAGAAGAAAAAGAAATAAAAGGAATACAATTGTAAAAGAAGAAGTAAAACTGTCACTGTTTGTAGATGACATGATACTCTACATAGAGAATCCTAAAGATGCCCCCAGAAAACTTCTAGAGCTAATCAATGAATTTGTTAAAGTTGCAGGATACAAAATTAATGCACAGAAATCTCTTGCATTCCTATACACTAATGATGAAGAATCTGAAAGAGAAATTAAGGAAACACTTCCATTTACCATTGCAACAAAAAGAATAAAATACCTAGGAATAAACCTACCTAGGGAGACAAAAGACCTGTATGCAGAAAATTAGAAGACACTGATGAAAGAAATTAAATACCAACAGATGGAGAGATATACCATGTTCTTGGATTGGAAGAATCAATATTGTGAAAATGACTATATTACCCAAAGCAATCTACAGATTCAATGCAATCCCTATCAAATTACCGAAGGCATTTTTTACAGAACTAGAACAAAAAATCTTAAAATTTGTATGGAGACACAGAAGACGCCGAATAGCCAAAGCAGTCTTGAGGGGAAAACGGAGCTGGAGGAATCAGAATCTCTGACTTCAGACTATACTACAAAGCTACAGTAATCAAGACAATATGGTACTGGCACAAAAACAGAAATATAGATCAATGGAACAGGATAGAAAACCCAGAGATAAACCCATGCACCTATGGTCATCTAATGTATGATAAAGGAGGTAAGGATATACAATGGAGAAAAGACAGCCTCTTCAATAAGTGGTGCTGGGAAAATTGGACAGCTACATGTAAAAGAATGAAACTAGAACATTCCCTAACACCATACACAAAAATAAACTCAAAATGGATTAGAGAGCTAAATGTAAGACCGGGCACTATAAAACTCTTAGAGGAAAACATAGGAAGAACACTCTTTGACATAAATGACAGCAAGATATTTTTTGATCCACCTCCTAGAGTAATGGAAATAAAAATAAAAATAAACAAATGGGACCTAATGAAAGTTCAAAGCTTTTGCACAGCAAAGGAAACCATAAACAAGATGAAAAGACAACCCTCAGAATGGGAGAAAATATTTGCAAATGAATCATCGGGCAAAGGATTAATCTCCAAAATATATAAACAGCTCATGCAGCTCAATATTAAAAAAACAAACAACCCAATCCAAAAATGGGCAGAAGACCTAAATAGACATTTCTCCAATGAAGACATACAGATGGCCAAGAAGCACATGAAAAGATGCTCAACATCACTAATTATTAGAGAAATGCAAATCAAAAGTACAACGAGGTATCACCTCACACCAGTTAGAATGGGCATCATCAGAAAATCTACAAACAACAAATGCTGGAGAGGGTGCAGAGAAAAGGGAACCCTCTTGCACTGTTGGTGGGAATGTAAATTGATACAGCCACTATGTAGAGCAGTATGGACGTTCCTTAAAAAACTAAAAATAGTATTACCATATGACCCAGCAATCCCACTACTGGGCATATACCCAGAGAAAACCATAATTCAAAAAGACACATGCAACCCAATGTTCATTGCAGCACTATTTACAATAGCCAGGTCATGGAAGCAACTTAAATGCCCATCGACAGACGAATGGATAAAGAAGATGTGGTATGTATATAAAATGGAATATTACTGAGCCATAAAAAGGAACGAAACTGGGTCATTTGTAGAGACATGGATGGATCTAGAGTCTGTCATATAGAGTGAAGTAAGTCAGAAAGAGAAAAACAAATATCGTATACTAACGAATATATGTGGAACCTAGAAAAATGGTACAGATGAACGGGTTTGCAGGGCAGAAATTGAGACACAGATGTAGAGAACAAACGTATGGACACCAAGGGGGGAACGCCGCGGTGGGGTGGGGATGGTGGTGTGATGAATTGGGCGATTGGGATTGACATGTATACACTGATGTGTATAAAATTGATGACTAATAAGAAAAATAAATAAATAAATAATAAACACTTTTAAAAATTAAATAAAAATAAATAAGTAAAATTGGTTCCTGAAAGAATCAACTAGGTAATAGTGTAATAAGAAATTACAAGGCTAAGGTGTGGAATACACTGGATGTCAGTGAGAAGGGCCCAGCATTTGGGATCATTCTGCCCAGTAGTAAAACAAGACACACAGCTGAGAGAATGAGCAGGAAAGCTTCATCCTCGTGGAACCAGCAGGAGAAGAGCTGGAATACAGAGCATGCTCACTCTGAAGCCCTGTAAACCACCTTTATTTAAATTTGAGGATTTAATGCGCTGTATCCTAAGGGTAAATAGAAATGGAAGCAAACAAGCCCTTACATACACTATAGCACTCCTGTGCGTTATATCAGTGATCAAAAAAAAAAAACTCATACCCTGATATTGGGCTAGGTTAATCAGGTATTTCTAATGTCTTCAGGTACCTGAAAGAGGTTAACAAATTCTCTCTGGAAGAATAGGACCTCATCCAATACTCTGACAATTATTTTTAAAAAATAATATTTCAACTAAAATGTTTAGCACACAATCAATGATGTCTAGGAACATAAGAAAACATGCTGTCTAAATGGAGACCAATACACACAAAATATTAAGCAAAAATTGGTTGTCACTCCTGATAGTAGAATCAATAGATATAGGTTATAAAATAACTGTGCTTACTATGGAGATAAAAGGAAAGCATTAGCATTTCAGCAAAGACACTGCTAATGTATACGTCTTAGATCGCAAAGAAGATATGTTTCCACCAGGAATCACAACAATGGTCGCTCTGAATCGCAAGTTGAGGCTGACACATTGTCACTTATGGCTCATCAATCAGCGACAAATGGGATCACAGTTGACTGATCCTGTTTATCAAGGGGGAAATGGAATTGCTACTCTAAAACTGGCTCAAGAAGGATGTCTGGAATTCAGGTAGTTCTCTGGTAGTATTGTTTAGTGATCTGCCTGTCCAGTACTACAAGAAAGACCACAACACCGCCAAATAAGTAAGATCACTAATGACTCAGAATTTTTCATAATGATTTGGTTCATTCTATGAAATTAAGAGCCATGATTGGATAAGGCTCTAGCTGAGGGCAAAGAGAAGAAATTGGTATTAGAAAAAAGTAATTATAAATATCAACTACAGCCTTGTAACAATTAGCAGAAACTTTTGCAGAATCTCATCCCCATATACTAATATTGTATATAAGATGAGTTGGTGATGGTGGTCATTAAGTTATATGATATCTAAAGGGGATGATGATTGGGCTAGGAGATGAAAATACATCACAGAAAAACACAGAGACTTTTAAGAAGGTTTGGTCTCTTATTTTAGGGTTCATAATGGATACAGCTTCCTAGCACCATTTTTGTTTGGCAAAATACGATGCTACCACCAATGAGTGCAGAAGTTTAAACAAGAGTAGAAGATGTACATAAAACTAATTGTCCAAGGGGGTGGATGTACTAGATACAGTTTGTTGATTTTCAGAAATATTCTCACTCTTCTAAGTGCTCACTGAATTTCTTGGATTCTTTTCACAACAGGGTTCAGTTGTATTCTTCCACGGAGAGGCACCATGTACGATTTGGAAGGCAGAACAAAAGAGAGGTCATCCTGATTTGGTGGTGACCACTGGGGGAAAGCACGTGGGCACCGGCTTGGCGGATGTGTGGTTTTGCTCATGACTCGGGGTCTTATCTTTTGACAAGTACTAACCACAGTGCTACAGGCAAGTCGGATCATTCATGACTGAGACCAGCAGCCATGGAGTCAGGAACACCTTCCTGAACCCACTTTAGAAGGTTAGGATATTTGCAATCAAGTTTAGTTATTTGCTATCATGAGACTAGAATTTTCATATCCGTATCAAGTGTGGCTGACACTGGAAGTAGGAAATGACCTTTTAAAGGTATCAGAATTTAAATATCAAAAACAAATTATACATATGTGTGTGTGTGTGTAAATTTTTTTCTCTTAGATCCTCCTTTCTGAACAATTGCAAATATGGATAGCAGCATGCGGATTAAAGGAAGAGCAGTGTGTAGCAGAGTCGTTACCTGTGGAAAAGAAGCAGAAACGGTAAGAAGGAAGGACACCGGAGGAGGAGTCTTCTACGTGTTGATATGGGTCCACTCTGTCACTGCTTTAAAAGGACCTGAGGGGGCTTCCCTGGTGGTGCAGTGGTTGAGAATCTGCCTGCCGGTGCAGGGGACACGGGTTCGAGCCCTGGTCTGGGAAGATCCCACATGCCGCGGAGCAACTGGGCCCGTGAGCCACAATTACTGAGCCTGCGCGTCTGGAGCCTGTGCTCCGCAACAAGAGAGGCCGCAATAGTGAGAGGCCCGCGCACCGCGATGAAGAGTGGCCCCCACTTGCCACAACTGGAGAAAGCCCTCGCACAGAAACGAAGACCCAACACAGCCATAAATAAATAAATAAATAAATAAATAAAATTAAAAAAAAAAAAAAAAAGGACCTGAGGACAATGATAAAGACGAAATGACTCTACCACCTGGACTTCAGATATACTCCTGGTCAGCTCTGTATGACAACAGGTCATTTCTAGTTAAGAATTTTACTTATGTGCTTTTCTGATCATTATGGGTTAAATTAGCAATGCAACATATGCAAGAATACTTAGGAATATGGAAAAACTATTTGCTGTTAAGTATAACAGGCAGGTTACAAAATGTAATATACCATTACAGTGTACATTGTCTTTATGATTCTAATTTAGATGTAAAAATACATATTTGATGGCTATTCGTGGTATGTTAGCAATGGTTAATTCTGGGTGCGGGAATCATGAAATCATGGTTGTTTTTCTCCCTGAAAAGTTTTCCAACATTTTCAATTAATATGTATTATCAAAAAATAATTACTTAAGGAAAGGAATTTTTATCTCAGTGCGGACTGTGCAGTTCTAGTTAGTGAATGCTGGTTTGAATAAGGTATTTTCTGTTTGTGCTACACATTATAATATGCCAAAATTAATAATTTCAACAAAATTCAGAGTTATACCTCAACTGTTTCAATTACACAGTACAACACAGAATGAGAATTTGAGCCATAATAAATACTATAAATGCAGAGGGATACACAATTCACGCCTGACTTATACCAACATTTGCAGCGACATTATGAAGGGACAGTAAGGTGCAGGTTTGTGATCTGATCTTCAAATGATAGGAGAGTTCAGAGATCTCCTTATTTTAAATGGTCCTCATTTTTAGGTTCGCTCCAGGAAAGAAAGCAGTTTGGGAAACTGAATGTGACACAATGAACTCTCAAAACAAAGGGGATTTTTCACCTTACCGTGTAAACCACACACAAAGATGCATGAAGAATTAATCTAACAAGTGTAGGAGTTTAAAATAGGGGCAAAAACTCACTGAGTTTCAGGAGTGAATTCCACCAAACATTTAAAGAATTAATGCCAATCCTTCCTAACTCTTCCAAAAAACTGAAGAGGAGAGAACATTCCCACATTTATTTTACGAGGCCACCATAACCCTGATACCAAAGCTAGGTGAGAACACTGAAGAATAGAAAACTAAAGGTCAATATCCCTGATAACACAGATGCAAGACTTCTCAACAAAATACTAACAAACAGAATTCAACAGAACAATAAAAGAATCATACACCATAATCAACTGGAATTTGTACATGAGATGCAAGGATGATTGAATGTACGCCAATCAGTATATATGATACATCACATTAATAGAAAAAAAGATAAAAATAACATGATCATTTCAATAGATGCAGAAAAAAACACAGAAGACAACATCCTTTCATCATAAAAACTCTCAACAAATTGGGATTATTAATCCTTTCAACTAACTAAACTAACTAAAGATTATCAACTCAACTAAAGATTCTTCTAAAGAGTAAATCTCATGAATAGATCACATCTCTATTAGAAGTGTTGAAGATAGCACTAGCCTTATTTCAGAACCCCTGTCATGTTGTCATGGTGGTGGTTCGTGTGTGTGTGTGTGTGAGAGAGAGAGATAGAGAGAGAGAGAAAGAGTGGGGGGGGGGATATTTAAAGTATGTCTCCCTTATAGACAATAAACAAAAAGAAACAGGGACTTGAATGTTTGTTGGTCTACTAATTCACCCTCACCTCCTGGAATATTGTCAGCTTTATAATAAAGTTCTCAAATGGTTCTTTAATGGATGATGAAAATAATCATCCCTTAGTTATATTTATCAGTTTCATTCAAAAGTAAAGATAATATATTTACTAGCAGGGAACCAAGAGTGAAAAACAAAATACTGAAAACATTTAACCTAAAAATCTGTGCTAGACCTAAGTACAGAATTAGAGTTGAGAAGGGAATGTTTAAAAAAAGTGTCAATCCCAAACTGGACACTTCTAAGAGTTGATGGGAGTTCAAAAACTAATTAACTCTACTTTATATACTTTTATGAAATATTTATTGAACCGAATGTTGGGTTTACTATACCATTTATTTTAAAAATATTTATATTCAAAATATCACTGAAAATAAATTCCTCCTGTAAATTGACATCTATCTACATTTATTAAACTGAAATTGCATGAACATTTTATTGATTATATGAGCTTTAAAAACAGCATAAATAAAATTATTATTCTGTAGTACATTTCTATATCTTAAAATTTATAATATTATCTGACCTAATATTTAATATTCTGTAACTAGCATTTTCTGAAAAGTTTGTTTCTAAATCGTCTTATTATTCTTTTCATATAAAGTTGCCTACAATAGTCTTCAAAGTTGCATTTTATGATTAACAAATTTTAAATATCTTACGCCTTTGTTTATTCTTTGTTGTAGACCATAATTTTTTAAATTTAGGAAACACTTTCCCTACAGCTTACCTGGTAAAGTCAGAGGGAATTCTTAATTATATGTATTTGTTTTTGAAATGTGTACATATTATCCTAAATATTTTCACAAGTATAATCTCTTTTGCCTTCAATAGATTACATTTTTTTACAAATAGTATTTAAATGAAAGAAACTTGCTAAACTGGATGACTCTTTATATGCTTTGTCAAATTTAGATGCTACAAAATGTTTAGGACTCAATGTAATTCCTTTATGCTATGAAATATAATTTTATTCAGTTACAAGTAGGAGCTCCTTTGAAAAAAAATATCCCCAATTATAACATTTAAAATTTGATTCTGGTACACAATTTAAAACCCATCATTTAATATTTTTACTTGTGTCCTTGACAGTAAAGTGATACATTTTAATGTTTTTTTTATTCCAAATCTTTTATTTCAATAATTGTATTTCAGTGCAATCTTAAAAACTGAAAAATTTTGGAGCTATCATTATTAACTAATTAATTTAAAGAGTTTACAAAAGTTATAAGCAAAAAAGACAAACAAAATCAGAGAACTCATTAAAATAAAAATCAAAACATTTGTAAGACACTTAGATTGATTTATAAATTCTTATGTTTTAAAATTCCAACTGATAATAGGCAGGACAGAATAAAATACATGCTGAAGTATCTTTTTGTCTTCAGTAGCATCTTCCTCACTAAAATTAGTTACAGTAAACTATACAGAGAATATATTTATACATTTTGAAAACTGGCTTCTGATTCAATTGACTCAATACTATAGTTTATTTGGAAGTATTTGAGAATTATGTCTGCAACAGAATCAATTCCAAGTACATTTCATTTATAGGTTTTTTTCCTGTGCACCTTTGCAGAAAATCAATTAACTGTGTATATGAGTATCCTTGTACTTTGCAGCAGAGAGATCTTGCATGTATGTTGTAGGATTTACACCTATGTATTTAATTTTTGTGGTGTAGTTGTGAATGGTACTATTAAAATTCAACTTCCAAGTTTTCATTTCTAAAATACAGAAATAGTATTGCTTTTTGTATATTTAACTTGTGTTCTGGAGGCCTTGTTAAACTCATTTATTTGTTGTAGTAGCTTCTTAACAGATTGTGTGCAGTTCTGTATGTCGATAATTATGTCTGAGAACAGGGTTTTTAAATCTCTTCTTTTCCAGTCTTTTAATTTGACTTTTTTGTTTAATGAAGATTTTTAATAATAAGATTTTAATAATTAAGTGAGAATCTTTTTTGCTATAATGCTATATGTATCCTGGAAAATTGTCTTTGTGTTATCACCTCAAAATAAACAGTTTTATCATCATTATTTAATTTTTAACTGAATTTAAGTAGCATTCATAAAATGCCAGATATTCCACCTTTAAGTTCACCCTGTAAATTAGCTGTTCCTCCCAACCCCATACCCATTCTGAGCTTCCTCTGGTCATGCCCCTCCCCATGGGACAAGGTGTCTATAGGGACGATTGGAAATAACCAGACCAAACACCACTCCTCAGATACCTGAGGGGTATATATACAGAATCTTTACAGAATATACACAGACTCTTTTAAAGTTGTTCTTGTGATTATGTTGCATAGTTAGTGAAAAGTAACAAGAACATGATCACAAAACCCATGTCAAGAGATCCACATTATTGTTATTATGTTTCTCTCAAGAAAGTTTATCATATTCAGTGTTTATACTATTTTTTCTTTTGATGTGTGTATGTGTATGTCTATCTTTTCTCAGTGGTTGACTGCAAACTCATTGAGAGGAGAATTGTGAGTCACTCATCTAGGTATCATCTAAACCATATTGCAGGTTAAATGTTTATTGAATATATGTTTTTCCCATAAAAGCTAGGAAATGTGAAATTGAGATTTTCAAAAGCCAAAGAGCTACAATATATGTTATATGAAGTTGAGAGTTTCCTTTCATTTATCTTAAGACATATTTTTTTGTTAGTGATGCCAGAAACTGGAAAGGCAAGCTATAGCCTCTCCACACCTGATTGTAGTTTTATTTGTAACCAATATGAATTTAATAAGTATTCAGTAATTCCTTGTTTTAGAAATCCAGCATTTGTTAGCATGTTTTCTTGTGGTGAACTAGTTTGTATTTTTAAGCCTCCAAATTAAGTGCATTTTAAGATGTAGACAGTGACACAGAAATACACCTAAGACTATAATTGGTAGTAAAATAACACAGTTGTGTCTGTTTTCATGTAAATTACTGCTATTATGAGTTATGGTGCTTCCTGAAATTGTAAAATAATAGTTGGGTTATAATTTTAGTAGACAGTAACTATTGCTGCCCCTGAGTATTCATTATAGATACCAACTATTTATTCGAAGGATATGGCTTTTTACTTAAAAGTGTGGCATCTTGACAAGCACATCTGACAGCATATAAGTACTTATTAGAAAACTAGACACCAGATCTACATGCTTTACTCTGTTCGGACAAATCTATAGCATTTCAGTTTGTTTAAAATTCATTTTAAAAGTGGCAGAGACATTAAAAGTGTCTTTGTATCACCATACATAGCATAATGAGAATTATTAAATCAACCATCCCTGACCTTCTCCCCAAAAATAATATTGTATTTTTTGTATACCAATATTTTGAAAATGGTGAATTTTGTTTTATATCAGTATCAATAGTACGTCTTGGTTCCAAATATAATTAGGGTTATAAAAAGTGCTAATTGGCATATACTCACGCCAAGAAATCATCATTTGGGCTTGGTGGTTATATTTGTTTTGAAGTTCTCATGCCTTGATGACCTCCAGGACATTAAAACATCATTTCTTGTGCTTATTTAAAGAAATAATGATTTCAATAATTTTTGTCATATTAATATGCAAATTAATTAATCAAAAACATTTTAATGAAATCACTTAAGGTACTGTTAGTTTATTATTTCTTTGTGGAATTTCCATTTACATTTTGCCTTAAACTATAGAAAAATTATTACAACAAATAATGGTTTTAAATTTTATATCTTATTTGGTTTATATATAATATGCAGTAGAAGTACAGATTCTGTAATGGTCTTGCTTTCAGAAATGGATAAAGTTAAATATTTTAAGATTAAAGGATGGATAATTTAGAAGAGAAAAATAAATGGTATAAAAATACAGATTTGCTAAAAACTCTCCAGAAAAAGAATATTCTTCAAAAACATGATTTTATTAAGGCTATCCTTCTAATCAAATAAGATGGAGACACATACTAAGCCAAATAATGAAGCTGCTTAAGATTAAGTAGAAAGCTGCTTAGACAAATCTCGAGGTGACACTCAGCCCTTATTTCTTTTCCAAGGACTGCCTGAGTGGGACCTGCAGCCCGTGCTGACTGCAATACAGGCCTCATGACCATCACTGATTGAAGGAGGAAGGTGCTCCTTATCCAAATGGGGCCAGTGGATGACTTTTTCAATGGAACTTTTAAATGGGGTCAGTTTTTGGCAAATATTAGATTATGGGGTGTTGGCTTGAGGCCATGGGAGTCCTGTAGGAGCAGCTGTGATTATTCATGAATAACCAAAGCAGAGGAACTGCAGAGAAAGAGGGGAAGACTCCTGAAGATTCCTGAAGTAAGAGAGTTGAGGTCCCAGACAGACTGCGACAGTCCCAGGTGTGGTTCACTTAGACTTAAATTTTATGATACCTTTAAATATTCCTAAGAAGTATACTTTTTTTTCCCCCCCAATTTAAACTTGTTCAAGTGGCTTCTTTTCCTTGAAACCAAGGATTATTGATTAAGACTTTTCTTCACTCAGTTTAATCATCCTCCTACCATAGATTCAGCAAATATTTGATTTTGGCATATATCTTACAAATTCACTGTAATTGAGATAGTGTTGGGGCTTCCCTGGTGGCGCAGTGGTTGAGAATCTGCCTGCCAATGCAGGGGACCCGGGTTCGAGCCCTAGTCTGGGAAGATCCCACATGCCGCGGAGCAACTAGGCCCGTGAGCCACAACTACTGAGCCTGCGCGTCTGGAGCCTGTGCTCCGCAACAAGAGAGGCCGCGATAGTGAGAGGCCCGCGCAACGCGATGAAGAGTGGCCCCCACTTGCCACAATTAGAGAAAGCCCTCGCACAGAAACGAAGACCCAACACAGCCATAAATATAAAGTAAGAAAGAAAGAAAGAAAGAAAAAACAGCAAACTTAAAAAAAAAAAAAAGAGATAGTGTTGTAGTTGATAAGAAAATTAATATGTTACATAGTATTAGAAATGCATCTATTCTAATAGCTTAATTTTACAGATGAATATAAAACCCAAAAAATGTTTAAAACATTGTACCAGATCATACAGATGGATGGCAAAAATAACTGGAATTAAACATGAAATGGTAGTGAGTATCAGGAAATCTGGGTTTAACTCCAAGCTTTACAGAAAATTATTTAGAAAACTTTACTTTATTAACAGAATACTGATTTAGAAAATGTAAACTCTTGTGAATATTCTTCAATTATATTATTCTATGACTTACAGGCAAGTGCTCTCAATCATGTAATTTTTTTTTGGTTGATACCTATGTAGTCTTATTGGTGGTGAACCAGTAAATGTATAAGAACTGGTTCTCTCTAAAAAAATGTGTGCATATACATACATTATTTTTAGTGTAAACTGTATTAATATAAAGCTTTTTAACACATAATTCAAATAATATAATATGCAATAGTCTTTACTGCCATTTTCGTATAGCCAGCTGATTCCCACAGAATGCTCTTGTTGATTTTGCTGAACTTCTACATCACCAGCCCACCACCTATAGTTGCAATTGATGAAAAACTGTCATTCCAAAATGAAAGTTATTTGATACTTTCATTTAAATTAATGAGGGAGAAAAAAGAAACGATGAAGATGTTGAAAATACAAACTCAACAATGAAGTGAATAGCTTCTTTTCTGATTCGGAAAAAAAGTTTTCAGAAAATGAAAGAATATTTCCTCAAATTTTTAAACTGTTCTCCATGCAATGGCTACAGACGCAATACACTTTTACATCTAAATTGCATTATTAATATTTTCTACATCACTTTCTGAAGTTTAGACAATTTCTGTTTTGTTTGGTTGAAACAATAACTCAAGGCCTGATCTGTAAAGCTTTCTGACTGCTGTGATATAAATATTTCCACTATCTGATTTCAAGCTGTGCAGCATTATTGAAGGCGATGTTTAGAAGAGATGCACGGTAGCACAATATTACACAGTATTCCCACACTAGACATAAATAACCTCATAACATATACTAGCAAACTGATTATGAAATAATGAGTTTTGAGTATTTATTACTTCTATTTTTAAGATAATAATTGTAATTTTATGTAATTTAATTTTCAAGTAATGTCATTATTTAACAACTTTTTCACACAAATTCCTGAAGATTTAACAATGGGCTCCCATGAGCCATTAGGAACTCGCTCCAACACACCTCCAGGACTCATGTATGATAAATAACAACTATAACGTCAGACACAGATGTTCTAAAAAAGTTACATCTAATGTGATACGGATAGGATTGCCAATCAGGATATTTAACTGGTGTGTGTTTGGTACCCGCCTACATTCATGTAAAACCCCTGCTGTATAACCAGCCAACTACCAGCTCTGGATACGAGTGTTCAAAGGAGGAGGAGATTATGCTGTATAATGAAGAGGGCCTACAGCTTAGGAGCAACTTGAACATAAGCAAAAACTCAGAGGCAGGAATAAGAAGGTATTTTGAGCTGATATGAGTGGGAAGTATGCACTGGGGACTATGCCACAGAGGTCTGAGAACGCGGGTTCAGGCACTGCTTGGAAGGCAGTGCAGTCAGTGAAGATTTTAATCAGCTCATTTGAAGTACTCAGAGCTGAAGAAGCAAATGTGAATCAACAGTTCCTATGTCCTCAAAGAGCTCAGAGCTTCAGTGAGCCGGGGGAACTCTCTGCCGCAGATCAAATCCAACACATCCTGGCTGAGGGCAGAAATGTCCATGAACGATGTACTATGGGAGGACGGGATGTCAGGTAATTGAATTTTCAGGAGGATTATGGAAGATATTGCCTGATGAACAGATATCTAAATTGGGTGACAGATAAGTCTGATAAAAGAAGAGGGTTCAGTGTCATTAAAAGCAAAGTGCAAAAGAAGAAAATGTGCGAAGGGAGAGAGTTTCAAAGCAATTCAATGGGGTAGAAACGGAGAAGGGTTACAAGGTTAGTGGCTGGATATTTAAGTGGAAATGGGAGTCAAACTGTGAAAGGCTGAGGAGTTTGGATTTTATCCTGGGGGAAAGAAGATTTGAGCTTTTAAAAACGGAAGCAGTTTCACTTCTTAAAATAGTAAATTTGATGGCTAGGTGCGGGAAGATCCTAATGTCAAGGAGGCTATTGTAATAATCTAAATGAGACGATGGTGCAGGACGCAGGCAGTAACAGGGGTGAGGAGATGCCACTGGGAAGAGATGCTCACATGAACTGAACCTGAACTGACGGCTAACGTTGGCAGGGAATGAGAAAGAGTGACATTCGGCCTAGAATGGCTAGTTTTAAAGAGTAGGTAGATGGTCATGCCATTTAGAAAATACAGGAGAGCAGAGGAGGTCTGTGAGGGAGCAGTAATATTTGGTGCTTTCATTGGTGGAGCTCTAGGTGCTGGCTGGACAGGAGATGGACCTGTGCAAAGAGGTGCAAACCGGGTCCAGATGTGTGTAAATGGCTGAGGTGCTGGCATAGATGCGAGGGCCATTTCAGATAAAGCCAAGAAGAAGATGTCGGATACAATGAACTGCGCCTTTCAACTTATCAACCAGATCCTAGACGACCACTGACGAGAGTCGCAAGAGCAGTGTGTGAAACTGGGGATTAACAATTTAAAATATGAGTGGGGGCTGAGGAAGTGGAAACACAGCCTCTTTCAAGCAGCTTGGTGGGGAAATAACGGAAGAAGACAGAGAGAGCTTGAGGAAGAGAGCGCTGCATGGCTGGGTGAGGCCAACGATTCTACGTCTTCGGGACTTGGTGGATCCACCTGTGACAATATTTTTGTACAGGGACTGTCACCTCAAGTTGTACTTTACGTGACAATTATGACAGCCCTTTGCAAGATGAACGTGACAACTGTAAATTAAAACAAATATATTCAGAGATGATAAAATGTTAACCTATGATTTCTTTTTAGCACCTTACTTCACTGATGGTGAAGTGTGGAGTATTATGCTTTTCATTACGTAAGTCTATGCCAGTCCTGTAGGAGAGATCTATCAGTTAAGTGAGGGCAACTAAGAAGGACTCATCTGTAAGAAATCCCAGGTGAGGGAGAGAAAAGACATGAACTACCAACACCAAGGTTAAACGGTTCTAATCTAAACAACGACCCTTTCGTCTGTCCAGCAGCACAGAAGTCACAGAAAAACAGAGACGCGGCTTCATCACCAAACTTCCCAGGTGCAAAGACTCCTAAGACTTTCCAGTTTGAGAAAAAGGCAGGCTCCTGAGCCACCACAACACATAAAATACATGTTGGCGGAACTAAAAATTTGCTAAATGATAGATTATATTTTTAACGTTCTCTCTATATATACACAGACATATATATGTGTATATATATATGTCTGTGTGTGTCTATATATACATATAAACACAATCTGAATGTTGGAAATAGAACAAGAGTAAAGCATTCAGGCCAAATCCTTTGCATTTTTGAATATTACACATATGTATATTTGGCTTTAAGACTTTTGATAGAAAACTAAACATACATAAATCTTCTGAATAATGCCATGCAAATTGCCTCATAGCTACCTTTAGAGACTGTTTTTTATTGCCGTTGTGTGTTCCTTTGTTGACCAGAGTCTTTTAAACTTCTAGTACTGTCGTGAGAACTGATTCAATTAACATTCAAAAGACACTAAGATTTTGTGAGGGATGTACACTTCAAATATTTGCAGTTCTCCAAATTTTAAGTGTGGAAATAGTTGTACAGGCTATTTTATTTTACTTATTTTATTTCTAAATAATACCTCTATTGAGATCTGTGTGTTTCCTCTGTACATCTTTATACACAACCATGTCGGGGAATTCCCAGGTGGTCCAGTGGTTAGAACTCTGCGCTCTCACTGCTTGCTGAGGGCCCAGGTTTGATCCCTGGTCGGGAACTAAAATCCCACAAGCCAGGCAGCACGGCCAAAAAAAAAAAAAAATACAAAAAAAACCCCATGTCTCTTTGATGTCCATGTTTACCTGAAAACTAAATTTTCAACCAATTCATAAGAAGTATTTATGGTGACTAGAGAGCCCTGGAGGTTTGATAATATGATTTTCGCATGCCTATGAAAACACAGGGATCATATGGATGTAAGTAAGCAATTCTGGCCTTTAGTTTGGCCTATGATTTTTAAGATGCCAAATCATCAATTACGTAATATCAAGAATGATTATTACACTCTCACCAGCTCTATAATTTACAAACATACAATTTGTGCTTTGACAAAATTATAGCTTGTTAGTTGTCAAATAATTATTAAAACCACTTGGACGGGGGTGGGTGCTTCCCTGGTGGTGCAGTGGTTAAGAATCTGCCTGCCAATGCAGGGGACACGGGTTTGAGCCCTGGCCCGGGAAGATCCCACATGCCGCAGAGCAACTAAGCCCGTGCGCCACAACTACTGAGCCTGCGCTCTAGAGCCCGCGAGCCACAACTGCTGAGCCCGTGAGCCACAACTACTGAAGCCTGCGCGCCTAGAGCCCGTGCTCCGCAATAAGAGAAGCCACCGCAATGAGAAGCCCGCGCACCGCAATGAAGACCCAACGCAGCCAAAATAAATAAATTAATAAATAAATTAATTAATTTAGGAAAAAGAACAAAACTAGGGGTCTAATTGATACCCACAATTTTGTATTTCATGCACTATGGGGTCCCCTTATGAATTTTTCAAAACTGTGATAACTTTAGTTCTTTAAAATGATGGTAGTAAAAAGAATACAGACTGTGTTTATATCATGTAGATAGCTATTTTTTTGTAGTCATTTATTGAAAACTAAATATTTTATCAAGTATTCCACCAACAGTAGGTGGTCAGACTCAAATCAAATACATGTACATTTTATCCCAAAGTTTAAAACCTATATAGCTTTAGCTAAAGCAAATGCTAAATGAGAGAACAGCAAGATCAGAGTAAAGGGGGAATATGCTGTTCTAAAGTGAAGCTTGGCTTTATTGGGCGGATCCTAGTTTAAATTGCAACGTTCAACTGGAATAGAAAACCTAGTCTTAATTTAGTCTCTGTTCTCTAAAATATTCAGATGAGGATAAGCTGGAGGGGGCTCAGGAAAGGACTTTACGGAGATCTCGGCATATATTTGTGTAGTGTTGATGCAGGAAACTAAGACACCCACAAGGGAAAAGAATAGGACCAACCCTCCAGGGAGAGAGATGGCAATTGCCAGCCAGGAAATCAGAACCTTAACTAAACCTCCTGGACTTCAAAAGCAGGCTTCATTTTCACCAAAAGGACTGTAATTCACTTATACTATATATATGAGACTTAGGGCAGAGAGCCAATTTCAGATGAAATTTACTTTTGTAAATTTGGTTCCTGGTGTGTTGCCAGGCTAAAGTAATTAGGCGAAGCTGAGCCCATAGAAAGCTGGAAGGATACACAATTGGGAGGAAGTGAAGAAGTCAAGGACAAACACAAAGCTAACTATCTAAACTGTGTGATAGAGTTTGGGCACAGAAAACTGTAAGAAATTAATGAGCTTTTTACAGAGTGCACTGAGGGATAAATAGGTATCAGACCATTTGTGACATCATGATTATAATTATTCCCAGCTATTTACTACCCCATTCCCCGAAGAGGATTATTTATCAATTGCTTGGCCTGGTTCAGCAATGCCTTCCAGCAGGGAGAGGGAAGAGTGCATTTACTTAAGCCATGGACTTGGCCATGTGCTTTCTCTTGGTGAGTGATGTGACAGGATGTCAATTCCAAACAAAAGCATTGAGAGCCACTGAAGGTTTTATCCAACTCTGTTGTTTTGTTGTTTGTTTTTAATCTGCCACAAGGCAGCATGTCACAATACGGAGTGATTCCTTTTCATCCTGAAATGAAGAAAAAAGTGGAGCATGAGTAGATCTGTCAACAACTTCAGCCAACGTTAGAGGAATAAATATGTGCTGGTGTAAGTCACTGATACTTTGGGGTGGTTTACTAACACAGCAAGGCTGAGTAGTTCAGAAATTGTACAAGAAGTGAAGCACTGCCACACAGAAAAAACAACGTATGTTTTATTGGCTCCAGGGCTGTGCTATGGGCATGAAGTAAACTATAATTGAAGGATGGAAAATGGCAACTCATTTTGTGCATTGATGAAATTTTATGTATTAATGACATTGGTAACAGGGTTTTCTACAATAACATTTAAGCCATTTAAGGTACGTAATTAACTTGTGACTTTTGGCAAAAGGGATAAGACACAGAACTTGATAAAGTGTGCTTTTGTTATTGGCTGGATTTAAGAAAACAAAGATGAAAACAGAAGAGAACTCACTAGTTAGCAAGGAGTAAAAGAGGAATAAGACAATGTAGACAACTAAGGACTTGCAGGGTTGAAAAACTCAACTGTTTCTAATAGGTTACCAATAAGTGATAAAACTTGGAAGTACTCTAACCAGCTAAGACTAATTAACCCAGAGCAAAGACCAAATTAAGATACAGATTCACCTTCCTATGGGAAAGTAGAGAGTTCCTGTGAAAATTTTCATAAGCCAAAATAGTATAAAGTGAAGAAGCAATTACCTTAGAACACATGTTGCTAATGGATGCACAGAATAAACTATGACCAAGCACAGATGCTCATGGACAGTTCAAGGCTCTGGCAGCTTGATGCTGAGATGCTAAGTGTGGTTCCCTGGGAGGAAGCTCGCCGGGGCCGTGCTGGCTGCCCTGGCTGTGCACTGTCTCTGCAACAGCTCACTGCAAAGCACAGGTGAAAAGCTATTTTCCCTTTTCGCCTTTTTTTGTAAGAGCTAAAATCCTCTTCAGATTTTTCTGTTAGTGAAAACAGGTACCAATATAAAAAAACAGGTCTTTCGTAAAAGCGAAGTGGCCTACAGCAAACTTTCCAAAAGCAGGGGATACCTATAATTGTCATCTTGCTCTTGTTTAAAAAGTCTGAATAGATTATGGTAGCTACAGATAAATCATTTCAGTTGAAAAAAATATGTCACAGAAAACATACCAAGGGTGGCTTCAGAGCGAAGTCTGATAAACTCAATGTGGCTTTAAATAAAGACAAGGCAGAAGAAGAGGGCCAGGGGCTGCCTCAGGAAACACTGTGAACCTATACAGGAAAATAATCAGAAAAAGAATGGATATTTGTATATGTATAACTGAATCACTTTGCTCAACACCTGAAACTAACACAACATTGTAAATCAACTATACTCCAATATAAAATAAAAATTAAATTAAAAAAAAAAAGAAGGCACTGTGTGCCGGTTTGCACATGGAAATGACTGGAATCAAACAGATGAAAAGTAAAGTTATAAAGAGGGATGCACTGTCAAAAGAACCACCAACATGAATTAATCGAGGCTGTGACCATTTGAGATGTGTAACAGCTTTGTAGAGATGTATAGCTTCCGAGAGTAGTAAGCAAGCTGTTCAAGCACAAACGAACGTGCGTTCTTCAGTGCCCTCTTCAGAGATAACCAAGTTTAATTGTATAATAAATAAAACTTGTCCAGGAAGTAGAGCTGAGAGCCACTGAGAAGAACAGATTGGAGAGCTTCCAGGAAGCAAGATTAGGTCATAATCAAGAAATATTTTATGTTCCTTGAAAAACCTGGCCAACAGAATTCCAGAATTACTATGGGCCGCTGATCACCATATGCCACTCATTTGTCCCATTTCTGAGTAACACTGTTAATCGTGGATATCTGACCCTTATTCCTCTATTATCATTGAGTATATGGAAATCAGAATGCAGAGTGAGTGTGTGTGTGTGTGTGTGTGTGTGTGTGTGTGTGTTCACGTACCACCAAAATTTAAAAAGCCAGATTTGGACCTGCAATAGAGATTATCAACACATTTTGAAATTTGAATCTGATTGTCATGACTGGATTGGATTTTGTCACATCTTCCTTGGGGAGGGGTTGGCAATATTTAGCACCTGGAAAAAAGAGAAGCAAATGTTTGTGACTAAGACGATAGACGCTGTTCTTTGCACTACTGTTTTCTTTGTTTTCCTCTTCCTTTTAAGCGGATAATGCATCACTGTGTTGTTCCACAACCGCCATGCCTTCTGGGGGAAGGAATATACTTCTCCACCCATGAACGTGAACTTGGCCACTTGGCTTATTTGGCTCATATATGTGTGGGCACAAGGACCGATAGACCAGTTCTTCAAGGCAGCTTCAGCTTTAAGAGTCATGATGTATTGGCTTCAGGATCTCTTGCTTTTTTTTCCTCTTCCAGCAGAAGACCATACCCCATATGGGGGGCAGCTTCTCCAGTCTAGACCACGAAATGAAAGAGAAATGTGGAACTACCACTGACTCAAAACTCATATGTAATGACAGCAAGAAATAAACCTTTGGAGATATTCTGGTCATTTGTTACTGCAGCAAAGATGACAAATAAGACAGTATAATGAGATACATTGTTAGCTTTTGAGAACATTGTTGATTAAATGAGGTGTAAAAGAATTTTCCTTAAAGTACTAAGGGAATTCACACATTAGTTTTTTATTTTGAATTTATAGGCTTCCAGATAGCCCCAGAAATAAAAAAAAGAAAGTATTTGAGATGGTGAGTTTGAACGAATAGAACATTCCACACAAATAAAGCCTAAAGTTATCCTAGATTTGTGATCCAAAAACTGCACATGAAAAATAAGCCTGCTAATGCTCTATAGGTAAAACTACTGGCCAAGGCTTTCATCTTATAATTAATGAATACATTTCTGAAATAATTGTTTGGAAGCCCAGATAATAAACTAACAATGCTGAATAGAGAAGAAATGGAGGGATATGGTAGGTATAAGCAAAAGCAACTAGGTACTAAAGCACTCTTCCTGGAAAATGTTCTGTAATTGCCCAAAGTACTTGCTTAAGAACACAAAAAAAGCATATTTAATTACAGAATACTTAGGACTTCCATTTAAGACTGCTTTTAATTAGAAGATCACTCGTTTTTAAAAAATTTTACAGATATGCTATGTATAAGTTAAATTTTTATATTTATCTAGTCATTTAAAAATCTTTGATATGTTTTGAAATAATAAGACCCTGTAGTTGTTCTGTACTTTAAAATTATGAAGCACATAAACAAATATCATTAAATGCGACACCTGTTGCACCCTGGAGTAGAAGGATGAACGTATGTTGTTATTTCAGCTTTCCAGAATGAGAACCTAAGGCTCATTGAGATTACAGTACTTGCCTAAGCTCCCATGACGAACACGAGTTGGAAATGAAGACACTTACCCATATCCAGACTTCAAGACCAGCGTTTTTTCCTTGATATTAGTATTCTTTTCTCATACTAAAGTTAAGTTTCTTCTTGGAAGAAAGTTGTTGTTTTTCCCTTACTATATGTCATTATTTTCATTACTTCCTTCCTACCTCTCCCTCTTTTTTTCCCTCCCTCTCTCCTTCCCTTCCTCCTTTCATCAAGGGATTAGCTTCCACTATGGCCTAGGCACCAGGATGGTTGCTAAAGAAACATAGATGGATAAAAGCTTTCTTTGTCTTCAGGAATCATAAAGTCATAAGGATGGACTTAAAGTAACTACTAGAGTGTCAGACTCTATGAAACAAGCATGCATACATAACTATGGCAGCACACAAAACGTATAACCCAGTTACAGTTGGTATTTGAGGAAGGCTTTCAGAAGGCAATGACAGCTAAACCATAATTTAATAGGATCATAAAAGAAATGGGGCAAGAGTAAATGCAGTGCAAGTCAAAAGGGCAGCAGGTGAAAAGACAAGAAATCCAAAAGATGTGCACGTACTGTGTTTTGCAAGCAGGTGTATGACCTAAATTACATTGGAAAAATAGGCATGGTGAGAGGTTAGAATGTAAATGTAGATGGGATCAGATTACGACATTTCGATTTTGTTTTGATAGCAATGGGGAACATTTAAATGATTACATGACTGAAAGATTAATGACATGTGCCATTTTTGGAAGGAGTGTAACTCATATAGTTTCTATCTCAGAAATATAGTCTCCTTAACCTGCAGTGACCCCCTGTCTTCCAATACAACCAGTTCATAACCCAGTTGTGTGTGGGTGTGTATCCTCAATACAAGATTTTGTTAATTCATAATAGACATATTTCACGCTACAGATTGTTCACCAGTAAGAAATTAAAAATATCTAAAGTAAATGCCGAGTCAATCTTAAAAGATACTTTTAATGACTTCCAACAGGCTGAATGTCATCATTTCACCTTATATTTTATCCATAGTTTATTCTCCTATTTTCCTAGTTGTTTTTCTACCCATCATCATTTTTTTCAAAATAGATAACCCCAGCTGAGCCAAACCTCCATGGTTACTTGAGAATAGTATCCCTCAAGAAACCAAAACAATATCCAAATTTTTAAGTAGTATCTCCTTTGCCTAACACTTTTATTCTGCCTCTGTCTTAGGGTGTGACAAGCAGTGTTTCTTCGACTTGGAGCCAACTAGTATTTCCTGGGGAAAACAGACAGCCATACATTCACACACATTAAATATTAGTATTTCCCACTCTAATACAAACACACACAGCCATGTGTACCACATGTAAACCTGGACATGGGTATTTGCCACAGAGTGGCAGTTTAAAGAGAGGGGAAACAATATGCCATTTTACTATTCTACTTTGGTACCCTAGGGAGGAAAGTAGAGCGATAATATGCTATGCTCTGCACCTGGTAAAAGCATTCTGAAAGCTATGGTGGAGTTTTGGTTAAAGATATTCAGCAAATATGTGGGTATATGCAAATTAGTGATCCTAATAATAAATGATGAAATGTATAGTTCCAAGTAGCTTAGATTCCAAAAGAAACAATCATATGAAGAGTGTAGTATAGGATAGAAGCAAAAACCTCTGTTTTAAGAAGGTCATGACGTGGGGCAGGGGGCTAAAGTCCTAGGACCACAATGAACCATATTTTTAAAAATATTTCCTCTACATGAACTATGTAGAGGCATCTCCATAATTCTGATAAATATAAATGAGTGCTATATTTGTTATAGTTTTAGTAGCAGCATATTCATGCATCACATGAATAAAGACCCTGAAATGCTTTATTTAATCAATAGGAAGAACCTGATAAAAGTCTACTATTTGCAGTCTACTATTTGCAGTCAATTTCCTCACACCAGTGGTAGAGCTCTGTTTTAACTGTAATTCATCGTCATAATAGAACCTTCATGAAAACCTAGCAACTTTTCAGGCAAGCAGTTTGAAAGACTAAAGATCTCCTAAAACTCATGATTTCTTTTTCTTCTTTTTATAAATTTATTTATTTATTTATTTATTTATTTTTGGCCGCGTCGGGTCTTCGTTGCTGCGCGCGGGCTTTCTCTAGTTGCGGAGAGCGGGGGCTACTCTTCATTGCGGTGCGCGGGCTTCTCATTGCGGTGGCTTCTCTTGTTGCAGAGCACGGGCTCTAGGCGCACGGGGTCAGTAGTTGTGGCTCGCGGGCTCAGTAGTTGTGGTTCGCGGGCTCTAGAGTGCAGGCTCAGTAGTTGTGGCGCGTGGGCTTAGTTGCTCCGCGGCATGTGGGATCTTCCCAGACCAGGGCTCGAACCCGTGTCCCCTGCATTGGCAGGCGGATTCTTAACCACTGCGCCACCAGGGAAGTCCCAACCCATGATTTCTTAGGAGAAGAGAACATTACTCTAAGAAAACCATTTCCAAATTATTTGATATTCACCTGAAGCCTAGCAGCTGCCACCCAGCTCTCTGTGTCTGACAGCTTTTTGCAGTCAGCCTTGCATGCAGAAATAAATAGTAGCAAGATATATCTCCTTATAAAATTTGATAGTTTCTTTTCCATAATATTTACTTTTCAAGCCAATGTAACTGACGGAAAAATTTACTTGCAATTCAGTCACATATTTCTGACTGGCATGACATGCAATAAATCACAAACTATAACAAAATAGATGAAACTAAACAAAATACTGTGAAGATGAACTACGGATCTCCCTGAAATATATAATCACATTTGTCCACAAAGGTTTTTATTCTATACATGACTGGGAAGATATATGTAAAAATAAAACCTAATGGTGACGTTTACATAAATAAAATGCATTCCTCTTTAATGTTTCCTGCATTCAGAAGAACCTACAAATCATAAAAGATCCTTGGTAGTTTTTATTTATTCATTTTTTATGTATTTTGCAACACTGCAGCCCTTCGCACAGCTTAAAAATTCCTGTGTTTTATGCCACTTAGGTGCCTGGTCACTCAAATTGACAGACATATCCCAACGCAGATTTTTTTCAATGAGCGAAATGAGGATGGAAATAAAAATCTATCTACCAGAAGAATTGATTCCTAATGGAAAAAAAAAAATCCTCTCTGCCCTTAGTGCTGTCTGTTGACTGAGAAATCATAGATCAAAATCCTACCTATAAAATATTGAAGGAAAACCTCTTCAGACCCAGACTAGTGCTTTAATGACTTGTGCATACTAAAGACTGTTTGAACCGAAGATAAATTCAGAAAGTTATCCCAGGATCCAATTTTGTCCAAGCCAAAGGCCATCTGCCCAGTAAGTCTATAATCCTGATTGTGTTGTGTGTGTGTGTGTGTGTGTGTGTGTGTGCACGTGTGCATGCACGTGTAGAGGAAGAAAAAGAGAAAGAGATGTGCTCACGCCGTGTTGCATATCAATTTCTCTAGGAAAATAAGTATCAGTGTTATACGGAACACATTTCTATATTTTTCAATAGATAAAACATTAAGGGAGTAAATTAATAGATTTCAGAATGTAAACCAAATATAAAAGTCATTAGTTTTTAACAGGTCCTCTGTTTTATAATACTAAGCTAAATCAGCATACAAAAACTATTTTAACATAATGCCCATTAATCTATGAAGAGCTGAAAAATACTGGCAAGTGAGCTCTTTCATATGTATTAGGTTTTCAAAAGCCATTCTTCTGATTTGGGTATTATGTCTATTTCTTTTTTTTTTTTCCCCATTCATTTTCCATTTTTTCTTCATTTATTCACTGACAAATTAACCAAATGGATAAATAACACCTAATAGATAGCCTGGATAATTTGAAAATACAAATCAAACTCTACACATAATACACATCAAACTCAACTTGTTACAAATTGATTGCATTATCTATTCTCTGAACCCCCTATGCATATAACAGCCCAATCCACATTTAAACTTCCTCTTCTTTTTTCTTAAAGAAAAATCCACTATTCTTCTCAGATTTACTATTACTTCCTCTAAGCTACTTGTTGAAATCAACAGATGTGCCTAGGGAAAAAATGGTCACAAATACCATGTCATACCTGTGGGTTAAGCTCCTCTGGACCTTGATATCACAATTCTTCACTTCCTGGTTAGCTCTTGAGTCCCTTCAAAAAAAATGTTTTATAATATTTTTCAACTCTTCTAAATGACATCAGCAGAAAGATGGGACCACATCACCTAATCTGCCATTCTGGGAAGAATAGCCAAATCCGGCCCTGGTTCACATACCTGGTGGTACTTCAAGGCTCCAGGAGCCCTGCGGGGAGTTCACGTCCAGCTCCTACAGTTTCTGCTGTGTCTCCAGTCTTTTCTGGAGCCAGGGTGCATTCCTCCAGTTACCAGCCCCAAAGCACATACAAGCCCCATCACTAACTGATGTGGCATCAGTTCACACTTAATGGCTTTGATTTCTCTCTTTGTTTCTGTTCCAAGACAGAATTTCCCATTCCTTTTGAAGCCTGACCATGTACGTGTGTCACTGTGTACTGAGAGGGGGACTGCACGTGTCAGCTCAGGCTGTCATCAGGACTGAGCTTTGAAATTTGATTTCCACAGTATAAAGTCTGCCTTTTACTGCTTCTACTATAGAAATGTATTCTGACATTAGACTTAAATTCTTTTGAAGTCCTGCCATAGATCATTTATTTCTCTTAATTTAAAGAAATTATTTTTTTCTTCATGTTCTGTTAAATTCTAATTGGAGCCTGTGGAATTTTCAACTCCACTTGATTTTCTCCGGAGGATCTTGGGGCTCTTATAGTAGAGGCTATGTCATCTCGCATAACATTAAAAATGACAAATACGTTGAAATTGTCTCCTGGACTCTGACACAGATAATTTCTAGGAATAGATTTTGCTTCTGAGGATTCATATAATACTTCTTTATCTGGTTCTGTCTTGTATTTACCAATAACACTATTATTTTATTTTTTCTTTAAATTTTTACCTTGACCAGCTAAGATTCCTCTCAAAGATTTGTTATCTCATAGCCTTGTCTACACAGTATACTTGGGGGGGTGGCCCAAATCCTTCCTCAGTTTGGTAAATTCTCAGTTGTATAAAGTACACAGCTTCTATCAAGTTCTCACCTACTTAGAGAACTACGTGTGCTGCTGTAACTCCAACTTAAGAGATGTAGTCTTTCCTTCATGGCCTAGTTTTCACATATTTTAAATATATAAATAGTTAAATATTAATTCCTGTATGAACTGTAATTATGGTAGCCACCTCCACTCCAACCTTCCCTCTTTTACTTGGAATCAGTTCTGCACTTCCCAGAATGCTATTAAGTCCTCACAATCCTTGCCATTTCCTTCTCTACCTCCACACTCTCATTTCCCATCCAGTCGATTTTTGATTTACGAGATGTCCAATATCTGAGGGAATGCAGAAAAGTGGAGAGTTTGGGGCAGTGCTCTAGTTATAACAAAGACCAGGGCTTTGGTTTCTGACTGATACCAACCATGGGTCTCTAAATCGAGGATTGGAAACTACTAAAGTAGGTACAAAGAGCCTTTAACCTGTTTTCAGGAAGTGTCTTTTGTAAGAAATAAAGCCTACATGAGCCATTGACTAAACAGTGTGTGTGTACTGAAGGAGGGCAGAATTTGCCACCCCAAAATATACCTCTTTGGCAAAAGGATTATTATAGGCTGATTACTTTTAAGAAGCAGCAGACCTAGGAAAAGCTCTGAAAACTGAGTAGAAGTTACCCTTTTGTAAGAGACATTTACATTTATATGGGAAATCTCCATTCGAAAGGGTGTCTCCCTCTTTGTTATGAGGAAGAGAAGGATGACCAAATCTCCAGAAACTCTTATCAATGGAGAAGACAATGCCCTAAATCTGCGTAATAACCTTACCCTTATGTACTGTGCTCTTCCTGACAGCCGCCCAGAGCTGGCTCCCCCATGCCCCAACTGGACACAGTATTTAAGGTGGTGGCTTGGGCCATTTTGGGGAGTCACTCACCTTCCTGGGTCTCTCCCATGTACACAGGAGGTATACATGTTATTAAACTTCTGTCTGTTCTTCTCCTGTTAATCTTTTATTACAATGGGGAGGGGCGGTGTCTCAGCCGAGCCCTAGAAGAGTAGAGGGAAAATTATTTTTCATAACCTATAGTGTAAATTACATTCATCTGTATTATAGTGTATAGCACTCTCTAAAAAATCTGACATTATATAGGTTTCCAGTGAAACTTTTTAATAGTTCATGAGTTTTTATCTTTTTTGACCATCTTTCAAATTATCTAAATGACAATGCTACATCAAGGACATCTGAACTTAATCCATTTCAAACCAGACCCTCCCAGTAAAAATACTAAGACCTGTGGAGTGCTCACTGCATGCTAATCACCAAAGTAAATGCTTTAGAAGCATTTTCTCATTACCTTTTCAAGAGTCTTTTTTGGGTAGGTGGTCTTCCTAACCTCTTTTTCCCTATAGGTAAGCTGAGAAATAGAGGAGCTAGAAAATTAGTAGTAAGTTAGGAAAAAGGAATGGTAAATTCAGCCTTTTGGCTTCAGAAACTAAACTCTTAACAAAGGTGCTAAAGTCCTTCAAAGAGGGTAGTATGAAGTTCTATGAATTTCTAGTGAAAATAATTAACAAATGTAGCAATTGAATTATAGAAGGTATTCTTAGGTGTCAAGACTATTACGAAATATTTGCTCAGCTGCAAATAACTGATATTTACTCACAAATACACATGGATGCTTATATTTTAATAGTAAATATATATTTCTCCCTTCTGGTTAACATTTACTCTAATTGCTGTTTTGAAAATATTGTTTTCTCTAATGTTATCTTTTCAATAACAAAGGGTTAAAATGGCAAGTGATTTAAGCTTTTGTGGTTTGTGGCCGTTGTGAAACATGTCTGGAAAATTCTTTGACGCTCCTCTCGTTGAAAGGTGAGGTCTATGTCAGCTCGCCTTGGATACGAACTCTGACTGTTTGACCAACAGAATACAGTGGAAATTACACTTTACGGTGTACAGGATCGACCCTTAATAAACTGGCAGATTCCAGTGAAGTCATTTGTGAGCCGTTCATTCTTGAGTCCTAGGCACCATTCCTAAGGGAGCTCAAACGGGTCGTGCAGATGCCCGTGTGGAGGGTGGAGGGACTCCAGGGACGTTGCCCCCCTGCCTCCCAGAGCTGCCACCTGCCAGTCATCATCAACCTGTCCGTCATGTGAACTAGCTCTCTTAAGAGTGGAGTTTCCAGTTCAGAGTTGAGCCAACCTAGCCGGTGCCACTTGGGGAAGAGGTAGCTGTCCCCACCAAGCTCTGCCCAAATTGCAGATTTTGTACAGAATGAATGATGGTTGTAGGGGGAAGTAACAAATTTGGGGGCAATCTATAATAAAGCAATAGCTATCTGACCTGAAGGCTCTGAGACGCATCTATTTTCAATGTACTCACAAGTAGACAATCTCTGCTCCCGAGATGTGGAACTTGCATTTAGATGTCTTCTTATCTGGAACAGTTTTAAGTTATGAGGAAATAATGATAACGTTTAAGTGGCACTATGGAATACTTTACTATGTACTTTCAGGTACCAGACGGAAGAGTAAAGGCTAAATGGCCCTCAGTTTTCGGATCATCCCTGCAAATCACTCGCATCTCACGCTGGAACCCAGATTTTCAGGGTCAGCTTTCTGACATCATAGGAGCTGAAGCTGGGTCCATCTCCAGAGCCGTATAAAACCAACGCAGATGTTTCCTCATCGGAGGCTCTTTTGTTGATGAGGCATTTTCTCACATATATGGTCAGCATTTTCCTTTCTGTGGGGCTCGTTCTCATTAGCATTTAAATACGTTCCAGTCAATCACAGTCAACAGAAGCCTTCCATCAACTTTCTCTCCCATCGCCTCAAGCCTCATTTCTATCTCTATCCCATAGCGCCTTCCCTTTCTGTCATAACACCCTGTTCACTCTTCTTCCCCTTGTAATCTGACTTCCACTTCCACCCCAAGCCCTACAACTGCTTCGACCTAGGTTACAGAGTAAATAGAAATACTTCTTTCTGAAGCAAATGGATACTTTGATTCTTAGTTTACCTGACTTTTCTATGGTATGCGGTGCTTCTTCTCAAGCTCCCCCCCACCCTCCCTTCTAGAACTGAGCGCATCTGAATTAGTCTGCTTGGGCTATCATAATAGAGCATCACGGGCTTGGTGGAGTAAACAACAGACATTTCTTTTCTCTCAGTTCTGGAAGCAGGAAGGTGGAGACTGAGGTGCCAGGAGCTCGGTTTCTGAGGGCGTCTCTCTAGCTCGCACATGGCTGCCTTCGCACCCAGTCCTAACACGGCCCTTCCCCGGGGCCGGCACAGACAGCGCTGGGTGCCTTGTCTCCTTATAAGGACATCAGTCCCACAGGATTAGGGTTCCACCCTTAGGACTTCATTTAACCTTAATGACCTCCCCGAAGGCCCTGTCTCTATACACAGTCACACTGCGGGTAAGGGTTTCAACACAGGAATTTGGTGGGAACACAATTCAGTCCATAACACCACCTCTCAGTTTACCTGAGGTCAAATTACTTAATCTCTTCTAACCATTCTGACACTTCAGTGTATTTATTGTTAGTGCACTCTCTGAATACCCTTTCCTTCTTATGACATAAATTACTACTTAAATTTCACACACCCTCGAATCTCCAGCCCAGCTCTCTCCCCGGAGTGTCAGATTCACTCAGCTGCATATTAGACAATCTAACTCTATGCCCCACAAATATCTTACATCAAATAATCCGAAGTATTTCACATCTCATACACACGAACGAAGTTATCAGCAAGTTATCCAAGCCAGGACTCTGGGTTTCGTCTTTTTATCCTCAACAAACTCACACACTTCACAAAATTCAACAATTCCCTTTGTTTTACTTTCAGACTCTGTTTCAAATGTCTCTGGATCATGAACTCTCTTGTCTCTGTGCTTTTTCCAATATACTTATTTCACCAAGAACATTCTGGCCTCATGACCTGGGTAATCCCGCTCCATTCTTCACATCTCACCTACAGTGCAACCGTCTCTGGAAACAAGGCCCTGAATCTCTAGACTGAACCTAGTGATGTTAACCAGTTTCATCACTTATTCTTCCTAGTATAGTCTGTGGCAGCCACTCTTCAAAAAGAGGATGCACCCCTACCCAAAATTTGGTTTAGATAGTAAGACTGATAATCATACATACATAAAAGACTGTGAAAAATGTTATCATTTATATAATGAGACTTTCTGGAGAGTGCAGGGCAACCTCCCTAAAAAAGTCCTAAGATGGAAAAAGCAAGGAAAGGGGTTTAACTGTGGTTAGCAGGCGGGGCTGGGATGAAGGCCGTCGCACACAGAGTAAGGTCTGAGCGCGCTGAATCTCTCGCTGGCACCGAAGGAGTCACCGTCCGGGTCTCTCATCAGCTGGACAAGGTGTGAGGCAGAGGAGTGATGCTGAAAAGCTGTCAGCGGTGAGACATCAAAAAATAACCTCAGACTCCTTACTATGTGGCGTTAGGAGCTCAGCTGAGCAGGGAAAGCAGGAGCCAGGCTGTCAGGCATCAGAGTTGCCCATTAAAGCAACGAGCCAACAATGAAGGAGTCAAGCCTTTAGTTGCTGCAGCGGGAGAAGCAGGGGGCTAACACGGAACCCGGTCCCCCTGTCATATTTTCCTCATGGGAAGGCTTACTCTTGGAGGGTCAGGCAGGTGTACAGATGTCGGGGTCATCTCACTGCTGAGGGAGCCCTGACCCAAAGGCTCCGCAGCTGAACAAGCCTGGGGTGGAGGAGAGCATGAGGGGGAAGGGCTAGCAGTGGAGAGGTGGAGGGTACAGAGTCAGAGTGGGGAAAAGTGTCTGTGAGGACTTCTCCTCCTTCCCATGAGGGGCTGTCAGCACGCCTAAAGAAGAAGACCTCTGCCCCAGGCCTCAGACGAATGACCAGGAATGAAGGCATCAGGGCTAGGAATGTAAATACCTGAGAGAGTGTCACCACCAGGAGGGCCCGGGTCCTTGATGGCAACTCCCTTCAGAGACTGCGTTGCAAAGGCTGTGCAGGGCGTCTGGTGTGCGAAGAGCACCGTGACCCCCGAGGCCTGTCAGATAAAGCCTCTGTAATGGCCAATGGTCAGCAGGAAAAATTACGTAAAGGGGTTGAGCTGGGAGCCAGCCTCTTAACATGGTCTTTAACATATGGAATTATGGTCATATGCAAGGCCAAGGGGAAGAAGACACACCTGATCAGATTATACTTTCACTGAGCATATTTTAATGTGCATGAGTTATCTTATTTTTGAAATATTCTGGCATTATTCATTTTAGCTGAGTCTCTCTTCCTGATATTATAGATCAACATGCTACTTCCATTGCAAAAATTTAGCCACTTTTTAATAATCTATACTTATAAATATGTTTTGAAAGCAGATGGAAATTTTTTAACACACTGGCAAAAAACACATTTTTAGCACAACAATCATTAATGAGGAATAGTCATCAAGAGCTTTCCTTTAAGAAAGGAGTACAGAGGAGTTTTTAGAACACAGGCTTTCAAATTGTATAGACTTGAGAAAATTCTATAGACTCAGTTTTACCATCCGTAAATACATTTCCTAAAATTGCTATGAAGATGAAATAAGGCAAAACATACAAATAACATACTCTTTGGCATATATATGGCCCAATAAATGATTAACAGATGGGTCAGTTAGAATGTGTACTATCCATTCGTGGTTCTTAAGTGATTTAACACTATGTGTACAGATACAGACTTGACAAGATGAGTGATGGGTAAAAGGGGATGTGAGACCTCCTTGAAGTTCAGTTTTTCTGTTAAAAAAATGAAGACGTCCCTTTCTCTTGACTGATTTTTGGGCTTATTTTCATGCCTTCTAGTTGTCTAAAAAGCTCAAAATTATTACAAGAAGCCTGGTGAATTTTGGGGGGGTCTAAGAAGAAGTCTTTCTATGCATTGCTCTGTCAAGAAGGGGCTCAAATTTAGAATATATATTTTTGGTAAAATATAGTTCTCCCAAATCATTCGTATTCTTGGCATTATTTCTGTACCTATCATCTAATCTGTCCTGCTCACATTGTTTCCCCATGAGATGTGGACATGAGTCTTGAAGACATATAAACAGGGTCATTAACGCAATATGGATGATCTTCTTCAACTTTTACACTTATGTTAATATGGACTTATTAAAATGGTGAGCATGGTATTTATACTGAATTAAATTCATGTCAGATACTTTATCAATTCTTACTTGTTATCAGGAACTAATGATTTAAAAATTAATAAGATATATCCTCTGCCCTTGAAAAACTGATAATTAGCTCAGAGTATAGGTACATATTTAACCTACCATAATCAATGGAATAAGGACTAGAACAAATACAACAGTAGTATGTCTTGAAAACAAAGTAAAAGGGGTTATTAAAGTGCCTTCAAGTATTAGGGAACGCTCTATTTATGAGGTCACAACTGACTTGTCTTGAAGAACAGATAAACATGTCCAGGAAGAGAAAATTAGAGAATGCCATGTAAAGCAGAAGCAAGAGTATGGGAAAAGACATAGAAGTAAGTCAGAAAGAGAAAAACAAATACCGTATGCTAACACATATATATGGAATCTAAGGGAAAAAAAAAAAAAAAAAAAAAGGTCATGAAGAACCTAGTGGCAAGACGGGAATAAAGACACAGACCTACTAGAGAATGGACTTGAGGATATGGGGAGGGGGAGGGGTAAAATGTGACAGGGTGAGAGAGTGGCATGGACATATATACACTACCAAATGTAAAATAGATAGCTAGTGGGAAGCAGCCGCATAGCACAGGGAGATCAGCTCGGTGCTTTGTGACCACCTAGAGGGGTGGAATAGGGAGGGTGGGAGGGAGGGAGACGCAAGAGGGAAGAGGTATGGGAACATATGTATATGTATAACTGATTCACTTTGTTATAAAGCAGAAACTAACACACCATTGTAAAGCAATTATACTCCAATAAAGATGTTAAAAAAGAAAAAAAAAAGACATAGAGTTCTCAAAACTGCAAAATGAAGCTGAAATCAGGCCAGCTATATGCATCCCTTCAATAAAATGTCCTTCCAAGTTTCAAAAATATCTTCCAGGTATGAAACTTCAAGAACACCCATTTGACAGACGTATAGATAGGAATTATTATACACTGAATGAAAACTGGCTTTAATCATAAAGCCCACAGCACCTAATAAAGTAATAATTATGATGATGAGGTCACTTACCATTTGCTGAGCTCATACAGTCTGTTAGTGGCATATCTGTCTGGGAACTGAAGTATCCCTTAATCTAAGAGCATGGTCTGTCAACTGCATGTTGGAGCTTCTTCTTAGCTGTTCACAAGGAAAAATAATGAAAATAAAAACTATTTATTCATAAAAATCACACCGGTTTCTTTCCCATTTGAAAAAATATGGATAGGAAATTTTAATAAATTTAAAAAATTTTTTTCTGGTAACATATTTGTATCCAGCCAGGCATTGAGTATAAGTGTATTCCTTGAAAAAATCTCCTACAATAAGGTTTACACATATTTTTGTGTTATGTTAATATACATTCTGTTAGGAGAAACCATCCATGAAATCACAAAGGATTGTACATTTTCTATATAAGTGTGCGGTATGGCTGCTCTCTGAAGAAATGAACTCTCACATGTCTAAGATACAGCACGTACCATGACAGCTAAATCAGAAATTGCAGTGAAATGCTAAACTGTGTTTAAGTCTTCCTTTTTTCTTACACGTTTCATTCCAACTACTCCCGAATGTACTATTTCAACTTAAGTTGATTCTGTCACAAACTCATATTGTTTACATTTTATGGCAGTTGGCATCTCGGTTCTCTGGACTGAATAGTCAGAACTTTATAAATGTGCTGTGATTGTACCATGGGTCAGACCAGCCATGCTGGGCAGTGATGGGACACCAGCTAGATGCTATGCCAACTTGGAGCCACGCTGAAGTTGACAACTGATTTAGCACAGTCAGCTGTTTCAACTGAGATCGACAGTTTGTGTTCTCTAACTTCAAGAGACGGTTATTTTGAAAGATGTATTTCTTTTGTTGGGCTAAAAAAGAATACTTTGTCTTAATTATACTTGACATTTCAAAGCTCATACCAAGAGCTTTCTCTGGGGACAGAAACAAACCACTTGTCTCCTCTAGAATAGGAGAGTGAAATGAATAAACACAACCCTTGTTCTTCTCATTCGAGAGTGCAATTTCTCTGGTATTTGTTTTTTGTTTCATTTATTTTTTTCTTTTGAAGAGCACTGGATGGGCTGTAGCTTAATATTCTCTAGGACAAAGTATTGATGCGAGAAATATTTTGGAAAATTAAGAATAAAATTGCTAGTGTACAAAGCAATATATTGTGTGCCCTTGGTTGTTCTGTGTGTTCATTCAGAGCCGTTAATTTTCTCTGAAGGGGTAAAATAAAATGGGTACTAATATACCAAGAATCAGACATTTTTAAGCTTGTGTTTCTTTAAATCACTGCAAATTAACAGACTACAATTTTCTTCCATTTTAATTTGTCATTTCCTTTGAAAGTATACAATTTTTGTGGTTTATATACATCTTGAAATGTTTCATGATCTGTGTTTTATCTCTTATGATATGATCTATGTAAATCTTCATTATATAAAAGTATTCAAATCACTTTTTCCATGAAGGTGCATAGGAGATAATGTAGTCTAGCAAAACTGAAGTAATTTAATAAAAATGAAAGTAATTTTATAAAATATATGATGCATTTTCTGAGAGAATAAAATTAATTTAGTCTTATTTGTACTTCTAGAAAGTAGGAAGTTGAAGTAATCAATGGCATTAAATAGCAAAAAATATGAATAATAGATATCTGCAATTTTTTTCCAAATTATATGGCATAAATACAGTATCCATTAAACACAAGACTAAATTTTAGTATATAAGTGTGAAATTATGTAAAATTCTTTGAAATATATGGATAGAAGCAGATTTTTCCTTTAGATATAATTGTGAGATATCAGAAATATTCAAAGAATTTCTTTATTTTACCAATAACAATACACAGACATCAACTACTTTTGTATGAGTCAGTAGAATATATATGAGAAGTTTTAAGGAGGGAAGTTCAAGTAGGCACTTAGAACCAGAAAGAGGTGTCTAAGCATACTATTCACATGAATTGAAATATTTGCTTCAAATAACATTGAAAGAAACTGAAGAACATATTATGAGGTTATTTTGTATATGTACTTTATTTTAAAATTTATTTTATATGTCCTCTCTATAATCTCATACATCTCAAATTTTTCTCAACAGCATCACATATCCTTTTGTAGAAACTGTGCCTGTTTCTATTTTTCTGGATTTAATTCACAGATTATGTTAGTATTATTAATATGTTATCCCAAAGGCAAGGACATTATTTCAAGGGGAAATTCAGAAACATGGTGAGATAACAAATCCTAACTGGTTAACCTAGTTATTTAATTACTAATATTAACTTAATCAATTGTGGCATATTGCTATGTCTTCGTACTTGAGATTTTGCTTGTGCTGGACAAGCAAAAAGACAACAGTCCTTGCCCTTGATGAATAATCACATATTTTATGATGATATCTACATTTTAGATAATAGGCTTCTTAATAGTTTTATAATAAATGACAAATGTAATCTCCATTATATTGTTGTAAATATTTATATTTAAAATAAAATTGTACATTTCTCTTTGAAATGACCCACTGGAATTTAAATACCAAAGCAATTTGATAACTCACATTTATCTATGAAGAAAAAAATACATAAGTAAACCCATCTTTAACAGTCAAATTTTTGACTATGTCACCTTTTCCTCTTAAGTCATATTTTCATTACACATTTCTCATAGACTATTACCCTTATATATTATAAATTTTAAACTGGAAAGTCTTCTATTAATCATCATGTAATAATTTTTATCTATAAAATCACATATGTGTATTGAACTCTATGTTTAATTCTTTAGGCCATAAGCCTGTATGTTTTAAAAGATTTTTTCAGGACTGAGTTAAGACTTCAATTATTTTAGCACATACCTGGTCAGAACAATAAAAATGTATTGCAAATTTTTAAAAAAGGCATAAAATGAAAGTTATATTGAAAATGTCTCTTAATATACAAACAGCTCATGCAGCTCAAAAGCAAAAAAAAAACACAATCAAAAAATGGGCAGAAGACCTAAATAGACATTTCTCCAAAGAAGACATACAGATGGCCAACAAACACATGAAAAGATGCTCAACATCATTAATTATTAGAGAAATGCAAATCAAAACTACAATGAGGTATCACCTCACGTCGGTTAGAATGGGCATCATCAGAAAATCTACAAACAACAAATGCTGGAGAGTGTGGAGAAAAGGGAACCCTCCTGCACTGTTGATGGGAATGTAAATTGATACAGCCACTATGGAGAACAGTATGGAGGTTCCTTAAAAAAACAAAAATAGAACTACCATACGACCCAGCAATCCCACTCCTGGGCATATACCCAGAGAAAACCATAATTCAAAAAGACACATGCACCCCAATGTTCATTGCAGCACTATATACAATAGCCAGGTCATGGAAGCAACCTAAATGCCCATCGACAGACGAATGGATAAAGAAGATGTGGTACATATATACAATGGAACATTACTCAGCTGTAAAAAGGAACAAAATTGGGTCATTTGTAGAGACATGGATGGACCTAGAGACTGTCATACATAGTAAAGTAATTCAGAAAGAGAAAAAACAAATATCGTATATTAACTCATATATGTGGAATCTAGAAAAATGGTATAGATGATCTTATCTGCAAAGCAGAAACAGACACACGGACGTAGAGAACAAACGTATGGACACCAAGGGGGGAAGGAGGGGGCGGAATGAACTGGGAGACTGGGATTGACATATATACACTATTGATACTATGTATAAAATAGATAACTAATGAGAACCTACTGTATAGCTCAGGGAACTCTACTCAGTGCTCTGTGGTGACCTAAATGGGAAGGAAATCTAAAAAAAAGGGGATATATGTATACGTATAGCTGATTCATTTTGCTGTACAGTAGAAACTAACACAACATTTTAAAGCAACTATACTCCAATAAAAATAAATTTTAAAAAAGGCTCTTAATATTATATCTACCTACATGTAATGTTTTATTAAATAGTTCATATATTTATGAATGAGTATTACTTGGTGCAAGAATTAGAGTTCAGCATCAATTTTATTCTATAGTATATTTTTAGAAATGAAACCAATGAGAAAACAGTGTATCTGAAAGTAAGTCAATGGAAATGGAAGGTGTTTTGTACAGCAACGTTACCTGACTTTTAAAGTGTTTCTAAGTTATGAGATAAAATTCACAAGTGTTGTCTATGAAAAAGTAGAATTATCTTGATGATATATTATGTATCTAGATGATCAAATCTTTCTACAAATTTGTTAAAAGCAACAAATTAGAATTCAAATAATTTGTAAAATTATTCACCTGTTAGTCATGTAATCATTCTCTTTCTAAACCAAATTTCTACTCAATTTGGGTATTGAAAAGCATATGCAAATTTGTTTTACCCAGACCTTCTCAATGACTTAATTTTACTTGCTATTCTTTTACTCAAAGATATTTAAAAATGGAGATTCAATCAGATGAGATGGGATAGAATATTTGCAAGTTATACATCTGACAAACAGATTGTATCCAGAATATTTAAAGAGTTCTCGGAATGAAACAGCAAGAAAACAACCAATCAAACAAGGAACTGTGCAAAAGACTTGAACAGACATCTGTGTCATCTATGAAGATAAAGAAGAACATGAAAGAGATGCTCATTATCATTAGCCATTAGGGATATAAGACTTATAGAGTTATGATGAGATTTTACACTCACCTTTCAGAACTGCTGTAATAACATCGACAATACTAAGTGCTAGTGAGGATAAGGGACAACTGAATCTTTCATACATTGTTGTTGGGAATGTAAATGGTACAGCAACTTTGCAAAATAGTTTGACAGTTTTGTAAAAACCGTATACTTCCAATACGAATCAACAATTAGACTTCTAAAGAAGTGAAAACATGTGTTTACACAGAAACCTATACACAAACGCTCATAGAAGTTTTAACTTTATAATCCAACAAATGAAAACAACTTAGACGTCCTTCAGTGAGTGAAAGGATAAATAATCTGTGGGTCATTTACACCATGAAGGATACACAACATTAAAAAGGAACACACTATTGATACACTCAACTTATATGTATCTCAATAGCATTATATTGAGTGAAAAAGGCTAATCTCAAAAGGTTACATATTTATGATTCCATTTATGTAACATTCTCAGAATGACAAAAATTACAGTGCTTAAGAACAGATCAGTGGGAGTCAGGGTTTAGAGTTGGGGGTGGGTGAGCCTGTAAAGGGGTATCATGAAGAAGTTTCTTTGGGGAGTGAGAATAATACTGTATCCTGATTGTGATGGTGGTTACACATAACTATGCATGTGATAAAATTTTATAGAAGTATACACCAAAAATGAGTAGCGCATGCAAAAAATGATAAATCTAAATAAGGTCTATAACTGAGTTAATAGTATAGTACCAATGTCAGTTTCCTCTTTTTTGGTAATGTACTATGGTTATTCAAAATGTTATCATTGGGTGAAAGTCATACGGGTATCCTCTTCATTATGTTTGCTGATTCCTATGAGTCTAAGCATATTTCAAAATAAAAAGTTAAGAATATATTTAAAATATTAAGCATAACTCTTTCATATTCTACGAATAACTCTAGTATCTAAAGTCTTTGCTGATATGATTTTGCTGACAGTTGTTCTTGTTTTCTCTTGCTCATGGTTTAGTTGCCTTGTTGAGAATTTTGACTGCCCACATATCAAATAAAATTCAAAGAATATTTTGAGGCCTCTTTTGAAGATGATTCTCTACCTTACCTGAAGTTTTTATAATACTTAGGTAGTGCTGTTTAGAATGAAAATCTTTGTTAGGGCAAGCTTATGATTGCAAATTTTTAGAGATGACTTTTTTTTCCCACCTTGTTCCAAAACTGGAGACAGTCTATTTTCCTTATTTTCACTTGGGTTTATTTCCACTTCATTCTTACTGAAAATAATGCTATTTTAGTGCCAGATATCTGGCGAAGACATACTATTAAATTAGTGACCATGAATAATTCCTAGGCTTTATCTCCTCTCCTTTATGAGGCTGTGAATATTAAAGCTCCAATGTTCAGTCTTTGTTCTGAGGGTAGCATTGGTGTCAGCGTTTTACTAAATCTCTGTAGTCATGCTTCTGCTAAATTGACTATAGCTTGCTTGATACTTCAAATATAATTTTAAAAGATACTTATTTAACCATGTAAAATATTTTTAGTTGTGTCCTTTATAGCATCTTTCAGGATACCTTATTTGCCATTTCACTAGATACGGAGTTTGCTACTAGATTTTTAAAATAGTTTTGAGTTATCAATTTTTTTTCATACTTTGTTTGTAAGAAAATGACATTGGCATGAAGCAACAGGAGTAATTTAAATCTGTAGGTAATAAAAGAAAAAGCAAAAAATAAAATGCAATTTTATTAACCTGAAAAATAAATCAGTTTATCCAATATAATTGGATGACAGATATTTAATGGTTGTATTTTCTTACCTTTCATATTCGGCAACTCAGATCTTTTCTATAGCATTCAATGAGTCACTCTTATGAACAAAGACTAATAGGTGTGGTTTAAAAAAATCTATAAATAAATACGTGGGGAAAAAAGCTGGGAAACACCTTTACTTTGCATGTATCTAATACGGGAAAATTTGGTTGAATTCAAATAATAGGTATTGTATGTAAATATGTGTCTGAAGTCAGGAATGTACATTTGAATTCCACCCTCTTGGGAGTGTTAAGTAATAAGAGATATCAGATTCAGTTGGTGTGAAATGAATAAAATGTAAAGTGGCATCTCTGGCTTTGAAAAGTTCTTGCTTGAAGACAATCTGAAGGTATTTGTCAATATGATAGATTCAAGCTATTATTTTATAAATACAAATAAAAACAGAGGCCAATTTAAGATCCTCTTCTTTGGCAAAAATGCTTAGCCCATTGAGTCATGATAGCAAGTATTTCAGATTTTTATCTTTCTAAGATAATTTGCATCTCTCTGAATCTTAGTAGACATTTAATTAACATTATTATTGTCTATAAAAATCATACACACAATAAATTCCAATTCTCTGTACATGTACATGTACGTTCACACACTCATATGTTATCAAATGGAAATTTTACAGTTCAGATACCATCAGTAGTCTCATGAATTAAAACGTAATTATTCTAAGCTTGATTTCTGGACTTCCATGTTATTTAACTAGAGCATAAATTGTCTCTGTGTGTAACATATAAGCCCACATTACACCTTCGAGGGAAAAACAGTTTCTCTTGAGAAACAAGTGATTCACAAAGGATTATCCATGAGGAATTTAAAAAATCATACAGTTTATCTCACACAATTACAGGTTAGTATTTTATCCTTTGGTGCATATATGAAGTTCATCTAGATTAAAATATGAAGGAAGCAAACTTTGACTTCAATATCACCAGCCTGGTCACTGTAGGTCTTTTAGTTTACTTGTCATCTCACACTTTCTATTAACCTCAGATGTCCAGTGGGTTTTTTTCCCCCTTTTTAAAAACTTTCCACATAATCATTAGTGAATGATGTATTTAAATATCACATTACCATTTTTCTTGGAACCACCAGTGATTTTTGAATATTAATCAGCCTTCAGCTAGTCATTCATATGTCTACATAGATACCAATATAAAATTAAGGGAAAAATGGAAGTCACTTTGGCCAGTTAGTCATGACAGATTCAGGTTTTAAGAGTCAGCCCAGAAGAAAATTCTAACGTAATCAGGGACATAATTAATACTAAAGAAATGAGAAGATAACTTGCATTTGCCAAGAGTGTAAACATTCTGATTTTAAGATACTATTTTTATTTAAGTTTCAATGACAATCTTGAAGTTAGTTTTATAACTCATTGTCTTTAAAAATAGAGAACACACAAATTTTTCTCAAGAATGAATGTTAAAAAAATTTGAATTGTCATTATTCACATTTGATCACATGTTCAGAAAACATACACATGTATGTGTATACATGTATGTTTATATACCCAGAGATATATATACCTGACATCATATATATGTATATATATCAAATAAAAAGGAGAATAATGCATTTCCAGTGGTTATACACAGTGTAGAAAAACACCATAACTGAAAGAAATCACAGAAGTACAAGAATTCTATTTTCATGATAGACATTGTTTTCCTTTAGTTTTCTGTTAGCATTTTCAAAGCTTATAGAGTAAATATTGAAAATAGAATTTATTTCTTACGCATAAATCAACTTATTTTTATAAAATAAAAGAATTATCAATGATAAAATTTGAAAAACTTAAGGATGTATGAATAAAGAGCAACCATGCATGCCTGTGCCATGTAGATAAAAGCAATTTATATTTTAAAACTTTGCATGCTAATCTTTATTTCAAAAATTTACATATTTGAAATTATAATATATATGTAATAACTTAGCATGTAATCATCTACTATGAGCATGTCCATATATCATTAAGATGTTTCTTAGACACACAGAAGTGCAATAAATTCATTATTGCGCCTAAATTTCCTCTATTCTACCATGTCAATTTTTGGTCCACACTCAAATTCTGCATTTAAATCTATCTCCACCAAGCTTTCGGTGTATTAATTGAATGTTTAATTTTAGTGTTTAAATTTCCTTTCAAGTGTTTATTGACATTAGTGTCTATATTAAGTTTTCCATTTCTAGAAGAAAGAATGTGCTTAGATTCTGTGGCAGTTGTATGCTTGGCAGGATGATCTCTGGGTAAACAGCAATGGCTGTTGAAAAACATCCTAAATAATTACTAGCAGAAGTATGAAAAAAAATTTTGGTATGTTCTTTGGGATGTTTTGATATACATGTAAAAGTGCACTTTTAGTATAAAATCTGCACTCCTTATTATCTACACATTTTCTTGAAATGTAACACAATTATTCCCAGAATCTTTAAAAGAGAATTCTTGAAATGATGACATGCAATTGTCTTTAGTATAATCACTGAGGTCTTTGAAAGCCACAGTATGAAAGTGCTGATATCATAGCAATTGTCACTGTCATTCAGTAAAGCATACTGTGTTTTTGCAGCAAAATAGAAAGGAGAGGTGAGACTTTGTGTCTCTGTCTATTACAGTCATTGGTCTTTTCTCAGTCCTCAATACTAGAACCCTGCTATTCTTCAACATCTGAATATGAATAAATATCATTTGCTTATTTTCTTGTTTTTTTTAACCGTGTTAAAACTCAACAAATATTACCACTGAAAATTATGTTAATCCATACATGAATTATGGAAGCCATAAACCCATTTCAATACAGTGAGATGGATGAATTCTATAAGAATGAGAAAGCAGACAGTACGGCAACAACTGAGAATATTAACATTGTTTTGTCTGCCAATTCCCACTGAGTTGACTTAGGTTGAAGTTGAAGTCAGAGTTATGTGAATGGCTGGATTGAAATATTTTACTTTTCAAAGTAAATAGAGTTTTACAGTCTCTGCCTATATTACAAATCTTAAGACTATAAGAAGATGTTTGCAAGAGCAACCTGGGAAGGCAGTTCCTTTAGATTAGAAACAAATTGTATTGCTGAACTTGAGGAATTTTGTATTTTCACAAACCATAGATGGATAGGACATTCATAAACGGAAGTTTTTTGTGACCATACCGCTCCTTAATTCTTTCTTTCTCTGGTGTTATTTTTGTAGTGTTATTTTATAGTTTTATAACTCGAAACTATTTCAAAGTCAATATGTGCATGTGTGTGTATTTGTGTGTGTTTATGTGCGTATTTCCCCCTCACTTTATTTCCTACTAATATTTTGTGCTTCTTTAATGTCCTTACCCAGGTACAGTGAAAAGAGCTTGGACCATGGAGTTAAAGAATATAGGTAACTTATTTAAGCACTCTGAGCCTGAATACCTAGGAAAAATGGACTCAATAAGAGTATGAACTGGTTTGAAAGTGCCCAAAGCTAGTGTTTAGAAGATAGAAAGGATTACATAAATATCAATTACTATATTTTATAATATAATTTCTATAATTTTGATGGAAAACCAAACAGTGTCTTCCTGTTAACTATTACCTAAGGTGGCAGTCCATGAAAGAGTGTGTGTCATGTTGGCAAACTTTACAAGTAATTTTTTTTTGCTTTGTTTTCAAGAAGTTTAGTACCGTTTGACATATTTCCCAGTACCCTACATGAGATCAGAAACAACGCAGTAAATATTTTCTTATTTCTCACAGTGTAAATATTTTCTTATTTCTCACAGTGTTTAATATGGAATAGTTGAGTAAGTTATTATTTAGTACTATGTATATACATTTTCCAGGTAACCTCAAAATAAGAAGTGAATATCAGTTCTATTAAATTACATAAGTATATATTTCATAATTTATTTTAATTGAAATCCTTAAATGTCTAATCTTCTTGAATGTATTGTATATACAGAATATATATTATTAAATAAGAGTAATCAAACAAAAGTAATCTTTTTTCTGTCAAGATTTAAAAAAGTATTTTAGACGATAAGGTTTGTATGGGATATATAATGTTTTTAAAGAAAAATACAATTGAAATTATAAATTGAGGATTTTGAGTTTGCAAGAGATAATGATGTATAATGCAGAAACATATGGTCTGAGAATAAACAATAATAAAAAAACTTTAAAGATTATTATGTTTAATTTTCAACTCTGTTTTGGATTATGTAGTTTCCTCTTATTTATGCCAATGTAACGCATGAGCTCACTGAATTTGACATCAAAATAAAAAGCTTCTGCAAAGCAAAAGAAACAACAAAATGAAAGGCAACCTATGGAATGGGAGAAAATATTTGCAAGTCATACGTCTGATAAGGGGTTAGTATACAAAATATATAAAGAACTCATACAACTCAACAGCAAAACAAACAATTCAATTTAAAAACGGACAGAGGATCTGAATAGACATTTTTCCAAAGAAAACATGCAAATGACCAAGAGGCACATGAAAAGATGCTCAACCTCACTAATCATCAGAGGAGTGCAAATCAACATCACAATGAGATACCACCTCACGCCTCTTAGAATGGCTAACATCAAATATATGAGATAACAAGTGTTACTGAAGATGTAGAGGAGAAGGAATCCTTTGTGCACTGTTAGTGGGAATGTCAATTGGTGCAACCACCATGGTAAACAGTATGATAAAAACTAGAAGTACCATGTGATCCAGCAATTCCACTTCCGTGTATATTACCAAAGGGAATGAAACTGGGATCTGCACCCCATTATTCACAATAATGCAGCATTATTCACAATAGCCGAGTTATGGAAACAACCTGAGAGTCTGCTGACGGATGAACAGATAAAAAAGACGCAGCATGTCTATGCAGTGGAATGAAACTGAGCCACGAGAAAGAAGGAGATCCTGCCATTTGCAACAATGTGGGTTGAACTTGAGGGCATTATGCTGAGTGGAATAAGCTAGACAGAGGAAGACAAATAACATACAGCACGCTTGTATTTAGAATATGAAAAAGCAAAACTCGTCGAATCAGAGTAGAACAGTGGTTACCAGGGGCTGGGGAGAGGGGTGGGAGAGAATGGGGAGATGTTGGTCAAAGAGCACAAACTTCCAGTTATAAGATGAATAAGTTCTGAGGATTTAATGTACAGCACGGTGATGCTAGTTAATAGTAAGGTTTTCTCAGGTCTTTCCTGAGCATGTGTCTTGCCTGGGTCTGAGGGTGGCTTTTTTGATTCTCCCTTCCACATGCACTGCTTCTAAATGTCTTGATTTTCAAGAGTCTCACCCTAGCTTCCCCGGGCCTTTGATGGTCTACTGTTTGCCTCACCTGTACTCTCTCGCTCCAGGTGTCTGCCGGGGCAGTCTCCCTACAGCTTTCCCAAGAGGCGTCCACTGCTTTCCCTGCCTGAGATCTAAGTTAGGTGAAACAAACACTGGTCCTTCAGGAAGCCCCCAGTCAGGTTAGAATGTTTCAAGCAAGTCTTCTCTGCTTCCTCCACTTCAAGGGAGAGAACTGGGGACCCGGCTGCCACCTCCTACAGACAAATACCAGGTTGAGCTGGTGAGGGATGAGGCAAGCACAAGTGAAAATGGCCCCAATCTCATACCTTTATGATGTGGCTTTTTCTTGATGGGGTGTTCACTTGGTTGGCATAGGCCTTCTATCCAGAGTTCTTGTAAGGTTAATTCAGCCCAGTTTTTAGTTGTTTGATGGCTCCCTGGGGGGAACAAGAGCTTGGAGCTTCCTATTCTGTCATTTTCTGGAACAAAAGTAAACCTATTTTAAATTATTTATTTAGATGATTTATCCTAATCTGGTATAAAGCAACAATCCCTCAGATTGAGATAAAATTAACTATGTAATGATTATAAAATACATAATTAAATAAGAAATCATGCTTATTTTTATTTTTGTTAAACTAAGGAAACCTAAGGAAACATTTAATTCTCTATGTCTCACTTTTGTTATCTGTATAATGAGGCTAATGCCCCCTCACAGGGTGGCTTGAGTATTAAATTATTTCACACATGGACGGTGTATGGAAGAATGCCTAGCACATAATTAGTTCTCAGATAAAATTTAACTAGTTTTATTTTTATTATAATTTTTTCATAATTAGCATCATAATACATAAAGCAAATCTTAAACATAACAGATCAATAGAAATAATTTTGCTAGAATGAACACATAATTTGTAATACAAATTGATATTCTGAGGATGAAAGTATCATTATTTATAATTACACTGGAGAAAACAGCAATAAATCAGGACTCTTCTGGGTAAACCTGTACATAATTATGGTGAATAATTTAACGTTTCTCTGACAGAAAAAATTACTGTAACAAAAAAGCCATTCATGCAATTAATAAACATGGAATAATATATGTTTGAACTTTTTAATCTTGTAAATATATGTAATAAATGATGGTCTTTAATGTAAAATAATGGTCTTTAATGCAAAGTTATGAAAATAAATGAGCTAAACTATGTCTTAAGTTGTTAATCAAACATATTAAACAAGACAGGAAGGCAAAAGAAAGTTATCAAAATGAAAACAGAAATAAAACAAATAAACAAAATAGACAATATTGGAAATAAATAAAAAAGAAAAAAATTCTTAAATACAAAGACATTGGAAATTTTTATTTAATTAAAACTCATAAAAATGAATAAAAATAATCTCTAAGAGGCTAAAGATTTTGTAAAAATAGTCAATTGCATTCTTACATTTAGAGCAGATGATTTTACCTGAGGTTTCTTTTACGTTATATTAACTAGTCCAGAACACGATAAAGGATAAAATTTCATCAGAAAGTAATGTTGAAATTCACAAGGATTGCACACTTAGACACATATTTTTACTTCTACCCACATACATATACACTAGAGAAGTCTCACAAATATGAATGCATTTGGCATCACTTAATCCAATTTAACACACACACACATACATACACACACACATATACATACACACACACACACACACACACACGTACATCTTTCAATCCAGTGATTCTGTTCCTGGGTTTATATTTCACAGAAATTCTTGCACAGACATAGAAGGACATATTGGAGATGTGAGCTGTTTGTCAATTCAAACTCATGACCACTGGTGCTAGTGCAAAATATAGTCCATACCAGTCAATAAAAATTCCATTAAATGCTCTAATCAATCAAATGACAAAGCCATGGCCAAAAAAATTCACAAAGGAACAAAGAAAAAATTACTAATGACCAAATAAAATACTGGAAATGCACAAGTAGAATTTTAAAAAGGAAATCAAAGTATCATAAGAATAATACATAATTTTGTTTGTTAAGTTGTAACAAGTTTGTCATGTTATGCTGCAGACATGTCAAAACATTCAAGTTATATCTACAGTTCTCTCTCTATATGCATATGTATACTTATGTGCATATATGTGTAGTTATATATTGATAGAGCAGGTAAACATAGAGATATATAGATAAATATGAATGAAATGTAATAAAATTTCAACAGTAGTAATGCCCATAAAACATATGGTTGGGTCTTACGATTTATTCTTAAATTTAAATGGTTCACTATAATTTTAAAATTATGCAATTAAAATATATGGTTCTTATAAGAAAATGACAATATTCTAAATTGTTTATATAAGAATTTATTCTGGTCCTTATAGCAACATTGGTCTGTTAATTGGTCTGTGAAAGTATATTAATAACATATTTCTGAAAGAAATCAGTGGATAAAACTACCACTATTATGAATTAATGCTAAAAGATTTTGTTTTAAAACAATAAGAAGGACTCCTGCACTTGACAAAGAAGAAAAGGTAACGGTTAAAGACATTTCTAAGTTCAATTTCTAAAATTCTCCATATACTTTCTTATATAATTTCTAAACACACCTCCTAATATCACATTTGCATACCTTTGAGATTTCATCTATACTAATACCAATTTGCACTTTATATCCTAATAATAACTTTATTCAAGATACTTTGTCATTTCCATTTTAAAGACAATAAAGTTTTTATTTCCTGCCAGTGAGTATGAGTGTCTAACACTATCGTTTATCTCAGTGTATGACAGTCTTTTTTTTTTCCTAAATATTCAGATACAAAAGCAATTGATAAGCCAACAGTTCTTCAGAGAGCATCAAGTAAATACTGAAAAGATGCATGATACTCTGGGGAATATAATCAACTATAATACACATCTGCTGCCTTAAATTCCTTTAAATGTATTTGGGAAGAGCAGAGAAACAGAGATAACTGAAGATCTCACAATGACTTATAAAGAAGGGGCAAAGCTTTGTGTTCTAGAAATCTCAGAGAATTCTTCATGGTGGGGGGTCTGAACTTGACCTTAAACACTGGGAAAATATTTGGAAAGATGAGGCTCTAGGCAATCTAGAGAATGTATGGGAAAGAATCCCAAATCTGGGTTATCTAGTATGGGAGTTGAATGCAAGACAATCAAGGACTTACATGTTATTTTTCATTTAATTATGAGCTTCTAAAACAGGGCATTGGTCACTTTCTTCTAAATATCCAGTGATAAATATGTGTGTGGTAGTCAGTTTGATTTGTATGAAAAAAAGAGAAAGAAAAGAAACAAAGAAATGGTTGTAAGGTCAAAGGGCAGGGAAAGAAAGGAAGGACAAAAGGGAGGAGAAGGAATAGAGACATAGGAAAAAGTATTCTAGTGTCACATGCAGAATATGAGAAAGATCAGACTGGAGATGCTTTTCTAGTGACCTTATTGTTATTACAATAATAAATTTGATTTTTTTCTGATTATGCATACATGATTAAGATGTAAAATTATTCTTAAAATAAAAAATATGGGTAAAAAATTAAATTCATACTAATGACACTACCCAAACCATCAATACACAAAGTGTGGTTCAAGAATGCCTAGGGGTTCCCAAGATCCTTTCTGGGGTCAGTTAGGTTGAAACTGTTTTCATAATAATACTAAACCTACATTTGCCTTGTTCACACTCATTCTTTCGTGGGTACTCTGTTGCAGAGGCTGCATTACATGGATGTCATTACTCTGTGTGTCATTGTTTTTGTTTAAAAAGTTATCAGTTTAAATTTATAATACAATAAATATGAGCAGTTATGTTCAACATAAATAAAATCTTTCCAGGATCCTCAATACTTTTTAAGAGCATACAATGCAAAGTTTGATAACCAATGACTAAAAATTTCTTACATTCTGACACAATCCATTTTAGTCTTTTTTTTTCTGTGCATAGATGTCATTTAAAAATAGTTGACATTTAAAAAATATGTGTCATTTGAAATATATATACCATATATTATGTGTCAATATATGTTTGAATATACGTATATGTATTTGCAACCTGCCTTTTCCAACCAAATTTATATTATACATATACATCTTAGAACTATATATATGTACTTACATATAAAATTTTCGTTAATTATTTAATAGATGTATAGATGTAGCATCTACTAATAACCAGTCACCTTATTTTGATATAGAGGAGTTAGTTGTTGTTGCTATAAGAAAGTTAAACATCTACTCGTAGTGTTTTTACTCATGTAAAAATATGTGTATCTATACAAATTTTGTATAAGTTTGTACAAATTTAGACTATTTGTACTGTATGTACAAATGGATTTTTAAAGATGAACACGCCCCTTAGATTCATTGCTTGAAAAGTAATTACTGGGTCTAAAATATGCTCCATATCATCAAACATTATTAGAGACTATTATACTCATTCATATTCCTAACAGCCTCCTTCTACAAATAGAATAAAAGTCATTAAATGCAGGAAATGGGTTCTCCTTATTGTCTGCATTTACCTTTGAAGTGCTAAAAATACTGTAATATATTCATATTTTGTATCTTATTTATGAACTGTTTATGTTTTGTCCATTTTAATGATTATATTCCACAATAAGGGCTCTCTGTGTGTTACAGATAACACTCCATCATATATTATATTTGCTACAAATAAATTCTCATTTCTTAATTTTTTATAATATGGCTAAGTGTATGTTTAACCATATTTTTTATGTAGTCAGATTTTGTCATTTTGATTTTGCCACAATAATGCTCTATAACGAACAGCCATAAATCTTAACATCATGCATGTCTTATCAATGTCACATGAGCATTTTTTTCTCAGTTTTACACTTGTGGGTAGTTGGGGTTCAAACGAGGACTGGATGAAGCAGATTTTGGATCCCACTAAACAGGGAAAAGGTCTTCTTCCTATGGCCACGTCCTCCTACAACTGTGACTGGACATATTCTTTGCATGACTCGAGGGAGGCACACTGGAGAACCACCACCAACACACAAGCATTATTTCCTGCTTCATGCCTTGCCTTTTCCATATTGTCCTATAAATGGAATCATACAATCCATAACCTTTCGGTTTGGGCATTATTCACTTATCAAGGCATATTTAAGATTCAGTCGTGTTGTTGTAGGAATCAATAGTTCTTTTTATTTCTGAGCATTATTCCATTGCCTTGATGTTTGTCCATTCATTCACCTATTGAAGGGCATCTTTGTTGTATGTAATACTTTTAATTATTATCAGTTTAAGAAATATCAGTAATATCTTTCCATGTAGGCTGGTATTCTTCTATGATATTTTTAATGGTTGCAAGGCCATTGAAGTCCATTCTCTGGATATACAACAATTTGTTTACATAATTCCTTATTGATTGTTGACAATTCCCTAGATTAAAAATAATAATAATAATAACAATGATAATAATGATGATGATGGTAATAAAGAACTTTGAAACAAAATTTAGCTCTCTCCATAATTGTGTTCTTATTCTAACTTTCTTGAAGGAAAATTTTGGAGTCAAAAGAGACTCAAAATTTTAGGGCATTTGGACTCAAAATTTATGAGATTGAGAATTTTCACTATACTGGTCATCTCATGATTTTGTTTTTTGAGGAAGAAGCATTAGGCTAAGGGAATGACAGAAGGACATAAAAAGGAGAGAGGAAAGAAAAGATTACATTTCTTAAATTTACATGAGACCAAACTGTGTGACTGGAATTAATGCCAAAATAATACATTAGGCCAATTTTACCAAGCGTTCAATTCACAGGGATAAAGTTAATTCACATTGTTATGATTAATTCCATGTAGAAAAACCTGAGCTTTTTTCACACATATTCTCATAAGACCACTTGTAATCAATCTACTCCTTCCCAAAATCTGCAGGTAGGATCTTTCATAATATAATTAGTAGGTGGAAATTAATCAGCATAAACAGACAAAACAATGTAGATAATCTGTCAATTAAGTGAAAACATTAATCAAATTTATAATTTTAATAAAAATAAGAAAAGTGTCTGATTTCCCAAATTACATTTTTTCAAAGGATTTATTGCTGTCTTATAGACACTGTGTTAATATTCATATATTGTTTCCTCCCCAGTCAGCCAAGTAAAGTACATAGTTGGATTCATACATTATCACCAATATTTTTTTTCCTTTGGAAAGTACGAAACCAATAGAACATTTTATGGTCACTTTCAACTTTCATTTAAAGCTCCAAATCCATGGTGAAGAAAAATTAATCTATGATTTTTTTTTACTATCTTGCACTCAAGTCATAAAAAGTTTTCATTTTAAAGAGCTATATAAAGTTAAATACTCTACTAAGCTTTATTTCTTAGCTCTTAAATGTATACGTATTATTTTCCTTTGAACTAAGAGGTGGCATATTGTCAACAGTAAATAAATCTTGAAATTTATAAACTTCAGAATTTTAGGTCTTCAAATTTTCAGGGAAACTTGACCTTGGATAAAGGCAGTCACTGAGCCCTAACATAAAAATTATATTCTTTATGTAGGCTTCCAGAATCTTCCTACAAACAGATCATCCATGCAAGAAATAAGGACTGCCATTTATGAGGAAAACATTTGTTAATTTTCTATGGTAATTTTATCAACTTCCTTTCTTGGATCAACTCAACTGTAAGAAGATAAGTGGATTATATTTTTCATTCCATTTATATTTTAAATATTTATGATCCTATGTCACTATTAAAATACAAAGGACACTACTCCATGTATTAAGCTACCTCAACTATGGAAGGTCATGTTAAACTTGTAAGTAAGATTAAAAATCAATCTCTACGATATTGAAGTAAAATAAATTATCATCTCAAAACTTTGATAATTTAAACTTCAGAATGTATTAAACTTACAAACGTATCAAGCTTGATAAGTTAACTCAAAAATATAGTATCTTAAAATACCTTTTTTGGATCTTATGTTATTTGTATGAGTGGGTTTTATTATCATCAAGTTCCACTGGATAAAATGATTATAAATATATATATATTTATATATACACATATGTGTGCGTGTGTGTATGACACTGTTTTTAACAATGTTAGTGTAAATAAGTAATGCTTTAGGGAAATTACATTCACTCCATTGATAAACACTTAATGGCATATGACGACTGCCATCTCCTTTTATGTATAAAGGAATGGGCCATATATGGATGCACTGCTGTGTTATTAAAAATGCATTAGACTGCAAAACCCATGTCATGTTGTAGGCAGAATTAAGAAATTTTCTAATGTCATTAAACAGAACTGTACTTAAGCCAATATCAAGAATTTCAACACACTTAATAGTGTAAAAACATATAAATCATTACTTATTTTTGTGAATATTAACAAAATGCTGAAAAAATAGTATAAATAGTTAAAGTTTGGAATTGATTCTACATTAGACATAGTAATATATTTGTCCACATAACCAAGAATTACTTAAGGCTTTACACATATATTTATACAAAATATATATAACACAAAAATGTATATACACACAAAATGCTTATTATACTTTTTTGTGTTTAGGCTTTTATATTAATGATATCATTCTGCATGCATCCTTTTGCAACTTGCTTAATTTCCTAAATGTTATTTTTTAAATTTACAATATGAAGCATTATTCTTTAATTTGCATACACTTTTAACTCAAAGTATTCAATTTCATGGAGAATCCAGACCCCTGAACATGTCTCCTTGTACATATGCATGAATGTTTCTCCCACGGATTCTTCTAACACGCCATGTAGCAATGCCCTTCTTCAATTTAGATGTCGTCTTGGGCAGAACCCACAATTTTGTTATGAATTTCAGTTCTGTCTTTTAGAGAGTTACTATTCACTTTCAAGTGTGATAGAAGAAATTTTCACATATTGACGTATACAGAAGTCATTCTGCCTTGAACTTTATGTTAATGAGAATGGCCTGTCTCCTGGCCTGTTTATCACACACTGTTCAACAGCTTTAACCATTAAAGAAAAGAATGCATTTAAAAATCAAAATGGAGTAACTGTGATTCAGGGATTCAAAATGGAGCCCGGTGGCCATTGTGGATATGGTTTCAGACACATTCCCGCATTCCTGGGAACTTGAATTTTCTGAACTGTATCAAACTAAAGGATACCCTCAGCCATTTTCAAAACAATATCTACTAGCAGGTGCCAGCTGCAACCTTATGGTCACAAGGTCTCCCCTTGTAACTATGCAACCATTTCAGACTCCAACCAATTCTTGCTTAACAAACACCCTTACTTCTTGCCAGTCCCAATCCTGATTTTTGACAAATGATTTATGTACCTTTGCTGTTTTTGCCTATAGAAGCCTTCCCTATTTTGTGGTCCTGCAGGACACAATTAAAGTGTTTCTAGAATCGGTGTCTCCTAGTCCTCAGTTTGGCTCAAATGAAACTCTTCTATTTCTATTATAGATTGTTTATTGATTATTTGCATCTACTCGTGTTACAGTTTCAGCCACTCTAAATTAAAACTTGGATCCCACGTCAAACCCAATCATTCTCCACTCACCTGCCCCAGACGCCCGTGATGGGAGAGAGATTTAATATATTCAGCGTCCCTTTCTTGACTTCCTCCTTCTCCTCTGTCTCCTGACTCCTTCAAATCAAGGCACACAAAGATGGCATGAGAGGTAAAGACTTACCCAGAGGATCTGCACTTCTTCTTTGACTGGAAGTGCCTCTATCATGGCAGTTTTATGGGAAGGTTGCAGGACCTTTCCTCTGCCATAAGCAGTGCTCTCTCTGACATCATGTACAAACAAGAGCTCTTCCTGTGTTGGCGGAGGGGGTGTGTGTGAAACAGCTCCTGCCTCAGCACCTTCCTGTGGGGAAGCCATGAGTAAGCCCACTGAATTTACCCCCAGGGAACGCTGCTGCTAGCCATGACAAATGCCTCAAGGGCAGCCTCCACACTGTACTGTCCCATTCAATATCCTGTTCTTAAAAGATAACTGGCTTAATAACAAAATTCACTGCTGATACTATTTCTATCCTCCTTAAGATACTGCAAATGCTTTTGTAGGCTCTGACATCTATTACCCTGTCCCCATTTCTGGCATGTTACTCTTCTATATATAGTACTTTGTAATCATCTTGTTTTTATGCCCCCCTAAATGAGTCACTATTAATATAGAGGTGGTGTTTATATAGCCTTTTCTTATTAGATCTGCCTGCAAATGTATCACTTTCTTTACTCACAATTGCTTCTTGAATTCAATCTTTTTTTTTCTGGGTTCAGTTTCCCTGTTTCTAAAATATATTTTAATTAATAGTTCTTTGATGAGGCTCTGTTAATAGCAAATTCTTTAAGTCTTTTCGTTTTCCTTTTTTTAATCCTTTCACTTGAATTTTAGTTTATATGGGTTTATAGAATTCTATGTTAAGTGATGTTTTGCCTCAGAATTTCCTCAGCATGCCTTATTAAGGAAGAAGTCTGCTGTCAGTGCAATTATACTACTCATAAACTTATTTTTTCTGTGTTATTTTACAATGCTGTTATGTTTTACCTAGATGTTTATACTTTTTTCTTTTTTTTTTTTGCTAAGGATACATTGAGCTAATCTGAATCTGAGAAATTATTTATTTCAACATACCAGACAAAAATCAGCAACTACATGAGATATTTTTGTCCAGCTCTTTTGTCTATATGTCTGGAAATCCAGTAAGACGTACAGTAGTTCCCTCTTATCCATGGGGGATACTTTCCAAGACTCCCAGTGGATGCTGGAAGCCATGGATATACCAAACCATGAATGCCTGAAGCTGTGGATATATATGTATGTATGTATCATATATATATGTGTGTGTGTGTGTATATATATGTAATGTTTTTCCTATACATACATACCTGTGATAAAGTTCATAAATTAGGCACAGTAATAGATTAACAATAATAATAAAATAGAGCAATTATAACAATATACTGAAATAAAAGTTTTGTGAATGTGGTCTCTCTTTCTCAAAATATCTTATTGTACAAATTTAATGCCTTTTCCATCTTAACTAAGCACTTATCACACAACACTGTGTGCAACAAACAACAGCAAAACTAGCACAAATTTCTTTATCCTTCTTCAGAATTTCATGGATAAAAGATACATCCTTACTGTAGATCTCAGCAACCTCAGCATACAATTTCTTTTCTTTCCTCATTAAGTCGAGAACTTTCACCTTTTTACTTAAAGGAAGCACTTCATGGCTTCTCTTTGGCACATCCAAATGGCCAGCATCACTCCTCTTGTGCTTTGGGGCCACTATTAAGTAAAACAAGGGTCACTTGAACACGAGCACTGTGATATTGACAGGAAATCGGATAACCCAGTGGCTACTAAGTGACTAATGGACATGATATGCTGGGCAAAGGGATAATTCACATCCCCGGCAGGACTGAGTGAAATGCACAAAATTTCATTATGCTATGTGAAAAGGGTACAGCTTACGAATTGCTTATTTACATAATTTTCCATTTAACATTTTCAGACTGCAATTGACCACAAATATCTGAAACTGCAGAAAGTGAAACTGTAGACAAGGGATACTATGGACAAGGGGAGACGACTGTATTGAACTATCTTCTTTTCTTACACATCTCAATCATTATGCAACATTCTTAGCTATTTCCTCTCTCTTTCTACAAATTCCAAATTCACTAATTTGCTCATTAAATGTGTCTCATCGGCTACTTAGCTAATTTATTTTTCTTTTTGCTTCGGTGGCTATTTTATTCTATTTGTGCAACTTATTCCATTTTTCAAAGCTGCCTGTTCTTTTTGCCTAGTGTCTTGACCTTAAATTTCATAAAAATGTAAGCCATACTATGATCATAATTGTGCTGCTATAATGATCTAATTGTGCTGCTTATAATGCCTGATGATTCTTGCTTGTGGAAGTTCATTCCTGCATATGATTTGTAATTATTTTATGTGTAGCCTGAAATCTGCATAATGCACACTAATTATTATTTTTTAAAGTTTATAATTTTATTATTTTTTAACATCTTTTAAAAATTTTTTTCATACAGCAGGTTCTTATTAGTTATCCATTTTATACATATTAGTGTATATATGTCAATCTATTTCTTTAACATCTTTATTGGAGTATAATTGCTTTACAATGGTGTGTTAGTTTCTGCTGTATAACAAAGTGAATCAGCTATATGTATACATACATCCCCATATCCCTTCCCTCTTGCGTCTCCCTCCCACCCTCCCTATCCCACCCCTCTAGGTGGTCACAAAGCACCGACCTGATCTCCCTGTGCTATGCAGCTGCTTCCCATTAGTTATCTATTTTACATTTGGTAGTGTATATATGTCAATGCTACTCTTTCACTTCATCCCAGTATACACTTCCCCCTCCCCGTATCCTCAAGTCCATTCTCTACGTCTGTGTCTTTATTCCTGTCCTGCCCCTAGGTTCTTCAGAACCTTTTTTTTTTTTTTTTTTTTTAGATTCCATATGTATGTGTTAGCATATGGTATTTGTTTTTCTCTTTCTGACTTACTTCACTCTGTATGACAGACTCTAGGTCCATCCACCTCACTACAAATAACTCAATTTCATTTCCTTTTATGGCTGAGTAATATTCCATTGTATATGTGTGCCACATCTTCTTTATCCATTCATCTGTCGATGGACACTTAGGTTGCTTCCATGTCCTGGCTATTGTAAATAGAGCTGCAATGAACACTGTGGTACATGACTCTTTTTGAATTATGGTTTTCTCAGGGTATATGCCCAGTAGTGGGATTGCTGGGTCATATGGTAGTTCTATTTTTAGTGTTTTAAGGAACCTCCATACTGTTCTCCATAGTGGCTGTATCAATTTACATTCCCACCAACAGGGCAAGAGGGTTCCCTTTTCTCCACACCCTCTCCAGCATTTACTGTTTGTAGATTTTTTGATGATGGCCATTCTGACTGGTGTGAGGTGATACCTCATTGTAGTTTTGATTTGCATTTCTCTAATGACTAGTGATGTTGAGCATCCTTTCATGTGTTTGTTGGCAATCTGTATATCTTCTTTGGAGAAATGTCTATTTAGGTCTTCTGCCCATTTTTGGATTGGGTTGTTTTTTTGATATTGAGCTAATGCACAGAAATTGTTATAGTTTTTCCCCATGAGAATCCCTCCTCTCCTGCTTGGTAAGAGTATCCCACCCGAGCCATTTGCCTTTGTTTCTTTGTAGCTGTAGAAGCTCCATCAACCTGTTTTAAGTTGGGTAACTTTTGCACCTTGAGATCTTTCAGCACACAAATATGGTATAAATTTCTAATTTCCACATGAAGTGCAAGTTTAAGCTTTCATATATTTATGAGAAACTTTTTGGTTGGTCAGATTTGAGGCAGAGAAAGACATTTATTCTTCCTGTGCCAAAAGCTGATTTTTTTCCCCTGGTCCAGTGAGATTTACTCCTTTAAGATTCTGGCTCTGGAGGCATCTCTCAGTTCACACCCCCTTATGTGGAAACCCAGGTCCTCACCACTACTCCTGTGTGGGTACCAACCCCAAAGACCCCTCATGACCAATCACACCTACATGGCAGTGACCACACCTGCTTATGGCCTCAGTTTGTTTATTAAGGGTTTCTTCTTTATTTCTAGTATTTGATGATTTTCCTTTCTTGTAAGCTCAGCTATGCATTTAAAACAATGTTTACTACATATCATGCTTCTTTTCTAGGAATCTGTAGTAAGAGGAATTTCAATTTATATTAGTATATATTTTTTTACGAGACCTGGAGCTTTACTTTAACTGATTTCAATAACAATAGTTATTATAACAGATAGGAAGACTGCTTTTAAAGCCAATCCTTGGATACAGTTTCTCCATAGAACAGGAGCGGAGCGATTCTCACAGATAAAAACTATAACAATAGCTGTATATTATGCAAATTTTAAGCTACACATTATAAAATTACAAATCACAGGCTGGAATGAACTCCCATGAGCAAGAATCAGCAGTCGTAATAAACAGCAGGATCAGACCAGGCTGCCCTCACAGCGTGCTTCACGGTGATAATTTTTTTCTTAACCACACTGTATCTTCATTTCCTCACATGTAACATGAAGAAATGACTGTTCCTACCTGTTAGGGATTTCTAATGGATTGTGTGTGTTAATGTACTTTACTAGTCAGTCAAGGTTATGCTGGAATAACATACCAACCGAAATCCCAGTGACTTGGCAGGAAAACGTATTTCTTGCTCACATCAAGTCTGACATGCATTACTGGAAATCTCTTCTACTTGTTAACTTAAGAAACAAGACTATCTTCCTCTTGTAATGCTTCTTTGTCATCACAAGCATATGTTCACATGGCTTCGAAGGTCCTCTTAGCAGACGACGAAAAGGGTGGACAAAGTACACTGGCTTGTAACTGCCTCAGCCCAGAAGCAACACACTTCAGGTCCGGGAAGTCTATTGACCAAAACAGCCACTTGGGCTCAACTGAAGTGGTGTAAAGGCTGGAAAACATGGAGAAACACCTGAAATATTTGATGAACACTAACTGTCTTTACCACAAATATATAAAGGTTTTATAATAGGATCTTGCCCATATTAAACACTCAGTATATATTAGCATTTATTATTATTACAAATAGCGCTGCGATTAGTATGTTTACATGTAAATCTCTGTCACAGGTTATTTCATAAAGATTCCTGGAAGAACACATACTATGTTAAAGGGTATAGGTATTTGTGGGCTTTTTATAAAGGTTGTCAAATTCATTTTAAAAATGAGGTTGTTAAAAATTTTCACAAGCATTTGTATATCGATTTCATCAGATAAATTACAATAATAAAGATGTTTCTGCAACTTGCCGGTGGATTTTCAAATCAACTTTCTAATCTTCCTTTATTTCATTAGCTTAACAAATTACATTTTCTCTTAATTTGCATTTATTTAATTACTTTTGTGAGGTTGAATATTTTTCAGTATTTATACTGGTTATTAGATACTGATCTAGAGAAAATTATCTGCTTGTAACCTACGCCCATGTATCTATTCACGGTTTCAGTTTTTCTCTCACTAATTTGTAATGCCTTTTTTTTTTTTCTAAACACCTTTATTGGAGTATAATTGCTTTACAGTGGTGTGTTAGTTTTTGCTGTATAACAAAGTGAATCAGCTATACATGTACATATATCCCCATATCCCCTCCCTCTTGCGTCTCCCTCCCACCCTCCCTATCCCACCCCTCTAGGTGGTCACAAAGCACCGAGCTGATCTCCCTGTGCTATGTGGCTGCTTCCCACTAGCTATCTATTTTACATTTGGTAGTGTATATATATCCATGCCACTCTCTCACTTCATCCCAGCTTACCCTTCCCCCTCCCCGTGTCCTCAAGTCCATTCTCTATGTCTGCGTCTTTATTCCTGTACTGCACCTAGGTTCTTCAGAACCTTTTTTTTTTTTTTTTTTTTTTTAGATTTCATATATATGCATTAGCATGCGGTATTTGTTTTTCTCTTTCTGAGTTACTTCACTCTGTATGACAGTTTCTAGGTCCATCCATCTCACTACAAATAACTCAATTTCGTTTCTTTTTATGGCTGAGTAATATTCCATTGTATATATGTGCCACATCTTTATCCATTCATCTGTCGATGGACACTTAGGTTGCTTCCATGTCCTGGCTATTGTAAACAGAGCTGCAATGAACATTGTGGTACATGACTCTTTCTGAATTATGGTTTTCTCAGGGTATATGCCCAGTAGCGGAATTGCTGGGTTGTACGGTAGTTCTATTTTTAGTGTTTTAAGGAACCTCCATACTGTTCTCCATAGTGGCTGTATCAGTTTACATTCCCACCAACACTGCAAGAGGGTTCCATTTTCTCCACACCCTCTACAGCATTTATTGTTTGTAGATTTTTTGATGACGGCTATTCTGACTGGTGTGAGGTGATACCTCATTGTAGTTTTGATTTGCATTTCTCTAACGATTAGGGATGTTGAACATCCTTTCGTGTGTTTGTTGGCAATCTGTATATCTTCTCTGGGGAAATGTCTATTTAAGTCTTCTGCCCATTTTTGGATTGGGTTGTTTGTTTTTTTGATACTGAGCTGCATGTGCTACTTGTATATTTTGGAGATTAATCCTTTGTCAGTTGCTTCATTTGCAAATATTTTCTCCCATTCTGAGGGTTGTCTTTTCGTCTTGTTTATGGTTTCCTTTGCTGTGGGAAAGCTTTTAAGTTTCATTAGGTCCCATCTGTTTATTTTTGTTTTTATTTCCATTTCTATGGGAGGTGGGTCAAAAAGGATCTTGCTGTGATTTATGTCATACAGTGTTCTGCCTATGTTTCCTCTAAGAGTTTGATAGTGTCTGGCCTTACATTTAGGTCTTTAATCCATTTTGACTTTACTTTTTTTGTACAGTGTTAGGGAGTGTTCTAATTTCATTCTTTTACATGCAGCTGTCCAGTTTTCCCAGCACCACTTATTGAAGAGGCTGTCTTTTCTCCACTGTATATTCTTGCCTCCTGTATCAAAGATAAAGTGACCATATGTGCGTGGGTTTATCTCTGGGCTTTCTATCCTGTTCCATTGATCTATATTACTGTTTTTGTGCCAGTATCATAGTGTCTTGATTACTGTAGCTTTGTAGTATAGTCTGAAGTCCAAGAGCCTGATTCCTCCAGCTCCATTTTTCTTTCTCAAGATTGCTTTGGCTATTCGGGGTCTTTTGTGTTTCCATACAAATTGTGAAATTTTTTGTTCTAGTTCTGTGAAAAATGCCATTGGCAGTTTGACAGGGATTGCATTGAATCTTTGGTTGCTTTGAGTAGTATAGTCATTTTCACAATATTGATTCTTCCAATCCAAGAACATGGTATATCTCTCCATCTGTTTGAAACACCTTTAATTTCTTTCATCAGTGTCTTCTAGTTTTCTGCATACAGGTCTTTTGTCTCCTTAGGTAGGCTTATTCCTAGGTATTTTATTCTTTTTTTGCAATGGTAAATGGGAGTGTTTCCATAATTTCTCTTTCAGATAATTCATCATTAGTGTATAGGAATGCAAGAGATTTCTGTGCATTAATTATGCATCCTGCTACCTTACCAAATTCATTGATTAGCTCTAGCGGTTTTCTGGTAGCATCTTTAGGATTCTCTATGTATAGTAACATGTCATCTGCAAACAGTGACAGCTTTAATTCTTCTCTTCTGATTTGGATTCCTTTTATTTCTTTTTCTTCTCTGACTGCTGTGGCTAAAACTCCCAAAACTATGTTGAATAATAGTGGTGAGAGTAGACAACCTAGTCTTGTTCCTGATCTTAGAGGAAATGGTTTCAGTTTTTCACCACTGAGAATGATGTTGGCTGTGGGTTTGTCATACATGGCCTTTATTAGGTTGAGGTAAGTTCCCTCTATGCCTACTTTCTGGAGAGTTTTTATCATAAATGGGTGTTGAATTTTAACGAAAGCTTCTTCTGCATCTATTGAGATGATCACATGGTTTTTCTCCTTCAATTTGTTAATATGGTATATCACACTGACTGATTTGCATATATTGAAGAATCCTTGCATTCCTGGGGTAAACCCCACTTGATCATGGTGTCTGATCCTTTTAATGTGCTGTTGGATTCTGTTTGCTAGGATTTTGTTGAGGATTTTTGCATCTATGTTCATCAGTGATAGAGGCCTGTAGTTTTCTTTTTTTGTGATATCTTTCTCTGGTTTTGGTATCAGGGTGATGGTGGCCTCGTAGAATGAGTTTGGGAGTGATAATCCCTCTGCTATATTTTGGAAGAGTTTGAGAAGGATAGGTGTTAGCTCTTCTCTAAATGTTTGATAGAATTCGCCTGTGAAGCCATCTGGTCCTGGGCTTCTGTTTGTTGGAAGATTTTAAATCACACTTTCAATTTCAGTGCTTGTGATTGGTCTGTTTATATTTTCTATTTCTTCCTGGTTCAGTAATGGAAGGTTGTGCTTTTGTAAGAATTTGTCCATTTCTTCCAGGTTGTCCATTTTATTGGCATATAGTTGCTTGTAGTAATCTCTCATGGTCTTTGGATTTCTGCAGTGACAGTTGTTACTTCTCCTTATTCATTTCTAATTCTACTGATTTGAGTCTTCTCTCTTTTTTTCTTGATGAGTCTGGCTAATAGTTTATCAATTTTATTTATCTTCTCAAAGAACCAGCTTTTAGTTTTATTGATCTTTATCATTTCCTTCATTTCTTTTTCATTTATTTCTGATCTGATCTTTATGATTTCTTTCCTTCTGCTAACTTTGGGGTTTTTTTGTTCTACTTTCTCTAATTGCTTTAGGTGTAAGGTTACGTTGTTTATTTGAGATGTTTCTTGAGGTAGGATTGTACTGCTATAAACTTGCCTCTTAGAACTGTTTTTGCTGTATCCCATAGATTTTGGGTCATCCTCTTTTCATTGTCATTTCTTTCTGGGTATTTTTTGATTTCCTCTTTGAATTCCTCAGTGATTTCTTGGTTATTTAGTAGTGTATTGTTTAGCCTCCATGTGTTTGTATTTTTAAAGATTTTTTCCTGTAATTGATATCTAGTCTCACAGCGTTGTGGTTAGAAAAGATACTTGATACGATTTCCATTTTCTAAAATCTACCACAGCTTGATTTGTGAACCAAGATATGATCTATCCTGGAGAATGTTCCATGAGCACTTGAGAAGAAAGTGTATTCTGTTGTTTTTGGATGGACTGTCTTATAAATATCAATTAAGTCCATCATGTCTAATGTGTCATTTAAAGCTGTGTTTCCTTATCTATTTTCATTTTGGATGATGTGTCCATTGGTGAAAGTGGGGTGTTAAAGTCCCCTACTATGATTGTGTTACTGTCGATTTTCCCTTTTATGGCTGTTAGCGTTTGCCTTATGTATTGATGTGCTCCTATGTTGGGTGAATAAAGATTTACATTTGTTATATCTTCTTCTTGAGTTGATCCCTTGATCATTATGTGGTGTCCTTTTTTGTCTCTTGTAATAGTCTTTATTTTAAAGTCTGTCTTGTCTGATATGAGAATTGCTACTCCAGCTTTCTTCTGATTTCCATTTGCATGGAATATCATTTTCCATCCCCTCACTTTCAGTCTGTATGTGTCCCTAGGTCTGAAGTGGGTCTCTTGTAGACAGCATATATACGGGTCTTATTTTTGCATCCATCAGCCAGTCTATGTCTTTTGGTTGGAGCATTTAATCCATTTACATTTAAGGTAGTTATTGATATGTTTGTTCCTAATACCAGTTTCTTAATTGTTTTGGGTTTGTTATTGTAGGACTTTTCCTTCTCTTGTGTTTCCTGCCTAGAGAAGTTCCTTTAGCATTTGTTGTAAAGCTGGTTTGGTGGTGCTGAATTCTCTTAGCTTTTGTTTGTCTGTAAAGGTTTTAATTTCTCTGTCGAACCTGAATGAGATCCTTGCTGGGTAGAGTAATCTTGGTTGTAGGTTTTACCCTTTCCTCACTTTAAATTTGTCCCGCCATTCCCTTTTGGCTTGCAGAGTTACTGCTGAACGATCAGCTGTTAACCTTATGGGGATTCCTTTGTATGTTATTTCTTGCTTTTCCCTTGCTGCTTTTAATATTTTTTGTTTGTTTTTAATTTTTGATAGTTTGATTAATATGTGTCTTGGCATGTTTCTCCTTGGATTTATCCTGTATGGGACTCTCTGTGCTTCCTGGACTTGATTTCCTTTCCCATATTAGGGAAGTTTTCAACTATAATCCCTTCAAATATTTTTTCCGTCCCTTTCTTTTTCTCTTCTTTTTCTGGGACCCCTATACTTTGAATGTTGGTGCATTTAATGTTGTCCCAGAGGTCTCTGAGACTGTCCTCAATTCTCTTCATTCTTTCTTCTTTATTGTGCTCTGCACTAGTTATTTCCACTATTTTATCTTCCAGGTCCTTATCCGTTCTTCTGCCTCAGTTTTTCTGCTAATGATTCCTTCTAGAAAACTTTTAATTTCATTTATTGTGTTGTTCGTTTGTTTGCTCTTTAGTTCTTCTAGGTCCTTGTTAAACGTTTCTTCTATTTTCTCCATTCTATTTTCACGATTTTGGATCACCTTTACTATCATTACTCTGAATTCTTTTTCAGGTAGACTGCCTATTTCCTCTTCATTTGTTAGGTCTGGTGGGTTTTTGCCTTGCTCCTTCATCTGCTGTGTGTTTCTCTGCCTTCTCATTTTGCTTAACTTACTGCATTTGGGGTCTCCTTTTCGCAGGCTGCAGGTTCGTAGTTTCCATTGTTTTTGGGGTCTGCCCCCAGTGGGTAAGGTTGGTTCTGTGGGTTGTGTAGGCTTCCTGGTGGAGGGGACTGGTGCCTGTGTTCTGGTGGATGAGGCTGGATCCTGTCTTTCTGGTGGGCATGACTGTGTTCAGTGGTGTGTTTTGGGGTGTCTGTGAACTTTTTATTATTTTAGGCAGCCTCTCTGCTAATGGGTGGGTGTGTGTTCCTGTCTTGCTAGTGGTTTGGCATGGGTTGTCCAGCAATGTAGTTTGCTGGTTGTTGAATGTAGCTGTGTCTTAGCGTTGAGATGGAGATCTGTGGGAGAGCTTTTGCCATTTGATATTACATGTGGCTGGGAGGTCTCTGGTGGACAAATGTTCTGAACTCGGCTCTCCCACCTCAGAGGCTTAGGCCTGATTCCCGGAAAGAGCACCAAGACCCTGTCAGCCACATGGCTCAGAAGAAAAGGGAGAAAAAAAAAAGAATGAAAATAGTAAAATAAAATAAAATAAAGTTATTAAAATAAAAAAAATTTTAATTATTAAAAATGAAAAAGTAACTTTGAAAAAGTCAGAAAGAAAGAAAGAGGAGAACAACCAAACCAAAAAACAAATCCACCAATGATAAGAAGCACTAAAAACTATACTTAAAGAAAAAAAAAAATACAGACAGAACTCTAGGACAGATGTTAAAAGCAAAGCTACACAGAAAAAAACACACATAGAAGCATACACATACACACTCACAAAAAGAGAAAAAGGAAAATAAAAAATATATGTATATGAAAAAAAGGAAGAGAGCAACCAAATCAATAAACAAATCTACCAATGATAATAAGCTCTAAATACTAAACTAAAATAAACATAAAACCAGAAACTAATTAGATGCAGAAAGCAAACTCCAAGTCTACAGTTGCTCCCAAAGTCTCCCTCCTCAATTTGGGATGATTTGTTGTCTATTCAGGTATTCCACAGATGCAGGTACATCAAGTTGATTGTGGAGATTTAATCCGCTGCTCCTGAGGCTGCTGGGAGAAATTTCCCTTTCTCTTCTTTGTTTGCACAGCTCTCGGGGTTCAGCTTTGGCTTTGGCCCTGCCTCTGCGTGTAGGTTGCCTGAGGGCCTCTATTCTTCGTTCAGACAGGACGGGGTTAAAGCAGCAGCTGATTTGGGGGCTCTGGCTCACTCAGGCCGGGGTGAGGGAGGGGTAAATATGCGGGGCGGGCCTGCGGTGGCAGAGGCCAGCGTGACGTTGCACCAGCCTGAGGCGCACCTTGCGTTCTCCCGGGGAAGTTGTCCCTGGATCACGGGACCCTGGCCGTGGCGGGCTGCAAAGGCTCCCGGGAGGGGAGGTGTGCAGAGTGACCTGGGCTCGCACACAGGCTTCTTGGTGGCTGCAGCAGCAGCCTTAGCATTTCATGGCTGTCTCTGGTGTCCGCGCTGATAGCCACGGCTCGTGCCCATCTCTGGAGCTAATTTAGGCAGTACTCTGAATCCCCTCTCCTCGTGCACCCTGAAACAATGGTCTCTTGCCTCTTAGGCAGCTCCAGACTTTTTCCCTGACTCCCTCCTGGCTAGCTGTGCCACACTAGCCCCATTCAGGCTGTGTTCAAGCAGCCAACCCCAGTCCTCTCCCTGGGATCCGACCTCCAAAGCCCAAGCCTCAGCTCCCAGCCCCCGCGCACCCCGGCAGGTGAGCAGACAAGCCTCTGGGGTTGGTGAGTGCTGGTCGGCACTGATCCTCCATGTGGGAATCTCTCCACTTTGCCCTCTGCACCCCTGTTGCTGCGCTCTCCTCCATGGATCCGAAGCTTCCCCCCTACCATCCCCTGTCTCCACCAGTGAAGGGGCTTCCTAGTGTGTGGAAACCTTTCCTCCTTCACAGCTCCCTCCCAGAGAGGCAGATACAGTACCTATTCTTTTGTTTTTTTTTTTCTTTTTTCTTTTGCCCTACCCAGGTATGTGGGGAGTTTCCTGCCTTTTGGGAAGTCTGAGGTCTTCTGCCAGCGTTCAGTGGGTGTTCTGTAGGAGTTGTTCCACATGAAGATGTACTTCTGATGTATTTGTGGGGAGGAAGGTGATCTCCACGTCTTATTCCTCCGCCATCTTGAAGGTCCCCCCTCCCAATTTGTAATGGTTTTTTATTATCAAAAGTTAGTCCTTTTTGCAGATAGGGGTTGAAAATGTTTGTCTTCATGTTACATAGCTCTTTAAACTTTAGTATCTTTGGATATGAAAATGTTCCTATAAATATTTTAAAGAAATATGTCTTTTTATTGTATCAACCCTTTATCATTGTATAATGACCCTTGCTTACTCTGGTAAATTTCTTTGCTGGGAAGTCTATGTAATATTTATTAAATTGTGACTTTTTTAATATTAACATAGCCATACCTGTTGTTCTTTTATTAAAATTTTTATGATGTATCTTTTTTCCATCCTTCTACATTTCTATATCATTATACTTGAAGTGAGTTTCTTGTACACAGAGTATAGTGGAAGCATGTTTACTAATCCACTCTGCCAACCACTGACTTAGAAAGTATGTAATTATTGATTTGTTAGAGCTTAAGTCTGACATTTTAATTTTTCTCTTGTTCTTCTCTTTCATTTCTTTCTCTTTTTCTTGCCTCTCTGTGTTACTCGAACATTTAAAAATCTTATTTTCATTTATCTGTAGTGTGTTTGATTGTAATTCTTTGCATAGCTTTTTAATTGTTTGCTCTAAGCATTGTATTATATCCACATAACTTATCACAGTACACTGGTGTCCTCATTTCACTAGTTTGAATGAAATAGAGACATTTTTCCTCCTCTTAAATTTCTTTACTTTCTTTCATTTATAATATAATTGCTTTAAAACTTTCCTCTGTATACATTTAAAAACATATCAGACATTTTCACAATTTTCACTTCAATTGTCAAACAGAATTTAAATGCTCAAGTGGAGAATAAAAGCCAAATGTATATTCCCATATTTTTGCTTACTGTGTTCTGTCTTTCTTTTTGAAGTATCAAAGTTTGTTTTTTAAATTATTTCTTTTTTGTTTAGAGAATTTCCTTTAGCCATTCTTTAGAATAGGTATGCCTGTGACAAACTGTCTTCATTTTTCTTTATCTGAGAATGTCTTCAGTGACCTGTCACACCTAATTAATATTTTGACTGACTTTAAGTTTCTGAATTTACGTTAATTTTTCTTTCAGCACTTGAAAAATATTGTACTACTTCTTTCTGACTTCCATGATTTCTGATAAGAAGTTTACTGTCATTCAAACTGGATTTTTCCCAATAAGTTGCCTGCTGTTTTTCTCTGGATATCTTACAAAGCTTTTTTGTGTATTTGACCATTTCAATTCATTAATAAAACAACATTTAATGTTTACCTTCCCATCAGAAGTTAGGTACTATAATAAAAACTGTTTTTTTGTTTTGTTTTGTTTGTTTTTTGTTTGCTACTGGGTGAAGTTTATTGTGAAACCTTGGGGAGTTAGGATGGGATGGGGCAAGTGAGAGCAGGGAAAGAATCTGTTTGCAAACACCTTACAATGTATTTAGATAAAATAAATAATTCAAAAGTCATCCAAGATTTATTTCAAGTGTTTATGCTCATTTATTTTAGGGATCTCAAACTGGGAGCTAATCTTCACTCTTAGTAGCATGTATTTCAGTAGATTTTTTCCTCTCTACTTCTCAACACCTAATTCTTACAACTCTTACTAAATATTTAATGCAGAGACTATAGTTACAAACATCCAAATATCTTTTTCCCATTATTACAATTTATAAACTTAACAGAGTGTCCATGGACCTGAATCAGGAAACTGTACCAACTTGGTTTATTGGATATCACACGGGCTATTTAATTGAACACACCTAGATTCTAATTTCAGCTCTGACACTGACTGAACTAAACAAGCTAATGTCAATTGTTCATTTTCTGCTTCCTCATCTTGAAAATAAATGACCATTCTTTAAAAACTGTGGTAATATAGGGTGCTGTAAGGCATAATGAAGTCACATGTATAGTATCCAGCAGAATTACTAGTTGCTGGGTAATGAATTCCCTTTTTTCCATCATGGAATATATAAAGTTTGCCAGCCCTCTAGCTCAGGTACCCTACTTATGGATGTATGTGGTCCTGTTTATGCATCTCTTTCTCAGCCTGAAACACACACACACACACTTTGAAACTTTAAATTTTATGGATCTCATTTTTTTGCCTTTAAGAATATTCTAACAATTCTGAATTGTATAAAATGGCCTTCTCAATTTAGAATGTGTAAGTTTTTCACATTCAGATATATCATGGTGCCAAAAAAATTTGTATTTTACCCATAATAAGCTACTTAACATTTTCTAAATATGGAATATAATTTTACCAATTCTGTGCCCATTTATCTGTGTTATCCTACCATGATACACTTATTATGTTTATTCAACTACCTTGATTTTAGAAGATAGATTCTTCCCTTATTTATCTGTGTTCTGAAGAGAGTCGTAAGAAGAAGCCACCATTCAGTGCTCAGTCAATGTCAGGAAAACCATGGATTAGAGAACCATATCTGAGTATAAGAACCTCACCCTCATCAAGGCACATTTCCTCTCTTTAAAGTAGGGGGATCTGGCAACAGGTGCCTGACTGGGTTTCAGAACCACCACCAGCTCACTGCCCTCACGGAATGCAGTGTTGCCTTGTGAGAACCTCAGCTGAACACCCAGGGCAATGACAGCCCAAGGAGAAGAAACAAACAGACTGAGCTTAGGCCCTTAGAACAACCAGTAGAGCCACAGCTATAGCACATTTATTTACTACTTCCTTGAACTGCACCTTTCTTTGTTCCTATCAGTAGCCCTTTAAAATGTAATAGTTATTTAATATTTCAAGCAATCCTTCATGCTCAGTGTCATACTTAGTATTTCCTATATTTTCCTGTCCTATCATCCAAAGACTATTCTTCAAATGTAGTTAAATGTCACATCATCTACAAATCTTCTGACTTCATAACCCACCCATTCATTGAAACAGATCTAACATGTTGATAATCACTTTTGCCTGTCTGGTAAACTATATAACCATATGAGAAATACAAATATCCAGTTTGTTGAATTTATAACCTTTGAACTAGTGTCAGTAAAATATCTACTCTTGAATAGGAGGTTAAAGGAATTCTTTTGAGCTAAATCGGCTACATTCTTCTTGTAACATAACTACATTCTCTTAAATTACCTTTTTGCTATGTGCTGAATAAGGTTCTTTCTCTCATCATGCAATTAGCTTCACTTTTGACTCAACTTTGACATTGATAAAAGAGTCATGATTTGGGATTTCAAATTCTCAGTCTTTTTCCATGCTGCATATATTGAGAGGATTTTTATGTCATCAGTTCTCTTAACGCCCTTTATGCTGATGATATTTAAACACTGAAGAAATAGTTAAGAAAGCACTAGTTGTAGAATCTCTACTGTATAAAATTACTATCTACTGTAGGTCATTGCCTTCCATAAAGAAAAAACTTCCTTTAATAAGAACAATAAGTAACTTGCAAGCTGGTAAGGCCATTTTTCAACTAAGTAAATCAGGACAATGGAAATAAATTCTTACATGGTTGGTGAAGTATATTGTTTAGAGTAAGACAGATGCTTTCTCAAACTTACTTAAAAAAAAGAGAGAGGCAACCTTTTTTTGTTCCTATTGATGGGTTTGTCCAACCATAAAAGATGTATTTCCTTGTACTTACCATTTCATTCTGCTGATTATTACCAACACAGTGAAGTGGTAAATGCAAATTCTAATTTGAATATTTTTGAGAGCAAATTAAAAACAAAGTTTGAGAGTTTTTTAGGTCATTAAAATAAAATGCAAAATACAGCTTATTAAAAAACTTCATTAACTAAAACATATAAAAATATCATATACAAGTTAAGACCTTCAAGATGGCAGAGGAGTAAGATGTGGAGATCACCTTCAATTCAGCACCACGAAACCAGACAATGAATCATCCCAAAATTGAGGTGGTGGACTTTCGGAGCAACTGTAGACTTGGGGTTTGCTTTCTGCATATAATTTCTTTCTGGTTTTATGTTTATCTTACTTTAGTATTTAGAGTTTACTATCATTGGTAGATTATTGATTTGGTTGCTCTCTTTTTTTTTTTAATATATCGATATATATATTTTTCCTTTTTCTCTTTTTCTGACTGTGTATCTGTATGCTTTTTTGTGTAACTTTGTCTCTATAGCTTTGCCTTTACATTTGTCCTAGGGTTGTGTCTGCCCGTATTTTTTTTTTTAGTATAGTTTTTAGTGCTTCTGATCATTGGTGGATTTGTTTTTTGGTTTGGTTGCTCTCTTCTTTCTTTCTTTCTTTTTTTTTAGTACTTATTATTTTTTAAATTTTTAATAATAATTTTTATTTTAATAACTTTATTTTATTTAATTTATTTTTTCTTTCTTTTTTTCTCCCTTTTATTCTGAGCAGTGTGGATGACAGGATCTTGGTGCTCTGGCCGGGTGTCAGACCAGTGCCTCTGAGGTGGGAGAGCCAAGTCCAGGATATTGGTCCACCAGAGACCTCCCAGCTCCACGTAATATCAAAAGGCAACAATCTCCCAGAGAACTCCATGTCAATGCCAAGACCCAGCTCCACTCAATGACCAGCAAGCTACGGGGCTGGACACACTATGCCAACCACTAGCAAGACAGGAACACAACCCGACCCAGTAGCAGAAAGGCTGCCTAAAATCATAATAAGGTCACAGACACCACTGGACGCGGACCTGCGCAACAGAAAGACAATATCCAGCGTCATCCACCAGAACACAGGCACTAGTCCCCTCCACCAGGAAGCCTACACAACCCACTGAACCAACCTTAGCCACTGGGGGCAGACCCCAAAAACAATGGGAACTACAAACCTGCAGCCTGTGAAAAGGAGACCCCAAACACAGTAAGTTAAGCAAAATGAGAAGACAGAGAAACACACAGCAGATGAAGGAGCAAGGTAAAAACCCACCAGTGCAAACAAATGAAGAGGAAATAGGCGGTCTACCTGAAAAAGAATTCAGAGTAATGATAGTAAAGATGATCCAAAATCTTGGCAATAGAATGGGGAAAATACTAGAAACGTTTAACAAGGACCTAGAAGAACTAAAGAGCAAAAAAACAATGATGAACAACACAATAAATGAAATTAAAAACTCTCTAGAAGGAATCAATAGCAGAATAACTGAGGCAGAAGAAGGGATAAGTGACCTGGAAGATAAAATAGTGGAAATAGCTACTGCAGAGCAGAATAAAGAAAAAAGAATGAAGAGAATTGAGGACAGTCTCAGAGACCTGTGGGACAAAATTAAACACACCAACATTCGAATTACAGGGGTCCCAGAAGAAGAAGAGAAAAAGAAAGGGACTGAGAAAATATTTGAAGAGATTATAGTTGAAAACTTCCCTAATATGGGAAAGGAAATAATCAAGTCCAGGAAGCGCAGAGAGTCCCATACAGGATAAATCCAAGGAGAAACACACCAAGACACATATTAATCAAACTAACAAAAATTAAATACAAAGAAGAAATATTAAAAGCAGCAGGGAAAGACAACAAATAACATACAAAGGAATCCCCATAAGGTTAACAGCTGATCTTTCAGCAGAAACTCTGCAAGCCAGAAGGGAGTGGCAGGACATATTTAAAGTGATGAAAGGGAAAAACTTACAACCAAGATTACTCTACCCAGCAAGGATCTCATTCAGATTTGACGGTGAAATTAAATCTTTTTCAGACAAGCAAAAGCTAAGAGAATTCAGCACCACAAAACCAGCTCTACAATAAATGCTAAAGGAACTTCTCTAGGTAGGAAACACAAGAGAATGAACAGAACTACAATAACAAACCCAAAACAATTAAGAAACTGGTAATAGGAACATACAAATCGATAACTACCTTAATTGTAAATGGATTAAATGCGCTAACCAAAAGACATAGACTCGTGAATGGATACAAGAACAAGACCCGTACATATGCTGTGTAAAAGAGACCCACTTCAGACGTAGTGACACATACATACTGAAAGTGAGGGGATGGAAAAAGATATTCCATGCAAATGGAAATCAAAAGAAGCTGGAGTAGCAATTCTCATATCAGACAAAATAGACTTAAAGACTATTACAAGAGACAAAGAAGGACACTACATAATGATCAAGGGATCAACCCAAGAAGAAGATACGACTATTGTAAATGTTTATGCACCCAAAATAGGAGCAGCTCAACACATAAAGCAAATGCTAACATCCATAAAAGGGGGAAATCGACAGGAACATAATAATAGTAGGGGACTTTAACACCCCACTTTCACCAATGTACAGATCATCCAAAATGAAAATAAATAAGGAAACACAAGCTTTAAATGATACATTAAACAAGATGGACTTAATTCATATTTATAGGACATTCCATCCAAAAACAACAGAATACACTTTCTTCTCAAGTGCTCATGGAACATTCTCCAGGATAGATCATATCTTGGGTCACAAATCAAGCCTTGGTAAATTTTAGAAAATTGAAATCGTATCAAGTATCTTTTCTGACTGCAACAAAAGGAGACTAGCTATCAATTACAGAAAAAAATCTGTAAAAAATATAAACACATGGAGGCTAAACAATACACTACTAAATAACCAAGAGATCACTGAAGAAATCAAAAAGGAAATCAAAAAATACCTAGAAACAAATAATAATGAAAACAGGACCACCCAAAACCTATGGGATGCAGCAAAAGCAGTTCTAAGAGGGAAGCTTATAGCAATACAATCCTACCTCAAGAAACAAGAAACATCTCAAATAAACAACCTAATCTTACACATAAAGTAATTAGAGAATGAAGAAGAAAAAAACCCCAAAGTTAGCAGAAGGAAAGAAATCATAACGATTAGAAGAGAAATAAATGAAAAAGAAATGAAGAAAACAATAGCAAAGATCCATAAAACTAAAAGCTGGTTCTTTGAGAAGATAAACAAAATTGATAAACCATTAGCCAGACTCATCAAGAAAAAAAGGGAGAAGCCTCAAATCAATAGAATTAGAAATGAAAAAGGAGAAGTAACAACTGACACTGCAGAAATACAAAGGATCATGACAGATTACTACAAGCAACTATCTGCTAATAAAATGGGCAACCTGGAAGAAATGGACGAATTCTAGAAACGCACAACCTTCCATGACTGAATGAGGAAGAAACAGAAAATATAAACAGACCAATCACAAGCACTGAAATTGAAAGTGTGATTAAAAATTTTCCAACAAACAAAAGCTGAGCACCAGGTAGCTTCACAGGCGAACTCTATCAAACATTTAAAGAAGAGCTAACACCTATCCTTCTCAAACTCCTCCAAAATATAGCAGAGGGAGGAACACTCCCAAACTCACTCTACAATGCCACAATCTCCCTGATACCAAAACCAGACAAAGATGTCACAAAGAAAGAAAACTATGGCCAATATCACTGATGAACATAGATACAAAAATCCTCAACAAAACACTCGCGAACAGAATCCAACAGCACATTAACAGGATCAGACTCCATGATCAAGTGGGGTTTATCCCAGGAATGCAAGGACTCTTCAATATATGCAAATCAAGCAATGTGATAAACCATATTAACAAATTGAAGGAGAAAAACCATATGATCATCTCAATAGATGCTGAAAAAGCTTTCATCAAAATTCAACACCCATTTATGATAAAAACCCTCCAGAAAGTAGGCATAGAGGGAACTTTCCTCAACATAATAAAGGCCATATATGACAAACCCACAGCCAACATCGTTCTCAATGGTGAAAAACTGAAACCATTTCTTCTAAGATCAGGAAAAAGACAAGGTTGCCCACTCTTACCATTATTATTCAACATAGTTTTGGAAGTGTTAGCCACAGCAATCAGAGAAGAAAATGAAATAAAAGGAATCCAAATCAGAAAAGAAGAAGTAAAGCTGTCACTGTTTGCAGATGACATGATACTATACAGAGAATCCTAAAGATGCTACCAGAAAACTAACAGACCTAATCAATGAATTTGGTAAAGTAGCAGGATACAAAGTTAATGCACAGAAATCTCTTGCATTCCTATACACTAATGATGAAAAATCTGAAAGAGAAATCAAGGAAACACTCCCATTTACCACTGCAACAAAAAGAATAAAATACCTAGGAATAAGCCTACTTAAGGAGACAAAAGTCCTGTATGCAGAAAGCTAGAAGACACTGATGAAAGAAATTAAATATGATACAAACAGATGGAGAGATATACCATGTTCTTGGATTGGAAGAATCAATATTGTGAAAATGACTATACTACTCAAAGCAACCAAAGATTCAATGCAATCCCTATCAAACTACCAATGGTATTTCTCACAGAACTAGAACAAAAAAATTTCACAATTTGTATGGAAACACAAAAGACCCCGAATAGTCAAAGCAATCTTGAGAAAGAAAAATGGAGCTGGAGGAATCAGGCTCTTGGACTTCAGACTATACTACAAAGCTACAGTAATCAAGACACTATGGTACTGGCACAAAAACAGAAATATAGGTCAATGGAACAGGATAGAAAGCCCAGAGATAAACCCATGCACATATGGTCACCTTATCTTTCATAAAGGAGGCAAGAATATACAGTGGAGAAAAGACAGCCTCTTCAATAAGTGGTGCTGGGAAAACTGGACAGCTACATGTAAGTGAATGAAATTAGAACACTCCCTAACACTGTACCAAAAAAATAAACTCAAAATGGATTAAAGACCTAAATGTAAGGCCAGACACTATCAAACTCTTAGAGGAAAACATAGGCAGAACAGTGTATGACATAAATCACAGCAAGATGCTTTTTGACGCACCTCCTAGAGAAATGGAAATAAAAATAAAAATAAACAAATGGGACCTAATGAAACTTAAAAGCTTTTGCATAGCAAAGGAAACCATAAAGCAGACAAAAAGACAACCCTCAGAATGGAGAAAATATTTGCAAATGAAGCAACTGACAAAGGAGTAATCTCCAAAATTTACAAGCAGCTCATGCGGCTCAATATCAAAAAACAAACAACCCAATCCAAAAATGGTCAGAAGAGCTACATAGACATTTCTCCAAAGAAGATATACAGATTGCCAACAAACATATGAAAGGATGCTCAACATTACTAATCATTAGAGAAAGGCGAATCAAAACTACAATGAGGTATCACCTCACACCAGTCAGAATGGCCATCATCAAAAAATCTACAAACAAAAAAGGCTGTAGAGGGTGTGGAGAAAAGGGAACCCTCTTGCACTGTTGGTGGGAATGTAAATTGATACAGCCACTATGGAGAACACTACGGAGGTTCCTTAAAAAACTAAAAATAGAACTACCATATGACCCAGTAATCCCACTACTGGACATTTACCCTGAGAAAACCATAATTCAAAGAGTCATGTACCACAATGTTCATTGCAGCACTATTTACAATAGCCAGGACATGGAAGCAACCTAAGTGTCCATTGACAGATGAACGTATAAAGAAGATCTGGCACATATATACAATGGAATATTACTCAGCCATAAAAAGAAATGAAATTGAGTTATTTGTAATGAGATGGATGGACCTAGAGACTGTCATACAGGGTGAAGTAAGTCAGAAAGAGAAAAAGAAATACTGCATGTTAACATATATATGGAATCTAAAAAAAAAAAAAAGGTGCTGAAGAACCTAGTAGCAGGATAGGAATAAAGATGCAGATGTAGAGAATGGACTTGAGGACACAGGGAGGGGGAAGGGTAAGCTGGGACGAAGTGAGAGAGTGGCATGGACATATATACACTATCAAATGTAAAATAGATAGCTAGTGGGAAGCAGCCACATAGCACAGGGAGATCAGCTCGGTGCTTTTTGACCACCCAGCGTGGGTGAGATAAGGAGGGTGGGAGTGAGGGAGATGCAAGAGGGAGGGGATATGGGGATATATGAACATGTATAGCTGATTCACTTTGTTATAAAGCAGAAACTAACACACCATTGTAAAGGAATTATACTCCAGTAAAGATGTTAAAAATACATATATCATATGCAAAGAGGCACTGGAAATGGAAGGTTGAGAGACTATATTACACAAAAGGAAATGAAATAACTGTAGCTTTTCAGTCTCAGAATGTGTAGCCAGAAGACAGCTACTGAAATGTTGGAGGGTGTTAAGAACAGACTGAAAGCATGGCTTCCACCAACAGGCATTTTTATATAATGCCTTTGAATAGTTGTATTCCAACAATAAATATTTTGAAGATTATTCTTCAAGTGTAAAATATAAACATCTAAGAAAAGAAGTCAGCAGAAAATTCAAATATCAATTGAAATTTCTTTTTTTCTGGTAAAATCTTTAGATTATAAAAATGGCATGTTTTATGATTGGAATTCCCCTCTCACAAATTTTCAGATAACATGTTATAGAGCTGACCCTTGAACAACACAGGTTTGAAATACACAGGTCCACTTATACGTGTTTTTTTTTTTAACAGTAAATGCCACAGTACTACACGATCTTTAGATGTGCAACCAAAGATACAGAGGAACCAGATACCCAGGGCTGACTATAAAGTTATATCTGGATTTCAACTGTGCTGAGGGTCAGCACCCCTAACACCTTTGTTGTTCAAGGATCAACTGTATTTCAAATAGAAACCATCAGGTATAATCAGAGAGGAAACAATGTATCAATATTTCCTTCTAACCCCCAATTAAGATTTTTAACAACAAAATTTGATTTATTTATAGTAATGAATGTGGGTATGGGGAGAGAGTCCACAGATAACTTGATTTAGGAAACCAGTCTTAACCATTCAGAATAATTTGTGTAACTACTACGTACAAATTGCACACTAGATTAATAGGATTTTCACCTTGCATTTAGAGGGTAGTCTTTAACTGCTGAAATGCAAATAATGTCTTCTTCACAAAGTGGAAGGATATAATGTCACTAATTTATACTGAGATGCACATGTCCCAGAGTCAGTACACCCCTCTTAGGAAAACCAAGTTCATACTTAGAAAGTTGGTGAGCACGTTTCTCCAAAGTAGACTTGTATTTTCTGGGCACTATAGGAGAACCTAGAGAATTAATACTCTGGTGTATCACTTTCTAGGGATCTGAATATTCTTAGAAGCCCAGAAATATTGTCTCACTCATAGACAATTCTGAATATTTAACATTTGTGGATGAAATATAGTTTTTGAATGTCTATCACCAAGAATTAAAGATATTTTGCAAGTAATGAAGTAGTACAGGCATACCTAAAAGATATTGTGGGTTCAGTTTCAGACTACCACAGGAAAGTGAATATCATAATACAAAAAGCAAGTAATACAAATTTTTTGGTTTCCCACTGCTTATAAAAGTTATGGTTACACTATACTGTAGTCTCTTCAATAGTATTGTATCTAAAAAAAACAAGGCACATACCTTAATTAAAAAATAATGCTGCTGGGAAATGGCACCAATAGGTTTGCTCGATGCAGTTTTGCCACAAACTTTCAACTTGCAAAAAACACAGTATCTGTGAAGCACAATGAAGAGAAGCACAATAAAATGAGGTATGCTTGTAATTGCAGTATATAAGTGAAATACAATGCTCTATTTTCCAGGAGTTGCTACCAATAATGATTAAATATAGTATTCACAGTGGTATTTTAGTTAAAAGTGAGATATGGTTATTATTTCATCAACATTCCAGATCAAATGAGAAAGCTCCGTGGTCCAGAATGACCCTTTGTCCACTGGAGTCTCTAGGAAGGATTACTAGGGAATGAGATCCTGGTCAAAATAAACCAACTTAGAGTTAAAAGGAGTCAAGCTCTAAAATAGAGGGTAGTGATGGAATCTAGCCGAGGGGAAGGAAGTCAGCCAAGGAAGGTCTGAGAATTAGAGTTGCTGCCCCTCCTCCTGTTCTCTCCACTCTATTCCTCTTATCACATTTCAAAATCTTACTTTATTTTCCATTTCTCTTCTCCCTCCACCCATCCTAAGTCTTCTAGAAGTAATAGTGGGAGCCAAACAGAACCTGGTAAAATGCAAATGATTAATAAATATAAAAACAATGTTTAACTTCATTAGCAAACTTGAATAAGTTAATTGTGAGAAAACATTTTTAGAGAATTTTTTAAATGAAAATAAGATTATAACACAGTTCAAAAGATTGCACTTATGTCTCATTCTGATTTTCAAGGTGGAATAAAACTTCCTAGTAAGTATGAAAATATAGATGACTCAGATTTCAAATTTATTAACGAAAAAAAATTTTATCACGCTCAAAACATACCTGTATTTTACTCTTTTAAAAGTCACCATAGTAAAAAACAGAAAACAAAACAAGATAAAAGAAACCCAAAAAGATACAGGGGAAACTTTGAGAGGCATTGGATATGTCTATTCCCTTGATCCCAGTGATGGTATCACTGGTTATTGTGTATGTCCAAACTTATCAAAATGTACACATTAAATATTTGTAGTTCTTTGTATATTGGAGGGAAAACTATGCTATAAACTGGTATCTATTACATAATCCCATTTCTAAAACAAAAAACACTGAACATTTATATGTATATGTCTAAAAATACTACATAAATATACTCCATAGGGTTATTTTGGAGTACTGACATTATGGGTGCATTTTGTCTTTTTTTCTATATGAATTTCTTGATTATTCTACAATGAACATAAATGGTTCACTCAATACATACATAAATTTTAAGAGAATTACATAATTTTTATATGTCAGCAAATAAGAAGTATAGAGAAGTGATACTGAAGCAGGTCTTCAAGTAGAAGAGCATGTCATTTTGATAAAGAAAATTAACATAAGGAAATTATGTCTCTAAGATCATTCTATAGCATTGATATGAATTCTTGAGGTAGGTTTAGAGATCTCTTTATGAAAATTTAATGGCTTTATTACATTATGCCATCTAGCTTTCTGGAAAGTTCTTCCCCTTTTACTGTCCAAATTAACTCCATGCCATCAAAAATATTATTTAAATTTCCTGTGACTCAGTTTTCTTAGGTTTCAAATGTGAGTAAAATATCAAAACCTCTTCATAGATTTGCAGTGAAGTTAGAATGTAATAATAGTTATAAATTATATAGATTCCTTATGGTGTGTAGCTACTTCTTTCTCAAAATGCACTCCTTTCCTGGCAACAAAGTTGCCTGTCTGGAGAAACTAAAACATCTGGTAATATCTATTCTGTGCATTACAATCTTGAAGAATGCTAGGGTCTCTCAATAACTTTATCAACATTCTTCCTCAGTGGCGAGACAATTTCTTTACTAGTTATTGCTTTAACACAAGTGAATAAGTCTAGCTCTGAACCCACTTTATGAACAATTAAAGCACTTAGTTTCATTTGCTTGGTAATTATTACAGGCAGAAAACATAAACATACTTTGCTGGTTTGGTGTTCAGACATCCGTATCATAAAGGAGGGGAAAATGAAGGCACTGAGTCTCAGTTTAAACCTTCTCATTGAAGCAAGGGGAAAAAAAAGGTTCAACATAAACTCAGATCTGAAAACTAGAAGCAATGTCTTAGTGTTCAGAACAAGTAGGGATTCCCTGCAAAACCAAAGACTAAGGAATGTGCATTGATTCTTAAAGAGGAAGTCTCTATTTTATTAAGTTTTAATATGAGCACATAAAAATAAGTCTTTAAGGTATGAAGCGATTAAAACTATCCAGTATGCCTCAATCCGCAGATACCGTAGCTGTAGAGCTGTAGAGGAATATGATCCCTTTAACATTTCCCAAATCGGTCTTCTGTTACTGCCTTATTCTAAGCTATCACAATCTCTCATCTGAGTACATATAATAGATTTCTATCTGGGCTCTCTTATTCCATTTTTTATCCCAACCTCAATGTATTTTCTATACTGCAGTTGGTATCCTAAAATATGCCATCTGTTATCTTGTTGCTGTCCTCTTTAAATCTCTCTAGTAAATTACCGTAGCTTAAAAGATGAAGGTCTACAAAGACCTGCACTATTGGTTGTTTGCTTACCACTCCAGCCTAACCCCTGGCTGCTCTCTGGGATTTCTACAAACCAGCCCTCCCAGCCCCTCTGGGCTGTTATTCACCCTCTAAATGCCCCAGATTTGCTCCTCCCTAGAGCCTTGAAACATCTCATTCCCTCCTCTAAAGCTAACCCTGCTCCTTGGCCATCCCTGATTTGTGCCACTAACGCCTTAGATTTTGATTGAAAAGAGCACTTTGTAAGGCAGAACTTCTCTAATCACTCCTGATACCCACAGTCATGTTGAAAACTCTGGTATCCACTAGTACTCCAGAGAGCCCACAGAGTTCTAAAAGATTTACATGTAGGTTGGTTGATAGTTGCTTGGTGTTCTGAACATAAAACAACCAGCTACTGCTTACCTTTCAACTTCGAAGAACTGGACACCTATTCCAAAAAAAAAGAACTGGACACCTATTCCAAAAAAAAAAACAAAAAACAGATGGGGAGCATGGTAAGGTGTACAGGCTGGAGACATCTTAGCCAACGTGTGTCAAAGGATGCTTTGATTGCACAAATATAAAATTTTGGCCAAAGTTGTTTTTTCTGCTAATTAGAATATTTTATGTGTACAAATATTTGAAATGCAAAATACAAAAAAAATGCTGACTAATATAGACACATTTCAAATATCTGAATTCCATAATTTCTATTCTGATTTAATGGATACAAAACTGAGAAAATGGACAAGTGGATTTGAATAAAAAAGATAACTGCAACTAAGATATTAGCTATGGATAATTTCTACTGCTTAATCATATCACATTAAAATGAGTTTTTGATATACTTCCTCACTTTAATTTTGTAACCCCTCTTATGTATATTTTTTTAAAGGTATTTCTGTCATCAACTGTTTCCTCTTTTGGGCAAAAAGTTTATTTCATTTAATTTTCCTTCTTGCTCCTATGTTTTCTCACTTAAATACTTCTGTGAGTTGCATTTGCTGGGATTATACTTCTTTGTTTTATTTTATTTTTCTTAATCCCAGGGCTAATAAAATTAAGGGTGTGTTGAAACTGAAGTGCAAGGGCTACACAGAAAATAATTTTGTTTCCACTTTCTATACCAAGTTAAATCAGCACTCCCAGAAAATCATATCAGATATTAATATGTCACCTATGTTTTACTATTTGTGAAATTGAGAAGGCTATCTAAAAATCCAGTAACATGATTGAAAGATCATGATTCAATTTCATAGTTGACTGAAAAATGTAGTGATTCCTTTATAAAATCTGCTAAAAGAAACATTTGATAATGATTGGTTTGACAAAATATGTGATTTTTAAAATTGGCATTAGTTTCACCCTTTATTTTTCTTAATCTTGTGCAAAGTATACAAATCATATGTGCTTATATCACAAAATTCCTGTATATTTTAGAAATACTTTCCTGGCTAAATGAAGCTAACGCACTGAAGCTTGACAGGACAATATCAAAACCAATTCATAACAGCATCTTTCAGAGATGCAATATCTCTATTTGTGTTTTTATTATAAAACCTTTTTTCTGTCTATACTCCACCCAAATATTTTCGCAAAAAAAACTGTAAGGGAAGTTGATGCCTTGGAATCCAACATTTAAAAATAGGATATACTGATAATAACTGAAATTAGAATTCTGCTGTCTTCTTATTTATTAGTATCCTCAATTGGGGAAAAAAACACTTAAGAGATTTGCAATTTAATCTATTTTAGTGAAGGATGCACTTCCCATAGTATTACAGGGGTTAAATAAATGAGGCAAGTGCCAGGAGGAAGATAGAAAGACATTTTTACTATCTGCAAATAGAATAAGCTACAGGAATGCTTTGTCAAACTGCTGAACAATCAAGAATTTTACCATCTTGTTGTATAATCTACTGATTAAAAAGAATTTCTCCACAAAGGAAATCATTTGTATCTGTAGCCTTGGGCAAGGTCTTTCCATACCTTTCAAGCTGTACTTTAAACTTCCTGCCAAAGTTGGGTAGAACACATCAAGCCTTGTCTATGTCTTCCTGTTTATGAAATAACCTACTACCGGGTCTTCCTTGAATATTTATTGGAATGTTTTGTGGTTTCAAGAGACAAATGATTGATTGGCTTAGCAGGAAAGGAGACACTGATCATTAAAACATCCTTTGTTCCTGATTTAAATTCATTGTAGCAACTTCAACAAAGCCCAGTTATGATAACATTTGTAAAAATCATTTATTGCTAATCAGCAAAAATTCCTGACTTTGGTTCATTGCTTATTAACAGTTAATATTGAAGATACAAATCAAACAGAACACTGCACAATTAAGGCATTGTTTTTAAAAACTCCTTAGAAAGGAAAATAATCACAATTTAGATGGGGCTTAAGGAGTTTTTGAGGATTTATTAAGGTTCCAACAGAGTCCTAAAATACCCAAAGAAGAAAAATACATCTTGGATTTAAGGGTATTATCCTGAATAAACAGACCATTTTCCCCATCTGCTAAATTATATAGTTAGACACACTCACCGATGTGCAAGTACATCTGTGCAAGACCTTTCTCTCCTCCCTTCCACTCCTCTCTTTCACAAAACTCTCTCTCTCTCATCATTTATTCAGCAAACACAAATTAAGCACTTCCTATATTCTAGGCAACACACAGGCACAAAATAGTGAAAAACAACTTGAGCTTTGAAGGGTTTATAGAACAAAGAGAAGAGAAACATGGAAACAATCTTTGTAAATAAAGTAATGAGTGCTACAGTGGACACATATCCAGATGGTGTAGTGGTAGAAGGAGGGGTTTGTTATCTGTTAATAGAAAAAAGTCACAAGATGGTGAGTTTTAAAAGAAAGAAATGTGAATATGTGTCTTTAAGTAAGGAGAAATGTAAAGTCATTCTAAATTAAACATTTTGGGGGAAAGGGCATTTGTGGATGTCAGGTCAGAAAAGTTTTCAATGGAGATAGAATAGTGGTCAATATTGCAAGTAGAGATCTAGATAATTTGAAAACATTTGTTAAATTAACTTACTTGTGTGAATTCTAAGGTAGTCTATATGGCCTAAAGGGAAAAACAATTCAGGTCTTGAAAAAGTCAGTTCTACTATTTTCATGGTTTTAAATAAATCAACTGTTGCCTTTATTATTTTCTACTTTCTTATTTTGGTTCAATACTTCTTTAAAATAGCCTCTTAGCTGCAAAGAATGACACTCTTTCTTAAATTAAAATCCCTCCATATGTATTTCTTTTGTCTCAGCGTTTTTACAATTGACTTGTAACAATTTTGTCTGTTTTAGAATAACTTGTGATTGTAATATTTATTCTTACATATATTTTAGCCTAGGAATTCTATGATACTTTTCTTATTTTGAATTTTTATATACCCAGTCAGAAATAAAGCAAGACATTTTCATGGGTATATTTTGTGTGTGTGTGTGTGTGTGTGCGCGTGTGCACGTGTATCTTTTACTCTCTCAATGTCTTCTCCTTTTCTCTCTCTTTCTGTGTATAGATGTGTATGTATTTATATCAAAGAGAAGGAAAGGGCTTCCCTGGTGGCGCAGTGGTTGAGAGTCTGCCTGCTAATGCAGGGGACACGGGTTCGAGCCCTGGTCTGGGAGGATCCCACATGCCGCGGAGCGACTGGGCCCGTGAGCCACAATTACTGAGCCTGCGCGTCTGGAGCCTGTGCTCTGCAACAAGAGAGGCCGCGACAGTGAGAGGCCCGTGCACTGCGATGAAGAGTGGCCCCCGCTCGCCACAACTAGAGAAAGCCCTCGCACAGAAACGAAGACCCAACACAGCCAAAAATAAAAAAATAAATAAAATAAAATAATTAATTAATTAAAAAAAAAAAAAAGAGAAGGAAAAATTCCTTTGCTACATTTCATTTTTCTTAATGGAACTCTTGTGCATATATTTTTACTATATTACCACAAATATATTTTTAACTCTTTACCACATGTCCAAAGTATAAACACCTTTTTATAACTCACTTGTTAAAATGAAAAAAAAAAAAAAAAGATTCAATGAAATATACACAGCAACAGATATTTTGAGGGACACTACAAATTTTCAAAGAATAAAAACAAATGGCAAATGGTTGTCACTTAACATGATACAACTTATTAAGTTAAAGTTAGTATTATCTAAGTTAATTATAGCTGGACTATAAAGAAATATGAGTTTTTCATGCTGATTATTACAGGCTATTTTCTAATGCCTTAGGATCCTGTAGCGATCATCTGTTGTTTTGGTCAGTGAAGTATCCCCTTTTCCCTTTGGGAAATTAAACCCTCCGCTCTTTCCAATTTGGCACTTGAGGCGGGGCTGCCCTTGCCCCTACCCTACCATGCAGTGCTAGAAGCACACACTGATGATGGCTTGGCCAGGCTGTATGTTTCCCTTTCTACTAACTCCACCTAATTTACTACAGATATGGGCATGTAACTAAAACAAGCCTCTTCAGGGGACATGCCAAGGCTTTAGTGGCAAGTTCTGGGAGATGAAATCTGTCCTCCTGCTGAAGATGCTGAGCTAGTAGGAATCGGGCCTGAAGCTGCTGGTGGTAGTTCTGCCAAAACAAAGAGTGGGACCAGACTCAGGGTAAAGCTACTAACACAGGAGAAAGCAAATGCCAGAGATGTTTACAGAGGACCAAACTTTGTGCACATCTGGATACATCAGTGCCTGAAGTCAGCTTTTCCACCAGATATTTCTGTAGTGAAGTCCTTATTTTAACATTTCTTAGCTGACTATACTGTGTCAGGTAATATGCAAGATAATTGGAACAAAGTAATAAATAAGATGCACAGATCTCTTTGATATGTTCTCTAATAGTGAGCAACATACACAAGCAAGTAAGTTCATTAGAGTTTGGGAATGCTATATGACAAGTATGAAGAGAGACACTGCAAGGAAAGAGATAGTCAAAACAAAGTAAAGAGAGTAAAGAAAACTATATAGTCCTTAAACTTTATTGGATTTTCAATGGGCAATCGTAAAGCAAATACATTTAGAGGATGCATCCTCTGTGAAAGGAGGTGTTTAAAAAATAGACTGAACCATGAACAGCAGAGTTCACGCAGAAAGAATCCACAAATGTTTAATTCTTTTCACATTATTATAAGTCTAGAACAATTTTTTGTGTTATAACCTTTTGATTTATTTCTTTGACTAGAAAGAAACTGGATAGTCAGAATGCCTAAACACCTCCTAGATCAAAAAAATTTATCACACTCATAATAATCATTGTAAAATAGAGAGCGCCAAAGTCTGCTTATATAAAATCTATATTCAGAAACAAGATTTGTGGAAAACAGTACATTTTTTTAATACATCTTTATTGGAGTATAATTGCTTCACAATGCTGTGTTAGTTTCTGTTGTACAACAAAGTGAATCAGCTATACGTATAGGTATATCCCCATATCCCCTCCCTCTTGAGCCTCCCTCCAAACCTCCCTATTCCACCCCTCTAGGTGGTCACAAAGCACCAAGCTGATCTCCCTGTGCTATGTGGCTGCTTCCCACTAGCTAGCTATTTTACGTTTTGTAGTGTATATATGTCCATGCCATTCTCTCACTTCGTCCCAGCTTACCCTTCCCCCTCCCCGTGTCCTCAAGTCCATTCTCTATGTCTGCATCTTTATTCCTGTCCTGCCCCTAGGTTCTTCAGAACCTTTTTTTTTTTTTTTTTTTTTTTTTAGATTCCATATATATGCGTTAGCATACGGTATTTGTTTTTCTCTTTCTGACTTACTTCACTCGGTATGACACACTCTAGGCCCATCCACCTCACTACAAATAACTCAATTTCATCTCCACTTATGGCTGAGTAATATTCCATTGTGTATATGTGCCACATCTTCTTTATTCATTCATCTGTCGATGGACACTTAGGTTGCTTCCATGACCTGGCTACTGTAAATAGTGCTGCAATGAACACTGTGGTACATGTCTCTTTTTGAATTATGGTTTTCTCAGGGTATGTGCCCAGTAGTGGGATTGCTGGGCCGTACAGTAGTTCTATTTTTAGTTTTTTAAGGAACCTCCATACTGTTCTCCATAGTGGTTGTATCAATTTACATTCCCACCATTAGTTTTTGTAGTGACTTTCAGAAGTAGAATTTATAGATTTGGAAACAAAATGACATTTTTCTTACCAACAGCAATTGAAAATGGCAACGTTGATTCCTACAATAGACAACTTGAAACATGTTTGAAGAATAGCTGTAAATAGTTACACTAATGCTATTTCGTGGACTGAGCAAAACACAGGTTCAGAAAACAAAATTGTTGCAAAGGTGTCTACAATATTGTGTTGAAAAAACTGTAATTAATAGAAGATGTTACAGCTAAATTAATGAACTAGTAAATATATACTGATCTTCTTCCACTTACAATAGGGTTACATCCAATAAATCCATTGTGAACTGAAAAGTTGTAAGTTGAAAATGCATTTAATATACCTAACCTACTGAACATCATAGCTTAGCCTAGTCGACCTTAAACATGCTCAGAACCCTTAAATTAGCCTACAGTTGGGCAAAATCATCTAACACAAAGCCTATTTTATAATAAAATATTGAATTCTCATGTAATTTATTGAATACTATACTGAAAGTGAAAAACAGAATGGTTGTATGGTTACAGAACTGTCGTAATTATATTGGTTGTTTACCCTCATGATCAAGTTAGAAATTCCAGAAAGGTTTAAAATTATCATATGTACATTCTACTAATTTTTGGGGATCTAAAAATCAGGATTTCTAAAATAGGTATTTGTTACAACAATTCGATAGTAAAATATGATAAACAAAGGACCCAAATACACAACTAATAGTAGTCTAAGTCTCATATGGGACAATTAGGTCCATGTTTATTATTAAGTATTCATTGTATGTAAGTAAAATATGAAATTCAGAAGTATGTTATATTACTATATATAAAAAAATTTAGTATAAAGGTGAATAAGAATATGTGAGATAATTTACAAGGATTAGCAAGTTACTCTACAAATTTCATGTTAGTTTACAACCAAATAGATAACTTGCTGAGAATCATGTATTATAACTTTAGTATTTTAGGGGAATCAAGAAAGAGGATTGCACTCTTTTTCTGGAGTTGGAAGACCTTCTTAATATGAGATTGCTTTTCTTGTTTCTGTAAGGTTTTTAAATCTGTATATATGAAACATTTTCATGTAGTACTTTGTACTATTTTAGTTTGTTCAATCTGGGCTACTGTTCTGAAAAAAATCAGTAAGGTAAGCTACACATGAAGATTGATCCCTTTTTATGGATCATTAATTGCCTCTGATTGCAACTACTGGTTGGATCCAAAAGTTCTTTCAACTGTTTTGTAGTCAAATAAAGTGTGAGATATACTTGTAGGGATAAGAGGTGGCATTTAGCATATCATTCTATGGTCATGATTTCTAAAGCACATCTTAGTAAATCTAACATCACTGGCTTTCAACCAACTAATTGACTTATTCTACTAATGTTTCAATTTTACAATATGCATTAAGATTGATACTACTTAATTTTGTTCTAATTTATTTATGTGTATAATTGCAGGTTATGAAGTCATCATCTACCCATTAAATTATCTTTTCCTGCTGACAACCTCCCAAAAAAAAAAAAAAACAAAGAAAAAACAACCCTTTGATTACATATGCTGAAAAACTTCAATAAATAAAAAAGTGTGTTTTTGCTTATTTGTAAACTTCTAATGAAGAAGAATCTTTGATTAAGTTTACAAGCTGGTGACAAGACAAATAGACTATATTTTAATATATCAATATTTAAAAATAAGTTGATCAGTTTTTTGACATTGTAGATAAAGAGTGATCTTGGAAACAAGTATAGTTATTATTCTTCCCATTATTAATAATAATGACATGATGGTAATATCTCCTTCAGTAATAAAATGTATGTTGATATATCAGTTAATCAGATAATATAAATTATATCTTATGAGAAAGATAAAAGTAAAACAATGATGAGCACATAAAAATGTTTAGAAATGTGAATTATACATGCATGACTAGAATTGTTCCACAGTTTTAACAATCAAAACTTAAAGGAGAAATCCTTCTAGTAATACAAAGTACTACATGCATAATATAAAAGAAGAATATATCTCATAGAAAAAGGAAAAATAATTTATTCTCAACTTTCCTCCACCAAAAGATATTTTTGATGAAATAAACAATATTCTTAAAAATATTAAAGAAAATAAAATATGTGTTCATAGGACCATTGCTAGAGGATAATTTCCAGATCGTTTTTAGATTATATTCTAGAAAATGGTCAAAAAACTAGCATAGTAATTGGAATTAAAATTTTATTTCCTTTATAATAAATGATCTATATTGGAATACTATTACTAAAAATTAATTTCATACAATAAATATTCATTGTGACCCAAGTAAATGAGATGAAAATAATAAACAAATGTATACTTTTTCAACTATATTTTAGACATGTAAATCCAGCCTCCCTAACCCAAAAGTTCGTTGAGTATTTCCCAGTTGGGACTTCTGAAAAGTCTGAAGCAGTTGAGGTTTTTTAAAACACAAGTTTGATTAAGTTTGAACTCAAAACAACTGTATTTTTCTTTTTATTACGTAAGACTGAAAAAAAGTCTTCAAATCTGGCCTGAGAACTTAATTAGACCATGTGAAATTGTTTCTCTTTGCAAAAAGAAATGTGACTATTAGACCAGAGCCATTGTTTGTAAGATCTGCTACATTCTGGTGTCCCATTATAGAACATAGCCAAGATCTATCTTTTTTGAGGACAAAAAAGAAATATCTGCAAATCCCTGCTTAAAGTCCCTTTGTTTGAAAAGAATTCAATTTCTCACAATTTGTATATGTTTTCTTCACTTACAAATTAGGAACAAACCAAAAATGACATTTTCCCCTTTGTTTCTAAAGAATGTGAGAGAAATTTGTGACTAAATTTCATAATTAGCCCACAGTTTCTATTTTGCAGAAAGTAATTAAAGGGATTATAAATATCATGTGGTACTCCCAATGGGGTACTGGCTTTGGGACACAACCCACCAGACATCCGGTATTCAACAACAAAAATCTAGGGTTAAGTATCGTTACAGTGGTCAGCTGCCCCTTCCTTCATTCAGAGGACTGGACACAGTGTGAGTAATAGCTAGACAGTATTTGACAAAGCATTTAATATGTAAAGTAACTCAAGTGGTCTCTGACTCAGCATGTCAAGAGTTTCCTAGTCAATGCAGTCAAAATAACCAGAATATAGCCTCTCAACAGAGGAAAAAAAATCCTTAATTTTGAGAGACCATAGAATTAGTACAAAACTCTCTGTGTAAGTATTGTCATCTTTTTTGCTCAAAGTAGTTTTGAATTGCCTTTCCAGTAGAATCATTAATATACATAAAGTTATCCTTTTTGGTACTTCAACAGAAGACCAAGAAAACTACAAATATTCATCAATCAGAGAATGTTGAACAAGCCACGATGCAATCATTTAATGGATACCAGGCAAATCTGAAAAGGAAGGGTGTGCATTTTTATATACAATGTATGAAGTTATCTTCAAGATACTTATAATTAAAAAGGCATATAAAGTGTGTAAAATATGCTACCACTTCCCATATATTTAAGAAATTCATATACAGACATTAATTTATATGCATATAGAATTTATATATGCATATAGAATTTATATATTCATGTATATTACATTTATATATATGTCCATATTGAATTGATATATAAATTGAAAGGTGAACCAAACTATTTTTAAAAAATGGTTACACATGAGGGAGGGAATTCAAGTGCACAGTTTGGAAGTTACCAGGAAAGAAACTGAGCTTTATGTTTATTTTCTTCAGTACATTTGATTTGAACCATGTAAATATTTTATATAAAAAAGCAAATATTAGTTTAAAATGTAATCCTTAAAAAACATTAAAAAAATGAAACCAATTAATATTAGTATAATAAGTGCTTACATAACACATGGTAAGAAAGTTTTTTTTAAAGAGAAGTTAAAATACCGTAATTTGAATATAACTCCCTTGTACAATATATCTTAAAGGGGGAATTGACAAAAATATCTGAAACTATTTGGTAATTCTTGGTGACAGTGTAGCTATCATTATTCTGAGACTGTCCTGAGATTATTGTGAATTAATGTAAATGGCTATGTTGATGTCACAGCCAGTTTAGATTTTCTGTGTACAAAGGAGTTACAGAAATAAGATTAATGAGGGCAACTAAAAACCTATATTCCTGAATGTACCAGAATAAGCATATACTGTATATAATCTTTCATAAAACAAACATATTTCCTGTCTCTGTCTCCTGAAAAGACCACTCCATAGCAATGAGCATCACTAATGCCTAGACTGTATTCTCTATATGCCATTGCCTCCTTCTGTACCCAGCCTCCCAAAAGAAAAGGGAATATGGGCTTTATAGAGAAATTAATTGGCTGATATCATGTCTGGGGTAGGACAGGTCTAAAATGAGCATGGAATATCTAGCCAAACTGAAATTCAAGCAAGCTATCAAAAATTATGGTGTTCCTGTTGAAAGTATAGAGGAGACAGCAAGAGGAATCAACCATTGGCAACAGATGGAAAAATCTGAGCTTCAAAAAGAATAATAACCAAAATGAATTGAATCACATTCAATATTTTAAATCCATGAGTTCCTAATTGTCCCTTTTGTTGTTACTAAAGAAACAACTCAACATTTTGAGAATCAGCAAATAAAGGGAAACATCAGGCAACTATACTGCATTTCCTATACAAACTATACCTCAGAGAATCTAATTGTTTACTGGGGACATTTCCTTTTGAAGAAATATTCCACCAAAAATTATGAAGGTATGACAGAAGTTCATCACTTGTATGAAATAATGAGTCTAGAGAATGATCATTAATACCTGCAAACATCACAAGAGATAACCACTTGTTGGAACTACGGAATACCATCCAGGAAATATTCCTTCCCCCCAAATCAAACTTGAATCTAACAGTGTTTCTACATCTGACAATAAATTTACAGGAAATGCAGAGGACAAAATAACATGTTCAACAACAAACAAGGATGCAATTGGCAAAATACAGGTTACAAAAAAATCTATAGGAGAGTCAACTTGCTTTCTTCAACAAAATACATTCTAAGGGGAAAATAAAAAGAAAGAGCAGAATCTACAGATTAAAAGATACTTAAGAGAAGGGTAAGTGTATAATTGGTCATGCAAATAAGAGACATTGAGAGAAGAATGTGACTGCAATTATAAATTATGCACGGACAACGGGAGTAGGCAGGGACGGCACCCAGGCATCTAAGACTTATGACCCTCTTTTTAAAAAACACAACAACCAAGTGAATGTCTGGAGCTTATTTGTCTGGATTTTAAAATTTTTAAAAAGAGAGACAACAGGGCAAATATAATCACTGGCTGGATATTTAAAGAATTACTGTTAATCATTTAAGGTATGACAACATTGTTATGGTTATAATTTTTTTTAATTTCTCTTTAAGATAGCAGATATAGAATTATTTACATAATAAAACATACAGTATCTTGTTTGCCTCAAAATAATCAAGGTGGAGAAGTGGATAAGAGTACCGGAGTCACATAATTTGATAACTGGTCATGAACTGATTAATTTAACTGATAGAGTTTATTATACTATAATTTCTACTTTGTATATGTTAGAATATTTTAAAGGAGTTATTTATTGAAGCATTCTCATTACCGACTGATGAGTATTGTCATTTTGTTTGGACCTGAGCCTAAACCCATTAAGTCAATCTCGATCCAGTGGGAGTATGGGCATTATTATTTTTAGAAAGCTTCTCTGTTGACTCAAATGCATGGTCTGGGTTGTGAGCCTACACCATCCAAAATTAGCCCTACTTTAACAGAAACATCATTATTACTGGAATAGTATTTATTGACCTCCTCGGGGAAAGGTAATTTTAAAAATCCTTAAATTTTGAAACAAAAATTTTTTGTCACAATTCCTTTTGTCATACAGCATAAAGATAACAAACATGTTAATATGTGAGTACAAATTATGAGAAATGATGCATCATACTTTCTTTTCATTGCACAACAAGATATCTGAGATTCTGGCTTCTTGAAACAGTCTGTATTTGCAATTACTATGGATTTTTGATGTGTAATACAAAATATTATGCCATTGGTTAATATTGTGAATAGTTATCTTACGCTTTTAATTTTTTTTTTGTAATTTATCTGTTTCCTTTTTCTACATTCAAGGAGAGAGTTATACGTACTGTAAATCTTTGCAACTTCTCCTTTATATATCCTGTACCCTTTTCTCTATTGCCATCATAAATTTTGTTTGAGAATCTAGATTTTGCTACTCTCAATTCTCAGGTTTTCATATATGACCATTCACTCTGCTCCAGGGGATGACGCATACGACCCAGGCCTAAATTAATCATATTTAACCAAAAGAGCCCTAATTGATATGTTAACATGCTGCTAGTGTTAAGTAGGAGAGCAAAAAAAAAAAACTTGAAGAGATATTCCTGTCTTCCAATGCAAAATATTTTAAATATTTATTAAGATAGCCTACCTACAGACAAGTGTACATATCAATGAATTTTACAAAAGAAACACATCTGTGTAACTAGAACTCAGATCAAGAAATTGAACATTTCTAACATTCCCTAAGCCCCATTTTGCTCTTTTTTCAGTCATAATCCCTTGCCCCTTGCCACGCTGGGTAATTACCATACCACCATCTTTATTTTAAAATTATGGATATGCTTTGCCTAATTTAGAGTTTTATTTAAATAGAATCATACTGTATGTATGTATATATGGCTTCTTTCGCTCTGCATTATTTTCAAACTCATCTGCGTTATAACTCATTCTCGTTTCTATGTGGTATTTCTTTAGGTAAATACTCATTCTACACAGTTCATGGGCATTTGGATGCTTCCAATTTTAAGCTATTATGAATAATGCTACCATGGACTTTCTAGTACATATTTTTGGGGGAACACATGGGTTTTGGGTGTATGTTTTACCCTAGTTATGCCTGTGTTCAGCTTTGGTAAACAGTACCAAATAGCTTTTCAGAGTGACTGTACCAGTTTATTCACCAGCTGTATATGAGAGTTCCATTTGTTCCACATTTTGTCTTTACTGTATCTTTCTCTTTATCATTTTAGTGATTCTGTTGGGAATATAGTATTATCCTGTATCTCATTTATATTTGCTTTATTACTAACGGAGTTGGGCACATTTTTGTACATTTATTTGCCATCTGAATAACCTCTTTTGTGAATTTTTTTTGCAATTCCCCCCCCCCTTTTTTTCCTTTGGGGCAATTTGTCATTTTAAGTGACATTAAGAGCCCTTTTTTATATTCTGCATTTAAGTCCTTCTTATAGTATACGTATTATAAATGTTTCCTCCCATATTGTAGATTGCCTTTTCACACACTTAATGATGTATTTTGATGAATACCTATTTCTAATCTTAATATACCCAATTCATTATTTTTTGACTTAAAGTTAGTCCTTTCTGTAGCATCTTTGACAAACTCTTCTTATGCCAAACTTAGGAATATGTTCGTCTATGTTTCCTTCTATAGCTTCATAGTTTTGTGTTTCATATTTAGGTCTGTGATCTATCTGAAATATATTTTGGGGTATGGTGTAGGATCAAAATGCATTTTCTGTTTATGAATGATATCCAGTTAAACTAGATACATTTACTGAAAAGTTTCTATTTTCCCAGCAGCATTCTAGTACAGCCTTTTTCATATATCAGGTGGCTCCACATTGCTGAGTTTGTTTTTGGACTTCCTATTTTCTCTTGATGTCTGGTAATGTAAACCATCCAGTTTTGTTCTTCTTCGTTATGAAAGCTATAACTGTTGCTGGCCATTTGCTATTTCATGCAAATTTTATAAACTGATTGTCAATCATCAGCTCCTCTCTAAAAGTGGATGAAATTTAAATTGGAATTTCATTGAAAATATAAATTCATTTGGAAAGGTCTGATATTTTTATAGCTTTAAAATTTATATAAACATAGTATAATCCTCTATTTAAAATAGAGGTCTTTTAAAATTTCTCTCAAAATTGTCTTGTGGGTTTCAGGTTCCTGCATAGTCTTTATGAGATGTACCTAGGTATTTTATGTGTTAAAGATATTGAAAACGATGTCTCTTTGACAAATTAATTTTATAGTTATAGTTAAGAAATAGAAATAAAATTGATTCAAATATTAACTTTTTTTACAAAAGCATTGCCAAATTAATTACTGACATTTAATAGTTTGGCTGAAGGTTTTTTAGATTTTCTAATTATACAATTCTGCCATCTGCAAATAATGGCAGTTTTAGTCTTTTCTTTCAAGTTTTCATAAATTAAAACAATTCTATTTTTTTTTTTTACCTTAGTGCACTATCTTGGATGTCCAGTATAGAGCTGAATGCAATAGTGATAATGGATGCCCTTGATTATTTTCTGATCTGAGGAAGAAATATTTTAATATTCAATCATTAAAATGATGCTTACTATAGGTTTTTATACCAATTATTTATAATATTAAGAAGGTTTTATTGTATTCTTGGTCTGCGAATAATCTTTATCATGAATGGGTGTTAGGTTTTTACATTTTTTTCCATCTCTATTGAAATAATCATACGTCTCACTTTTCCATGAATATGGTGGGTGCGTTATACTGATAACTTTTCAAATATTAATCAGTGTTGTGTTTCTGGAATAAACCCCAAAACTGATAAAATAAATCGTATTTTGTTTAAGGCATGTACATTCGTATTCACAAGAGAGATTGGTTGGTAATTTTCATTTCTTATAATGTCTCTGTTATTGGGTTATATATCATGCTAAAGACAACCTTACAAAATATTTGTGCTAGTACATTCTGTTTTTCTTTGAAGATTTTTTAAGACTAGTACTTTTCATTTTCAAATTTTTGTGGGAAATTGATTAGTTATTAACAGCTTCAATTTCTTTAATACATAGCCAACCCTTCAGATTTCATATTTTGTGTGTGCATCTATATTGGTAAGTTGTATTTAAAAAATTTTCCCCATTGTATTCAAAATTAAAAATCTAATGACTTAAAGTGGCTCTTCATAGCCCTATATTATATTTTCATGCCTATACTGTATGTTGCAAACCATCATTTTAATTGTTTGTCTCATTTACTTCATTTTTTTGTTATTGATATCGTATGTTTACATTTTTATGTCTTTTTGAGAGTTTATCAATCTTATTAATTTTGTCACTGAAGGAATATCAATCTTATTATCTTCTCAAAGAACCAACACTCTGTTGATTTGTTCTATTGTACTTTCTTTTTTATTTCATTAATTTCTGGTTTTCCTTTATTATTTTCCCTCCTCCCTCCCTCCCTCCCTCCCTCCCTCCCTCCCTTCCTTCCTTGTTCCTTTTCTGTTGTTTTACTAGATTCTTGAGATGGGAGGTCTGCTTTTAGATTTTCAGCCTTCTTTCATTGCTAATATATGCATATAAGATCAAGAAATATCTTAGAAACACTGTATTAGCTGTATTACCCAATTTTAACAGATCCTCCCTTCATTATTTTCTTTAAAACATTTGTAATATGCATTCTCATTTCTTCCTGACTCCTGGGTTATTTGGAAGTCTATGGTTTAATTTCTAGGCTACTGGAGATTTTCCAGGTATCATTTTTTGTTAGTTTTCACATTCATTACACTCTTTTCAAAGACCACTCCTTGTAAGGTTTCAATTCTTATAAAATTTTTAAACTTACTTTATGGCCCATATACAGCCCCCCTCCAACAATTAGAATCAAAAAACTCATCCCAGTTTTATTTATTTATGTATTTCTGTTTCCAATACGTTGGAAAAGGTCATTCATTTGAATTTTTAAATGGCAGACTGCCCTTTCATAAAAGAAGCAATAGCCTCACTCTGACGTTTCAGATGGTTCCATCTTTCTTTGTTGTTTGCTCATCTCCCTACTAATGACTTCTTCCACAGAGGCTGCCAACAAAATGTTGATTAAATGATGCCTGTAAGCTGAGTCTAGACCATCAAGTTCATTTTTGTTATAATCTCATTATTCTATATCAAACGCTTAGAATTTGTGAGGAGTAGAAATGTCTTTACAGTTTGTTTTACTGGAATCACACAAATCAGCAGAGGATTGAGACTTCTTTATTCTCTTGATATTTAAGTATTTCTACATTAATAATATCAGTGGGTCTTATTTTAGCTATAATGTCTTCCCCTTAATAAGTTATTCCACTCGTAAATGGTCCAAGGCAGAGCCTTGTCATATGAAATTCCGTACTCTAGTCAGCCGTGGCATGAAGATTCTCCACAATGCTTCCAATTTTCTTTCTACTTTTAATGCTGATACTCTGTATTTACTAAAATATATGGTCAGTGACTCTAGAATCATTAAAGAATGATATTCCCTTAATGATCATTTAAGTAAAATGTTTTTTAATATAGTAACCAAATGTTTCTAAGTGACACCAAAATCAATTAGATTAACTTAATTGCTGGTCATTTATTTTCTGGTGTCAAGTCATGTTTTTACCCATTAGTCACATATAGGAATGGAAAGCTACTGGGATCTGGCCTTCAGACTGATTTGTGTTTGCTTGGTGTTTTTGTATGTGTTGTTTTTAATTAATCGAATGCAATTGTCAGCGCGTTCTCCATTTCACCATCACTCCCCTGCCTCCCCCTTTTCTTAACAGAGTTCTATCCCCCATCAGCCCTTGCAGGCATGTGAAAGTGAAATCCTGCATAATTGTTTTCCCTACACAAAATGGTCAAGATTAAAAGAGAAGTATCAGACATCTTTTTTTCAGTATCTCTATTTCAGCAGATACCCATTGTGAAGCCAGAGCTGTGTAACTGTCTGATTAATTCGAATTGATGGGAACCGTCAAAGTGATTTTTTAATTAAGCTGAATTATCTACTTAGTTCTTAGTACGGTATTCATCACAAATTTGTGCATTCTCAGTTTTGCTATATCTTTGTATCTTAAACAGTACACGATAGTGAGAAGGGCTATATTTATAATAACAGTCAGAAATCCCATTTATTGTAGGAACAGATAACTTGATATTCTGAAAATATTGATAATTTGAGCAATTATGAAATCTTATGTTTATTTATTTTACCATACTCTAGAAAATTCAATTCAGTTCAGGTCAACCTAAATTTCCTGCTAAATAAATTATGATTTTAACTTTTCTTCACCAACATAAAGATAATTTTATTCATTTAATTGGTTATTCATTCCTTTCAAGATCCAAGTAAAACGTGCAGTGATGATAAACACAAAAGTTGAAAAGATAACTTGTATACAGTGTGGACTAAGAATTCTGCCTGCTGTATCAATAAACAGGATGGACGTCACAGCCATCAGTGATTGCAACAACTCCTGATGGTGAGCCCTGAGGGAAGTCAGGAAGGAAACAAGGAATGCCCGCCATCCAGCTGCCACCAGACCGCAGCTAGCCCTGAGGGTGCAGCTTGAGGAAACTGAGGATGAGAAAACACAGGACACTGGCCCCAGGTAGCTGAGGTGCAAAGCAAAGGAAAGATTCCAGTGAGCCCAGACTCTTGCACCTTCCCATACATAGAAAAGTACTAAATTCCCTAACTTGAGATATCTGGTTTTCTTTAATTAACAAGAATCTTTTGGTGTTCTGACTACCTGCCCTTTGTTGCAGAAAAACGAAGCCTGGCCTCCTCAGAGCAGTTTTCTTAGCGCTATCTGAGAGGCTGGCTCCCGGGCTTGAAGTGCTAAGAATGTCCACCGAATATAACGTAACTTTTAACTTTTAGGTTGTGCATTTTTTTCAGTGGACTAAAGTAGGTTAAATCATTAAGTTAAAATTTGAATCAATATATTTGTTAGGAATATAGAGGTCACTGAGTCTGACAGGTTTATTTACTTTGATATTGGGCGGATGTTATAGAGTAACTTTATAATAAGTTAAGAAGATAGATAACCATTATGTTGAAACACTTATAAAATCTGTTATTAAAAGCCATGTTTGCACTTCAAATATACTTGCATGCTGATGATACAGTGTCTTCAATATCCCCACCTTATCACAGAAATGTTTACATCAAGTAGGATAAAAATAATATTTCTAAGAATATGAGAATATTAAGAATTTTATATTCTTAAATAAGTTATACAAGAGATATCAGTTATAAGCGTGCAAGTAAATTCTGGTAAAATTGATTTCTATCCTTTTATCCCTTGCCTTTAGGTTACTGTAGCAAAAAATGTATTGTCTTTGAATTAACTGGATCTTTGCAAATACAAAAAAATGAAAATTATCTTAGAAAATTATTTAACATCTGATAGCGGCAAAGCATTATGATTTTCATGAACCGGTAGCAGAAAGGTAAATGTGCCAATATAAAGGACAGTAAGACTCACTGCTTAGAACCTTAAAGTGCAGTAACAAAATTAACATTTTTATTGGAGTCAGAGAAGAGCAGAGTTTATTTTGTAGAAAACTGTATCAGTAATGTGGAAGATAAATTTGAGAAACTCTTCCAAAAAGCATATTCAAAAGACAAGGACAAAACAACATAACTGAAGAGAAATGTGAAAATCTTAGACTAGAAATACAAAATAAGAATTCTAGATGCCCCTTTCCAATAAAACAGAATTAACACATCTGAAGAAAATTGCTTTGCTTTGCTTTGCTTTGCTTAGTAGAGATTTGAGGAATTCCACATATTCCCAGAGGTCTTTGGCTCTGTCCTTAGGCAGATTGTGTTCAGAGTATTTAAGGATAAGGTTTAAAAAATTCCACAAATCTGGCTTTATTCGCTTAATTTAAAAAAACACACATATTGTATAATTCCGTTTATATGAAATCTGGATATTCAGGATAGTTGATTGCTTAGGAGAGACGCAGACGGGTGGTTGCCAGAGGAAGAGAGGAGGAGGCGTGGGGATAAATGGGGTTTTGCTTGGATGGACAGAAATGTTTTTAAGTAGATGAAAATGGTGGCTGCACAAAATTGTGAATGTCATCAATGCCACTGAAAATGGTTACTTTTATGTTTTGTGACTTTCACCTCAATAAACTATTTTAAATAAATATGTAAATATAGTAACCAAAATTCAAAATAAAAAAGCCTGGGTCTTAGATTCAGACAGATGGGGTCTGAGTCTCGGCTGTACCCCTTGCTAGCTGTGTGACCCTGCTCATTCCTAAAAGATGGGATGACAATAATAGTTCCACCCCGTATGGTGGTTGTGAGGCTTAAATATGACACATACAAGGACTTGGCATCATGCCTGACACACAGTGAGGACCTAACAAATGGTGGTGAGTGTCACTAATCACAATTCCACAGAAACCCAGAGCTAGAAGGAACCTCTGAGATCACCTGACTCAGTTCTTTGTGTAGATGAGGAAGCCGAGACCCGGCGATCAGAGGTAATACCGGAATCAGGGTTTCCTTGTCTATCCCAGAGACCCCACCCCACACTGTGTACTTAGTACTATCATTCTCCTCTGACAGAGCTGAGATGAGGGTCAGTTTGGTCCTCTGAGTCTTTCTGCCCCTCCTTTCCCCACTCGGATGACGGCTGCCAAGGCCTGGGTGATTGCTCTTCGGGGTAGATGTCTATCCCTTGGAGGAGGCCCCCCCTTAGGGAGGATCACGGCAGAGGGCAGCGCCAGGAGCTCCGCGCTCAGCACGCGCTACCTCTCCGTGCAGCCCTGTACTCCGGGCGCCACGGCGACAGCCAGTGCTCCTGGCTTCCGCGCTGCCCTTGGGGGTGAAAAGGACTTGTTGTGTTTTTTCTCATGAAGATCAGATGGCCCTTTTAGGATAACAGGAAGAGTACTGTCTTCTTACTTGCTTCACGAGTTAACACAAGGACATGAGGAAGTCAAGAACTATATTTTCGCAATATGTAACCAGAGAGATGCCACCTTTGTGTATTTAACAGAATTGTTAAAAATGCTGATACGCATAGTGTCTATATACTCATTTTTGTATTAGTAGAGAATAAAACCTTCCATGTTTATAAAAAATGTTATCATATGGCACTTTTTAAAATAAAAAATATATTAGTTTACTCACTAAAAACACATTTATTAGGCTCTTACTATATACATTAGAAATGGAAAAATGAATAAGGTATAATTGGGGGAACAGATTACTTCCTAGTATGGGAAAATATATCTTAGGGAAAAAAACCTAGCTAAAATTACCATATAACAGCAGGTATAATACATTGTTTGTCATACAACTTTTAACCACTGTCACAAATTATGAACAACACTCCTACTAATTCTCTCAACATTCATCTTTCCCATTAGTTTCTTCATCATTGCATGAACCACTTTTCAATAATCAAAATATTGCACTGGCCAAAAAGTTCGTTCGGAACTTTCCGTAAGATGGTATGGAAAAACCCGAACAAACTTTTTGGCCAACCAAGGGCCAACCTTGGGTCCCTAGGTACCTATAGTTTTACTAATACATGTTTTCCTCTGTTAGAAATATTTGATACACAATGGCTTTTAAATCCATGCATTATGCTATTACTTGAAAATTTATCCAAAGCCACGAGTACTTGATCACATATCTTTCATATAGTTACGTTTATTAGTTTTGTATACATATGTCTGTACATAGAGATATATATGTGTGTGTATGGGTATATATATTCTCCACAGTATAACCACCGAATGTATGTAATGTATTGATTTTTAAAGTGAGATGTTAAAAGGTTTGTGTACTATAATGTAGAATCCTTAGGAAGAAATATTGGTTGTTCTGACTTCTATATTTAAATACATTTCATTGAAAGACACTTATAAGCATTTGAAACTAGTATTAATTGGATACTTTTCTAACATTAATGGTTGACCATTAACAAAGCTTTGACTTCTACCCTATGGTAATAACACACTGAGGCAAGGAAGGTGGGGCTCATAAACCTGGTGGAGACAGAAGTTTCACTCCCCCCTCCACCCTCTCTGACACCACATGGGGGAGGGTGTGGGATGCGGAGGACAGGAGCATCTCGTTACCCTCGTTACTTCAGGACCAAGGTGGGAATCTACGCCTTTGCCTGCAGAGGGAGGGGAAGAGTGTTTAGACTCTGTGTGTGTAGTGTGTGGCTGGAATAGAGTTACTGTTATTGCATAAATATTTTTTGTCCTTCAGGACTGGTCCTTTGGCTAAAGAAGGTAGGTTTGTGTACTTGTTTTTTTTTTTTTCCTTCACGCATTGTGTTTACTGGTTGGCTGATTTCTCCACCAAACACAGAGTCTGTGATAAATGAGGTAAAGAGAAAAACCAAGGAACTCACCACTATGCTGTTCCTGTTCCTTGGGTCCCTAGGTACCTAGTCGGTTCATCTTCTTCTCTCCTTTCAGAGTCTGCTTGTGTTTTGTTTCTATATAACATGCAGGTATTTCAGCTGTACTGGGGGAGGAATAGGGAAAAATATGTCTAACCTTTCTTTCCCACAAAAAGGCTTTTTGAACAACTCAAATATAAGGGGGACTCCCTGTATTCTAAATTTTGTTCATAATAACGTTCACAAGAAAATCTCTCCTAGTCTGTTTGGGTTGCTACAACAAAAATACCATACACTGTGTGGCTTATAAACAACAGAAATTTATTTCTTACAGTTCTGGAGGCTGGAAGTTCGAGATCAGGGTGCCAGCATGGTCTGGTTCTGGTGCGAGCTCTCTTCCAGGTTGCAAATGGATGACTTCTCCTTGTAGCCTCACTTGGAAAAGATCAGAGAAGGGAAGTGGGTTCTCTCGTGACTCTTATAGGGGCACCAGCCACATCATGGGGGATCCACCCTCATGACCCGTATTATGTCCCAAAGTCCCCACCTCTTAACACCTTCACATGGTGGATAGGGTTTCAACGTATGAATTTTGGAGGGACACAAACATTCTGTCTTTAACACTCTCTAAACCATACTTTTCTCTTTTGTAAAATAGGGGTGTTAACTATACTGACCTGATGAGGTTGAGGCATGAAGAAGATAATTCCTACGAGATGCTAAATTTTCTGGCACATAGTAAGTCCTTAATCCATTCCAACTGCCAATTTTATCATCACATTTCCTTGTTTGCTTTATAGTTAATGTTTAGCATATCACATGCACATGTTTATAAGGGCCTCTCTTTTTCTATGAGCTGTTAATAACTTTTGCTATTTTTTCAATCAGATTCTTGGACTTTTTTGAACTTTTTAAAGGCTTTTATATTTTAAGGATGTGACCAAAAATGTTCCCATATGTAATTTGCCTTTGACGTCTTTGTGTGTTTGCTTGTTTGCCATATAAACTCTTACTTAATTTTATGTAGCAAAATTTAGAATATTTCTTTTATGGCTTCTGGATTTCACATCGCTGTGATGCTCCAATTTTGTTATGTTATGTAGCCAAAATAAATCCAGATGGCCTTGGCCATGAAATCATAACAGTGAATTCCTTTTTCTACTTCTTTTTGAGATGTCCTAAATTATTTATGCTAATAATTTCCTTCTTTCCCACCTCCATTCTTTCCTTTCTTCCTCCCTTTCATTTATTTCCTTTCTTCTTTTTTGTGATTTATAATTCTAATATAACAGTACACTTTCCTGTGTGGTTGCAGAATGTCTCATTTTATGATCAATGTATAAATTCATTGTAGTCACAATCCAAAAATTTTGTGGAGTTCAGAAGGCAAGGAAAAGTCTAAACACAGTGTCACTTTGTCCCATATTTATTAGAAATCAGTAGACTTTCTTTTCCATGATAATAGTTAATCTTGGATTATAAGAAAATGTGTCAGCACTACTCTTGGAGGGGGTCACCTCCCTGATACAGGTTCAAAATAAACAACGTTGAAGGAACGCTCATATAAACTCAACAGTTAATCTAATCGTTTCCTCTGTTAGTAGAACATCTGCACATAGAGAGATCTTCCGTTTTCCACCACTTCAAAAGATAATTTAGGAACACTGTTTAGAAAGATGCCACATCACGTAGATCTTGTTGTGACTTACAAGCCCAGAAAGTGACTGGTTTAAGCATTCTTCTGGACCTCCCCAAAAGGAATTAAGCTCTAGGCTAAAGTTATATGCTCAGTAAATACTTGTCACATTACTTTGAGGCCAAGGAACCCCTTTCGCAGCTCTTCCTTAATTAGGTGGGCTGACACCCTGATAGCTTGGAAATCCTTCCATACAAACATCTCCCACTCTGAAGTTCTCAAGGTGGTTTTCAGATTGTTCTTTATTCAGTTAAAATGTGATTACTGTATAACACAAGAGATTTAATTTTAACATTGAAGAGGGAAATGCAAAAACACACCCAAAATTCAAATTTCCTGTCCTCTGGCATGAGCTCTGACACATGAGGTCACAGAAACTCTCTAAATACTGTCAAGTGAGCACAATGAAAAGTAAATCAGTAAGTCTGATCTGGTGATTTAGCTTTTGAATATGGGGAGTGCATCAAATCTGTAAAATATTTATTTTGAAATATATTTTCTGACACAGAGAGAAATGTTTCATTACAAAATAACCTTCCTGTTTAAATGGCAGTAAGTATTTTTCTGGTACTTAGAGAATTTTTTCAGACAAAAATTATGACCTTTGAAAGCATATGCTACACGTGGACAACAGATGAATTTTTTATAAGCATAACTAAATTAAAAGAAATTGAAAAATTTAGAAGGCCTGAGTCTTTGGGATAATTTTATTTTGTGAGAGTATCATGAAGAGTCCTTCCATGTTGATAAATATAGCAAACTTACGAGCATGAATACTCAGTCATTAGAAAAATATTCATAGTTGATTCAGCAAGTTTTTCACAGGTTATTATCCGTGACCCGGATTTAAAAGGATAATAAAGATGAAAAGATATGATATCAATGGTGTTTGAACTTATAGTCCTTATATAATACTTTTTTTGAGTTGCACTATTTTTAATATCAATTTGTAACATCTGTCCTCAAATTTTTTTTTTGACAGCTACCTCTCAAACATGTTACATGAACACAGTGGAAAATAAACTTGATTTACAACCTAAAATATCCCAGAATTTATTAGCTGTCTCATTTTAGCAATTATTAGAATCAACAGAAAATAGGATACTGTATTACTTTTCAACATTCGCATTTACTTTCTTTTACCATCTAAAAGATCACGTTAAAAAAATCATGAAAACCCAAAAGCCTCTTAGAAACTTGGCAGCACAGAAGCACTTGAAGCATAACAATCTTTCCCTTTGATTATTAAGTTGGCTTGTATCACACAGATTTACGGTATTATATATCTTATGTTTAAAGCAACAGACTTCAGAGTACTCCTACTCAATACTCTTTTATATCATGTATTTTCTACTAGAAAATACATTTAAGTGTTTGGACATTTGCAAACCTCCTCATAATAAACATAGAAAATGCAGTTTATAAAAATGCTTTCAGTTTAAGTGTAAAAATCATACCTCTTGTTTTGATTTTTTATAAGTAAAAAGACTTGAATACATTCTGAATTTTGTATTTTTATGTATAACAAAGAAATGTTCAAGCAGAATGATCTGTCCAATTTTACGACTTTATAAATCTCCATGCCTGTATTCACTTTAGTTTTTTTTTTCAAATCCGAAATGTACCTTTAGAAAAGATTTTAATAAAATAAAGTTAGAGTATTTCACAAATGTATTTGTACCAAAACTTTTCTCTTATTAGATGATTTATAAAAACAGTTGAGTGAAAAGTTTCTATTTCCGATTATACTATTTACAACTGCTAACATGATTTGTACTTATATATTTATGTTCATTTTCCTCTATCAATAATTATTGGTTAAAAAATGATGTTTTAAGTATCAAGAGATTTTATTTTTTTATAAATTTATTTATTTATTTTTGGCCGCGTTGGGTCTTCATTGCTGCGTGGGCTTTCTCTAGTTGCCGTGAGCAGGGGCTACTCTTCATTGTGGTGCAGGGGCTTCTCATCGCGGTGGCTTCTCTTGTTGCGGAGCACGGGCTCTAGGTGCACATGGGCTTCAGTAGTTGCGGCACGCGGGCTCAGTAGTTGTGGCTTCCAGGCTCTGGAGCGCAGGCTCAGTAGTTGTGGCGCACGGGCTTAGTTGCTCCACGGCATGTGGGATCTTCCCGGACCAGGGCTCAAACCCATGTCCCCTGCATTGGCAGGCGGATTCTTAACCACTGCACCACCAGGGAAGTCCCTACCAAGAGATTTTAAAGTGCAGCAAAATACATGTTCTCAACTTCTTAATATTTTTGAAGAGTAGTTTACACTACAAGCATTTTAAATAATTTCTATATTATAATATGATTAATCACATAATAATGTTATAAATATATAAACATTAGTTAATAATATATAATTTAAGATAATTACTATATTATAAAGATAAATCACAAATATCATTTTTAAAGAAACATTATCTTTTGGGGCTGATACAACCCTTATCATCTTGTGTCAGAGAAGTCATAACTCAAAAGGAAGGGAAGGAAACAACTATTTGCAGAATTTTAATAGGTGCTTCTGGCTTTTAGCAATCCCTAGTATTCACAGACATTATACTCTCTAACTTATAAAAACCATAAAACAAAAATATAAAATTAAATACACTTGGAAAATAATATTAAAAATGGGAAATGCACAACGAGTCTGCAAGTTAACGAAGGCACTAACGCGAAGAAACAGGTGGCAGATCAGCAAGTGGTCCTAGGTGGTTCTAGCTTAGTAAATTTTTCATGCCCTGGGTCTCCCACTCCCTCATCCCTGCATGATCCTAAAGTTGATTTGGCCAGTATACTTATAGATACATACAGAGTATAAATAGGAGAAATAACGTCCATGTATTTTGCAAGAGCAGTGTCTCATCATTTAAGCACTTAAAAGAGTGCTTAAGGAAGCGCTCAGCCTGTAATTTATTGACGGCTAAGGAGACTGGCATGCTATCTGAGAAGGTCAGGTCATGCTAAAATGAAGGAAAAAATAAAGTGAATGAAAAAATAATAAGTTGAGTGCTTGGCTTAATGTAAACTTATGATATAATTAAAAGATAGGTTTCATTTAATATTTTTTGTTGGCATCACTTAAGATGTATTAATTTGTAAATATTCCTAATTGCCTAAGAAAAGGTGGTATCATATTGTGAGAAAAAAGTAATGATGATGAAACTAGGAAATAAAGGCCTGTTTCCTCCTAGTTATGATATTAGATATCCTTTTGAACTTTTTGAATTACCATTTTTTGGCCTTGATTCCCTTATCTATAAAATGAGTTAGACTTAAAAAAATTCACTTGGATCTTTTCAGCAACTATTATGTGCAAAATTCTGTGCAAGCCACTTGCACCTCTAGGAATTAGTCTATGATTCTAAACATAGCATGAGCTCACGTGCAGCCTATGTTTATAGCTGGAAGGACCTTAGAGACGCTCTAATATGGAGATAAACACTTTGTTCATAAACAGTATTAATGAGACCTATTGAGAACAGTAAATAGAGAACACATTAACTTACATTCCCGTTTTGCATAATTATAACTAATTATAGTTATTAGACTAATGATCTTAGTCATCAAGAACAATGTAATTGTAATAAAGGTTAAGAAACATGACAAATTGACACCATTCTATTATGGTTCTTTCATAACTCCCTGGATATCCGTTTTTAATTTCTTTCATGGGCTATTCTGTTTCCACTTATCCTTTAAACGTCAATAGGAGGTACTCTGCCCTCAACTTCCCTGATGCAACATTCTTGGTCTTTTCACTTCTGATACTTCAGATTTCATTTAAATTAGCCCATGAACACCCAAAAATCTAGTTACAAGATAGATAGTGACCATTTCCTCAGTCCAAAACCTTTGGATATCTCCTTTTGGACTTCTTCCAGGAACTTCTAGAATATATCCAAATCAGTAACACTCATCAATTTACCACCAAAGCTCTTCTTTGCCACATTCCCTGTCTCAGTTAATATGGACAGAGCTGCTCAAGTCTGTAAATCTGGATTCCAAGATTTTTCTCACATCCCATTCCGAATCACCATGCATTTAATCATCAACATTTCTTGATCTTCATCTTAACTACAATTTACATTTTATCTTTCTCTTGCATGTATCAGATGTACTTTTTTTGTCTGTGCTTCTACATTAGCCTCATAATCTGATTCCTATTTCTGACCTGCCCCTCCACCTAGCTTTGAAGTTTTGGTGTCACCCCCAGGTGTGAACTTTGCAAAATGACATTCGTTATTTTTTTTTTTTAATTTTATTTTATTTATTATTTTATACAGCAGGTTCTCATTAGTCATCAATCTCATACACAACAGTGTATACATGTCAATCCCAATCTCCCAGTTCATCCCACCACCACTACCTCACTTTCCCCCCTTGGTGTCCATACGTTTGTTCTCTATATCTGTGTCTCTATTTCTGCCCTACAAACTGTTTCATCTGTACCATTTTTCTAGGTTCCACATATATGCAATAATATATTTGTTTTTCACCTTCTGTCTTACTTCACTCTGTATGACAGTCTCTAGGTCCAACCACTTCTCTACAAATGACCCAATTTCGTTCCTTTTTATGGTTGAGTAATATTCCATTGTTTATATGTACCACATCTTCTTTATCCATTCCTCTGTTGATGGGCATTTAAGTTGCTTCCATGACCTGGCTATTGTAAATAGTGCTGCAATGAACATTGGCGTGCATGTGTCCTTTTGAATTATGGTTTTCTCTGGGTATCTGCCCAGTAGTGGGATTGCTGGGTCATACGGTAGTTCTATTTTTATTTTTTTAAGGAACCTCCATACTGTTCTCTGTAGTGGCTGTATCAATTTACATTCCCACCAACAGTGCAAGAGGGTTCCCTTTTCTCCACACCCTCTCCAGCATTTATTGTTTGTAGATTTTCTGATGATGCCCATTCTAACCGGTGTGAGGTGATACCTCATTGTAGTTTTGATTTGCATTTCTCTAATAATTAGTGATGTTGAGCATCCTTTCATGTGTTTGTTAGCAATCTGTATATCTTCTTTGGAGAAATGTCTGTTTAGGTCTTCTGCCCATTTTTGGATTGGGTTGTTTGTTTTTTTTTTATATTGAGCTGCACGAGCTATTTATATATTTTGGAGATTAATCCTCTGTCTGTTGATTTGTTTGCAAATATTTTCTCCCATTCTGAGGGTTGTCTTTTCATCTTGTTTATAGTTCCTTTGCTGTGCAAAAGCTTTTAAGTATCATTAGGTCCCATTTGTTTATTTTTATCTCCATTACTCTAGGAGGTGGGTCAAAAAAGATCTTGCTGTGATTTACGTCAAAGAGCGTTCTGCCTATGTTTTCCTCTAAGAGTTTTATAGTGTCCGGTCTTACATTCAGGTCTTTAATCCATTTAGAGTTTATTTTTGTGTACGGTGTTACGGAGTGTTCTAATTTCATTCTTTTACATGTAGATGTCCAGTTTTCCCAGCACCACTTACTGAAGAGACTGTCTTTTCTCCATTGTACATCCTTGCCTCCTTTGCCATAGATTGGGTGACCATAGGCGCATGGATTTATCTGTGGGATTCCTATCCTGTTCCATTCATCTATATTTCTGTTTTTGGTCAGTACCATATTGTCTTGGTTACAGTAGCTTTGTAGGATAGTCTGAAGTCAGGGAGTCTGATTCCTCCAGCTTCGTGTTTTTCCCTCAAGATTGCTTTGGCTATTTGGGGTCTTTTGTGTCTCCATACAAATTTTAACATTTTTTGTTCAACTTCTGTAAAAAATGTCATTGGTAATTTGATAGGGATTGCATTGAATTGGTAGATTGCTTTGGGTAGTACAGTTATTTTCACAATATTCATTCTTCCAAACCAAGAACATGGTATATCTCTCCATCTGTTTCTGTCATCTTTGATTTCTTTCATCAGTGTCTTATAGTTTCCTGAGTACAGGTCTTTTTCCTCCTTAGGTAGGTTTATTCCTAGGTATTTTATTTTTTTGTTGCAATGGCGAATGGGATTGCTTCCTTAATTTCTCTTTCTGATCTTTCATTGTTAGTGTATAGGAATGCAAGAGATTTCTGTGCATTAATTTTGTATCCTGCAACTTTACCAAATTCATTGTTTAGCTCTAGTAGTTTTCTGGTGGCATCTTTAGGATTCTCTATGTATAGTATCATGTCATCTGCAAACAGTGACAGTTTTGCTTCTTCTTTTCCAATTTGTATTCTTGTTATTTCTATTTCTTCTCTGATTGCTGTGTCTAGGACTTCCAAAACTATGCTGAATAATCGTGGTGAGAGTGGACATCCTTGTCTAGTTTCTGATCTTAGAGGAAATGCTTTCAGTTTTTCACCATTGAGAATGATGTTTGCTGTGGGTTTGTTGTATATGGCCTTTATCATGTTGAGGTAGGTTCCCCCCATGCTCACTTTCTGGAGAGTTTTTATCATAAATGGGTGTTGAATTTTCTCAAAAGCTTTTTCTGTATCTATTGAGATGATCATATGGTTTTTCTTCTTCAATTTGTTAACATGGTGTATCACATTACTTGATTTGCATATATTGAAGAATCCTTGCATCCCTGGGATAAATCCCACTTGATCATGGTGTATGATCCTTTTAATGTGTTGTTGGATTCTGTTTGCTGGTATTTTGTTGAGGATTTTTGCATCTATATTCATCAGTGATATTGGTCTGTAATTTTCTTTTTTTGTAGTATCTTTTTCTGGTTTTGGTATCAGGGTGATGGTGGCCTCATAGAATGAGTTTGGGAGTGTTCCTTCCTCTGCAATTTTTTGGAAGAGTTTGAGAAGGATGGGTGTTAACTCTTCTCTGAATGTTTGATAGAATTCACCTGTGAAGCCATCTGGTTTTGGACTTTTGTTTCTTGGAAGATGTTTAATCACAGTTTCAATTTCATTACTTGTGATTGGTCTGTTCATATTTTCTATTTCTTACTGGTTCAGTTTTGGAAGGTTATACTGTTCTAAGAATTTGTCCATTTCTTCCAGGTTGTTCATTTTATTGGCATAGAGTTGCTTATACTAGTCTCTTATGATGCTTTGTATTTCTGCAGTGTCCATTGTAACGTCTCCTTTTTCATTTCTAATTTTATTGATTTGGTCCTCTCCCTCTTTTTCTTGATTGGTCTGGCTAAAGGTTTATCAATTTTGTCTTCTTAAAGAAGCAGCTTTTAGTTTTATTGATATCGGCTATTTTTTTCTTTCTTTCTATTTCATTTATATCTGGTCTGATCTTTATGATTTCTTTCCTTCTGGTAACTTTGGGTTTTGCTTGTTCTTCTTTCTCTAGTTCCTTTAGGTGTAAGGTTACATTGTGTATTTGAGATTTTTCTTGTTTCTTGAGGTAGGATTATATTGCTATAAACTTCCCTCTTAGAACTGCATTTGCTGCATCCCATAGGTTTTGGATCATCGTGTTTTAGTTGTCATTTGTCTCTAGGCATTTTTTGATTTCCTCTTTGATTTCTACAGTGATCTCTTGGTTGTTTACTAACGTATTGTTTAGCCTGCACGTGTTTGTGTTTTCACGTTTTTTCCCCGTCATTTATTGCTAATCTCATAGTGCTGTGGTCAGAAAAGATGTTTGATATGATTTCAATTTTCTTAAATTTACCAAGGCTTGATTTGTGACCCAAGATATGATCTTTCCTAGAGAATGTTCCATGTGCACTTGAGAAGAAAGTGTAATCTGCTGTTTTCGGATGGAATGTCCTATAAATATCAATTAAATCTATCTGGTCTATTGTGTCAGTTAAAGCTTGTGTTTCCTAATTAATTTTTTGTCTGGATGATCTGCACATTGGTGTAAGTGAGGTGTTAAAGTGCCCCACTATTATTGTGTTACTGTTGATTTTCTCTTTTACAGCTGTTAGCAGTTGCCTTATGTATTGGGCTGCTCCTATGTTGGGTGCATATATATTTATAATTGTTATATCTTCTTCTTCGATTGACCCCTTGATCATTATGTAGTGTCCTTCGTGTTTCTTGTAACATTCTTTATTTTAAAGTCTATTTTATCTGATACGAGTATCGCTACTCCAGCTTTCTTTGGATTTCCATTTGCATGGAATATCTTTTTCCATCCCCTCACTTTCATTCTGTATGTGTCCCTAGGTCTGAAGTGGGTCTCTTGAAGACAGCATATATATGGATCTTGTTGTTGTATTCATTCAGCGAGCCTGTGTCTTTTGGTTGGAGCATTTAATCCATTCACATTTAAGGTAACTATCGATATGTATGTTCCTATTACCATTTTCTTAATTGTTTTGGGTTTGTTTTTGTAGGTCCTTTTCTTCTCTTGTGTTTCCCACTTAGAGAAGTTCCTTTAGCATTTGTTGAGGAGCAGGTTTCGTGGTGCTGAATTCTTTTAGCTTTTGCGTGTCTGTAAAGCTTTTGACTTCTCTGTCAAATCAGAATGAGATCCTTGCTGGGTAGAATAATCTTGGTTGTAGGTTCTTCCCTTTCATCACTTTAAATATATCGTGCCACTCCCTTCTTGCTTGTAGAGTTTCTGCTGAGAAATCAGCTGTTAACCTTATGGGAGTTCCCTTTTATGTTATTTGTCATTTTTCCCTTGTTGCTTTTAATAATTTTTCTTTGTCTTTAATTTTTGTCAATTTGATTACTACGTGTCCTGGTGTGTTTCTCCTTGGGTTTTTCCTGTATGGGACTCTCTGTGCTTCCTGGACTTGGGTGGCTCTTTCTTTTCCCATTTTAGGGAAATTTTTGAGTATAATCTCTTCAAATATTTTCTTGGGGCCTTTCTCTCTCTCTTCTCCTTCTGGGAACCCTATAATGCGAATGTTGGTGTGTTTAATGTTGTCCCAGAGGTCTCTTAGGCTGTCTTCATTTCTTTTCATTCTTTTTTTCTTTATTCTGTTCCATGGCAATGAATTCCACCATTTTGTCTTCCAGGTCCCTTATCCATTCTTCTGCCTCAGTTATTCTGCTATTGATTCCTTCGAGTGTATTTTTCATTTCAGTTATTGTATTGTTCATGTCTGTTTGTGTGTTCTTTAATTCTTCTAGGTCTTTGTTAAACATTTCTTGTATCTTCTTGATCTTTGCCTCCATTCTTTTTCCGAGGTCCTGGATCATCTTCACTATCATTATTCTGAATTCTTTTTCTGGAAGGTTGCCTATCTCCACTTCATTTAGTTGTTTCTCTGGGGTTTCATCTTGTTCCTTCATCCGGTACATAGTCCTCTGCCTTTTCATTTTGCCTATCTTTCTGTGAATGTGGTTTTCATTCCACAGGCTGCAGGATTGTAGTTCTTCTTGCTTCTGCTGTCTGCCCTCTGGTGGATAAGGCTATCTAAGAGGCTTGCGCAAGCTTCCTGGTGGGGGGGACTGGTGGTGGGTAGAACTGGGTGTTGCTCTGGTGGGCAGAGCTCAGTAAAACTTTAATCCGCTTTTCTGGTGATGGGTGGGGCTGGGTGCCCTCCCTGTTGGTTGTTTGGCCTGAGGCAACCCAGCACTGGAGCTTACAGGCCCTTTGGTGGGGCTAATGGCAGACTCTGGGAGGACTCACACCAAGGAGTACTTCCCAGAACTTCTGCTGCCAGTGTCCTTGTCCTCACGGTGAGACAGAGCCACCCCCAGCCTCTGCAGGAGTGCCTCCAACACTAGCAGGTAGGTCTGATTCAGTCTCCTATGGGGTCACTGCTCTTTCCCCACGGGTCCTCATGTGCACACTACTTTGTGTGTGCCCTCCAAGAATGGAGTCTCTGTTTCCTCCAGACCTGTCGAAGACCTGCAGTCAAATCCCACTAGCCTTCAAAGTCTGATTCTCCGGGAATTCCTCCTCCCGTTGCCGGACCCCCCAGATTGGGAAACCTGATGTGGGGCCTAGAAACTTCCCTCCAGTGGGTGGACTTCTGTGGTATAAGTGTTCTCCAGTTTGTGAATCACCCATCCAGCAGTTATGGGATTTGATTTTACTGTGATTGCGCCCCTCCTACTGTCTCATTGTGGCTTCTCCTTTGTCTTTGGATGTGGGGTACTTTTTTCGTGAGTTCCAGTGTCTTCCTTTCAAAGGTTGTTCAGCAGTTAGTTGTGATTCCGGTGCTCTCGCAAGAGGGAGTGAGCACACATCCTTCTACTCTGCCATCTTAACTGAATCCTCTATCAACAATTTTCAAATGGAACCAATCAACTTGGAAAATCTATGGGAAAGTTCAGTCCTTGTCCTTCCAGTGCTTGATGAATAAAGACCCTCCTCATGAGGTTTGTGTCTTCACAGTCTAATGAGTGAATGCTCATTTGGATTTTTTTCATGTGTATTTTTAGCTACTTTCCTCCAACTTTAAATACTTTGATTATGCTATCTTCTGTCCAAATCATAGACAGTTATCAAGGATGGGCTGATTTCCAGCTTTTCCATGGCCTCTTCAACTCGCGGAGCCAATAACATTAATGCTTTCAGAACCTGAGTTGACTGCTATATAATTTATCTATGTTTCTTTTGCTGTTCTTGCATATTCTTTAGCTCTTCAACAAGATTACAAACTCATTGAGGACAGATATTTCTCATCTATTCACACCAGTTTACGACACTCATAGGTTTATCAGTCAGGTTAGAACTAAATTTAATCTGCAGTGCTCATTCTCTTCGGGATTTAAGCTCAATTACTTAAGTTCTCTGTGTCTAAACTTCCTAATCTGTAAAATGGAGATGGTTATAAATGTCTACCTCCAAAGGAATTTGTGAGGAAGAAATTAAGTAACTTATACAGTAAAATTATTAAAGTGCATATAGATAATATTTTGTCAATAAATGTAATTGGTAATTATGAGATATAAGGAAGTACAATAAACTGATCTACTTGCTTATTGTAAAATTCAGAGATCATACTGTACAATATAAATTGTTAATTTTAGGAAGGAACATTTTAATATTCTTTTTATAACAAATTTCTGCATAAAGAATAAATATTTAAAAGATTTCATATTCAGAATTCTAATACCACTATTGTTATACACTATTAAACCCGGAAATTAACCCATGGCTTTGTAATAAATAAAAGACATTCAGTAAATATGCCTACAGTTGAGGAAATATGTATTTTTTTCATAATAAAAAAATTACCTATTACAATTAACACTAAATATTTATAAATATAGAGGAGAATCTAATTTGAATATATAAGTAACTGATAGAATATTTATACAGTAAATATGGAATATAAATTTTAGTTTATTAAGTTATTTTGAAAGCCTTAGGAAAGTGACAAATGCTAGTGATAAAAGGAATGAAGCTTGATTAATAAAGAAATAGGATTTATAAAGAAAAATAACATCATTCCTTTATATATTATCTTCAATTAATTTCATAGAAGCTTAAAGATATGTCATTATCATCCTTCATAAAACAGTGAACTAAATATATTCAACAGCATTCACATGCTAAACCAGAAAGGCATCTAATTGCATCTTAATTTTATAGTATTTGGAGAGTTTGATTAATATTTCCAATCAAAGTTGAACCAATTTATAGTTAAATTAGCTTGTTCTCTGGATGATTCCTAGGGGTTTCACATTTGCTTGATTTAAAGACAAATATTCTAAAATGAGGTGAGGGTATTCATTTCTACAATACAACTTAACACCATAGGATTTAGTATAAATTAACTATTTCCTGTCTAACATGTTTTATTTAAGTAACACAAAATAAATCACGGTGCATAATTATGACGGTAGAATAGGCACAATTTTTTTTTTATATTTGTTTTAGTTTTTGCTTAATTGCTTAGCTTGCCTTAGGTTTTTGTCTAAATGTAAATGCTAAGCAAAGGAGGGTGCATTCGAATGTGAGCGATAGGGCAGTGCGGTTTAGCTGCAGATGTGAGATTGAGTTGGATGGTGGTTAGTAATAAGACACATTTGGGTCCCTCACTTTTCTTAATCTGTTCTCAATATGCCCAAGATTAAGCACCTCCTCATACATGGTAGAGTTATGTCTATGTACTAACTTTGCTAATTGTAAGACCAATGTTCCTTCCACAAATGTAATAAAGACAATTAATGTACTTAAACAGTCCCATAGTAGGATATATAGTCCTAATATGAGTTATTTTATAAGAGAAATAAGATTATTTTGCATCGAGCCAAATTTCATGATACTACCAAAATTCTTACCAGAGTTTTTCTGTTACGTGAGTATAAATATTAGCCCTGGATGCTGGTGAAGGTTGTACAACAGTGTGAATGTACTTAATGCCACTGATCTGTACACTTAAAAATGGTTAAAATGGTAAATTTTATGTTATATATATTTTCTTACAATTAAAATATTACTACTATACTTAGTGACTATATTTCTGATGCTTCTCATCATATAAGTTACAAATTTTAAATATTCTGCATTAGGCTTGATATTATTTGACTTTAATTTGTTACTTTGCATTATGATATATGATAGGCTCAATGGAAAACTAAGGAAATTTGTTAAATCTACTAATATATTTATTGCAGATAAAACCAAAATATCAGAGGGGCTCAACATTAGATGTATGCATCATTTGAATTAAATTAATACTATGTGATTTTGGATACCTTTTTTTTTTTTAAAATAAGTTTTGTATTTTGTTCCATTCAATTTGGTTGTAATTTTAGCTCTTTTAAATGCCAAATTAGAAAGAAATAGATGCTGAGATTTCTATAAGAGCATTATTCAAGATCTACCACTGGCAGGCATGTTCCAATAGAGATTGTTGTCCTATTCCTATAGAAAACATTTAGCTGTTTTTTTTTATTATTATGCAAGAGTGTTTCCTTTTGAAAAATTATTTTTCATGAAAGTGATATTTCACCATGAATTAGGAAACTTCATTTGGGGGTAAGTCTATATACCTGGTTAAGTAGCAATGGACCAACTTTGGAGCAGTCCCTGACATGTTCCTCATTGGCATCATGTTAGCTGACAGGATGAACATACTCAGATCATACAGGCCTACCTTATTTTACTGTGCTTCCCTTTATTTCACTTCATCAGTATTGTGGTGGGGTTTTTTTGTTGTTTTTTTGAATTTAAGGTTTGTGGCAACCCTGCCTCAACAAGTGTATCGCACTATTTTTCCAACAGTATTTACCCACTTCATCTCTATGTGTCACATTTTGTTAATTCTTGCAATATTTCAAACTTTTTTATTATTATTGTAGTTGCCATGGTGATATGTGATCAGTGATTTTTGATGTTACTATTGTAATTGGGGGCATGATGAACTGTGCCCAACATAGATGGCAAACTTAATCGGTAAATGTTGTATGTGTTCAGACTGTTCCACCAACCGACCTTTTCCCCTGTCTCTCTCCTTTTCCTCAGACCTCCCTATTCCCTGAGACACACCAATTTGAACTCAGGCCAATTAGCAAACGTACAATGGCCTCGAAGTGTTCAAGTAAGAGGAAGTGTTGCATGTCCCTCGCTTTAAATCAAAAGCTAGAAATGGTTAAGCTTAGAGAGGAAGGCGTGTCAAAAACCAAGGTAGGAGAAAGCTAAGCCTCTCATGCCAAACAGTTAGCCAAGTTGTGAAAGCAAAGGAAACGTTCTTGAAGAAAATCAAAACTGCTGCTCCAGTGAACACATGCACCATTACAGAGCGAAACAGCCTTATCGCTGATGTGGAGAAAGTTTGAGTGGTCTGGATAGATCAGACCAAACACAACATTCCCTTAAGCCAAAGCCTAATCCAGGGCAAGGCACTAAGTCTCCTCAGTTTTATGAAGGCTGAGAGAGGTGAGGAAGCTGCAGAAAAAAGTGTGAAGCCAGCAGAGGTTGGTTCATGAGGTTGAAGGAAAGAAGCCAACTTTGTAAAATCAAAGTATTATACAAGGCGAAGCAGCAAGTGGTGATGCAGAAGCTTCACCAAGTTACCCAGAAGATCTAACTCAGATAAATAATGAAGGCAGCCACACTAAATCACAGATTTTCAATTTAAATAAAACAGCCTTCTATTGGAAGAAGATGACATCTCGGCCTTTCATAGCTAGAGAGTGCAAGTCAACACCAAGCTTCAAAGTTTCAAAGGACAGGCTGACTCTCTTGTTAGGGGCTAATGCAGCTGGTGACTAAAAGTTGAAGCCAATGCCCATTTGAAAATCCTAGAGCCCTTAAGAATTATGCTAAATCTACCCTGCCTGTGCTCTATAAATGGAACAACAAAGCATGGATGACATCACATCTTTTTACAATATGGTCTACTGAATATTTTAGGCCCACTGTTTAGACCTATTGCTCAGACCAAAAGATTCCTTTCAAAATATTACTGCTCGGTGACAATGCACTTGGACACCCAAGAGCTCTGATGGAGACACACGATGAGATGAAAGTTGTTGTCGTGCCTGCTGACACAGCACCCATCCTGCAGCCCGTGGATCGAGGAGTCATTTCGACTTTCAAGTCTTATTATTGAAGAAATGCATTTTCTAAGGCTATACCTGCCAAAGACAGTGATTATTCTGATGGATTTGAGCAAATTCAATGGAAAACCTGGAAAGGATTCACCATTCTACACACCATTAAGAACATCTGTGGGGGTTTCCCTGGTGGCGCAGCGGTTGAGAATCTGCCTACCAATGCAGGGGACACGGGTTCGAGCCCTGGTCTGGGAAGATCCCACATGCTGCGGAGCAACTAGGCCCATGAGCCACAACTACTGAGCCTGCGCGTCTGGAGCCTGTGCTCCGCAACAAGAGAGGCCGCGATAGTGAGAGGCCCGCGCACCGCGATGAAGAGTGGCCCCCGCTCGCCGCAACTAGAGAAAGCCCTCGCACAGAAACGAAGACCCAACACAGCCAAAAATAAATAAATAAAAATAAAATAAAATTAAAATAAAATAAAATAAAATAAGTCTTTTAAGCAGATATTTAAACATAGGGAAGTGGAATCTCATATATTTTAAAGTGCAAAGAGAAGGCACTGGTGCCAACTATCTACTAATATTTCTTTTCACCCATGGTTTCTGAATAATAGATTTTATAGAGTAGGTATTCTTTCCTGTAGGATGGATTTGGCTTCTATGTGTGCCGAGGAAGTCAGTCTATGATATGTCATAGATACAAATTCCTTTAAAATCCCTCCAAGAAGACATAAAGGAGTAGTGTTTGATCTCAATTTTGCAAGGTTGGATGTTCAGTACAGCCCATGGCAAGAGTTAAGAACTTTTACAAAAGTTCCCACCCTGTCCCAATTTTGCAAATCCATCAGCACTTCTCTGACAGAATAAGGATAGTTCTGTAACTGGTCCTTTTTCCCTCAGCTTGTTGCATCACTAGAAGCTTTTCTCTAATTGACCGTTTCTTCCCCCTTAAACCCAAAATATTAACATACACAGGAGTTTGGAAGAAGTTGATTCCAAGCTGCACGGATTGAGGGGTTCAAGCCTTGAGTGGAGGAAGTAACTGCAGATGTGGTGGAAATAGCAAGAGAACTAGAATTAGAAATAGACCCTGAAGAGGTGACTGAATTGCTGCAATATCATGGTAAAACTTGAACAGATGAGGAGTTGCTACTTATGCATGAGCAAAGAAAGTGGTTTCCTGAGATGAAATTTACTCCTGAAGATGCGGTGAAGATTACTGAAATAACAACAAAGGATTTAGAATTTTCCATAAACTTAGTTGAGAAAGTGTCAGAAGGTTTTGAGAGGACTGCAATTTTGAAAGAAGTTCTACTGTGGGTAAAATGCTGTCAAACAGTATTGCCTGCTACTGAGAAATCTTTTGTGAAAGGAAGAGTCAATAGATGTTGCAAATTCATCGTTGTGTTTTTTTAGGAAATTGCCACAAATGCCCCACCCTTCAGCAACCACTACCCTGATCAGTCAGCAGCCATCTACATCATGGCAAGACCCTCCACCAACAAAAAATTAAGACTCTATGAAGGCTTAGATGATGGTTAGCATTTTTTAGCTATAAAGTATTTTTAAATTAAGGTATGTTTATTTAGACCTAATGCTATGGCACACTTAATTAGACTACACTATAGTGTAAATATAACTTTTATATGCACTGGCAAACCAAAAAAAACTGTGACTCTCTTTATTGTGATATTTGCTTTATTGCAGTGGTCTGGAACCAAACCCATAATATGCCTGAGGTATGCCTGTATAAGCAATCACCCATACCACCCGCAAGCCCTGAAAAAAAACTTAGATCACAAAGACTTTAATTTTGATAGGAAGGAAATTAGTGTTTTCTGTTCTTACTGCATAATAAAATGGCATATTTTTTTCTTCTTCTTTGACTGTCTTTCTTGACACCTCTTTTTCTTTCCATCTTCTTTTTTCATCTTAGAGGCAGCTCAATTTATTTCATGTTATTTATTTTATATAGTGTAAAGTTATTTGGGAACTCAATAACCCAACGATACAATATGAAACGGCAGAATGTTTGGTAGCACAATATTTGATGTACTGAGAAGCCAGAAGAATTGACAGGATGTACTGGGACTCAACTGTGAATAGGATTAATTTTTTATCTCCTTGGATTATATTCCAATATCATGCTAAAATATCAACCTCTAATTAAACAGAAAAGTCATCTATACTGAGACAGGGACTGAGGTGGGGAAAGGAAAGGACTACATTCTCATATGTCACTCATAATCAAGAAAATGAACAACCAAGGCACAGACAGAGAGGAAATATTTGCAAAAGATACCTTTGATAAGGTACTTTTATCCAAATATATATTGTACAAGGAACTCTTAAAATTCAACCACTAAGAAAACAATCCAAGTAAAAAATGAGCAAAAGACCTTAACTGACACCTTACTGAAGATACGCAGATGGCAATAAGCATATGAAAGGATGCTCCACACCACATGTCATTAAGGAATTGCAAATTAGAACAGTGAAATACTGCTAAACATCTATCAGAAAGGCCAAATTCCAGAATACTGACAACAGCGATTGCTGGTGTTGATATGGAGAAACAGGAATCCTTATTCATTGCTGTTTGGAATGCAAAATTGTATAGGCATGTTGGAAGACAGTTTGTCAAGTTTTTTACAAAACTACACATATCCACAGCATAATATCCATAAACCTCTCCTTCTCATTTACCAAAGGAGTTGAAAATATATCTACACAAAAACCTGCACACAGATGTTTATAGCAGCTTTATTCATAATTGCCAAATCTTAGAAGCAACCAAAATGTCCTCCAGTCTGTGACTGGATAAATAAACTGTACTATATCCAGATAATAGAATATCATTCAGCACTAAAGAGAAATGAGCTATCAAGCCAGGTAAAGACACAGAGGAAACTTAAATGCATATTGCTAAGTGAAAGAAGCCAATCTGAAAAAGGCTATATATAGTATAATTATTTCTATATGGCATTCTGGAAAACACAAAACTATGGAGACAATAAAAAGATCAGTGGTTGCCAGGGATAGGCAGGAGGAAGGAATAGATGGAGCACAATGAAACTAATCAGTATACTACTAAAAGGATGGGTCCATGTCATTGTATGTTTTTCCAAACCCAGAGAATGTTCAACACCAAGAGTGAAGTGTAATGTAAACTATGGGCTTGGGTGATTATGATGTGTCAATGTAGGTTCACCACCTGTAATACATGTGCCATGCTGGCGGGGGATGCTGATACTGGCAAAGGTTATACACATGCGGGGGCAGGAGGTATATGAGAAATCTGCATACTTCCTGCTCAATTTTGCTGTGAACTTAAAACTTCTCTAAAAAATAAAATCTATTAAAAAAAAAATAACAGTATCGCAACTTCACAACTAGTTTATATGAAGCGTTTCAAATTATTTAAGTTATTCTGATTGATTTTACAGCTGTTGCTCTGGGAAAAATTAGTTTAATGGGAAAATTTTTTGGATTAAGTACTTAATCATCAAAATTATATTTTGTAACAATGTGAAAGATCTGTGGACGTTAGGATCATCTAGAACAGTATTTGAGACTTTCTGTGCCATATGATTTTTAGCACCACGTGCAAATGATTTCACCTTTGTGCCCATCAGTTTACCAACATACAGTATGGAGAACAGAAGAGGTCCTCAGATTTGTGAGAAGAATACGAGGAGACAAAAAGGCAGCCAACAGAGAGGCTGGCTCAAAACAGGCATTAAGAAATATTAATTACCTGCTAACTTTGTCTCCAAAATCTACTAATTAGGCAGTGAAACTTTTCTTATTTCAAACTGTATTTTGGCATTTGGGTTTCTAAATCTTCTCTCCTAGTTGGAAAGTTAGCAGAACCCTAGAGTTATCAATAAAACAAAAACCTTTACCCAGCACAATTGAAGGGTAGAGTGTGTACTTCAGTAATTCTTTTACTAAAATTAATATTGTTATTTATGCAGTTAAATTTTTTTACCAATGATACTCCAGTAACTTACTGATTGACCTGTCAGTTGCTTTTTAACTTTATTTTTGAACAGAACGTTCTGAAAGGGGTTTTAAATAAATATAAAATTATGTGTCTCTGAGGGTTTTTCGGAACACATTGAGAGGCAAAACTAAATTATCCACATGTACGAGATTTACAAATTCACTGAGAATTCCACAATGCTAGACGTTATTGAATTAAAGTTGGATTAGAAATGTAAAAAGAGAGAGGAAGTTGTGAAAATTATGTGTCAGTCTTACCTGGTAACTAACTGTTCAAGCAGTAAAAACAGGACGCATCTTAAGTTGCTCTTCAAGTTCTAAGGTAAATAAGAAAATGCTCCAAATCTGCTGAGTTACAAAGCAGAAAGTGCCAAATGTCCCTGAGAAGTTAAATACAAATGAGTTAGCTAGGTACCCCCTAGAATGCATAGGCCACATCTCCTCACACAGATTTTGTTATCTTGCAGGTGGCAAATTTCTTGTTTAGCTACTGTTACATCCAGATTGTGATTGGCCTTTTCCTGGAAAGTTCTTACATAGTTCATTTCACTTAATTCCTTTACTAGGATGTAATTAAAGATGTTTGTATAATTGTTATATGAAAGTCTTTCACAGTGTCTTCCAAAACTGTTTGGTTTTATTTCCTGAAGACTATAGATAACTAAATTTTGGATATAGTCATGTATTTTAATTGCCTCACACTGTGTCTTTGGTGTCACTATGGTGCCAACCAAATACTCCATTATTTGAAAATTTTTCATCATTTAAAATCACTATTAATATTTCAAATAAGACTTTAGAAATATTTCTTTATAATGAGACAACATTAAACGTATTGGAAATGTTACATAAAAATATTGTAACATATTTTCTACTTAATTTATATGGATTAAAATCTAGTGGATAATTTGGAGACTGAAAACAAGAAATCATAACACTTTTGTATTATTTTGTTAACTTTTCTGTTTCTTCATATTTAAATTTGATTGCCAATTTTAATTTTGAAAATATGAATTTCTGTTTTAGAATAGCTGCATATGACCATGAAAACCATAAATCATTTACATTTAAAAACAGAACATATCTTCTTCTCAAACATAACTCTGAATTTCAAATTTCTATTAAAACACTTTCTTTAGTGGACCGCTGGGTAATTTTAAAACATCTCATCTTTAAATTTCAGTTCACTACCTGCCAACTTTACTCCTTCTGAACTAATAACTTTTATGAATGCTGAAAACTTTACTGCCCACTCTGAGTATATTATTTCCTGCATATTCACTTATTGCCATTTTATTTCCGTCAGAAAAATTCATACCCTCTACATCAATTTCTACTTGCTCATTACCTTCACATTATAACAAAATATGTAACCCATATTTGATACTGTTTTATTACCATTGAATGTAAAAACAATAAAAACTGACCACTTTCTAAGTTTCTTACAGTGAAGCAGAGAAAGAAAATCTCAATTAGAGTGAAGTGGGAACTTGGAGGAAGGATGATAGGAGTCTGCAGGACTTGAGAGAGGGTTAGAATATTTGTGGGAACTTGACATACACAGAAGGAGGAAGCAGTACTCCAATTATATAAAGGGGCAAATCCAAAGGAATAGAAGCATAAACTAATATGGCAGGTTCAGAGAACAGCAAACTTCAGTGTAGCTGGAATGGAGAGAACTACATTGGATACCAAGCTAGCCCAACGGGCATAAAATGATCTCAAGGAGTGTCTGTATGTTATGCGCAGGCATTTAGATTCATCCTGATCAATGGGAAACTATTTTGAATTGGAATATGACCTTGTCAGAATGTCAGCTTGTTCACTCCCTCTTGCGAGAGCACTGGAATCACAACTAACTGCTGAACAACCATTGAAAGGAAGACACTGGAACTCACCAAAAAAGATACCCCACATCCAAAGACAAAGGAGAAGCTGCAATGAGACAGTAAGAGGGGTCCAATCACAATCAAATCAAATCCCATAACCGCTGGGAGGCTGACTCACAAACTGGAGAACACTTATACCACAGAAGTCCACCCACTGGAGTGAAGGTTCTGAGCCCCACGTAAGGCTTCCCAACCTGGGGCGTCCGGCAACAGGAGGAGGAACTCCCGGAGAATCAGACTTTGAAGGCTAGCGGGATTTGACTGCAGGTCTTCGACAGGACTGGGGGAAACAGAGACTCCACTCTTGGAGGGCACACACAAAGTAGTATGTGCATCGGGACCCAGGGGAAGGAGCAGAGACCCCATAGGAGACTGAGCCAGAGCTACCTGCTAGTGTTGGAGGGTCTCCTGCAGAGGCAGCAGGTGGCTGTGGCTCACCGTGGGGATAAGGACACTGGCAGCAGAAGTTCTGGGAAGTACTCCTTGGTGTGAGCCTCCCAGAGTCCGCCATTAGCCCCACCAAAGGGCCTGTAGGCTCCAGTGCTGGGTCGCCTCAGGCCAAACAACCAACAGGGAGGAACTCAGCCCCACCCATCAGCAGACAAGCAGATTAAAGTTTTACTGAGCTCTGCCCACAGAGCAACACCCAGCTCTACCCACCACCAGTCCCTCCCATCAGGAAGCTTGCACAAGCCTCGTAGACAGCCTCATCCACCAGAGGGCAGACAGCAGAAGCAAGAAGAACTACAATCCTGCAGCCTGTGGAACAAAAACCACATGCACAGAAAGATAGGCAAAATGAAAAGGCAGAGGACTATGTACCAGATGAAGGAACAAGATAAAACCCCAGAGAAACAACTAAATGAAGTGGAGATAGGCAACCTTCCAGAAAAAGAATTCAGAATAATGATACTGAAGATGATCCAGGACCTCGGAAAAAGACTGGAGGCAAAGATCGAGAAGATGCAAGAAATGTTTAACAAAGACCTAGAAGAATTAAACAACAAACAAACAGACATGAACAATACAATAACTGAAATGAAAAATACACTCGAAGGAATCAATAGCAGAATAACTGAGGCAGAAGAATGGATAAGGGACCTGGAAGACAGAACGGTGGAATTCATTGCCATGGAACAGAATAAAGAAAAAAAGAATGAAAAGAAATGAAGACAGCCTAAGAGACCTCTGGGACAACATTAAACACACCAACATTCGCATTATAGGGTTCCCAGAAGGAGAAGAGAGAGAGAAAGGCCCCGAGAAAATATTTGAAGAGATTATAGTCAAAAACTTCCCTAACATGGGAAAGGAAAGAGCCACCCAAGTCCAGGAAGCACAGAAAGTCCCAGGCAGGATAAACCCAAGGAGAAACACACCAGGACACGTAGTAATCAAATTGACAAAAATTAAAGACAAAGAAAAATTATTAAAAGCAACAAGGGAAAAATGACAAATAACATAAAAGGGAACTCCCATAAGGTTAACAGATGATTTCTCAGCAGAAACTCTACAAGCAAGAAGGGAGTGGCAAGATATATTTAAAGTGATGAAAGGGAGAACCTACAACCAAGATTACTCTACCTGGCAAGGATCTCGTTCAGATTTGACAGAGAAATCAAAAGCTTTACAGACAAGCAAAAGCTAACAGAATTCAGCACCACCAAACCTGCTCCTCAACAAACGCTAAAGGAACTTCTCTAAGTGGGAAACACAAGAGAAGAAAAGGACCTACAAAAACAAACCCAAAACAATTAAGAAAATGGTAATAGGAACATACATATCGACAGTTACCTTAAATGTGAATGGATTAAATGCTCCAACCAAAAGACACAGGCTCGCTGAATGAATACAAAAACAAGACCCATATATATGCTGTCTACAAGAGACCCACTTCAGACCTAGGGACACATACAGACTGAAAGTGAGGGGATGGAAAAAGATATTCCATGCAAATGGAAATCAAAAGAAAGCTGGAGTAGCGATACTCATATTAGATAAAATAGACTTTAAAATAAAGAATGTTACAAGAGACAAGGAAGGACACTACATCATGATCAAAGGATCAATCCAAGAACAAGATACAACAATTATAAATATATATGCACCCAACATAAGAGCACCTCAATACATAAGGCAGCTGCTAACAGCTGTAAAAGAGGAAATCAACAGTAACACAATAATAGTGGGGCACATTAACACCTCACTTACACCAATGGACAGATCATCCAGACAAAAAATTAATTAGGAAACACAAGCTTTAAATGACACAAAAGACCAGATAGATTTAATTGATATTTATAGGACATTCCACCCAAAAAGAGCAGATTACACTTTCTTCTCAAGTGCACACGGAACATTCTCTAGGAAAGATCACATCTTGGGTCACAAATCAAGCCTTGGTAAATTTAAGAAAACTGAAATCATATCAAGCATCTTTTCTGACCACAGTACTATGAGATTAGCAATAAATGACAAGGGAAAAAAACGTGAAAAACACAAACACATGGAGGTGAATTCTATCAAACCTTTAGAGAAGAGCTAACACCCATCCTTCTCAAACTCTTCCAAAAAATTGCAGAGGAAGGAACACTCCCAAACTCATTCTACGAGGCTACCATCACCCTGATACCAAAACCAGAGAAAGATACTACAAAAAAAGAAAATTACAGACGGATATCACTGGTGAATATAGATGCAAAAATCCTGAACAAAATACTAGCAAACAGAACCCAACAACACATTAAAAGGATCATACACCATGATCAAGTGGGATTTATCTCAGGGATGCAAGGATGCTTCAATATATGCAAATCAAGCAATGTGATACACCATATTATCAAATTGAAGAAGAAAAACCACATGATCGTCTCAATAGATACAGAAAAAGCTTTTGACAAAATTCAACACCCATTTATGATAAAAACCCTCCAGAAAGTGAGCATAGAGGGAACCTACCTCAACATGACAAAGGCCATATACGACAAACCCACAGCAAACATCATTCTAAATGGTGAAAAACTGAAAGCATTTCCTCTAAGATCAGGAACAAGACAAGGATGTCCACTCTCACCACAATTATTCAGCATAGTTTTGGAAGTCCTAGACACAGCAATCAGAGAAGAAAAAGAAATAAAAGGAATACAAATTGGAAAAGAAGAAGTAAAACTGTCACTATTTGCAGATGACATGATACTATACGTAGAGAATCCTAACGATGCTACCAGAAAACTACTAGAGCTAAACAATGAATTTGGTAAAGTTGCAGGATACAAAATTAATGCACAGAAATCTCTTGCATTCCTATACACTAACAATGAAAGATCAGAAAGAGAAATTAAGGAAACAATCCCATTCACCACTGCAACAAAAAGAATAAAATACCTAGGAATAAACCTACCTAAGGAGGAAAAAGACCTGTACTCAGGAAACTATAAGACACTGATGAAAGAAATCAAAGATGACAGAAACAGATGGAGAGATATACCATGTTCTTGGATTGGAGGTATCAATATTGTGAAAATGACTCTACTACCCAAAGCAATCTACTGATTCAATGCAATCCCTATCAAATTACCAATGGCATTTTTTACAGAACTACAACAAAACATCTTAAAATTTGTATGGATATACAAACGACCCCAAATAGCCAAAGCAATCTTGAGGGAAACAGACCGAGCTGGAGCAATCAGATTCCCTGACTTCAGACTATCCTACAAAGCTACTGTAATCAAGACAATATGGTACTGACACAAAAATGGAAATATAGATTAATGGAAAAGGATAGAAAACCCAGAGATAAACCTATGCACCTATGGTCACCTAATCTATGATAAAGGAGGCAAGGATATACAATGGAGAAAGACAGTCTCTTCAATAAGTGGTGCTGGGAAAACTGCACAGCTACATGTAAAAGAATGAAATTAACACCATATACAAAAATAAACTCAAAATGGACTAAAGACCTAAATGTAAGACCAGACACTATAAAAGTCCTAGAGGAAAACTTAGGCAGAACATTCTTTGATGTAAATCACAGCAACATCTTTTTTGATCCACCTCCTAGAGTAATGGAAATAAAAACAAAAATAAACAAATGGGACCTAATGAAACTTAAAAGTTTTTGCACATGAAAGGAAACTACAAACAAGACGAAAAGACAATCCTCAGAATGGGAGAAAATGTTTGCAAACGAATCAACGGACAAAGGATTAATCTCCAAAATATATAAACAGTTCATGCAGCTCAATATAAAAAAACAAACAACCCAATCCAAAAATGGGCAGAAGACCTAAACAGACATTTCTCCTAAGGAGACCTACAGATGGCCCAGAGGCACATGAAAAGCTGCTCAACATCACTAATTATTAGAGAAATGTAAATCAAAACTACAATGAGGTATCACCTCACAACTGTCAGAATGGGATTCATCAGAAAATCACAAACAACAAATGCTGGAGAGGGTGTGGAGAAAAGGGAATCCTCTTGCACTGTTGGTGGGAATGTAAATTGATACAGCCACTACGGAGAACAGTAGGGAGGTTCCTTAAAAAACTAAAAATAGAGCTACCATATGATCCTTCAATTCCACTACTGGGCAGATACCCTGAGAAAACCATAATTCAAAAGGACACATGCACCCCAATGTTCATTGCAGCACTATTTACAGTAGCCAGGTCATGGAAGCAACATAAATGCCCATCGACAGACGAATGGATAAAAAAGATGTGGTATATATATACAATGGAATATTACTCAGTCATAAAAAGGAGCGAAATTGGGTCATTTGTAGAGACGTGGATGGACCTAGAGACTGTCATACAGAGTGAAGTAAGTCAGAAAGAGAAAAACAAATATCGTATATTATCGCATATATGTGGAATCTAGAAAAATGTTACAGATGAACCCGTTTGCAGGGCAGAAATAGAGACACAGATGTAGAGACCAAACGTTTGGACACCAAGGGGGGAAAGCTCGGGGTGGGGTGGGGTGTGGTGGAGGTGGGATGAACTGGGAGATTGGGATGGACATATATACACTAATATGCATAAAATAGACAAGAACCTGCTGTATAAAAAAGTAAATAAAATTCAAAAAAAAATTTTAACGTTGATAGAATTTAAACATTTGCTTAGAGAGTGTTAAGAAAGAATTAGATTCAGATTTTAGGGTTAATCAATTCCCTGAGGATGGCAACTGATGGGAGTGAATAATGAAGAGTAATTTCAATGTAGTATCATTTAAAAGGGAAGTTCAAGGCAACACTTTCCAATACAAGTGGCTTCACAATACAATTCGAAATAATACACCAGATGGCTTTTAAAAAGCATGCTTTTATTCTTTCTGTTACCTGATGCAATATCTGAAATGATCTCCCATCATGATATAGTCATCTGAGTTCTGAGAATTCACGTGTGGTGAGCAGTTTCTCAGATGTCATCACTGACTCTGAATAAAATCCGTAACACTTAGCAGATATTAGTAACAGAACATTTATGAGGCCCAATTAGCACTGAAGGTCCAATAAGCCTAGAATCCATGAATGCATGATATTATTACTCACACTCTTTACTGGTCAAGTGATATAGACAGAATGAACACAACTGCAGGTGTTCAAGGTCAGTGTCATTAACCCTCCCCCTAATAAGCCTCCCCTTGGAGAAGGAAATGGAAATGAGATTAATGATACATTAACAGTAAAAGTTTTTAGTTTTGTAGTTCCTTTGTAATTCTTTACTAGAAAGGACTCAACCATTCTTGCTGGTGATTGCTCTGTAATTATTTCTTTTATAGAATATAAGGAAATTGTACTTTAAAATAGGGTCCTGGCTCTTTATAGCTGGAGACTAAAACCATTGATGCATTAGGATGAATAAAATGCAAGAAAGTGACAGTGATGTACTGGTTTTCCATAGAGCTGTTAAAATTAGTATGAAGCTAGCAAATCCTCAATTGTGAGAAAGCTGAAATCAGACAACTGCCCCAGTGCACAATCCTTTGTATGCTCCCAAGCCCACTCCTTATTTATAGGAAGATTCACAATATGGGAGGAGGCACTCCTTTCTTGTTTCTATGACATCACAGTCTCCCCAGTTTCCCCAGGTGTGACTTACCCTGCTTCCTTTCTATCCGCTCTGCAAGTTCTTCTCTTCCAATTGGCCGTGAAATGTAGGGCTTCTTGCAGCTTCCTTCTAGATCCTCATCTTCCGTATGTCCTCTGTCTAGGCAACTTCATCCACAATCCAATCACCACATATATGCCAATGATCTTCAAGTTCAAATAGCTCTGTACTGTATTTGTGCAAAAAAAATTGCCTCTTTGATGTTGCTACTGGATGTCTCTACAGGAAATCAAGCACAAAATGGATAAAACATGGATCGCATGAACTTCCTCCAAAAACAGTCTTCTCTCTGATGATCCCTAGTTAGAAAACGGATTCAACATTCATCCTGCCCTAAAGGACAGAAAACTGGTGTCATCACCATGCTCTCCATCATTTCAGTATCCCACACATCTCTCTCCTCCCAACACAATTAGTAGTTCCTTCATCTTTTCTCCATCTAATATTTTCAGCTACTGAGTGGAAAGAACTTTTAAAAATCCTCCTCATATAGCAAAAATATAAAATAGAATGAAACAATCATGTACACGGAAAATTTCCCAGAATATTAGTTAATAACTGCAGAAATGAAAATCATCGGTGATCACATACTGATATGGTATCACCTGATGTAAAAGCATTGCTGCAAGTAAAACAAAAGATAAACAATAGATTTAATTGCACTCTAGTAACAAGCATGTTAGAGCCTAGAAACGTCTCAATTGTTCTAACAGAAATTGCATAGAAAAGTAAGAATCTAATTAAGACTTGAAAACAAACTGAAAATTGACACTATGTCAAAAAGCATCTTGTAGTGGATTCAGTGTAAAGTTATTTATCCAATTTAGGAAATAATCACTTGTGCATTACAAAGAATGGTATTTACGTCTTCATTTTTTGTATTACTTTATTTTTCTTTTTACAAAATATATGAACCTCGTACTAAATCCACCCCCCTTTTATTCCCTGAAGTATATCAAGCCTCCGTTAAGCTCAAATAAGCCTAAATTCAGAGAGGATGATGAAGGAATTTTGCATTTTATCCCATTTAAAAATGTCAAATCCATTTCCTCAACAGCATTATATTAGCATTACCATCCCCACTCCTTTTGTTGTCAGTGATGTTTAGCTGTGTTTTAGTCTTTAATACAGAGTTTGCAAACTATTCAATATAATAATTTGAAAACAAATCAACTGATGCAAATTACAATGGAGGAGAAACTGAGTTTAAACAGATCTCTTAAATATTTTCTCTCCTTTCCATTACTATTCACTCCATTCATATTACATTTTGCATTTTCGAAGGTGTATTTTCCCCCCATGACTATTCTGAATTACTGCCCATTCTTAATATTTTCCCTTTTTTGTTTTTTACACCATGTTTTGGAAATAAATTGTTGTTCATCTGTATTAACATTGAATAAATACATTTAATAACATGCATTTTTTTTTAAAAATTATTTATTTATTTATTTATTTATTTATGGCTGTGCTGGGTCTTCGTTTCTGTGTGAGGGCTTTCTCTAGTTGCGACAAGTGGGGGCCACTCTTCATCGCAGTGCGCGGGCCTCTCACTATCGCGGCCTCTCTTGTTGCGGAGCACAGGCTCCAGACGCGCAGGCTCAGTAATTGTGGCTCACGGGTCTAGTTGCTCCACGGCATGTGGGATCTTCCCAGACCAGGGCTCGAACCCATGTCCCCTGCATTGGCAGGCAGATTCTCAACCACTGCGCCACCAGGGAAGCCCAACATGCATATTTTTGAAGGATATTTTATTAATATAGTATTGAATTCAGAAAACGATATTAGGAGAATATACTATGTCATATAGACTATTGTTTCCCTAAGATGTCATGAACTTATACTTCCCTCAAATATTTTCTCCTACATTTTTTCCATGGTGACTTTTTATTAATAAAAAATAAAGATTATAAATAAAATCAAGTGGTTCAATTAGACATATGCCAAACATATCTTTGTGGTATTTATAATCATGTGAATACAAGGTTTTTACTTTAATGAAAGTGGAAATAAATTTATTGATGATTCTGTTATGTTGGGTTACTTTGCACAACTTTAAAATAGAAACATGGTTTTAAAAATTGAGGTGTGCTTTTGGTTGAATCTACACAATTAAAATATAATGATATTGCTCCTTTGCATTTTCATACTAAATAGCATTACATAGTTTAACTCATAATATAATGTATGAAGATTGTTCTAAATTTTTTGATAAAATAATTTTAAAAATTGTATATTTATGTTCCTAAATTAAACCTTAGTTCTAGAAGCAATACCACTAGAAGCTTCTGCTTTATAGAGTTGTCTTTGTTCAGGTTATTTATGAATTCCCCATAGAAAAGAGCATCATTCCTTATTCTAATGAACTGTGTAATCTACTCTTACACTATCAAGTCAAAACCCTTATATAATAATGCACTTATGATAACATACCAATTTGTAGAATGGTCTCCCACTGTATTTCCAAACAATATTTCTTTTGAAGTATTTAGTTCTCATATGGCACGTACAGTTTTAACCTTGCATCTAATTCCTAGATAATTGACATAAATATTTATATGGTTGAACTTTTATCCTAATATGTGTTATACAATTGCTACCATTAATCATTTCCCAAAGGTTTCCTTTTCAGGCTCATACAGTGTTTCAAAGTCGTATTATTCTGCAAAGCAGTTTTTATGATGTGATATTCAACTCTAGGCTTTAACCCAGGCTAGTGAGTAATGATAACTCATTAATATGCTTTATAAAAATCTCACCTTTACATTTTTAGGACATCTAATTATATTGTTGCCAATATTCATTTCATTAATTCTTACTTATGTCTGGTAATGTTTATTTTGCTACCTTTATATCTTTGTACTTCATATTATAACTTTATATATTGTATTATTACCTTGACATCTTTCTACTTATCTAATCATAGCTGCAGCTACTAAATTATTTTTAATTCAGCCAAGTATTTTTAAATAGTAATTATTATAAGCAAACAATTTGCTTTCCATTATTGCTGGATAATTACATTTAAAAAACCTATAGTTTAATTTTCCACCTATTTTTTGCAGTAAGTTGCTCAAGTATGCTCTTAATTTTATACAGCCAAAAAGTAACTAATAATTATTATATTTGTGGTTAATGTACCACTCACTATTCTGTAACAATTTTAAATCCTTTTCTCATAAAAATGTGAGTTCATAGATTAAGTAGTGACAGATTCCAATTTCCTTTCAAAATATTTCATAATGTATATTGCTTGTTTCTACTAGGAAACATTACTCCTTTGTGTCACTGTAAGTGTTCTGAGGAATACGTTTTTTTGGCTCAGGGCAATATCGAGTGTATCAAAGCAGTTAGTATTGCAGTGTTCAATAACAACTGAATGCCTCAGAGGGGATGAGTATCCATGAAGTACAATTTGATTCATCCATTACTTTTCCAAGTAACATGAAACTGAAATATATTTATTCCATGTAACAATAAGCTGCATATTAGAACCATAAAAGAAAGCATAACTACATTAAAAATGTCAATATGTAATTACTGAACAGCAACAGTAAAATGGTATAATGTATAAATGAAGCATAACACTTCCTCAAAGGACTTCAAATCTACAAAGGAGTACTTATGATTTATTTTTAAAGTTTAAATTTTGGAGGGTAATAATAAGTTATACTATTCATAATTTTCCTTTATATACATTATTAATAGATGCTTTGCAAATATAAAACCTACTTGAAAATCATATTCTTTCATCTATTCAATTGCAATTGGAGAACAGCCCTTGGTAATAGTATGTTTTATTTATTAATTAAATGTGAGTATTTAAATATACACACACGTATACGTGTGTATGTGTAAAATATACTTTTTTTTTTAATGGACAGATGTAAACCTTCTCTCGCAGTGAAACTGGCTCTGCCTGTGTTGTTTTGTTTTGTTGTTTTTTTGGTTTTTAGTGTCTTGTGGAAGCCTATATATTCACTCAGAGTTGAAGATAATGGAAAATTAAAAAAAGAATCTTAACAGTTGATTAGGTATTTCAAATGTTGGCATATGTGATTCCTTTTTGCAGATATAATTAAAGTCCCTAATCAGTTGACTTTGTTTTAACCAAAAGAGAGATTACCATGGGTAGGACTGACCTAATCAGGTGAATCTTTTAAAGAGACTCAAAGCAGCAGACACATTCAAAGCAAAAGAGGTACTCCTCCCAGCCTCTGACAAACAAATACATGCGTTGTGAACTGTCTATGGAGGGCACCATGTGGCAAGGACCTACAGGTGGCCCCTAGGTGCTGAGAGCAGCCCCTTGCCAATATTCAGCAAGAAAATGGAACTTCCATTTCTACAAGTGCAGGGAGCTGAATTCTGACGACAACCAGTTGGATGAAAACTCTTGAGCCTCAGATGAGAGAGCAACCCTGGCTGACACCTTGATTTCAGCCTAGTGAGACCCTCAGTAACAAAGCGAGTTACCTCATAATTCCACAGAAATTGTGAGATAGTAAACTTTTGTTTCAAGCAACAAAATTTGTAGTAATTTGTTATGAAGCAATAGAAAACTAATCCATACTATAAAGAAAAGGAGTAGAGGGATTTAGAGATATATTAGATTTGTAAAATAAAAAGGTACTTTTAAGTAAAAAACAGAAAGAAAATTTGAAGCATACGGTATCTGGTGTGAGGTTTCTTACCATTTGAAATGAAGTTCCCAAGCTAGAAGTACCATACCTTTGTCATTGTCCGTTAACCTCCTAAATCATAAAGTTTTTAAGTGAAAGATTAATTTTGAATATCTATTCTGTGTCATTTAGGCTAAAACGTTCTTATATTCACTGACCTACTTCTGTTATTTATTATTTATATATTTAATCTATATGCATGACTAATACAGAATGAATGAGCTAAATTTGGAGTACTGTCCATAAGTTGATTTGAATTTTTAAATATACGGTTATAAGCACAATTAAGTCTTCTTACATAATTGCAACTAGATCTTGGTCAAAGTATGATGTATAAAATCTGTTGAAACTTTAAGCATCTACCAGCCCTAAGATCTCAAAATTTATAAGTAGTACTGAAATATATATATATATCAAAATTTATAAGTAGTACTGAAATTGAATATGTAAAACTAAACTTTTCAAGATATTATGGTACCTCCCCCCTCCCAGTGATATGAATTAAGCTCATTGAGACTTGAGTTAAGCACTCATAGTTTCATCATTCATGAATCAGGCCAATACTAATCCTGTAAAAATAGGAAATAACCTGTAATGTTTAGTTTTCCGTGTCAACTTTCTAGACTACAGTACCCAATTACTCAATCAAACACTATTTTTCATGGTATTGCTTTGAAGATACTCTGTAGATGTGATTAAGGTCCATAATGAGTTGACATTAAGTAAAGGAGATTATCCTAGATGATCTGGGTGAACCTGATTCAATCATTTTAAAGGTTTTAAGAGTAGAATTGAGGTTTCCCTGAAAAAGAACTTGCCTATGGACTGCAGCTTCAGATCTTGCCTGAGAGTTCCAGGCTGCTCTTCCTGAAGGCCTGCCCTGTAAATTTCAGAACTGCTTAGCCAGCCCACACCATTCTGTAATGCAATTCCTTACAGTAAGTCTTGTAATATATGTACTGTATTAGTTCTGTTTTGCTGGCGGGACCCTGATACGTAACGTCTCTGGTTTGCAAACTTATGACAACGGAAACTCTCATGGATATAAAATCATTTTGGTGGATTTTTTACTCACTTTAATAATTATCAAAGGCATAATACTTAAATAACTAAGCAAACAAACGTCCTAATAGCAGGCAAACACATCTACCACGGAGCAACTGAAAATTAGCAGCCCCAACGATCCATGCTGGATTTTATGAAATAAAAATTAACATGATGTCCATACATCTTCACAGTGAATGTTCAAAATAAATAGTGGTTAATAAATGTTCCACAGGTATATAGTTATTGCTGAATTGATTTTCAGTTTGAATTATGCACATACATGTATAATATTATGCAAAACAACAAAAAATGCTAAGAAGAAAAGGGGCTTCTCAGAGAGCATGTACTCTCTTACGAGGGCAAGCTTTAAATGGCATTGAGGTCACATCACCAAGGATTCAATCATTTCTGACAATCCCTTCAACAGCAAGGATTATGGGCTGACATCTTATTACCGAAGTACTGAAACATGAATAATTTGTTCTACACTGATGACCAGGAGATAGTGAAAGCCATCCAGTTATGAGGTATGAGAATAAACTATAAATACATTACAAAAGAATAATTATGGAAAAGAAATATTAATGAAAGCTTTGTAATTATATATCTTATAATTATGTATATATATTTTTTATTATAAAGGACTTGTAGTTATCAGGTGTTGATCTTATTTAAACAATAAAATTGTTTTTTTTAAATTTATATTCCCCTAATTCTCAAATTTCCTGAGAATTTAAATGGCAGAAAAATAATAAAAATGAGAGAAAGAACAGAATAAAAATTAATATTTACTTTAAAATTAAAGATTAATTGTATAAGGCTTCTTGGGATGGAAAATATACACATTCTTCTTTTTTTTCTTGTATAACATGCATTGAAGTTAAAAATGCAGAATAACTGCACATTCAATGAAAAGGGTAAATGTGAAAACACATCAGAAGTATGTCAGAAGAAAGTGTAAATATTGTGCTTATTTTATAAAGAAATACTGCTTTCCAAGAATATATGACACTATTCATATTTAAAACATAAAAAGATACAAAATCAACTTTATGATGAATTTAGAATGGTTGCTAGAATGAACCAATATTCTAATTCAACAAGTTTACTAATATAGACTCTACAAATATCTCTGTCCACATTCTTAAAGTGCACAGAGCAAAGATGGAGCAAGACAGGTGTTAAGGACTGAATGTTAGCATTCCTTCCAAATTCACATGTTACAGCTCTAAATCCCAATGTGATAGTATTGGGAAATGGGGCCTTCAGGAGAGTTTAGATGAGGTCATGTGAGTGGGGTCCTCCTGATGAGATTAGTGCTCTTACAAGCGGAGACTAGAGAGCTTGCTCCCCCTCTTTCTGCCATGTGGGGACACAGCAGAAAGTGGCCATCTGCAGGCCAAGGCCTCATCAGACACCAAATCTGCCTGCATCTTAATCTTAGACCTCTAAACCTCCAGAACTGTGAAAGATAAATGTCTGTTGCTTAAACCATCCAGTGTATAGTATTCTGTTATAGCAGTCCAAACTGACTAAGACAATAGGTGTCATAAATGTTCAAGCAAGTGTAAGGCATTTGGTGTTGCAGAAAAAATTAGCCTGCATCATAAGACTGATTTTGATATTTCATCCAAACTACAACATTGCCATCAGTGATGAAAAGTCTCACTTGTCCAAGAATTAAGGATAAACGTTCTCCATTTCATTAAATGAATTAAACTTTGAGTTATTAAAAATGTGTTTGATTATTAAAAGATAGCATTGGAAAATTACTGGCTATTGCTTTAAAGTATCTTTTTTTTTTAACATCTTTATTGGAGTATAATTGCTTTACAATGGTGTGTTAGTTTCTGCTTTATAACAAAGTGTATCAGCTATACATATACATACATTCCCACATCTCCTCCCTCTTGCGTCTCCCTCCTACCCTGCCTATCCCACCCCTCTCGGTGGACATAAAGCACCGAACTGATCTCCCTGTGCTATGCGGCTGCTTCCTACTAGCTACCTATTTTACATTTGGTAGTGTATATATGTCCATGCCACTCTCTCACTTCGTCCCAGCTTACCCTTCCTCATCCCCGTGTCCTCAAGTCCATTCTCTATATCTGCGTCTTTATTTCTGTCCTGCCCCTAGGTTCTTCAGAACCATTTTTTTTTATTCCATATATATGTGTTAGCATATGGTATTTGTATGCTTACTTTCTGACTTACTTCACTCTGTATGACAGACTCTAGGTCCATCCACCTCACTACAAATAACTCAATTTCGTTTCCTTTTATGGCTGAGTAATATTCCATTGTATATATGTACCACATCTTCTTTATCCATTCATCTGTCGATGGACACTTAGGTTGCTTCCATGTCCAGGCTATTGTAAATAGAGCTGCAATGAACATTGTGGTGCATGACTCTTTTTGAATTATGGTTTTCTCAGGGTATATGCCCAGTAGTGGGATTGCTGGGTCATATGGTAGTTCTATTTTTAGTGTTTTAAGGAACCTCCATACTGTTCTCCATAGTGGCTGTATCAATTTACATTCCCACCAACAGGGCAAGAGGGTTCCCTTTTCTCCACACCCTCTCCAGCATTTATTGTTTGTAGATTTTTTGATGATGGCCATTCTGACTGGTGTGAGGTGATACCTCATTGTAGTTTTGATTTGCATTTCTCTAATGATCAGTGATATTGAGCATCCTTTCATGTGTTTGTTGGCAATCTGTATATCTTCTTTGGAGAAAGGTCTACTTAGGTCTTCTGTGCATTTTTGGATTGGGTTGTTTGGTTTTTTGATATTGAGCTGCATGAGCTGCTTGTATATTTTCGAGATTAATCTTTTGTCTGTTGCTTCGTTTGCAAATATTTTCTCCCATTCTGAGGGTTGTCTTTTCATCTTGTTTATGGTTTCCTTTGCTGTGCAAAAGCTTTTAAGTTTCATTAGGTCCCATTTGTTTATTTTTGCTTTTATTTCCTTTTCTCTAGGAGGGGGGTCAAAAAGGATCTTGCTGTGATTCATGTCATAGAGTGTTCTGCCTATGTTTTCCTCTAAGAGTTTGATAGTGTCTCGCCTTACATTTAGGTCTTTAATCCATTTTGAGTTTATTTTTGTGTATGGTGTTAGGGAGTGTTCTAATTTCATTCTTTTACATGTAGCTCTCCAGTTTTCCCAGCACCACTTATGGAAGAGGCTGTCTTTTCTCCATTGTATATTCTTGCCTCCTTTATCAAAGATAAGGTGATCATATGTGTGAGGGTTTATCTCTGGGCTTTCTATCCTGTTCCATTGATCTATCTTTCTGTTTTTACGCCAGTACCGTACTGTCTTGATTACTGTAGTTTTGTAGTATACTCTTAAGTCCAAGAGCCTGATTCCTCCAGCTCCGCTCTTCTTCCTCAAGATTTCTTTGGCTATTTGGGGTCTTTTGTGTTTCCATACAAATTGTGCAATTTTTTGTTCTAGTTCTGTGAAAAATGCCACTGGTAGTTTGATAGGGATTGCATTGAATCTGTAGATTGCTTTGGGTAGTATAGTCACTTTCACAATGTTGATTCTTCCAATCCAAGAACATGGTATATCTCTCCATCTGTTTGTATCATTTTTAATTTCTTTCATCAGTGTCTTATAGTTTTCTGCATACAGGTCTTTTGTCTCCTTAAGTACGTTTATTCCTAGGTTTTTTATTCTCTTTGTTGCAATAGTAAATGGGAGTGTTTCCTTAATTTCCCTTTCAGATTTTTCATCATTAATGTATAGGAATGCAAGATATTTCTGTGCATTAATTTTGTATCCTACTTTACCAAATTCATTGATTAGTGGAGCTGGGAAGTCTCTTGTGGAGCAATGTCCTGAACTTGGCTCTCCCACCTCAGAGGCTCAGGCCTGACACCCGGCCAGAGCACCAAGACCCTGTCAGCCACATGGCTCAGAAGAAAAGGGAGAAAAGAAAAAAAAAAAAAAAAAAGAAAATATTACTAAAAATAAAAAATAAAAAATTTAAAAAAGGACGACAAGAGCAACCAAACCAAAAAACAATCCACCAATGAAAGCAAGTGCTAAAAGCTATACTAAAAAAAAAAAAAAGAAAGAAAGAAAAAAAAAGGACAGAGAGAACCTTAGGACAAATGGTAAAAGCAAAGCTATACAGACAAAGTCACACAAAGAAGCATATACATACACACTCACAAAAAGAGAAAAAGGACCAAAAATATATATATATATATATATAAAAGGAAGAGAGCAACCAAATCAATAAACAAATCTACCAATGATAATAAGCTCTAAATACTAAACTAAGATAAACATAAAACCAGAAACAAATTAGAAGCAGAAAGCAAACCCTAAGTCTACAGTTGTTCCCAAAGTCCACCGCCTCAATTTTGGGATGATTCATTGTCTATTCAGGTATTCCACAGATGCAGGTACATCAAGTTGATTGTGGAGATTTAATCCGCTGCTCCTGAGGCTGCTGGGAGAAATTTCCCTTTCTCTTCTCTGTTCGCACAGCTCCTGGGGTTCAGCTTTGGATCTGGCCCCGCCTCTGCGTGTAGGTCGCCTGAGGGCGTCTGTTCTTCACTCACACAGGACGGGGTTAAAGGAGCAGCTGCTTCGGGGGCTCTGGCTCACTCAGGCCGGGGGGAGGGAGCGGTACGGAGGAGGCGGGGCGAGCCTGCGGCGGCAGAGGCGTCGTGATGTTGCAGCAGCCCGAGGCGCGCCATGCGTTCTCCCGGGGAAGTTGTCCTGGATCACGGGAGCCTGGCGGTGGCGGGCTGCACTGGCTCCCGGGAGGGGCGGTGTGGAGAGTGACCTGTGCTCGCACACAGGCTTCTTGGTGGCGGCAGCAGCAGCCTTAGCGTCTCATGCCCGCCTCTGGGGTCCGCGCTGATCGCCCGCCCGTCTCTGGAGCTCGTTTAGGCGGCGCTCTGAATCCCCTCTCCTCACCCACCGGGAAACAGAGAGGGAAGAAAAAGCCTCTTGCCTGTTCGGCAGCTCCAGACCTTTTCCCGGACTCCCTCCCGGCCAGCTGTGGCGCACTAGCCCCTTCAGGCTGTGTTCACGCCGCCAACCCCAGTCCTCTCCCTGCGATCCGACCGAAGCCCGAGCCTCAGCTCCCAGCCCCGCCCGCCCCGGCGGCTGAGCAGACAAGCCTCTCGGGCTGATGAGTGCTGCTCGGCGCCGAGCCTCCGTGCGGGAATCTCTCTGCTTTGTCCTCTGCACCCCTGTGGCTGCGCTCTCCTCCGTGGCTCCGAAGCTTCCCCCCTCCACCACCCGCAGTCTCCGCCCGCGAAGGGGCTTCCTAGTGTGTGGACACCTTTCCTCCTTCACGGCTCCCTCCCACTGGTGCAGGTCCCGTCCCTATTCTTTTGTCTCTGTTTTTTCTTTTTTCTTTTACCCTACCGAGGTATGTGGGGAGTTTCTTGCCTTTTGGGAGGTCTGAGGTCTTCTGCCAGCGTTCAGTAGGTGTTCTGTAGGAGTTGTTCCATGTGTAGATGTATTTCTGATGTATCTGTGGGGAGGAAGGTGACCTCCTCATCTTACTCCTCCGCCATCCTGAAGGTCCCCCCCAATCTATCTTTTAACAAAGTATAAAATAATAAAACTAACACTGAACATAGAACCATTCACTGTCCATGTAACCCCCTGGGTTTATCTGTCCATTATTTGCAGATCCGTCATAGAGAGTGAAGGGCAAAACTAGGTTTTGTTGATTTCCTCACTGCAGATCTTAAAATAGCCCACATGTATTTTCTGACCAATGAAATAGAAGCACAGAAACATTTCATGTCTCTTTTAACTCCATCTATAATCTATATATATTTAGGCAATATTCTCTTAAAATTAAAATAGTAATAGCAAATGAATGTCAAGAAAATAGAGCTGATAAAATTTGTTAGCAACAGATTTGTGTGAAAATGTATGTGCAATATGTATGTGTGCTTATACATGCACATATTTAAGATTACTATAATTTTAAAAAGTGGTAATGAATTTTCCTGATTTCACTTTCTCCAAATATTGTTTTTTTGCTCACTGTATATAACATCATAGAATATTTTATTTTCAAAATTTATCTGAAATAATTTCTTCAAATATCACAGAACTTCATATGGTCATAGAGTTGATCATTTTAAAGCATATTTACTTTTTGCAGAAACCAAAAGAAAGTTACTTTCTATGCTGCCAAAAATAAAACTGATTTATTGCTCTTATTTCTTCTCTTCTGTTGATATACTGTCACAAATAAGAGAATACATTCAGAAAGACATATGTAAGAATATAAAGTTTTGAATGCAGCTTGAAATGAATATATATTTTGACATTGATACAAAGGGAACAGCATTGTCTTCATTTTCAATAATTCAGGAGTCAGTATTTTAGAAACATCACACACATTTCCTATGCATACTCAAAATTAAGATCACATGATTAATATAAGAAAATCATAGTTAATGTAATTTAAAATGCAAGAAGCACAATTGATTAAATTATACTGTAAGAAATCAACAGAACAAAAAATGATATTCTCTCTAATTTAAACAAAAGTATAAAAGCTTCTGAAAGGAAAGGAAAATTTTCTATGAAGAACTAAAATCATCAAATTAAAACAGCATGTAATGTAACCTGCCTCAGACCTTCGTTGAGTGGACTAACTACCTGAAGCCTCATTGGAAGTGCAGGGGTGGAGACATTTCTGTACACACAGCTAACCTGTCTCTCTTCTGGAGAACTTCTCCAAGTGCACAGTCAGAGCTGGTGACCTTCAAAAGCAGCATGACCAAAAGTGACCGGAGGGGTGACTTCATCCACATTGTCTCTGTGGCCTCTGAGCGCAATGCAGTAATTTTAAAGCTGATACCTACCTTTAATGAATTGATAATTTTATACTTTAAAAAATCCTGATTACACTGTTTTTAATTGTGACAATTCCATATCATATTAACTGTTATCTAGCTTCTCTGGAAAAAGTCACTGTTAAGGGGCACTTAAGTTTTTTCTATCATATTAAATGAAATCAGAAAAAGAACAGATTTTTCTCACCTAGAGTACTTCTCTGAAATGCCATTTACTTGGGCCCATGTCCTGGGGTAACTTTGAGGCTAGTGGTTCTAAAGTCACATTTTGAGAGACATTGCTTTAAGAGCTCTTTTTCTTTTTCTCCATTCCATCTTCCTCAAGATATGGTGACTAAGAAATTTAAATTTGTGCTTAAGACTATATCCAATTTCAGATCCATATCTATAGCATAACTGAAACTACAGATATTAAATCAAGACTGACAAAACTTGTACTTTCCCCCTTCTTGCATTCATATTATAAACATTCCTTCTCCTTTTAACTGATTTTTTTACACCTACTGTTACATTTCCTACTTTCTCCTTTGTAACTCACTTTTTCCTAAAGCTTCTGTCTTGCAAAACACCAGTGAATGCCCATTCACCATATGTGATGGTTTCTCTTAATCCATATTCATTGACATCTCTGTATAATTTGACACTCTCTTGCAGTGTTCATTTTACAAATGAATTTTCCAAGGTAACTAGAGTGTTTTATGAGATGCTTAGTTAAAAAAAAAAAAATCTCTGGTGATCAAATTAGCATGGGTTGGGATGAACAAAATTAAACAGTTCTTTCTCCTGAGATTTCTCAGAATCTTTCATGTTAGTAATGTGCCTTGCCAACTTCAAGAGGAAAAATACAGCATTTCCATTCTTTACATTAGTTTGATCATGTAACCTGTTCTTAAAACTCTTCGAAATGGTGTTTTACATCAAATGCTTTAGGAATACTGCTCAATGCTATCACTATTGTTTAAACATTTTTTTAAAAACCTGTTTCGGTGACTTTCTCCTCCTACTCCTAAGCTTTTTCCACAAATATCCTAGAACTATTCCTCTTCATGATTTTAGTAAAGTATAATTACAAAGTTTTATTAAATTATCTTTACCAATTGTTTGAAGCCTATTGTTGCATTTTAATTGTTGAATCTACATAGTGATATACTTCAACATGCCTGTCACCAAAATATTTTTCTTCTCCAAGATCAATTACCTCGATTAAATCTTTCAATTCTAAAAATAGTAAGTCTAACACCATCAATGGAAGAACAATTATTTTTTGTAAACATTGTTAGGTTGTCATTTCAAGTTTAAAAGTAGAGAATATGAGAGAGTAAATATTCACCATATTAATTTTCAGCCAAACTTATCTCAGTCTTGTGTTTACAGAAAATGAAATGTTGAACAAAAAACCAAAAATTGTTTTCTCCCTTCTTCTATTTCCCTTCCTGAATTATATAATTAAGCTTGCTGTCCTTTTTTATGGAGCCTTTATAATCTTACTATTTATATGTGACCCATATAAAAATAGCCTTTGTAACTTTTTGTCTGACTTAATTTACTTCAGTTACATATGCTAGCCTATATGATCTACTTTATTTTAATTACTATATAGTTTTGGATTTACTGAGGTTTTCTGATCCATTCTTTTAATGATAATTACTGGCAATGTTTGCCGATTTTCTCTATTAGAACCTCCCACCCACTTTTTATATTTTCACTCTCACACTGGACCTTAGAACACTGTGATGTCATTTATCTCTTCCCAAATTTGTATAATGTATTTTATATTCCTTTAATCCCTGTGACACATTAGTATTCTATTGTTTAATATAGTAGACATATATTTAGATTATATATCTCCAACTTTGTTCTGTCCTGCATACGAGACTTCCTACGTGAGAGCACTTTCCTTCTGCCTAAAGTTCACTCTGCTCTTTCCATTTGTTTATTTTCTTGTTTAAAAAAATGTTGTTTATAGAATTCTACCTCGGCAAGTCTCCCACTTCTCCCTTACCCTCTGCCAGACAATAGGAGATATTACCCCTTTATCTTCTTCCTTTCAATGCTGACATTTCAAAATCAACTACCAACCTAACTACTGCTCTTCTAAATATAATCTTTCTCCCCTGACTGATTTGAAGATTTTTCTCTCCTATCCACAGGCAGGGTTTTTAGTTTCACCATGTTGTGCCTACTGTGAATATTCTTTTATTTTTTAAAATACTTAATTGTGATATAATTGACATGTAATAAATGAAACTTTGATATGTTTTAACAAATGCCTATACCTGTGAAACTATTAACACAATATGAGTAATGAACATTTACATCACCATCAGAGTTTCCCTAGCCCCTATCTCCCTGCCCCCTCACATGCCTGGAAAGTCACTGATTTGCTTTCTATAGTCAGTTTGCATTTTCTAGAATTTTATATAAATGGAATCATGGAGAATGTACTCTTTTTATCTAGCATTTTTGTCTCATTTTGTCTCATTCATTTTAATGGCTGAGTAATATTGATTAGCCCTTCCTCTGTTGATGAGCATTTGCTTTTTTTCTAGTTTTTGGCTATCACAAATAAACCTGCAGTGATTATGAGCATTCAAGTCTTGACATATGAGTTTATATCTTCCTGGCACTGTGTATGCACATTAAAGTTTGAAAAGCACTACTCTGAAGCACACCAGTACTTAATTTTAGTCTAATCTGAGTTCTAGATCCATCCCTGCCTTTGCAGTCCATGAACCACTTCTATAACCTTATAATAACCATTTCTCTTCATTTAAGCTAGTGTTTGTATATTTTTTGCTTATAAGGAAAAGTATTTGAGATATAGTAAATGTTCCCCCCCAACCTTCTGTTGCTTAAACTAGCCTCTGTGGATTTTTATTACTTATAATCATAAGATACTTTAGTAACTCAGTCGCTCAAATAAAATTTCCTTTAACACTGCAGCACAAACCTTGAAGTCTGGAAGCAATTACTGTAAATATCAGTGATGATGACAGATGTTATATATTGGGTTTGACTTAACAATCATCTGTGGATTAATTTTATTCTTTTGACACATATTTGGGTATTTCATGTTAATGTGGATAATCCAAAACAAGCTGAGTTTCATTTTCCCGAAGGATACCGATAAAATTAATTCACAGTTGGTAAAAATGGCATTTTGGCAGACCAGGTAGCCATAATTATACATATTCTTGTCCTGGAAATCAATAGGTGGAAAGATCACTTATATAACAGAAAAATAAACTACTAAATCTTGAAATAAAAGAGTAGCTAGCAATAGATGCTTCTGGAAGCTACATGAAAAGATTAGGAGACATCATGATCTCATAAAGAAAATAAAGGTGTTTTGAGTGCATGGAATTACCTTTCAATAATTCAAGCAGGAAAAATCTAAGAAGATGTACAGTGGTATCTACCGAAATGGGAGCATACTACTTTTACATAGTAAAGTTCTTAGAGCTCTTTAAGAAGTTATTTTTGTGACAGTTATTTTTGTTTACAAAGGTAAACAAATTACATAATTCCATATAATATAAAATTTTATGATAGCAATTCCTTATGAATTTATTTATTAATTTGATAATAATTTTATTCATTAATTTGCTCTTTTTAAGTGCAGTAACAAACAGGCATTGACCACATCCTTTCCACTGTGGTCATGCTCATGGTTTAAAGTGAGATTTATACTTTGTTCTAGAAAATGCCACTAAGGTGAAAGAAAAAAGTCAATTTGTAATGTATTGTTTTTCTTCTAGGATATATAGGAACTAGCAAGATAAGACATTAATAAAAGACATAGCCCACTTATTTATAACCTTAACCATTTATAACCTTAAATAATCTAAGATTAAACATTAATAATATATATTAATATATATAAAGAGAAGATATCAGATATGAGTAACACATGACTAGAAATATTTCTATGCTACATCATTGGGATTTTGTGTCTGAACAATAGGTTAATATTCAGTGGTATAATCTAAAAACCTGCTATTGAAGTGCTGGTTCTCAAAACTCAACTTGTAAAATTTTTTAAAAAGCTGAAAATTTTCAAAAAAATTATTAAACTCTTAAAGGAATTAAAATGTTACACTAGAAAACACCCACTTAATAAAAATAAGGCACTAAAGGAGGAATGGAGAAACAAAAAGGCACCATGTGTAGTAAACAAAAAGCAAAATAGCAGATGTTAAATCAACAATATCAATAATAATATTAAAATCGAATGGATTGAACAATCTAAACAAAAAGCAGTTTATCTATTGGAAAATTCACATCCAAATCTGTACTGTCTATAGCAGTGGTCCCCAAGTTTTTAGTACCAGGAACTGGTTTCGTGGAAGATGATTTTTCCACAGACCAGGGCAGGGGGATGGTTTCGGGATGATTCAAGTGCATTACATTTATTGTGCGCTTTATTTCTATTATTATTACATTGTAATATGTAATGAAATCATTATACAGCTCACCATAATGCAGAATCAGTGGGAGCCCTGAGCTTGTTGTCACTTGCTGCTCACTGATAGGGTTTTGATATGAGTCTGCAAGCAATTGATTTATTATGGTCTCTGTGCAGTCAAACCTCTCTGCTAATGATGATCTGCATTTGCAGCCACTCCCCAGCGCTAACATCACCGCCTCAGCTCCACCTCAGATCATCAGGCATGAGATTCTCATAAGGATCACACAACCTAGATCCCTCGCATACGCAGTTCACAGTAGGGTACACGCTCCTATGAGAATCTAATGCCGCCACTCCTCTGACAGGAGGTAGAGCTCAGGTGGTAATGCGAGTGATGGGAAGCGGCTGTAAATACAGATGAAGCTTTGCTCATTCACCCACCGCTCACCTCCTGCTGTGCAGCCCGGTTCCTAACAGGCCACAGACCGGTACCAGTCCATGGCCCAGGGTTTGGGGACCCATGGTGTATAGGAGAAACAAGTAAAAAGTAAAGAATGGAAGAAATACAACTAATGCACAGTGCAGTCATTAAAGAACTGCAGTGGCTATTTTATCACACAAAATAAACCATAAATGAAACAAAATGTTATTTCATAATGATAAATGGGTCAATTTACCATCAAAATTTAACAATTTTAAAAATATAGGCACATAAAAATAGAGTACCAAAATACATGAAGTAAAACTGAAAGTTTTAAAAAGGGAGATAGATAATTCAACAATAAGAGGCATAAACAGAGTACATTTATCATTTGATAGAACATTAATAAGAAAATAGAAGATTTGAATGACACTCTGAACAAGCTATACTTAGCAGACATTTACAGAACACCCCTCTGGTAGAATACAAATTCTTTTCAGATGCACATGCCACAGTCTCCCGGAAAGACCATACAATAAACCATTCTCAATAAATTATATGATTTTTAAATGTACAAGTTGATAAATTGAGAATTTTATTATAAAATTCATATATAATTTCATGAAACTCCATATAGATAAAATAATCTTGGAAAAGAAAAATGAAGTTGTTGGTCTCACATTTCCTGATTTCAAGACTTACTACAAAGCTACAGTAATCAAAACAATATGGTGTTGGCAAAAAGAGAGACATAGAGACCAGTCAAAGACAATAGACAGCCCAGATATAACCCTCACATATATGGTCAAATGATGTTTGACAAGGGTGCCAAGCTTATTCAATGGGGAAATAATACTGTTTTCAATAAATGGTGTTGGGAAAGTGCTATCTACATGCAAAAGAATAAAACTGAACTTTTACCTTACACCATACACAAAACTTAAATGAAAATAGATCAAAACTTAAACATAAGAGCTTAGAAGAAAACACAGGTGGAAAGCTACATATCATTGCTTTTGTCAATGATTTCTTGGATATGTCACTGAAGGCACAGAGAACAAAATGAAAAATAGAAATTGAAATTAGAAAAATAGAAGTAGAAATTGAAATAAATTGAAATTCATTAAAATGGGAAACTTTTGTGCTAAGGACACTATCAAAAAAGTGAAAAGTAACCTACAGAATGAGAGAAAATATTTGCAAATCATATATCTAGTAAGGAGTTAACATCCAGAATATATAAAGATTCAACAATTCAACAACCACAAAACTTACAACTTGATTTAAAAAAATAGGTCAAGGATAATCTCTTCAATAAATGGTGCTGGAATAACTGGAAATCCACTTGCAAAAGAAAAATAATAAAGAATCTAGACAGAAGTATTACCTCTTCACAAAAATTAACTCAAAACAGATCACAGATCTAAAGGTAAAATGCAAAACTATAAATGTAAAACTATAAAACTACTAGAAGATAACACAGGAGAAAACCTAGATGACCTTGGGTATGGTATGCCTTTTTATATACAATGTCAAAGACACAATCCATGAAATAAATAACTGATAAGCTGGACTCCATTAAAATAAAAAAACTTCTGCTCTGTTAAAAACAGTATCAAGAGAATTACAAGAAAAGCCACAGACTGGGAGAAAATACTTGCAAAATAAATATCTGATAAAGGACTGTTATCAAAAATATACAAGAACTCTTAAAACTCAACAATAAGTAAAAAACCTGATTTTAAAAAGGGTCAAAGACCTCAACAGACACCCTACCACAGAAGATACACAGATGGCAAATAAGCGTATGAAAAGACACTCCACATCTTGTGTCATCAGGGTAATGCTAAAATTAAAACAACAATGAGATACCACTACACACATATTAAAATGGCCAAAATTCAGAACACTAACAACACCAACTGCTGGCACAGATGTAGAGTAATAGGAACTCTCATTCAATACTGATGAGAATGCACATGGTATAGTCACTTTGGAAGACTATTCAGCAGTTTCTTACAAAACTAAGCACACTTGCCATGTGATCCAGCAATTACACTCCTTGGCATTTACCCAAAGGAGTTGAGAACTTATGTCCACACATAAACCTACACAAAGATGTTTATAGCAGATTTATTCCTAATTGCCAAAACTTGGAAGCAACCAAGATGTCCTCCAGTCAGTGAATGGGTAAATAAACTTTGGTATATCCACACAATGGAATATTATTCAGCACAAAAAAGAAGCTATCAAGTCATAAAAAGACATGGAGGAAACTTAAATTCATATTATTAAGTGGAAGAAGCAAATCAGAAAAGGCTATATTCTTAATGATTCCAACTATATGACATTCTGGAAAAGGCAAAACTATGGAGACAGTAAAAAAATCAGTGGTTGCCAGGGATTGGGGTAAGTGGGGAGAGAGATGAATAGAACACAGAGGATTTTTAGGGCAGTGAAAATACTGTGTATGATAATATAATGACGGATATATAGCATTATACATTTGTCCAAACCCAAAGAATGTACAACACCAAGAGTGAACACAACTCTGGACACTGCGTCAACGTGGGCTCAACAATTATAACAAATGTACCACTCTGGTGGCAGATGTTAATAATGGGGGCAGGAGAAAGCAATCCTGAGGAAAAAGACAAAGCAGGAGGCATAATCCTCCCAAATTTCAGACAATACTACAAAGCTACAGTAATCAAAACAGTGTGGTATTGGCAAAATAAAAAGACATACAGATCAATGAAACAGAATAGTGAGTCCAGAAAAAGAACCCCACACCTATGGGCAATTAATCTTCAATAAAGGAGGCAAGAATATAAAATGGGAAAATAACAGTCTTTTCAGCAAATGCTACTGGGAAAGTTGGACAGCTGCATGTAAATCAATAAACTTAGAACCTCACACCATGCACACAAAAAAACTCAGAATGGCTTTAAAGATTTAAACATAAGATATGACACCATAAAACTCCTAGAAGAGAGCATAGGCAAAACATTTTCTGACATAAATCTACCAATGTTTTCTTAGGTCAGTCTCCCAAGGCAATAGAAATAAAAACAAACAAACAAAAATGGAACCTAATCAAACTTACAAGCTTTTGCACAGCAAAGGAAACCATAAACAAAACAAAAAGACAATCAATGGAATGGGAGAAAGTATTTGCAAATGATGCAAAAGACAAGGGCTTAATTTCCAAAATATACAAACAGCTCATACAACTCAAAAACAACAAAAAAACCCAATCAAAAAAGTTGGGAGAAGACCTAAATATACATTTCTCCAAAGAAGACATACAGATGGCCAATAGGCACATTAAAAGATGCTCAACATTGCTAATTATTAGAGAAATGCAAATCAAAACTACAATGAGGTACTATCTCACACTGGTCAGAATGGCCATCATGAAAAACTCTACAAATAACAAATGCTGGAGAGGGTGTGGAGAAAGGGGAACCCTTTTACACTGTTGGTGGGAATGTAAATTAGTGTAGCCACTAGGGAAAACAGTATGGAGCTTCCTCAAAAAACTAAAAATAGAGTTGCCTGTGATCCAGCAATCCCACTCCTGGGCATATATACACAGACAAAACTATAATTTGAAAAGATACATGCACCCCTATGCTCATAGCAGCACTATTTACAATAGGCAAGACATGGAAACAACCTAAATGTCCATGGTCAGATGAATAGATAAAGATGTGAGATATCTATCTATCTATCTATATATATACACACACACACACACACACACACACACACACAATGGACTATTATTCAGCCATCAAAAAGAATGAAATAATGCCATTTGAAGCAACATGCATGTACGTTCAGACTATCACACTAAGTGAAGTAAGTCAGAAAGAGAAAGACAAATACATGATATCACTTTTATGTGGAATCTAAAATAACATACAAATCAACATATCTATGAAACAAAAACAGACTCACAGATATAGAGAACAGATTTGTGGTTGCCAAGGGAGAAGGGGGGTAAGGGAGGGATGGATTGGGGGTTTGGGATTAGCAGAGGCAAACTATTATATATAGGATGGATAAAAAACAAGGTCCTACTGTATAGCACAGAGAACTATATTTGATATCCTGTACAAATCATAATGGAAAAGCATATGAAAGAGAATATATACATATATGTGTGTGTGTGTATGTGTGTGTATAACTGAGTCACTTTGTTGAACAGAAGAAATTAACACAACATTGTAAATCAGCTATACTTCAATTAAAAAAATAAATAATGGGGGAAGGAGGTGTATGGGAAATGTCTGTGCTTTCCACTCAATTTTGTTGTAACCTATAACTGCTCTAAAAAAAGTCTTTACAAGAAAAACAAATGGTCCAAGGACTTAAATAGACATTTCTTCCAAAAAGATATACAAATGGCTCAAGAACAGATGTTCAACATCACTAATCATTAGAGAAATACAAATCAAAACCACAGTAAGATTCTACTCTATACCCATTAGGATGAGAACTGTTAAGAAAAAAGTAATAAAAAATTATAAGTGTTAGTGATGCTGTAGAAAAATTGGAACGCTTGTGCACTGTTAGTGGGAATGTGAAATGGTGCAGTCTCTTTGTAAAACATATGGCAGTTCCTCAAAAAATTAAACATAAAATTACCATATGATCCATAAATTTCACTTGTAGGAATTTGAATTCCCGAAGAATTGAAAGCAGGGACTTGAACACATATTTGTACAACAATGTTCATAGCAGCATTACTCACATTAGCCCAAGGGTAGAAACACCCAAATGTCCAACAGTGGGTGAACAGACAAACAAAATGTAGTATATACATAAGATGGAATATTATTCAGCCTTAAAAAGAAACAAAATTTTGATACATGCTATAGCATGGATAAATCTTGAAAACAGTATGCTAAGGGAAATAAACCAAACCCAAAAGGATAAATATTGTATAATCCACTTATATGAGGTACTCAGAAAAATCCAATTCACAGAGACAGTAAGTAGAGTAGTACTTATCAGGGTAATCCGGGGGTGGAGAGAATGAGGAGGTAATTTTTAAAAGATAACTCTTCAAAGAGCCAAATAAAAAGCAGACATACTTTAACAGATAGCCATATGAAAATCTCTGTGATTTTATTTGTTTATGTCAGAGGCCATATTACCTAAATCACCAAGTTGCCCCTTCATGAGGGCCTAACTACAAGGTTTTTAAAAATATGTATAAGCATCAGCGGAAACATTTCTTTTCTTTTGATTTACTGGGATACCGCCATGTATTAAACAATGAATTCTACAACTGATCATGTTTAGCTGTTTTGCACTGATGATCATGCATCACAGATTTAGGACATTTGTAGTATGTGTTACATGCATTTCTTTGCACTAAAATTTCCTTTGTTTTTATTTTACTGTTCGACTATGACTTTTTTGTTATGTGGTCTTTAAAAACACATTTTCTTTTTATTTAAAGTATACTTTGTAAATGTGTACTCATTTCTCTTTGGCCTAACCTCCACCCTCTTGCTCAATTCATTTCAAAAAAGAATGTGGAATAAACTGTCCAGTATTTTTCCATTTACCCTCATACTCTCTATAGTGCCTTGCACATAGGACATAGAAAACAAATAAATGTCACATTGATTGTTTGTGAGGATTACAATAAAGGCGCTGATTGGTCAGAGAAACATGTTTAAATGGAGGTACTGTATTTTCTAGACACCAAAGTTTACTATACCAAATAATGTTATAAAAATGATGACAGTTGGCCTTTTGACTGTTAATTGTTAGGTCCCAAACACTTCCAAACACTAGAAGTGTCACACTTCTAAAGGAAAAATGAGTTTGCCTGTTATTTAGATAGTAAGGTTAATATTGTTTTAATAATTATCACTATAAGACATCTGCAATAATAATGATTCAAATATTTCAGACTTAAGCTTACTGAAATTTCAGACAAAATTAGAGAAAAAAACCTAATAATACCCCTTTTATGGCTTCCTCATTTAAAATTTTATACACATATAAGAAGTATAAACTTTTCTCAGTTCTTTAGAACTTTGTATAAGGTTTCCTCAAAGCCATGAGAGTTAATGAAATTTTGGACAGACAGATTAAAGAAATGGCATGACCAACCAAAACTGCCCTTTTAATGATAAATTCCTTCAGCACTGAATTATACGTATGTTCCATAAATCTGATGATCTTAAGGAGACATTCATTTTAAATGTAATTACTTGATAAAATTAGAAATAAAATATTAATACGCATCTCAAAGATATTTCTATTTTATTATACATTTTTAAAATGTTCTCTGTTACCATATACTTGAAGGTAAAAAATATTCAAAATCAAAAATGTTCTTTGGAAAACAATATTTTAAAGCTCAGTAACTATAGTAAAACCTGGGTGGTTTCTAGCATTTCCCCAAAACTGTTTAATACTTTTCAAGCACAGGAAGTGCCTTTAGTATGCATTCTTTCAGAAAAACATTCTTATCTTTACTCCTTTTGAAAAGTTCAATTCTAATAATATCTGACTAATTATATTTCACCCAATCTCACATATATCTCAATTAGTGAAATTGTGAAAAATGTGAAGAAATTTGTATCTTATAATTAGAATCCCTAGACTCTTTAATTTAAAAATAATCTCACAATAATAATAATCACCATTATATGATAGTATCATAATAGTGATTTAGGTGCTAACCATAAAGCTTTCACAATGCAATATACAAGTGATATAAATTTATGTTATTTTTAAATCAAATCCTAAAATCTAACCCTAATCATAAAACCTAATTTAAATCCTAATTTAAGCAGCGGAGAAAGGGCTTAAATTACACAGTGGGCTAATTTAGTAATTTTTAATTATTTAACTTATTATAAGCTAAATCAACTTCTCAGACATTTTGAATTACTTTATATTATTAAAACATCTAAATTAAGATTATAAGACTAAAAAGCCTAACTAGAGTAAACACATAGTTGTAATACTGGAATCAAACAGAACAGCTTAGGTTCTTTCGGAGAAGAATAAACTACTCGGATGTTACCAAAATACACACCAATGTTACCTCCCTTCCAAAAGGAGAAATTTAATATAATAGAAAACTTCAATTTGTATAGTGGTCAATTGGAAGAAATTCCAAGGTGAGTCACAAAGAGCTCCTGCATTAAGTAGCATAGGATTTATTCAGTGGAAATGCTGCTATTACCTATGATGATATAAATTACACACGAAGCGGCTATGTGGTAGGGTGAAAAATTTCGGGGCTTTGAAGCAAAACAGAACGGGCTTTAAGATCCAGCACTGTACTTTGTCAATTGGGCAGTTTCTGAAACATCATTTAAACTCTCTGTGTCTTAGATTTCATTATGCATGGGGGAGAGGGAGCATCTCTTCTTTGGAGGGCTTTCATAAAGATCAGAAGTAATTTCATACTCCCGGGAATCTTGTAGGTTAGCCAGGGGAAGTCAATACTGGACAGAACAAATTGAACCTTGGAGGGCCATAGGTTTGGGATGAATCAAGAAAACTTTTGTGGAGAAATTTAATTTTTTAGAAGGGTGTTGATGGATAGCTTTTCTTAGAAAAGCAGTTGAACATTTCTTGTGTGAAGAATAGGAGAAAGGCAATGATGTGCTATAAGCAAGGTGGGTGGAGGGTTGGTATAATTAGGGAATATGAAAAATGTGTGTAAACTGGAGCAAAGGACACAGTGGATCTGGCTCCTTCTCACGAGCCCCTCCCTCTGCCTCTACACATCTGTCACCTGGAGTACCGCCCTAGCAGCTTAACTCTTCTTGTTTCCACCGTTTGCCTCCTTTCAATGTATTTCCAACACAGAAGTTAGAGTAATACTGTTAAATTTAAAATCGGAAGCCAGATAGGAAAAGACAAATACTGCATGATCTCATTTATATGTGGAATCTAAAGAAGTCGAACTCATAAAAGCAGAAGTAGAAAGGTGGCTGTCAAGGGCTCGGGGTAGGGAGATGAGATGTGGATCCAGTGGTACAAAGCATCAGTTATGCAGGATGAATAAGTTCTGAAAATCTAACATACACCATGGTAACTATATTGTATATTCAAAATTTGCCAAGAGAGTTGACCTTAAGTGTTCTCACCACATGCAAACTACGTGAGGTGATGGATAGGTTAATTAACTGGATTGTGTTGATCTTTTCACAGTGTATTATGTATATCAAAATATCATGTGTACATCTTAAATGTATATAATTTTTGTCAATTATACCTCAATAAAGCTAGAAAAATTAGTCTAATTCAGATCAGGCCACTTTCCTGTTCAAAACCCCCTGGCAGCTTCTCGCATCGTTCAGAGTAAATACCAGATTCCTCACGATGAGCTACAAGGCCTCACGAGATGTGAAAGTCCTGACTTACTTGACTTTATTCCTATTCCCTACATTGCCTCCAGTGTCATCAGCTTTTCTTGAACTTGCTAAACATACTTCCTTCACAGGATCTCTGTTCTTGACCTTAGTCTGCCTAGAATTCTCTACTCCCAATAGACACATGGTTGATTCAGTCAATTCCTTTCATTGTAATTTAAGTAACAGTGAGCTATCTTCCCCCGACACTCTAAGAAAAGATTGTTACCAACCAGGTTCTCCTTGCCCGACAGGCAGCAGCCAAACCCTGAGATGCCAAGACCTTCAGCAGGGAAGAGGCTCATTCACACAGCAGCCAAGCAAGGAGACAGAACACATCTCAAACCCGCCTCCCTGAAGGCAAGGGGTTCGGGGTATTGACGGGATGAGGAATGAAGAAGCAGGGGTCCAAGGTGCAGGGAGCATGGGGAGGGTGGGGAAAAGTGATTGGATAAAGGTGTGGTTATCATAGTTCCGCGCAGGCATAACTAAGCTACAGGCCTCTGCACGTTCAAAAGGTCACCCAGGGGACACTCGCACATGCGCGTGGAGGGTCAGTGGTCCTAGCCAGTTTTAACCAGCTCAGCTCCAACTAGACACAGCTGACTCTAAGTTTCTGGAAAACAACTCGGGCAAACATCTTACTGTTTAGGCCATGTGCCACTTGGAGGACATGAAAGTCTTAAAAATGACCTTATTTTGTGAAGGTAGGTGAAATGGATTTGACTCATTACCCATGTTTCAAGAGTTCCTTCTTTATCGCTTACTTTCTCCAAATTTATTTTGTCTTTAGTATTTATTTCAGTCTAAAATACTCATAGTTCTCTATGATTTATTCTGTTTATTACCTTTCTCTGCTGTAGAACAGAAATGTCTGGCATACTGCAGCACTCGATATATAAATATTTTCAAGTGACCAAATGAACGAACCATCGGGAAGATTAGATAAGTTAAAGCCATAAAACAGCTAAATTTTCTCTGCAAAGACAAATGATCACATGAATGAACTTGTACCTCTATGGAAATAAATTAATTTCTTCAGTTTATTAAAAAAAAAAATCTTTTATCATATGACTACAAGATGTCTGATACTGTGTCAGACTCTAGCCTCACTCCTTTCCTCGATTAGTTTATGAATACAGAGAAATGTATTTACTTAAGTGAACTTCCAATCTAGAGACATAAAACTTTAAAAACAAAATATATTTATTGCCGGAATCACATTTTGAAGAATTTTGTGCCGTTGGGATGACAAATGAGTGTTAAGATGACATGATTCAACTTTGGAAAATAAAGTATTCTCTCTCTCTCTTTCCTTCTCTTACAAGTATCACCCACTCTTCCATTTAAGAAAAAGTTAAGATGTTCACAACACTTAAAGATACGAAGAAACACACTTAATAATAACAAAATATATCTTGTTTAATGAACAATAACACAAGTTACTGGTCAACTAATTTAATCCAAAATTTAAGTAAATATTTTAAGTTACTTGGAATGAATTTTTTAAAAAAGTATAATTATAAAAGATTAACAGGATTGTAAATGAATAGCATTCTAATTTACATAAAAAATGCAGACAGGCACTTATTATAATCATACTCCGATTCATACCTGCAAATTTAGGTTATACATAGTACATGGCAAATTGGATAAACACATTTATTCATGTTAAAAAAAAAGTAGTGCCAAACACCAAGACAGCCTGCACAGAAGTACTCTGGAAACATCCTAAAGGAACGAAATAGTTTCTTTTCTACGTCTTTGAGTGTAGGTAATGGCGTGGGCAGGGGAGTCAGGGGTCTACATGGACAAGCACCGTGGTGGAGCTGGCTCAGTGACGGTGTGCTGACATACTAGAAACTTCCATTTTATTTTTTATTTCATAAACTAGGAAAACAAGATTTTTTCACAGTAATAAAACACAGATATATTATGAGATAGAAATCAAAATCTATACATTTTAAAAATAGATTGAGTGTTCAGGTGAATTTTCCAAATGGAATAGAACTGAACTGGACACAAGAAATATTGTTTCATCTTTTGCTGTTAAAGGCAATCCATTGGAAATACTTGAGAGACATTTATTGAAGAGATTGAAATACCATTGTTTGAAAATTTCAATGTATTTTCACAATTAATTAGTAATTAAACAATTATTGGTCAACTAATTTATGTGACAAGTATTGTGGCTGGGCATTGTGTAAGAAAAAGAGAAATTAACAAGATTTATATAAATCCTGATCATATGGAACTTACACTCACGTCCTTGTGCTCTGGGAATTTCTATTAAGAAATAGAGATATTCTGATACACTCACAACATACCACAATATTTACTAACAATGTTGTTGAAAATTATTCGGCTACATTAATTCATTAACAAACATTAACTTATCAAAGATACAAGAAAATGGTGATCTAAAGGAAAGGTATTTACAGTTTTAAGAAGGTTAGATTTTGAGATAAAAAAATCAAAATGCTTTTCAAAAATTGAAAACTTAAAAAAATCTAAAAAAAAAAAGTATAAATTAACACAATGTTTATAGAGGAAAACTATAAAGAATATGAAACACAGATAAAGAAAGAATGGTTAAGAACAAGGTTCTTAATCGCATACATCATTAACTACATGCTGACCATGGGTTAACACTATTTTATTCATTATGTAAATATATCTGTAAGTTGAGGGTAGATATGAGAATGACATATTTTTACTTTTTGTTGTATCCCATAACACATTTAAGAAAGGATGTTCTGTTGCAGTATAGAAAAATTAACATAAGTGGAAGGCAAAATCATATATAAAATAAAGACTACATTGCTCCAATTTTAAACATTAAGCAATTAATGTATTCCGTATTATTATTTTAACTATGGTGGGACTATTATATTACGAAAACATAGGAAAGAATTTTCTACATAAAGAAAAATAATTATTAATTTCAAGAGGTTTTTCTTTTTATGTTGAGACAATTAGCCAATGCTTATATGGTATGAGAAAGGGCACAGTTATATGACCTTGCTATAAACAAAGGAGAAAAACAATTTAAAAGAAATAATACTTAAAACCCAGAAAACAGTTTTGATATTCTTCTAGTATTTAGGAAGTTTGAATGAAAATAAAAATTACACCCAACTTTAACATTTCATTTCTATTAAAAAATGACAGTAACTTTTAAAATTATGTTTTCTTTCTTCATTCTAACCAACATCTCCCCTAAAAAAGAATTAACAAAGGTATAAACAGTGAGTTATGCTATAAAAGTAACATAAAATCACATATAGAAAAAAAGAGCAATGAGTGAGAATAAGATTTACATTATGCATAAAATTAAATTTTATACTTCTGAAAAAAGGTCTCCCACTATGATTCATTTCTAGATGGAGTGACTGGATACTATGTTCTACTCCTTCCTTTCTTTTAAATTAATTAAACAAATAAATAAAATATATAAACATAGTATATATGTGAAATCACATATATAAACATATGTGATAGTTATATTGGTATATGCTTATTTATATGTTAAGTCATTTTTTTAAAGACTCAGAAAAAGTATTATTCACAAACCTTTGTTGTATGAAAACTTTTCTCAATTATCACCATGTCTGCATTCACGCAATGTAGGAGACAGAAATACTTCAAGAAGAAACTAACCATTAATCCAATGTTACTAGGGGTTCTTACAAATAACAGAATCCATCTGGCTACTTAATTTTAAAAAGTCACTGAAAGACAGTAGGTGATTTCACAGAGTCAACAGCAGCAAACACTTAACAAGAATCATAGTAAAACTAACATTAGGGTACTTCCCCTTTCTCATATGTAAGTAAAATTTGATATCCCTCAAAGCCTCTTTTATTCATGCTGTTCATAGCCAATTCAAGAAAACTGGCCTGAAGTTCTGACCAATGAGAGGACGTTTATGCAATACTGAGCTTCAAGGATGCCCTTGGGCTCGGCTGTAATACTGTAAAAATCAGTGTGTTGACATGTGGTACAAAACTCTCTGTAATACAGACTCATTTTAAACAATTAATTATAAATTTAATAGTTATATGTAACTCTTCACATGGGAATATTAAGATCCATAGGAAGTGTGTTTTCAGGGACTGCTTCAGTCTAATTCCAAGTGATAATGAAGTGCTTCTGGATATAACACCCAGTTTTCATATGGATGTCAGGTCACAGCGTAGATGGTGCCCAGAGATGAGAATTTCAGCCTCTAAGACGTAGGCAAATCAGTATCGTTTCTTAATATAAGAACAGTTATTTGCCAAATAATTTGTTCTAAAACTTTATCTATTATCAGGCTGGCACCATCTGGAATTATGTTCATCTTCAAATGAAGAAAACCCAAATAACACTGGCTTACAGGTGACTGTGGATGCAGATTTCACTTTCAGAAATGGTGGGCTAGCTTGTTTCAGATCAGTCTTCCTTATAAGAAAAACTTTAAAAGTGGGAATAAGAAATCAATTCAATTTGTTTGGAAGCATTGGAGAACTCTTGTAGACTTGTAGTGGCAGGATGCTAATGAGAATGAAAGCCAAGAAATAAGAGTTCAACGTATGGCACGACTTTTATTGACTTGGAAGCAATTGCTATGAGAACAGAACACTTAGGAGATTCAAAGTGCTGGAAGGAAAAAAGAAAAAACAACCAAACTTGGTTTAAGGGGCCACTACCGAAAGGAGACACTGTAAATACTCCAGGCTTTCCTTTGAAGATTCAAACGTTCTGGCATAAGAGTAACAGCAAGATATAAATAAACAAGGCTTTAAAATAAATGAAACCGAGCTTCAAATAAATTCAATATCTGACTGGATTAAGATAACTCTTCCTTGCAAACTGTTAACCAGAGGCAAAAGTTAATCCTTTCAGATAGAAAACGACATCACCAAAGCTCTGAATTATTTAGAATTGTTCATATATAAGGACTGTCATTAAAAAATAAAGTAATACAAAATGACTGTGGGAATACTATAAGTGGAAATTAGGAGGAAAGAAGAGCAAGGCAGAGGAAGATACATAGAAGTTCTAGATATTGGAATTTTTAGACATGAAATTTAAAATTAATTTAATATTTCAAGAAATAATAATTTGATGAATTTTAGCAGTAAATTAGAAATCATATTACTATTATATATAAATATATATTACTCAGTTGAGTGCACACAGACACAGACAGACACACAGTTACCAAGAGAGAAATATAAGAATATCTTCATAGCACTAACTGCAAAGTAGACAGAGCAAATACTCATCAACAGTATATCTAAATAAGTTATGGTGAATTCATATAATGGACTAGGTTATAAATATTAAAAATGAGAAAAGTATTGTTATATTACACAAATGTATGCATATTTTTGAGCAAAGGAAACTAGATTCAAAACAATATCCACTCTACAATTTCATTTTTTAAAGTTCAAAATAGCCCAAAACAAAAGGATGACATGCATTCATTTCTCCACAAATGCTGTGGTATATATTGCATCAGAGAACCAGACATTGTTATCTTTAGTTTTCCCTTGTGCATAAGCTCCATTCACAAGATCATCTTCAGAGCAGAAAACGGCTGCTCCAGACACAATATCCAAAGCCTAGTCAATATGAAGATAGAAAGTAAAGGAGAAAAGATATAGAAACCTCTTCCCTTCTTTGTGGGCCCCTCCTAGAATTTGCACATAAACTCACCATTAATCTTTAGCTAAATTTTGTTGCAAGGGAGCTTAGTAATGTAGTTTTTCTTTTATGTGGTGACATGCTGACTAAACCCGTGACACTTCCATTTCCATAGAAGACTGAAGACAGACAGAGACAATAAATGGATATTTTAACACAGTAATCAATTCCTAACACAGTGCATCATTTTGGCCACCAAACATCTGCATATGCCCTTTCCTAGACATATAAAACACTCCCCCCTTCTCCAAGGGAATCATTCTCAAATTCCCAGCTATTTACTTCATTCAACTTAAAGTTCAAGAAATGTGGATGATTATGGGTCCTTTCTATAGGTGTGTGCCTAGTCCTGATTAACAAATAGACATATTGCTTAAAAATGTAATTAAGGAAAAAAAAGAAAATACACAAAAACATAATAAAAGATTCTAAAGGGAAAAGGACCTTTGAAACAAAATTAATTTGCAAAAACTATGATCTCTTTTTTGCAAACAGGAGAATTTCCTAGGGAAATTCAATTTTCCAAAATAACCACATTAAAAACAGAGAGCTTCAACTCATAAATTTTCCTTGGAGATATTAACAAGGTTATTAAGAAAGTACCCCAGGAAAGAGTGAAAGGGCAAGGTGGTATCACAAAGGAATCTACCAAATCTCAAGGGCCATATTGTCTCAAAGTATCATAAATTATTCCTAAATATAACTTTGATACCTAAACCTGAAAAAGACTGTACAAAAAAAGGAAAAATTTATATTAATATCACTTACAAATACTGAAACAAAAATTACATATATACTGTAACAAAAAGTACATATACATACACTGTACAAAAATAAATAGAAACTAGTACCACAGTAAGAAAATGATACATTAAGATCAAGCAAAATTTATTCTAGGAATTCAACGTTGTTTCAGTGTTAGCAAATCTATTTATATAACTGTATTAATGCAATATACTATATTAATACTTAAGGAAAAATCATATAAATATCTCCATAGATGCTGAAAAAGCTTTTGATGAACTTCAATACTCACTTCTAATTTAAAAAAAAAGCACAAGAGAATGAGAAATAATTCTTTCCTACGATGATTATATGCAGTGTATCTTAATCCTAAATACACTAACTTACTTTTGGGGAGAAACCATGGGCATTTGCACTAACATCAGAAACAAGGCAAGGTGTCCATTATCTCCACTATTACTCCATTAAGTAGGAAAACTAATTAGAATATGAATTAGATGACAAGAAATAAAATGATCTCTATGTGTAGATGATCCATTTAGGCATCTGGAAAATCCCAGATACACAATGATAAAATTAACTCAAACAATAAAAGGACTCAATAAAGTAAGTAAAGAGGGCAAAATGTGGAAGTCAATTTCCCAAGTGAATTCCCAACCCAAATACTTCAATACAGAGGAGGCTCAAATAAGAGGATATTCACGCATGACTGAGCCACGGGGCCACCCGAGTTCAGTGGTAAGAACACAAAAGTGCAGTGCGCTGCATTCACTCTACCTTCTTACAATTTATGAGGGAAAATCAGGACAAAATACATACATCTTTAGAAAATAGTCTGACATAGTCATGTCTACAAATGTTCTTCGCACAGATAGTAAGTTTGTGAAAACTAAATCTGTTTATATGTTAAAGTTAGCTGTAAATGCTCAAACAATAATGAAAAAAACTAAAAAATTCAATGGACAAACTTTAAATATTCAAGATTGCAATTTTTAATTCAGGGGTTTTATAAGCTTTCTCAGTAGTTAATAGGAAATCAATAGTTTCCATATACATAAATAATAGTAGATATAATGAGAGAAAAAAAATTTAAATATCAGAAAGGAAGAAAAGAAACTAAGAGCAAATTTAACAGAAAATATGCAAAATTTTACTGTATGAGTAAAATTTTAAAACACTTCTGAATGACATTAAAGTAGACTCGAACCAGTAGGAAGACATTTATTATTCTTAGATATGATAATTCAATATAATAGAGGACTCGGTTTCCCCTAAATTAATTCATAAATTAAATGTAATCCCAATATAAATGTTAACATACCTTTTAATGGCACTAGAAAATTTGATGTAAACCTTCATATGGATATCTAAACATTCAAGAATAGCCAAGAAAACACACGACACCACACCACACACACACACACACACAAATAAAAAAAATCCATGCGAGGTGGCTCCAAATATCAGATAACAAAACATACTATGAAGCCTCTATAATTAAAAAGTGTGGTATTGACACATGAATATATAGCTAGACCTTTGCAATAAAATAGAAAGTCCAGAATTTCCAAGTACACATGGAATTTTACATCACGATAACAGATTTAGGCAGGAAACAACAATGGATGCTGAAATAGTAGGCAGACATTTGAAGAGTAACAATAGTTACTTTGTCTCAACATATCTCCTCACAATAACCATTAACTAGAAAATGGTAAAATAGTAAAGCACTGTGCAGAAATCTGATAGACACCATCTGAACCAAGTGATCAAAGTTAACAGGAATAGTTAACAGGACTAATCAGTAACATCCGTATCCAGTTATAAATCACTGAAGATTCAGCATCACTTCTGAGGTATTCCTGCCAAAAGCGCATAACCTGAATGCAATCATGCGGCAGTATCACACAAATTGAATATGATCTATGAAACAGCTGGCCTGCACTCCTAGGAAATATAGTCATGAAATACAAAGACTCACTCAGCAAATTTGCCAGATTAAAGAGACATATGAGGCATGATAAATAAATGTAATGCATGATGTTAGATTTGTTTTGCTATAAAGAATATTATAGGACTGGGCATATACCCAGAGAAAACTATAATTCAAAAAGACACCCCAGTGTTCCTAGCAGCACTATTTACAATATCCAGGACATGGAAGCAACCTAAATGTCCATCAACAGAGGAATGGATAAAGAAGATGTGGTACATATATACAATGAAACATTACTCAGCCATAAAAAGGAATGAAACTGGGTCATTTGTAGAGACGTGGATGGACCTAGAGACTGTCATACAGAGTGAAGTAAGTCAGAAAGAGAAAAATAAATAACATATATTAACGCATATATGTGGAATCTAGAAAAATGGAATAGATGACCTTATTTGCAAAGCAGAAATAGACGCACAGATATAGAGAACAAACATATGGATACCAAGGGGGAAAGGGAGGGGGGAGGAATTGGGAGATTGTGATTGACACATATACACTATTGATACTATGTATAAAATAGACAACTAATGAGAACATACTGTATAGCACAGGGAGCTCTACTTAATGCACTGTGGTGACCTAAATGGGAAGGAAATCCAAAAAAGAGGTAATATATGTATATGTATAGCTGATACATTTTGCTGTACAGTAGAAACTAACACATTGTAAAGCAACTATACTCCAATAAAAATTAATTTAAAAAAAGAATAGTATTGGGTTAATTGATGATGTTTGAATAAAGTCAGTAGATTACATAATAGTATTAGATTAATATACATTTTCTGATTTTGATAATTTTACTATGTAATATAATAAAATTCCTGTTTTTAAGAAATACCTATTGATGTACATATTTGAATAAAGGGGCATCATCAACTTTCAGTTAAGGTCCTGTGTGTATAAACAAACAAACACACATAGTAAGGAGAGAAAGAATCAATAAATGTAATAACGTGTTAATATTTATTGAATCTGCGGAAAGGATATCTGGGATTTCTTTGGGCTTCTCATGCAACTTGCCTATAAGTTCCAAAATTATGTCTAAATTAAAACTTAAAAAAGGACACAAATCCTGTAATGTAGATGTTACCTATTTTTTAAACTAATAATAAAACTAAGACTAGATAGTACAAATGCCTGACAATACACATGAAATTCTGATCCATTGTGCAGTAAATAAAGAAATCCACTTTAAATACCAATATCTTAAAAAATATTAACCCTAAAATCCTTTGGTTGCTCAGCACTTCTTAATCCATAGTTCTAAATTTAAAATTAAAAGAGATTGAGAGGGAATAAAGTAGCACAGGTCACTCTTTTTAGAATCTGCAACCTAGAAAACTAAGCAAAAAATTCTTCCTGAGTTAATATCACACTAGCTCCTAGGAGTGTGTGGGGGACAGGGATGGGGAAAGGTCCCAGATGTGCTTTACTATATTTATGGTTAGAAACACAGAAGCAAATTTACATTTACCCCACCTTTATTATTTTAAAATATATTTTGTTTTCATTCTACCTCCCTGTAATTTTTGAGGGAACATTAATACATATTCAGAGAACAGTCATGTCTACAAGTGCCAGGTAGAAAGACTGTGAAAACCAAATATTTATCTATGTTAAAAGTCAGCTGTACATGCCCAAATAATAATGGAAAAAATGTTAAGTTCAAAGAACAAATTTTAAATATTCAAGTGGTTTATTTTTAAATTCAGGAGTTTTGTTAACTTTCTCAGTAGCTAATAAAAGGAGAAGATAAATATATTTCATTAACATTTTATTTTCAAATAATTAAGATTTACTTCATGTAATGTACTTAATTTTTTTAAATGTATAAATTGCGTAAGCAAGACAAGTACACTGTATTCCTGTAACTATTCCCAATAAAATGCCAGGGGCACATTGAAATCATTAAGCAAAGATGTGATATGAAGTATATAGCCACCAGAGCTGCTTGATTCCACTTATGCATGACTAAGCAAATCTATATAATGTACTTTCCTTTGTTTTTTTAATGAGGACAAGGAAACCTATCCAGAATTATTTATATGTGATACTTGTTATAAAGAAGGATGTCAAAATAATTCAAAATCATCACATTAATTAAAAGTGTAACTCTAAAATTAATGGTGGGAAAATATTTTTATCTTATTTCAATAGTTGAGGAATTATGCTCATACATGCACACACATGCACTTGTACACCTGCATTACTTTTTTTTGTCAATCAAGCAACAAGAGTGCTTTTACTGACACATCACGTCATTGAGTGGTCATCAGCATAAGAAGATAAAAGTTCAGGTTTTTTCCTAGAACCTATTAATAGTTATTCCAGTTAACTTTCTGTCACACACACACACACACGATGCCTTTTAATGTACATAAATACCTATGATAAAATTTAATTTATAAATTAGGCACAGTAAGAGATTAAACACAATAACTAATTAAAAATAGAAAAAAAACATAACAATATAGGTAATAAAAGCTAAGTGAATGTGGTCTCTCTCTCAAAATATCTTACTGTACAAATTTAATGCCTTTTCCATCTTAACTAAGCACTAATCACAGGCACTGTGGTATAAACTTTTGCAGTTTGAAGTGCGACAGCAAAACTAGCACAAATTTCTTTTTCCTTCTCCACAACTTCAATAACAGAAGGTTTGTTCTTACCTTAGATCTTAGCAACTTCAGCATATGATTTTTTTTCTTTCCTTATTAAATCAAGAACTTTCACCTTTTCACGTAAAGGAAGCACTTCATGGCTTCTCTTTGGCACATCTGAATTGCCAGCATCACTTCTCTTGTGCTTTGGGGCCACTATTAAGTAAGGTAAGGGTCACCTGAACGTGAGCACTGCGATACCTTGACAGGCGACCTGATACCCAAGATAGCTGCCTAGTGACTAACCGGCGGGCGGCTCCTACAGCTGGGCTACTCTGGACAAAGGAGGACTCAAGTCCAGGGCAGGATGGAGTTTATGTCGTGAGATTTCATCATGCTACTTAGAAGGGTGCACAATTTAAAATTTATGAATTGTTTATTTCTGGAATTATCCGTTTAATGTTTTCCAACCCCAGTAACTAAATCTGTGGAAAACGAAACTGCAGACGAGGGGAGACTACTGTGTATTTATATTTATATATAATACACATTCATATATTTATTTCTTATTTCTACATATATATTTATAATATTAATAGATTTATAGTTTTCAATAAATTTAAATAAATTTAAATAGATGGATGAAACACTGATTCATTTTAGTTTACTAGTATTATAAAATATTTAGTAGAGAAAATATTAGATAATTGTATTACCTAAGCTAAATCAAATTTGTCTAAACATCTTCCATTAAGTGAATAGTGATATTATTTAAAATACTGTTAAGCAGACACAAAAACCAGACTTATGCAATTTTTTTTTTACAGAAGAAAGTAATATATACTAGGATGATAGAACTTACCAATTAAAATAATTATAATGATAGGTGTGATGTGAAAATATATTTGTATATCAATTTGTTATGTACATTTAAAAAATTTGGCATCACTTATAATAGAGGGCTTTGAAATTTAAAATCAATATAAATTTTAATAACATATTTCATTAAACAAATATTTTCAATAGAATATTTCTTAAATTCAGGATTTAGAAATTTAACATGATTTTATTCTAGTATTATGTATATCATCAACACACTGAAAACAATTTCAACTGTAGCACAGGGACAAGGGCTGTTAATAGTGAGTCAATCAAGGAAATGAATCAATTTCTAATTACCATTTACTAAATAGGTTGTCTTACGCAAGTTATGTGACATGGTTTTGTTGTTGTTCTTCGGTTTCTTTGGCTATAAAATGGAAACTATAATACAAAATAAAAGTGACTGTTCTAAGGATTACATGTAAGAATAAACTTGAAGCTCTATGCCCAGAGTCCTACACAGTGTAAGTCCTTAGTATTTGAGAGTTATTATTAACATAATGATTTTTAAAATGACATTCTCAAAACCAAGCAAATCTAAGCGTAAAATGGGCCAGGGCAGCAGTTATTTTAGCTTTGAAATGGGCCAATATAGTAATCTTGCTACATCACTTTCCTAGATATGTCATTAAGGTCATCAGTTATTCCTGAAGTGTTACCTAAGGAGAGAACACCTTTATTTTTCATCATGCTGGTGATGTCCCTTTTTGATGAAATGGAATTCCCAGCATTATATATTGAAATAGGAGTGTCTCAGATTTACATCTGTAATATCAAGATAAAATTACCTATACATACAGCATTTACTTCCTGGATTATTAGGATTGGATAGAAGGATTCAGAGCATTGACTGGTTTCCGTGACTTGATTATAATCAAAGAAGATCTAATCTTCATGGAAGATTACACACACATCATTTGAACTGCACCACATAAGGATTATAAAATGACCCCATGTTTTCAGTCTGTAGTCCAGTCTCCTACCTAGAATGGGATGGAAGAGTAAAAACTGACAAGAGAACTGTGCATTCTCATGCACTGTTGGTCATGAGATGAACAATATATCTTCTCTGTTCTACAGAGTGGTACTTTCCAGAAAAAGACTAAAGGAATTCGAAGGGAGAAAGTTTGAGGCGGTGCTGTTTTCTTCTAACTGGGAGGCTTGTTTTACCCTCAAGTATTTTGAAGGATCATATCAGGATCCGGATGGGAAAGAGAGGGAGAGACCAGGTTACCAGTTAATCTTCAATTTTCATGATACACTGTTTTTATCTCTCTTATTTAGGTACAAAGACAGGAAAAAAATCACATTAGAAGTCTTTGCTGGGAATTAAGTGAATGCAATTGGCTAGAGTATCCCATGGTTTTAACTTCTTAGAAAATTGTGTTGGGTGACTCTTGCAAGAACCTATGAATCCTAGCCAGTCAGGAACAAAGGTCATAGTCTCTGCAAATAAACTTAACTCTTCAAGATTAATACTATATACATATATATGTGTGTGTATATATATATATATATATAATTAAATACATATGATTAAAGTTTTAAGTAATTTTCTCATTAACAGATGACTGTATACTTAATTCAATGACAGTTGTGGATAACTGGAATGGCTAGCATGACCAAATTGACTATGCCCTCTTTGCTAGTTCTGTGAATATAGCCTTGGCTTAAGTTCTAAGAGAGAATGGAACAAATTCCCCTGGCAAATATGTTCAAACTAATTGTTTTTCTTAACTACAATCTTGGTTACATTGTTTCAATACTGTTTGCCTCATTTTCTTGGAAAATAAAGGCAACAACTTCCACACAATGTTGATGTGAATACTGAATGAGAAAAATATTTGCGAAGGACATATGGGGTCTTCAGTGTTTGTTTTCCCCATTTCCTGTCCTTTCCTCTCAAAACAGAAATGGCATAACTCTTGAGGCAGAAAACATTTTTGACATGGCTATAAATATTTATATTTTTTCTTCATTACCATTTCATTACAAAATAATTATTGGGCAAATTTCACACAAACACTTGGGGATGCAATGATGAACAAAACCTACTAGGGCTCACTGTCATGGAGATTATATATGAAACACTCTGAAAACTTTTTCATGTATACTTTTATCTTTATAACTGATATGGTTGGATTTCTTCTCCTTTTAATACAACATCCCTATTCCCAGAAAAGCTATACGTCATATAACTAAACTCAAGTGGGGTTTTACACGTTTTGATCTTTTAAGCCACTTTTGAATTAATATCATTCATCAGTAGTATCAAATACGGACCTGAAATATATGAAGATTACAGGCCTAAATGCTAAATTTTGATCTCTAATCTGAAAGATACGTTAAACATAAAATAGTGAAGTAAAATGTTTTGAATATATTCTGGAGATTAGAAAGATTAGGTAATGCTTCTGAGGTTAATTGTATATTTAACTCATTAAATTATCTTAAATTCTCTTTTTCATATAGAACCCTTGATAAATTGATTACCTAAAGATGTTTGATGCTGGTCAAAATATTTCAAGGCAAATAAATAAGTAACTATAACAATAATTTATGTTGTTTCCTTTGTAACTCTATTCAAATGGTAAAATAGAGTGTAATTAAATTCGATATGGTCTACCCGTTTTACATTTATACATATAGATTGCACTTGTCAGTTTTGGAATGCCTGGGATGGAACATGATTTGCAGAGTTAATAACTCCACCACTCAGCAAACAATAGGCCTCCTAAAATTGTACTTGTGTTCACAGTAAACATTTCTTAATTATATATTTGGCACGGAGAACAAATGAATTGTTCTTAGAAATGAAATGAATTATAAAGTCTACATTTCAGGTAACAGTTTCCATAAGATGATATGAATGTCAAAGGATGCTAAAGCTCCTTGATAATAAAATGTAATTAATATATGAAGGAAAGGGAAAGAGGTAGGGATTGAAATGAAAGAAAGTGTGTGTGTGTGTGTGTGTGTGTGTGTGTATGTATATGTAATCAAGAAAGAGAAAGAAAAAAATGTATTTTGGATCATGTATCTACCTAAATAATTCTACCTTAATGTTACATTTTTAAAAAGGAATAATATAACTATTTTATATGGAATTACATTTATTTGAAATTATATATAAAAAACATATTTTATGAAATTTTATAAATTTTATAAATCACACCTTAATTTTGGTTAAGTCATAAAATGTAAGAAATTCATTATATCCTTGTTCGGCATTCAAATTACATTTTAAACATCCATACTTTATTTCAATAGCTTTCTCATGACCACAGGATAAATAGCATCAATTTAAAGCTGCCTTAATTTTAATGTTATCATTTGTTCATTATTATTATGTAAGTTAAGAAAAGTAGGGCTGTGTCTGTTTCATGACCTGCTGGATCATCACCATTTACAACAGTGCCTGTAACAAATAAATACCTGTTGGGTGACTGAATGAGAAAAAGGTAATCAATATGACTTTTCGGTATCTTCATACCTATCTTATTGTCATGAAATCCAGTGGAGATCTATGAAGAACAGTTTTGGGAGTTGGTAAAAACTCTCCTCATATCTGTGGCTGCAGGGGCTGTGAACTGCCTGCTAGCCCACACTAAATTTTTAGCAAAACACTAAAAAGTTTCAGTGAATTCTTCTTAGCAGTTGATAATCCCCCAGCATTGCTGCATATTCCCTGGCACAGGTGCTCCCGTGTCCTTATCCCATCATTTTGAGTTGCCTCGCTCTATCACCTTTTATGCTATCTGGTTGTCCTGTGACTTCAACTTTCTGACGAGTTCAAAAAAGTTGTTTTTGTTTTGTTTTTCTTTCTTTCTTTTTTTTAGTTTACCAGCTTTTCCTTCTTGTTAAGTTGAAGCGACTCTCTCTGCAGTTTGGTACATCTTAGGCGTGAGCAGAACACTGAACGCTGTTACTTTAAGCTGACTTTGCTGACAGTCAACGTTCTATTTATTACTTGAGATGTAGTTCAAGATTGGATTACGACTAAACTAGCGGAGAAAGAACATCTAGGGAAGAAGACAATGACTGTTGGTCATCAAATGCTTCCTTTTGGGGAGAGGAATGAAATCGTGCATGTAAGAGGACGTTTTCATTATTTTGTTATAAGCACATTATTTTTGTCTTTATGAGTGTGAGGACGTATTTCAATACTAAGTACCCCAAAGGGTGGGCTGTGGCATTTGTGGCCAGTTGGAACTCAGTCTCTATTTTCACTTGATTTGGTGTCCATTTGTGAATAGTGAAGGTGAAAAGGTGCAAATGAAAATTTCAGGAGCTTCTTGTAGCTAAGATTCTGTGAGTGAATTATTTCAACTGAAAACACTTAATGACATTTGGGAAGTACAAGTGAGTGGAAATATTTTCTTATTTTTGGAGACATGGGAGATTAGAAACTGGCCAGTTTCAGTGTTGCAGTGCTGAGTCACCAGGTTTTCTGGATATGGAAAAGCAGTTTCAGTGATAGTGGAGGTGGAAAAATATTTGTCATCTCTGCTATGAAGATGTCATTTGGAACTCAGCAATCTAGCTGTGGCCACCTCACTCCAGATCATTCAGAAAGGTGGTTTTAAAACCCCATAATTTATAATCATCTAATTCCAGGATTAAATCATTTTCTGCTGGAATATATAGAATGAATTCTGATTTCTTTACAGCATCCTAAATGACAAAAGGCTCAGCAGGTTTTACAGAAAAGAATACAAAAAGTAGTAAAATGTATGAATAAAGTCATTATTTTTAAAACACATTTGAGTGATCTTAACAAGACGGCAGAATAGGAAGGAAGCTCCAGGAGCTCATCCCTGATTCCAGGGAATCGCCAACGTAACAACAATATGCAGACAACGTTATCATTGTGAGAACTCCAGAACGCACTGAAGAGGTTGCAGAGCCTCTTAGCAGGTGAGCGCGAGGCAAGGAGAGGTACATCAAAGCAGGCGGGAAGATTCACAGCATTTTACTCACGCCAGCCCCCATCCCCAGCACCACACAGTGATCAGGAGAAAACTCACAGCTTGTTCCTTAGGAGAAAAAGAGAAGAAGGTACTATGTATCTAACGTTCAGGATTTTGTGGCACAGCTACCCCAGAGGCTGGTTTCCATCTCATCCGACTTGGAGTAAGATAAGTACCACCACAAGTTACAATGTAGAAGGGACTGTAGCACTGCAGACAGACACCAAAAGGAGGAAGAAATTATGGACCTCGGAGAAGAAACAGGCAAACCCTTTTTAACTGGGCAATTATAAATGGACCCAGAGACGATATATCCCCAGTAGATTTCAGAGGTCCCCAGAATCTCTATCTGGACTGATTGTTGAAAGTCTTTACCTGTACAAAGTCAGTCTATAGAGACAGGAAAGGGTGGCTTGTTTCTTAAGACTATTTTAAAAGCAGTTTGGGGTTTACAATAGAACATAGGGGAAGGTACAGAGATTTCCCATATACCCTTAACCCCACACATGTATAGCTCCTCCCCATCATCACCAAGGTGTTACACATTCGTTACAATGACAAATCTACACTGACACATCATTATCACCTAGAGGCCATCGTTTACACTAGGGTTCGCTCTTGGTGTTGTATATTCTATGGGTTTGGAAAAATGTATAATGACATATATCCATCAACATGGTTTCATACAGAGTATTTGCACTGGCCTAAAAATCCTCTATGTTCCGCCTATTTATCCTTCCTGATCCCCTTCCCCACCAAATGCCTCGAAACTTCTCAATTTTTAATATCGTACAGTATGTAGCTTTTTCTGATTGGCTGCTTTCACTTAGTAATACGCATTTAAGGTTCTTCCACGTCCTTTCGTGGCTTCAGAGTTTATTTCTTTTTAGTGATGATTAATATTCCATCATCTGGATTTACCAGAGTTTATTTATCCATTCACATACTGAAGGACATTCCAGGTTTTGGCAATTGTGAATAAAGCTGCTATAAACATCTGTGTGTAGGTTTTTGTGTGGATGTGATTTATCAATTTATCTGGGTACATACAGAAAAGTGTGATTACTAGATTGAATGGTAAGAGTGTGTTTAGTTTTGTAAGAAACAGTCAAGCTGTCTTCGAAAGTGGCTGCACCATTTTGCGTTCCCACCAGCAACGAACGAGAGCTCTCATTGTGCCACGTCCCCACTGGCATTTGGTGTTGTCAGTGTTGCCCATTCTAATAGGTGTGGACGGGTATCTTATTGTTGCTCTGATGTGCATCTCTCCAATGATATAAGACACGGAACGTCTTTTCATATGTTTCTTTACCATCTGTATATCTTCTTCAGTATGGTGTCTGTTGAAGACTGGCCCATTTTTAATTGGGTTGTTTGTTTTCCTCTTGTTGAGTTTTAAATGTTCTTTTTATATTTTAGGTAGTGTTTCTTCTGCAATTTTTTTCTCCCCATCTGTGGCTTATCCTCTCTAGCTCTTGACATTGCCTTTTGGAGAGCAGAAATTTTTAATTTTAATAAAGTCAAGCTCATCAATTTTTTTCATGGATCATTACTGTGGTGTTGTATCTGAAATGTCTTTGTCATACTCAAGGTCATCTAGGTTTCCTCCGTTATTTTCTAGGAGTTTTATAGCTTTGCATTTTACATTTAGGTCTATAAACCAGTTTGTGTTAATTTTTATGAAGCATATGAAGTCTGACTCTAGATTCATTTTTTGTCACATGGCTGTCCAGTTGTTCCAGCAACATTTGTTTCAAAGACTATTTTTGCTCCATTGTATTGCCTTTGTTCCTTTGTCAGGGATCAGCTGTCTACATTTACATGGGTCTGTTCCTGGGCTCTCTATTCGTATCTTTGATTTGTTTGTCTACACCATCTTGATTACTGTATCTTTATAGTAAGTCTTGGAGTCAGTTAGTCTCAGCCCTCCAAGTTTGTTCTTCTCCTTCAATACTGTATTGGTTATGCAGGGGTATATGAAAATTATAAATATATATGTATCTAATATTAGAACTCCCAAATATATTAAGCAAACACTGACAGATCTGAATGAAGAAATAAACAGCAACATAATAACAGAATACTTCAATATTCCAATTTCAATAATGGATAGACCAATAAGGTAGAAAAATCAATAAAGACACAGAGGACTTGAATAACACTATAGACCAAGTGATCTAACAGACATATACAGGATACTCCACCAAACAAAAACAGAATACAAGTTCGCCTCAAGCACACACAGAACATTCTACAGGACAGACCACATGATAGGCTACAAAAAAATTCTTAACAAATATGAGAAGATTAAACTCACACAAAGTATCTTTTCCAACCACAATGGAAATAAACTAGAAATCTAGCAGAAGTGAAGCTGAAAAATTCACAAATGTGTTGAAATTAAACAATATACTCAAACAATCAATGACCAAAGAAGAAATGACAAGGTTATTTACAAAATACACAAAAACCAATGAAAATATAATGCACCAAATTTATGTGATGCAGCAAAGGCAGTAATCAGATGGAAGCTTATAGGTGTAAACTTTACAACAGTATCAAAAAGAGTAAAATATTCTGGAATAAATATAAGCAAGAAGGCAAAAAGACATGTATACTGAAAACTATAAAACAATCCTAAGAGAAATTAAAGACACAAATAAATGGTAAAACATTACATGTTCAAGAATTGGAAGACTTACCATTATTAAAATGTCTGCAACACCCAAAGCAATCTACAGATTCAATGCAAACCTATCAAAATCTCAATGACATTTTTTGCAGAAATAGGAAAAAAATTCTAAAATTCTTATGGAATTTCAAAAGAACCTGAATAGCCAAAATAATCTATAAAAGGAAGAACAAAGTTAGAGGCCTCATACGTCTTGATTTCAAAACATATTACAAAGCTATGGTGATTAAAACAGTGTGACAGTTGTATAAAGAAAGACTTATAGACTAATGGAAAAGAATAGAGAGCCTAGAAATAAACACTACATATGTGGTCAAATGATCTTTGACAAAGGTGCCAATATCAACCACACAATGGGGGAAGGAGAGTCTCTTTAACAAATGATGTTGGGAAAACTGGATATACCCATTCAAAAGCATGAGGTGGACCCTTACCTTACACCACATACAAAAATTAACTCAAAATGGATTAAAGACTTAAACATAAGGCCTAAAACTATAAAGCTCCTAGAAGAAAACACAGGGATAAAGCTTCATGACATATGAGTTGATAATGATTTCTTGGCTATGACACCAAAAGAACAGGCAACAAAAGCAAAAATACACAAATAGGACTACCAAAAAACTCCAAAACTTCTGTGCATCAAAAAAGACAACCAACAGAGTGAAAAGGCAATGGAGGGAGATATTTGCAAATCATATATCTGATAAGGAATTAATATCCCAAATATATAAAGAACTCATACAACTCAACAAAGAAAAAACAAATAACCCAATTAAAGATGGGCAAAGGACTTGAATAGACATTTTTCCAAAAAGATATACAAAGAGTTAACAAGCAAACTAAATGAATCTCAACATCACTAATCACTAAAAAAAATACAAATCAAAACCACACAATCACTTCACACTATTGGGGCTAGGGTGGCCACTATTAAAAAACAAAAAACAAACACAAAATTGAAAACCAGACAATAGCAAGTATTAACAAGGATGCTGAGACACTGGAAATCTTACACAGTACTGGTGGGGATGTAAAATGGTGCAGCTGCTATGGAAAACAGTATGGTGGTTCCTCAAAAAGTTAAAAATAGAATTATTCTATCATCCAGCAACCTAACTTCTGGGTCATGTCCAAAAAAACTGAAAGCAGGACCTTGAAGAGATATTGGCATACTCATGCTCACTGAAGCATTATCCCACGAAGCAACACAAAATGTTCATAGACAGATGAATGGGCATAATAAAATGTGGTATATACATACAATGAAATATTAATCAGCTGTAGTAAAGAAGGAAATTCTGTCATATGCTACAATGTGGATGTACCTTAAGGATGTTACGTTAAATAAAATATGCTAGTAACAAAAAGTCAATACCATATGATTCCACTCATGTGAGATATCTAAAGTAGTCAAACTCCTAGAAACAGAAAGTCTAATGGAGGTTGCAAGGCACTTGGGGAAGGGGGAAATGAGAAGTTGTTGTTTAATGGGTATAGAGTTCCAATTTTGCAAAAAAGGTTCTAGAGAATTGTTGTGCAAGAATGCAAATACACTTTATAATACTGAACCGAACACTTAAAAATGGTTAAGGTGGTAAATTTTATGTTACCTGTTTTTTTTGTTTGTTTGTTCTTTAACCGCAATTAAAAAGCAACACATTTGTATGGAGGGATTACATGTGTATAAATTTATCTTTAGTGTATTTGATATCACACCTACAGGAAGCTGACCCCAGCCCTGAGAAAAGCTGTTTTCTTGGTGAAGAATAGTTTCAGGAAAGAATAGAAGGACAGTGTTTAAATGTGAAAACTGAAGGGCACAGTAAGACTTTTAAGATGTTATCTGCCTGGGATAGATGTATTAGCTTCCTGAAAAGAAAAGAGCACAGAGGAAATTTGCAGAAAAACTAATACTTTTGTGATCCTTGTTGTATTGTGAAGGACAGGATCGGTGCTTGTCCTAGTGAAACCTAGAGGAGTCTTCTCCCCTTATACCTAGCAAATTTCAGTGAATATGTGTGCTCATCACTGTTGCAAATTTTGTTTCAAGTCTTAACCAAAATTTTGTCTTACTCCTAAACAGTACACTTCTACTGTTAAGCATTGCTTTTAAATGGCTTGTAATTTTTTAAAAATTTCATTTCACAGTGAGTAAACAATTGATAGCTTTAATGCTGGTAGAAGAAGAGAAGAATCAATGTTTTCTCCCTATTTTTTAAACAAATAAATTAGGTTAGGAATCTGCTACTCACGGTTAAATGCCTTGTGTGAAGTCTCTCAGCTAGTAAGCAATGGGGCTGGGATTTATATGCCTTTACTGCCCATGTTTTTTTCCACTGATATGCCCAAGGCAACCGCATTTGTTGTTAAAGAAGTGATAATCTTTTCTAAGCCAAATTATCCTGGAACTAAGCACATTTTGATTGTATTATCACTATTTCTTTTTCTAAATAAAAGAAAATTAATTACAGTTTTCATTGCCCTACATTCTGACCTTCACTACTTACAGATTTTTTTTCTACCTTTTTTCTTTCCCTAAATAGGCTGTCAGAACACTATGACCAGGAGTTATTCCAAGGCTAGTCTTGTGGAAAATAAACAATCTGCATTCTACCTGGAGTGTAAGCTGCAGAAACAGAATTTAACAGTAATTCTGTGTAATAATAAGTCACCTGGGAGAAAATTAGGGGATTCAGGAACGGAATACTGTAACTATGATTATTACCAGACAGGGTCAGGGCTGTCTCTGTAGTTAACATGGAAAATAAAAGCTGGACTTTACCATATACTGGAAAGTGCAAACTGACATATCCATATATCTCATTACCCTTTGAATCCTTCTGTGATGACGAATGAGTGCCCGATTTTTTTCCACATTTAAGAATCAGTTCCCAGAACAGTTCAAAAGCTATTCAAGCCACAGTGATAACAAAAATAAATCATGTTTTATTCAATTTGATTTGAGCTCCTAGCATTCACTTATGTTTCCATCCAATATATATGTTTTTATCAGCTTTACTGAGATATAACTGACATACAATCTAGTACCCATACTTAAACTTACAACTTCGTAAGTTGTGTCATAAATATACACTAAAAATCACTACCACAATCAAGATAGTGAGCATGTCCAATGCTCTCAACGTTTCCTCACATCCGTTTTGTAATTCTATCCCCCAGGCAACCACTGATCCACTTTCTGTCATTACAGATAAATTTAAATATTCTAGAGTTTTAAAAAAATATATAAAATATTATATTATGTATATATAAATATATATGATATAATATATATGTAATTATAATGTATATATATAGTATATACTCTTTTTTGTTTGACTTCTCTCTATCAGCATAATTATTTTGATAGAGGATACCAAAGTATGATCCATAAAATGAACAAAGTGATAAACTGGACTTCATCATAATTAAAAATTTCTGTTCTTCAAAAAAACATCATTAAGAGAAAGAAAAGACAAGCCACAGGCTGGGAGAAAGCATTAATAAATCATATACCTTATTAAAAAACCTGCATCCAAAATATATAAAGAACTCTCAAAAGTCAATAAGAAAATGAACAATCCAATTATTAAAAGGAGCACATTATCTGAACAGAAACTTCAACAAGGAAAATAACATAGCAGCAAACTATGTTATGGATGCTCATCATCACGAACCACTAGGGAAACATAAATTATGCCCCAGCCACAAATCACTGCACGCATCTCAGAACGGCTAACGTTCAAACCACCACGAGTTAGTGAGGATGTGGAAGAACTGGAACTATCATCTTCTCCTGTTGAGAGTATAACATGGTATCCCCATTTTGAAGAACAATTTTGCAGTTTATTTGAAAAAGTTAAATATTTATCTCCCGTAGGATCCAGCAATTTCACTCCTTGGTATTTACTCTGGAAAGAAAGAGAAAGTACATGTCCATACAAAAACTTATACAAAATTGTATATATCAGCTTAATTTTTAACAGACAAAAAACTGGAAGTGACTCGAAGATCCCTCAACAGGTGAATAGATTAAAAGAATTATGGTATATCCATATAGTGGAATGCTACTTAGCAATATAAGTAATGGACTATTGATATACAACAGCATCAATAGGTGTCAGAAATAATTTTTTGTGGTAAAAAACACCAAGCTTATATAAGTGCAAATGAGGTAGAAATATTTTATTAAAATTTTCATATTTGGGCCCTCAAAAAATGTCAATCTTAATATGATTTCAACATGTATATACATAGTGAAAATCCCCACGTACTGCATCATTATACTCTCTGAAACAATGTATTAAGGTTGTCAATCCAAAACAATTTAAGCTATTTAAGTTGATGTTTAAGTTGATTTAAGTTGATGTTTCATATTGACCCTTATATCTCTTATAATCTCCTATACTTGTTAGATAGACAATATCCAAAACAATTTATTTATTTCATCATTCACCAGTAGGGGATATAGTAGGTAGGCAGTGTCATCTTGGTCATCCTTTTGACCTCTCCCAAAATGTCCACTTGGAAATCTCTACTTTATACTGAGGACAGCACATATGCAGTTAAGGTCATTTAAACCTAACAGGTGATGAAATTGTATAAATTCATAGTGATACTCAGGCTTGTGAATTGTATTGATATTTAGTTGCTGATAGTAAGAATGGTATTAGCTAAACATTCAACTCAGCTGACTTAAATTAAAAAGGGACTCTATTGGTATATATAATATAAACCCACAGGTAGAGTTGACTTAAGATATGGTCAGATTCAAGCGTTCAAACAATGTTTCTCTGTTACACTTTCTCTGGATTTCAAACTCTTTACAGTCAATGGCAAAGAAGATGTCAGTAACTCTAGGTAATTTTCTTTCAGCTTTACAACCATAACAGGGGAAAAAAAAAAAATATCCTTGACCAACAGTGACAAGAGATGTTTAATGGCTCTGATTGGCCTGACTTGACCCTTAATTAAGAATATTGGTCCGAATGATGTAGTATCTCATCAAATAGACCTGAGTTACTTGACATATCTGGAGCCACTAAATGGAAACGGTCTGCACTGAACCACTGGAAAATCAAGGAGCTGTTCAAAGAGAAAAAGGAATGGACAATGGGCAATCAAAAACGAAAATTGTCCACCTACAAATGGGCTGAATTCTACAGAGGGAAATCATTATTCTCTCTCTTGTAGTTCTGTCAGGAAGAGTAGTGTGAGCAATACGGTTACCAGCAATTTGACGGGTAAACCAAGGCAGATTGCTTCTACTGGAATATTGACTGTACTAAAAATTCATGATTTTCATATTAGTTCAGGTTTTACCTGAGAGTTTGATTTGTTCAGGATGCAACAAAAATCCAGTGGTCACGGTAGTGCATGCTATTAGTAGATGGTTAAAGCAGGGCATTGCTACCTGTGGTTCTCCCGTAGTTCCCAGGAAGGACTCAGTATGAACTAGACACCAAAGAAACAGAAAACCTCTGAGTGAGCACATACCTGTGTCTATTGGGAGAGGTGGGTGAGAGGTGAAGATGGATCAGGAAAACAAGTATAGATACGGGAGGAAATTTTCCATGGGATAATGATTTGTTTGCTTTACTTGGATAAAGAAAAATGTTTTTGCCCTACTCCTTATGTGTATGTTTAAATCTAAACATTAAGTATATTTTATTAAAAATATCAAGTGAGTTGCCCTGGTCACTGATACCCACCTGAAAGAAGTTTTCATTTATTTAAATTAACTTCCCAAATATGCATGCAGTAAGTATATCCTCAATCCTCTGAACATAACTTAGGAAGAAATAAATGGAGAGAAAGCCCTCACTTCTGATATCCTAGTACAGGAAGGAAAGACACACTAAAGAGAAGGATTGCTTCTGATGAACAGAATGAAAGACAAGGTAATGAAGATAAATGAGACTACTTTCATTTTATAGACAATTCTTAACCAGACTTTTGATTCCACAGTTTCTTAAGGATGGCCCTCCAGCTGACTGTGCCTAGAAAACTAAGGCCTTTTTTATATGAAGAAACAGATTTTAATATTAAATTGTGATATGTAAGAGCACCTTTTTTAGGCAGCCCAGGTTTATAACGCAGCAATAAACCTCCTAAAATGCCTGCTGGTCATGGTTCCCTTCTGAGAAAAGTGGCTGCATGATGTTTATGCCAAAATCTGCATTCCTTAAACCATGTGATCCATTCATTGTGACTAGGTTGATAAGCGCATGGTGGGTGTGTGTATAAAGCTACTCCAGCCACTTTTCTCAGTAAGGAGCAGTGATGGGTAGGTACTTTAAATCTTCCTGGATCGCTGATCAGGGCCAGAACACGAAGGGCTAGTCAATACTCCAAGATGAGCCAGAATTTCATTTCAACAAAATTCAAGGTTGCTTTCTCTTCGCATAACTATGTAACAAATGAGCAGAGCAAAGGGTCCATTAGATGAGAGGGCTAATGGGAGAGCCCTGCAGTTCCTCTGCGTCTTGTTTTCTCACAGAGGTGCACCAGGGTTCAGAGCCTCAGTGGAGGAGGAACAAGGCGAGGCCTCGGAGCTGTGGCCTTTACGACTTCAAGCTTCTGGTGGTCAACATTTAGGACTCTCAAGTCAAAATACATTATGAGCTTATTCTTTGCTGAGGCACAGACATGTCTCTGTGTTCTGTTCCCCTGGCCTAGTTCATGTTGAATCCTTCCTTGGAGCTACAGGAGGACCACAGGAAACTGTGCCCTTCTGCAACCATCTAGTAAAATCGTGGACTACTGTGACCTCTGGATCTTTGCTGCATCCTGACTGGCAGTCAGGTTTCACAGGATCTGAGGCTGTGGGAGCCGAAATGACTTTCTGTGCCTTCTACTTCCTTATACTCTCCAGCCTGCTATTATGTCACCTGTATTCTAGCCTGTGTTCTTTATGAAGGAACATGTTTGCCTCTTTTTTTCAAAAATTTCATTAGAAAATAAGTTACGAGTTAAAAATCTCATGTCTTGGGAGGGAGGGGCAAGATGGCGGAAGAGTAAGACGCGGAGATCACCTTCCTCCCCACAGATACATGAGAAATACATCTACACGTGGAACTGCTCCTACAGAACACCCACTGAACGCTGGCAGAAGACGTCAGACCTCCCAAAAGGCAAGAAAATCCCCACGTACCCGGGTAGGGCAAAAGAAAAAAGAAATAACAGAGACAAAAGAATAGGGACGGGACCTGCACCAGTGGGAGGGAGCTGTGAAGGAGGAAAGGTTTCCACACACTAGGAAGCCCCTTCGTGGGCAGAGACTGCGGGTGGCAGAGGGGGGAAGCTTCGGAGCCACGGAGGAGAGCGCAGCCACATTGGTGCGGAGGGCAAAGCGGAGATTCCCGCACAGAGGAGCGGCGCCGACCAGCACTCACCAGCCCGAGAGACTCGTCTGCTCAGCCGCCGGGGCGGGCGGGGCTGGGAGCTGGGGCTCGGGCTTCGGTGCTAGCCGGGAGGGAGTCCGGGAAAAAGACTGCAGCTGCCGAAGAGGCAAGAGACTTTTTCTTGCCTCTTTGTTTCGCGGCGCGCAAGGAGAGGGGATTCAGAGCGCCGCCTAAACGAGCTCCAGAGACGGGCGCCGGCCGCGGCTGTCAGCGTGGATCCCACAGCAACAGGAGCGCAGAGGGAAAAACGGAGAGATTCCCGCACAGAGGCTCGGCGCCGAGCAGCACTCACCAGCCCGAGAGGCTTGTCTGCTCACCCGCCGGGGCGGGCGGGGGCTGGGAGCTGAGGCGCGGGCTTCGGTCGGATCCCAGGGAGAGGACTGGGGTTGGCTGCGTGAACACAGCCTGAAGGGTCTAGCGCACCACAACTAGCTGGGAGGGTGCACGAGAAAAAGACTGCAGCTGCCGAAGAGGCAAGAGACTTTTTCTTGCCTCTTTGTTTCGCGGCGCGCGAGGAGAGGGGATTCAGAGCGCCACTTAAACGAACTCCAGAGACGGGCGCGAGCCGCGGCTATCAGCGCGGACCCCAGAGACGAGCATGAGACGCTAAGGCTGCTGCTGCCGCCACCAAAAAGCCTGTGGGCGAGCACAGGTCATTCTCCACACCGCCCCTCCCGGGAGCCTGTGCAGCCCGCCACGGCCAGGCTCCCGTAATCTGGGGACAACTTCCCCGGGAGAACGCACGGCGCGCCTCAGGCTGGTGCAACGTCACCCCGGCCTCTGCCGCTGCAGGCTCCCCCCGCCTCCTCCGTACCGCTCCCTCCCCCCGGCCTGAGTGAGCCAGAGCCCCCGAATCAGCTGCTCCTTTAACCCCGTTCTGTCTGGGTGGGGAACAGACGCCCTCAGGCGACCTACATGCAGAGGCGGGTCCAAATCCAAAGCTGAACCCCGGGAGCTGTACGAACAAAGAAGAGAAAGGGAAATCTCTCCCAGCAGCCTCAGAAGCAGCGGATTAAAGCTCCACAAACAACTTGATGCACCTACATCTGTTGAATACCTGAATAGACAACGAATCATCCCAAATTTAGGAGGTGGACTTTGGGAGCAGGATATATTAACTTTTCCCCTTTTCCTTTTTTTGTGAGTGTATATGTGTATGCTTCTGGGTGAGATTTTGTCTGTATAGCTTTGCTCTCACCGTTAGTCCTAGGGTTAGGTCCGTCCGTTTTTTTTTTTTTGCTTAAAAAAATTTTTTTTTTCCCTAATAAATGTTTTCTTAATAATTTTTTCCTTATTTTCTATCTTTAAAAAATTTTTTTAAATTTTTTTAGTAAGTTTTTTCATATTTTTTATATTAAAAAATTAAAAATTTTTTTTCTTAATAAATTTTCTCGTAATTTTTTTTCTTATTTTTAGTATAAAAAATTAATAAATCTATTTTTAAAAATTAAAAAAAAATTTTTTCTTAATAAATTTATTCTTAATAATTTTTTTTCTTATTTTTTATTATAATTGCTTTATTTTATTTTATTTTATCCTCTTTCTTTCTTTCTTTCTATTTTTTCTCCCTTTTATTCTGAGCCGTGTGGATGAAAGGCTCTTGGTGCTCCAGCCAAGCATCAGGGCTGTGCCTCTGAGGTGGGAGAGCCAACTTCAGGACACTGGTCCACAAGAGACCTCCCAGCTCCACGTAATACCAAACGGCGAAAATCTCTCAGAGATCTCCATCTCAACATCAAGACCCAGCTTCACTCAACGACCAGCAAGCTACAGTGCTGGACACCCTATGCCAAACAACTAGCAAGACAGGAACACAGCCCCATCCATTAACAGAGAGGCTGCCTAAAATCATAATAAGGCCACAGACACCCCAAAACACACCCCCAGACGTGGACGAGCCCACCAGAAAGACAACATCCAGCCTCATCCACCAGAACACAGGCACTAGTTCCCTCCACCAAGAAACCTACACAACCCACTGAACCAACCTTAGCCACTGGGGACAGATACCAAAAACAACGGGAACTACGAACCTGCAGCCTGTGAAAAGGAGACCCCAAACACAGTAAGATAAGCAAAATGAGAAGACAGAAAAACACACAGCAGATGAAGGAGCAGGGTCAAAACACACCAGACCTAACAAATGAAGAGGAAATAGGTAGTCTACCTGAAAAAGAATTCAGAATAATGATAGTAAGGATGATCCAAAATCTTGGAAATAGAATAGACAAAATGCAAGAAACATTTAACAAGGACGTAGAAGAACTAAAGAGGAACCAAGCAACGATGAAAAGCACAATAAATGAAATTAAAAATACTCTAGATGGGATCAATAGCAGAATAACTGAGGCAGAAGAACGGATAAGTGACCTGGAAGATAAAATGGTGGAAATAACTACTGCAGAGTAGAATAAAGAAAAAAGAATGAAAAGAACTGAGGACAGTCTCAGAGACCTCTGGGACAACATTAAACACACCAACATTCGAATTATAGGGGTCCCAGAAGAAGAAGAGAAAAAGAAAGGGACTGAGTAAATATTTGAAGAGATTATAGTTGAAAACTTCCCTAATATGGGAAAGGAAATAGTTAATCAAGTCCTGGAAGCACAGAGAGTCCCATACAGGATAAATCCAAGGAGAAACACACCAAGACACATACTAATCAAACTATCAAAAATTAAATATAAAGAAAACATATTAAAAGCAGCAAGGGAAAAACAACAAATAACACACAGGGCATCCCCATAAGGTTAACAGCTGATCTTTCAGCAGAAACTCTGCAAGCCAGAAGGGAGTGGCAGGATATACTTAAAGTGATGAAGGAGAAAAACCTACAACCAAGATTACTCTACCCAGCAAGGATCTCATTCAGATTTGATGGAGAAATTAAAACCTTCACAGACAAGCAAAAGCTGAGAGAGTTCAGCACCACCAAACCAGCTTTACAACAAATGCTAAAGGAACTTCTCTAGGCAAGAAACACAAGAGAAGGAAAACACCTACAATAACAAACCCAAAACATTTAAGAAAATGGGAATAGGAACATACATATCGATAATTACCTTAAATGTAAATGGATTAAATGCTCCCACCAAAAGACACAGACTGGCTGAATGGATACAAAAACAAGACCCATATATATGCTGTCTACAAGAGACCCACTTCAGACCTAGAGACACATACAGACTGAAAGTGAGGGGATGGAAAAAGATAGTCCATGCAAATGGAAATCCAAAGAAAGCTGGAGTAGCAATTCTCATATCAGACAAAATAGACGTTAAAATAAAGACTATTACAAGAGACAAAGAAGGACACTATATAATGATCAAGGGATCGATCCAAGAGGAAGGTATAACAATTGTAAATATTTATGCACCCAACATAGGAGCACCTCAATACATAAGGCAAATACTAACAGCCATAAAAGGGGAAATCGACAGTAACACAATCATAGTAGGGGACTTTAACACCCCACTTTCACCAATGGACAGATCATCCAAAATGAAAATAAATAAGGAAACACAAGCTTTAAATGATACATTAAACAAGATCGACTTAATTGGTATTTATAGGACGTTCCACCCAAAAACAACAGAATACACATTTTTCTCAAGTGCTCATGGAACATTCTCCAGGATAGATCATATCTTGGGTCACAAATCAAGCCTTGGTAAATTTAAAAAAATTGAAATCGTATCAAGTATCTTTTCCGACCACAACGCTATGAGACTAGATATCAATTACAGGAAAAGATCTGTAAAAAATACAAACACATGGAGGCTACACAATACACTACTTAATAACGAAGTGATCACTGAAGAAATCAAAGGGGACATCAAAAAATACCTAGAAACAAATGACAATGGAGACACGACGATCCAAAACCTATGGGATGCAGCAAAAGCAGTTCTAAGAGGGAAGTTTATAGCAATACAAGCCTACATCAAGAAACAGGAAACATCTCGAATAAACAACCTAACCTTGCACCTAAAGCAATCAGAGAAAGAAGAACAAAAAAACCCCAAAGCTAGCAGAAGGAAAGAAATCATAAAGATCAGATCAGAAATGAATGAAAAAGAAATGAAGGAAACAATAGCAAAAATCAATGAAACTAAAAGCTGGTTCTTTGAGAAGATAAACAAAATCGATAAACCATTAGCCAGACTCATCAAGAGAAAAAGGGAGAAGACTCAAATTAATAGAATTAGAAATGAAAAAGGAGAAGTAACCACTGACACTGCAGAAATACAAACGATCATGAGAGATTACTACAAGCAACTCTATGCCAATAAAATGGACAACCTGGAAGAAATGGACAGATTCTTAGAAATGCACAACCTGCCAAGACTGAACCAGGAAGAAATAGAAAATATGAACAGACCAATCACAAGCACTGAAATTGAAACTGTGATTAAAAATCTTCCAACACACAAAAGCCCAGGACCAGATGGCTTCACAGGCGAATTCTATCAAACATTTAGAGAAAAGCTAACACCTATCCTTCTCAAACTCTTCCAAAATATTGCAGAGGGAGGAACACTCCCCAACTCATTCTACGAGGCCACCATCACCCTGATACCAAAACCAGACAAAGATGTCACAAAGGAAGAAAACTACAGGCCAATATCACTGATGAACATAGATGCAAAAATCCTCAACAAAATACTAGCAAACAGAATCCAACAGCACATTAGAAGGATCATACACCATGATCAAGTGGGGTTTATTCCAGGAATGCAAGGATTCTTCAATATACGCAAATCAATCAACGTGATACATCATATTAACAAATTGAAGGAGAAAAACCATATGATCATCTCAATAGATGCAGAGAAAGCTTTCGACAAAATTCAACACCCATTTATGATAAAAGCCCTGCAGAAAGTAGGCATAGAGGGAACTTTCCTCAACATAATAAAGGCCATATATGACAAACCCACAGCCAACATTGTCCTCAATGGTGAAAAACTGAAACCATTTCCACTAAGATCAGGAACAAGACAAGGTTGCCCACTCTCACCACTATTATTCAACATAGTTTTGGAAGTGTTAGCCACAGCAATCAGAGAAGAAAAAGAAATAAAAGGAATCCAAATCGGAAAAGAAGAAGTAAAGCTGTCACTGTTTGCAGATGACATGATACTATACATAGAGAATCCAAAAGACGCTACCATAAAACTACTAGAGCTAATCAATGAATTCGGTAAAGTAGCAGGATACAAAATAAATGCACAGAAATCTCTTGCATTCCTATACACTAATGATGAAAAATCTGAAAGTGAAATTAAGAAAACACTCCCATTTACCATTGCAACAAAAAGAATAAAATATCTAGGAATAAACCTACCTAGGGAGACAAAAGACCTGTATGCAGAAAATTATAGGACACTGATGAAAGAAATTAAAGATGATACAAATAGATGGAGAGATATACCATGTTCTTGGATTGGAAGAATCAACATTGTGAAAATGACTCTGCTACCCAAAGCAATCTACAGATTCAATGCAATCCCTATCAAACTACCACTGGCATTTTTCACAGAACTAGAACAAAAAATTTCACAATTTGTATGGAAACACAAAAGACTCCGAATAGCCAAAGCAATCTTGAGAACGAAAAATGGAGCTGGAGGAATCAGGCTCCCTGACTTCAGACTATATTACAAAGCTACAGTAATCAAGACAGTTTGGTACTGGCACAAAAACAGAAATATAGATCAATGGAACAGGATAGAAAGCCCAGAGAGAAGCCCACGCACATATGGTCACCTTATCTTTGATAAAGGAGGCAAGAATATACAGTGGAGAAAAGACAGCCTCTTCAATAAGTGGTGCTGGGAAAATTGGACAGGTACATGTACAAGTATGAAATTAGAACACTCCCTGACACCATACACAAAAATAAACTCAAAATGGATTAAAGACTTAAGTGTAAGGCCAGACACTATCAAACTCTTAGAGGAAAACATAGGCAGAACACTCTGTGACATAAATCACAGCAAGATCCTTTTTGACCCAGGTCCTAGAGAAATGGAAATAAAAACACAAATAAACAAATGGGACCTAATGAAACTTAAAAGCTTTTGCACAGCAAAGGAAACCATAAACAAGACCAAAAGACAACCCTCAGAATGGGAGAAAATATTTGCAAATGAAGCAACTGACAAAGGATTAATCTCCAAGATTTACAAGCAGCTCATGCAGCTCAATATCAAAAAAACAAACAACCCAATCCAAAAATGGGCAGAAGACCTAAATAGACATTTCTCCAAAGAAGAGATACAGATTGCCAACAGACACATGAAAGAATGCTCAACATCATTAATCATTAGAGAAATGCAAACCAAAACTACAATGAGGTATCATCTCACACCGGTCAGAATGGCCATCATCAAAAAATCTAGAAACATTAAATGCTGGAGAGGGTGTGGAGAAAAGGGAACACTCTTGCACTGTTGGTGGGAATGTAAATTGATACAGCCACTATGGAGAACAGTATGGAGGTTCCTTAAAAAACTAAAAATAGAACTACCATACGACCCAGCAATCCCACTACTGGCCATATACCCTGAGAAAACCATAATTCAGAAAGAGTCATGTACCAAAATATTCATTGCAGCTCTGTTTACAATAGCCAGGACATGGAAGCAACCTAGGTGTCCATCATCGGATGAATGGATAAAGAAGATGTGGCACATATATACAATGGAATATTACTCAGCCATAAAAAGAAATGAAATGGAGGTGTTTGTAATGAGGTGGATGGAGTTAGAGTCTGTCATACAGAGTGAAGTAAGTCAGAAAGAGAAAAACAAATACAGTATGCTAACACATATATATGGAATCTAAGGAAAAAAAAAAAAGGTCATGAGGAACCTAGTGGCAAGATGGGAATAAAGACACAGACCTACTAGAGAATGGACTTGAGGATATGGGGAGGGGGAGGGGTGAGATGTGACAGGGTGAGAGAGTGTCATGGACATATATACACTACCAAATGTAAAATAGACAGCTAGTGGGAAGCAGCCGCATAGCACAGGGAGATCAGCTCGGTGCTTTGTGACCACCTAGAGGGGTGGGATAGGGAGGGTGGGAGGGAGGGAGATGCAAGAGGGAAGAGATATGGGAACATATGTATATGTATAACTGATTCACTTTGTTATAAAGCAGAAGCTAACACACTATTGTAAAGCAATTATACTTCAATAAAGATGTTTAAAAAAAAAAAAGAAAATAGGTTACTATGGAACTTATTTTTACTGAAAAACTTTCAGTAAATTTTTTAAACAGAAATTTAGAATCTAGCCATCTATAAAAACTAAACATCAAAATTTCTTAGTGAAACTGAATTTAGAGACTCACTTCTCGTATCACCATAGTGCTATCTGTAACACAGTATTACCAGTACAATCTTCTCACCTGGTAGCATGTAGGAAGCCTTAATTTAGAAAATTCCAGAATAAAATCAAATAAAATAGTAAAATACATATTTATTAGGTGCTTTCTACTGTTGTTTCTAGGCAAGCTAAACAGGATAAACTAATATTTTTAGTTGTCTGAAAGCACACTAAGCATTTCTACTCCTCTTTTAAATTCTTAGACACAAATTTCACTTCCTTGGAAGAACATAAAATGCAAATTTTGGCCTTTGTCCTTGTAACTTCTGATTTCTATCACCACCCACTCACTTTCTTTAAAATGGTCATCTTTCAGATTAGTCATACTTTAAAATATGTAGGTATATTACCTTAAATCTTGCTGATTGCAAATTATTGTTCTCTCAAATTTAGAGTCTGTCTTCTTTAGAAATTTGCCCATTTTATGGCTGTTCAGTTTTTTGAAGCTCCTGTAGTTGGGGCAGCAGTAACAAAACAATAGGTAGAAGCTTTGGTAGAGGCGCTTGCCAAGGAACCTGTGCTGACTTCTCAAGTACCGTGACAGCTTACACCAGCTTCAGGGACAGGTGCAGAAGCCAAAAGATGGGCTTTGTATTCTGGAAAAATTTCCTTTGTGAATATCATGTCGCTCATAATTGTGTTTGCTATAACATTAATTTGGCCTAATACAGATCTTCACAAAGCAAGCCTATGGGTCAGTTCTTTTGTAAACATTGAGTTTCCTGTATGAGTTACAGCCATTCACTTAATTATTTATTCCCAATATGGCTGTGATTTTTTTCATATTTATTGTTTCATATGAAAGAGATCTTTTTAAGTTTTAAAAAAAGTTCACTTACCCCAAAACAGATTTCAAATTGAATTGAAATATACTACAGTTAAATAAAAGACATACATAGATGCATTTAAATATTTTAATAATATAAATAAAATTATTTCGTTTGAAGGCAAACATTAAAGAATGGCAAATGGGCCATTACCATATTTCCACTAAAGCGTAAGAATGTGTCACCCAAAAAATTGACATAGTTGCTTAAAATTATTCTAAACAGCCCTTATCAAATATTCTAGGCATTACTGAAAATGCCTGTCACTGGAAATATGAGGCCCGTTCATAGACTGTATATGACTTACTGTCTGAATATGTGACTCTCCAAATTGCCACCAAATTGCCATCCTGTCAACATGTAAAAGGATGGATCATTTTATCTCCTGAGTGATGAAGTTTCAACTCCACAAAGCACAGGCCATCAGTCCTTTGAGGTGATCATGATGCCTCACACCCGACAGCTTGCCCTGACAGCTTTCACATACTCCTGAAATCAAATTGTTTCTGCTTCTATTACAAGGCAGGTGTGTGAAAACTAGAGGAAGAAGAGGGTAAACAGAAAAGAAAATTGTCTTCATGTTCTGAGTAATTACAAAAAGCTGTTTCCAGGGAAAAGTGTAGGTATTGATTTTGCCTCTCCTAGTGATGTACAAAGAGAGACACAAAGCACCCATACGCGTCCGAGGTTTGCCAGGAAAAGGAATATCAGGATAAGCAGATGGCAGTACCATTGCCATATGGCTACTCAGGAATAAGCCCATGTTATGGCACTTTGCCATAAGATAAAGCTAGAAATATTTTCATGCTATTATTTTAAACAGCACAAAGAATTAATACATGGTTTGTTGGCATGAAAAATCATTAGAAAAATATGACAGGAGTACTCTATTACATGTACTTCCACTAACTGACACTTTGACTTAAAAACAAACTTAAAAGGATCAAACTGATGAGGTTTCCTATGTTTTGGATAAAAAATTATATGGATAACACTGCAGATTTTTTTAAACATCAAACCCAAAATCCTAGTCATAGAAGTTAAAATATTTTTAAAGGCTTATATTATAACTAAGGCTTAGATCCAGAATTTTTGGTGTCTACAATAATACACAAGCAAAATAACACTGGGAACATTACCAATTCTCATGTCAACTTGATGTAAAATGACAATTACTGAATTTTTTATTTAAAATTTGTTTCCAGTTTTATTGAGTTATAATTGACATATAACGTTGTATTAATTTAAGGTGTACAACACGATGATTTGGTATATGTATATACTGCAAAATGATCACCACAATAAGTTTAGTTAACCTCTGTCGCTCCACATAATTACCCTTTTTTCTTATTAAAATGTCAATTTAAAGCAGAGAGTGGTATAGTGGAAAGAGCGCCGGGTTTAGAAACTGAAGAAAAAGGTCCAAGACCTGGTAAGCCAAGTACAGGCCATGACAGTGTTCAGAAGTTAATCCCTGCAAGTTTCAGTTTCCTTCTCTGAGAAGTGTTTATATGTGATGTCGTTAGGGAAAAGCATGCAGTGAAGAACAGAGTAACTCGGGGGGCCACACAGAACTCTATTCAAATTCACCTCCTCCCATTATTAGCTTTGCTGTTACCTTTTCTTGAAAGCAGCTACGACTTTAAACTCAACTTGCCTGCCTGAAAGAGGAGGCTAACAGCAGGAATCACAGGGCTGTGGTGAGAAGTGAATGAGTAATTCCAGATAACTCGGGGTTAGGAGACTAAGGAATGAGCAAGGGGGAATCTGCAGACAGCAGCGCTCTCTCAGGCGCATGGGTTAGGAGCGACTGAAGAGAAGGGAGTGGGTCCGCTACCCCACTGGCACCATTTATTCTGCCTGAGAACACTTTGTTCCGTTCTGGAACTTTCTCTGGCCTAGAGGTAGATCCCTGGCTACAAGGTTACACTGGAACCACTTATTTCAGATGGACTAACAGCGTCCCTGTTCTGGCTTCCCTGGGGAAAATCAGGTGGCCCGACTTGCACGAGATCCTCACAAGTCTTAACAGCCCATTAAAAAGAGCAGCTCATATGCCATTTGGCCTAAAGCTTGCGGCATGACCCAATAACACAAGCATCCACAGCACCAGGCTGTTCAAAGAAAGCCTTGGTGGCGGTGAGCAGAGAAGTCTCCCACTAACCCAGCGGTCCCCAACCGTTCTGGCACCAGGGGCCGGTTTCGGGGAAGGCAGTTCTTCCACGGACTGGGTGGGGATGGCCCAGGCCGTGACGCCAGCGATGGGGAGCGATGGGGAGCGATGGGGAGCGATGGGGAGAGGCAGACGAAGCTGCATTCGCTCTCCCGCCGCTCACCTCCCGCTGTGCGGCCCGGTTCCTAACAGGCCGCGGACCGGCATCCTTCAGCTGCCTGAGGGTTGGGGACCCCTGCTCCCACCCTCTCTTCTCCAATGTGACTCCCCTAATCCAATCTTCTAATTATGATATCATTATTTTTTATTGTTTTCTCTTTCCCTTTTAATGATTCTGAAAATTTAACTAAAACACTTTTCTTTGTGTATCTGAAAACTATTCAGTGACAACATGAGATCACTGTATTGTTTGTAACATCCTTTTCTCACGTGGTTCTCATTTCATCTGTCAATCAATCCCGTGAGGGTGGCAGTATGACCCCCTCCTCCCCCTAAACACATAAACCCAGACACATGATACACAGACAAGACATGTTTACGCTTTTACAAGATATGATCAACAACTAATTAGTAAGCAATAGAATGACAAGAAATAACAAATTATCTAATAATATACATGTCTTTCCATAATAGTTATAAAGGCTGATATTAGCTTGCTTACTTTTCTAGATATTTGCATTAAGTCATCAAGTGTAGGAAAAATTTCCACATTATTCTTCCAAGTTTTATTCAAAGGCTACGGATACACAATTATACAAATCATATTGAAGTGTAACTTCCTCCCCTTTAATGCTGTTTCCAAGTATTTGGTAATAATAACAGATAGGAATAATAAACTGATAAAAATTTTCATTTATAAAGCATTGTATGTGGAAATAAACTCCCCAGAGAGAAGATAGCTGTGAATGGTCAGGAAGGTCAGGAGTAACTCCTCACAGAAAAATGAAAGAAAGAATGAATGAATAAATAAATAACTGAGATGAAGCTTAGAAATAATTATCCAAACAACTCTTTTTAAAAGCGGGGTCTGTGATGTTTGACAAACTATGGTGGGTGCTAAAAAGTACACAGATATAGTATACTTTCTCTGACCTCAGGAATGAATTTTAAAAAGAGAACAAGAAAAGAAACCAGCAGTGATTGCTGTGGTAGATTACAAACTGATGGCACTTTGCTGAGGTTAAAAGTGCCCCGAACTAGGAGTCTGAAGACCAGAGTCAGCCAGACAACAGCTGGATGACCTACAACCCAACAACTCCCAGGCTTTCACTTATTAGTAAAATGAGACTAATAGCAGTGGCTTCGCCTCTGACACAGGATTTCATGTGCATATCAAATAAAATATTCTATATGAAAATATTTTGAAAATGTTAATATAGTTTATTTAGATATATAGATTATTTTTAGCCACCTCCTTGATGATTCACAGGGAATATGAGAAACTGAAATGAATTAATCAGGGTTATCATTTTCAAAACAGGAAAAATAGAAATTCTTCTTTTAGACCCAAAAAGCGTTACAGGAAAGCCGCCCTAGGGTACATACACTGATGTAGCAGCTAGGAGGAGAGGCTAGCAGAAGTCTGATCCCCAGGTCAGATCAGCAGGAAAGACGGGCACATTTTGTAGTTGAGAAATGTATATGCATTTTAAGTATAAAGAGGACTGAAATGCATGAAAATAAAATCATCTTTAGAAGGACACTAAATGGTATTTGAGAGATTATATATTTTTATCGAGTTATTCTATCAAAGTAACATGTTACATGTGGGATTTAATTGAAAGTTACTCTGTTAATTAAAATAATGCTATTTGCTGAAACAGATAACCCCCAAATCTCAGTGATTAACATAATAAAAGTCTCTCTCTTGCTCAGGTAAGGTCCTATCCAGCATGTGCTGGGGGAGGTCACTGGGACACGTGAAGGAGGCATTTCTTCAAGCCTGTCCACTCGGAGACCCAAGCTGACACGGAGCTGCCATCTTCACATATCAGTGGTTTCCACGTGACTCTGAGTGCTAGCACCAGTCAAGTTACAGGAAAAAATAAGTAGACGACTGCACGGAATTTTTTTATCTTACTATTTTATTTTACTTTATTATATTTTATTTTGTATGCATGTGTGGGAGAAGGTGTTTTAGCTAAAAGTGGAATATGCCACCTACTCATAATTTATTTGCCAGATATTTGCCAGAATTTAGACATAAGGACATATGAAAAAAAGAATGAAAAATAAGATGTAGTTGTGTGTCCAAAAAATAAGGACATGAAAACTTCCAGCCATTTTCTGTCATACTCTGCCCTTCTGTTCACCAAGTAGCTGTTTATCTTTTTTTGTGCTAACACATATCACACTCACCCCCTCTCCCAAACCCCATTTAGCCACTGGCTCAAATATACATGTTGCTCTTTGAGCTAAGGGGATCTGTAAATGAAAAAGACAATTTATCTAAAAACAAATATATAACAGAGAAGATGCATCATAACCACAACGACAACTCTAATTCACAAAAGAAACAAACAGGAGAGACACAGCTCTTAATGGCATAGGTCAGGCAGGGTGCAGCCTGCAGCATCACACTTGGGAAAATGGCAGTGCCTTGACTAGACCATGGATCTGCTTTCAGTGACCTCCTTGTCCTGGCTCCACCAGCTGGAAGGATTTTACTTATTCATCAACTTCGGTGGCCACGACAAAGGTGAGGTTGAGAAGGACGCCTCCTTGGAGGCTATCATTTTTGCAGCCAACTTCCTATTGGTAACCTTTTTGGACCAGAATAGTCTAATTGTCAAAGGTTTTCTTTTTTAGTTTAGAATTGCAGCTTCTTTGACAATAACATCCCCTCAAAAATGCAATATTTGTTTAGTCAGTTCCAGATGCCTCCCATAGTCTCTTGTTTTCTTACTTAATGGTTTCCTTGTCTCCATTCTTGCTCAGTTTAACAGAGGTGACCTTGAAGCTGATGGCATTAGTCTTAGCTTTTTTTCAAAACTGGGTCAAAAAGGGTTTCGATATCCAAAATATTTTAAAATTTTATTCTTAGTATTTGGGAATCTAGAAGCTAATCTACTGTGGACTCAAATGTTTGCACCTTCTCTATTCACTTTCATTTCTGCTTGCAAATAAGGCAGTTATAACTTGAGGCCATTTCATTCTTTTAATACTTTGCTAAATGCAGTTAGTAGCGACCAACATACATTACTAAGTTCTGTTTTCCAATCGCTTCTGTTAGAGCTGGAGGCTTAGTAGGCATGTAGTCTGCCTCATAAGTTATCACAGATGCCATTTTGAACATTTGTTTCCTCACTACATAATAAAGATCTCCTTTTTTCCAATCTGTTTATCAATATCCTAGGAGTTCACTGCCTGACCAACAATGAGACATGTTTAAGGAATTTTAATTTAGTATCCTGCTTCTATAATAACGTTTGTATTAACTAAATAATGCTAGCTGTTGTAACAAGAAAAGTTTATATCTTGCCCAAGTAAAATGTGACAAGAATGGAGAGGCAACGGGCTCCACATATTCTAGAATAGGCTGTTGTATTAGAAGGAGGAGAAGAAGAAGAAGAGGAAGGAGAAGAAGGAGATATCAATTTCAAAATTCTCAAACTTACCCTGGGATTTGAGATGAATCAAATCCTAGCAGATGAATAAAGAGAAAGAGAGAAGAGGATCGTATAGGAAATATTTAGTTGGCCATGACTAGAGGTGTTATACATAACTCCTACAACTCTGATTGAAATAAATCACATGGGCTGATACAGCAATTTGGGCCAGGATAGGCTAGGATTATGTTCAACAGAAAAAAAAAAAAAGGGCTTTCTGAACAACTTCCCAGTCTCTGCCAGGAACTGAGGTGTTAGGTTTTCAACAAATTCTACTGACTTCAGTACATTCATTGATTCAACTATTTGATCATTTAACATTTTGAGTAGTTATTACTGTCTAGGCAACATGACTACTTGAACTTGAAGACTGAAGAATATCTATTTTAAGATAAATAAAAATATAAAAAATACTATTTGTTAACCAGGTGAACTTTTTATTTGTGGGCAGGATGATGGGGACAGAAGGAGCAGAGTAAGACAAATTCTGGTGGTGAGTTCGGGGTAAGTCTTGAAGGAAAGTTGGAAAGAACCAGGCAAAAGAAGGACAAATATTTCAGGCAAAGGGAGTATAATATGCAAAGACTCAAGACAGTATATATAATGTTTCTTTGAAAACATAAACTGTAGTCCAATAGCCTGGAATATAGGGTGCATGAGGAAATACACTGAGTGATGATGCTAGAGAGAAGCTGGGATCAAGTAATACAAGGGCTTTAATGGGGTGACATAATAATAATATATATATCCACATAATGTAAATAAATAAGTTTTTTATACATATACGTGTAAATGTATTTATGTAAATGCATTTGTTTATTTATTTATTTATATATTTATTTATTTAGTATCTACCAAGATGCCCCACTCAGCAAAGGTGGTCTGGGTTAAAATTTGAGTTGTGTGCTAAAACAAAGAAAAACTAGGCTTATAAAGTCCCAGGGGTATATATTAGGGATGTATATTGGAAGTCCTCAGTTCTATAGGAGAAGATTTTGTGAAGTTTCAAGACCATTCCAGAGACTTACAGTCTTCTTGGCACTTATAACTGAATCCTGTACACATTGAATAATCTCATAATTTTCAACAAATCCAGGTTTTAGGTGATAGAGAAAGAGTAAGTTTAAAAAAATGACATTTGTCCACAATTACATGCCCATGATTTGCCCATGATTACAACGGCTGAGACATCACAGGCTCTGCCTGATTCTCAGGTGGTTATGTTAAAATACCTTACTCCAGTCTTCATTTTCCTCAACTACAGTTCACAGTTGATTGCAAAACTGAAAATGGAGAACTAAAGAAAAAAATAGAGGTTGAAATCAATAGAAGTGCTCAGGGTAGATTAGGGCTGTCATAGGTCTATAATCCTTTCATTTAAAAAAATGAGAATCTCGCATGGGGCATATTGAAAGGAAAGGTTTTAGAGGTAAAAGTGAGAGATGGAGTCTAGATACTTCTACTGAATAGTCATGAAGCCTGGAAAATAAGTTCAATTTGACTATGCAAATATTACAGGAGGTATTTGGTTTGATTTAGGAAAGAGTTTAATGCCAAGGCATTCCTTTTGTGACAAAAAAGTCCCTATCTCTTTTGAATTCCATAAGAATCTTTAAGTTTTTCATTATTATACTAATATCTATATTACCTATAGTAGTACACCATGTTATTTTTAATAGAGCCATTGAAGCTGAAGCACTTTGTAGGATGGCAAATATGTTGGCCTTGTTATAATTATAGAGGATGATGAATTTCCTTATCAAACCAACTCTAAAACTGAAATGGAGGGAAAACACTCATCTCTAAATTTCTTACATTTTTTTGGAGAAATATTTAATACAAAAAAAAGGGAAAGTGTGTATATGCATAAGTATGTTAGATAGATCTCTGTCTATCTGTCTCTCTATCTACGCAACTTTTTCCACATGCTAGCATTTTGGTGGTGGTGGTTAGTTGGTTTGGTGGTTTGTTCCCTCAGCGACAAATCTTGGGCTGATGTGCATTTTAAAATATTTGATGTGTTGGCTGAACTGAACATTTAACCCAAAGCTTATAAGAAAACATGTACTATTTTTTGTGTCTGCTGGATAAATGTCACCAAGTATCATATGAATCCTAGTTCACCTTTGGAAATACAGTGTAGTTGCTTTTGGAATTATGAACATCAAGGCATCAAGCAAGATACATGTATTTTGAGCAAGTCTCCATAATATGGAACTAACTTTGGGACTGGCTGCTCTTTGATAGGATTTATGGAACAAAAAATAAGAAAAGTTCAAAAAGACCAAGCTGGAAGACGAAAGAAAGAAGTTTGAAAGAATTTTCCATGAAGGAAGTACTGTAAAGACAAAAGAATTAGTCTTCCCCAAGAACAGCGTCTACAGAGAGAGGATGTATGTAAATGGCTGCCATCGACTTTCCAGGAGGCCTCTGGGGAACGTACCAAATGCAAAGAGGCCAGAGAAGAAAACGGGGAAAGAAGTTGGTATATTATCTACTCCTTCTTACAAAGTAAATAAAGGGAGGCCAGGTAAGATATGGAAGTAAGTTCATGCAGAATTTTAAAGATTGGAAACTTGTAAGTGGACTGCAATTTATTAAGTCCACTTTACCTTGACCAGATTCGGGACCTTGCCTGGAGTTACCAGGCAGCAGCATTTTCTTTCCCAATCTGTGTATAATAGTAGAAGAATTATATCAGCTCTGAGTGATGCACAAAAAGGAATTTAATGTGAACAATAACAGGTTCAGGCTATTTTATTCCTGAAGTCATTCAGTTTCTTTTCTCTGACCCTACAAAAAACAACAACAGAAATTCACCACATTTGCAACTGATTCAACATTGTCTGAATTAGGCACTACATACTGAAACCTTGTTAAAATTCTCTCAACATGCTCTAGAACATTCATAATTTCTTTTAAAAAAGAGAATGATGATCAATCTTGAGTCATATTATCGGGAAGTGATCTCTTAAAACATGATTTTTCAAGAGTTTAAAGGTGGCTATGTATAATTTATAATGTCATGTCTCTGTTCCCACACACTCTCTTGACTATTTTAATTAATTTTATAGCAAATTTTATTCTTCTGGTTTTTAATAAAGTAATTTCAATCAGAAGGTTCTGAGGGTAAAGTTTCTTTAAAGTTAAAATATTCTATAAAATAACATGTAAAATCCTATATTTTATCATATTATTAGAATACTAATAAAACGTATTTCTATTACATTGTAGTTCAGATAACTGAACTACGGTTTTTTGTAACATCCCTTGATGCCTTCCTTTTCTATTGGGTATTTCTGTAGCATTTTAGAGATATAACCTCTTTAACCCTGAATATAGAAATCTACTTGTGAGAAAGAATAATAATCATACCAATAAATTATTGGTTTACCATTACTAGTTACATCACCTAATTTTAATAATGTTTATGCTTCTTACAGTTGAGCTGCATTAAATTTCTTGAATGCTTTTAGATACAGGCAACATATAAATCATGCATCTTTAATGAGATGAATTATAGGTATAGAGTGTCTTGTGATCCCTTTTAAGTCTATTACTGTGTTTAGGGTACATAGTTATCACAAGGAATCAGTCAGAGAAAAGAATAAAAGGTGCAAAACAAATGTTTATATTTCATCCATTTCCCCTTCTTAATAGAGGAAAATTACTTGTTTTGAACTATTGGCCTTAGGCTTCCTCTAATAGTCTCAGAACCCAGAATGTCTGTAGAGGGTGGAGAGGTGAACAAGTAAGGTGGAGTGAAAAATAACGTGACATGTTCAGGCAATTTGCTTCCTGAGACTAGAACACAAAAGCAAGTAAGATGCTTATGTACTGCTCTGATTTATTTCACTAAATGGCTATCACTACCCACGGTGGTCATGGGCTGATTATTGCCGAAATCTATGGAAATAGATAAGAAGTTTGAAGGACAATCAAAACTTCTGTCCACCTTTTATTCTTATAAAGATTATCCCAACATAAATGGCAACAGCTGCTGTTTCTCATTTCCTCTCATTATTCTTAATCTTTCCCTTATATTCAATACGTTTTTTTTAAAAATCCTCCCCTCTTTTGGTTATTGCCATAGATGGGGTGGTTGCTTATACATACCTCTACAAAAGTCAGAACATACACATCGTTTTGCTACAATTCTATACTCCTGAATACAGCTCATTAGTGGTTTTATAATGCCTTTTAGCTTTTCAATTAATTGATGCTTAATGGTTTTGATACTTTATCTATAAATAAATACAGGAAATACGGGAAGAATAAAATAACAAGTTCCTTGGGATCAAAGACTCCATTCCGATACTGCAAGTGTAACCAATAAAATCTTGTGAGATAAGAAAGATCTCCGAATTTTAGGGATTATCTGAGAAAAGAGAATTTTAAGTGAGGAACTATAATAGAAAATTTCCATTTCACTGTCTGATGAGAATACCCAAGAAGGTTATGTTGCAACTACATATGAGAGGTGGCCCTTGATAATCCCTTTCCTTATGATTTCTGTGCTTTTTAAGCACCTGAAAAAGAAGTCTAACTTTTCCTGATGAACTTAGAAGCTAGTAATAATTGAAGTGTGTTTCATCATCCCCTGAATCAAGGAGTAGCACATTAGAGAAATGCACCATAATGTCACTACCTCAGAGTAGATAAAATATGTAGCCAAATACACCAGGGAAATCAGAGTTTGCACCCAGCAAATTAGAATGACTCACTTGTATGGGCCAGTATGAGACATCTTCCTTCCAAAGTGATGAGAAAATCAGTGGCTGATGCCAGCCCAGAACCCCCTTATTCAGATATATGATGAATCTCTGGTCCATTCTAATGCCCACCGCTGGCATGTGCCCAATTCCCTAAGTACATTCTTGTGGAGGCTACTTTAGTAGGTCCATGCTTCTCTGCAGGACATTAATGACAAGAATAGCAGGTAATACTAAAACGAAGTTCCTAAATTGACTATCATTAATTTATATATCCTGAGAAGACTATTTAATTGAAAGCTCAAGTGTCTAGATTAAATTATCTGCCACTAGGCAAAATCAAAGTTAAAAATTAAAGTCAGTTCTAGAAATACAGTTTTGAAATTACATATCTGAATGTGTTTAACTCAAGAACATTTGGAATATTATAGTCATTACATATAGAATACTATCCCAGTCAAGTTGGCTTAAGTAATGGAGTAAATTTTTATTTTTTACTTTTTTTCACAAGGAAGAATTAGTAGATGCCACATCATTTAGGAACTGGAAATTAAGTACAGACAGATCACACTGGGACTTATTCTTAAGCGGTAAGAACCAAGTCTATATTATCTCCAACAGAGCTATGGAGTCTCTCAATACAGCATTTCCTTCTGTGTTTGATTCATTTTCCTCTCTAAACAAATGGGCACTATCTGATCTCAACTCCAGTTGGTCATGTGTCATTATGGCTTCTCCAAAAGGCACTGTTACTTATAACCTTAAAAAAATCACATACGCTATTTGGCTTCTGATACGTAACCAATCAAATCTGTCAACGTGCTCATTCCAAATACTTTGCCCCAACATGGGTCAGTCATCCACCATGACTCCATCGGCTGTGACCATGTAAATTAATCCATTAGGCGCACCTATGGTCCCCGTATCCACCCTTTCTGAGGGGCTGTGATTGAGTGTAGATTACCTTGGGAGGCATCACAGGATAGTCGTAATTATTATCACAAGATAAAGTACTTGAAAATACTCGCTTTATCATTCTAAAAACGATTTAAACAATTTTCAATAGTTAATCCATTCAACATGTACATTCATGATAAATTGATAAAATTTGCTTTCAGAATTGACTGCCTTCATGCTAAATTTGTCTTTTTTAAACAAATGAAAAATCATTTGCATGACTTTCACAGACAAAAGTTCATGATTAATGAATGCACAGGATTAATTTTAACAAAACTTAAAAACAATAGTCATTAGCTTCCAGAGTTTAAGGATGAGTCTTTTCCCTAATTCATTAAAAACCACCCACAAATCTTTACTTCCATACATACTGGAAGATTTCAAAACTCAGTAATTGTATACCAGAATTTGGAAATTGGTATTCATATCACATGGGAGCAGTGTTGAAGCTTAAATCACATTCTTTCCTCAGGTGACATCTTATAACATTGAATGATGGTATAATTTTCCTATCAGGGTTTCTTCAGTCTTAGGACTCTGACTTTTTCCTCTTGGTTTAAATGACACAATTACAGCAAGGACAAATTTAGTGTTTTGCTCTTTTGGTAACATGCTCCCTAAATAAGAACATCTGTTTTACAGTCACTTCCTGTTTATAGGGTAAGCTATTGTAGTTACATTTCAAAATGTCAAACTCAATCAAAAATACTGATCTGTTTCAGTGTGCAAGTGAAATGGCTATGTGTACAAGGCGTCATTATAACCTAGTGGCAAGAATAGTCTGCTGGGAAAAGGGAGGACTGTTTTCTACTCCCAGCTCTCTCATGAATTACTGGTCTTGTCTACAAAAGGGATAAAAAGGTATTCCAAGGACAAACGGGCTAATGCACGCAGGCAAGAACCTGCTGTATGAATGGGAGGATCTGATTGCTCTGACAAGGTATTTACATGCTCCCTGAAGGTCATACATAGCTACATACATACCTTTAAACACAGCTGGATTTCCTACTGTGTCTTAGTGTGTTCATGACACACATGACATTAGCTAGACATAAACAGGGATTGACTCAGTAGAATAGAGCAGATTCTAAATCTATATATCTATATATATCTTTAAGGGAGCAATATTTCAGTGGATCTCTTCACTGGAGGTGTAAGAGTCAGCTTGAGGGTGTCACGTTCAGGTAGGCTCAGAAATGCGTAGGGGGCATACAAAACGACAACAAAAAAGTCTGACACCTATACGTTTTCTCTGAGGATATAAAATGCCTCTTCACATTTACAGCAGTAGGAAGCTACAACTAAGAGGCTATGTATTTTTCCTTTTATTATTGTTCATAATCAATGATTCCAGAACTTCTTTGACAGTTATTGTAGGGCAATTTAATCATGTATGTTTTAGCTGTTAGATGACCAAAACATGTCAGTTGGCTCAGTCCGAACAAACTGTACTGCCAGATGTGTAATCACAACCACAGTGTGTGTATTACAGTCAGCAGCAGCCTGCGTGAGCCTTGCTTGACTAGCAGCTGTGAACCACAAATGCATACATATTTTGAGTGAAATTTGAGTTAAATGACTACTTAGAAGTATGGCTAAAACCTCTTTATTTCTCAGGTTTTAAATAGGAGAGATTTAGGAAAGCAAAATAAAACAAAAACAGGAATCAAAACAAAACAAAAACAAACATGTAAAAAACCAAGAAATAATGGAAAGTTTTCCTCAAAAGAATTCAGGAAATGGAAATTGACAAATAATATTTTCCTGTCCATTAGCTTTTCCTCATTCCTATCTAGTCGCTATTGAGGATAATCAAGAGATTTCAAGTTGATATAAAAGTTGATATAAAGGACATTAAACCTAAATTCCAGGAAGAATTTGATGGAGAGTCAGGAATCCTTATTTATGATCCAGTCTCAAATTAGACGATAACCTCAAACTTTGCAGGTAGCACCCATCCCCTTTGTCCTTGACATTCTCCTGTATTTACCTCTTTAGCGGACCCTACCAGGTAGAGACAGCTTTCCCCTTGTTCTTCACAGAGGTCACTCCAGAAAATTACCTTAAACTCGCCTTGAGGACAGCCTCTTCCCATGTATTCCCCCGTTATGATAAAGTGGACAGAGGAAAGTACTTTAGAATCACTAAAGTTAGTGCTTTTTTGTTTGTTTTGTTTTACTGTGCGTGAGGTAAAGTCTCCCATTATTTAGTGTAATGAGAAATTTCTGTGTCTTGGGTATTAAGGAAGATTGGTTTCCTTTGAGAGCAAGTACAGGATAAGGGAGGAATTCCTAGTTCAATTAAAGACCCTATGTGATTAAGGATTATTGCAGTGAAGTTTGCTTAGATGTGGTGATACAGGGTTAGCAGTCATCCTTAGAGAGTTGGAGAGGGGAAATGGGGGAGGAAAGATTTACTCAAACCCTGTATTTCAAATTTTTAAAGGGGACCAAAAAAACTATTTATTTATAAGAGAAAATCTCCTACAAGAAAGGAAACATGAACCTGGGTAAACTGTCAACTTCTGTGTCCTGCTGTTGCTTGGAGAAGCGATAGTAATGAACAAGGCCAGGGCTGCTGGCGGAGGCGAGAGCCCCCGTGAGGCAGGGGTGCAGCCCGGCTCCATCACTGTGTTCTTACGGGACATGTCAGGCCCACCTGACAGCCCCTCCCTGCCACCCTGTTATTGCCCCTACCATCTCCCAATTTCCTCCCTACGGAAACAACGATCTCCAACTTGCCCAAAATAAAAGAGAAGATAACCCATGCTGCAGACTTCCTTCACATTCAGGGAATGATGGGATACAGTAACACGCCAAGATGCAGGCTGAACTACATAAGCTTTGCAGGTTCCGGTGCACAAAATGGAGAGAGGGGGCCGGGACGGCTGCTGGTACCAGTATTTAGGGTAGGGCGGTGTATCTCAAATGTTACTGTGCGTACAAACTGCCTGGACATCTTGGTAAAATGTAGATTAGGACTCAGGAGATGTGGGTGGAGCCTGAGATTCTGCTTTTCTAAAAGAAAAAACTCCCAGGTGACAATACTTCTGGTCCTTTTGAAATAGCACTTAAAACACTGACAAGCTTAAACTTGGTTTTGTCCCCTTAAACAGGTTGTTGATTAATCAAAGCCTTGCATTATTTTGCAGAGACAGCCCTGCTCATGTGTAAGAGGGGAACCCACGTCTCCTGGATGACCCACCAAACCAAGAATCTTCAGTCTACAGAACTTAAAGAATAGAGATGTTGCCACCTGAGCCCTTTAGGAAGCAACAAGTCCTTCAATAAGGAAAATCTGGCTTCCAGCAGAAGCCAGATGAACTGATTCAAGACTAGCCCATCAGCTTCCAAGTGTGAAATTCCCCTAAACCCTTAAATTTAGCCCCAACCCTGAATCAAGGAGATAGATTTGAGAGCCTTGTCTTCTGTCTCCTTGGTTGTCGACCTCAGAATAAAGCTCTTTTCTCAGAAGTTGCTGCCATGGCCTTGGCTGCTATGCATGTCTGGCAGTGAGCCCTTGCTTGGTAACACATTCAGTAAAAGAGCCTAGGGGAAAATACCTCTGTACTAATTGCTGGGGAATTTAGAGAGGTACCCTGATAAGATTACTCTTCATTACATGACTTAAAACCATAATTGGTAGGTTTATTATATTTTAAATCCAATTATTTAAAGAATTAGAAAGACAAAACAGAGCAGAACAACAAAAATCCTCTGCATTAGACAGTGGATTTTGGCTCTCTGAAACTCAATGTCCCACTTTTATGCAAAAATACTTTTTTATACTCCATTTCCTATTAAGAAATAAAATTTATAGAAAAATGTATATATACACATAGTTTTTAAAAAATCAATGTAATTATAATATAAAGAAAAATAAAAGGAATTTATCATAAAATGAGAATTTTAATATGTAAGTCTGTAGGCACAATTACCTATTAGACCTAATGAAATAGTCAAATGCTTTCACTTACAGGAAGAATTACTATTGTTGTGGCAGCTACTATCCAGACTCATACAGTGTGTTTTGTTACAAACAGAAGCAGCAGCATTGCTGTTGTTGATGATGTAATTTTTCTGAAATGACACAATCTTTGGTAAAGTCTGAACAAAGTACAATCTTTCTTCCATTTGTCAGGTATTCGCATTCCTGGGAAATTCAGAGTACATAAGAACCCTGTCAAAAAGAGTTTGCATTTATATGCAAAACAGAACTAGTTTCTTACCTCTAAAATTTATAAGTAGGTTTTCACATACGTTAATGACCCCTGACTGGTGACTCAAAGTGCAGTCTAAGGATTAACAACATAGGTCTCACCTGAGAGCTGGTTAGAAATGATAATTTAACAAGATCTGCAGATGATGCATTAAACATAGTAATGACTGAAAAGCACCGTCTTAAGATATTCAGGGCATTCACAAGCTCTGCTGAACAGAGGTAATTCTTTGTTATAATGGACATGGCTTTGTAGGAGATCTGGCCACCCTGATTGTTCACAGAAGGCCAGCCGGCCAGTAACACCCACCTCTTAGCATCCTCACACCCAGAAACGCTCTCTATGGTTCTGTGCTTCCGGTTTGAGAACGATATCAAGTCTGTATGTAGAAGGACTTCTCACAGTCCTAACTTCTCTTAATGAGCTACCCAAGTCTTTTTCTTTCTTTTTTTTTTTATTATTATTATTTTTTACACAGCAGGTCCTTCTTAGTCATCCATTTTATACACATCAGTCTCTACGTGTCAATCCCAATTGCCCAATTCATCCCAGCACCCCCACCCCCACCGCGGTTTTCCCCCCTTGGTGTCCATACGTTTGTTCTCTACATCTGTGTCTCAACTTCTGCCCTGCAAACCGGTTCATCTTTTTTCTTTCTTTTCATGAGCTGCTATTATGTGTCCCTTAATACCATTTGGAACAAAGTGTTGGTTATGAAATATGAATGTGACGAAACTCAAATCTCAAAGATATCTGGAGGAATGAAAATAAATTATTGATGTAAATTATAAAAATGTTATAAAATATAAAAATAAATAAAATACCAAAAAGTACATTTTGATTATGTTTCTCACTGCACAATTTCAGATAATGAGGGGATGATTACATGATGTTTGAATTGCTATAAATTACTGATTAATTTTCCCAAGAGCTAGTTTACTAATTCAGTACCTATAAACCTTCCAATAAAAGATCAATGACACCTACATTTAATAGTTGAAATACCATGCCTGCAATTACCAGACAGGAATTAAAAATGAGGGCTGTAGGCCAGGTTTAAGGAGAAATATACTGTTTTAGTGTCAGGATAGAATTCTGAAATTTCAGTCTAAGAATGTATCGCTCTTCGGGTCCTTTAAATTTTCATGCTAGAATGTGGGCTGAGGGATCCCAGATCATTTAAAGTTTTAATTAAATCCAAAGTCTAGATGTTTATTTTAAAACTTCTGATTGTTATATTACCAACTAATTTTTAAAAAACTAAGTGAGATAATATGTATGCCAAACACAACCAACCGGGTGATTCTGAAATGTTTTTCATTAGTGTTTCACTCTGCCATCATCAATTTGGGTAACTTAATATTCTATGCTTTCTATATATAATATACTTTCTATATATTTAAACTGAGAAATTCATGGTGAAAAGAACTATATTAACTTGAGGGTTACAAGTCTACATTATTAAGAATATATTAATATTTTAGTAACGACATTAACGGTACGCTTTCACTACCTGTCGCTGAGGTTGTTGCCCTGTACCCCAGCCCCTCCCTCGAATGGAAACTGACTGTGCTCCCTTCACTTGTAGAACCAAACCTCAAAAGGAGGAAACCAAAGAGAAAAACAAAATCCAGCTGTAATTTGGTTGAGTCACCATCTTGACCTCCAGTAACCTGAGCCTCACTATATGCTCATTTTAATACATTAACCTGCAAATGACACCCACCGGCGGCCATGACAGGAAACACAGGACCACAGAAGGAAGAAAACGAGGTGGCACCCCAGGTCCAGGGAGAACCCTGCCTCTTCCCAGAAAGCTAATACCTATGCCTCCCCCTCATTAACCCTACCTTTAAAAGTCTTGCCTTGATCACCGCCTCACACCCACCAGGAGAAGTCGATCTGCGAACTAAGTTCCGTTTCTCCATTGTCTGGCCCTGGAATAAAGCTCCCGCTGGCTCAGTCTCAGCACAGGCTGCACGAACCCAAATGGAAAAAGAACCTTCCCCCAGGCGGCTCCTGGAGACCAATCTGGTAACACTAAGAAGTGCATCATTATATAATCACATATATGACAATCATATAATAATTCCAGTAAATCATGCACTCGTAGTCAGTAAAACATTAATCATAGGTCCTGGGAAATCCACTCCCTCAAAATTTCAACATTTTTAGAAGGGAAAAAAGTTCATAGAAACTTTATGAAGTCTTTTCTCTGTTGGCTTTTATGAAAATCCTGTAAAATCTTCATGTTTGCTGTTTTCTCCATTATATGAGGATGACTTGAAGTAAATTATCAACTTGACATATTCTGTAATTCAGAAGTAAAATAATACATTGGGTGGTTCTAGAAGAAAACTTTTCCTATTTGTAAAAGACCTCAGAGTTATTTCAAAATGAGAATTATCAAAAGGTATTTAGTGTTAAGTGATAATCTCTGACTATATCTATCTTCAGGGCAAAAGAGGGCATTATAGCAATTTTTTCATGAAATCTGTGTATGAAATATGGATTACGAAGCATTTCATGCCAAATATGTCATATTTAAGAAAGAAAAGACCCAATGGGAAGTGACAATTGTCCAATATACTGAGAGAGAAAGTGTATCTTGATTAAGGTAAGGCATGGGCTAAAGAGAAATTTTTCTATCCACTGGAATCGAGCAAGATATACACCAAATTTAAACTAGAACAGGTTACGATAGTATGAATATTAGATGTACTTATGTTTCAAAGAATTAAGGCACCATTTAAATTTATGTTCTACTTCTTTATAATTAGGGATAAACTTTAGGGTAGTCCCTTTCCATGTAGATGAATTACCCTTATAGGGGTAATTCTTGTGACCTGTATAATAAGGTTGCTTGTATAGCAGCAGAGCTGGAAAACTTGAAAGATAGACTGGTTGACTGTTTGTAAGACTACTTCTAGACCTTATCTTGTATGTCACACTGCAGCAGCTGACAGAGCAAACTAAAAGCTTGCATCTAGTCACCAGTGTCAGCAGCACTGAGCAGGAAGTGACAGCTGCATCCAGAAACCCCTTTATTTAAGCCACACTCATGATACATTTAAGATTGTTTCAGTCAGTCAGTTTTGAGAGCAAGTAGTTGATTTAATTAGTAAAGGTCAGACGTACCACTTTTAATATTTTTCTCTTCTGGAAATGGCTAAATCATGGAAATTTACATCTCAAACTCACTCAAACAGATGATAAACAAACCCATTTATGGGTCCTTTTAAATTTTTTAGGCAGGAAAAACTGTATAACTCTATTAATAAATCCAAATGTGAATTCACAAATGCTTTTTCTGTGTATGTATGTTGTGGAACGTGTGTGTGTGTGTGTTGAGGGTTGGCAGATAGAAATAAAGAGAGAATGCTTTCCCACAGAAAGCAATTTTTAATTGATGAATGTATTTCTGATCCTACTAATGCCTAGAACATTCAAGAAGGTTAATAGAATATACCTAGTATCTCATATTTCTCCTGTACATTTTTTTCTCATTCTAATTTCTCCTGGCAAGATGATGACATTCCTTTTTCCTCCTTCTTACTCTAACTTTAAATTTCAATTTAGCAGACTCTAACTCTGAAAACTAAAATAAACATCCTGTGTTTAGAAGGTCCCATGGTGACTCTGCTTCAGTGGTAGCTGTTTCAGATACTTTGGACCCCACAGCTTCTATATCATGGACATCTTTTTCTCTTCAGCCAGTTGTTCTCAGATCAGGGCAAAACAGGCATTAATTAGCAAAGAAAAACTTTTTAGTGTGGTCAACAAATCCAGAGCCTTTAGGAAGTGGTGAATATCTACTACAGACAGCCAGTTAACTTCTAACTAGAGGTTAAGCAAAATGTTCATGGCTGCATTTTGGATGCTTCTCTTATCCCTGTCCTTGTTTCCAAGCCTCCTCCTGAATCAGAAGCTATTGTTCCAGGGGCTCTTCTTCTTCTGCAAACCCAAGAAAAGTAGAGATGCCCTCTTTTTCTGAGGTTACACAAATTATCCGTTTTCTTGATCTTCCAAGAGGCAACATTCTTTACCACTTTAAGTCTGAAAATTTAAAAGCTATCGAGCAAGGGCAAATACTAGGCCAAGTTCCTAGGAGGAATTTGTTATGAAATATGAAATATGGTTTTTTTTTCTTTAGTAATTTTATTAGTTTTCTAGGGTTGCTGTTACAAATTACCACAAACTGAGCTACTTAAAATAACAGAAATGTATTCTCTTACAGTTCTGGAAGGTTGAATTCAGAAATCAAGGTGTATGCAGGATCATTCTTCCTTTGAAGGCTCTAGACAAGAATTCTTTCTTGTCCGTTCCAGGTTCTGATGACTGCTGGCAATCCTTGGTGTTCCTTACTCCAATCTCTGCCTTGGTGGTCATATGGTCTTCTACCTTGTGTGTCCCCATGTCTCTTCACACCATCCTCCCTCTGTGTATGTCTCCGCGTCTAAATTTCCCTCTTCTTTTAAGGCCACCAGTATTGAATTAGGGCCTGCGCTAATACAGTATGCCTCATCTTAATGCGACTACACCTGCAAAGACCCTGTTTCCACGTAAGATCACATTCTTGGGCTTCAAGCGGACACGAGTCTGGGAGGACACTCTTTGCTATGGGACATGTCTGTGTCCCCCTCCAATGCATATTTTGAAGCCCCAGACCCCAATGTGATGGTGCTAGAAGGTGGGCGCCTCTGGGAGGTAATTAATCAGATGAGGTCATGAAGGTGGAGCTCCTATGAAAGGGTTAGTGTCCTTATAAGTAGAGGATGAGCGAGACCAGAGCTCTTCCCTGCACACATGCACCAAGAAAAAGCCATGTAAGGACATAATGAGAAAGTAGCCATCTACCAACCACGAAGAGGGCCCTCACCAGACACCAAATATGCTTGTATCACGTGCTTGGAATTTCCAGTCTCCAGAATTGTGAGAAATAAATGTCTGTTGTTTATTTAGTCTATAGTATTTAAGCCATCTAGTCTATAGTATTAAGTATTATTTAGCCTATAGTATTAAGTATTATTTAGTCTATAGTATTAAGCCATCTAGCATTAAGTATTATTTAGTCTACAGTATTAAGTATTATTTAGTCTATAGTATTAAGCCATCTAGTATTAAGCCATCTAGTATTAAGTATTATTTAGTCTATAGTATTAAGTATTATCTAGTCTATAGTATTAAGCCATCTAGTCTATAGTATTTTCTTAACAGCAGGATGACTAAAACACCATTGAAGTCTGTATAGTAATGGACTTGTCATACTGGCGTAAGGGAAATTCACCTTTATGACATTTCAGCATGGTCATGGTCATAAACTTTATTTAACTTCATCTGTATAGCAGAGTGAACTGGTTTTTACTGAACCTGTGCAGTCAGAGGAAACAGAATAGTAAAACACTCTGTGTAATATCTGTCTAGCCACTCGGTCAGTTTTGTGGACAAGATAACTCATTTTCTGTCAGAATTTCCAGAGAGTCACCATAGACTCTGCTGGTGGTAATATCTAAAAATATGGTTTGCTTATACATATAGTGAAGTTAGAATTAACACAGTTTGACTCAGTTGAGTTTTGATCCATGATAACAGGTCTACTCTGGTTAATCTAGAAGTAAGAAAAGATACCTTTCCATTTACTTATATGACCTATTTCTCATAAAACATACCATTTCTAAATATACCTAGATGCTGAGATTGTTTCCACATAATGCTACAGCAGCAGGCATATTCACTCAGACTGATCAAACATCTGGGCAGGCCAGTGTAATAAATCAGTAGAATATCTAGGACATTCGAAGTACTCACCATAGCTCTATCATAAGTAAAACACATTTTCCTTTCCTTTCTTGATTATTTACATGTAGAATATCAAAGGCATTTATAAAAATTGCTGGTGCTTATGATTTACAAATGGACCATGCCAGAAGTGAGTGGGAAGGAAAGGTAGTTCCATCTATTATGTTTTCATTGTTTATGTGGAGCTAATCTGACAAAGAAGTCAACTGGACCTTATCAATGTGACAGAAGAGATTCATTATAAGGCAATATTTTTTAAAAATGTCATTTTTGGTAAAGGTAAATTCTAATGATAGAAATGAAATTAAAAATTATTATATTTACAAAATATAGATGGTATAAACACATGGGATTATATGTAAGTAAATGCTGATAGCAAAGATTGAAAGGATCAATTTGGTATTTACATCTTTTAGTTTCTTAAATGAGCAGAGTTGGTGTAAGTTTTCAGAGACAGTAGCCATATTTACAGTATAGGATACCAGTTTCAGTTAAGCCAAATGACAGACATAATGCAGTGAAGATATTTTTAAATCCCAACAACTACTATGATAGCAAATATCATATTTCTATAAAACTTCTATTATTACATTTCCCATTTCTATATTCTATCAAAATGCTACTTGGAAAAATGTTTAATGTATGTTTATTTTTAGATATTATCCACATTATTCTGTTAGCTTAAATACTATTTATTTCATTCAAATTAGAAGAAAGACAGTGATACATAACTGTCTATTGGAAGACCCAGAAAAATAAATCATATGAAAACATATGATTGCTTTGGTCAGACATACAAATATCAACACATGGCTTTATGTTCTCAGAGAAATGAATAAAAACTCAAATTTGCAAGAAAAGAAATGGTGCATGTCCTTGTGCACATTGTCAGAGGCTCATAAATATGCACGGAATCAACATGGAAGTTCAGTGATGATATCCTATTAAAAAAACAAACAAACTAAATCTTTTTCACTAGTCTACCTAGGTGGCTCACCATCTGTAAAATGTCTTAAGAGGAACATGAATATGGAGTATGTGCCCGATGTGAGTATGGCCTGGTCACAAAACAAATTGGCGGACTGCATTTAGCTGGTTCTGGAAAACCACAATAAATATGTTCCCTTAAAATTTCATTTATTTTATGTTAATGAACTAAAACAAAACCGTATTAAAAACATGAAAGATGAAATTAAAGACAAATATCAAATTTGGAAACTTGGATGGTGAGTTTTCAAAGTGAATTTAATTGCATGTTTTATAATTTTTTTCTTCAAAATTGTATGTCACTCTTGGAAGAAATTCAAATTAAAAGGACTTATTCTGTATATTTATTATCCGGAAAATGTCACTAATGCCAGAAATGTTTGCATGTTTTTTGTTTTAAGATTTACGTGTTTTCACTAATATAATTGGACCAGAATATTAAATGCTTGGAAGCCAACCAGGGTTTAAATAAATTGTATAAACAGTGACTGTTTTGTTAAAAATGTAGATCTCAAAATATCATTTAAATCTTTATTGTATTCGTTATCTTCACTTCATTTTGCTATGCACTCAATCACCTTCACTTTTTAATGATTTATTAATGTCTATTCTTTAATACAATTCATCTAGAAATTACTTATATCTGATATGAAATTTAAATCAACATTTTTATCTTTCAAATGACTTGTCAGTTGTATCAAGTGCTGTTTATGAAACAGTATTCTTAACCATTGAAAAGAAAATTCAAATTTTCTAATAAGTGTATGTATTTAATTATTTTCTGGATTCCCAATTCAGTTCTAATTATTAATTTGTATAATCTTGCAATATACAGATAGATGTATATGTATGTATGTGTGCATGTATATATATTTACAAATATGTATTTTATACATAAGTATATAAAATATATACTCTCCCTCTCTATATATGTATTTATAAACATGTAAAGTTGGATTCAGAAACTGTGTTCTAAACAATGGAGTATTCCTGCAAAGACAATGTTTGCAGAGCACTATTCTCTGTCTGGCACATAGTAAAATCATAGTAACTGTCAGCTATTATTATTTGAAAAGAAAAATTTTTAATAGAATTTGAAGCTCCTGAAGGCCATTAGGCAGTGGATACAAAGAGAAAGACACCATCTTCTGAGAAACTTGTGGGCATTTGGGACTTGATGGTATTTTCTACAGCTTTTTAAATGTATAATTGATGTAGAATGAATTGCATTATCCAAAATATGTAATTTGATAACTACTGAAAACAATGATAAATATTTATTTATGATACTATCACCACAATTGAGATAACAAATATATCCATCACTACCAAAATTTCCCTCATGTCCTTCTGTTATCCCTCTCTCTCCTTCTACTTCCCCCACTCTCAAGGCACCATTAGATGCTTTCTATTACTGTTGATTAGTTTGCATTTTCTAGAAATGTATGTGAATGGTATCATACAGTATGTCAGTACATACTTTTTTGGTGTGGCTACTTTTACTTAGTGTAATTATTTTGAGATTCATCTAGGCTACTGAGTGTATCAATAGTTAATTCTTTTTTTTATTGCTAACTAGCATCCTGTACTATGGATATACCACAAATTGTTTATCTATTCACCTGATGGAGAAATTTTTTTTTTCCTTTCCAGTTTTTGGTTTTTACCATAAAGCTTCTATGAACAATAATATATAGATTGTAGCATGATCATATGTTTTCATTTCTCTTATTTGTTCCTGTTTCTCAGGGATCACTGACATGCCCTGTCCAAATTCTGAAAACTGTTGGTTCACATACTTTGCACTCTTTTTTAACTGTTTAAGGCAGAATGACGAATTCAATTTCAGTTATTCCGTCTTGGCTGAAAATGGGTCCTTATCCTATATTATTTTGATGACAGAGTCTCCATCAATTGCCAGATATGGTTTTTCTTCATGCAAGAGGTTAAGTTCCGTGAAGGCAGAAATTTTTTTTTTTCTGCTTTGCTAACTAGTATTTCAGTTTCATATACTTCTACCATTTAATTAAAACTCCATAAATATTTCTTGAATTAATAATAAATGGAGTAACAAAACCTCAAATAACAGGGGATAAAAACACGTGGAACTTTATTTTTTAACCACAGTTCATGAGGTCAGAAAGCGATCTACAGACAGCACTTTGGTGCTCCCTTTACCTCATCTAAAGGGAAAATAGACTGTGGAGAAAAAAGAAATAAGGGAGACCTTAATTATTGGGCATACCTTTTAATTTAATTTTTTTGATTGCCCTAAATTGTTTATTAGGTAAGAATTTTAAATATTACTTGTGGACATATCTTTAATCAAAGAGAAATGTCTTGCTAAAACCCCTCAATATTACTTCTTAGATCTGTCTCATTGGGCAGATGTAGTTACCATGCATACACTTAAGAATGTGATGGCTAGAAAAGTCCTTATTTTTTTAATCAGGAGAGTGGAAGTCAATTAATGGAAAAGAAATTTGGAATCAGTTGCTGTGAAGCCACCTATCACTGTCTGTCACAGTATGTTTACCTTTTTTTATATATTATTTTTTAATAACTGTCTAGGCAATTCTTATACATTTATTTTTACATAAACTTTCAAAATTATCTACTTTAAAAATTTAACACTCTTATCGTAACTTTATTTAATTTGTATGTTTATACTATGTCTTTATCCAATTGCACATAATTTCTTCACATTTGTTCAAACCTTGTTCCATGCCTTTCATCAAGATTTTATTTTATTTTCAAATTTTGGTTTCTAGGTACTCAGTTTTTAATAGAACATGCAATGATTTATTTTCAGCTTATATAAAGGTATTTTATCATTCTATCTTAATTTGACTTAATTTTATTATATATATCCTTTGGGTTTTATTTTTAAATGTAATCAAGTCATCAGTAAAAAAAAAGAGATAGTTTAATTTTTCTTTTATGAAGTTTCAATAAGTTTTTAAATAATTTTATTGTGTATTTAATTTTCCAGAACCTCAAAAAATTGAATAATAATATAATAGTAGGCAAGCATCAAATTCTTTATATAACTGATAAAATAAGTGTTTCACCATTTAAAATGTTATTTCACCTTGTTATTTAATAAATTTATCGTAGTTCAGTACTTTTAAGTACTTATTAAGAATCCACTGAGTTCCACTCAATACCGATTTATTGATCTACTCTATTTGAATTCTTCTGACCCTTCTATCACGGTATATATCTTTTATGTACCAATGTGTACTAAGTATTAACAGTTCTGTCACGTGTTGGATACTGCTTTTGGATTTTTGAATTAATTCTGCAACATCAATAAAATAGCCTGTGCCACCCCTCAAGTATAAACCTTTCAAAACACCCCAGTAAAAATCAATACCTCCTTCCTCTGAATTATTTATCGCTTTCTCTAGATTGTTTACTGGTCATACTACTTATATTACCGGTTTTGTGATAACGCCATGACACTTTCTCAGTGTTTCATGTATGATTGGCCTCTCACCATTGTTTATAGAGAAACTCTAAAGGGCAATGTTAGATATAATTGACTGTATAGGACTCTCCCTTACTTGTCACTTCTTTTCAATTTTTAGCACAATGGACAACAAGAGGTTTAATATATGTCATTTTATCCAAGCACCTACCACACGTAGAAAGAAATTTCTCAGGAAGTACGCCAGACAGATGTAGAGTTAACCTGTGCTTATAAAATATGCGTAAACTACTGGCATAGCAATGTACTAACAAAGAAAAATATTTTTTAAACAGTTTGATGGTGAACACACACAATTCAACTCAACAAATATCTGGAAGAAAATAAAAAAGGATTTGTGGTATAACAGATGGAAGAGCAGGTACAGAACAGTACAGAAAAAGGAGTGCTTAAATCTACATCAAGTGAGGTGATCAGGGCCAATTTTTCAGAGCAAGTAATATCTGACTATGTTTTGAGGCTGACGAGTATACCAGACAGGGGGTGATACTCCTACGGCCATGTGCACAGAGGTGCACACAAATGTTGCCAAGTGTATACGTATGTCTCCTGATTAACAGTTACCTACCATAGCAAAGAGGACTATTTATGAAATAACCCCATCTTATCATTCTAGAAGTTTTTGTTACCTGCAAACATAATATCTACATGTCTGAGAACAGGGCATGAGGCTAGAGAAGCAGCCATTGACTGGTTTACCATGCTAAGTGTCTACAATGTTAATCAGAGTACAGTAGATGCAGTGAGGTGTGGGCAGGGTTTGCAGTTTTTGAAAGATAACGTTGATGGTAATGAAAAGAATCTGGGGAACGTGTAAAAGGGAAACCGGGAGGCTACTGTCAGAAATAAGGAGGCTCTGAACCAAAGCTCTGATACAAGCAGTGTTCCTGGGAATAGAAGAGGAAGACAGGTTTGCAATTTTTTTAATAAGTAAAACTTAAAATACATAATGATTTATCAGATGTAATGATGAATATTTTAGTTTGGTCTCCTAGAAATAAGAGCCTGAAATAAATGTATATGTAAGGGGAAAATGGGGGGAATATCATCCTGGGAAAAGGGAATTAAGAAGAGAAAGGGGAACAGGAGAGCCACGACAATGTTGTCTCAGTGAGTTGGCCTTTCCTGTCGGAAACTAGTTGCTTGTTCTTTTAGGACCATCAGAGAAGCAATGTGTAATACATCTTAAAATTGTCCTTCATAGAGGGTGGAGAAAGAGGTGATCATTTCTTTATTAGGCCACATTCTCTACTGATCAATGTTAAATACCCTGTGTAATATTAACTCACCTCCATCTCTGGGTTGTGCATGCATGAGCACAGAGAAGGCTTCTATAACTTTTCACATCAACCGAGATGGGTTGGGGGTAGAATGTAAGATGTGCTGCAGTATGGAAACAGGGAAAGATGCTGTCAAAAAGTGACTGGAGCCCACACACACAATAGCTGAAGTAAGAGTCAGGTGAGAACGACCAAAGGATCTGAAGGGGTACATAGGAGGTGTCAAATTTAGTAAAGGAGAAAAATACATTCAGAATGAATATGGATGAGAAAGCCACAAAATGTGTTAAATTAATATGACAAACTGATGTGTTGAAAATGTTTGTTGTTGTCTAAATACCTAGAAATTGGTATTTAGAAAATTAGCGATTTTGATCTTAGGTGGTATGGCTATCATTCTGTCAGCTGAGTTGTGGATGGAAGACAGGAAATGTAAGGTACTTTTCCTACTTTCCAAAGTTGGTGAGCTCTGTTTCTCTTTCACTAAAGTTAGTTATTTAGGCTTCTAAACAGCCTTTCTGAGAATAAGAAAAAAAAAAAGAAAGTCTTTCAAATCCTAAAATGTGCCTATGGAGACCTGTTTTCAGACGCTATTGTGTATTCTCTTTACCAAAGAAAGTAATCTTCATAGCAGAACTCCAAGCTTAAAAGTTATTTTGCTTTTAGGTTCATCTCTGAATGTTGCTATGCTTAAAGAAACTTACAAAACAAGAATAAAGCTTTTAAACTTCACACATAGCCACAGGGATGCCTTCCTCATGCATAGCCATGGGAATACCCAGGGCTTTAATGCTAGAAAAAAAGAGAGCAAATCCCTCTACCCATATCATCTCGAGGACATTTACTAGACTCTACGCACACACACACACACACACACACACACACACACACACACACACACACACACCTGGATAACAACCTATAAGCAGTATTGACTGAGTAATAACTTGGAAATATTTTTTGTCTTGTTGGAAAGTATAACTCAAATTCTAGCTATGATATATTTCAGAGAACTTTGGGATTTACCTTATAGTTTTTCAAATTTTAGGTATTTATTCACTAAATCAATGTATTTTTAAAATAATCACAGAAAATTGAAACTTATAGAAAGTCCCTAATTGTATAGGTTATTTAAAACCCATAACCCTCAGCAGTTACTAAGCAAAGTCACCTATTTACCTAGCTCTAAATTAAAATTAGAGTATTTACCAGCTACTTTGTATATTCATATCTAGGGAAATAAGTGAGTGAAGAACATTTTGTGCAGATAAAACCACTTATTTTGACAAAAGGATGGGTCATTTGAAAAACTTAAATTCAGTGTAGGAACACTGCAGTTTGAGTGAAAATAGAAAGGTAACTCTGGAAAAATAAGTAGGATCCAAATTATGAAGGATCTTTAAGTCATATGACAGCAATTCAAATGTCTCCTAAAGTCAGGGGAGCTCCTGAAAAGTTTTAATAGTAAGAACCAGTCTGGGGAATTCCCTGGTGGTCCAGTGGTTAGGATTCCGCGCTTCCACTGCAGGCGGCACGGGTTCCATCCCCGGTGGGGAAACTAAGGTCCCACAAGCCACGTGGCGCGGCAAAAAAAACAAAAACAAAAACAAAAACCAGTCTGATTGCTTGTTAGCTAGCATGGCATGGGGAAACCAATCAGATATCAATGCACACTGAACTGGGGTCAGGACAGGCTCCCCCTGGAGAGTCTTGTAAAGGAGTGAGACATGAAGGGCAGCTAGAGAACTCTTCCAAAAAATAAGTGAAAGGAACCTCTGAAATAAGCAAAGGCCATCAGGGATATAAGACAGAAGCATTCAAAATCACCTCCTTCTTATCTTGAACTTGTGCAACTGATTTTAAAAAATTAATTTACTACCACCATTGCTGTTATATTACATTCAGGTGCAGTAGCTCTTAGTTACCACATGTTGTGGCTTTTCAGATCCTGAGAATATTGGCCAATCATTAGGGCTCATTGTTCTCTTAAAAGCCAAATTGGGGTGTAATGCAATCCAGTTCTGACAGTGACCACCTGCAGACCCCACAAGATAAAGGGCACAGTCTCCAACAGAATGCCCTTATTTCAGACCCCAGTTGTACTTTGGGGGTACTCAGGCCATTGGCATTTCTGACCAATTGGCTATAAATCTGGGATTCCCATGACCATCTTAGTTTTAATAATTCACTAGAATTAGTCACACAGTAACATTTTCATTATAAAGAAACAACATAAGGTGAGAACATCTGACAGCATCAACTATTGGCAGAAATATAGAACAGTTTGAACTTTCAACTGCTGATAAGAATGTACATTGAAACAACTACAGTATAGCATTGCTACAGAGTTTAAGATTTATATTCCTACTGATGCAATATTTCCACTCCTAGAAATATACTCAGGAGTAGAGTCTTGACTGTGAGCATCAAACTAGAGTAAAAAAAGTCCTCACCATTGTTCTCACCAGCCATAAACAGGGAATTCCTCACTAACTCAATCCATTTCTTTTCCTTTCCTTTCTATTCTACTCTATCCTAGTCCATCCTATTCTGCTCTATATTTATGCACAAATGAATATTATATAGCAATGGAAAAAATCTACAGTTATGCACAAGAACATAAATCAACTGAAACAACATGGTGCTGAGTGAAAGCAATCATGAAAAAATCCCATTTGATGATTTCATGTACATACAGTAAAATAACAGTAAATCTATTCTCCGTTGTATAAAGTACATATAGTTAGGAGGTACCATTCTCAAAAAACAGGGTGTGATTACCATAAACAACATGATGGCGGTTGCCTGTGGGTCAAAGGGGTGTAGGTAATTGGGAAGGGTTGTTCTAAGGGCTTCTGGCGTATTGACAATGTGTTATTTCTTGACTATAATGATGGTTTCAAGGATGTTCGGTTTTCAATTTATTACACTGTTTATTTACAGTAAGTGGACTGCACCACATATATTATATTCCGCACTTAAAAAATTGAAAGTCAAATAATCACATGCATAATGTTGGCCTTCCATATCCACGAATTCTACATCAGCAGATTCAACTAACTGCAAGTCAAAAATATTTGGAAAAAAATTCCAGAAGTTCCAAAAAGCAAAACTTGAATTTGCCATACACAGGCAATTATTAACATACCATATACACTGTATTAGGTATTATAAGTAATCTAGAGACGACTTAAAGTATATGGGAGGATGTGCTAAATTTATACGCAAATACCAAGCTATTATATTAATAAAAGGGACTTGAGCATCTTGGGGTTTTGGTATTTTCTGGGGCGGGGTTGGTCCTGGAACCAATCCTTCATGAATACTAGGAGAGGACCGTACTTTGAAACACAAGTTTAAATAACATATTATCTATTTTTAGAGAGCAAATTGAACACGTATAGGAGAATAATTGGGAATGTTTGTCAATGGCCCATGCTTTAGTAGAAGCACTACACATTGTAATTATTGTTACTAAATATATTACAAATTCCAATAATAAGGACAGGAATACAATTTTTATTGGCAATTTTGCTTCATGGATATATGTAGTATCATCACCAGCAGCACCCTTTTCTAGGCATTGTTAAATCTAAAACTTTGTTTAATGAAACAAAGAAACCACTTTGTTTAAAATGAAATAAACTGGTTTTTATGAATTTTGGAGTTTTACCAATGAATACTTATTCTATCTTCTTCTATTCTTATAGACACTTATTCTATCTAATCTTCTATCTTTCCATGAATTATTTAAGAAGTAAATTTATTTTGATTAGGTGAAAGTTTTTTATATCAGAGCAGTTATTCATCATATTCATCCTGGTAAAGGTTCCATTATCGACAGATTTTATTTGTTTTATTTATTTATTTTTTTACTTCAATAAAACTACAACAACAAATGCTACAGTAAAATGTCAGACATATTTGGTCTAATTTTTACCAATTAAAAAAGGAAACCAACTAGAATTGATTTAGATACAAAATAATTTGAAAAGGTGTTTTTTTTTTTTCATGAAATGGTATTCCTGAAATAATTTTCTACTAGAAGGGGAATCACCTGTACCCTGAAATAATTTTCTACTAGAAGGGGAATCACCTGTACCCTGGTTTCACACTTCCCTGTAGAGAGGATTCCACTAGAGGAACACTCTTGGCCCAAGACCCAGCTGTTCTCTTGTTCCTGCCTAGGAATGGGGCATGGCAAAGGTCACAGAAGCCCATATGAAGGGGCTCCAAATATCCAAATCTGAAATAACCGGAGCATCAAAATAAACAATGATAGTATTATAGCTCAAAGAATAAAATAAATTCTTTTTATTTAACTCTATATGATATAAACAAATAGAAAGAAAGAAAGAAGAAAGAAAAAGAAAGAAAGAAAGAAAGAAAGAAAGAAAGAAAGAAAGAAAGAAAGAAAGAAAGAAAGAAAGAAAGGAAGGAAGGAAAGAAAGAAAGAAAGAAAGAAAGAAAGAAAGAAAGAAAGAAAGAAAAAGACAAATCCAAATAATTTATGTAGATAATTTCCACCACAACTCCTGACTATTCTGCACCCGAAGGTAGAGCTCAGTAGCCCTCCTGTGTGTGTGTTCCAGGATCCTATGGTATATTCCCTCACCCAGTCTTAGAATCAGCCATTTCTCCAAGGAGCCCTGGTTACTTTTACCAGGGAATGGTATTTAGAAACCAAGATATAGGTAATGGACATTTGTACGCAACTGCTGGAGGGCCCTCCCGGCAGACAGAGCTAGGAACTCTACGGCAGTGTACTAATGCATATACACACATGTATCTATAACTGGTTCTGCTGAACACGAATGCTGCTGATATCTCCAACTCTGGTTCACTGTGGAATGGTTCATTCTAGCCTCCCTCTCTTGTTTATTTGTAACTTCTTTTTCTGAAGTCACAAAGAACCTGAGAAACCTGGCTTCCATTATCTTCACTGTATTTACTTATTTGGTCAACCCTAGGATATATAAAAAAGGAGTTTCAGAATTGCTAACTCATGGGTTTACCCTGTAAGAAACCCATTTATCATCTAGAGAACAGTATTTGGGCTCAATTCCTTTGGCTTTATAGTGTCCAATAAAATTTGAGTTTCCAAAGTTACTTAAGTCAGTTTCTGTTTTCTCACCCTCTGCTTTAAGTTGTGTTATGCATTTGTGATACAGTTATGTTTGTTTGTCACTGTCTGCATTCCTTCCTGGGATCACTTTAACCTTTGTTTTTCTTTCTTTTTAAAAGTATTTTTATACAGCCAAATTTATTCTGTATGGATCTTGCATGTTAGATACATGATTCTATGCATATAATACAGAATTTGAAAGGATAACAAAAGCCAAACAAAAAATTGAATGGAAAGAAAGCTCAAGATTTACCTAAACATATACTGAATTACAGCAAAGTCACATGCACACACATCTTACAAGCAAAAATCAATTAACTTAAGTAACCTTTGAGCACAGCAATCATATGTATACCCTTAATTAGACAAATAATCTTCCAGTCTATTGTAAACTTTTTTAGTTAAGTTTTTTTGGATGGTAGGGTTTTTTTTTGGGGGGGGGGTAGTGTTATCAGTATAATGATTCTAGACATATTATGTGTACGTTATAAGATAGAACAAATGATTAAATAGAAGATAGTATAAGGAACCAGCATATTCTCTGTGGCAGTAGGAAAGTAAACATTTGAAATGACAGAAGAAGAGAAAGAATCCTGTGATGTTAAGCTGGAATTGGAGAAATTGGTATGAAGCCATGATCTTTTACAAAATATGTTCCTTACTTTTGTCCACTGAAAGAGCCTGGAAGAAATGACACACCAGTAGCAGTAAGCATACATATTGCCTAGATCTTGGGGTCTAAATATCATCCCCAATAAAAGGAACCAGAGCTCCTTGAAGAAAGTATGGAACACAGATCCTGAGGCTGTAAAAATATATTTTTAGAAATGAGGCTGCAGTACCTTCTAGGGACTGAAATTAAGATAGTACCAAAAAAGAAATGTATCAAAAGACACTAAAGCCAACCTGAAGGGTTTCCACTGGCCAAATTTGGGAAAACTGTACCACCAAAAAGAATCATGAAAATTATATTTTAATAATACTTTGACTAGAGAATTAATCCATAAGCATATCATACTAAAAAAAAAACTATGAGGGAAAATTGAAGGAAGTGGAGAAAGCTTGCATATACTGAAAAATGGCAGATAATATAGAAGGGATGAGAGAAAAAAAAATCACCATTTTGTAACCAATAGCATGTTAATTGATTCAGACAATGAATACCTGAATTAATTCAGGCAATTAATAACTTCAACAACTATTGACAAATAAGATATTCACAAAACCTCACACAGATTAAATATAATTTCCAAAGGGAAATGCAATATAATGTACTTCCAGAAAAAGCTGGTGAACAGCAACTTAACTAAGGCAGACACTCATAGTTCCACCAATAAAACAAACTGATATATATCCTTATGACATGATGCAACAGAACGTATATAACATCACCTCTATAGTTGTCTTGCCAAATATGTTTTCTCTGAATCTATTCACATGAAATAATCAAATTGAGATTTTTTGTGACTTTTTTAGACAAATGGTATAGATTCTTCAAAAATAAAAGTTATAAAAAACAGAAATATTTTATGATGCCAAAGTTATAATGAAGTCAACACATATGTGAATTGCTATTACACTTAAAAAAGACATGATAAGTGCGTTTGGGAAAGATGTTATAGACTCTATATTAGATGATATTATTGTTTCAATGTTTAATTCCTTGGAAGGGAAAATGTTATTGTGGTTTATGAAAGAATGCCCTCATTCTTAGAGGCTACATGATAATGTATTTGAGAATGAAATATCATGCTTTCTACAAGTTTCATGCAACTTATTTTCAAATATTACAGCAACATATATTAAGTGTTGAATGTACATGGAGGATATAGAGGTGCTTCTCCATTTTTCTGTATGTTTAAATTTTTCTTTTTTTGTTAGTGGGAAAATACTCCATTTGTCTAAAATGCAAACAAAAAATTTGAGGGAAATAGGTGAAAAGACAATAGAACGTTGACAATTGTCAGAGCGGTCTGATGTGCAACTGATGTTTATTACATTGTTCTCTTTTTTTAATATATATTTGAAATTTTCCATAATGAAAAGTATATTATATATTATAGCTTACATACAATTATATATAATATATACATAATACATAATCATATATAATTATAAAATAAGTAAAATATGGTGGCTGCATGCATATGCAGATTGAAGAAATAAAGTATAAATGTGAGAATTTCAAATCTGTGTCCTATAGAGCAGTTAAATCACAAACCAGAAGGTAAGGGGAGAACTAAAATAAGCAATATTCCTCAAAGCCTAAACCAAGCTAATTCCCAGATACATTAAATAATTAAATGTGAATAATATTATCATTAAAAAGCCAGAATAAAAACATAGGTCAATAATGACTTGTTCTCAACTGCTGGAAGTGTTTTAAGCAGAAGACCTAAAAATTGGGGAAAGGAAAACAAAGGAAAGGAAATAGACACTGATACAACTTCTGTATAGCAGAAGTGTAAGTCTGTATATTCAGAAAAATAGGATAATGACTGATTTGCAAAGATGATAAAGTTCAATCATTTAAATCAAAATAGCCCCTGTAAATAAATCATGTAATAAATAATACTCTAATATAATAATGAACAAAAGCAGTCACAGATTATTCACCATATAAGCAACTGGTTAACAGATAAATTGAAAAAAAATGTTTAACCTAGCCAGAAATAAAAGGTAGTCAAATTAAAGAAAAAAAAGGATTCCATATGCTTCTATCAAATTACAAAGCACTTTATTATTATAATAACAAATACTGTTGAGGGTGGAGTGAGATATTACTCTAACGAACTGAATATGCAAATTGAATATCCTTTTCTGAAGGCAATTTGGATATAACTAAGAAAGTATTTTGAAATGTTCATATATTTAAGCTCTAGAAATATATACTGAGGAAGCAATTAGCTATGAGGTTATAACTTATATTCAAATATATTACTTATACCTTAAAAATACAGAACATGTCTGCTGTTTCAAAATATGAAAAATGGTTATATAATTTTGGTATATCCATTATGTACGATAAGATGGAGGCCTGAAGTCATGTATTAAATGCATTTCATGATATGCAATTCATGATGGAATAAGAAGTGAGAAAAGGACGTTTATTTATATATAATTACGATTTTGTAAATAAGTATAAAGGACAAAAATTAGAAGATAAAACACAAGAGTCTTTAGAGAAGCTATCTATTGCTAGCTGTTGTAAGTATGATTTTCATTGTTAATGTGTTTATTTTTCTTTTTCAATGAAAAATAAAGTTTGCTAATAGTCTTTCAAAGCAGTACTATTTTGGACACAACTCATTCAGAAATCAGGGCATATTCCATCTATTATCTCAATGAAATGAATGTGTGAGCATTCTTGGTAAACAGACCAATATATTGAAAATATAATGCTAAAATAATATTCAAGTATGGTATGCTATACATTCTGAAACAGACATTAACCCTATGTAAGCACCACACGGTAAGGATTTTCTTCCTACATATTGTAATAATTAAGATTTCCAGGTCATTGTCAGTTAAGATCACGCACTTCAGTTTGTCCCATTAGTAAGAGAAAAGATTCTTTTACAACAACAACAATTACACCAATGTTTAAAGGGGACTGAACCCAAACTGGGGAATCAAGTACATACAGATAAAAATTACTTAACTTTTGTGCACCCAGATCAAACTATAAGCTTATAGCATACTTTATGTGTTATCAGATTTTCTTTCCGAAGAAAGAATGAAGATGTTTAACTAATGTAGTCACGAGAAACACTTTTGTCCTGGCCTTTTCAGAATCCTCTTTTCATGCAGTATTTTTCTATTAAGAGTTCTGTTCTTTTTCTGTGTCCCACCTCAGTAAAACACGTGCTGATCGATCCAAACCACTTCTACGTTGGATGGGTCACTTTCTGTGTCAGGACTGATTGATACTAATTGCAGAGAAGCATCTGTCTTAGCCTGCTCTTTTTTTTTTAAAGTTGAGACTTTTAAAGAACAGAGAACATCAGTTGAATTGCTTCAGTGTGCATTGTTTCTGTTTTTATTTATTGGCGCATGGATCCCTGGGAATGAAGGAACATGAAGATATGAAGTTGTTCTCTAATAGGCAAAGCGACTGCTTTGAAAAGGCCCTTCTCTCCCTCTGAATTGCTGCGCTGGGAGGAGTTTAATCAATTTTTCTGACATTTGAAGGAAAAGAAAAACTTCTGATCAGAGTTCTACAGAAAGTGTCTCTTCAAATCTTGCAATGACCTTTAAACTACAATTACTTCCTTTGTGATTCTTTCAAATGTCTCCTAATAGCAACAGGCCTGGTTGAAACTGTCTGCTTTTGGCTCATTAGGTTTTTACTTTTTAACTGCAAATGTGGTATAAACGCAGAAGATGAGAATGTGCATTGATTGCAGTTATCGAAAAATGTTTGTTGAGGTCTCTTGTGGCATCTGGCTAGCACTGTCTGATATAACTTTCTCAAATTTCCAACTATAATAATTATAAAATGAAAATAACGAAATATGTTGACAATCTTTAAATAGCTAAACTCTATGACCTTTGGAGAAACAAATTATCTAAGACCCCATGGAAATCTCTGCTAACTTCCCATCAAATAAAATTAAGAGTAACCTATTTGGAGTTTCTGTCAGGTTTCCTCTCATGAAATAGAAGATTCCCAAAGTGGAAAAAAAAAGTAGAATATTAATCCTTGCATTTCTCAGAATATGTCTACTGACTCTAAATGGTTGTGTACCTGTTGGAAAGGGCTGCCTTTGACTTCTATATCAAAATGAAATGTGTACATAAGGTAAAGAAGCCAGTCAAAAGACACCATATTATTCCATTTATATAAAATGTTCAGAATAGGTGAATTTAGAGAAACAAAAATTAGATTAGTGGTTGCTTCGGGCTGGATGGGATAGGGAAGTAGGTGGGTGATAGCTAAAGGGTATGGACTTCTTTTCAAGATGAAAATGTTCTAAAATTGACGTAATGGTTCCACATACATGTCGATATACTAAAAACCATTGTGTTAGACACTGTAAATGTGTGAGTTGTATGGTATATGAATTATATCTTAATAAAGCTGTTGAAAGAAAGAAAAAGAGAGAGAGAGAGGGAGGAGGGAGGGGGAGAGAAAGAAAGAGAGAGAGCAGGAAGGAAGGAAGGAAGGAGGGAGGGAGGGAGGGAGAAAAGGAGGGAGGGAGGGAGGGAAGGAAGGAAGGGCAAGCTCAGACTTCCTGATACAGAAAGGAGCTTAGAGCCTGTAGTCCAGTCACTTAACAGATATGATCCAAGATCAGAGAGCTGAGACTGATATGGTTTCAAATATTATTTCAAAATATTCAAAAATGAATTCCAAATATTCAATTTCAAAGATTCATTCAAAAATGAATTTCAAGATATTCATATGTGTTTCAAATAGGCTCATGGACAGTTGCATAAATACAATAAGAATTTCATGCTAGGAAGACAGACCCAGAGCTGTGAGGTGACTTGTCAAAATTCTCACACACAGTTAGTGACAGAGCAGGTACAAGAGCTCAAGCATCCCAAGTGTCATTTTAGGGAGCTTCCAAATAAACAAGTAATGCAGTGGCCTACTTTTGTGACTCTCTTATCTGACCTTCTTTTTCTCAGTGGAGGGTTTTCCACAAAAAAATCTCACCTTTAGTGTGAGATTAAATTTTGATTAAATTAATCAAAAGTGTAGTTTATAGTATATATAATATTGGATAGAAAAAGACTTAACAGTGGATACCTCTGGAGAGAGGGAAGTGGGAGGAAGGAGTACAGTCATTTTTCTTTTCATTTCTTGTCCATCTGAATTTGCTAAAATAAGTGCATATTACTTTTGTCATTTAAACATATATTCAAATAAAATATATTTCAAAATATGAAGAGTACAATGGAACTGAGTTTTCAGGGGAGAATGATATTTCTCAATAATACTATTTCTATCTAAGTCATCTCACACGTCTGAAATATGCAGAAAGAAATTTTCAGATATCCAAGCCCTCCAGAATTATATCTTCCATGTATTACCCTTGAAAAATATCACTGGAAATTACAATCTGAGTAATCTAAAAGTAAATTTTAGAGTTCAAAATTAAGAGTTTAAGAATGGAAGAACTTTCATACAAGAAGTTGGTGCTAAGCATTGAAAACCACAAACTACTAATTGAAATAATTCCTATAATGCTAGTTCTTCTTGGATATTACATAAGTATCACAGGCTTTTCAAACAATTCCATATCCTAACACACATACACACACCCAATAAAGTATGTTTCTCCACTAACCTAAGCTTCACAGTTGCTCAGCCAATGATACGTAGGAGTCATGATTTTTTTATGTCTTTCTTTTTCTCACCTTCATCTCTACCCCATGAGCAAATCATGATGGTTTCATTTCTTAAAACTGCCAGTGGCTTCCGATCTGGGTTTTATACTTTTCAATCTTACCTGCTCTACAATTCTTTATTCAAAACAGCTACAAACACCTTTTTGAAAATGCAAATAAATTATTTTCCACCTTGCTTAATGTCCATCAGTGTTCTATCTTCTGGGGATGTATTCATGGAATGTATTCATGGCCTGCTTTCTGGAGTTAAGATTATTGAGCTATTTCTTAATGTCAGTGTCTTTGAGCTTGATTTCTCCAACGTTTCCCTTTTCTATTCTTTTTTTCCCCTTCCATTTAGATCTAAGCTTAAATGCTACTCCTTTGGAGTAGTACAATGTCCCTTTTACCCTATTATTTTGTCATTGAATACATAATTATTGAGGCCCTAATCTGTTCTAGGCACTGTTTTAAACAGTCTAGGTTCAGGAATATTATAATTCTGTTTGATTTTATCACAATTTCAAGTTATGGTTTTTATTTCTTGACTATTGACTGTCTCCTTTCCAAGATATCTGTATCTTGTTCCATGCTGTTCCTTGCACACAGTATCTTGCCACATAATACATACTTATTGAATATTCTTTGAATGGATGTACCATATTTTGACTTACGAACATAGGTTTTCTACAAGTCATGCTATACACAGGGTATAAAAGCCAATCTGGAACAACAGTGCCACCCAGAGGTATTCACCCAGAACCCACTTCAACCTACAAATTCCATTTATGCTTTACGATTTTTCCTCCCTGGGTTTTAGTTTCTTTGTACAGTATTTCAGCTCTTTATATATACTCGAGGTCCTGTTCTTTATGCATTTATTTATTTATATATTTGTTCCACAAATATTCACTGAACTTTTGCTATTCGTCAGCCATTACATTAAGGACTGGTGATATAGCTGTACATAAGAGATAGGGTTCCTGTTCAAATGGAGTTCATAACCTACCATGTGAGTAATCAAAATAAATTGTATACAGACAGTCTTATATTATGAACAAGCCAGTGTTTTACTGCAACATGTAAAGGAGAAACCAAACGTGGTATGGGCAGTTAGAAGAGTCCTCTTGGTATACAGATAAAACATTTAAGCTGTACCTTAATCAAAGTATTGCCTTTCTCAAAGAGATGAGAGGCTGCAGGGAAAGGCCGGGTTGTACCTCATTCTCTAGTATACAAACGTGATCACCTTCCTGAACTCTCGGCTCTGTACCTTACTATGATTTCAGCACTACTTTCAGCTTTATGTCTGAGAGATGCTCCCTCAGCCATTCCTCCTAACCCTGTGACGATGCCAGCAGCCACTCTTGTCCTCTGTAAGGGACTGAAAAGTACCTGTGAGACAGGGGAAGCCTGAAAGACCCAATGTAGACAGCCAGGACTCTGGGCAGTGGAAGAGTCTGGATTTAAGTTGCAGCCGAGAAGGCTACGGGAGATGGTAGCAGTCTTTTGACAAACTTACCGTAGGACTCAGTGCAGAAGGGTGTGCTGCGTTCGAGGGTGGTGTTGGTATAAATATCCCAAAGTTCAATTTACTGTAATAGCTAATAGTGTGGGATAGCTGAATAGGAATACTGGATAGAAGAAGACTGGAAAAAATATTTATTATGAGAACAATAAGGATTTTGAAAATGTACATTATCAGAGAGGAAAGATAAAGTATACAATGCTTTGTTTAACTTTTAATAGTAAGTCTGTCAGTGTAGGAAACAGAGCACAAAAGTCAGGCTTTGCTATGTCATTTTCTACACTGACTGAGATGAACTGATATACTTTTGAACATCTTAAGCTCTTAAGTAACTCTGGAGCCCTGAGGAGGTGACAATATCCTGGGGGAAAATGCTAGTATTAACATTAAGGTTACCTGGCTATGGATTTTTCCCTCATTTAAATAACTATCTTTAAATCTGTTTTATGTGAGTGTGTATGCATATGTATATATAATACATATTATACGTATTCACATGAACTGTGTTTATATACAGTTTGTGGTATGATTTTTAAAGATATACAAACAATAAAAAACTGATAAAATATAAGATATTTTAAGAAAATCTAGAATAACAAACTTTTTTGAATGTAAAATATATGAATATGAATGTAATACGTATGACTCACTGAATGTGATAATCAATAATTAATACTGAATCACTATGGTGTACACCTGAAACTAATATAATATTGTAACTCAACCATACCTCACAAAAAAGAAAATTTTCAGTTGAAGTTATTTGGGTAACTCATTTTCTCTTTTCAGGAACTATTCAAGCACTATTCTGGGAATATCAATTGTATCACTCATTTAATCTCTGGTTAAGGTACCTTGTACTCATCCAAGAGTATTTGTATCTGAGATACTGAAAATGAATTTTGTAAGACACTGTCATCTATGATTGACTAATACGTAAGGTAGTATATCACCAAATTGTATATAAATAGTAGTGAAATTATATATAAAGACTTAATGAATTTACTATTCATAAAAATAAATTTTCAGCAGTCATACTAATTTATTTATATCTAACATTAGGTTTATATCTAATTTGGATATATTCCTCAAATCTTTAGAGCATTACGTTAAAAACATTCAAAAATATACGTTAGGTTTTAGTTTACCTGGTTCAGCCAGTATAGACTATGTGCTAGGATAATTTTATGCAATTAATGTAACAATTATCTGGAAGAAGTTACTTAAAATGGCTATATTAATATTTTCATCAGCAGACATCCTTTAAAATGAGTCTTATGCAGAATGCATTTAAGTCTGTAGCTAAAGATGGCCAAAGCTACACTCTTACACATGGTAAAAATGTGAAATAGTATGACTTCCTTGTGTAAAGTCTCATTTACAAAACATATAGAGAATAACACGTATTTCAAATAAAGGCCTACTCCATTAAAGCATTTTTCCCTGTAAAGATCACTTGACTATATTTTCAAAGAGGGTAAATGTTGTCCTTTTACAGACCTTATTTCCTTTAATCAGCACTAGATTTGAACCACAGTTTGAACTCTTTTCTTAAGAGCCTATACATTAGTTGCCCATATTACTTCAGTGTCTCCTGCTGAGAGTCAGAACACATAGGTTAATGTTCTGGATCTCTCTGATACATACTAATTGCTCTATCCTCCCTCCACTGGAGACAGAGTTGCATTCTAAGCACTTAAAAATGTGAGTTCTTAGGATGCAAAACGGTATTTTCCTTTATTTTAACATATTTCTTTATACATTTTATCCATTATTAAATTGATACACATGCATACAATGACAAAACGTTAGTTTAGAGGGGACCTTTTAAATGAAATATTCTAATTCATTCCCCATACCAGGAATAATTTCAATGGTGGATGAAGAATATCTATAAAACTGCCATTCCATTTATGAAGGGCTCTTTTGGAAAATTCTTTCTCAGAGCAGACTAAAAAAAAATAACTTCTTGGTATTTCATACCTGTGTATTCCAGTTCTGCTTTCCAGCACAAATAAAAGATGTATTCTCTGTGGCAGAGCACAGTTTTCAGATATTTGAAGAGATCTATCACAAATGCCTACGTCTTCTACGAGCCGTATTAAATAACATGGGCTACTTCTGGTGCTCCTTATGTGACTTCATTTTCCAGCTCTTCAGTCTTCTGGGAACCCTTTTATGGCCCTACTTCAGACTGTCAACGTCCCTTTTCATAACATTTAGGAAGTACAAAGTTCAATGTGACTATTACCTTATTTGAGAATGACACTATCCTTGGAATTAGCAATCATACAGCCTCCTTCAATTAAAACCAACTTGTGATTGACTAAAATCTCCATAGCAAAGTGTATTATATAAATTACAGTTACCTTATTGTTTCCAATGTATATTTAAGCAATTAGGATTTCACAAAGAAATCCAGATTCTAAATTTTTGCAAGTGATTTATAAGCATCAATGCTCTGAAATATACATGTTTGAATTATAATGAAACCATAAAATATCATTTTAAATTTGGCATTATAGTGACTCTAATTTTAGCCTAATAATGGAGACAAAAAGGAGAATGCATTTAAATCTATATTTTTGAGTTTGAAATAGAGAAATTTGACATTATTTTATTTATGGTGCAAAGGGCAAAGAACAGATTTGTGGGAGAGTTGAGTTTAGTTCTGAACACACTGAGCATGAGTTGCAAGAGAGATTTCCAGGTGAAGAGGTGGAACAAACAATTAAAGAAAATATCAGACAGAAAGTGGAGAAAAGATAAGACAGAAACACAAACGTAGACATAAGAGAATAATGAAATCTCAGATTTGGGAGAAATTTTGCCCATCCATGCATACAAATTTTAAGTTATCCACACAAAGTGAATTGTTAATTTATTTTGTCCTACTTAAATGTGTATTATACTACTCTCCATTCTTCTGGGTCTGTTCAAAATTATCCAGTGTATACATTTTAAAAAATATATTACTGTATAGGCATGTCATTTAGAGACATAGATTGGGATGACCTTTCTGAGAAAGAGTGTAAAGGGAGAAGAAAAGAAGTCTTAGAATATGAGTTAAGGAAAAATGTTTACTTTATGTTTAATGAAAGGAAAAGGAGCCAAGGGAGAAGGTGGAGAGTGTAGGAGGAATTAGCGAGATTCTCAGCAAGCTTAACTAATTCTTCCCGGACACTCTACTAAAATACATTTTCCAAACTCTCTGTAGTTATAGTTGGTCATGTTACTGGTTTCTGGGCAATGGAGTTTTATGGAAGTGAAAGAAGTCAGTAGATGACTTTCATATATGGTCCCCACACCTCCACTTTTCTCATTTCTGGGACGATGCCATAGCAAAGAAGTGGAAGGGCCTCGGATCACTGAATATCCTCCCTGAGGAGAGTTGCTCAGTAGAGCTGTCTAATCACGAGCACCCACAAGAGTGAGAAATGTACATTTATATTGCGTTATTATTTTATTAGACCTACGCATGGGAGAAAGTTCTTTTCTGATAAAACTATCATCAGAGTCGTTTAGGTTTTTTTTCTACTGACTACATTTTTTCTCATCTTTGGATCACATTTTCCCATTTATTTGTATGTCTATTGGTTATTGATTGAATCTTAGGTATTAGGAATATCACATTGTATAGAGTCTGGCTGGAGGCAGACTGCAAAGGGTTGAAGAGCTTTGAACTGTAAAACAATAACTGGACAGAGAACATGTACAATATTCTTAAGAAAACTTTAAAACTTAATGGATTGAGGAGATATAGCATGCTGCCTGAAGACAGGACGATTTTTGAAATGTAATTACTTATTTAGTTTAAACAAGGCTTGACTACAGGAAAAATCTAGAGGAAACAGACATTGAAAGTAGAGGAAAGTGGAGAATAATTATGCTTTGGGGAAAGCCAGAAAAATATCTGCAACAAGAATACAAGTAAGTAATTTACATTTTGGTAGCACAGCTTCAAGGGCAGAACTATGTGGTTTTCCCCAAATGACGCACTGATAATCATCACATTTTGAGTGTGGCTGATGTAAAATTGTAAGTATACCGGGCTAGAGCATATATGCATGGTATGTTTCCAATATTACCTATAATGACATTACAGAGCATTTTAACAATTTGACTAAAACTGACCTACAGTATCATAGTAATCATAGTACCTAAAAGTTGTCAGTCTGGCATGACTAGTTTAGTGAACATAATTATTGACTCATTATTCTTTCTGAATTTATTTCCAGCCTCTCAAACTTAAACAAATATATTCCTTTTAAGAAATATTGTTACTGAGATCAAGATATCCATCCATTAATCTATTTATCTATCCGTGTGTGTGTGTTTGAATTTCCTGAAATCTGCACATTTAAAATCTGCCAAAAATCTGTCTGTGGTCAACATCCTATTTATTTGCTATTACTACATTTAACATGGTATTTGAAAATAGGAAGAAGAATAAGAGAGGCAAAATTTCCAGTTGGTAGTCAGACAGAATTCTGGGATTTGTAAGATAGTATAATAAGGTGTTACTTGTGGAAAACACTTGGGTTGATTAATTGAGGGGAATAGTGGGCATTACAGAAAAGAGGAGACACCAGATACAAATTCCACCTACTTAAATAGGTGCTGCTAGGCAATCTGATTGTTGTTATAAACATTATCATTATTCAAATTTCTCCCAGTGTTTTTCAAGCCTCCAGACAGATGATGATACATGTAAAATCATTATAATATCTTGTGTTGAAGAAAAGTATTTAAGGAGAAATAGCAGAGTGCCACAAACATAGCTTTAATATATTCTACTTCCCTTTTCTTCCTTTTAAGTTGGGTTTGTCTTTTTACCTATTTTCCTACCCTCCTGTGTAGGGAAAAATAAAGGAAAAAGACATATTTTTTAAATTAGTGGTTTCTCAGTTCTGAATCAAGCAATTTTCCTAAGAGTAAACCTATTTTAATTTTTTGAAATGCACAGAAAAATTATAAAGCATTAGAGCAGTTTGCTGCTAGCATACAGATGATTGAAAGTGGTATCTTTTTCATATGTAATCCAGGAGATGGCTGTCCCAGATGTCCCAGAAACTTGACAAATCAGAGAAGATCCTAAACAGCATTTTATATCAATTATGTACAAAACCCTGCCAATTATCTTCTCATATAATCCACATCAATAACTGAGAAGCACAAAAGATATGAACGCAAACCACCTGCTCTCACTACAGTAGGCTACTGAGAGCTTAGACAATAACTCACATAGTAACATACTCTGATACACTTATCTGGGATCATGCTGTTTAAGTGGGATTTGTGATTAAAAACATTACCGCTTTGGCCTCTCCACATATTAGAAAATATGTTTTCCCCTTTTAGAAAAAGCATTGTCATTTCTGTTTTATTACAATGGTAAATTAAGAGAACCACTGCCAGCTACCTATAAAGAACAAAAACTGCACTTCTACTTTATGTTTCACTGTAATTCTTTTTCCTGTTGATATTAACAATACCCAAGCTCTTAAAAGAGAGAAGGAAAAAAACAGCCTCCAGAAATTCATTGTTTTGACACCTGCACAATTTTTGAACCAAGCTAAATGCCAAAATAAAGCTATATCGAAATATAAAATGTTAACCAAAAGTGCCTATATGACCCAAGAAAAGGAAGCATTTAAAGACTACAATCACATAAGATGGCTGATATTTAATATAATGTGGCTTTTCTAAGTATTAGAGACACAGAACTGGCAGTTGCCAAAATAGATATGATTTTAAACAACATTCCAATGAAAGCATAGAAGACAGACCATTCCCTCCCATTTCCATCAGACTCCTTGTCTTACATTATAGCTTATCAGGCCTGTCAAGATATCTGTATTTTTAATGTTAACAACAAAAAATGTGTAAATGAAAACACTACACTGTCGATTTCCCTAAACAGCCCTGTGTTTCACTTACAGGTTCTCAAATCAGTTTGAGGATATACTAACATTTATAATTATAATTCCCATATATCTTAAAGAAACTAGATTCCACTTGTTCCTAGACTTCAATAATATAATTTTGCAATCATGGGTTGGAAATTATACTGCTTGACATCGTTTTTCAATCGGTGATACATTACACAGAGTGAATTGGATATTCTCCATTTTGTTGCCAATGACATTTACATTTTAATTGTAACCAAAAAATTATGCCCTTGATGATAGATAAAGGGGGGTGAAGAAATGTAGCAGCTTATGTTCAGAGAAGATATGTATTGTATCATTTCACAATGAGACATTCACAAGTGTTTGAAGAGTAATACAAGACTCTTATGTTTTGTGCATGAACATTATCTTATTTGGTTATCAGTATGCATATGTATTTATGAAGCACAGTTCAGCATTCTTGTTTATACATGAGGAAGCTGGCAAAAAAAATAAGTCAGAGGATGTGCTTGGATTAGACACACACACTTGAAAAAGATAAGATGGTATAATTACAAAAATCTTTAAGTGATAAGGTGTTACGAACCATGTAGAAATTCTGTCAAAAAATTCAATGTACTCAAATTGAGATTTCTGAAATTTGATATAAATGAAGATGTTATTTTTCTGATCACTATTTCTAAAGTGGTATATTTTTCTTTGATGGTCAGCAAAATTTCCTCCACCATTTGGAAAAGGCTCATTGTACAAAAGTATCTTGAACAGCAAGGGTGATAATGGTTATGTTATGGCACAGTTGACTTTGCAAAAGGGAGATTACCCTAAGTGGACAGACCGAATCAGTTCAGCCCTTAGAAGGACCTGGGCTCTTTCTGCTGAAAGAGATATTAGGCCCTGGGAGATGTGACACTCCAGAAATTCTCCACTGCTGGCTTGAGGCCAAAAGGGTAATTATGGGAATCAACCACGATCTCTAAAATAACGGAGTCTGGGGTGGGGGGGGAGGTTGTAGTCTGGCTCTTTATCTAGTCCTGTGGCTGCCACTGTGTTTATTCAAGATAGCCGTCTCTGAAGTGGATGCCTTGGCAATCAAAGCTTAAGTCAGGCACTTCCATTACAAAAAACAAAAACAAAAAAAAAGCAACTGTCAGGGCTTATATTACAGAGGCCCCTGTAATCACAAGTATTCTTAAAAGAGGGAGGTAGGAGGGCCAGAGTCAGAAAAGGTACTGTGAGTATGGAAGCAGATGGAGAGGAGGAGACGTGAAGACAGAAGCAGAGCTCAGAAAGAAAGAGAGAGAGAGAGAGATTGGTGATGCTACACTGCTGGCTCTGAAAATAGAAGGGACTGTCAGGCAAGGAATGCAGGCAACCTCTAGAAGTGGAAAAGGCAATAGTACAGATTATTCCATAGAGCCTCCAGAAGGAACATGGCCCTGCCCACCCATTCTAGAATTTCAACACCCTGAACTATAAGACAATACATTTCTATTGTTTTAAGTCATCATGGTTGTGGTAATTTGTAATAGCAGCATTTAAAAACTAATACACAATCTAAAATGAGAGCGGTCTTAGAAGTTGCCATGATATTTGTGATGGTGGCATGAATGTTTAATAACTAAGAAATTCAATGATATATACAGCATCTAGTTAAATTTCTTTACTAGATTTTTGAAGAGCATTTTCCAGGATATTTTATATAACAATAATCCATGCATTTATATGGCAGTTTACAACATATTATAAAAACATTTGATTACCTTTATGGCACATACTTCCATACAACAGCATTTACTGTGCACCGACGAGGTACTTCACTACTGCAACGTATTCTTCTAAACAAGACACAAGTCACCTTTTAAGCAACTTACAAGCTACTGACTCTGTTATAGCAGGCAGATAGCTTGACACGAGCAGAAAAAGTGGGCAGGAAACCTCGCATCTTATAAACAGCGGGGGTCCATGGGCAGACAGAGAAAGGCAGGAACCTCCAGACTGACAGGAAACCACACATTTTGGGGTGATATATGTCCTGGAGGCAGACAAAGAAGGCGGGAAAAGGCGGGAATCTCCAGCGTCAGAATGTAACCTGTTGCTCATTATACCCTCATTACAGTAAAATTAGCCTTGCAGATAAGAAGCTCCCATCATGCACCTACACCTTGACACTTCCGATCAAAGCTAAATATGGACAAAAATCCCTCCTCCCCTCGGGAAGGTAGCGCTGGGATGAAAATCAGGGAATACAGCTCCCAAACCCCTCCCTCCTCAGTGACTATTCCACCCCTTCCTTTGTACGCCCCACTGAACTGGCTTGACAAAGAAACTCCGGGCCGCTGATCACCTGACACTGCCCCTCTCATCTCGAGAGCCAACTGTTGCTTAAATAAAAACTCACTTTGCTTTCTTAACCTTCCTGTCTTGTCTCTGAATTCCTTCTGTGACAAGACAGTAACATTTCACTGGGAACAACTCTAAACCAAGGCCTCGCGGATACTGGGATGTTTATTCTTCTGATTTGTTTTTCTCTTTTTATGCAGAAGGAGCCAGTTGGCTTTTTGCTTATGCACTCAAGTTTCTATCAGTAAATTATACCATTTAATTTTCAAGTAAAATATAAATTAAGGATTGGATTGATTGTTTCTAACCTCACTCAGAATCATGAACGATGTGCAAAAACAGCAATACTATTTAATTAATGCTTTTGAATACTCGGGTATTTCCAGTAAATGCAACTGAGACATATGAAAGAGAGTATCGTACCTTTTGGCTTTCTTCAGTCAAATGGTTATGCACTCTATTGAAAAAGTGAATACATAAAAACTTTTATGACCCTGATCATTTAGTGTGGAGAAGAAGAAAAAAAAAAGAACACAAAATGGCAGGCATATTTATGTCCAATTCAACTGGAGTTGGCCAGAAAATAAAATATGTAAGTGCTTCAATCCTAATTCCACTGAAAAATAAAACGTGACTTTTATTATCTGTCAACTTCATGCACCTCACTGAGCTCTCAAAATACCTTTAGGACCTAAAAATCAAACCATTGTCTAATTAAAAGTTGTCCAAAGATACATATTTCTCTATAAACTTAATTTAGTTTACATTTTGGGACTTCCCTGGCAGTCCAGTGGTTAAGACTTTGCCTTCCAACGCAGGGGGTGCGGGTTCGATCCCTGGTCAGGGAGCTAAGATCCCACATGCCTCGGGGCCAAAGAAAAAACCCAAAAACATAAAACAGAAGCAATACTGTAACAAATTCAATGAAGACTTTAAAATTGGTCCACATCAAAAAAAAAAATTTAGTTTACATTTTCAGGTTTATGTGGGAGAAAGCTTATAAACATATACTCTGCATGTTAGAAATGGCATTATAAATTAATTTTAATATGATTGGAATTATGAGAATCACCAAAGTATTGAAATATTAATGATATATATGTATATATTTATATACACATTTTCATGTAAGGTGCCATATGAAAAGGTTTTGTGTAATAAATACTTTTACAGATCAGAAGTTATCAGGGTCTATTTCAATGTGTTCCTGCAGTTGAATAACCAGGTTGGAACTGTGTGACTTAGAATCTGTTTCTTAGCTTGAAACCTAGGTTTCCTATGATGAGAAGTCCCTCTAGTATTACATATGTGGCATAATTCTTAAACAATGGCACTGTGTGTATTCTATCTCATTATTATTTAAATAAGATCATAAATATTTTACTCAGAATTCAAGAATGGAAGCTTTGCATCTGGACACTCTAATGGTATGGCTTCCATCTAATTTGTTTTTCTATCAGATGTAGAGTTATCATATTATCATAAAATATGGTAATAGCAGAGCATTATCCTAGAAAAAAATGCTGAGGCTAATAATGCAATGTATAAAACATACCATCTCAACACATTTCCAACCCTTTGTACTCAGTTTTATAATAAATCCATGCAAGAAGAGAAAGGGCAAAAGAATTCAAGCACAGGGTGACTACAGCTGTACACTGGAACCTTCTAATAGTAAAATGTTATTAATTTAAGACATATTAATACAAAACTAGATAAGTTAAGGTTCTCCTAGGGATGTTAACTTATCCTCATTTAATATATATAACATGTGCTACTTTAAATTACCAGTTAGGTTTCTAAATACATATTTTAGGGTGCAGGCTGTATAATGTTGATAATATAATGTTACCATGAGAAATGTAACTTTTCTGTTCTGACCTATATGTTTAGATTTGTAACCTTGTTGTTACATTAGCATTGAATTGTTTTTCATATATATTTCTTATGGTTTTGCAAGAGAAAGTGAAGAAAAAATAATTTTAAAAAGCACCCTGAATTGTGGAACTATGCATACTAAATATATAATATGGCCAAATTGTGAAAATCTATAATCAATAGCATTTCAATAGAAGACAATCATATTTTGTGAAAATAAAATAATATGTCACTTAAAATAAATATTTCATTATATTTATGTCTTTTAATTTTAATGTATTTACACAGAAATTAATATTTTGAGTCTCTATCATTTTTCCCATTTATGTTTTAATTCCTTAACTTTTAATGTCTCTCAACATGTCTATAAACTATTATTTATCATCTGTGAGATTTTCAAAATTAAGACTTGAAACTCTAGATTCTCTTAATGTCCATTAACTTTAACTGCTTTCCTCCAACAACTATTATTTTAAATAAATATGATGCAGTGGCATTGATTAAAACATTTCATAATTATTTCAATATACACACATTTTAAATATATAGTAGGAAAATGGGGGGTTAGATTTCACATATGTTCTGATTTCATTTAAAAATCAGGATAGGATAACTTTTAATATTAATTATATTTATGACTAATTTATTTCTTTTGAGGGTTGATAATGAAAACAAATTTGGATTTTTGATCCTTTGTGAGCAAAAAGCCTCAACTGTGCACTTCTGTGTAAAATATTATTTTGTGAAAATTTGCAACCTGTGAGAAGTCATTTTATTTACATATTTAAAAATTATAATACCTCAGTCACCTTCTCCTAAAGAAAGCTATCTAGTCTCTAGTTGTGCTTAACCTCCAAACAACGAATGTAAAACCAGCAGACACTGAACAAGAGAACTGTGGCTCACTGCAATTTTATTTCACAAGCTGTGAGATGACATGTAACATTGTGTGTGTGTGTGTGTGTGTGCGTGTGTGTGCGAGGGGGCAAACTATCACAATCCCAGACACATGATCTGTGCTTACTGAATGAGACACATGTCATGATTAAGATGGCTGGCGTCTCTTCCTAGTGCAGCACCACGTGCCAGGCTGCAATGAGTGACAGAAGAGCCCTTTGAGGATCTGTGTTTGTCAGGCCTCCTTGAGGGTCCTGACCAGAAACAACAGACACCAGGGCTCTCTGAGAAGGTGTCTATGAGCATCTCTGGAAAATTCATTATGAAGTCTTTACGTCTCAAGAGATTCACAGAACAGGATTCTTGAGGACTGGCATATCTCTCCCACCTGAGCTCTCAACTAAGGTCATATTCTAGCGAAAGTTTTTAGCTAAAACACTGGAATACAGTATATTGGCTATAACTAGGATGGTTGGTTCTTAACTCAGGAAACTATATAAAGTTAAAATTAGATGAGCTAATAAATTACAGAAGAAAGTAAAATGTGCTATTTTCATTCTATATGTAACATTAATTTGACTATTTGTAAGTTTTATTTTATCATTCCTCTCTTTTAATCAATCAAGTGTGGGAGACTTACATGTCAACAGGCCTATTACAAACAATGTGACAAGGGTATAGAAGATTTATGAAAAGACAGCTATGAGAATTAGATTTTTTCAGCCCAAAAGCTACACTATTCCCTATAGGTGTTCCATATAGTATAAAGACAAATTTTATTGTTCACTTTATTGCACTTTGCATAAACTGTGTTTTTTACAAATTGAAGATCTGTGGCACACCTGCATTGTCAGATGATGGTTAGTTAGCATTTTTTAGCAATAAAGTATTTTTTAGTTACGGTATGTGCATTTTTAGGCATGATGCTTTTGCATACTTAATAGGCTACAGTATAGTGTACACATAACTTTTATATGCACTAGGAAATAAAAAAAAATTCTCATGTGATTCAGTTTATTGTTATATTTGCTTTACTGTAGTGGTCTGGAACCAAATGCACAACATCTTGAAGGTATGCCTATAACTAAAAGCTTTCGTGTGGCTAGAATTATTTCAGGACAGAGAGAGAAGTGAACAGCCCCTAATAAACTGCACTTTGGGTTCTGTGTGTGTGTGTGTGTGTGTGTGTGTGTGTGTGTGTGAATCTGCAGTAAGGAAAGATGGACGCCCCGCCTGTAGGGAAGGAACAAATATGGTAGAAAAGAGCACTAGTGCAGAATGAAAGTTTATGTTTTGGGCTCCTGATTGAAAATAAAGTACTTGCAGAGGAAACCAATTCATTTCTGATAGAGCATTTTTTCATACTATAATTCCTATAACGAACATTATTTATGGACCAATGTTACTCTATTAGATGTATATTTTATTTAATAATATATGCTATGATTTTAAAAGATTGATGCTATATGAATTATAAAAGGTATAGTTACTTCTCCAAATAGTTTACAAATAGTTAACATATGTTTAAGTCAAATATTAAAAGGGAAACATTAAGCCCAGATAATTTCATATCTAAATACTGCCTACCGAATTCCCTATTTGCATTCTGTGTCTTATTTCTTAGCCTTACTCTTTTCTCATTTCTCCTCCCATTACAGACACAATCATATTGCATCATCCCCTAACTCTCGATGCCCATGCACCACTAAAACAAGACCAGGTACACTACATGGAAAAGGCAGTGTAGCACAGCACTAAGAGAAGAGGTATGGAGCTAGACTCCCCCCGTGAATGTATTTCCTACAGAGTTGGAATTACATTTTAACCAATAATAAGTGTGAGGATTAAGTAAGTTAGTAGAAACAGCATACCTGGGACAAATCCAGCAATACAAGAAATTTGAATGAATTTTACTATAATTATTGCTACTGATGTTACATTTTCTACTTTACTATTTATCACTGCAGCGTTATTACTATAGTTTTTGAATAATGGAAGATTACTGAGGAGGTTGGTTGAATTCATTTAGAAATTAAAATTTTTTCTTGATTATATTAACTTCCTTAGTGAGTATTTGGTTATGAAATATGGTATTCCATAGGAGATGGGCTTGAATTGGAGGAATAGAGAAAAAGACAATGAATTTGTTCTTACTACGAAAGTAGATGAGTTTGAATTGTTTTCAGGTTGCAGGAATTAAAGGGTGTAGAAAGGATTAGAGGACAAAAAATATGATAAGTAGAGTGAGCCAAAGAAAATGATGAGAACTATGAATAATATTTCAGTGGATGATATCATCTATATAATTATATTCACTGCCTATTGTACAATATAAGAAGAATTTGAAATGGAATAACACTCTCTACATAAGGAACCTTGCTAAAATAGTTTTACTCAGGTATAACATTAATACATATGTAACTCAAAGTGTTACTACTTAATAATATTTTCCATTTGTACAGCATTATCTATTCCAAATATCTCATACATTCTGTGTCTTTATTTTTCATCTAAAACAAGCACATTTTGTTTCAAGGAAATCTGCATTTTTAAGGCCAATATATAGCAATCTTTCTTTAAGCTTTGCCAAATTTTTAGCCTTATAATTGTCATAATTCAGGAAAAACAGAATTGCATCTATGTAGAAGTTAGAATTTACAGGAAACCTATGCATTAAGTGAAATTCACTTACAGTAAAAAACAACAAAAAAATGAAGAATCACCCATTAAGTTCACCCTACATAGTTCTGCATGTATAACCCGGTAAAGAAATGTATATATAAATGTATACAGCATGATAAGCAGTGAGGTCATGAAAATGGATGCTACAGACTACATATATTAGTCTTTTACCTTGCCTGACAAAATTAATTTAAACAATTTTTTCAGAGTGCATAATTTGCGCTTTCACAATTTAAAGAGAATATGACACAATTTCAAAGAATAGTGTTTAAACACTGGCTTCTCTGCTTCTAATATCTTTAAGCTTACATGAGTAGTGTTTTTGGTAAATACTAATTAAGAAAACCATTATTACAAAATAGCAACTTTAAGAACAAAATAAATTATATAGTTTTCTCTATTGTTCCAAAATAATTATGTATTTGTAATGATCTAACCCACAATTGAGATGGTAATGCATGATTTGACTTTAAGTATAACTGAGGTATAAATGTAGGCTACCATCCATATTTAAATATATTCAGTAGCGTGGAAATGACAATCAGTTCATTCATCCACTTATTTTTTAGACAGATATTTACTACTGCCTACTCTTTGCCAAACCTGTGGGTGGAATAGGAAATGAGAGAAAAATTCTCTGTGTTCAGAGAGCTTGCATTCTAGTAACTGAGTCAGCAATGAATAAGCAAAGATATGACATATTTTCAACTAGTAAAGATTACTGTAAATAACATAGCAAAACATAAATTGTACTCGATAGTGAGAATGACTATGGGAAAGGCAATATATTAGAGAAATCAGTTAGGAAAGGAAGAATTGCTAAATCTACAAAGATTTTGGGATGGTTAGAAACAACTGTTTTGTGTCGACAAAGGGCTCCAATGAGTCACACAATTATTAAAACAGTCTTATTTCCTAAATAGGGTAAGTAAGCTGGAACAATAGAAAAATATGTGGGGATTGGATGTTTGAAATTGAACTGTTGGGGGTAGTGAAATGATGGATGGCGTCAAGTTCTAGAATATGATTTTATATGTTAAGGGTTCTGGGGGCCTAGAGGAAAAGATTTGGAAGTGCAGGTCTTAAATAACTGAGAGGCAAGGGTGTTAGGTGGATTGCCTCCATGGTGTTCAACCTGCCACTAAGGGCGATGCCGGGAAAGAGGTTGAAAACTTCTGACTGGGTAGAATCGACCTTAAGATTCCTAGCAAAGAGGTTTTGAATGAAGAGTGATAATTTGGAAGTAGCAGCAAAGAGCAAGTAGGATAATATCTATCCCACCAGCAAATCTGTGCTGTTTAGGGCATACTTAGGTGAAAAAAGTCAAACCAAACCTAACCAACAAAAACCTTTTCCTGGAAGGGCAACAAAATAAGTAATGAAAGCTATAGAAAACCAGATTCTGTTAAACGAAAAAAGCAAAGGGACTCTTCAAAGCAAAATGTGATGGTGATTTTCTGATATTAGACCATGGATTCCAGACCAAATGGTAGAAAATTTGGGAAGTTGGAGAGGGTGGCGTTGTGGATGGGATGAGGGGAGGTATAGATCATATGGGAGAAGATCCTAGGTGACAACATATAACCTTAGGCCTCAGGTATTTTTTTTTTTTCTTACTCCACGTATTTCCTATCATAAAATCTACAGAACAACATTTATCCACACATATTTTTTTTTCCCCCTCTGTGCATGTGAATGTATGTGTGTGTGTCCCTAGTCTCATTTAAGGTAATCACTCGGTATGATGAATTCCATCACCTTCTACTTCCTGAGAGTTTATTTTACCTGTTCTCTGATTTGTATTTAATCTTTATTTCAATCTTGGATCTTTCCAGTAAGATTCTATATATGTTTATAATTCTCCCATCTTAAAACAATCAAACAAAATCCTTCCTTGAAACTCTACATTTATAGTTCAGCTTTAGTTCAATTGATCACCTTCTTTGCCAGGAGAGGTATTCTTCTGGGTTCCTGGACCCAATTTCATCGTGTGGAGGGATGTTCCCATCCACCAACAAGCAATTCTCAGACGCCAGCTGGGTGTCCTACAATTCCACTCAATTCTGACCCTATCTACCCAGAGATAATGTCCGATCCCACAGACTAAGGATACAAGACTGCTCCCCATCCACCCCACTTCAGACACCAATCACAAGTCCAGGTTGTTACCTATACATCTGATTGATTGTCTATAAATCAGAGATTTCCATGACCCACTCCTTGGGTTCAATTAATTTGCTACAATAGCTCACAGAACTCAAAAAGCTGTTTACTCGCTAGATCTTATTACCAAATATCTTAAAGGACAGGAATCAAGAGCCAGATGAAGAGATACGTAGGGTGAGGTCTTGAACAAAGGAGCTTCTATTCTTGTGGAGTTTGGGGTCTGGCACTGTTGTACATGGGTGGAAACGTTCTTGTTCCTCAACCCGGAGGCTCTCAGAATCCTGTTCTTTTGGGGTTTTATGGAGGCCTTATTAGATAGGCATGACTGATTAAATCATTGGCCATTGGTGATTGAACTCAATCTCCAGTCCCTCTCCCCCCTCTCCCCAGAGATATGAGGGCGGGACTGCAAGTTCCAACCCTCTAATCACCTGTGGTTGGCTCCACTGGCAACCTGCAGTCTACTTAGGTGAATTCCAAAGGTCGACTCATTAACATAACAAAAGACACCTTTGTTGCTCTCAACACTTAGGAAATTCAAGGGTTTTAGGAACTCTGTGTCAGAAATGAGGACAAAGACCAAATACATATTTCTTATTATAAATCACAATATTACAGGTATGGAAACCTACATTCTAATACTTTCTTCACATTAATTAACTGTCCAACAGATATGAAACTTTTCTAAGCATTTTAAGGTTATTTTTCCACAAAATCAGAATGCATATATGTGTGTGCCTGTATTGTATATATACATATATACATACACAAACATATATATATATATATATACACATATATACATATATTTAGAGAGAGAGAGAAAAAGATAGAGGAAGTGTCATCCATATTTTAGATATAGTTTAACATCACAAATAAAGATGACCATATTTGATTAGCACATTTTAACATTCCTGGTACTCTTTGTTAACCACTTATAAAATGCACTTAAATGATACAGGAACACTTTCTTCTTTTCATGATATAATTTTGTCAAAAATAAAGTGCCTCCTTTAGAAATGGGTATGACATAGAATTCTGAAAATTTTAAATCACATTATTTTACAATTTTTGCACATTTTATATTATATGCATTTACTGGACATTTGATCAGGAAATTTATAGACTCTTTACAAGTAAGATTTTAACACACTATTTTGCTCTAATTTTTAGAAAATTTAAGGAGGTATTGTTTTTATGGATGCTGAATCAGTGTTAATTTCTGTTATGTATTCAATTGCTACATTGTGTGATCTGTGCTAAGTATTACTTTCACTAGAGTTAAAAACGGGTGCTTTTCCTGTGTGTATACACAAATAATAGTTGTTTTTATTTATTTTTTCTCATGACAATAAGATCTATATACATCCCCTGAAGTCAACATGAATAAGAGCTATACATTTTCCATGTATATTTTTATATTCCATATTTTAGAATAATTTTAATATTCAAAAAATTTGTGTAGATAAAATGTATTAATTTTACATTATTCTAAATAAAGAAACAGAAAGTGTTGTCACCATACTTATACCTCTCTTTGGTCCTAATGTCTAACTGTACTCTGAATTATATGATTTGCATACCTTAACATAATTCTTAGAAGAAAAGTAGGAAAAATGCACTGTGAGGGCACTGGAGTGACAAGGTAAGAGTAACAGTAGAGGAGAGACTAAGTGCCTTATTACGCTAAATGCAGGTACTTTTACTAAAAGATTTTCTTGTGGATAAATACTTTTAAACCCACATTGTAGACTCATCATTAAATATATACTGAAAGACTTTTATGAAGGCCTTAATGTAGAATTTTAATGTCAGCTTCAAGTTGACATTATATGCTACCTATAAATATGCTGAAAATATTAACTGCATTCTTTTTTCCATTAGGACTAACTCTTAACCTTTCTTGTTTTTAAAGAGCTCAAATTACTGGTAAAATTATAAGAGGCTGCAGGAAAGAAACTGAAGTTCAGCTCTCACTTAACATTAAGTAGAACAGTGGCTGAACCACAATAACCAATGTAATAGTTTTCAGGTGCTCTTGGGATATAAAAGACAGGGATGATCATTCAAAGATGTATTTGATGTCACAAATTATTATTCAGCACTTCCATTTTAAGACACAAAGCATCCTCTTTCAAAGTACTTTATGAATAGGTAGATATGAAGTAAATATTTCTAACTAATAATTGGTAACAGGCTAAAAACCTTTTTTTTTTTTTTTTTAACTTGTGAGTTACTGCTCTACAGAGTGGAGAAGACACTAAATGTAATGCAGGCGGGGGTGAGGCTCACTGGTAACTAAGGTCCTTTTTTTTTTTCTGTAAAAGTTTCTATAGAACTTGAAAGAAAAGGAAAAAAGTAACCGTAAAAGCATGTTTGCCTGTAATACAGGACAAAAGGAAAACTGTGTTATTGGCTCCCTACTTTGCTATGTAGATGCAAAGATGTGAATGATAAAATTTAGCACTGAGTACTTCAAGAAAAACATAAAAAAATATATTGACCCATGAAATTATATTTCACATATGTAAATTATACCACGTATATGGATATACACACATATATGATTTTCTGTGTAAAAATGCCCTTGCAAAGTCAAAACTATAATTACTAATCTTTCTCCATACGTTGCTTCTCATTTGTTTTATGCCGAATTTTTCTGACATTTATTTACCTGTTCCTATTTCTTCTCTCCTCCATACACATCTTTTGGTACAACACATTGTGAAAATTCAATGAAAAAATACATGTGTAAACTTATTTGCCTCTTATTTTCCTCTGATTGAAAATCTATCAATGATTGCCATAGAAAATCCCTAAGGCCTTTAGGAACATAAATGAGTTTCAAAGCTGTTCATAGAATGATCTAGATAAGAGCAAGGCGATAACACTTCAATTGATTTCCTTTTCCATAAAATGAGTATTCTATTAGACATTTCATATAAGATGGAATGAATATTGTCCTCTAACAGTTGGACAAAAACTTAGATTGAAAATATCAACTAGGTGCATGCCAAAGTCAGAAATCCCGCCTCTTCTCCCCAGAATGTCTCCTATTCCCATGATTTTTAGAAGATGCCTTCTGACCTTCTGTGACCTGTTGATGCCAAATAGTGTGACAATCCCATATGTAAGACTCACTGAAAGGAACTGGTCAATTACAAGAGACAATTTCCATTAAATACCCAGACTAGGGTATCACTAGTCTGTAGTATTTCATAAACATAGATTAGCTTATTTGGGCAAAGGACACAATATTTTATCCATTTGATTTGAATAAACACAGGAGTTAGAATCACAAGTTATCTAACAGGAATGTGACATTTGTCTACGCAAAGGGCAATCTTGAGGGTAATGTAGGGAGTCTGGTGAATATTAGCATCAGGAATATACGTGAATTACTGAAATTTCCAGTATTTGCTACTTATTATTTTAATAGCTATGCTGAAGTTATATACTAACATCATAAACTTTTGAAGATGTCTTACTTTTGTTACTCACCCATGCTTGGTCCAGTTATCCACAAAATCACTACTGGAACTGAGCTTTATTAGCTTGTCATGAGGGCTCCACAACAATCCCAGTGGTAGGAAAACACCTTCGAACAGAACAGAAAGCAAAGCAGAATGATACCCTTGTTGCATCAAAGGGAGAGCAGAAAATAGGCAGCAGCTCGGTATCAGAGCAGATATTTCTGCGTTCAAGCACCGTCACTGGTCATTACCACTACTCTCCACTCCCCCCACAAAAGCAATCAGTCTGTCCTTAAGTGAGGACTTTCTGGAGTAAAGGCTGTCATAATGGTGATAACGATATTGATAATAATTACTTTTATTCATTTAGCATTAATTGTGCCAGTCAATGTCTAAACTTTGTACATATACTAACACATTTCTAGTGAAGTAGATGCAACTATTTCAACAGATAATTATGAAACATAAAGAAGGCTAGGAAAACATCCAGAGTCACAAGCTACAGCAGTTCAGAAATGGCCTGGGACATGTCACTTGTGATTAAACTTGGTTTAATCATATAACTTTGAAGTGGCTCTTTCAAAATATTGCGAAAATCCTTCAGATGCAAAAACTCTGTATCTTGATTGTGGTGGTGATTAAATCACTGTATGCGTCTCCAAAGCCCCCTTAAACTGTAAACTGAAATATGGATTTTATAGTATGAAAGTAAATCTGAATTTTAAAAAGGAATTAAAGTAAAAGTTAAATATTTAGAAAGGTATGAGGAAGTGGTTTGTATCTTGTAAACAAAACCTGGATCCTTGTTGTTTATTCAAATTTTGATACTCTATGTGTGTGGGAGAGAGACAGACAGACAGACAGATAGAGACAGAGACTGTGAAACAACAACACGATATGAAGGGAAATTATAAGAAACAGAACAGACTGATATGAATGGGGAGGGGTGATTAAGTGAGAAGGGACAGGAGACTACAGGAAATGGAATTGAACGAAGATTGAGAATAAAAACAGGAAAGGTTATATTATAATTATTTAGAAGACTAAATAGAATTTGTTAAATCAATAAATATCATTTATTTATTGAGTGGAAAATTCAGGATTTCTTCTGGCATACGTAATTTTGGAGTCTATTCCCAGGATCACAGCTACAGAGGACACACTGGAAGAACGATGAACTCAGCTCAGTTGGACATGGTGCAACCTTCCATGGTCTTCTTCATCTGGATTAAACTGTTCTGTGCTTAGCTGTGTTTCTAATATGTCAGTCAGAAATAAAGGGTGATGTGTAGTTTTCTATTGCTAACAGATGATAGCAGTCAATGATAAATGTTACCTGGTTTTGTTATTGTGGGGATATTCTGAAGACTATCCAAAATGATCTTTAGTATTCATTCCCAAAGTATCCCAACTGAAAATCAAATACCAGAAGAACTGCAATATCTCTCCATAGTAGGCAATTTGTATTCCTATCTAAACTCTCCTAATCATAATTTTTCACTCCCTTTCTCCCTTCAGCCAGCTGTATATGGCATATTATGTTTCAGCCTCTTGAAACACAAGCACCATTTTCTTCTTTCAGACAAAGTAGCATTTGGAAGCACTAACGTATTAACATTCTAGTCAAGCCAACATCTGCACCATTTCTGGAGCTCTTTCATTTTCCTTTTGCTCTCTCAGCACCCACTGGATGAAGGCGAGTTTGCATCTATAAAGGTTGTCATTTTATTACTTAATGAATAATGCAAACAGAAATCTGATGAATATTGGAAATGTATTCCTCACTGAAATTAATATAAAATGAATTATTGAAATTACAGAAACAAGGTGACTCTAACAGTAATTGTGATATCATAAAGTTACATTTAAATTAAAATATACAAGGTACCATCATATATACTGACTACAGTAACAAACCTATAAAATAATCTCCCTTGAATGTGTTATTTGCAGTTTGTTTTATTGTGTAAGCCTCTCTGTGCTCCTTTTCTCTCTTTTGTTAAAGGTAACAAGGAAATATCACTTTTGGTATTTTGAACCAACATGTCAATATATGCAAATAAAATTTAGTTATTGTGGAATAAATTGCTTTTTTTGGTTGGCTTCCTAGGAAACTTCTAATTATACAAAGGTTTCCGTTATTAGGTAATCAAAGGTATGTATGTGTATCTTTTATTTGCTAGGTAAAGTAAAGAGAACTGTCACTTAGGCATTTCCATAAAACCTCTCTCTTTTTCTAGGAGTTCTCCCTTCACATGCCTCCTTAGCGTTTTCAGAAAACCTAGGGAGAATATCCTGGGATAGACTCCACTCACAACTGAAAAAGAAATTTGGGATTAGAAGATTCCGAGAAAATGAAATACAAACTTTTCTTTAAGACTGAAGATGAATAATAGAAGTATAGAGATCATAGAATTGAAGAATCCAGCACAGCTATAATGAAGGAGGGCAGATCTAAAGTGAGATATTTCAGTAGGGCCTGGTGTTCTGAGAATCACAACCGAAACATGAGCCCGTTGGGTCAGCCAAGGCAGGGCATCTGGGTGGAGCGCCAGAGGAAACATTTCAAACGGAAAGGCACTGGGCAATGCATTAAAATGTTTTAACAGAAGAGAAGGCAGAGAAGGAAGAGTGCCTTCTAGTCCCTGCCTAACTTTGCCACCTTGTAGCTGTTTAGGGGTATTTATATGTTTTAGTTGCAGAGGTTATTGGCATTAATATTAATCATAGAGGGGCTTGTAATTCAAATAAAATTATAATCCTCTACTTCCCTCATTCTCTGCTAGGAATCTGACATCTCCTCAAAACAGAACACCCTTGAATGGAGATGATTTTGCCTAAAGATTTTTCAATTGTTCTTAGTCTTAGGTTGTGTGTGTTTGTTTTAACACAATTCACTAATTTAGAAAACTTTATTTTCAAATTCCTCTTATGGGAACTCTGAATCCTCATTGACACATAAAATGTCAGTGAGGATATCTGGATAGTTAATGCTGAGTATATTGATAGCGTTGTAAGTCTTAGGATATGAAAAGATGAGAACAAATCCCACGGATAAAATCGCAGCAGAAAACTCTCCTGGTGCCTCCGTTGTAACTGGAGAACAAGTAGGAAATACTGTAATGCTGGAGCCTATAAATTTTATATGACATTCTCCTTCTTTGAGCCAGGATATAAACTGAGCATGGCACAGAGAATGCCGAATGACTTGTGATCCATGAAATATCCTAAGTTTCTTCCAGTCATGAGGTCTCTCTCTTGAGCCCAAGAAGCCATGGCTACGGTTTTTAAAAAAATGGCCGTGGATAAAGCTGTCGATGTGCGGTAGCCACAGTACAGACCCCAGTGAAACCAAGAACAATTTACTCAGCATCAGGGGGAAACAACCTTCAGTTAGAGTGAATCAGTTGATCCAACTAAAAAAAGATCGCACAATTTCAAGCTGGCAGGCACCAGTTCTGTTATGTGAATAAATAAACAGTGTTTGCAAACAGAGTGAGACTCTGTTTTACCTTAATTCTGAAAGTCACATACTAGTCTATGAGCAGCAATGAGGCTCCAGAGGAAATTAGGTGTGAGGAGATCCCTCATTTACTTGTACATTGCTGTTTTAGATGTAATAGTTTAGAAATTATTTTTCTGCCAGAATTACATAGGTAATTCTCTTATATTGAGGATAAATCTGAACTTCTTGTCATCTTGTATTTTCAGAGCATGCTTGTATGACATAATATTTAGATAATGAATCTTTCCCATAATCTTTCTACAATAAAGACTTCATATTACTCTTTCCCTAAGTACAGACAGTTAGGTTTTGGGGAGCGGGTGCGGGGAGGAAGGTTAGGTTTGAGAAGGATCCTTGAGAGCCTTTATAATGATTTTTAGATACACTGAAATAAATATCAAATATGTTTTTATAGAGAAAAATCTCCAAGCTATTTTGGTGATTAGCTACCTTGGGCTTTTGGATTAAAAATTAAAACACGTTTAGGCTGTTTGTTAGAATCTTTTCCTGCAGATCATTTTTTGCCCTTTGGAAAAGAGAAAATCCATGCCACAAATAATGTTTAGTTTAAATAATGCGTAAATATTAAAACATATTCTGAATCAAATAAACCGTTTTGTTTGGTAGTATGGCCCAGCCGTGTAATATGACTTATTAAGACTGTGCCCCTAAACAAGATAAATTATTACTCCAGGGAAAGTTAGATTCCCCTCTCCTTTGCCTGTAGCTGAATCGAAACTGAATTCTCTCCAGTGTGCAGGCGTGAACTCATGTGTGTACATGTGGTGGGGATGGCACTATGAAGTGTGTCATCTCTGATCACAGAATGAAGCTATCTCAGTTGGAGTTACTTCCATCCTGTTAGGACAATACCATAGGATCCGATCTTCTCTGCTAGGCCTCTTTAGAATTGGAAAAGCAAGGAGCGACTCATATAGCTGAATCAAGGTTCAACAGAACTACTCATTTTATCTACTAAAACATAGAGCTACTAATGTTCTTTTATCTCAAAGCCACCTCTCTCTTAATGAGAAACATGAATGTATGGGGCAAATTATTCTGTCCTGGAGGTAGGCAGGCTTGGCTCCAAGCTTATCTTTTCCAATGTGTTCATGTACTCATCAGCTACTATCTTTCCCTTTTTAGTCCTTGGTGTAAAAAAGTACACGATTCACTTGAATCATGAAGATGGACCAGGGAGAACTGTAGTGGGCACACGTTCTTAAGAGCAGCTCAGAAGCATCTTACAATACAGTGGCAACTTATGCCGGTTAAATCTGTACGAATGGCTGCTGAATCCATCTGTCAATCACTTTCCTAGATTTAACTGAAAACACTTTGTAACTCCTATTTATTCTCAAGGAGATAATGTTAAATTCATTTAAATTTGTTCCAGATAAAATGCATACAAAAGACATTCTAATTTTCCTTTGAAAAGTGTACTATTCCTTTTTTTCTTTTTAATTACCTGTCTGGAAGCCATTGAGTATCTCTTCCAGAATCCTGCTTCTAGCTATGGTCCCAGAGATTCAGAGTAATTTTGCTGGTGAAAAAAATGTTTTCCTTTAACCAGCCCAAATACTAGGGCTACATTATTAGTCTACCCATGATGACATATGACCAGAAATTTTTATTTTACGTATAGTTCAACTCAGTTGCTCATTAGATGTGTCATCTGGATAGGGGAATGCATGGGTGTGCTGAAGGTTTCTTAGATGTTTCCTCCTTTATATTTCCAAATGTTCTACTGCAAAAACCTCTGACTCCCTGATTGCAAGGGTTCATTTTCCTTTTTTAAAATAATTAATGACCAGTTTATTCTTTTTCTAATTATCCCTTGGTGAGGAGAATGAGCCGTCTCCAATAAAATCCCAGGCTTGATTGTTTTCCTTGCTGTCTCAAGGCATTTCAAAGCTCCTTGAGAGGACTTCCCTGCTCTCCCTAGAGACTTCGAATATGTAAGTAATAAACCTTTCCAAGCCCTCTTGGTATGTACACGTGGAGTCATCTGTCTTCACATCTACACCAAATTTTGGGTGAGCTCGGAAGGTGGTTATAACATTTACTTTCTTGTGTGCAGTTTTATGAATATGTGGAGTCATGTGTCCACCATCACAATTTCTTACAGAACCGTTTCATCAGCACAAATACACCCTCAGGCTACACCTGTATAAATAAATGCACCCCACCCCTTTAGCAGCCACTGATCTAATTTCTTTGCAGATGATAACATAAATGGAATCATGCAATATGTAACCTTTGGGTACTGGATTCTTTCCCTCAGAAAACTGCACTTAAGTTTCACTAATGTTTTTGCAAGAATCAACAGTTTATTCCTTTCAGTCGCTAAGTACTAACATTCCTTTTTACTGGTGTATCATAGTTGCTTATTAATATTCCAATTGAAGGACATATGCACATTATTTTATAATTATGAATAGAATAAAACATTCACATTAAGATTCTGTGTAACTATAAAGTTTTCTTATCTCTTGCATTGATACCTAGCAGTAGGATAGCAGATAGATTGCTTGGCCATGTATTAGGAGCATTAATGAATAGATAAGAAATTGGTCAACTGATTTCCAAAACTGCTCTTATTCTTATCAGTGCTATAGGAGAGTTCCAATTGCTTTTCATTTTTGGTCACTTTTTTTTATTTGTTTCTTTATTGTCTTAAAAGTTCTTTGTAAAATCTGAATTCAAGTCATATGTCATAAATGTGATTGGATAATATTTTCTTTATATTTAAAGTGATTTTCTTGTAGGCAACATATATTTGGATTTACTATTTTATTCAATCTGGCAATCTCCTTTAACTGGTGTGTAAAATTATTCACATTGAAGGTGATATGCTGGATTATAATTTACCAACTCACTAGCTGTCTTCTATCTGATTCCATTTTATCTCCTCCATTGATGTATTAGTTATACCTTCTTTTAAAGATAGTGGTTTATCTAAATAAGTTTTACAATATATATCTTGTATATATTCATATTTATATAAATATTTGTATCTGGGATAAATATTTGTATCAGAAGTGGTCACACCTTTTTTTCCTGCTAGACCTTCAGTGTCGGGGGTTGAGCTAATCTATACAGATTTGGGCTGGGGCCGAGATATATGATTGCTGTCTTTATACATATTTGCCCTTCAGACTTAAATTCTTATAGAGACCCCTTGAAATTCGGATGAGAGTTGATTTCCCAGAGCCCGTCCGCTCAATTTTGACTTTGAGATTTTTGTGCTATGCATCAGAGGATATCTTCGTGTCCTCTTTCTCCTCCTCTGTCCCTTCCCAACGAATTGTCTGCTGTCTTATTATTCCATCTTACTGGCTTGTTGATGAGGGGTTGTGCGGTGTATGCCTCTTTGTTTTGAAAAGCCACCTTAGTCTCAGACAGGTATAATGTTCCTAGGTCTTGGGGGTCTGGCCTCCTGGATTTCCTGACCCCTTCCCCCCTCCATGTGGCTGTGAGCTCAGAGAAATATTTTTCTTTCCTGTGCTCTTCCTGCAGCTGCCTTATGTTTTTACCAGTGTAATAAAAACAACAGTGTTTGTTGCCCTCTCCTTCACAGATCAAGGCTTTTCCCCCATAGTAGGAAAAGGAGGGAAGGACCTAGGCAGAGGTTCATGTCTTTCTCACAAGCTGCTGTTCTCCTTTCCAGCAGCATCCCCAGTGGGCACTTCTTAGTACTTTTTCCATTATTTTCTGGGAGTGCCCAGTGGGATTCATGAAGACCTGCAAGGTTCCCCCAGTCCTGCAGTTCCCATGGTTTTCACACTGTCTTTCCAGTCAGCACTCACTATTCACTTGTCAATTTCTCAGGAAGAACTCTTTTTATCCATATCCAGTTGCATCAATTTCAGATGAGTGTCTGCTCTCCTGTCCTCACTACTTGAAGGCACCACGTGCCCTGTATTGCTTTAGAATTTAAACCTTTGGATTTCTCTATATCTGAATAAATACATGATCTAGAAGTTTGGTAAGCTTTTTTGTTGTTGTTGGAGTAGGAATGATGCTCCTTTGAGCTCTCTACATCCTGGGAGCTGGAATATCTCTAACTTTCAATACACAATTGTTTACCTGCCATATTTCTCTGGCAATTTCTCCTACATTTCCTTTGCATATTCAGTTTTCTTGGCTAATAACATTAATGTGAGCATTTCTAAGATATTGTCCTAAACCCTAAGCTCATCCCACACTACATATTATCACTGAGTGATTTTATTTGCTTCTATGTCACCAGATAGCCCCTACATGCTAAAGCCCAGATTAGATCTTTCTCTCTAGACAGACGCACATTTCACTGCTTACTTGAAAGTTTTCCCTGGATATCTAGTGGCATCCAAGACCCAACGCACACAAATTTAACTTCTATCCACCCTCACATTCCGGAATCTCCTCTTGCTCCCACCCAACAGCATTGCCACCGTGCAGCTGTTCATCAGTGCCAGCAATTTGGGAGCCATCCCACATTTAGTCTCTCCCGTAACCCTCACATCTAAGTTGGTATTGCGTTCTTTGTATTTTATAACCTAAATAACTTTGTAATTCTTCATTCCCAAAGGCTTCATTCTGCGGCCTACAGTTACTTGGTTTGTGTCCCCAGGAGCAGCCACTATCCTCACTGAGGCCAGACTGATCTTTCTAACCTAGGGGTTGGCAAACCACAGCCCATGAGTCAAATCCAACACTGCTGTTTTGTAAGTTACATGCCCTCACACATCATATTTTGTTCATAGCTCCATTTGAGCTACAGTGTTAGAATTGAGTAGTTTCTAACAGAAACAGTATTGTAAAGCAAAGACAAATTTTTTTACCATCTGGTCCTTTTTAAAAAATTGACCAACCTCTGTTCTAAACTTGAAACACGCATTCCCTTGCTTAAAACTATTCAATGGAACCCAGTTTCTCTCAGCAAAAGACAAAATGCTTCAGTGTGGTGCACATCTTCATGATCTGACCTATGTTTCCTTTTCCATTATCGCTCATTATTGCTTCCTCCCGGTTACAGGGTAACATACTAAAACACTTGCAGGTTCCTGCGATGTCAGCTTCTCACACTCTTCCAGGCCTTTGTTCATGTGCTTTGTCTCTTCCTGCAAAGTTCGTTCTGAGATAACCCTGTTTAAATTCTCCAACAGAGCTTCTGTCCTTTGGCATTAACTGCTCATTTTCTCAGATCTCTTGTTTAGAGTAACACTCAGGATTTATTCTGTTGCAACCATTATGACATTTTATTATGTTCTTTTGTTTGCTTTAAATTTGCATTTCCTCCACTTATCTCTAAGCTGCTTATGGCTAGCTCCTTGTTACTTGATCACTACTACTGAGAGGAACCAAATTTTGCACAGAAGATGCGTCAAAAACCTGGAATATAGGAAAACCAATCATTCAGTGATTTTTTTTTCTGTTTTTTTTTGTAGTCTTCAATGGAATGAATCTGATTCTTGTTTTGAGATAAAAGCCAAAATCAAATTTGAAAATAGTGTTTTTTCCTCCCATATGGAACTCTTATCCTAAATAAATCTAATTTTGTTTATGAAGAATATTACATAATTTATTTACCAAAAAAGAAAACAAATATAAAATACTCTTTGCATTCAATAATAATTCATTCCTACAGCATCTGGATATTATTTAGGTTTTGATTTTGTTATTTATAAATGTACTAGAATAGAGTAATCCATTCTGTGAATTTTAGCTGGAAAACATGTAAATTAATTTTTCTGCAAATATTTGCACATTTGTAATTTTTAGATAATTATTCATATGAAACATTTCCTTCAAAATAATTATTATTTCCTCCTTAATATAATTTCCACTGAATAATTTTCATAAAATAGAGATCAAATCTGAAAATTTTATACATCTGTTGGAGAGTCTTCTTGTTAGGAATGGTAGTCATGTAATATATAAATACATTTTTATCTGTCATGCTGTGTAATCAGTATATAGTATTTCTTCATTCTCAATAATAATAATGATTATAATAATAAATTCCAAAAGATAATGAGACTAGTAATCTATATCTTCCATATAACTAATAATATCTAGAAGTAACATTTCTGAACAGTTACTTAATTTTTTCTTTTTACTTAGGAATGTGATGAAGAAGCACTTATTTTATATGTATCCAGTAGAAGGAATCACAAAGGTTACTTGATAAAATATTAAAGTATATTGTAATATCTGTGACTTCCTTTGGTTTTTGTTTTTTTTTTTAATAAGTCTTTTAAATTTATTTATTTATTTTTGGCTGAGTTGGATCTTCGTTGCTGCATGTGGGCTTTCTCTAGTGGCGGTGAGGGGTGGCTACTCTCCATTGCGATGCATGGGTTTCTCACTGCAGTGGCTTCTCTTGTTGCGGAGCACGGACTCTACGCGTGCGGGCTTCAGTAGTTATCGCGTGTGGGCTCAGTAGTTGCTGTTCGTGGGCTCTAGAGCGCAGGCTCAGTAGTTGTGATGCACGGGCTTAGTTGCTCTGCAGCATGTGGGATCTTCCCGGACCAGGGATCGAACCCATGTCCCCTGCATTGGCAGGCGGATTCTTAACCACGGCGCCACCAGGGAAGCCCTCCTTTGGTTTTTAAGTTATACAATATATAAGACATTCGTTTATAGGTGTCAACACGATACCTTTTATATACTTAAAGTAAGAAGCAGTGGCACACAAAAGACCTAAGATAAGTTACAGAAAGAACAACTGAGCTTAAGAAATTAATACAGTAACATGGCAGGAGGAAGAACACTCCCTTACCTGAGTCCATCTACAATATCTTAGTACCAGGATTCTCAACTGGTTGTGAAGTGATAACATATCCTACCAGGGAAACATAAGATCATACGAGAGCAATCTCATTAGCAGAGCCCTCCTGAGAAAAGGACGCTGTTCTAGCTGATTCGTAAAATTTTTCCCATTAACCTGCCTTAGGTCTTATATTATTTTTGTGTTCCGTACATTTTTTTTTTATATAACACCCAATATAACTTATTTCAAAATGCCCATTTTTTTGTCTTAACGTTATGGTTTTAGATGGTACACACATACACATACACACACGACTTGTTATCTATCTATCTTAAAACTTAATGAGATATAAATATATAGTATTAAAATGTACATATATGTATACATAAAAACTTAATGAGAGAGAAAATTTAGTGTAGCAAAAACTACTAGCCAGTAGATCATGAGAATTATTTCACATGTGCATCCAGGAGCAAGACTGATAATCTCCAAAAGCAAACCATTATAATTTTTGTTCTGTACTTCAAGTCTGTTTTCAAGAATTACATTTACAAGTTACATAGAGCAGTCAAAAGTGAAATGGATTATTAAAACAATCAAGAAGTAGCAGAGCCCCAGATTTTATCTGAGATGATTAAGCAAAAAAAAAAAAGTACGTATTTTGTTTTATTGTCAAAATTATCCAGGTGATTTTTAAATTTGCCCTTGTTATTCTATATCTCCATTTCCTCTGCATAGAGTAGGGCTGGCTATGCACTGACCATCCTGCATCCCCATGAATGGCAGCCCTGGTCACCCATTCCAAAGAGAGAAGTATTTTTCTATAATTAATTAACAATTTGGAATAACTCTAATTTTATTTTATGTCATTATATCATGGTTTGCATAAACATACTAGGAGATAAAATATATATTATTAAATACAGCTATACTTCAATTATCTCAAAAATTATTATTTGTTCTTTATTTTCCAATTTGATGAAGAAATCACTTAGAAAAAACGATTGGTCTCTTCAGCTAACACTAAATGTTTGATAGGGCTCTTTCATCTTTCACCACGAATGAGAAGAATATTTCCCAAGGCAAAACATATAGGATCAGATATTATCCAACTTTCAGAGATTCCCTCTAAGAAACACTTATATTTCTTTATTAATAAGCACTAACTTTTTTTTCCTTCAATTTATACATATGGAAACTGATGTTTTCCCACCAACATGAAGTTCTTGGCTCAAGGCTATAATTCTTTTTATTTTTTCTTAATTTTTATTTTCAGTACATTAAATTTACTCATAAAAACATTAGTCTGTCATATTTTAAAGTTTCAAGGCTACAGTTCTTATGAACAAAGTGATATTGTGTTGAAACCAAGTTTATCTACCACTAGTTCAGGATTCTTTACATGAAAAATTTATATGAAGAATTTATATGTTCTTTCTATGATATGGTTCACTGTAGCAGTGATATATAAATGACACCGATGCTTCTAATTCTGCCAACTAATAATAATGTGCTACATTTCAAAAGGCTTTTTCAGTATATACTTTGATTTGACACATCAAGTAAAAGGTGGAGCAAGGGAATTTTGCCAGTATTATTTATTTGCTTGTTTGTGTTTAATTATCATAATAAAATACAATGAAAGAGATGAGGCTTATACAAAAGTTAGTGAATTCAAGAACAATTTCTAGAATTCCACTTTGCTTTTATAAAATTATTTCATTTTTATTTTGAAAATATACAGGAGTAAAACTGCATATAACTATAACTTCACTAATAAGAAATTTAAAAGTTAATGTATTATAAAGGTGATTTTTCTATAATACTTATTTTTACTATGTCATATTGTTCATATCATAAATACATTATTAGTTACTTGACAATCTTATTTTTAGGAACTGTGTAATATTCTATTATATGAAAGTTTACTTTTTTTTTTAACCATTTCCCTTTGATGAACCTAAATGTAGCTTCTACTTTTCATATTATGGTGATACAAAAACCACATAACACAGAAATGTTTTTCAACTTATAATAGTTTCCATATAATAAATCTTGTGAAGTGGTACTGTCTCAATAATTATGAATATTTTAAAGTGTAAAAGGCTACTACAAAGAAAATTCAATAGTTCTCATTCCTTAGCCTTCTCTAAAAGTTCCATTTAGCAATCTAGTCAAATTTGCATTGAAGTTGAAAGTATACAGAGCCTACAAATGTGTGTGCGTGTGGACATGTGCAGACATGGATTGGCTTGCATATGTGTGTCAGAATACGGAACTCTTTGAAAAGTTTGAGATACCTACGAGACACAGACATACACACACACACACACACACACACTGTGTGATTATAACATTTTTAATCTCAAATATCTCCAAAATGGGATCATTTTTGGAAAATAAATATAAACATATTTAATGATAAAGAGTATTGATATGCCAGCAACTTTAGGTTGTCTTTTTTTAAACAATCATTCCAGCAACATAAAGGTCAGCAAAAAGAATGGAAATGTATAATATACTATGCCTTTACAGAAAAGAATTTTAGGTTTACAAGAAAGGAAAGAATCAATAACCCTACATATCCACATTCTAGTGATCTACATGGGAATTAACGGTTTCCTCCTCAGAGGTATAAGATCAACAACAACAAAATACCCGTTGAAAGATGTGTAAAATAACATAATGAAGAGAAAAGATGAGTATCAGGCAAAACTTGGCTATAACCTAAGTTAATATACAAACATATAAAATATGAAACATCATACGCAATCCCAATCTACTTTTTACCGATATTTTCTTTATTTTGTTTTTAATCTTAGTATTGTCAACATATATCTATTCACTTGGGCCAGAACTTGATAACCATCTTAGACGCCTTCTTTCCTTTTAGCTCCTGTTCCAGTCAACATGGAGTTGGAAATTACCTTCAAACACCTCTCACTTTTTTGGCCTACTCTATTTCGACAACTATTTAGTTGTTATCTCATATCCTTGACCTAGCCTCCTCACAAATGCCGAAAAAAATACTATTCACATTAACATAAGGTCATGCTTTTCCTGGTTTGAATCATGCCAGTGTTTACCCTTTCTCCTGGGTCTTGTTGAAAATTGCTATAAAGCCACAAAATGTCATTCATGATGGGGTCTGCTTGACTGCTAAGTCTCTACTTAACCTCTCATCCCTTTGTATTTTATGGTCGAGCAACACTAAATGGTTTATTGTTGCAGGAAAACAGCTTAATGATTCTTAGAGCCGGGAGTGCTGCTGGAGCCCTTCTTCCACTCCCCATAGGACTTGACCGGCTAACTCTTGCCAAGTGTCTATTTTATAGAAGTTTGCCTGACATGTCAGAAAAAACACTTTTTTTTTTAACTTCACACATGATTTTCGCTGTTGCATTACTAAACTGTATATTAATTTATGTATTTATCTATCTTTTCCATGTAATATACACTGGTATTTTAGAGAGTAGGAACTCTGTTTAGTTTACAGTTAAATCCCCAGCATCTATTCCCGTGTGTGTCACGTGACCCACACTGAATAAATATATATTGGTTGAAAGAGAAAATATACTCTTCTTATTTCATCAAAACCTCCAAAATAGGTATCCTAGCATTTAAATTTTTAATAACTATTCCAAAGTCCCAGTCTGCTCAACTTAAGCAACATAATATATAATAAAATTAAGGAAATGACACAAGGTTTTATCAGTAACTTAATCTGTGTAACAATTAAGATTTGTATGTAGGTAATATTGATAGAAATAATTTTAGGTATTACAAGCATTAACCGATTAAATTTAGGAATTTAGGTGCTTACAAAATTGTTGAGAAGGCTGTAGACGCGGGCGCTAGTTTTGGCTTGGTAAACGCCTTCCCATGCATCACCATACAGCCTGCCCATCAGAAGACCTGCTGCCTCTGCTGCAGTGTGGTCTCCACTTAGCTGCCGTGGACACATCCCAGACCCCTAGTGGATGCCCGAAACCATCGACAGTACCAAACCCTACGTATACTGTTTTTCCTATACATAAATACCTATGATGAAGCTTCATTTATAAATCAGGCACAGTAAGAGATTAACAACAACTACTACTAATAAAATAGAACAATTACAATATACTATAGTAAAAGTTATGTGAATGTGGTCTCTCTCTCTCTCTCTCAAAATATCTTATTGTGCAAACCATGCCTTTTCCATCTTCACTCAGCACTTCTCACGCACTGGCCATAACTTTTGTATTTTGAAGAGTGACACCAAAACTAGCACGAATTTCCTTTCTCCTTCACAATTTCACCAATAGAAGATTTGTTCTTACTGTAGATCTTAGCAACCTCAGCACACAACTTTTTTCTTTCCTTATCAAGTGGAGAACTTTTAACTTTTCACTTAAAAGAAGCATTTTATGGCTCCTCTTTGGCATATCCGAATTGCCAGCATCACTACTCTTGCGCTTTGGGGACATTATTAGAATAAAGGCCACTGGAACACACACACTGCTATACTTCCACAGTCATCTCATAACCGAGACGGCTATTAAGTGACTAATGAGTGGGATATGCTGAGCAAAGGGGTGATTCAGTTCCCAGGCAGGACTAAGCGGGATGGCACAAGATTTCATCACGCTACTCAGAATGGTGCACAGTTTAAAACTTACGAGTGGTTTATTCTTGGAATTTTCCATTTAATATTTTCAGACTGCAGTTGACCACAGGTCACTGAAACTTCAGATAAGAAGGGACTACTGTGTCAGAAAGCCATTGTGTCAACTGCTGGACACAAGACTACTTTTTATCCACACTCTGGGGATAAAAAATAACTTTTTAAAATTCTGGTTTCAGGAACACAATAACTTGGCTTCAATTTGGGAACCAGGAAGTGTGCTCCAGACCACTTGTCTCCAGAGCCACGCTGCAGCTGCCACATGGGAACAGTGATTCAGCCACTGTATCAGGACTCCTAGCTTAAAGATGGTCTAGGAAATGTTGTCTATATCTTCCCTGCAGTTCCACATGATAGACTGGAATGAGACTGGATCAACTGGCTTATCCAACATTTCTACCATGATCCGTCTATGCAATAAGAACAGTAAAAATCATACAATAAAGATACTGTTAGAAATCATATTAATCTTCATTATTAAAAGTCACATAAATCATTAGTTTTTATCTGTGTCAGAAGATGTGGAATTATTTATAAATTTCATAGTTAAAATCAAATAATATTTATTGAACACCTTTACTGGTGTAAGACACTATGCCATATGTAAATAAAATATCTACACATCACAAACTTCGAGTCAAAAAATAAACTGAATAAAGCCAAGCAAATTTAAACTTTACCCAATCTGTTTTATAATGCATACAACCTTCACAATTTACATGCATAATTCACATTTACTAATATCACTACTCCCATTGTGAGTACTTTGCATTTCTGAGATTAATTACTTGCTACAGCAATATTTTTGATTCTTTGGAATATATATATATATAATTTTTCCTCATATCATTTGTAAATATACACAAACACACACACATATAGGTACACACTTATTTATAATATACATCCCATAATTGAGTTCAGTGGGGTTTGCCACGGCATCTCTTTTTGTGCCAAGCACATTTACTTAACAGGAAATGCAATATAAAGAAAACTAGTTTTTTAATAATTACATTAAAATTAATTACGATTTTTATAGCTTAAACCATATGCTTTCCTGAAATTCTTCTCTCCCAAATTGAAACTCTTCCCCTAATATTTAAATTATCCCCTAATATGTAAATTATCACTTATTTTAACTCTTACACAGAACTTGAATACAGAGTCTTAGGCAATTCTTGCCCCAGAAAAGCATGATTAATGACTTTTTCACCTCTACCTAAGAAACGTCTTTACAGGCCTATGTAATCGTTCAGCACAGATGGAAGAAATCTTTGACATGGACCAGTTACTATAAGCACAGTTGACCTAATCAAAATTAACATCCTCTTTAGAAAAATTTATTATCCATTCATAAAATGCAGTGGCATAACATAAGTGTCATGTCATCCTAGGTCTTGAATCAGTAATTGGTTTGTTTATGATGTAACTAATTCTCAATATTCTGCCTCTTTCCCAACAATAACAAGTAGAAGCATGAACAGGGAAGGTTATTATTTACCAGCCACAGCTCAATGCACCATGTAATCAAATCCTTCGTCAGAGCATCCTGCCACATAATCAGACCATGTGAATTGTCAGAAGCAATTTTATAAATATATATTCATTTAAGGCCTCGGTAAGCTTGCTATAGTGCAGAATAAGTACATTTTTCTTCTTCTTTTTTTCCCTCTGTTGATGTTGTATTCTGAATTCTTATGTATGGAGTAATTACATTTCTTAAAATATAGTTCAGCTTTGGAAAAATAATAAATTCCCTATTCACCTATCACAAATATTACCCTTCCAAGGCCAAAACACTAAATTATTATGGTTTGATTTGAGTATAATTTTCTCCCAGGATAACTTTTTTACAAGGTGTTTTAAATGTATTTTTCTGAAATATCAATAAATATTTTTGCTGAGCCATGTTAGAGTCAAATAAGAATTCAGTACACAGTCTAAAGCTTATCAAAATTTGTTTGAATATATACATGCAGACACCCACACCTGCATGTACAATCACACTCCTTTACAAAGAGCATGTTTCTGTGTAATTTGTGACTGTGGTTAGTTTCATTTGACCCTGACAGCCTGTTGAACACCCTTTGGGTTCTGTTTGCTCGTGGTAACAATGGGCAGCTTTCTTCATAAGGTTCATGGTATTGATTAAAATAAGCTGAAAATCGATCTGCACCTCTTTGCAGAGGCCAGGAGACTCACCACTAATAATAAAAAAGTATTACCTGGTTACTCTTACCGGACAACAATTACATAATTTCTGAGGAATAACAGTGGAGAGAGAGGCTCTTACTCTCTTAAAATTACTTATACGCTCCAGAATATTTACTAGGAGACATTCCTTACATTTAACCTTAACTTAAAAAATATTGAATATCCACTCTTGTACTCAGCACAGTTAGGAAGAACAGAAGACAAAGAAGATTCAGTCTATATCCTTAGGGAGTGCAGGATAATGAAATGTAGCCAAAGAAAACAGCATGCAAACAAGGAAAGAGAATAAAGTAGAGTTTGAGAGGGAACGGATACTGGTGGCTATGAAGTAATCACAAGGGTATTTTGTCTTAAAAGCTTTTGAAGAAGGAATTGGTATGGTTTGGAAGAGAAAGTTCAGTGGACCTTTTTAGGCAAAAGCTGTTGGACGTGGGATTAAGTGCAGTAGGATTAGTGGAAAGGGAAGAATGTTCCTGGTTGGGAGCATCTTTTCACTAGTTACATGTTGCCTTATGTACAATGATAATATAAGGTAATTATAACAATTAATTGTGCATAGTAACTATGATAAAATATAATAAAAATTATAGGGAGGTCCCCTAGTACAATAATCTTCTCTGTTGCCTCAGCCTCCTAATTCTCCCCCTGGTGCCGGCAGTGACATATATGGCTGGTGAGTCTGGCAGAAGCACCGAGCATGGTTGATTAGGCCCCATTCTCTCACTTTATGAGGATCTTCTACCTGAAACAGCACGCTGCTCTCTGCAGTACGTATACGTGGGCAGGCTCTACAGTGGAGGGCTGTAGTTATTCAGTATCTTCGTACTGTCTGTGACCATGAGGGGTGTATAAGTTAAATTCAAGGTATACCATGATAAAGTAAGTGGACAAGTCTAGACTGTAGCCAGCCATAAAACAAGTATGAGTTTACATCTGCCTGACTCCTGTGTCACCTCTCAATCCTGCCTATACCTGAGCACAGAACAGAGCATAATTATTCATTGGTTCCCTCTAATGCCATCTTTCAATGTTTATGATTTAACTACCTTTAAACATAAATGCCAATTTTAATCTAACATATTATATAAAAATTGTACAAAATAATCATGTACATCTATTTTTACATACACACAACATATCTACAAAATAACACTTGTTTCTAAAAAAAAAATTCTGGTCCAAAATTCTCTTTTTGAAATGATACATTCACCTGTACACTGTTGATGACAATATATCCACAGGGTTCCATAATTTAACAAGCTCTCATCTCATCACAAGAAACGGTGGCATTTTAATTTTGTTCAGTGGTTCGTCCAACACTATAAATGTACCTGCTATTAAAAAAAAAATTTGTTTCCCTTTGAATAAAACTAGGACATTTCTAACTAGGAAAATCTATCCTATCCTCTAAAATAATTTTGTGCACTTCTTTCTTTTAAAGATTCCAATTTACTACAAGCTGTTAATCAGTCATTAGCCCTTGTGTTTTGGTAAAAGCATTAGCGCAAAGGTTAAAAGCATATAAATTTGGAGACAGATACATTCTCTTCCATTTTAGGGAGAATTTTCCTAACCATGATAGTGCCAGCGGGGGAGTCAGAATCTTTATACTTTTATTGGACTAAAATGTGAACTTTACCTACAGAAGGAGTCAGGGGTAATTCACTCTATCAGGTTTGAAAATTTAGATGCATTTAGTAGTACCACCCATAATTAGCATGAGTAAGAAGGAAGCATCATGAATCCAATAAAAAAAATTACTTCTGCAAAGAAGTTGAGAGAAAAAAGACCATTTTGAAACCTCTGCTTATTGTTAACTAAATTATCCAGACCTACCCTCCAGCTGAAAGAAAGCAAAAAATCTGCACAAGTATAAAATCCATCTGCATGAAAGAGCTAGAAAATAGTTAGAAATTAATAAGTTAAAATAGAGTGATGACCTGGGATACAAGCTTAATTTAGGGACAGACTTTTACTTAGGGTGGTTTGCTGGTTCTGGAGGAGATGGCTGAAGGGCCAAACAGAGTTTCACAGATTTTAAAAGTGGGGCACCTGGAACAAGGGGCAGGGGAGGGAGGCACAAACTATTGGGTGTAAGATCGGCTCAAGGATATATTGTACCACACAGGGAAAATAGCCAATACTTTGTAATAACTGTAAATGGAAAGTAACCTTTAAAAATTGTATACATTCCTTTTAATTTAAAAAATAAAATCTAGTCTATCTGAAAAAAAAAAACCAATCCAATTTACAGTAGCATCAAAAACAATAAAATAGGAATAAATAAAAGTAAAATAAAATAAATTCAGATATTCTTTGGAGTCGGTGGATGAAAACAATTTAGCCCAGAGGTTCCTGAAGAACTCTCTCCAAGACGGATGGATGGATAGATAGATAGATAGACAGAGGCATAGACACAGACAAAGACACAGATACAGGAATAGATGAAAATGAAAAAAAAAAACCACTGAGATGCAAAAAGCAAGATATTATTCTCTAAGGGTGATGCTAAGAGAATGAAAGATATAACAGATGAGTTTATCCTCTTTCCCTGTCCTTTTTTTGAGGCTAATGAGTAGTCTTTTTTCCCCATATTTCAGTTTTATGGTGATCTTTTACTATGAGGAAGGCTCTGAATCTGAAGTGGCCTTTCTTTCTTAGCAGTCTTTTTTGATGCAGGATGAGAAAGAAACAACAATGATGGAAGAGAAGCAGTCACTAGTTATGAAATCATGAAGATGAGGTGGGACTTTGGGGGAAGGTAACATCACATAAAGATTTCTGAAGTTTTCATTTAATGAGGTCAAACAATGCTCCCCTCCCTCTCCAACCAAGCAATCCTGTTTAATTAAACATTCAATAAAAAGCAAATTAGGGTGCCTATATTCAACTTCTTTGATTTCTACTACATACAGGTAATGGACCATAAAGGTCTGACATTCGTCAGGTTTAACTGAAGAGAACAGAGAGAGACTAGAAAAGTAAAGAGTCTGTAAGAAGAAGAATTGAATATTCCAGCATTTAACGGCAACGTTGAGCTTCCTTGGGTAATCCAAGAGTTCATTTCTCATTTTAGATGCCAGATTCAGTGAAGGTGCTCTGTTCTTCGCACCATCTGATATTAACTGTGTGATCTGGCATCCTAATAGCCATATCAGCCAGATGGGGGAAAAGCAGTAGATGACTATTCTGGCAGGTATTTGCCTATGTCACTTGTCTCAGCCGAGAAAGAGAAAAAGAAAATATCAGTGAGGAGGGGAGAACAGTAGGTTCTTCTTCACACATAAGTCCTTATGTATCTGAAACCAAGAGACGACAATGCCATGGTGCAAAACATGGTTTCCAATTTAAGTTGGCTGAGAGGTATTTCTTGGGTCACAGTGATGTTCTCTGACTCATTTTAATTTTGAAACATCTTGTTTGAAGAAAAACCACGTTAAGAGATGTAATGTGACAAAACACATTTAATAATGAATAAGCTTAAAATGTCAGTGAAATAAGAAGCCAAAATAAACTTATTGAAAGTTTTAATATTCAAAAGTTTAACAGTAAAATCAGATACTGTTGTGCATGCTAGTAATTTATTTTCTTAAATTTAAGACAAATTATATATAAATAATTAAGGAAACGATAGAATAATGCTTAGTGTTAAATATTACATTGGGTTAAAGAAAAAACAGATTTCTTTCTTTAATAAACTGACGTACAAATGCTTATCTTTTACACCCCCAAAAAGTATGGGCACTATTGTTTTACACCTACTGAAATTACTGTTACAAAATGTTAATGTACATGCACCATATTATAGAATACATACACTCATGCTGGGGGTGGGAGAGGAGTGACAGAGACAGCGAAGGAGCGAGAGAGAGAGAGCGAGAGAGAGAGAGAGACAGAGAGAGAGAGACTATATATTCTATATCGGGCACTCCCAGTCACGTCGTCTCACTTCTCAAGTCTGTGGAGCCCTGAGACACCACCCCTGCCGCTCTTTTAAAGATGATGGAACAAGCTCAGAGTGGTGAAGAAGCTACTTGCTTCACTAATGTTCTATTTTGGTTTCACAAAACCCACCCTTTTCTAGTGGTCTGAGTTCTCCTAACAGTGTCCTTCTCACATAAGCATTACTTACTTATGCAATTTCAACATGCGTTTTGTATAAATAGAAACCAGAAATTCCCAGTCTTCCATGTCTTGCTCTGCTAAGTAAAAGAGTATCAATTTATCCCTATTTACCTCTCCATCTGTCCAGCTACATTTATAGCTACTGTACCTTCTCTAGGTGAGATAGAAAGTATTGGAGATAAATTGCTTGATATTAAATTAATATGCTATAGCATTGGTTGTCAAGTTTTAGCATTTTGCTAAAAATATAAATACTTGGATTCCATACCTAGAGATTATGATTCAAATTTGTGGTAGGGTCAAGAAGTCTGAAATTATAACAAATTCCCCACATGATTTTGATGCAAATGACCCCAGTGCTGTACTCTGGGACACACTAAGGAGAGATTTTGAGTTTAAATGATGCCATATATTTTAGCACCTTCTACTTTCCTCGTTTGGAATATTTTGTTTGCAGTAGAGAGGGTGCAAAAGAGAAAGAAAATATATTTATATACATACAAATATACTATTGTAGACAAAGTTTTTGTTTTTGTTTTTGTTTTGCCATGAAGGATTAGAGCCAAGATGATTACAAAATTATAGGACAATTTAACTTAATTTGGGTACCTATACCTGCCGTGTCTGCAAGTATAATTTAATTAAAATGGAAAATGTGATATTTGGATAATATGTTTTTGAACCTTCTATCTAATTACCTACTATAAGTGCAGTGACCTCATGCTGCTACTAAACAACTAAAAATAATACAAAATATATTTCCCTAAATGTTCCTTACAAAGTCAGTGAAGTTAGCCAATTATAAGTGTTTACTTTCACATTTAATTTAAACTAACATATATGTGCTAAAATTTAGAACTTTAGAAAAATTAACTTTCTGTAGCAAAAGTTTATCAAAGTATTATTTCAGAAAAGCATTCCTATCTTTTATAAAATTGTTTCAGGCAAACTGGTATTTCAAAATAACACTGAATCCCATGAAAATAAATTATAAATATCAAAAATTGAAAATTTTCACTGGCTTTAAGTGTTTGTTCTCACAGAGATAATAACTGACACTATGAACTTGAATGCAATCTTCTTGGAGGTCAATTTGTCAATTAAAAGTGGCAACACATATACTCTCAATTTAAAGTGTCAGCTTTTACACAACAAATTCATGCAATGACTTCTTCTGAGAATCCACTCTCAGGTTACAAGTGTTGGGGAATTCTGAATAAGAAATGAGTTACATATATGCCAACTTTATTTGAACCAGCTGGTGAAGATGTTTGAATGAGATGACTTTATGGCAAGAGGTGATGCCATGGAATTGACCTGGGAAGTGTTGACCTGATCTAGGTGTGGCGCTTCTGCTGATCAATCAATCAGCTTCTCCTGTGCCCATTTCTTTGTCTGGAAAAGATAGACTCTTAACGATCTTACTAGGACTAACGTACGGAGTGTATACTGAAGTGTTTTTTATACTATATAATACCTTATAAAGCATCAATTATTATTGTTTATATCAACATGAGCTGAATTATGCATAATTCCCCTAAATAATATCACAAATCAAAAGATTATTTGCTTACAGAGTATTAAAATATTTAATGTCCTCATGAAGAAATAAATGCATTCTATATTTTTGTTATTCACCACGCGTGTAAAATAAATCTATTACAATGGGAATCTATCAGTTTATAAAGCTTTCAGAAGGCAGAGGCATACTCTTTTGGGGAAGTGGTGGTGGTATGGTTGTTGAGATGTAAAATTATCCAGCTTTATCCTTGACCAACGTAAGCTATTTTCTCTCTGTCTGCATTCTCTCTTTCTCTTTCCTTCTAACTCTGCTCCTATCTTTTTTCTCTCTGTATGCTGTTTCTACTCCCTTCACAGTTCCTTTAAAAACATATTCTTTTCTTGTACCTGTTTTCTTATAAGCTGTTCGACTAATCATATCAAGCATAGGTTAGGTGCAAATTTTGTACTCAACTTACCACAGGAGAAACTGTGTTCTTTCCCGAATATCAATATCTGTGGATAGATCAATATATATTATATATATATATGCCAGGCATTGAGCTTGATGACAGAAATGCAAGGATATGAAAAGATAAGTATTTGTCATCAAAATAAAACCAACACAAAACTATATAGACTGGAAAGAGCCGTGGTTGCCAGGGGTTGAGGGAGGAAGGCTGAATAGGTAGAGCACAGAGGATTTTTAGAGCAGTGAACAATGGTGGGTACATGTCATTACACATTCGTCCCAATTTACAGAATGTACACCACCAAGAGTGAACCCTAGGGAACCTATGGACTCTGGGTGGTAATAATGTGTCAATGTAGTTTCATTAGTTTGTAACAAATGCACCACTCTGGTAGAGGATGTTGATAAGGCAGGAGGCTACCCATGTGTGGAGGCAGGGGAAATCTCTGTACCTGCCCTTCCATTTTCCTGAGAACTTAAAATTGCTAGAAAAAAATAAAGTCTTTTTTAAAAGGAAAACTAATAGACTACAGAGGAGAAAAACATTCCAAGAATGACAGTATAAACTATATATTATAGTAGAGGCATGTACTAACAGTTTGGGAATACAAGAGAAGGAGCCCCTCCATCTTCCTAGAGGAGGAGGGTACAAGTAGGCAGCAGAGAAAAGAAGCAGATATTTGAGTGAAAATCTGAGTAGTATTTTGTCAGGAAGACTCTCAGTGTAGAGTATCACAGGCAAGGATGTGAAAATACCAGATCCTGAAAGATCACCTGAGGTTAGGGGTTAAGGGCACATCAGTGACTCTAGAGCTTGAACTTCAAAAGGGAGATAATTGAGAAATAAGGTTGGGAACATAAGCAAGGCTGAAAGCAATAAGGAGTATGAATTTTGTTTTTAGAATAAATGAGGAGTCCCAGGAAAATGAGGAAGGCAATATTTGATTTGTTAAAGATAGCTCACTGACATTTATTTGAAACATTAATAGATTCAAAGAGTGAAGCCAATTAGAAGCTGAGGTGGGGAGAATCATAAGTAGGTTACAATGGAGTCATTCACACAAAAGGGTTTGATTCTAAATTTACAGCCTAAGGTAGGAATAACACACAGTCAATATTTCCCAGAAAATTGAGTTAGACATATGACATACTCAAATCCAAAGTATCATCTCTCTGTAAATGCAAAATAAAGCTTTTGCTAGTTGGGATTTTACCTATGTTGTTCACTACCACATTTCTAGAGCCTGTAATGATGTCTGGCACTATCACATACTTAGTAAATATCGGTTGAAGAGTTGAATTAGTTAACAATAGCTAAGTTGTCTTCCTGTGCTAGTAGAGAGAGGGGCTTTATTCGTATTATTTTGCTGTTGTTGTTGTTTTGCTTAGTACCAGATGTAAGTCGCTAGCTTATGGTTCGGGTCCCTACCGTATGAAAAATACATACATAATGGGAGGCATTTGGGACCTAAGATTGAAAAAAACAGACCCCAAATCCTGTTTCATGCTCACCACCGAAATGGAGGCATGACTGCCATGTATTTCACTCCTTCCCTTTGCCGTCCTCCCCATCAATCCCTCCTTCTCTTTTCACATATGAAGTTTAATACACCTAATGTTCATCGTATACGAATCCATTGTTTTTAAAGAGTTTTAGGGAAAGCATCATGGCTCCACTATGGATGTAACAATGGAGGAAATGGAGGAGGTTCATGAGGAATATTTCAGAGATCGAATAGACAAGAAAGCACAGTCACTAATTTGTACGAAGCATACGAGAGGTGACAGTCATACATGTTTGTGACCTGGGAAAGTGCTGAGTCAAAGGTCCTATTCCAAAAGATAGAAACACACAGAGAGGAGCACTTTCTTTGCTTCAAGGAATTGTTAATTTTAGCCTGAACCTAATGATCTTAAGGTGAATATGTTATTTTTAAGTGCCGATGCAGAATTCTTTTAACTCAGGAGAGAGATCTGAATTAGAGATAAAAATCAGAAAGTCCTTAGCGTATCTATGTATTCGAACTCATATATTTGGATATGATGTATTAAGAGAAGCGAACTCTAAAGACAGAGCCCGGGGGAGCATCAAAAATGAAGGGGTAGCAAAAAAAGTTAGTAACAGACAGTGGTCAAAAGTCATGGGCACAGAGAGGAGGAACAAGAGAGGGTAGTTCCACAGGAGAACAAAGCTTTCAAAAAAAAAAAGTTGGACAAGAGGAGTATGAAATGTGGAGAAGTGAAAAAAGACAGGATCTGAAAAAACACTCTGGCTCCGTGAGATTCTTGGTAATCTTGGTGAGAAATTTTCAGCTAAAGTCCTAAACACAAAGGCATCCAGTATTTTTCCCCCTGTTCAGAACAAACTCCTGTACCTTTACATGGCTACAAGGACCCAGAACAGAGCTTCCCAGCCTGGTGTCAGGAACTGCTCTAACAAATACTCAGATATTGACCCTCCCCGCACGGTTCTCAAAGGTCAGGATGGGCCCCGGGACAGCTGGGCCACGAGCACCCCTATCCTGTTATCCTGGTGCACCACCTTCTCCACAGGGGTCCTTACGTGAAAGGAGTCGGGAGCAGAGAAGAGAAGCTGTGCGACCGTTCACTGCTGCTCTCCCCACCTGCATGCATGAGTGGAGCCCTCACTTCTTCTAGGTTCTCCATAAAACATCACTTCCTTATGATGGCCGCCCTTAACATTCCTGTCTAAAATAGCACACCTCATACTCTCTAGCTATTTTGTTCCTTCATAGCTCTTACCACTACCTGATGTAGCCTAAGTCTGTTTGTTTGTTTACTGCATATCTCCCTTTCCTTGCAGAATGTGCCATGAGAGTAATGCCTTTATCTTGTTCACTGCTGTATCCTAGCACCTAAAACAATGCCTGGCATATAGTAAGTGGTAAATATTTGTAGACTAAATGAAAGAAATGAAGAGTGTGGAATTCGGACTATAGTCATGTATCAACAAAACCCACAACCGAATGTTTAGGGTTGAAGAAAAGGGGAACAAAGCAGAGAATTCTGTATTAGACTTGACCTATGACATTAATAGTTTTCAGCACATTAGTGTTAATTATCCATGTTGTGTGTGTTGTATGTGTCTGTGTTTGTGTGTCTCACAGTCGTTTCTATCAAATTGATAACGTAGTTTACAGTAAGAAGAAAAGATATGTATTTATGAAGGGTAATAAATTAACTGCTCACTTAGACGGTTTAGACAACTGGTTACCTAGTGGAGCTGATCGGCAGGAGCAGCTGGGGAGTTTTGAATACACAGGCTCTGAACCACAGCCCCAGAGCTTCTGACTGAACGCTTCCGGGGCTAGTATCTGAGGGTCTGCATCCCTAAGTGTATCAGTAATCAGATAGGGCGTAGGTGGCTATCAGAAGTACGGTCAACTAGTCAGCAAACAAAAGTATAAGAAGTGGCTTCTATTTCTTTAAGAAGATAAACCAGTGTGAGCCACTGTCCTTTTTCTCCAAAGTCAGTCTGAAGAAGTGACAAAACACAAGGGAGACTAGAATTCCGAAAGCAAACCAAGAAATGAGAAACACCCAGGGACACTGGAGGCCGTATCGCCTTGGGGGCAGCGTGGGGAGTGGGCAGCACGTGCTTGAGGAAGTGGTGGGAAGACACACAAGAGAAATTTGTCTAAGTTCCGCTCTTGGTCTTTCTCATTGTGGCAGAAATATGTGGCCAGTTCAGGTCAGGTAATGGGGCTAATGTTCCACAGACGGGGGTGTAATACTACCCACGTCAGGGCCAGGAGTTGAGGGAAACAGGGAGGGGCTGAGGAGACGCACTGGGACAGGCACCCCCTACCCTTTCTGAGACAGCTGCTCTCCCTGAGGTAAACCCTGGGACAGAGGAAGCAAATGGGATGGCTGTAAAAGGGAGAGATTAGCAATCATCTCAGGGGCCTGGGAAATTGTTCTGTGGGTCTTCTTCTCATCTTTCTTCTTCAACACACTCTTATCTTTAAACTCAATATAAATGGTAGCCCTGGCTTCAAATCTTCCCAGCTACTTTCTCACAAAAGAGAGCTGCCATGTCTAGGAGTGCAAGAGCTTATGGGCTACAAGCAGACCCCTGCCTGAAAAGTACAGCCCCTCAAAAGATAGAAAGCAGATTGGAACCCGGTACGTCACTGAAAGCAGAATTAGTGAAACATGTACACCAAGAATTTAAAATAGGCAGAAAAAAAATACCTAGAAAATAAGGAGATTTATTAGCAATATGACTAAAACACAAGAAAATAAAAAAGACTTATGGATATATTAACAAGAAAATTTATTTGTTGAAGTAAAGGACAAAATAGTTGAGAAAAACACTGGAATGAATTTTGCAGCAAAGAAATTAGTAAACAGAAAGATGAGAGAGAGGAATACTTTTGAAGGCAGTTCGAGAAGATAAAGAAAAACATAATATAAAATAAATGCAACCAGAGAGTAGGAGTTTTGAAGGAAAAACATCACAAATGTAGATAGAAAGGTACTTGAAGAAACATGGTGATAAATTTTCCAGAATTAAATAAAGATTAAATTTCCATTTAAAAGGCTCAAAAAATGCCAAAGAAGAGATAAGGACAATTACAGAAGCAGACAAATTTTAGTTAAATTTAAGAACGTTAACACATTTGTAACGCTTCCAGAGAAAAAAACAGTCCTCTAGAAAGCTACTTGATTCCAATCATCATCAGACTGCTCAACAGCAGCACCAGATATAAGAAGTCAGAAACCAAACCAAACATCCTAACATATAAAATATGTTTTCAGAATCAAGAAGAAAAATACAGAAAATCGGTAAAGAACATGAACAGTCACTTCACACAAATGGCCTTTCACACATAATAAAAATGCAAAATAAAACTAGTACCCAAGGATAAAAATTGTTCTCCTAGTAGATTATAGAAATGCTTAAGGCTTCAGAGCAAACTAAGGAGGCACAGCTGTGAGGAATGAGGCTCGCTCACGCGCTGCTTGCAGGAATGCAACATGGGCCGCCTACGGAGGGAAATTTAGCACATCCAATGAAGCTACACACACACCGACCCTTGGACCCAGATATCCCACTTCTAGGCATAAATCCAAGGCTATATCTTGAAATTTTTGAAAAAACATTTTGTAGCAGAATCTGTAACGGCAATATATTGGAAAATACCCAGACACCCATGTATAGAAGACTTGGTTCACATCCACACAATGAGGTTCTGTGCAGCAGTAGAAATAATAAGAAGGATCTACATCAGCAGAATCAGCTAAGGGAGAGTGAAAAACAGCAATGTGCAGAATACTAAAAGCAATTAAACATATTGAAATGTATTTGTTTACTTTTGCAAAAAAATACAAGAGACACAGAAAGCATTTATAAATCAGAAATCAGTAAAAATGCTTATTAAGAAGGTGGGTAAAATTGGATAGAAGATAATTTTGACCTAACATGTTAATGATGTCCATGTTCAAAAGATACATTTTCTGAAATGTAAAATAAATTTAAAATCAAGGTAAAAACTTTATAACGAACCTTTAAGACAGCAAAAGAAGAAAACCTATATCAAATTCAAAATATAACCACACATACGAAGAACTAATTTAGTTAACTTTAAAACACAACACTATGACTGTTCACTCTCAATGGAATATTTATTATTAGGACAAAATAACTACAAAGGAATCTTGAAATTTACTTAGTATATTTGTTGTGAGTAGTTGTATTGGTATAGAAATTAAACTACTTTCGTTTCTGCAGTATAGATCAAATGAGTAAATGCATTGACATTGTTGGGAACCATGATTATGGCTGTAGGGATTTGTTAGAGTAGAAATAAAGTATGAGTCCATACTGAGAGCTATTTGTCTTTAGTAAATGATAAAGACCTACTTTAAATTAGTGATAAAAGAGATGAATTATTCAATAACTGGTAATGGGACATGTAGCTTACATGCTCTTTTCAGAACGTGTTGGATCACTAATTTAATCTTTACACCAAAATGAATTCTATATGGATTAGCTAATGTTTTTATATAAGTACTAAGAAAGCTATTTGGGTTTTTAATCATCAGGTTGAAAAGAGATTTCAAAAAAAAAAGAAAACCAAGAAGCAATAAATAATGCACTAAAGATATGACTAAGTAAAATAAAATTTTTTTTTGAAAATCCGGTATAGCAAAAATATCATGAAAACTAATATATTTGTATGAAGAGAATTTGTAACATATATGAAAGATATCAGTCTAAGTTCTTTAGTTTGCCAGAAACTCATAAATTAATTTTAAATATATGAAACATATGAGAGGAAAAATGGACAAATGAAGCAAATATGGTAGATTTAAAAGTACATAGTGAGTGAAATTTTAAAATATTCTCATACTTATTCCTAATTAAAGACATGCAAATCAAATAACAGTGATACACCATTTTTCCTGTATTGAACTGGCAACAAATCAAAGTTAGATACTATCCCATCTTGACAAGTGAATGGGGGAATTTGTCATTTTCATGTACTGTTTGTGCCGGGCTGATATTGAAGTAGGATGCACCAGTGTGACCATATGTTCCAACTGTTACCAGCATCTGTTCTAAGTGGTCAGTGTCTGTGTTCTAGTAACTGTAAAATATATTTAATATCTACCTTGTGTGAAGAGGAGTATAAATGGGCACACCCTTTTTACAGCACATTTGGTATTATGAACCCAGATTTGAAAAGGATGCATGCACTTTGGTCCAACAATTCCACTGATAGGACTATATCACATTCTGTTATATGCAAAAAAAAATTAACACCTGGAAACCTATTATAGCATCTTTTCTGTGATGTGATAATTTTGTTAAACAATTTGAACATCTCTTCTCAGAGGATCTCTTTCCTAATATGTCCCTCCATGTAGAGGAAGCTTCAAGCTAAGACTCTTGGATTCTACCAGTCTACTCATGTACTCCTCTTTCATCCAACTGGTGGCTTTAGGATGAAGAAGTTGGCAAGACTTGTCAACTTATTGATCTACCACTCTCCTTTAGGATCACCACTAAGAAAAACAAAACAAAACACTTTTAACTACTCTCTAACATGCTACCAGTTAGCCATAAAGGCTCTACCCCTATGGGACTTGTATCTAATCAGTTGAATACTATTTTTACACCGAGTATTTAAAATACAAGAGTATTCCAAGTCTAAGCCAAATTCTCGAGTATCACTTTTATCAATATTAGTTACATTCTTATTCTTCATCTACTTATTCTTTTACTATCAATTTTTAAATAGGATAGAGAAGGAGGGTTATATTTATTGTACTTCCAACAAATTCCACTCCATACAACAGGATACTGTAACTCAATTTCCTCACCTATAGAAGTGGATAATAATAGTAAGTGCCTCATAGTGTGTGCCCAACCCAGTTTATGCCTGTCATTAGTATAATTATTATACTTAGTGTCATTAATAATAACCCCTTTCCATCTCAGAAGTGCCTGCACTTGGAAGGTTGATTGTATCGTTCCCTATTTAATACTGCTGGCTATTTTAGTCTCCTCCACGGGATAAGGGTGGCTTTGGCTCAGGCTTTTTTGTGCCCACTTTGGTCAGAGCCCAGGCAGTACCAACACCGGGGTCCAATAACACGAAAATCCTCAGAACACAGAGTCCCTCATTTTCCCCAGAATCTGCACAGAAGGACCTTATAACTCAACATAGAAGAGAAGGAAAAATAATGCATGATGAAGTGAACTTTGTTAGTGAAAGAAAGGAGACAATCGGAATTGAAAAGTTAAATTCATACACTTCTTCTTCCTGACAGCTGATTATAAGGTGCAGTAGCCATAAAACCCCTCTATGTATCCGAATAACTAGTAATATTTTGAAAGTCTATGAGCAGTTTAGTAAGACACCTCCTTGAATTTACTTTCCCTCTTTCCCTGACACACTCTCTTTCCCTCTCCTGTTTTTGTTGACCTGGGATTGTATTCAGACATCAAATACAGATTTTTCTTTTGCTCTGTTTACTAGGGAACCCAGAGTAAGACAGTACCAGGAATGGTCCTGAAAGTGAACCACTCATAATGGGCGTTTGGATTGGATATCTCACCTATCTGGAAGCAACAAGACCCCTTCACCTTTTTTTAAGTGGTGCAGTTATGGCATGCCATAAAATAACCCGTTATTAAAGCTTTCAACTTTTTGAACTGGTATGGGGCATAGATAGAAGTCAAGGCATCAGAAGATCAAGCAGTTGTTGCACTTGCTGATTTAAGGGTTATGACACTTATGAAGGATTATGATGTGGGTGACTATTTTTATGACTTTGCAGGTCTCGCAAAAACAAAAAGAAAATGCTATGCTCAGGGTATGGCAATCTTTAACAACCAAAATTCCCTGAAACTCCCTGGCTGGCAGAAGGATCCCAATCCCACTGGGCCAAGCAGAATAGTCTTGTCTGAAGACCCTGTGACAATCACAAATGGAGCATTTGTTTAAGGTTTTACTTTTTCACCTCAACATCCACACTCACTCCCTCTCTTTGCCTTCAGGAAAATGACAGGGTCAGTTCTCGGCACAGCCAGAGCCTGGAAGTATGAACTCAGCTCTGGAAAGAAATGGTTCAAAGACCAAAATAATTGAAGTAAGTGGGGAAATATTTGGGGCAGTGTTAAGCGGTGGAGACAAAAATATGACGGAATAAGGGAAGATGCCTTGGTAGTGGGGCTGTAACTTATAGCATGGGATTCCATGGTCAGGCAGGGAACTCTGGAAATGAGCGGCTGGTCATAATATTTTGCTGTTGTGGTTTCTTAAGACCAGGGACAAAAAGAAATAGTCTGCATTAAATGTGGTGTGGATGCTAGAGCTTTGGCGAACACAATCCACCAGGTCAAGGTAGGGATCTGAAGACTCAGAGAGGTAACAAGCCCAGAATAGAGCGCTGAGTAGTCACCACCTGAATATGTTCCCCAGGAGGTGTTCACTGGACAGTCTCTTCACTAAACCTCCATGGACTGCACTAAAGGAAGGGGCACTATTAGTAGATAATAACTCTGAGGTTGAAATGAAGTCAAACTCTAAGTTTTGAGAATGAAAAGCCTTTCATTGATGAATGCCGCCATAGTTTTAAAAGCATTAGTGCAAAAAAACTTCAGAGTGAGAATAGGAATTAGGCCAGGTCTTTCCTTGCAATGTCATACATACTTCCTGGAAAGAGATGTTTGAATGAATGCAGAAACTGATAATAAAAGAAAAACATGAGAACAGTCAAAGAAAAAGCTGAACAATTTAAGAATAATCACCAGGTCACACATATGGTATCAATTATACCAGTAAAGAAATATCCTTATGCAAAATTATTTTTATTTTCTGCACTAGAGGCCTGAGTAACATTTTTTGCTAAAGTGCGAAATATCATTATTTCACTTTTTACTTTTTCTACATAATACATTTTCAATATGCTTATTTGAGGATATAAAACAAAAATATTGAAAGGAAAATAAAAATCATTCCCCATCCCACCATATCTTATACCTGCTTTTATCATGAGAGTATTTTGTCTTTTATTCAATTAATTATTGTCATTATATTGCATCTTCAACTATACAATCCTCTTTTTTTCTTGACAAGTATATGGTAAAAAAAATTTTATTACTTAAAACAGCCTTTGAAAACAAGTTAAGCAATTACTTTCCCTGTGGTGGTTTTGACCTTTGTCAACTTAAGTAATAAGCTTTTACTACATGCCCACAATTCCTTTCCCTGTAAAGTTCTGGAGTAGAATCAGCCACAAGAGAAATGGGTGTAAGACGGCACAGCAGAGGAAAGTGACGCCTACTAGGTTGTGTGTGTGTGTGTGTGTGTGTGTGTGTGTGGTGTGGGGCGGTGCCCTAGGCCCAAAGCTCCTTCTTCCCCCACTGAATGTTCTCCCTCAACCACTCTACATCCTGGACGAGCCACGCTTTTCACCCCATGGTGAAGTAGTCAAGCAGGTGACTCCATAGATTAAGGTTGCATGTGATGACATGTCACCTCTGAGGCTAACCTCATGGGTTCTGGTTCTCCTTATGTTTCCCAGTGTGTTCTGGCTACCTCATGATTTCAGGTTCAGTTTTCTTACTAACAGCAGATCCTGATGACACTGGTAACTCTAGATGCACCCCCAGATGAAAGGCAACATCTTTCCATAGATTGTTCACCAACTCCCATAGCTGGGCAAGGTGAAATTCCATAATAAATCTCTGTGGCCACTTCACTCATGGGAGCCCTGCTCTCCTGGTCAAACCCTAACTGACACAGTGACTGTATCCAGAAAAATAAACCTTAGTCTATAACACCAATTAACTCCATAGACCTAGCTTTTTGTAATAAAATGAGAGAGGGGCAAAGCTATGAAAACTGTTAATTCTGGATAGATCAATTATTGGTCAACAATGTAAATAAAATATGACTGCAGTGTTTGAAATTTTCCAACTCCTGGATTCACTGGACCCCTATCTGAGCCTCACTGAATATTATAGTTTTATTTTGCTTATGGACAATGTTTTAGTTTAATGCAGAAGATCATTTTTAATTAATTTAATTTAAAGGATGTAATGATGAACCTTCTTAAAATATATTTCTACTATGGATTACTTTTTCAAGTTCTTTATCCTATAAAATTTTATATCTCCTAAAACAATGTTATACAGAGATGATATTGACATATGGATAAACAAGAAAAATATTAAAAATTTCTAGCAAACTTTATTGTATATAATACCTTACATATGATAAATTAGATGCTGCAAATTGATTAACAAGTAATAGATTATTTTAAAAGTCTTAGGTTTTATAAAGAGAATAGCATTAATATACCAAACCACATATTACAACTGACTTTAGAAGGATCAGGCAGTTGAAGAAAATAAAAATGAACCCTTTCAATTGACATATTTAGATTTTGCTTTTAATTAAGAAAATTATTTTAATATTTCCTATTGTAAATATTTTGCACCAGTGGCCATTATTCACAGCATTCTGAGGGCAATTATTTTCTTCTTTATTTCCCACATACTTCTAATGGTCCCCTTTTGTTGCACAGCCGTTTTGTTATATTCAACCTTGACATATTTGAGAATTTAACTAGTTATTATTTCTCAATTAGCTGTGTGTGTCTATAGATTTTGGTCTCTATCATATTCCATTCTAAATCTTTTCAGTCAGAGTGATGGTTGACATCCAAATAATCTTAGCCACATTTCACGCTAGCAAGCAAATATTTATCAAATGTATATTTCTCAAACAGAAGTTCATGGAGATAGATAGATAGACAGATATTCATTAAGTTGGTTGGAGAATATTTTTTATATTATTATATTATTTTTTTCCATTTTTACAATTTTTCAACTCTTATTCTAGAAGTTCATATAAGGCTACTATCCTCATAGTATGTTGGTTCCAATTCTCTTCCTATCCCTTAATTGCTATTGAATTCATATCCAAGAATCTAAGAATATTTCATTACATGTCAGTCTAAATACTATTTTAGACATTTTTTTAAACATCTTGATTATATGTGAAATGATTAAGGGAAAAGTATGAAAAGATGCTGACATTTACATTCCCAATGAAGAAATCTGAAAATATTAAATTCTATTCCTTGGAGATATAAATCATTTCCTTATATGATTTTGGGAAGGTTTTATAATTTCAAAATTAATGCTGACAATAAAATATTTGAAAATTTCCAGAATTATTTCCAATGAAAACTTCATTTTTGGAAGTTAATAATAATGATGATTATGATAATAATAAATTCTGTAAAATTAACTATTAAAAGTATTTATCTGTGTTAAGTATTTGTATAAGAAGATAGATTCAGTAACACTTTTCAAATATTCTGTAGAAAATCACTGGGATTTTAAAATAGTGTTTTTGAGGAGGAGGAAGTAGGAAAACTAGAATTTTTTTAAAATAGAAGGTATTTAATAGGAGTATGCATTAGAATAATCTAATTTGTTTTAGAGTATCATATCATCTTTGAAAATGTCTCATGGGTTAGAAAAATAAGTATTTTTATTCCTTCTCCCTCAATATAAAATTGATTTTATTATTAATGAATAAAATTTGTTTTATTAAATTTATAGCACACTCAGATGGATTATATTCAATATCATGTTATAAATTTGAATACAGCAGGACAGTTTAATAGGATTGCTCTTGTCATGATATTATATGAAAGATACAAGGACATTCCCATTGAACTACTAGACATGCAGAACTTATGTATATTTGCCTAAGAGTATTCTCTCAGAAATTTTGCCCACATGCCCTGATAAAAATGACATTTTAAATATTAATTTTCCTTGTCTATTTCCTTTTATAAACTACAAGCAATTTTTTGGCAGAAGAGAAGATGCTTCTAAAGAGCTGCCAAAAGCTTCTCCTTGGCAGAATTAATTTTAAAAGTGACATTTGCATCAGTAAGAAAATTGTATTTGAGGAAACATATGTCAATTAACATCCAAAAAAAGTTAATATTAATCTATAATCACAAAATTTATGAGCAAAATTTCAAACAGTATATAGTTTAGGGTTAACAGCACACACATTGGAGTCAGTTCAATTAATATTCACCAGGAAAGGCTTGCACTGAAGCAAATATATTGTTCCTGATATTAAGAAAAAGCTTTCATTTTTTTCATCATGGGATATGATGTTAGCTGTGGGCTTTGCATATGCAGCCTTTCTTATTTTCAGGTAATTTTCTTCTATAACTAGTCTGCTAACAGCAATTATCATGAAAGTTTGTTGAATTTTTTTTTTAATGCTTTTTGTGCACGTATTGGGATGATTGTATGGATTTTTCTCTTCTTTCTTAATAGACTGAAAGTTTTATATCACTTTCACATTCTCCACAAGATTGAGTGAAATGTAGAGAGATTTTCTATAAGCCCCCCTCCACACAAACACACACTCACAGACATAGACTCTTCCATTATCAACATTCCCCTCCAGAGTGATACATTTGTTAAATTGATATATCAGAATGATCAATATTGTTAAAATGACCATCCGACCGAAGGCAATCTAGAGATTCAGTGCAATCCCTATCAAATTACCAATGGTATTTTTCACAGAACTAGAACAAAAAATTTTATAATTTGTATAGAAACACAAAAGACTGCAAAGAGCCAAAGCAATCTTGAGAAAGAAAAACGGAGCTGGAGGAATCAGTCTCCCTGACTTCAGACTATACTACAAAGCTACAGTATCAAGACAGTACGGCACTGGCATAAAAACAGAAATACAGATCAATGGAACAGGACAGAAAGCCCAGAGATAAACCCATGCACATATGGTCACCTTATCTTTGACGAAGGAGGCAAGAATATACAATGGAGAAAAGACAGCTTCTTCAATAAGTGGTGCTGGGAAAACTGGACAGCTACATGTAAAAGAGAGAAATTAGAACACTTCCTAACACCATACACAAAAATAAACTCAAAATGGATTAAAGACCTAAATGTAAGGCCAGACACTATCAAACTCTTAGAGGAAAACATAGGCAGAACACTCTATGACATAAATCACAGCAAGATCCTTTTTGGCCTACCTCCTAGGGTAATGGAAATAAAAACAAAACTAAACAAATGGGACCTAATGAAACTTCAAAGCTTTTGCACAGCAAAGGAAACCATAAACAAGATGAAAAGACAACTCTCAGAATGGGAGAAAATATTTGCAAACAAACCAACTGACAAAGGAGTAATCTCCAAAATATACAAGCAGCTCATGCAGCTCAATATTAAAAAAACAAATAACCCAATCCAAAAATGGGTGGAACATGTAAATAGACATTTCTCCAAAAAAGATATACAGATTGCCAACAAACACATGAAAGGATGCTTAACATCACTAATCATTAGAGAAATGCGAATCAAAACTACAATGAGGTATCACCTCACACCAGTCAGAATGGCTATCATCAAAAAATCTACGAACAATAAATGCTGGAGAGGGTGTGGAGAAAAGGGAACCCTCTTGCACTGTTGGTGGGAATGTAAATTGATACAGCCACTATGGAGAATAGTATGGAGGTTCCTTAAAAAACTAAAAATAGAGTTACCATATGATCTAGCAATCCCATTCCTGGGCATATATCCAGAAAAAAACTCTAATTTGAAAAGATATATGCACCCCAATATTCATAGCAGCACTATGTACCATAGTCAAGACATAGAAGCAACCTAAATGTCCATCAACAGATGAATGGATAAAGAAGATATGGTACATATAAACAATGAATATTACTCAGCCATAAAAAAGAATGAAATAATGCTACCTGCAGCAACATGGATGGACTTAGAGATTATCATAGTAAGTGAAGTAAGTCAGACAGAGAAAGACAAATATCATACGATATCAGTTATATGTGGACTCTAAAAAAATGATACAAATCAACTTATTTACAAAACAGAAATAGACTCATATACAGAAAACAAACTTATGGTTACCAAAGGGGATAGCAGGGTGAGGGTGGAGGGATAAATTAGGAGTTTGGGATTAACATATGCACACTACTATATATAAAATAGGTAAACAACAAGGATGTATTATATAGCACAGGGATCTATACTCAATATCTGTTAATAATCTGTAATGGAAAAGAATCTGAATCACTTTGCTATACACTTGAAAATAATACAACACTGTAAATTAACTATACTTCAATAAAAAATGTAAAAGAAAATTGATATAATATTTTATCACTCAAAGTTCACAGTTTACATGAGGGTTCACTCTTGGTGTTACACATCCTAAGTGTTTAGACTAATATATAATGAAATGTACCCATCATTCTAGTTTCATGCATATTAGTTTCATTGTCCTAAAAACCCTCTGTATTCCACCGATTCATCCCTCCCTCTTCCCTAAGCCCTAGCAACCACAGATCTTTTTATTTTCTCCACATTTTGTTTTTTCCACAATGTCCTATAGTTGGAATTATACACTACACAGAATTTTCTGACTGATTTCTTTAACTTAGTAATATACATTTAAGTATCCCCCATGTCTTTTCATGGCTTGATAGCTAATTTTTTTCTTGGCACTAACTGATATACTATTGTCTGGATAAACCACAGTTTTATTTTTTATCATTTAACTGGCGAACATGTTGGTTGTTTCCAACTTTTGACAATTATTAATAAAGCTGCAAGAGACATCTGTGTACAAGTTTTCGTGTGCACCTAAGTTTTGGTAAATACCAGAAAGCGTGATTGTTGGATCCTATGGTAAGAGTACATTTAATTTTGTAAGAACCTACAAAACTGTCTTTCAAGGTGGCTGTATCATTTTGCATTCCTGCCAGCAATGAATGAGAGTTCCTATTGCTCCACATCCTTGTCAACATTTGGTGTTGTCAGTGTTCTGGATTTTGGCCATTTTAATAGTTGTGTGGTGATATCTCATAGGTATTTTAATTTATTACGTTTCCCTGATGACATATGATGTGGAGCATCTTTCCATATGCTTATTTTCCATTCATATATCTTCTTTGATAAGGTGTCTTTTAAGGTATTTGGTCCATTTTTTAATTGGATTTTTAATTTTCTAATTGTTAGTTTAAGAGTTCTATGTACCTTTAGATAACAGTCTGTTATTACACGAGTCTTTTGCAAATATTTTCTTCCAGTCTATGGAAGAAAAATTCTCTTTATAATTTTCTTGACATTGTCTTTTACATAGGCAATTTTTTTTTAATTTTGAGGAAGCCTAGCTGATCAATTCTTTCTTTCATGGATCATGGCTTAGGGGTTGTATCTAAAAACGTTTCACCATACCCGTGGTCTAGATTTTACTAGAATTAATGTGTTCTAAAACTGTAGAATTATTGAGGAATAATCAGTGCAACACTAAAATGTTTGCTAAGAGATTAATAGAGTAATATAATAATCACAATATGTATTTAATATTAAAACAAAGTGAAAATAAAACAGGCAGATTGATTATCAAACAAAATGTGAGGTGACAGATATACATCTAAAGACAACAATAATTTTTCTATTTGTAAATAAACTAAATATTTCATTTCTAAGATTGTCAAATGAGGAAAAATAAATAATCCTTCAAGAAGGCATAACAAATGTAAAACACTGAAAATTTCAAGGTAAAAATACTGATAAAGGTATAATGTGCAAATACTAACCAAAATAAGGCTGATATAAGCTACATCACTACCAAAGTAAACTTTTAGACTAAATTAATTATACAAATAATGAACATTTCAAATAATAATTGAGACAGTTCTATAGGAAGCTATAGCAATACTAAATGTGTAAGCTACCAGAACCTAACATCAATATACCATAAACGAAAACTGGAAGAACTAAAAGGAGTTAACAGAAAAATCCACTACAGAGCGGGAGATTTAATCATTCCATTTTCAAGTTTACTTACTAGTAACAAACTCTCCCAAAACAACTTCAGATAGCTTTTGATATAATTAAACAAGAAAAGAAAAAAATATGTCATTAAATCAGTGATATTATAGCTTGTGATAGCATAGACTTTTCAGTAATAGACTTTAGGGGTTAAGAATAAGCTTAAATAATAACAGGCCATGGGGGTATAATAGTTATCATGACCTAATATCATCCCTAAAGAGAATATCTGTGCCAGATGCAGCCATGTGCCTTCAAGCACCCAGAGGTATTGTTATCTAATAATTATACCTTCTGCTTTCCACACAGATAGTATAAACATTCTGCATTTAAGTACAGTCACTATACAAATTTCAAGTATATTGCTCTGACCACAGGAAAACACTGATCAATGTACGAAAAAGTTAATAATTCAAAATACAATTATATTGCATAACTCATTAGAATATAAGAAAAATTCTCTTACTCTACAGTTTAAAAAAACACTTCTTCCTTTAAAAAAGACAAATATTAATAAAAATATAAGAATAGGTACATATTCATTACTATAATAAAAAAGTAGTTGTTTATGAAAATCAATCACTGTAATCATCGATCTCCATTCTCGCATTTTTTATGTAAAGAAAACCAGGGTGATCATGTCCTTAAATAATTCTGGAGTTCTATTTCAACCTTACTCTTTGAAAGGATAGTTATGAGCCAACAGAATTAAAAGGAAGGTGAATTTAATATTTCATGCTACAAATTTGTGGCTTATATCTCATTAACTGGTTAACATTTTATTTATTTTAAAACATATTTTTTTCGATGTGGACCATTTTTAAAGTCCTTATTGAATTTGTTACAATATTGCTCCTGTTTTATGTTTTGGTTTTTTGCCGCGAGGCAGGTGGGATCTCAGCTCCCCAGCCAGGGATCGAACCCGTACCCCCTGCATTGGAAGGTGAAGTCTTAACCACTGGACCACCAGGGAAGTCCCTAATTGGTTAATACTTTAAAGATAGAAAAGAGTTTAAGGATGTTATAAAAGTATAACATAGAAAACAGATATTATTTATTATGAAATAAATCATTTAAGACTCGTATGATTGTTATGAATAGTTTTAAGATAAAATAATCACATAAATAAATTTAATATTATCATGATGGGCAGCCTTTCACAGATGATACTCAATTATAAGAAAAAAACATGTTTTTCTTTATTCTTCCCAATCATCTCAAAACTCTCTATGCTTTTAGTATTTCATCTTAATAAGATTTAAATTGGCAAAATAGCAAACACATTTAAACATAGCCAGTCAGTGACAGAACTGATACAGAATATACTTCACTCCATCCTTTGTCTGATGTGCTTTCCATTGGAATTCCCTGTTTCCATTAGGAGAGACACAGCACACATGAAAGAAAAATATGGATACTCTAATAAAATGAGTTACACAAGGAAAAATTTTCTTTTAATGTCCCATCTTATATCATCAACCAACCATTAAACCACTTCAATACCAGCAACACCCCTTACTGTTCCAGACTATATTATTGACTGGAAAATTGTTCTGTTAATTTAAAAACTATTATAAGTTTTCAGCAATTTATAGCAAAACTAATGATATGCTTGTCAATAAGTTGAAACCCAATGGAAACAAAGTCTTCAATTTAATTTCTAAGAAATCCAAAGCTACCAGCTTACTGTATTGAAAACAGCCATAAACCAGAAATAGAACAGATCATCATAGCCTGCCAGAATCTGAATAAATTAGATATAGAGAAAAATAGGAACAAGAGATTGATTTGAGGAGAGATTGGGAAAACACACACAGGTGCACACGCACAAACACAAAACTTTCGAATAGCTAGAAGTTTTAACACATTTTCCAAAGTGGAAATAACAATTTTTTGGCAAAGTAAACATATAACCATAATACACAAGACATTAAAAATAATGTAGAAAAGGAGATACAAAAAAGTTGCAAAGCATGCCCTTGGGAAGTTCAAATACTAGAACATTAAAGTAAATAAGAAAGTCAACAAAAAGGTGTCAAAAGATGGAGAATATCTCCCAATAACATTATATGTATCAATCTACTAAGAACTAACTGATATGAAAACATAGAGACCAACTCACAGAATGAAATCCAGTAGCACTTGAATTCTGGGGTAAATTTTCATTGAATTATCAAAGTCTTTATATCCTCTGAACCAGGATATTTGATCAGGTGGGCTTTGGTTTTATTTTAACTTCAAAATTTAATCTGGAGTAAGTTTATATATAATTTAGTCCTCTTAAATACCTAGGTTAAAAATGTCTGAGTCCCTTACGACTAGACCATGTGTAATGCATGAGTAAGAAGTTCTACAGCTTCGCGAGGTCTCAATCTGTTTCTCTGTAGTCTTTCAAAGTTTGTAGTGAGCCCAGCTGTTAAAAAAACAGGTAGATATTTTGCACTATTATTTTTTCAATATGAAAGGGACATTTAAACAATGGTTTCTTTCCTTTTATTTTCCAAAAAAGAGGTGAATCCACAGAACCTCTTAACTAATCACTATTTACTTTCAACGTTTACCTCAGAATATGACGTTGAGTGTTATTCTCACTAGTGTGTGTGTGTGTATGTGTGTGTCCACACCCATACAACTTAGAGATAACTTAATAACACGGTCTAAATCATTAATACTAGTCTTCCGGTAGGGCAAGAGCTCTGCCATGGTCCCCTGATGACCTTGCCCGTATCTACACAGGCCACCTAGGAAGGCTTAATGACAGTTGGTCTAAGTTGTGGCAGAATGCCCTGTGATCGTTCTGGACTGCAAGAACACGGGAGGTTTTATAATGAGGTGCTACTAGGCCGTTTCTCATTCACCTCCCTATTTATCATGGAGACTGGTCATGAGACAGTTTCTTATTGCCTCTGGGTTCTGATGAGCTTGGAGGCTTTCTCCTTCACTTCCTTAAAGTACATAACTTCAGGCTTTCAAACTGCAGAGATGCAGCATGAAATCAGCTCCTCAGCAACAGGGTGGCCTGCCATTCTAGTCTCAGTCTTATGGACCCTTGTTTCAGTGTCGTCCCATGGAACAAGAGACTTTAGGAGTTGACACCTGTGCTCTTCTTGCTTTCACTGTCTATGTAAGTAATAAATTGTATGAATTTAAAACGAGGTCATTGTTTCTTTACCAGCCAACTGTGTCAGTATTACTTGACACTGCCTTTCCAAGAAATATCACATTTGAGGCTCTATTCACACAATACTTCTCAACAAAGTGGATTTTTCTTCAGCAAAGTGATGCTTAGCAGGCCATATAGTTTAGATATTTTAATCAGTACTTGAAGGAAAAAACTATAATTGAGAACTTAAGGTTCAATGATCAAATTTGGGACCATGTGGTTTCTTCAATTGCCATAATTTTTCAAGATTTATTAGGGAATCTCTCTCACTTTGGTTTTCTTAAATGGGAAAAAAAAAAAAAAAAAAAAAAAAACACCTCCTCTCTGGATAGGATAGTTCAGAATGCCTAGGAAAGAGGAGACAAATTCTGTAGAGTTTCTGTATCAAATACAAAGAAACTATGTTACATGCCATATAATGCTTCCAGAATGCTGAGCAAACTGAACACCAAATGATGCTTCTCAGAATATTTCAAGGCTATTTTAATTAAAATTAGGAGATCTAGCAAGAAAATCATTACTATTCATCTTCCTTTCCATGTATAGATGACATAACTATTTAAAAAATAAGGGAAAATGAGGCAAAGCAAAAAGAGCTTGAAAACTTTTCATTATGGAGTCTCATTTAGGACTTTATTTCATCAGCATTAGCTGAGAGTTCATTGTTGGAATGAGAAGTACATAAACAAGAAAAAATTAAATGCTTACCACTCACTTTTGAAAAAAAATTTAAAATGTTGACAATACATACATTTTTCAGAGTTATATCTGAAGATCTGTCCCTATTCGCAAATGTGGACTAAGTTTTATAATTTGTTTCGCATGAGTAGTCATCAATACCTTAAAAATCTATCATATGGGTCCATATTCTACACATAAAAAAATGATAACCAGCTATGTTCATCCTTTTGCAAGTTACTATGCTGACATTCCTCCAAGACAGAATTTAAATAATTAAAATTCAATGTAGTAACTACAACAAATAACATGGAGATTTGCAGTTCATTCTTACGTAAAGAGTTGAATTATATAACTGCATATCATTGGTAAAATGACATGATAATATACAGAAGACTGATTAAAATTTTCACTGAATATATTTCTTGTTCTGATAAGATCTGGTCAAATATGTTTTAAATACACATTTAAATTTTTTTGCACATTTATTATCAATATTTGCAAATTGAAATAGTAATATTTGGACTTGTGTCAAAAAATGCTACAAAATATTGAATTAATTGCTATCCAATATGTTTGAATGAGCATATTGAGTAATTTTATGTCTATCCAACCTCTTTACAAGTGATATTTAGTAAATACTCCTAGAGAAATGACATGCTCACTCAAAGGAAGTGAACAGTCCCTTAACGATATCAATGACATGCTGATCATGTTAAATCACTCTCTATAAAAACATTTTGATTCAAAATTTGCTCAACACATGACAAAAAGTCTTTCGATAATATGTTTACATTTAAATACAAGAACTAATTAAAAACCTCTGGACGAAGAATAAGTTCCACAATTCCTCTAATCTAGTACAATATCTGTTTCAATTTTGTTTTAGTACCTTCCAATGTTTTAACCTCACTGTAGGATTTAAATCTTAATAAACACACACAATAATAATGTCATTTTTCGTGTCATTATTATACCTTACTTATGTTCACATTTCAAAACTAAAAGAGTAATTTTATAATAGATAAACACTAAACATACTCACTGACCATCTTTACTGTCCAAAAATAATGCTAAAGATGGGAAATTATTTTTCAAGATGTTCCTCCAAATGTGTGTGTGTGCTTGTGTGTTATTTTAATCAGAAAAAAAATGTTATTGTACTTTGTATTATTTCAGTAGCTTGCTTCTTTACTTTATTGATTAGTCCTGGAAAATTGTCTTGAAACCCAAAGAAAATATATGAGAACGACACTACATAAAACCAGTAAGAACTACATAAAATAGATAAGACGTACATAACACAGAAATAAATAACATTTTTTAGGAAAAAAACCAGACATCTTAAAATTTTTGTTCAAGTTTGTGTATACTTCAAATATCTAATCCCTAATGACAGACTAATAATCATAATCTAAATATTGTATGAATGTCAAAGCACTGCAAAATAAACTTTGTATAATACAAAAATGTAATTGTCTCTTGTTTTACTTTCTAAAATACTTATAAATGACTACAGTCAACTCTCACTCATAAAAATAATGCAAATATGATAAAGAAATTATTAGAAAAAGAACACAGCAGCATATTAAAATACCATTCAACAGGAGAAAGAGGTCTCTGTTATAGAATTACAAAGAAGATACGTTTAATATGCATGCATATTCTGGTTAAACCAAACTCGTAGAACAGGAACCGATGGGCACATCTTTACCAGGAATACACACAAAGACACACTGTACACCACACACACACACACACACACACACACACACACACATCTTTACTTCTACCATGTGTTTAGGGTTAACCTAAACAGAAAGGGAATTTTTTTTGGAAAGTTATTTTGTAGTCTACATATCAACAGGAAGAAAAGTCCATGCCTACAAGAGTAGAATGATAGAGGAGGTGACGTTTGAACTGAACGTGGAGGAAACAATATTTTATGGTAAATTCCCACCGAATTTTTCCACTGGAAGAAAACTGTGGCATACGTCTGGAGTTAAACTAACCAAAAATGTTGTTTAAATAATTAGGACATTTGAGTAACTGGGTAATACTTAATTCATTTTAACATTTCACGTTCTGTACAGAGATTTAAGTAATACAGTTTCATTTACCTGAAAGCAAACTGTTGCCAAAATGTCCTTTCAACCTCAGGAAGTCTGAGCAGTCAGCTTGTAGGAGCAATTTGGAAATCATGACTCTGATTAACTAAGCTTCCAGGAAATTTCAAAATATGTTAAGAGTCAGCTGACTTGTCAGTTCCATATGGTTACTTTCACAATGAGATCATAGGGTTATTTTATTGCAATAAGGAGATCAGTAAGTAGTTCACAATTGTGTTTGAATTGTATCAATTATTCCTCTTTATTATACTTTTATTTACACTGATAAAATGTAAGTTTTGAAAATGTTTATTCCATATTCATTTTTCATTTCTTTGTGTCTCACGTATATAGTAAATATTGATACTATATATTTTAACACATGCCAATATACTAAATTGCAAAAATATTTAAAACTTATTTTGGAGCAAGTCAATCTGTTTACTCCAAGTAGATGATAAAAATTATCAATATCTAAAATCACATTACTTCGTAGCTTAGGGTTCCACAACAAATTATTCGTAGCTTAGGGTTCCACAACAAATTAAGTATGGTCAATAAGTTTATCATGAGACTTTAAAAAATATATTTCCACATTGTCTATCTTAAACACAAAAGAATCATGGGGTTTGGGACACCTAAGAAGCCCCCTCCCTATTATTTTCTCTCTTCCAATCATGTGCAGATCCTATGACAACACTGCAAAAATACAAAGAAAACATTTGGGAATAATAACTTTAGTAGAACAAAATGGCCCAGGTTGTATTCCATTGGACACCAATGTGTAGAGTGATAATAATTATTCCTGGAAAGAAGTGCTCCGCTCTGGGGCCAAATAATTAAATTTGTGTATTATTCACACTTGAAAATTAACAATTTATATTTGCCTATTAAATATTCTGAGGAATCTTGCTCTAAAAGTGTTGTTTAAAGTTTGTTTAATCTTCATTAGCAAAACTTCTTGCTTTATTGTACTACATATTCTATCCACATTTTACCCAACCAGTAATGTTTTTTGAACAGCTTGAATAAGACTTGTTTATCCTGCCTCCTTGTTGAAATCACACCTTAACTTTTGTTACTGATTTTTGGTTTAATTCCACGGTGTTGAGGTAATAAATTCTTAATGATTTCACCTGTGAAATTTTACTGAAGCTTTTTTATGGTCCAATACATGATCAGTTTTGCTAAGTATCTCATGTATACTTGAAAATTGTGTGCTGAGAGTGGGAAAGGGAAACTTATGTGAAATTTAGATATATCTAAATTTCATTTACACCTCAAGACTTCTCTAAACATCTCAGTTACATCTGTCAATCCCCTTTGCCATTTTTTGTTTTGTTTTGCTTCGGTTAGCTTCAGTTAAGTTTTTGTCACTTAGGTTATCATGGTAGCCATGAAAAATGCAACAGGACAATATTGTTAAGTAATTTCCATGCTAAACATAAGTTCTTTAATTCCATGACTTCCCATTATTCGGTTCTCATTTTTTTGAGAACTTATTTGGTATAGACATACACACACATATATGTTTATATATGCATGCATATGCTTTTTTCCTGCAAGGTTGTCTTAGTGTTGTTTTTTCAGGGCTTAACATGTTGTAAATGTCCTAACTGAATGACAACTGATGGGTTTTTATTCTTTTCTTTTTTTTTTTTTTAGTATTTTCTCTTCAGTATTCAGTAGAGAATAATTCATTTTCTGCTCAAATTTCATTTTGCAGTTAAATCTGAGGCCAGGCTGACTTATCTACCTTGTAGATAATGCATTTTTTGAATTAATAAGCCTTTAGGAATATTTCTTTATCTCTTCAATTCAAAATTTTCCAAGTTTACTTATCACTGTATAGATAAGCTAGATATATCATCTTATTTCCTTATCCATCACATCTAATTTTTCAGTTATGCAAATGGTAAGACACAGGAAAAGTATAACTGAGGAGATGAGGTGGGTTAAGGGAGAAAGAATCACATTAAATCTTGCTTATATATTTACCTAAAAGTTTGATGATTTTAAGTAATCAATAATAGTCGGTTTTAATGAGATGCAAGGGAAAGTCCAGTTATGAATATCCATAAAATGACATTGTCATAACAATAAATACTTGACAAAGGCTTTCAGATTTTTAGAAAACAATATTTTATTAAGCATGTGTCATTGAGCATATGACTCTTAAAGCATTATTCCCACTCAATATTTTTATTCATGAAACAAATGGAAGAAGGCAATACTCATTATGACATCTGCATCTTCTAAAATACTTTGAAACTAGTGGATTTATAAAAGCTCTGCTCAGCATTATTTGCGATTTGCCTCAGTACGTGGAATGATATATTCTGTCTCTCTATACATGGTAGATTAGAGACCAAGCCAGTAATTATAGGAATTTATCCTTTTAATTAGAAAACAGTTAAACTTAATGAATACCACAGTCAGGATCAGACTCTGCATAGAGAAAAGAACACAGTTCCTACTCTAATAGATCTTACAGTTTGGTGAAAATTAAAAATAATTTCAAAGCAAATGAACTTATAATTTCAAACGTGAAAAGATACATAAATAACAGAATGCTGTTAGAAAGATTAAAGGTGTACCAGATCTGATTTGTATAGTGTGCCAAAGCTTTTCTGAAAAAGGAAGAAAGACAAGAATCAAGGTATGTGAAGGAAGAGCATCTTAGGAAAAGGATTGACTTTTGTTACGGGCTGAGACAAGAAAAAACTTGTTATATTTTCATATACCAATGAGAAACAAGAGTGCCTGCACCTAGTCTTCAAGGTCCAGGTCAGGGGACAATGTGGTAGTGTCAGGCTGGAAATCTATCTTTCAGGCATTTATGGAATATATGCTGGAGCCCTTGTCCACAGTCATAGAATCCGAAGTAAGGATTAAAATTCTGAGAGCTTACTCGTGAGTTGCACTCCCAGTGGGAGGCTGAAAAATAAACAGAAGCAAACAGAAAAGAAAAATGCAAAGAAATTACATGCAATAATTTATATTGTTGGCCCATTTTTTATAAAATGCTGAGAAGAGACACAGCTGGACTCTCAGTAAACATGTTTTCTCAGAAAGTGAGGCTTCCTCCAGAGGATTTAAGAAGGAAACTAAACTTGGATAGTTTTGTGACAAGAAAAAAGGTCTGGGGGAGAGTTAATCTGTGCAAATCCCTTCCATTTCTTGTTTTCCATTAGCCAAAGATCTCACTCACATCCCTCCACTTTCAGGTTTTGTCATCGTGCTCTGAAACCCCAGAGTTTGCGGCTTCATCAAGCACACAAGTGAAGGGATGATATGAAAAATTAAGGGTAATGATTAGCAGAAGGAAGACAGCGGAACAGAGAGAGAGAGAGGGAAGCCATGTTGAAGGACTCCTGGAAAGCACACGGGCTTGTATCTAATAATGCACCACATGATAAAACATTGGGGATTTATGCTCAAACTAATGGTAATATATTGAATAATATATTTTTTTTAATTTTTATTTCTTTTTATTTTTGGAAACGGTGGGTCTTCGTTGCTGCACGCGGGCTTTCTCTAGTTGCGGCGAGCGGGGGCTACTCTTCGTTGTGGTGCGCGGGCTTCTCACTGCGCTGGCTTCTCTTGTTGCGGAGCACGGGCTCTAGGCGCGCAGGCTTCAGTAGCTGTGGCTCGTGGGCTCTAGAGCGCAGGCTCAGTAGTTGTGGTGCATGGGCTTAGTTGCTCCGCGGCATGTGGGATCTTCCCGGACCAGGGCTCGAACCCGTGTTCCCTGCATTGGCAGGCGGATTCTTAACCACTGCGCCACCAGGGAAGCCCCTTGAATAATATTTAAAGCGTTGTGATATGATCAGATTTATATTTGCAATTGATAGTCTTGTAGAAATGCAGAGGGTCAGGAAAGCATTTAGTAAGAAGAATGGTTAAAAAGCTTTTTAAATTGTCCACTTGAACGATAATGAGGTGGGAAAAAGTGAATAGCTCTAAGAGGTACTTTGAAGGCAGAATCAGTGAAATACACTGATAGCTGTGGAAAATGCAGAATGAAGAAAAATCAAGATGGGAGTCTCAGGTTTCTAGGACAAAAACTAGGAAACTTTGATAACTCTTGATGAAGTGAAGAGGAAAGATTTGGGAGTTGGATTTGAATAGAGATTATTAGTATGACTTCTTCAAATTAATGTCCCTGTTTTTTTTTTTAAGAAAACATAATTGGTTTGAAATGGCCTGAAATCTCAAATCTGATTTCGAATTTCCAGATATATTACAAACCTTCTAAAAATATTGAATCATCAAAATGTTGGTGTTTCCTCTTTCTGCCATCCACTAGAAAGGGAATTTTAGTTGTAGAAACACACAAGTTGAATCTGCATGGTTTTAATAAATGGGACTTGAAAACTGAATGTATATTAAATTAATAAATTTGAGGCAGGCTGTGTGCTAAGCATTCTACCTGTATTATCTCTTTTAGTCTTCACAGCTATTTGAGATAGGCATTGCTATTATCCACATTTCATAGAAACTGATGTATAAGATTAAGTAGCTTTCCCAGGATACTTTTAATTATGTGGTAGTACCAGGGTATAAATTAAAGTATTCTGAGCCCAGAATTAGAATTCATTATCAGTATGTTGTATTGTTTCATATGTCATTCCATAGTTATACTGTGGCTTTGGAGGTTAACAGGATTGGATGGAAATTTTGTCCCATCACTCAACAGATGTAATACCTCAAATGAGTGACTCAAATGAGTCACACAGTCCTTCAATTTTCTAATCTGCAAAAAGAAATAATTACACCTACTTCACACACTGCTTTGAGATGCAAATGAGGAAGAAGCTAATCAAAGTTAAATATTCATCGAATGAAACTCTTTTCCCTCTCTCTAGTGTCCAGGCTGAGTATCTCAATGCAAATTTTTTTTAGGTATTTTTAAAACCTTTTGTTCGTGATGAACTCAACAGGCAGGCCAGAGAGTTAAAGAAAATATGTATCTTATGAAAATGATTGTATACATATAATATTTTAAGTTCTGTGTTTTGAAAAGCAAAACAAAAAGAATTTGGCATGTTTACAGTTCAGATAGGGAGTGAGTTTCAGCATAAAACACATTATGAAGCCCAGGTAATTTTATACTGATTATCATAAATTAGAAGAATGTTTGATTTATTATACCTGTCTCCGTAAGTAAGATAAAATGTTTAAACCAAAAGTAATTTTAATTCTCAAGCCTAAGACTGGGTTTAAGGGGGAAGAAACGGTCAATTAGAGAAAAGCTTCTAGTGATGCAACAAGCTGAGGGAAAAAGGACCAGTTACAGAACTATCCTTATTCTGTCAGAGAAGTGCTGATGGATTTGCAAAATTGGGACAGGGGGGGAACTTCTGTAAAAGGTCTTAACTCTTGCCATGGGCTGTACTGAACATCCAACCTTGCAAAATTGAGATCAAACACTACTCCTTTATGTCTTCTTGGAGGGATTTTAAAGGAATTTGTATCTATGACATATCATAGACTGACTTCCTCGGCACACATAGAGGCCAAATCCATCCTACAGGAAAGAATACCTACTCTATAAAATCTATTATTCAGAAACCATGGGTGAAAAGAAATATTAGTAGATAGTTGGCACCAGTGCCTTCTCTTTGCACTTTAAAATATATGAGATTCCACTTCCCTATGTTTAAATATCTGCTTAAAAGACTTATTTTATTTTATTTTTATTTATTTATTTTTGGCTGTGTTGGGTCTTCGTTTCTGTGCGAGGGCTTTCTCTAGTTGCGGCGAGCGGGGGCCACTCTTCATCGCGGTGCGCGGGCCTCTCACTATCGCGGCCTCTCTTGTTGCGGAGCACAGGCTCCAGACGCGCAGGCTCAGTAGTTGTGGCACACGGGCTTAGTTGCTCCGCGGCATGTGGGATCTTCCCAGACCAGGGCTTGAACCCGTGTCCCCTGCATTGGCAGGCAGATTCCCAACCACTGCGCCACCAGGGAAGCCCTTAAAAGACTTATTTTAATTGATACCTGGTATTGGACTGATGAGAATATTTTACATGATGCAAGCTTGTCTAGAAAACTAGTCTAGGAGAAACTTTCAAAATACAAAGATCCAATTTTTTTTCTTTTTTCTCAAGATTTATTGAGGTATAATTGACAAATAAAAATCATGTATATTTATAGTGTACAATAAGATGTTTTGAAAATTGTGAAATGATTACCACAATCAATTTAATTACTATATCTATCACTTCACATGGTATTTTTTATGTGTGTGGTGAGAAGATTTAAGATGTATACTCCTAGCAAATTTCAAGTATATAATACAGTATTATTAACCATAGTCAAAATGCTGTACATTAGACCTCCAGAAATCATTCATCCTACATAACTGAAACTTCATGTACTTTGACCAACATCTATCCATTCCCTCGCCTCCCAGAGCCCCTGGCAACCACTATTCTACTCTCTGATTCTATGAGTTCAACTTTTTCACCTTCCACATATAAGTGAGATCATGCAGTAATTGTTTTTTTTCTTGGCCCAACTTATCTCACTTGGTATAATGTCCTCCAGGTTCATCCATATTGTCACAAATGGCAGGATTTCTTTCTTTTTTTAAAGCTAAACAATATTCCATGTGTCCATATATATATATATATGTAAAAATATATGTAAATGCACATATTACACATGAATGCACATTCATCCATCAATAGACACTTAGTCTGATTCTATATCTTGGCTATTGTGAATAATGCTGCAATGAACATGGGAGTGCTGATATCTTTTCAAGATTCTGTTTTCATTTCCTTTGAATATATATCCAGAAGTGATTTTGTTGGATCATATGGCAGTTCTACTTTTAGTTTTCTGAGGAACCTCATGCTGTTTTCCACGATGTACTGATTTACATTTTCACCAACAGTACAGGAGGGTTTCATTTTATCCACATCCTCACCAACACTTGTTATCTTTTGTCTCTTTCATAACAGCCATTCTAACAGGTGTGAGGCAATATCACATTGTGGCTTTCTTTGAATTGCATTTCCCTAATGATTAATATTATCATGTTTTTCAGATGCCTGTTGGCCATTTGTGTGTCTGCTTTTGAGAAATGTCTATTCAAGTCCTTTGCCCATTTTTTAATCTTGTTTTTGCTTTATTCCTATTGAACTGTTGAGTTCCTTGTAATTTTTGGATACCCTTATCAGATGGATGGTTTGCAAACATTTTCTCCCATTATGGAGGTTGTATCCTCACTCTTTTGATTGTTTCCTTTGCTGTGCAGAAGCTTTTAGGCTAATGCAGTCCCATTTGTCAATATTTGCTTTTTGTGGCCTGTGCTGTTGGGGGAATCAGATCCAAAAAAAACACTGCTCAGAATATGTCAAGAAGCTTTCCCTCTATATTTTCTTCTAGTAATTTTACAGTTTCTGATCTTATATTTAAATTTTTAATCATTTTGAGTTGATTTTTGTAGATGTGTGAGGTATGGGTCCAATTTCATTTTCTGCATGTGGATATCCAGCTTTCCCAGTAAAATTTATTGAAGAGACTGTCTTTTCTCCACAGTGTGTTCATGGCACCTTTGTCAAAGATCAATTGATAGCAAATGCATGTATTTACTTCCGGGGTCTATGTTCTGTTCCATTGGTCTATATGTCTGCTTTTATGCCAGTACCATGCTGATTTGATTACTATAGTTCTGTAGTATATTTTGAAATTAGGTAGTGCACTGTCCTCAGTGTCACTCTTTTTGCTCAAGATTGCTTTAGGTATTTGTGGTCCTTCATGGTTTCACATGAATTTTAGAATTTTTCCTATTTCTGTAAAAAATGCAATTGGATTTTTTACGGAGATTATCTTGAATCTGTAGATTGCTTTGGGTAGTATGGACATTTTAACATTAATTCTTTCAGTCCTTGAACACAAGATATTTTTCCACCTATCTGTGTCTTCTTCAATATTTTCATCAATCTTTTATAGTTTTCAGTGTATAGATCTTTCACCTCCTTGTTTAAATTTATTCTTAAGTGGTTTTTTTTTCTTGATGCTACAGTAAATGAGATTGTTTCCTTACTTTCTTTTTTAGATAGTTCATTTAATGTATAGAAACACTACTGATTTTTGTATGTTGATTTCAGATTCTTCAACTTTACTGAATTTATTAGTTCTAACAGATTTTTGATGGTGTTTTTAGGGTTTTCTATATATGATATCATGTCATCTGCAAACAGACAGTTTTACTTCTTCCTTTCTGATCTGGATGCCTTTTTTTCTTGCATAATTGGTCTGGCTAGTACGTCCAGCACTCTATAGAAGTGGTGAGAGTGGGCACCCATGCATTTTTCCTGATCTTAGAAGTAAAGCTTTTAGCTTTTCACCGTAGAGCATAATGTTTGCTGTGGCTTGTCATACCTGTCTTTTACTATGTTGAGGTACATTCTTTCCATATCTAATTTGTTGAGAATTTTTATTACAAAAGGATGTTGAATTTTGGCAAATGCTTTTTCTACAACTATTGAAATGATCATATGATTTTTATTCTTCATTTTGTTAAAGTGGTGTATCATATTGATTGATTTGTGGAAATTGAACAATCCTTGCATCCCTAGAAGAAATCCCACTTGATCATGTTGTATGATCCTTTTAATGTGCTGTTGAATTAGGTTTGCTAATATTTTGTTGAGGACTTCTGCACCTATGTTCATCAGGGATATTGGCCATTGTATTTTCTTCTAGTACCCATGTCTGGTTTTGTTTGAGGTTAATGCTGGCATCATAAAATCAGTTTGGAAGTGTTCCCTATTCTTCAGCTTTTAAGAAGAGTTTGAGAAGATCAGTGTTAATTCTTTAAATGAGTGGTATAATTCACCAGTGAAGCCATCTGGTCCCAGGCTTTTCTTTTGGGAAATTGTTGACTACTGCTTCAATGCCCTTCTTTATTATTGATCTGTTTAGACTTCTTATTTCTTCGAGATTCAGTGTTGGTAGGTTGTATATTTCTAGGAATGCATCTATTTCTTCTAGGATATTCAATTTGATGGCATATAAGTATACACAGTAGTCTCTTACAAACCTTTTTGTTTTTGTGACATCAGCCCTTCTTTATTATTGATCTGTTTAGACTTCTTATTTCTTCGAGATTCAGTGTTGGTAGGTTGTATAGTTCTAGGAATGCATCTATTTCTTCTAGGATATTCAATTTGATGGCATATAAGTATACACAGTAGTCTCTTACAAACCTTTTTGTTTTTGTGACATTTCTCCTTTTCTTTTCCAATTTTGTTTCAATCTTCTCACTTTTTCTTAGTCTAGCTAAGGATTTGTAGATTTTATTTGTCTTTTCAAAAAACCAACTCCTAGTTTTGTTGTTTTTTTTCTATTATTTTCATAGCCTTAATTCCATTTAGTTCTGTTTTAATATTTATTATTTCCTTCCTTCTGTTAATTTTGAGATTAGTTTTTTCTTCTTTTTCTAGTTCCTAGAAGTATAAAATTAGGTTTTTTATTTGAGATTCTTTCTTTTTTCTTACTGTAGGTGTTTATCTCAATAAACTTCCTTCTTAGAATTGTTTTGTTGTGTCCATAAGTTTTGGTATGTTGTGTTTCTAGTTTCATTTCTCTCAAGACATATTTTGTTTTCCCTTTGAGTTCTTCTTTGACACATTTGTTGTTCAAGAACGTGTTGTTTAATTTCCCATATTTGTGAATTTCCAAAGTTTTCTCCTGTTATTGATCTCTAGTTTCATGCCATTGTAGTTGGAAAAGATACTTGATATAATTTCAGTCTTCTCAAATTTGTTAAGATTTGTTTTTTGGCCTAACATATGATCTACCCTGCAGAATGTTTGTGTGCCCTTGAAAGAAATATGCATTTTGCTGTGTTGGATGGAATATTCTGTACATGTTAGGTCCCTTTGATTCTATAATGCTGTCCAATCCACTATTTCATTACTGATTTTCTGTCTGAATGATCTGTCAATTGTTGAGAGTCTCCTACTATTATTGCTGTTTATTTCTCCCTTCAGGTCTGTTAATATCTGCTTTATATATTTAGGTGTCTCAATGTGTGCATTTATAATTGTTCTATCCTCTTGATGAACTAACCCTAAATAACCTAACACAAATAGAAAAGTGACTTGAGTTTTTTTGGTTGGACATTGTGTGACCATGTCAAGTTTCTTGAGAGTCCTGTCCACTCGATGCTTGTCACACAAAATCTGCAACTCTTTTGATTACTGAGCAAATAAATGTGGTGAACTGAGGATATACAGAAAATAAATATTATTGAACAGTATGCTAAATACTTTATAATACTTCATCTTTAACCTTGAAAATAACCATAAGAGCTGTGTATCATTATCATCATTCAACAGCTGAACAACCTGTGGCTAACATCAGTCACACCACGTGGCCAGGTTAATAGCTATGTTGCCTCAAAATTCCAAATCCTATACATTTTATGCTTTCTTGTTTACCACTACACAATATCTATAATTTTACATCTAGGATTATATCAAATACAAGCCTCATCTGAAATCAACTTAATGATTTTTAACAGCAACAAAAAATTAAATACAGTTAAACTGTTGGGTTGGTTGAAGTTTGTTCTCAAGGTATAGTATTTCAAATTTAAGTAATAACATTTTACTATAAGAGCACAAAACACACATAAATACAGAAAAAAAGCCAATAAAAAGGAAGAAGGAATTCAATAGGGTAATTTCTTTAATATAACATGCAAGTAAGATATTTAGTAATAAACTCCTCCTGAGTGTTCTAGCTTATGCAGATGTCAGTTATCTAATCACTGCTTTATTAGCTGGCATAGATTGGATGCCTTCTAATGACATCTGTACATTTTGTGCTTCACTGGCATTATAGGACTCATCACTATGGTCTGGATAAGAAAATTCTTTGCTTTGTGTTTCAATGACAGAAGAAAATTGCATACTAAATGTTTAACAGAAGAACTGTGAGTTTAACAACAAAACTACAAGTGGTTAGTGAAGTGTGAGGTAGAAACTCTTATTCACTGTATTCATCTTCATGCCAGAAAAGGGGAAAAAGCCAAGATAACAAGCCTGCATGGATTTCCTCGTGATATGAATCAATTAAAATTCAGGAGGAGAGAAAACAAAAGTCCACAGCAATTTATTAATTTGTTTACAGCTGTTAGAATATGTAATATGAAAGGGTAGTTTGGGGAATAGCTGTAGACTGGGGGATATATTGATTTTGACGATATTGCTCAAAGAAACAGACAAGTGGTCTTGATGTATAAACTGCTGCAGTGTAACTTGTTTAGTCTATTGATTCATGTGCTTTGATGGAGTTGTATATGCCTGCTGTTCTGGGACTCACTGAAAAATGAGATGCCATTTCAATGTGTGGAATAAAGAGTATATTTAAATGTGAAAAGCTGCTGGTTCCTTCTGTTATTTTAACATAGTTTATTGTTCATTTGGCCACAGTTTTTTGCAGTAGCAACCACTATATCTGCTTTTTTAAAGGAGAGAAACCAGTGCATCAAAAATAATAATAATTTAAATATGCTCAATTAAAATAAAAGAAACAATATTTTCTAGACTTCATAAAAAGTAGGAATTTTTTGTAGATAATGATAAAATCTTAAGATAAAGCAACAGTTTAGTGATCACAAAGGGAAAACAGCTGAGATATTATTGAGGGTAAATTCAATGTTAAAATCTTTACACTGCAATATAAAAAAAGATGTAAGAAGCCATTTTACAATGGACTGAAAATTTCCTTTATTCTTAGCTTATATAGATGAAAAATTACTCACTTTTGACTCCACATCTCAAAAGAGATGAGACACTATCTAAAAATAGGCATGAGTATCTTTCTGGATAATTTTTAAAAATAAATTTTGATATATATATAGATTAAAAATACACTTCTTTAAATATTTTTACTTGATGCTTCATAACTAAATCACAGAAAACAAGTTGTGTTAACTGAGGTTTGGAAGATGTAACAGTTTTGGTTATCACTAACTTACACCATTCTTTTCACTGCCACATCCTAAAAACTGTAACATTTGACCTATTCTTAACTTTGTTATAAAGAATGTAGCTAGAGAGAGTCTGATTTACAATACCTAATATATATACTCAATTATTAATTATGATGTTCAAAGAAATAACATATGTCCACCTATAAGCTTATCTATATTTTATCAAAGATAAAACACTTCCTCCACTATGTTTTACTTATATTTAAAGATTTGAATAATCTGGTTTTGATTCAAAAACAGAATTATTAAAATGAGAATACCAGTGTTGGGAGACAAATCCTCTATAGATTTATGGGTTTTTTTGCATGATTTGGGCTTCAGAACAAAGGACATGTTTGAATAGCACATATGTCCTGGAAGCTACAGTTAGTACATGCCCCAGAGAGAATTAGAGATACTCCCGGGGGGCATACCATGGTGTTAAAGCTCAAGTCCTATCTTTCCACTCTTCAGACACATTTGCTTACATTCCATAGTAATAAACCTAAGATATCTTCCCTCTTTTCTCCCAGAGAAGACTTACTTATACTTAAGGGTACTGTGTAATCTCTCTCTCTGGAGGAAAGAATGGGAAGCTATGCCAGCAGCCCCATAAAAGCTCAGCATCTCCTAATTCGGGGGTTCTTCCACTGTGCACACAGGTAATGTCCAGCCATCGTCACAGCAAGATGTGGCTCTGGCTGCTGTTTCTGCTGTGAATAATAAAAGGCTTACTCCTTTGTTTTAAAGGTTTTGTGTCTTCCTGTAACCCACACAAATATATTTGTAGCGTTACAGCACTATATACATATATTTCATGCTGTAACAGGGTACTTGTTACCTTGCAAGTAGTAAGATCTTCAGTTTCAGACTTAACAATAAACCTCAAATTTACATTTGTAAAGTTAGTGAAACAACGTTGAAAAGCAAAGCATAGAGGTTCGGTTTACAACAATATTCAATGTTTGGGAGATTGAATGATGACTCCCCCCTCCCAGAAAAGTCTATTCTCTAATTTACAAAACCTGTAAATATGCTACATTACAGGGAAAAAGGACTTCGCAGTTGTGATTAAAGTAGACATGGTGAGATGAGGAGACTTTACCTGGCTTATCTCATGAATCCTTAAAGGCAAAGAATCATTCCCAGATAAAGTTAGGGAGAGAAAAGACAGAGGAAAATGCAGAATAGATGCAAAGCATGAGACAAATTCAAATATCTGTTGTTGGCTTGGAAGATGAAGAAACGGAATCTTGAGTCAAGAAATGATGGCAGCCCCCAGAAGCTGGGAATGGCCCTACGCTGAAAGTCAGAAAGAATGTGGGGACCTCAGTCTTACAGCAGCAAGAAACTGAATTCTGCCCACCACTGAATGAGCAAGGAAACAAAGTTCCTTTCCCCAAAGCTTTCAGAAAGGAATGCAGCAGCCCAGTCAATGCCTTGATTTTAGCTAAGTGAGAACTATTTCAGTCTTCTGATCTACAGAACTGTGATATAATGAAGTTGTGTTGACTTAAGCCACAAAGTTTGTGGTAATTTTTAATGTCAGCAATAGAAAATAAATATACCATGTTACCCTCTATCAAGTTAACTTTGTTCACAACATGCATCTCGCCATTCTTCCAAGCACAGCTTTCTGATTTTCACTTGAAAAATCACAACTCCTCCATCCAACCTGTGTGGTTGGGGGTAAATTGACACCATCATTAGCTCTGATTGGCCATTCTATATATTTCATTCTTCTAGCAAATACGTTTGGTTCAGGAATAAACACATGGCCTAAGAAGGAAATACTGGACACCTCTGTTAGAGTTTCTGCTACATTGCATTTTTCTCTCTTTCATGGATTTGGTGGGGTGAGATGGTAAATTCTGAGGCTGTAGCCAACTTATGTCCATAAGTGGAGAGTCTAAAGCAGTGGGAGACCACAAAGAGCCTGAGAAGACATTAATCCTACAGAGATTATTTTAATCCTCTTCCCTTAAGCCTAAAATGTCCTTTTTCCTGTTCCTGTGAATTTGAGTTTGCGTTCTCTCCCTTGAAATAAAAACAGTATAACATATATACCACATGTTTTTCTATCTGCACTTTGCACTTAAAATTCTGAACTTGAAGATAAATATTGAATTTTAAAAATTTCACAGTATTTTAGGGGAATCAATTGAATGGGAGACTCACTTGTGAGATTTGTTAAAAGTCAAGAATGAAGAACCACCATATTCTTTGTAAATAAGAATCTTTGTGTGTAGAAACCAAAAACCTGCATTTTTATAAAATTCTGAGATTATTCATAAAATTCACTAAAATTTGAGAATCACTCCTCCAATAATAATTAATTAAAATGGAATATAATCACAAATTGAATTTACCAACTTATAAACTTATTTTGTTTTCCTCTTTTTCATGTATAAGAACATGTTAGAATGTATTTGTTAATGTATAAAATTAGAAAAATCTATTCATAAAGATTATATATCTGATATTGATTAACTAGTATAGTAGACCTGAATTCCTTTCCTCCTCAATCTTTAGTCACACTAGTCACACTTCTTTTAATAAACTAGTATCTTAATTTTCTTCTAGAGGAAGCAATTCTCTTTCTCTGGACTCATTATGTTTAAGGAGAACTGTCCCCAATCTTGGCTACAGAATGGGCCTTTGATGTCCTTAAGGGATTTCTGTGTATTCCATCCTCTTAGCCTAGGTGGTTAGGCATGACAGTCAAGCAGAGCCAGTGAGGCGTGAGCAGATATTGCTATAGCCAGTGGGAAAATAAAATAAATGCTCTACTCTCTCGCATGCCATAGTCCAAAATGAGAAGCCGTGGCTTCCACCACTCTTCTGGACCAATGGCGGAGTGCCTGGAGCTGTCCGTGTTGGCTGGGTAAGTAAAAGGCTCTCATCATCACCTGAGAATGAAGCCCATAGAGCGAAGGTACAGAAAAAGAAAGAACTGTGACCTTGCTGACATTATTTGAGTCATTAGATTTAGTCCTGACTGAAGCCAGCACCATCCTTGGATTTTTCATTACTTGAATCAATAGAGTCAGTTTTTGTCAAGGCCAGTTTGAGTTGGATTTTATATTACTTACCACATCTTGCTATAACTCTCAGTATTTCATAAATGCTATGTTATCTTCTATAAGATATTATCAAGATTTGTTCATCATAAAGTATTTTATATATTTCCTAATAACCATGATGTTCATAAGGTTGAAATAAAATTTTGAACAGAAACATTTCTTTTTATACTTATGTAATTTATAGATTGCAGGGATAGTAGTTCTTAAAATGTGACCTCCAGACCAGCACCCTCATCAACACCTGGGAACTTGTTAGAAGCAAGTTTGAAAACTACTGACTTAAGGGAATGGAAGAATTACTATTATCTAACTAACTCATCAGTAGTTTCAATTTGGTACCGCACAATACAAAATAAATTTAACATTGTGTAGCACTAAACATTGGTGGGCCTTTAGGGGAAATACAGATTTACTGTTTATAGTAACATAACTCAAAAAGAAAGAAATGGGCATTGATTTTTCAAGATAGGTTATTCATAAAATGAAGAGATGGTTACCTCAATACTTATACTATTTTCTTAATCATTATAGGGTGAACTGTGGTAGCTTATTTTTCCTCTGCATATAAAATTTCCCCACTTCTTTATTCTAGTTACAGAAAACACACAGCAATAGACATTTGGCTCAGGCTGATCTATATATCAAGCCTGTCTTCCTGAGGGATGGACAAATGACCAAGTAGTAGCAGTTAAAAAAAAATCCAGAACTACTGTATAAACATTGGGAAATTTTTTTCTTTCTGCTGATGTAAAACTACACTTTGAACCATTTAGAGAGAGAATTTGTTGAAAAAATAAAGCCAAAACAACCGACAGATCAAACCTGAGTTATTTCTTTGATCCTGTGAACCATGTGCGTACTCAGTACTTAACGTAAAGTTCCTTTTTGCTGAAGCTGTTTGAGTTGAGTTTCCATCACTTGCCAGTAAAATAATCTTTAATAATATGCAGAAAACAGTGGCTATTAAATCTGCATATATTTCATACTGTGGAACACAGACCAGTATATTAACATTCACCATTTCCCTCAATGCATTTTATCAATGCTATACATCTCCCCATGATCAGCAACCTTATTAAACTTTGCCAATTTTTGACCTGATTACTAATATCACGATGTGGGTGTTCCCAAAGATCCAATTTTTTCTTGTTAGTCATCAAGGAATTATAGAATTTAAATAAATCTGAATTTCTTGAATTAATAGGCTTAAAACAAAGATAAACCAAATATTTATTCATTTATTTAAACTCATTCTAATTCTAAATAAAGATATTGTCTTAAAATATGGGCTGTGTTTAATAGTAAGCCATCATAGCTTCCATTTTTACCAATTAAAAAAATTCCTCTATGGACTTCTCTGGTGGTGCAGTGGTTAAGAATCCGCCTGCCAATGCAGGGGACACGGGTTCGAGCCCTGGTCCAGGAAGATCCCACATGCCGGGGAGCAACTAAGCCCGTGCACCACAAGCACTGAGCCTGCGCTCTAGAGCCCGTGAGCCACAACTACTGAGCCCGTGTGCCGCAACTACTGAAGCCCGCCTGCCTAGAGCTCGTGCTCTGCAACAAGAGAAGCCACCGCAATGAGAAGCCCGCGCAGCACAACGAAAAGTAGCCCCTGCTCGCCGCAACTAGAGAAAGCCTGCGCGCAGCAACGAAGACCCAACACAGCCAGAAATAAATTAATTAATTTAAAAATATTATATTAAAAAAATTCCTTTATGTATAAGCCCTTTACCATTTGGATTACTTGAATCAATGGTTCTCAAACCTGGCTAATTTAAGAATCATTTGGAGAACCTAAAAATAAAAACTTAAAATTTAAAATTAAAAAAAAAATTTAAATACCTGTATCCATTACTAAAGCCCAGAAATTTTGATTTAATAGACTTGGCATGGTTATTTGGTTTTGAAAGTCTCGCAAGCAATTTACTGTTTAGCCTGCGTTGCACAGCACTGATTTAAATTATCATCGCAAATTTAAACATCATCTAATTCTTAGGTATATTTTACAGATCTTTTAAAACATGTAATATACCTAAATCAATTTGAATATGTTTACTTTCCAGAAATAAACATACAATACACACATATGCATTGGCTTAACACTTAACCTTTACTAAACCTCTGAACAGGCTTCCTCCTCTTATAAAACATTTTCTATATCCTCATATCAACTCAGCTTTATTTATATCATTTTGTCAATGACCCCATTTTCTATACCTTATTTGATTAATCAAATAGTGTTTCCAGCAAATCTTGGCCACAGAGTATTCTCTGAAATCTATTCCTTCTCAGACAACTTTTGTACTTAGGATAAAATTTAAAGCCTTGGATGTGGCTGACTCTGGCCCCTGCACTTCAACCCAGTGTCATTCCAACGCACTTTCTTACTGACCTTTTTGGTGTGTATGTGTTTCATCCATACTGATGTTCTTCAGTCTTTGTTTTCCCTTTTTACTTAAATGAACAAATAGATGCATAACGCAATGGAACTGTAAGTATAGACCCTAATAACCTCGCTTTTGCCACTTTGTGTTACACTCTACCAACAACTCATACAAATACGAGTCTGATATTTCTCTTAGAGAGGTTTTCTTTCTCTTTTCATAGAAACTTTCAAATATGGAACCTCATATCCAAAGGTTAACAGATATCTATAATAATTAATAATGATTGAGTGTCATATGCCAGGCACTTCTCTCAGTGCTCTATAATTATCTTTATCATGTATTATTTGTATAGTTAATTTGAAGAATATTGTTCCAATTTTAGAGACGAAGCTAAAGATTTATGGAGATGTATAATGATTTGGCCACTCTAGTCTGACTGTAGAGTACCCGCTGTGTTCGATTTTTTAACAGCTTATTGGGATGTAATTAACATATTACACAAATCACCCATTTAAACTGTACAATTCAATGTGTATGAGATATTCACAGGATTTTGTAAGAAACCCCATTCCCAGCAGCAGTCATCCCATGCCCTAGAAGATTATGACTCTTACGCTCGTCCACACTCGACCTCCTGCAATTCATCAATATTACCATACAAGTATTTCTACAATTGCGAGGGCACAGTCTGATTGCACTTTGGCTTTGAATTGGGGAATAAAGTAAAAGAAGTTTTCTGTTTGTTTTAAAAAATAGTATTTAAAGTAATAATTTAAGTTTGATGTTATATTAGGATTAAATACGTATTTTTAAAAGAGTACTTATATTCTTTATACATTCTTTTTAACTGTGGTGATACATAAATTTACATCTTCATATGAATTTTCTCTCTCGTGTAACAAAATATTACTATAATACAACTTGGATGTACATAAGCAAAAAACACAGTCCAAATTTATCCCATAAACTCTATCAAAACTGCTCCTACTTTTATGTTTCAAACCTCAATTTTAAGAACAATTATCAACCTAGTCAGTAAGTAAACAATTTAGGCTGGTCTCCTCCCCATTGTTGTCCCTTGGGAAGAACTTTATCAGCAGTCTTCTCAATTCCATTCTTCCCCCGCCAAATTTTGTCCTCCGTGGAGAGCCAGAGGTTCATTTAGAAAATGTAAACCACATTATACCATTATGCTCTTCAAACCCTTCAATATCTCATCAATAAATGGTTTAGCATTGTCTTGAAGGTCCACGTGATGTAGCCACTCAAGCTGTGGGAAAATTCACATAGACTGTACAAGGTAAGTTTGATGTTTGTGTAATTGATATTCACAGACACACTAAAATTTTGCTATGCCCAGAGCTCCAATCTGGAAAAATATTCACAGGAGAATTTTTTCTGTAATTGTGCCATGTCTGATGCAATGCCACCATGTTATTGGGGCCACAATTTACTGTTCTATGGATTGATGTCTGAGCCAAAACAACAACCTGTAGACTAGGCATGAAAAAGGACCTACACATGTGGATGTGGTCTGATACCTCTCATTGTGGATGCTTCATTAAACTGTTGATGAGACACTCCCAATGGGTGTTTCTCTCTTGAAAAGTTTGACATTGCTATACAAAGGAGAAAAAAGCAAAAGGGAGAAATCTGAATGAATTTAAATGGATGAAAGATTAACAAGTAAACTGGGCTACTTCTTCTGTTGTGTCTTGGAATGGGATGAGCCATTGATGGAGTTTTCCATGAGTTCTTATATATATTGCAATTTTGGAAATCTAAATATTAGAAGAAGCCTCACGATTAAAGGCAAGTCTAAAGTACTTGAAACCTATATCAGGAAAAGTTGTATTACTGTTAGTGCAACTAGAGTGATGTAAAAGATTGGGTAAAAGGGAAGTGACCATGAGGAAAAGAAAGACAATGAACTTTATCTATGGTTTTTATTTTTAATTTCTGAATGCATCCAAGTGCTTCAAAATTATTAAAACTGAAACATTATATAGCAAGAAAAAAAAAAGACTTCTTTCTTGCCACCGTGGAAAAAGTTACCAATCCTCTACATAACAGAAGCTCCATTATTGCTGTTTATGCTTCCAGAGATGATTTTATATCAATACAAGTAAAAATATGAGTATATATTTTTATTTTTACTTCATTATAATACAAAATGTAAAAAAAAACTAAGCTTAACTTTCTCTTTTTACTTAACTCTATATTTTAGGTTTATTTTATTACTATTATTACTAGTTTGAGGCTTAGTTTAGATATCATAATTTAATTGGACAATTTTCTCTGATAGATATTGAGTGTTTATAGTCTTTTACTATTAAAGCAATGCTGAAATGAATAAAACTAACATTTGAAAGCATTACTAATGTATCAAGTTTATATTCTCAATAAAACTGGAAAGTTAAAGATTTAAAACACATGAATTTGCTGCTGTTTGATCATTTTGAAGTACAAAATGGTAATTTCAGATTGTTCACCTTATTATTAGTCCCTTTTTTTTAATGGACAAAGGAACTTCTCTGGTTTAGAGAAGACACTATGTTTATGAAGTTTTGATTAATAAACTAGTGTTGATAATACCCAGAATTTGAACCCAGTTTGAGGAAACTAAAAACGTGGTTTGATTTCTCATACAGAGCTATGTGCTGCCCCGTTCTTCAACCAGATACTTCATTAAGCTAAGTTTTGATTATCGAAAGATATTTACACAGAATGCTGCTATGTAAAATATTAAGCTAAAATATACAGTTAGACTTACAACTATAAACAATTAATTTATATAGCATAATGTTGCCAGGGAATAGTGTCATTATTAAATATTATTTCTAGCTATTTAATCGTTAAAAATATACATGCATTATATACAGATTTCTTTAAAAGGCTTAACTGAAATGAAGAATGATTCAGCTACTTCAGAATGGCTAACAGTCATACATTCCAATTTTATCAAAATAGTGCATTCTAAATTTAGACAAAGGCCACTGTATATTATGTAAAATTATACAATTTTCTACATAATCTGGGAAAATTATTATCCCTCAATCAAAAATGCCTTTTTCTCTTCTTTTGATTTATTTTGGTTTCTGCCAAACACAAAGCAGTGTTTTAATGTATTTCTATCAATTACTTGGGTTGCTCAAGCAATCACACTGCACAGTACATCCCTTATGTATTGACTAGCATCTGTTCCCAATTTTGCATCACTGTTTGTTTTTCTGATTATATATAGCTGATTCATAGACAGTTATTTGAAAAAAAAAGTGTTTTTCCCTCTTCCTTCAGTTAAGAGAATTCTAGTTGAAAAAACTAACAAGCAAACACACACACACACACACACACACACTGGATTAAAGTATTCTGTGACTCCTGAAACTCTGCATGTATTAATAATACTCAACCAACTACAGTTTCCTTCAAATAATCTGACTTTAGATTTATAATCTTCTTACCCTGCTCATGTATCTAAGGCACAAAGACATTGTACATTTCCATACCATCAACTGTTATACTTGGCAGTGGCTTCTCTGTGGCTGGGTATACAAATCTAAAGTCAAAGGTACAAGAGCATCCCTATGTGAGATCAGACGTGAGTGCCCTGGTAACACATCTGAGACCACGCTCAACTTGCCTCTAATTATTCCATGCCTGATGAAAGTATATATCAATAATCATCCTCTTCCCAAGAGTGCTGCTGATTCGCTGACTCATTTAATATGACCATTTGTTCTATTCTGTGCCGAGCAGGGCAATCTGGCAGCAGACCATTGATACTCAAGGGCAAAAAGCTAGTCCTAACCACGGTATACGGATGACAGAGAAGAAGCTCACAGAACTCATATAAAACTAATATTGTTTAAATAAAGAGGACTTACTGAGAAAATTAACTTAGGTAATGTTGAAATGAAGTGTATCTGAACCAAAATGTCAGAGCATTATTTGAATATTCTATATTTACTATTTATAGGAAAATTATTATTCATAGTTGCAATTAACATCTCAGAATCTTACAGATAAATTACCTAGTCATTAACTGTATTCTTATATGAAGTAAGCAGTAAGTTGTGACAGGATGAAAAGATCAACACAAAAGTTATTGCTGAATAACAGTAGCCACCATTTATTGAGTACTCATTATTCTCCCAGAACTGGAATAAGTTCTTGAATATATTTGCTCACTCATCAACACAACAAACCTAAAAGATAACATTACTTTCATTTCTACTGATAAAAGAACTAACCACAGAGAGGTTAAGTAACATCTAAAACATGATAAAATTGTAACTCAAACCCAGGCAATTTGGCTACAGTCATTGCTCTCAACTACTTCTTTATATATGGTATCAATTATTATTTTAATTAATATCTACCATGTGCCTACTCCTGAGCTCTGTGTTATGAGGTTTTGAAAAACAAATCAATACAAAATCCAACTGTGAAAATAAGTACACACATGATAAATTTTAGTAGTATTTATTATATGATGGTATGCTGTTTGTAACATTTAATCGAAGAGAGAATAAGTGTCTTAAAAGAATCAATTAGGGTCCCTGGAGGAAGTAATGGCACTTCAATCACTCATGGATAAGAGAAAACATTTGTATAAGCAAAGATGGAAAGCAGTTCAAATAGATGGACTCCACAAAATATGAGAAACAGCACGGCTAGCAAAGAACGCGAGCTATAGTCAGGGTAAACCAATCCTTTTTTCCCAAACTCTGGTCATCTTTATTATCTCCACTGGCAAATTCTCCTTGTTTAGATTGTTTCTTACCCATTAAATCTTCCTAAATTCTGACTTACATGAACTTTTGAGATGTGGCTCTGGATTCTAAGCTTCATCTAACCTCTTAGACTCATGAGTTGATACTTTCAGTTTCATGTCTATGTATATAGGTCTAGAGAATATGGCACTCATGTCATAATTTCTCTTAGAAAATGGGAGTTAATATGACAAGTAAGCTGAGTCGAAATATCTGAGGTCACAGATAAGATGAAACTATAAATTAATGAGACCGACTTTATTATGTTGCTGCTCGATGGTCTTGAGATTATTTCTTAAAGTTTCAGAAATACTGTGAATAATGAAATTTCTTTAATAAGAAACTGCTCATTTCTTTATTATTTGAAACTGCAACAAAATTCTAAAGCCCATCAAGACACCATTATATAATAACATCTAGAAAACTGAGGGGTTATACTTAACTATTTACATTATAATAAAACAATTTTATAAGAAGGTAACTATACTTGAAGATCTGAATGAACTAAGATAATTGTATTTACACCAAAGCTATATCTTGTACCCTTGTGGCATCTAAAAGAAATTTTTTAAAAAGTGGATTACAAAGCTTTATGGAATCAGTGGATAGCATCCCAAAATGGACTACTTGAGTAAGTGTCTGTATTTAAAAATTTACTATTCTGTAACTGCATTTCATAAATCCACCACCTAGGGTAGTATTAGGAGTAGAATTACTAGTGGTAAAAAATTAGTAAACCTTTGCTGCCTGGTTGATATTGAAAGTAGCCAGAATAATAGCAATAAAAATTCAACTTATGAAGGGCATAATCTATCTGAAAATTAGGTGTCATGCAAGATTTTGAAGTGCGAGGGCGTGGTGGTAATTTTAGTTTCTTCTATGAAACTAAATTCTTATGCTATTTGAATCTTGCAAATAACTTTAAATATTTTGCTTTTTAAAAAATAAGTCCATATCTAATTCCATTTACAGCAAGCTGCAGAGCTATTTAATATAAAGAGCAATTTTCTCCTTTAAATCAAGAGATTGCAAAGGCATATTCAATATGTTTTATTAGTATTTCTAAGTGGGCTAGTCATTTTTGAAGTGTAATTAAGGGTGCAGTGCCATTAGGAAATCTGAAGTTTTCTTTTTTTTATAAACCTTAAACAGATAATGAGTTATACTTTTGTTATACAATCAAATATTATGAAGAAAATTATAGAAATTATTAAAATAATGATAAATGATCTAAAAAGTAATAGGTCATTAGACAAGTAAGAATATGAATACTTGAATGGTCTAAAAAATTGAACTTCAACATCTTTACACAAAATAATTTGAAGTCCCTTTTTAAAAAGTTAATGCACATAAAGTACTTAAGGTAAATCAGAATATATCCATATCTTTTTTAAAATTTTAAGTGAAATATCTTAGAGAAAAACTTCAAGAGAATGACTATTACTTAATCAAATTGTGTCATATTAGTCATTTTCTGACAAATGAATCTGGAGTAGGCAAAGCTATGAATTCTCAATTCAAGTTGTGTGGAACTAATTAGAAAGTAAAATAAAAGAAATAATGGTGGTGATACAATTAAAAACAAAATAAAGATTTATCCATTTTTATGCACAGTGTACTCTTCTTCCAGGTTTGTTTTTTAACTTGGTTTATATTATTTTCAAGTGTTGTTATTAATGTAAAAAAAGGCCACTAACACAGATTGCCCAAAGATGATATATTCAACTGAAACTACCTAAGACCGTCCCACTCCAATTGTAGCACTCTGCCTGGCTTTCTAGAGATGGAAAGTCTCATACCCTATGCCATTCCTAATGAATATGAATTTGCATTTAACAACATCCCTGACAGTAAAGTTTGAGAAGTACTATTTTAAGGTGTACTATTCCAGGCAAAATCTACCTGATATACCAAGTGCCTACAAATGTGCAAATTGCTATCTCCTTCTTTTTCATTATTAATAAAAAAAAAAAACTTAAAACCAGTGTTCCTATTCTATCTTCAGTACTACATAATGCTTTCATTGAAGGAATTATTTTTACAATGAGTGAATGAATAGATGAATGTAGTAATATGAATTATTTATTGAATAAAAGTATAAAGTATAAGTATAAAGAGGTAAAGCTTTAAGAAAAAGCAGAAAGACTGAAGTTAAATGTGCAAACCAAACTCAGAGGAAGGAAAGAGCTGGGAGTGCTAGGGAGAAAGATGTTTCTTAGAAGTATAAGGGCTCACGAGAAGTGGTACCAGTTCTATTAGTTTACATATATCAACCCCTCAAGCTCTGTGATTTGAGGAAACATTTATGGCAAAGAAAGCAGAGAATTAATTTTCTTTTTGATTGTAGCTAGGGAGTTGGAATAAAAGAACCACCAAAGTGGCACATGACTGATGTGGGCTTTGGTAGGGCAGGGACAAGTTCCCAAAGCTGAGCTAATGGAAGTATTTTCTGCCACAGAGTGATAGCCAGTGAAGGGGACTAAGGCTGGAAAACCAAGCTGTGATAAACGTGGGCAATTCAATCTGGTATATCAACCTCAGACATGCGCATGCAATTGGATGGCACAATGGAAGCAGCCAGTCTGCATGTTTTAGAACAGATACGTAGCAAGAACAGAAGCAACAGGAACTAGTATTTTAGATTGTTTGGTAGTCAAGGGGTGCCACTTAGATGAGATTCTGTAGCCATGGGAGGGTTTACAGATTTATAGATCACTCTTGTGGAATATTTCTTTTGTTAACACTTTCAATCTTAAAGACAATCTCAAGCCAAAGACTCTCTAAGCCACTGTGGATCAAAGTTCATTTTAACCCCTGAGCATCACAGAAATGGGAAACTGAAGTACAGGTACTCTAAGCAGATTTGTGTTTAGAGTTGTTACACGCGGATGCTTACGATACTAATTATTTCTAGAAATTACTAGTTTTGAAATTACTATAATTCCATGGAATTGAAATGATTCTTGCTTCACACAAATGTCATTGCACTTGACATTCTAACATTTAGATTCTTAAGCTTCTTATTAAAATATTAAGACTATGTATGTGTGTGTGTGTGTGTGTGTGTAGAGAAAGATAGATAGATCTCAACTGCCAAAAAAAATGTATTAAAAGAGATACTCAAAAACACTACAGATAAATAAAAATGGAATTCTAAAAAATATTCAAGTAACCCACAGGAAAGAAGGGAAAAGAAAGCAGAAACAAAATACAGAGAGAGAATTGACTGGGGAAAAAAGTTCAGATTTAAACTTTAACATATTAATAATTGGATGAGAAGTAAAAGGTCTACACATATCAATTAAAAGAAGGAGAGTATAGCAGAGTATATTAGCAGAGTATATTAATAAAATAAACCAACTAGATGCTGTATACAAGAAGCCCACTTCAAATATAACAACATAGGTAGTATGAAAATAAAAGAACACACACACACATACATACCATGGAAATATTGTCAAAAGAAAGCAGGAGTAGTTATATTAATATCTGATAAATTAGACTTCAGAGCAAAGAAAATTACTAGAGACATAGAGATTCAACCAATCAAGAAGACATAGCAATTCTAAATGTTATGCATCTAGAATAATAAAACAGCTGCAAATCATGTGAAGCAAAAATTGACAGAACTGCAAGAATACATAAAAAATCCAAACTTCTAATTGTTGGAGACTTCAACAGCCCTCTTTCAACAACTGAAAGAACAACTAGACAGAAAATCAGCAAAGATATCAATCCCCCCATCAACCAACAGTACCTAATCAAGATTTATAGAACGTTCCATCCAACAACAACCAAATGGGCATTCTTTTCAAGTGACCACAAAAGTTATACCAAGATAGGCCATATCCTGGGCTGTAAAACAAACCTCAACAATGTTAAAAGATTAAAATCCTACAGAGTGCATCCTCTGACCACAATGAATCAAACTAGAAATTAATAACAGAAGGAAAACAGGAAACTTTTCAAATAATTGGAAACTAAATTACACACGTCTAAATAATCCCTTGGTTAAAGAAAAGCATTGAGAGAAATTTTTTAAATAATTAAACTGAATGAAAATGAAAATTTCAATATATCAAAATATGTGGAACACAACTAAATCAGTATTGAATTGGAAATGCATGGCTCTAAATGCTTATATTAGCAAAGAGGGAAGGTCTCAAATAAATAATTTAAATTTCTATCAGAAGAAACTAGAGGAAGTAGAACAAAAATCAAAATGAAGTATAAGGAAAAAATAAGAGCAGAGACTGCAATGAAACCTGAAAAGAAAAACTAAGAAGAAAATTAATAGAACAAGAGCTGGTTCTTTGAAAAGATTAATAAAATTTTCAAAATTCTAGCAAGACACCTAAGGGGGAAAAAAAGAGAAGACATACTATTAATATTAGGAATGAAATGAGATATCATTACAGACTCTGCAGACATCAGAAGGATAATAAGGTAATACTATAAACAGTGCTACACACATAAATTTCACACTTTGATTTAGTCAAAAAGTAAGAACTACTTCAACAAACATTAAATATGAAATAAATAATTTCAATAACCCCTTAACTACTAAAGAAATTGAACTCATACTTTGACACCTCTGGAAAAATAAATTGTCAGGTCTTGATGCTTTCATTGGAGAATTCTATCAAATATTTAAAGAAAAATTAACATCAATTCTACAGATTCTCTTCGAGAAAAAATGAAGTGAAGGGAACACCATTCAACTCATTCTTTGAAGCTCGCATCACAGTGACACAAAAGCCAGACAAAGCAGTACCAAAAAGAAAATAATTTAAGAGAGAGAGAGAGGGATGGATGGAGGGAGGGAGGGAGGGAGGGAGGGAGAGAGGAAGGCACGAGGAAAGGAAGGAAGCAAATTATAGGCCAATATCCTTCATTAATATAGTATAAACTTTTTCAAGCAAAATATTAAGTCGAATTCAAAATATTTGAAAATAATTATATATCATGATCAAATGTATACAAGGCTGATTCAATATTCGAAAATTAGTCATCACAATCCACCATAATAACAGCATTAAGAAGAAAAATATATGATCATATTAATTTATGCAGAAATGTATGTTCAAAAAAATCCAATACCCATTCATAACTTTTCAGAAACTAGGAAGAGGGGAATTTACCCAACTTGTAAAGAAAATGTACAAAACCCCAGAATTCCCATTATGCTTGGTGAAAGACTGAATGCTTTCCTTATAAAATCAGAAACAAGGCATAATTTTCCACTCTCATCTCTGCTACTCAACATAATACTCAAAGTCTAGTCAGTGCAATAAGGGGAAAAAAGGAAACAAAAGACATGTATACTAGGAAGGAAGAAATAAACTGTTCCTATTTTCAGATAACAGTATTTTCTGCTTAGAAAAACCCTAGGGATCTCTAAGAAGCTCTCTTAGAATTAATAAGTGAGTTCAGCAAGTTCATAGAATATAAGATCAACATACAAAACATAAGTACATTTCTATATACTAGCAATCAACATGTGGAAACTGAAATGAAAAATACAATTTCCTCTGTAATTTCTTAAAAATAAAAACACTTAAATGCAAATTTCACAAACTGTATACAAGATTTATATACTGGATACAACAAAACACTACTGAGGAAGAGATATTTTACCTAAGCAGCTATATGGATAGCAAACAAATACATGAAAAGATGTTAAACATCATTAGTTTAAGGAAAATGCTAATTGAGACTACTATGAGTATCACTACATAACTATTAGAACAGCTGAAAAATAAATAGTAACACCATGAAATGCTGGTGAGGATGCAGAGAAAACAGACGACTCATACACTGCTGATGAAAACACACTTTAAAACTTGCATTCATCTGATTATGGATAATTATATTTTTCATGTTATTTGGAAGAATTTCTTGCATATTTTAGATATGAATTCCTTACTGATTTGAAATGTTGTGGTTACCTATTCACATTTAAAATATGTGAACACTTAAAATGGTCATATCTTTAATATAGCCTACTAAGTGGATGAATATGTGCATGACCAGAGCATGTAACAAAATTAATGATAAAGTTGAATTATGGATCATGCTAATAATACATGAAACAGAGAGAACATTCATTGAAGAAGAAATCCAGTGGCAAAGGTAAGCAAGAGAACCAATAAATATCTCGGATTCTCTGCAGAAATCTTGAGGATGGATGTGGAACTTCATACTGAATGGAATTTGAAGCTTTGAGACAATCTTTCTTAAACATAAAGGAGAATGAATTCACCAGATAATATGTGGTTGGCACAGTTTAAAAAATACAGTATATTACTGTTTCCTCATGAAAACCATGTGCAAATTATAGTTACTTTTATGAAATAAACAGAATTAGTTCCTTCAGTATTGAAGAATAGAAATGTTATGCAAAGATTAAAGAAAATTAGTGCATTTTTAACTGTCAATTATAATAGATTTGCTTGTGGGCCATAGTCTAATCTTACATGGGCAACTGTTTTTCTAACACTGATAAACTTGTACAATTTAATATATTTTAAAGCAATATGTATTTGAAAAATTAAGGGCCATCAATAAGGCTTACAGCTGAAATTACTATTTCAGTTGGCCTAATTATGGGATGTATCAATATTTCCTTTGATTTTGGACTTGTAATTCTATTAGGTACAATATCCAGTTTTCTAATTATAAAAAAGAAAAGTGAAGGAATTTTATGAACAATTTGGAAGTTGTTTTATAACCTTTTATTTCCTTTACTTGTCATTAATTGACTCATTCTCTCATGCTCAAGTTCTGGAAGTTTCTTTCTGATATTTTTGTTATTTATAAAGATCATACCACATGTATTAAGAAAATCCCAGTAGAAAAATACAGAATCCTATTTGAAAGTATTTCAGGCATTAGTTCATGCTACTTCTGAAAATTAGCTTTCTAACAGAGGTATCGATATCCCACTTCTTTCTCTTTGGAATAGTCTCTGTGTTATAAAGTATAGAAAGCACATTTTACTCAAACATAAACAATGTTCAGTAAATAACTTAAAGACATGTAACACATAATTTCAGGTTAATTATTTAAAATACATATTATCAAAGCATAATGTAAATTCTTGTTAAGGCCTTCGTCAATCGATGAAGTATGACACTATATCCATCAGGCAACACAACTGGGGATACAGAAAAAACCCAAACTCCTTTTCTACTTTTTAATTCCTTAATGTACGAAGACTTTGAAACATAATCAATATTATGAATCAATGTTTGGGAGAAATGTGCTACTATATTGGTATGCATTTTAACTTTTAATTGTTTTGATATATAGCTTGAGAAAAGGAAGCAGAAAAGAACAGATAATGAGAAGGACAATAATAAAAGTAGATGAATTGAAACTTTGAGATAGTGTAAGCTGTGTCTATATAAAATGTATTTATTTTTAAAAATATTTGTTTAATAACTGTCATTAAAATTTATAAAAATGATTAAAATACATTATGAAAACTTGGGTCCCAGTTCTGCTACTGTCACACACAAGCTTTATGCCATTCAGAGAATTTCTTCAAAGTTTAGTGCATCATTTGCTTCATTACTACACTGAGAATTTAGAACCTATAAAGAGAATCATTAGGAACATGTTAATATTTAAGATTATATAAGTGATAGTAAAATTCTACTTAGGACAACTTAATGTTTATTAGGCCATTTAATTTGAAAGTAATTGGAGCTTATTGTGTGTCAAGTCATGCTGGCGAAGCTTCTTTCCCTTATTTCCTACTTCAGTAATCATGTATTCTTTATGCGTTTATTCAATCCTCTAGGCTAAGCTCTAGAAACACAATGGTGAACAAAACACTGGTAGTTGTTTAGTTTAGTGCAGCATTCGCCAACCTTCAGCTTGTGAATCCTTAAAGGTTTCATGAAGATGTTGCAAGGGGTTCTTTTATTAAAGGAAAAATGGCTTAGATTTCAAATTTCTATTTCCTTAGCAATATGATAATTTGCAAATCTTCTTTTACAGCCAAACCATTTAAGAACCTCTGAGCATGTACTGAGGAATCCCATGTAAAGATTAGTTAGAAGCAGATGAGTTTGCTCCTGATTCAATTCATTGATATATCTGGGCCTGAGAGGCTACTGGTGTTTGCTTCTGTGTGAGAAGATCATTGATTTCTATGCATTTTTTAAACAACCACTTACTGAATTCAATGTGTGAAACACATTTTTTTTGTTTAATTTTATCATGCAGTTTTAATTATTAAATTGTTGTAATTAGCTTTTATTGTTTATATTATTTAATCAAGTCCAAATTTAATGTATAGATAATGTACAGAAATAAATAATTGACACTATGTTGAAGTACAGTTTAATGAGGAAAACCACTATTATAATTATTCCATAGATTGTTTTAAGATTCAGGGGTATATAAATCTCATTTGCCCAATCAATATATTTATGTAGCACATTCAATGTTCCAAACTTTGCAAATCAATATAAGGGAGAGAAAATATAGTGACTAACATATTCAATAAGATTATTTATTACAAGTAAGTTCTACACATCATCAAATTCTACTTCTGAAAAAGACCTTGCAAATAGAAGTCATATATCCCTTCTTCTACTGCATTATTTACAACCAAAACAGAAATTATACAAACAACCTGACTGATAAATTTATAGAGTAGAAAATGAAAGAAAAAAGAAAAACTATCCAAACATCAGATCACGCAAGAAGTTTGCTCTATATCTGATGTTGCAATATAGGGTTATATTTTTGTCCAAACGTTAAAATAGTTCTAGTTCTCAGGGCAAATGTAATATGGTATGGTTCAAATGCTTTGAACTTACATAAAATATAAAATATAACATATGTAAGTACATAAAATATAACATATGTACGTATAACACATACAAGTTTTACCTATATAGATTATACATGGTAGAGATTTTTTCCAAGAAGCTAAATATTGCCTCTAGTAAAAAATATATGGCTCCCCCCAACCATCTGACATTCCAGTTTCCCCACCAGTTTATGTAATCATCCATCTTTTCTTCCCACTGGTTTTTAAATGTACCATAATTCATATACTAGATTCCAGAATTGTGTGCAGGCTATTTCTAGAATTCTGACTTTGATCTATGCATTTCTACATTGTGATACCTGATAGTGTTAACCCCCTCTGCCCTTCCACTATACTCTATTTTTTTAGAAAGCTCTTAGCTGATCATCCTGATTTATTTTTTCATGTGACCTTTAAAACCAGATTCATTGTTTCATCTCCTTCCCACAAAATATTATTTTTATTTTTGGGGGGATTTCATTATGCTTATGGAAGAACATACAGAGAAATGGCATTATTATCATTTTGAATATTACTATGTAGAACCTGATATACATTATATTTATTTATGCCATCTTTGGGTCTTGGAGTAATATTTTAAATATTTCTTCACATAGATCAAGCTCATTTTGTGTTATGTTTATATCTAGAGGCTTTAACACAGTTTTGGCCATTGTAAATGAAACTTTTTTGATATATTTTCTATCTGTGGCTTTTATATGAAAAGGCCACTGATTTCCGTAGGTTAATTTAGGACTTTGAATGCTATTAAAAATGAAATCGCTTCCTTAATTTCCTTTTTTGGAAATTTGGTTTTTGTCAAGCATCAGTTGACTACATTAGTGTAGATCTATTTCTGGGCTCCCTAGTTGGTTCCAATGATCTACATATCTTTTCTTTTGCCAATGTCATGTTATCTTAATTAACGTGGCCTACGGTAAGTTTTGAAATCAGATAATGTGAGTCCACCAATATTCCTCTTCTTTTTCAGAACTGTGTTGGATATTCTAGGTTTTTATACTTTTCATATAAAATTTAGAATCAGTTTATTGATATCCACAAGATAGCTTGCTGAGATTTTGATGTGTGTTATGTTGATTCTATGGATACAACTGGGAAGAATCAACATCTTAAGAATATCAAGTCTTCCAATTCATACACATGATTTACTTCTTCATTATTTAGATCGTCACTAACACTTTTCATCACTGTTTTGTAGTTTTCTGCATATACTTTCTTTATTCACATATTTTTATATCATTTCTACATATGCTGGTTTTATATCATTAATACCCTTGCTTGTGACCGTACTTATTTTGGTACTACTTTTATTATTTTGTAATAGCCAATGGTCACTGGTCGCCTCCAAGATTTTGGCAAAATCGCTTGACTAATTTCTTGCTTGCTTGAATATCAGTATTTAGTACTTTCTAAAAGAAGGGCTTACGGGAACTAATTCTTACTTGATCCAACAGTTTTCAGCTACCTTTTCTTTTTTTTTTTTGGAACGATAGTTTGTTTACTACAAAATGTCTTGGAGAAACATCTCATTGTGTCACTATTTTCTGCCAATGGATGTAGTAAGGGATAAGTAGGATATAAAATTTCCATTAGAAATTACTATAATTGTTTGCCTCTCTGCTTTAAGACCTGTTTATTTATATTAGAAAATTTCAGTACCTTTACCAGCTGTATCTTTGTGTTGATTATTGTATGCCAAATCTCCTTTATATCCTTGGAAAACATATGCCCTTTTAATTCGTATGTGTAAAAATTATTTTTAATTTCTGGAACTTTTTTCTGTATTCAATATTCTCTCTTTTCTAAATCTATTGTTTTAATTCTATCCTCAAGGACACCAATTAGGCAGAAGTTAGATTTGCTTTCCTGCCTTCCATTTCAATTATTTCACTCAGAATTTATTTAACACTTTGATAATTTTCATTTCCTTTCTCTCACTATTTTTGATCATGCCTTTTATGTTTCTTAATTTATTATGTTAACAGTGCTATGTCCTTTTGTACTGCTTTCATATTCACATAAATACTATAATGGTTCTTTATTTTCTTTCATTTCTTTTCTGAGATCTACCAGTTTACTTTTCATTTCTCATTTTCTAATAATATTTCTCTAAATTCTTAGAGTTCCTCTTTATGCTTTTTCATAACAGTGATTACATAATTACTTTTGCTTTGTTTTTTATTACCTTAAAAAATGTTGTACGAGTACATGTGCCTGTGATTAGCTTCAGGAAGGCTGATGAAGTGAATGCACGGGATAGAGTCTTGCCATCTGTGTTCCAGTCCCAGCCCCTTTCTATGTTCTCTCCTCATCACAATGTCTGGAAACTTTAGAACAATATTCTCTAAGTTCACTTACAGCAAACCTCTGAGTTAGAGTTTACCAATGAGAATCACTTGCTTGAAATTTATAAACCAAAATAGAGGCAGAAGCTGTTTCTGCTTTGGCAGTGACGGAAAGCTCGTGGCCTCCCATCCAAGTACTAATCAGGCCTGACCTCAAAGTTGCAGTCATGCCAGATAAGTGAGTTCTAGAGAGCTGCTGTACAACATGGTGCCTATGGTTAAAATACGGTATCGCGCACTTCAGAATTTGTTAAGAGGGCAGATCTCATGTTAAGCATTATTACCACAAAAACAAACAAACAAACAAAAAAATCCACAAAGAGACACAAGGAAACTTTGCGATATGTTGAATATGTCTATTACCTTGATTGTGGTGATGGTATCGTATGTGCATATGTTTCAAACTCGTGAAATTATAGACATTAAATAGGTGCAGTTGTTTATATATCAATTATACCTTAATAAAGTTGCTAAAAAATAAAAAGAAAATTTGTGACCTTCGTCAGATAGTCAATGAGATATTTTTCTAGAAGCATATGGCTCTTCGTTAGTGAATGAGTCATTTCATTGCATCAGGGAGCTGTGATCATTAGTGTTGGTTTCCTACGATTCCTGCATTTCTAGTGGCAGCTTTCCAGGCATTCATTCTCCACTCAAACACTGTGGTAAGCCTCCAATCCTCTGTATTTATAACGTTCTGATTGAAATATCTAGGTTAGATCTATCCTCTGATCAAAATCTACCAAGAGAGTCGGCAATTTTTATCTTCCTTGAGGCTAGGTCATAATTGCATCATAATCTCAATAAATGAGATAAACACATCCCCATCATTTAAACAAAATCCGATGATATAAGTTTTGGCAAGCGCTGTGGGAGTGGCAATAATTTATAAAGGTAGATGTGGTAACAGTTTGGGTAGCAGCATCCAGTATCCAACAACTGTGGAATTTTGGTAGAAACTGCAGTGTATCTGTGCCGTGAGAGGACTGATTCCGTGTTACTATTTAGGGTATCATCCCTGTGACTGTGTAATCACATTTTTATTTCTCTAACAATCTTGAGCTTCCATTGATCTTAACACCAGTTTCTAATAATTTTATTTTTCTGCTTGAATTTTGCAGTTCGTTTATTGTTGCATTTTGTTTTGTTTTGTTTTTTGCCTTCACACTCAACACCAAAACCTGAATGACAGAGCAACTGGTGCATACACTAATTATACACAAAGAGTAGGCTATTTGGGTACATGTGGGAGAAGCCATCTGGGCTGGTGGGACTAAGAGCAGTGAAGATCCAGTTAAGGATAAGGGATGGCTTTGTGTCAGTTCAAGGAGTGCAGTTATAAAACAATTCATCAAATGATCCCCTTTCATCACCTGGAAAAATGAACACCACGTAGGAAAGGGCAGAAAATATAAAGTAGAAACCCATGTCCTTTCCCAGCACCCCCTATCCTCCTATAAACTATTTTTTTCCTTCCCATAGCAGCTGTCTTCATTAGATGTGCCATATATTCACTCAATTTGTTTATTGCTTGTCTCATTTTATTAAACTGTTAGTTCCATAGGATAAAGATATCTCTTTATTCACTGCTGTGTCACTGCTGTGATGGATTCTCACCAATCACTTTGTATTGAATGGATAAATGAGTTAAAGACCACAGGAATAAACTGCTGCCACCACAGTAGAAAATTAAGTATTTCTACTTTATTACTTCAAATACTATAGAGGAAGGATGATTCTTTCAAATACTCTGCTTAAATAAAAAGGATGTAAACTTCACATTTCTATGTTCTCTGATTGGGCTAAATTCCATAATTCTATAATTATGCTAAAGTACATTCTTATCTTTTTCAGCCACACAGCTAAGAAAACTGATGAAAAAAATCAAATTTCAAATCCTCTATTGCCAAATTTCAATAACACTTGAACTCATAACCTTTTAGATTTTCTATGTAACATTTGGGAATTGATTGAAAAAGAGAATGGGGGTCAAATTTGAAGGTTTGAATTCATTCATTCATTCACTCATTCAACAAATCTCTTTTGAGAGTTTATTACATTCTACATCCTGTTCTAGATGCTGAAAAAGAACCAATATCACTCTGTCATGAACATTATCTTATAATGAAGAGTCTCCCTTGCTAGTAGGATCATTTCTTCCTCTCCTTTCTGAAGATCCATTAGCAACCTCTCCTGAAAGAAAAATCTTGCAAGAAGAAAGAAATATTATGCAAGTCTCCCCCTTTTCTCCAGACTGTACCAGATTAGATCAGGCTCTGTGGATGAATTACCAAGTCAAACCTGGGAGCAGAAGACTTACATGTAAGGACTTAAGGACTCTAAAGTTGTTCTAAATTTCATTATTTAGAATAAAATCAGGAGAAGAAGATCTGTGAATGGCTTCTGAAGGCTGTATAAAATTAAGGTTGAACGTAATTTTGGTTGGCTTGAATTTATGAATATGAGTGCATTTGCCAGATATTCTGTACTCGGTGTGCTAGGTCAAGCAGATGGGAGTGTTTATAATCACTCTTCTTGATTAGATGACAAATTTGGATTCAGTAGTGGGCCATGAAAACTAAATTTGAAATCCCAGAAATCCCTGATTAAAGTGTAGTGAATAGACTTTAAGAACACAGAGAAATAAAATTTTTGAGTAGATTTATCAGGTGTAAGACACTCTGCCCCCAAACAATGCCCTCTGAATGGACAGAGAGGTCAATTCATTCACCAAGTCATTAAGAAATCTACGGAACAGAGTCCACAGTGGTCTTGACTATGAGCACCATAATGAATTCGCCATAATGAACCTAGTCGTTGTAGATTCATTGTTCACTGTAGGGAGATACTTCAGTTAAACGGGCTTCTGATTTCAACTGGAACCTCAGGATTCCCAGGACAGCAAAGTCTCAGAAAGTATTTCATAAAACATCGCAGGTATGTTCCATAATTCTTGTTCCTACAATTCCTCAAATATAATTGCTGCTATTTTTTACAGAGTAAATATGTACTAGGACACTAAAAAAATCTTGAAAATAACATTACAGAAAATATTCAAAACTGGCTCTGAGCTCTTCATGAATTCTGGGCAAATTGAACACCTCTGGGGTCCACTGCTGAGAGTGGAGCTTTCTTTGTGAAGTGATAAATATTTCTCTTAGTGAGTCTTTTAATCCTACCTAAAATTATTTTTCTGGTTTTTAAACATATATTTGTAATAGCATTCGGCAGAATTCTCATATTTGCTCTAATCCTTATATGGTCATTTGAGCATGAGGGACCAAATTGAAACATCTTTCTCCCAAAATACTAAACCAAAGGCAATACTATTTCACTTGGGGAATCATAGAGATTAGTGTCACCACAAAGACATAAAATAAGATTTCCTGATTGTTCTCAAAAGAAGTCACATGGTTTTGGGAGAAAGATAGTGGTTTAACATGTTTCATTAATTGGAAATTTCAAATTCGGAGATTTTACCTGACGTGTACTCCTCACTTGAGCAAATCAATAGAGCCCTACGATTTGATACGTACCACCTAAACTGTCAAATGTGGGGTTTTTCCCCTCTCACTCCAATAATTAGAGAATACCAGAAGCTGAAGGCAGAGATAACAGTATATGTTCATTCTATCACATTGGGTTTTAGTCACCCTTTGGCTCTAAGACACAAATGAGAATAAAAGGGCCTTAAATGTCCAACACCACACGGGACATTACAGCATAAATTCCTTACATCTCCCTACTGATAGTACTTAGAGAACACAGGATATCAGGTATAATATATACTGTTAAGAATTATTTGGGGCATAAAGTAGGAGATTAATTCCATAAAATTAGGTATCTGTCATTTCAGTAAAATTCCTGTTGATCTAGTGTTCTAGGGTATGTAAAATAACTGTTTCCAAAATGAATGAAGAGACATGGATCTTTAAAGTAATCTTTAAGCCACAAAAAACACACTTGTTGTGCTGATCTGACCATTTTCCACTGAATGGAAATAAAGCTGAAAGGATGTCTAGATCTCCACACTGCTGTGCTGCCTCACAGCAAAGCAGACACATCATGGAAGGTTGATTACATTTGGAGAAGCAAGGTGTACTCTTGAAAAGATGGTTATTTGGGATATGGATTTCTTTCTTCTACTTACTGTTAGTCCAAGCATACTTGGACTTGCTTAATGCCTTATATCACATCATGAGAAACCTAGTAATGGCAATGATTTTATGCAAATAATTCAATGTACAAACATATATTTAATATGATAGGTTGAGGTCCATGGCATTCATTGGTGGGAAGACTTTAAATCCAGGATTGTCTGAAACGGTCCTGGATTAGACCAATTTTTGTGGTAAACCTATTAATATTATCCTCATTTCTCTCCTAGATTCTTCAAAAGTGTTTTTATTTATATGATAAATACATTTTTACAAAACCCACCTCCTTCATTGGACTTATCATACTGCCCCTCACATTAGAACAACAGTCCTTACAATATGAAGTGACATATTGAAAATTTAGTAATGAAGCCTGTCAGCTGATAATATATGTAGAGGTTGGTTGAGTAGCTCTAGGGATATACTAACAATGCATGATGGAGTTTCCTCTCCTTTAGTCAGAATGTAGAGTTTTAAAAAATAAAAACAAAAACAAAGAGAAAAGAACAAAAATAGATGGAAAAAGCAGTCATATCTTTCACTATTGCATGTGACGATTCAACTGAAAAAACAAAAACATAAAACTCTGCTTTTCCTTCTCCCCCTTACCTGGCCTACTGGGATTATCTGGCCTAGAATTTTTGCTTTCCTAGTGAGAAATATTTCACTGGTGCACACATATTGATTGCTTCAATAGGAAGATAAGGTTTTTACTGAACTAGCAGGCAACAGCAAGAGTTACCTTGATGAGTAAGGGGATTAATCTTAACTATCATTAATAGGGATACTGATAATTTAGGTCCAAAGGAAAAGGTAGCTGTAATCTAGAGAATTTTTAAGGGCATCCTCTGATGATTCCACTGAGGAAAAGAGTCAAACCCCAAGGGCTCAGAACACTCAGGAATCACATTTTAGGTTATACTACTGGGTAATAAGCTATTGCATTATTTTGAATATATTTCTGAGTCTTTTTTTAAATTCCTGAAGCAAAGTAGATGTCTATAATACACTTTTGTGAATCAAATAACTCTTCTCATAATGAGGGTAATGATGATGATAGAAAATATTTATGTATTTCTTAATATGTCTCGACACTGTTCTCAGTATATTTTATAGATAACTAAATTAGTCCTACATTCTAAGGTAGATATTATTGTTAACATATGTTTATTAGGACATGTAAATCTAAAAGAGAACTTTTATAACCTTCTTAAAAATGTCTGTTTCTGCTAGCTGATGGAATAAGCACGACTATAGAAATGAAATAGAGCTAAATTTAAAGACCAGAGAGGATAGAAAGTGAAGTTAGAAGGGCTGAAATCCTACTGGTCATTCTTAACCCTTTTGCCAAAGCCAACCACATGGGAATCTTCAATAAAGATGATGCCCTGCGTCTCACTCTTTTCTCCTTATATTCCAGTAGTGTTTCAATTTTATAATGTAAAGCGAGGAATCAAGAAAACCACTGATTGCTAAGAAAATGTAAATATCACTATTACCTTTACATATTAAGTTGGGTGAAAAATTCTGGTTGATTATCTTAAGATCTTCAGAATAATTTAATCAACTTCTGAATCTGAAAATGAATATTAAATTATTTGCTAAACTTTCAGAGGTACAAGAGGAAAAGTCAGCTTTTTGAAAATGTAACACTAATCTCTGGTGATTTATGTGCATCTGTGAACACTGATTTTTAAACTGGTCAGGACTTCTCTGAGTGGTGGCAAGGAATAGAAGGCAGGCTTCGTATCAGCAAACACTTAACAACTTCCAGCAGATGTTGCAAGAGGCTTCACTGATTTGTCCTACAATCAGCAGGGCAATTGTTTCATTTTGATTCTCTATGAAATCTAATGTATCCATTTTAGTCTGACTGACAGACACATGAATTGTTACTCTCATGAATTTTCTGTACCATTCTAAATGCAACCTGATGGACAATGCTTTCATAAAAGACTGTAAATAATTTTTATCTTTCTAAAAATTTTAAGCAGCAATGCCTAGTGAACATTTATGCACCATCCAAGGGGTTTATAGTCTCACCTAAATTTGGAGTCATGGGAAAAATATATATTCTACACATATAAATCAACTTAAATCGTTTCATTTTACAAAGCCTTGTCCATACAACCATAATATTTAGCAAGAGCCAAGTAAAAAAGAAAGTAGTGATTTCTTTGAAATTTTCTAATATCTTAAATGTAAGAAATGGTATATGTAAATAAATAAGAAATGCATTGCCTAAAAAAGCCAATACTATGAGCCTCAAAATTTGGAATTTATTTAAGATTAATTATGTTTTTTTCTCTCTTTTCTTTAGTATAAAGATTTTTTTTTTCTGCTCAGACTTTGTCAGTACTTAATAATCCATGTTTCCTTAAAGTAAATATATCACAGAGAATAATATATTTTGAAGATACTAAAAACAAACAAACAAAAACAAGCAGAAATTAACTTTTAACATACTTATTTCAATAAGTAGTACTTTGGAATAGTCACCAAGCTGTACAATATACTTAATACAAAATCACTTTTATTAATATAGCCAGTTCTGACACACTTCTTTTAAATTTACATTTGGGACTTCCCTGGTGGTGCAGTGGTTAAGAATCCGCCTGCCAATGCAGGGGACATGGGTTCGAGCCCTGGTCCGGGAAGATCCCACATGCCGCGGAGCAATTAAGCCCGTGCGCCACAACTACTGAGCCTGCACTCTAGAGCCCGCAAGCCAAAACTACTGAGCCCACGAGCCACAACTACTGAAGCCCGCGCACCTAGAGCCCGTGCTCCACAACAAGAGAAGCCACCGCAATGAGAAGCCTGCACACCGCAACGAAGAGCAGCGCCCGCTCGCCGAAACTAGAGAAAGCCCGCGCGCAGCAACGAAGACCCAACGCAGACAAAAATAAATAATAAATAAATTTTAAAAAATAATAATACATTTACATTTAAACATTCCTGGAAGATCTTTAGTACCCTGTGATGACAAATCTTCATCATCACTGGAAGACAGTAGGACTTATTAAAAAATAAGAACTAGAAAGAGTAATCCAAATGAATTATACCAATTTTCTCAAAAGCAAGATGTAATGCAAAGCAATAGGATTAATTATCTTATGTGTGACAAGAAATGGTGATTCTAAATGAGTTTCAAAATGAACGTGACACATTTGGCAAAGAAATGTTGACTTACTCTTTTAAGAGTCTCATAATTTAAAGAGGCCGGCTACTTAAACATATATTTTGGTATACGTATAAATTAATCATATTAATAAAAACTCAAAGATGCTAAACTACATGAGAATGATCATTAGTGGAATACTTACCCCCAAACTCCAGCTATGTCTCATTGAGAACATTTGTTTAAAATCCAGTTTGTGATTCATAATCCAGAAAACTGACATATATTTTATTTAGAATATCTAGAGAAAAGGATTGTTCACTTTGTTTATTTTGTGATGAGTAATACATCCAACAGGGTCCTGGCAGATAACATAATACACTAAAATCTCGGTGATTGATTAAAAATAACTTACAAAATTTTTCAGGGATAAGGGAAACCAACAAGAGATGGTGAAGCATCTCAGAAATAGCAACAGTAATAAGAGGACGCTGTGCTAAAAGAGACAGGTGTGGGAGTGTATTCATTTGCAAGGGCTGCCATAACAAATTATCAGAGTGGGTGGCTGAAACAACAGACATTTATTTTCTAATGATTCTGGAGCACAGAAGTCTGAGATCAGGGTGTCAGCAGGGTTAATTTGATTTGTGGCTTTTCTCCTCGGCTTATTGATGGTCCTTTGCCTGTGCATGTGTGTTTTCTAATCTCCTCTTCGTATAAAGACACCAATCATACTGGATTAGGGCCCACCCTAATGACTTCATTTAATCTTAATTACCTGCTTTAAAGACCTAACTCCAAATACAGTCACATTCTGAGGTACTGGGGTTTACGACCTTGACATGAATTTTGGGGAGACACAATTCAGCCCAAAGCAGGGACCCTTTGCTAGAAGCTATAGAAAGCTGAACCTGCAGGAGAAACCCCCCAACAGGAGCCTTCTGTGGAGTATACAGCTATTATCATTACAATTCTACCCTCCTCCTGCCCTCCTATTTCCTAACTGAAGTCAAACAGAAGAAGTGATAAGAGTCTGTTCAAAACAGTCCATTATCAAGCTCCTCCGGTGGGAAGTGTAGAGAAGAGATGTGAAAGGACAACTCCATTTAACACAGCAACCTCTTTTCCACACATAGTTTATCTGAATGAAACCCTGTTATCCCAACTCAGGGAAGCCACAAATTTTGTATTTGACACTGTATTATTAAGGATGATTTTAATTCAGTTATATTCCCACCTGAAAATAAGGCAAGCTTCAAATAAATTATGTGGTGGGGGGAGGCTATAAAAAGAAAATTTAATTCACATAAAACATAGCTGCTAGAGTAATGCTTCTTAAACTGTCGTGAGACTTAAGATGTTAATCCTAACTTCCTTCCTATAGCATTCATTTCATTTTCCTCCCGCTATATCTGCCGGCATGTTGGTGAGATGAAGTTCCTTCTCGTGCAATCATGAAAATTTTCATTTCCTCAAGTTTTGAATCCTTGATGGTCCGTTCCTAATGTTTTCTCTCTCTCTCTTACTTTTTTTTAATAAATAAAATAAATGTTAATTTGGGGGTAATTTTAGCTTTACAGAAAGGATTTAAAGATAGTACAGAGTGTTCCAACATATATTTTACTCATTTTCCCCTAATGCTAACATCTTACATACCATGGCACATTTGTCAAAACTAAAAATTAATGTTAGTGCATTAGTATTAACTAAACTTGAGGTTTCATATGAATTTCACTAGTTTTTCTATTAATGCCTTTTTTTCTGTTCCAGAATCCAATCACAGATGGTCACTTTGCATTTAGTTATCATGTGTCCTAAGTCTCTACTATTCTGTGACAGTTTTTCAGACTCTCCTTGTTTTTTGTTTGTTTGTTTTCCCATGACTTTGACAGTTTTGAAGAGTTGTACAAAGTCCCTCAATTGGGGTGTGGCTATTTTCTTTGTCCCACTGTTGCACTGGGTTATGGATTTTGAGGACAAACAGATGGAGGTGAAGTGCTCTTCTCCACACTGTGTCAGGTGTCAAAAGGTTGATACCAAAATGCCCTACTGCTAATGAAGTTAACCTTGATCACTTAGTTAAGGTTGGTTAGGGTGGTGTTTGCTGAATTTCTCTATTGTAAGTTACTATTTTCTCATTTCCATATTCTATTATTTGGAAGCAATCACTAATTCCAGCTCATTTTGGGGGAGGGATGAATAAGTTCCATCTCAGAAAGGGAAGAAACCCATATCAATATATCATTTGGGATTATTCTGTAAAGAAGCTTTCTAACCCTATCTGTCCCCATCTCCCCCCTGGTAACCACTTGTTTGTTCTCTGATATCTGTGAGTCTGCTTCTTTTCTGTTATACTCACTAATTTGTTGTATTTTTAAGATTCCACATGTAAGTGTTATCATACAATATTTGTCTTTGTCTGACTTATAATGCCCTCCAAGTCCATTCATGTTGCTGCAAATGGCAAAATTTCATTATTTTTTATGGCTGAGTAATATTCCATTGTATATATATACCACACCTTCTTTATCCATTCATCTGTTGATGGACACTTAGGTTGCTTCCATATCTTGGCAACTGTAAATAATGCTGCTATGAACACTGGGATGCATGTATCTTTTCAAATTAGTGTTTTTGTTTTTTTGGATATATACCCAGGAGTGGACATGCTGTCATATGGTAGTTCTAATTTAAGTTTTTTGAGAAACCTCCATACTGTTCTCCACAGTGGCTATACCAATTTACATTCCCAGCAACAGTGTATGAGGGTTCCCTTTTCTCCACACCCTCACCAACATTTTTTGTGTTCTTTTTGATGATAGCCATTCCGACAGGTGTGAGGTGATGTTGTGGTTTTGATTTGCATTTCCCTGATGATTAGTGATGTTGAGCATCTTTTCATGTGCCTGTTGGCCTCTGCATTTCCTCTTTGGAAAGATATTGTTAAAATAAGCATCCTACTCAAGGCAGTCTACAGATTCAATGCAATCCCTATCAAAATACCAATACCAATGGCATTTTTCACAGAACTAGAACAAAAAATTTAAAAATTTGTATGGAAACACAAAAGACCCCAAATAGCCAAAACAATCTTGACAAAGAAGAACAGAGCTGGAGGAATCATATTCCCTGACTTCATACTATATTAGAAAGCTACAGTAATCAAAACAGTATGGTAATGGCACAAAAACAGACACATGGATCAACAAAACAGAATAGAGAGCCCAGAAATAAACCTACACACCTATGGTCAATTAGTCTATGACAAAGGAGACAAGAATATCCAACAGAGAAAAGACAGTAACTTCAATAAGTGGTGCTGGGAATACTGGACAGCTACATAGAAAAGAATAAAATTAGAACACTCTCTAATACCATATACAAAAATAAACTCAAAATGGATTGAAACCTAAACATAAGACTGGATACTATAAAATTCCTTGAGGAAAACACAGGCAGAACACCCTTTGACATAAATCGTAGCAATATTTTTTTTTGATCTGCCTCCTAAAGCAAAGGAAATGAAAGCAAAAATAAACAGATAGGACCTAATTAAACTTAAAAGCTTTTGCACAGAAAAGCAAGCCATCGACAAAATGAAAAGACAACCTACTGAATAGGGGAAAGTATTTGCAAATGATATGACCAATAAGGAGTTAATATCCAACATATATAAACAGCTCATTCAACTCAACATCAGAAAAACAAACAACTCAATAAAAAAATGGGCAGAAGAACTTAATACAGCTTTTGTTTTTATTATAATTTTTTAATCATTAGCCTTAGGGTTTCTAGTCAAAACACTGTTTTCTAAAGTTATTTAAGTCAGCTTGTTTACTTAAAACTGTCTATATGTTAGTGACTTATTTATTTTTAGCATTGTATCAACAGCATAATAAATCATATTCATTGACTTTGCTTCTTTGTTGTTACCTTACCTACTAACATTGTTCCCCTCACTTGCCTGCAATCCTTTGAAATGTTTAACTTTGCATGATCGCTTTGTAGATGATAGACGTAGAGGAGTGACTTTTGGTTTCATAGAACACAGGCCTTGTTTCATACTCAATGTTTTAATCATTAGGTTACACATGTATTAATTATACTTGCATCTAAAGGTTAAAAATTAGCAAAGCGTACACGATTAAACATAACATTAAAACTTAAATGTGAAAACATTCTTGCGGTTAATTAAGAAAATATAAATAAAATAATCAATGAGCAAAATTTTCCTAAAACAAACATTTGTACCTGTATCCAGAGTCTCAACATAGAATCTTAGATAATGATTCTATTATCCCAGTAGATTACCTTAATTTTTCTGTGAAATTACATGGTTTAACTAGATAATTACTAGGGTATCTTTTAGCTATCAATTTAAATCTAATCCTTAGAAAAAATGCTTTAAAGAAAAAAAGCATATGTATTTAATGTTCTATTTCAAAGTGACTAAATTTTATAATTTAAATTTTAAATAGTCTCTCTGCCCCTCTCTATCTTTCCCTCTCTCTCTCTCTCTCTTTATATATATATATATATATATATATATATATATACATTTTTTCTTCCTAATGTTGTTGGAGGAGGTCATCAGAAGGACTTGACCACCAGTTGACCCACAATGTGGACCAGACAACTGGAAGCTTGTTACCCTCTCTCTGTCCTTGGACCATACATTCTGCCTACTATTCCCATATTGACAGCCATTTCAGGGACACAGACTTGAGAGAGTAATGTGCTATTGAGACAATCTGGACTGCATAAGTGACTGAACCCCCATTAGTCCTCTGTATAAACTTTAAAATTCTGGCAAGCAGGTGCAGAGATCTACACCTTTTGCACAAGACAAGCCTCATATAAAAGTTCCTTTGCTTATCAAAACTGCCACTTACCAATCTGAAATGGTCAGCCTCTTCCTTTGGTCTCTCCCTTCTCTCTGTCTGTAGAGCCAGTTTTGAATTTCACCTGAAGAATTCCCAAGATTGGGGATCAGCAAATATGTGCCTGGAATATAGGTGACATTAAAATAATTTGGAATAATAAATTCTGGAACTAGAAAAAATGTTTTTGATACATCATACAATGTTCTTTCCAAGTGAAGTCTGTTAATTATTTTGTATTAATTAAACCTAATTAATTTTAATTATTGCAATCATTAAGAATGTCAGCATCTTTATTACAAAGACTGTAATAAACTCATTATATAATATATATATAATTATATAATGATAAAGGGGTCAATCCAACAAGAGGATGTAACATTTGTAGATATGAATGGATAAAGAAGTTGTGATATATACATTCACAGAATATATATGAATATTATTCAGCCAAAAAAGAAGGAAATCCACAAATATATGCCATATAACCAAAATGGGAAATATAGTAGTCATTGTTCTCAATAAATTAAAAACTCTTATCAATGATGTTTACTGAAAACAATTTTCTGGTTTCATTCAGATTAAAATAAATCTTTGTGATATTTCTCCATTGTTATCTCCCTAGCACTCACCTTTATATCTTCATTTATTTGTATAATACAATAAAAATAACAATTTTCAAAAAATTACACATAGAAATTTAAAAGTTACTATGTTGTTCATAAAACAAGGTAAATTATAAATTACATGTCTCATAGCAAAGTGAATTAATGTTGATTGTTAAAACTGACACAACGTTTTAAAAGTATGGACGGAAACGGAAGGATCCATGGATTTCAAGTCCATGCTATAGATTCCCTTTCATGCTAAATCAAGTGCCATCTTGTGACATTAAATATTTCACAAACTGAAATGAACATTATAAACCAGGAAACTTTTTATAAACCAGGAGTTAATACAAAGAGTATATACCATGAAATCTCTCTACTCTAAGAGGATCTACGATCCAGTATTTTCATAAGTTGAAACATACATATCTCTACGTTATTTGAATCCGTTTTTTATATATATACTCAACACCAGAGATGATTTATGAACATAATGCAAAATTAAATTATTTTTATAGGAACTGTATGAAGTTCAGTGTTTCTATGCAATTTTAAATAAGTATCATACATCACATTCTTTTTAAAAATTGCATAGAAAATCTCTCTGTACATTTACATAAGTATGCATGCTACCCAATCCTTATGTGTCTATACACTACAGTAAGGATTTCTCAGTAAAAATTTAAAATGTAATATTTTTATACAACATAGGATATGAGTTCTACACAAGAGCCATGGAAATAAAATAAGTTCTGAGAGAAAATTCAAGTTTTCAGAACAAGAGCCACTTCATTCAGTTGTGGAAGTTTATTTTGTCAGATTTTAGTTTTTCCAAGGTAGCACATATTAATGGAGTAATAGTTACTACCTAAAATGATATTTTATTTAACTATATTTTACTGTATTTCATTCTTAGAGCAGACAATTCAGTATTATAGAACTTAATTATTTAATAACTGTACAATTTATATGTCAATTTACAACAGCTGAGTTTTCAATGTAGATTTACTAAATCTATACCATTTATTCGTAATTTCCATTTGCAGCTAAGCAAAGGTTAAAATATATGACTAATGGAACAGTTTTATGATAAATATGCAAAATATATACAAACTTCAATATTCACATGAAATAATATTTTGTTCACTTAATAATTTGTATAAAATAAACAATGGTTTATATCTAAAGTAACAGAATAATTTCCTGCTTAACCATATAGTAAGAATATTTTTATAAATTTAAACATCATGTAAAAATAAAAATTCTAAAGATAATAATAATAGAAGTCAGATAATTTGTGTATTTTCTAATTGTATATATTTTATCTACCTGCCTTGAAGTGAAATGAAAAGATAACCAGTTTTACTAATTAAAAATTGTTTTACAGCAGGACATGCTTGCATTTGAGTCAACACACTTCAATATGGGTTTTGGTGTAAGTTAGTCATTACTGCGTAACGCAGCATCTCCATATTTAGTGGCTAAGGATTTATTTAGTTTATGATTCTGTGGATTGCCAATTTCAGCTGGGTTCAGCTTAGTGGTTTTTCTGGTTGAAGCTGGATTCTCTCATTCATCTGTTGTCAGATGCATGTAAGCTGTGTGTTAGCTTTACTGATCTGGATTCATTTCTCTTAAACGTCTGGAGCTTTGGCTGCATCATCTGAAATGACATGGTTCTGGTCTACATAATCTCTCATTCTACAGCAGGCTAGCCCAGGCATCCCACATGGGAGCCAGTAATCCAAAAATGCAGAGTGGAAGCAAACAAGGCTGTGAACTAGAACACCATTATTCCTGCTACAGTCTATTAGACAAAGAAAATCACAACAACACACCAAATTCAAGGGGAAGAGAACTAGATTTCATGTCTCAATGGGAGTAACTGAATAGTCACACTGTAAAGGCTATACATAAGAAGGAAGTAAAACAGATGCCCATTTTTGCAACTTACTATTGCTGGAAACAAAAGAATTTTCTATTAAAAAAAAAAGAAATAGTTCTGATAGAACATACGGGAGAATAAAAATTTGGGAAGAGTTAGTCTGAATTTATGAAATAACAATAATTTTAACTGGAAAACAATGGCTTTGTACTTAGATTTCTTTGCAGTTAAGCAACTATTGTGGCTATAACTTTAAATCTGTTCCAATCTATTCAACATTGAAACAGGTACACACACACATACACGCACACACAATTGCACTCCTCACTGGGAATGCTACTTTAAAATGCCAGTAGGTGTGGCTGGTTGTTTAGTTAGTATTTTATCAACTCAGCTTAAGGTTTAACGTTTTTACTCTAACTGAGCTTTCCTTTACTTCCCACCACATCTTTTCCTTTTCATAATCTGCTTAATGCATATTATCTTTTATTTTTCCTTTACTTTTCTCTCCAAAAGTGGAAATCTATTACTGAAGTGAATTTTAGCTTGATATATAGTTTTCATCTATCAATTACTCTTGAATAAATAACATCACATTATGTAAAATAAACTAAACAATTAATAACAATACATTAAACTATATTTTAAACCCAAAATTTACTTACTGATTTTATGCTGCTATAACTTCCCTAAATACATTTATTTCTTATTGGTCTGACAGATACTTAATGGTATAAATGGGAGGAAAATTTTTCCTTGTTTTTATCAATCTGGAATTCTCAGAGATTTAGAGATTTGGAGTTACCTCTGTGTATAGGGGCTTCAAGTGTATTAGAAAACAAAGAATTGAAAAAAGGGCAACACCAAAGGCTAGGTATTTTAAATGTTTATATATAGCAAATAAACATCTTTAACACAAAAAAGTATATAATACAGCATATATGCATTACTCTAGCTATGGTATTAGGATGTGTAAAATTATGAATTCATGCCACACACAGTGTGATCATTTACGTTTCAAGGGGAAAGTTGCAAGATAAAGAGCTATTTTTCATTTGTTTTTATCCTTCTGAATGGAAGTACAGGGTAATGGAGATGTTTAATCCAAAGTCTGAACTCTAAGTTCCTTATAAATGTTCCTCTTAGCCTCTCTGTGATAAATGCTATATCCATCCATTTGTGATTTTATCATTTATCTAGACAAAGATAAATGATAAAAATGGGCATTTATTTGAAGACTGTACATAGCTTCTACAAGGAACATGTTAGAGGAATATTTTCAGGGTCAGCTAATTTACCTTATTAAAGGAAAATTATTAGATGAGGAAAATAAAACCTTTAAGAAATTTCAACAGGAAGTTAGGGATAATGGTCAACAATAATGATTGACGGCAAAAATGAAGAATTTTATATTGACTTGCCTGAAGAACTGAAGATTGTTTCCTCTAGTTGTTGACTGAAATTGCCTAAAAAAAAATAATAATTGACCTTCTATAATTCTGATGTGGAAAAAGTCTCTACTAAGGGAGTCTCCATTTTTTTTGCTGTTGTTTTGTTTTGGTAAGTGGCCTGGTCTGGTATCACCTGTCTCTAAGAGCTCTAAAAGCACTAGGCTAGGGACCACATCAAAGGTAAAACTGTTCCAAGAGAGAAAAACACTTTAGCTTCAGGATTGATTGTGAAAATATAGTGATAATTAATATATGTCTTCCTAGTTTCCAATGCTTTGCCCTAAATATTGTTACTTATAGGTTAACATATTATCAGAATAAATAAATAGTATTTAATAAATATATTAGGCACAAATCTTGCCAGGTTGGCAGACAGTAGATCTAGCTTTTAAATCTGCAACTAAAAAATGTAGGCAATTAGGCCTGTAGTTTCCTCATCTGTAAAGAATTATAGAGATAGTTTCTAAAGACTGGATATTATATTCTTAATATGATGAAGGACTTGTCATCTGGTAAATTCTTTTTCACTGAGTGAGGAACAAGTGAGATTACCAACTTAAACTTTGAATAGAGAAAGGCATATGGGAAACACATGAGAAATAGAACATAAAATAATATAGTAAATTTTAGCTGATGGAGTGGGGAAGTAAATTTGATACAGAAACATGGGTAGTTTGCAGGGGCGTTTTTGAGGCCTAATTTTAAACTTGAAATAATTCATTTAAAGAGAAATTGGTCAATTAATTTTTGTAATTATCTCCACATATGTTCACTTCCTTAAATGGCTTCTGTTTGTTCCTATGTGAAAGAGCATCATCTTTAATGCCTAAAAGGCCCTCTGTGAATTGTCCCTCAGCAACCAATTCTGACTTACTTTCACCACACCGTTATTTGTAAGTAGAAATGGTTTCCCATTAAAAAAATGTAGCTAGTTCCACTCTCAACAGAAAAGATCATGTAAATGCTCTTTGTCAACACAGGAACTTACAAGAGAAGTGCTTTATCAGTGGTTTCAACTGTCCAACAGAATATCAAAAAGAAAGGTACTGAAGCATCACTATATAATAAAATTTTAAATTTTTAATTCTTTACCAAGGACATTCTTAAGTGACACAGGCATGTTTACATTCTGCAAGTGAGTGATGGTAAAGAATTAAAACCTTTGTCCCCTGTCTTGCTTTGTGCTGAGGTCCAGTAGTATTTCCCACCATTGTTTTTTGCATGATCAGTGCAAGTCTCAACACAGTGAAACATCACAGTTTTGATCTCACAGACGGACCGGAAGGATTTCAGGGACCCTTCAGGGGTCCACAGGTCACACTTTAAGAAAATCTGCGTTAGAAGAATTTTCACGTTTGCTCTGTTTCTATTGCTCTACTTCAAACCCCCAATCCACCTAGGAAATCTCATACACATTTTCAAATACAAACTTACAAAATCTCTTGCTATGAGAAATTTTCTCTAACACATCTGGTATCATCTTCGTAGTACCATGTACTTTCCTCTGAGATTCTCCTAATAGTCAGACTTTCCCATTAACTTATTTCCTATTTGAATTTTTCATCATCTAAGAGATGATAGATCATAACATCAAATAACTGAAGCCCCAGAGAGTTCATGCAGAAAATCACTGAATTGGATGGTCTGTAGGATAGAGGTAGTAGACAGAATAATAACTAAGTGGGACGTGCACAATACTCTGTCAAAAAACATTCAGATCCTTCCCCCAGGGGCGTGGAGACCCTTTGAAAGTCAATCAAAATATACCTTGGGGCGCATTTTCATCCTAAGGCTCCAGGGCTTCAGTCTACAATAACCATAAGGGCACAGACATTATGTGTGTTTTGGTTTGGTTTTGCACTTTTTTGCATCTTTCCCTCAACAGTGCCCAAATCACATCTCTATAGGAAACTGAAAACAGAAATTTCAAAATAACATTAAGATGCTATATGGTTAGTTAAAGTCAAAGCCAAATTCTTACTTAGCACTGTTATTCCACAGTAAGTTGCTTGTCTTTATTGGGTTTATTTGGGCTGTATGAGGCAGGAACTCAACTAGAATTAACTTAGAATTACCCAGGGTCCTTGTGGGACTGGCTGCATCACCCTCGAGAGGTTCACTGCTTCTGTCAGGAAGGCTTCCCAATACAGCTAGGCTGACTGGCACCTTCAGGCTTAGGAATGCTGATGGCTCTCACCGTTACTAGCCAGCTCTAGGATCCTGCCCCTTTCCTTGTTGATTTCCCTAAACTTTGTCCACATCATGATAAACAGCCCCTTTATTAAATCCTACTCAAATACTAGTTTCACTCTACTACCATCTCTTTTCCACTGTGAAAGAGACTCATACATCCATCCTGGACTCATTTATGACCCAAAGTAAACAAACAAACCAACAGTTCCCAGGAGTGGTTTTTAATCACACTTTCCTTGCATATATATAGTAGGTGCTCATTAAGTATTTAATAGATTAAAGTATAAAAGCATATCATCAATAATAAAACTAACTTCCATCTCTTCCAACTATAGGTAAGTAGATAATTTTCCCTGAATTTCAAAAGTTTGGATTAAGATATTCCGGATTTTAAGAAATAGAAATCTCATTAAGTTGACAAGTCATCCACTTCTTACTAGATCCATCATTCTCAACTCTGGCTGCATAACAGAAAAGTATTATGCCTGGAGTACTTTTATAATCATTTCAGGACCCATCCCCCCAAATTCTGATTTAATTAGTCTGGATTGGATCCCAGGCACTGGCAATTTTTAAACGCTTCCCAGGTGGTTGGTTCTAAAGGGCATCTAGGATTGCAAATCACCATTCTTGGCAGTACCCACATTTCCCTTCCCGGGGTGATAAATCTTTGCTTCAGCCACAATGAGGTTGCAAATGTGAAGGAAAAAAAAGTATGTGGACTATTGGGGAAAAGATACCTAGGGAAGTATTTCAAAAATATTTCCCCTCTTAAACATAAATTTCTTGAATACATAAAATGAAATGAATGTGCTTTTTGTAAAATGTTACTCCAGCACCGAGCACTGTATGCTAAACCTGTTGAATTCAAAGGTAAGTTTAAAGAATGAAAAAAACACAATTTTAGTTACATGGGAAATTGTTAGGATATAAATGTATAGAAAATTTGGTGTCTAAGAGGGTAGAATAGTGATTCCAGGATGTTGAGTAGATTAGTGATTGTAAATTACAATTGACTTTTGGGCTATAAGAGAAATAAATTACAGTTGTGTGCAAGAAAGGTGAACTATGATGTTTACAAGACTCTGTGCCTGCAGGACTATGGAAGCTCATAAATTATCAGAATGACTAATGATACCTGTATGTTTTCCCTGTGCTTTCCCTTCCTTCTAGAGTAAATAAACTCAATCTCAAGCCCAACACACTATGTGATGATTATATTAATAAAAACCAAAGGAAAAAGTTAGGGGTTGAGAGGGGAAATGAGAGAAATATGGCAATCTGGGTAAGAACATGGAGACCATTGCATTCACATCTATATTCTGAAACCCATATTCCTCAACCAGTGGAGCTGAGGTTCACAAATATTATTAGGGGTTATTACTCCAAATTCCAGTTAAATTTCAGGCCACTGCCACCTAGGAAGGTCAATAATCATAAACATGAGTTACATATACATAATAGAGAATGCAAATTTTTTGAAAAAGGGAGACTAAAGATAGAAATATGCTTAATTATGAGATATGAAAGCCAACTGGTGAAAGATGAAATGGATGTAGAATATACTGGTCTATTCATTTGATACCATAGATAGAAGGAAAAATCATTTTCTTCCCTATTCATATACCCTCTGACCTCCATTTTCTGAATCTCTCATTTTACTCCCAGAGACAACCTGGCTAAGTTTCACATTTTTGAAAATAATTCTATCCTACATGGTAGAATGAGATGATATGAAAGCCACCCACTTAAACACAAATAATGGTGGATAACATAACAAAAAATACGAATTCACCAAATATTTTGAGCCACTGTGATATTAAGAGATGAAAATCGGTTAAACATTAGCACATAACAGACTGTAACTTGTCGGGACAGATTATGTCATTTATAGAGACAGATTTGTTGCTAACACTTTACATGGCTTACTTTTGATTTTTTTTTCTCAAAACAAGAATTTGTTGAAAGCTATGCAGTGGAAATCTCTGAGAATCTTACAACCTGTAAGCCTGAGGGAGGAGGTAAATTCTTCCTCCGACTTTGTCAAACAGAACCGCCAAGGAATTGATAGAAAAAATGTTGAGCCTGTGCCTTCATGCCTTAGAAAGAAGTAAAGGAGACATCATCCTCGCCTAGCTTCACCAGAAGAAAAAATAGTGTTAGTGTACAGCTTTCTTCCTAACAACAAGGATGGATGTTTTTCTTCAAAGGAAGAGTCAGTGATTTTAAGTTAAAGGGAACCAGGAAGTATTAGAAGGAAGAAAATGTATGTTGTACATACAAATAATGAAGGGCATGTAGTTCTGCCCTTACACATCTCAGCGGAGCTAAATAATTTCTTACAGCTCTTCTGCCATATGGGCCACTGGACTCAGAAAGTAACAAATAACAGAAAATAGAAAACTACTGAGACATATCCCACTTTTGTCAAAACTTCAGAGGGATTTTTTTAGAAAATTCGTTTGTAACCTGTTTGAATCTTTGCAGGCCTTCAAAAATATATCACATCAAAAAGCAAATATGCCTACCAGTCAACCTTATTTAACACATTTTGGGGTCAGAGATAAAAGCATTGATATGATTTTATAGTATCTCCATATAAATAGTAGAGTCAAGCTCTGGGAATAAGGATATGAGGTTTGATCACTGATTCTTAAAAAGTTCACACTTTCATCACCCTTTTCATTCACTGCCTCTTCTGCATAATAATGGAACAGTGTGTGTTAACTAAATAAACTCTTAAAATTCTCTTGCTTTACTAGAGACATTAAAATATAAGTGGTGATGTACAAATTGAATACTTTTATAAAAACTAACACTAATCTGTTAGGTTATTATTACTGATTAAATTATTTGATGTTAAAATTTAACTTGAATTTTTTTTTTTTTTTTTTTTTTTTTTTGCCTCTTTGATCAGGTCTTTATTCAAAATTAGCTGTCCAAAATTTGACCTTTACCAAATAAACAAATTTAAGTTTATGCAGCAGCCTTCTTTTCCTCTGTGGTGGGTTTCTTTTCAGTGGGTTTCTTTTCTGTGGGCTTCTTTTTAGCAGGCTTCTTTTCAGCTGCTGGTTTCTTGGTCACTGCAGCCTTTTTTCCCACCAAAGCCTTCTTTGGCTTCTTTGGCTTCTTCAGCTTCTTAACGCGAACAGCCTCCTTTCCCTTCTTTCCCACCACAGGCTTCTTGCCTGGGATCCCCTTCTCATCTGACTTGGCTTCTAGTGCTGCTGCTGCCCTATCCATCCGGATTTTGTGGTTCTTGGCCTGGCGAAGAATGGTGTTCCGGCGCATGGTCTTTGCATATGGGTTTAGCTTCAACATGATTCTCAGGTTTTTCAGTGGATTCTTCTTCAGGACTCTGCGATGAATCTTCTTGCGTGGTGCTCGGAGGGCTCTTTGGATCTCTGGGCTTTTCAAGATTCTGCTAAGGTCTGTATTGAGCATCTTGTGCATGGGGAGGTTGTAGTTACTCTTGAGGGAGGCAGCTTTACGCCAAGTGCCATACAGCTCATCTAACTTGCGGAAAGCACTTTCAGTCCAAATGCAGAAACGTCCCACATGCCCACCAGGAGCAAGTTTCAAAATGTTCAGTTTGCTTACATTAAGCAGAGTAATTCCAGGGATGTTTCTGAAGGCCTTGATGATACCATTGTCCTCATTATAAATGATGCAGGGTCCCCTGCGCTGGATACGGCGACGGTTTCTCATTTTGCCTTTGCCAGCTCTCATTCGCTGCGAGGCGTAGACCTTTTTGATATCATTCCAAGCCTTAAGTTTCTTCAGGAGCAAAACAGCCTCCTTGGTCTTCTTGTAGCCTTCAACTTTATCTTCAACCACCAAAGGAAGTTCAGGAACTTCCTCTATACGATGACCTTTAGACATGACCAGCGCTGGTAAAGCCGAGGCAGCTAACGCAGAGCAGATGGCATATCGTTTCTGCGTTGTATTCACTCTGCGGTGCCAACGTCGCCAGGTCTTGGTTGGTGCAAACATGCGGCCCCCACGACACATATTTCCAAAAGCACCCTGGCCAGAACGGTGAGTGCCGCCACCTCGAACCCTGGGAATTCGAGCCACAGCTCTGCCAGTACCCCACGACTCAGCACTGGTTTGATGACCTGCTAATTCACTGACAGCATAGGGCTGTCTGTTGTTTTTGCGCAAGTTGGTGTGAACAAAGTTCACAATATCTGGTCGAATGGGAGCCTTGAACACAGCAGGCAAAGAGACATTTTTGCCAGATGACTCCCCCTTTTCAGAGTACACTGATATCAGCGGACGAGCACACGCCATGGTGGGGAGAGGAGAAGGCCACGCTCCTCTCAACCCGGCAGCTCCCACAGGAAAAGCTAACTTGAATTTTAAATTTAAACCAAAGTATTTGATTAGACTAATATATTTTAATATCTACATAATTGAAACAGAAGCGATGCTTTAAAAATATCAGCTACTAACCACAGTGCCTAACAACTCTACTAGCTTTATAAATAAGATTAGGGGAAAGAGAACACAACTACAAAAGCTTTCACTATGCATCTGTTACCAGGTTTCCTCAATTATGTATCAGGATAACATAGTGACTAAATAATCAGTCTTCTAGCTCTATAAGCAATGTTAGAAATAAACGTGACATAACTATATCAAAAGTACACTATGTCAGGACAGACATGAAGATGTAAAAGAGGACATCAAAATAACAAAAAGTGGGAGAGGGGTGTAAGAAAATGTATATTTTCTTTTTTTTTTTGGAATGTGTTTGAGCCTACATGACTACTAGTCTAAAGTAATTAGATATAGTAATGGGTTAACATACTTGAAAAAGAGGGTAACCACAAATCAAAAACATACAGTAGATTCATGAAAATCAAAAAAAGAAAAAAGAAAACTCAAGCAAAATATAAAATAAAATCATAAAACCACAAAATAAAAAAGAAAAAGAAAAAAGGGACAAAGAAGAAATACAAAATCAAATGGAAAACAAGGTTTAAAATGGCAATAAATACATATCTATCAATAATAACCTTAAATGTCAATGGACTAAATGCTCCAATCAAAAGACACAGAGTGGCAGATTGGATAATAAAACAAGAGTCTACAATATGCTGCCTACAAGAGACACACTTTAGGGTGAAGGACACACATAGATTGAAAGTGAGAAGATGGCAAAAGATATTTCATACAAATGGAAATGACCAGAAAGTGGGGTAGCAATACTCATATCAGACAAAATAGGCTTTAAAAGAAAGGCCAGAAAGAAAGATAAAGAAGGATATTATATAATGATAAAAGGATCAATACAAGAAGAGGATATTACACTTGTTAGCAAGTATGCACCCAATATAGGAGCACCTAAATACATAAAACAAATACTAACAGACATAAAGGGAGAAATTGATGGGAATACAATAATAGCAGGAGACTTTAACACACCACTAATATCAATGGACAGATGTTCCAGACAGAACATCAATAAGGCAACAGAGACCCTAAATGATACAATAGAGCAATTAGACTTGATTGATATTTTCAGGATATTACATTAAAAAGAAAAAAAAAGAAAAAAACAGAATATACATTCCTTTCAAGTGCACATAGAACATTTCCTAGGATAGACCACATACTAGGCCACAAAACAAGCCTTAACAAATTTAAGAGGATAGAAATTATTTTAAGCATCTTTTCTGACCACAATGGCATGAATCTAGAAATCAACCACAGAAAGAGAAATGAGAAAAAAATGATTGCATGGAGACTAAACTACATGCTACTAAAAAACTGATGGATCAACAATGAAATCAAAGAGGAAATTAAAAAATACCTTGAGACAAATGACAATGAAAACACAACCATACAAAATCTATGGGATGCAGCAAAAGCAGTCCTAGGAGGAAAGTTATTGCAGTACAGGCCTTCCTCAAAAAACATGAAAACTCTCATATAAACCACCTAATCTACCACCTTAAAGAATTAAAAGAAGAGCAAACAAAACCTAAAGTCAGCAGAAGGAAGGAAATAATAAAGATCAGAGAGGAAATAAATAAAACAGAAATTAAAGAACAATAAACAAATGTATAAAACCAAGAGCTGTTTTTCTGAAAGGGTAAACAACATCGACAAACCTCTGGCCAGGCTAACTAAGAAGAAAAGAGAAAGGATACAATAAACAAAATAAGAAATGAAAGAAGAGAAATAACAATGGATACAGCAGAAATACCAAACAACCATAAGAGAATAGTATAAACAATTTTATGCCAACAAATAGGACAACCTAGAAGAAATGGACAAGTTTGTAGATACATACAGCCCACCAAAACTGAATCAAGAAGAAGTAGATAATTTGAATAGACCAGTCATCAGAAGTGAAATAGAATGTGTAATAAAAAAAAAAATCACTGCAAAAATAGGACCAGATGGCTTCACTGGGCATTTCTACCAAACATACAAAGAGGAACTTATACTGATCATTCTCATCTCTTGCAAAAGATTGAAGAGGAGGGAACACTCCCAAAGTCATTCTATGAAGCCACCATCAACCTGATACCAAAACCAGACAAAGACAATACCAAAAGAGAAAATTACAGGCCAATAACTTTGATGAATATAGATGCAAAAATTCTCAACAAAATATTAGCAAACCAAATCCGACAACACATAAAAAAAGATCATACACGATGATCAAGTTGGATTCATCCTGGGGTCAGAAGAATGGTTCAACAGAGGCAAATCAATAAATTTGCTACACCACATCAACAAAAGAAAGGACAAAAATCACATGATCATCTCAACAGATGCAGAACATTTGATAAAATTCAACATTCATTCATGATAAAAACTCTTACCAAAGTGAGTACAGAGGGAACATATCTCAACATAATAAATTAGGTATTTGGATAAATTAGGAGTTTGGGATTAGCAGATACAAACTACTATTTATAAAATAGATAATCAAAAAGGTCCTACTGTACAGCACAGGGAACCGTATTCAATATCTTGTAATAACATATCATTAAAAAGAAAAAAGTACACTATGTCACTATTTGTTCCTAGATTTGCTCTTCTGTAAAACGGCACAATAACTATATAATCCCAAAGAATTCATAACTCTTCTAGTTTAAGAAACATTAAGTCCAAATTGGAGCTAACTACAAACGAACAAAAATGTTTGTTTTACACACAAAAAAATTAAAAAAATACACTACTATGTATCTGGAAATTTATGGCAAAATATATAAAAAATCAAGTGCATGTTTCTTGAGATGAATATCAATTTTTAAAATTACAAATCACAAAATTACAAATATGTACATTAAATAGTTGCAAAATGTGGTCAATGTACACCGCTTAAAAATTAATCATGTGATGATATTTGAAGTGACTTCTATTAAAAATGTTTAATCCATGGAGTTGTTACATAAAAGACTCCAAACTCATTCAATGAAACTACTCCAACACATATTCCAAAATAATAAAATAACAATAAATAACAACAACAATTGGAAAGCAATCTTATTCATGAATATCAGTTGACATTTTAAGATAAATTTTAGCATATGTAATCAAGCCATATATGAATGAATAATTCTGATCAATGGCATATAGATAAATGCACTTAATACCATTCAATGTAATGGACTCTTTTTATTCAATCCACTCTATAAATTAGTTAAATTAAAAAATTAACAAAAAATGAGAATATCTCAAAAATATTTGAGGAAATTCAGCACATATTCCTAAATTTTAAATTAAATAAATAAACCTCAACCTTTTCAACTATATATATGTATCAGGAACTTTCAGAATGCATTGCACGACATTAAAAGGACAAAGTCTTCTCACTTAAAAATTTTAAAAGAAAAAAGTCTACTATTACTGCTAATATTAGCAATTAACACTCAATGAAACAAGACAGGAATTTTTTTTACTTATAAATATTGGAAGGTAATCATCTAAGATGATATGCTAAATACTTAGAAAAGCCAAAAAAAATCAACTGAAATGTACCAAAAGTAATAAATTGATACTTAATTTACCACCTCTTCAGATAATCAGCTGATAAAAGTCAAGAATTTCTTGTATACTCATGGCAGTAACTTAAAAACTGAATGAAAAAAGGGTCCATTCAGAAAGGTAACAGAAATGAATCACCATTTGAGAAGAAAATAACAAGAAACCCATCATTCACATATCTAGCATTGATATAGATGAGGGAAAAACATGTTCTCATGTAATGCTGGAGGAAGCATTAGTTGTGGATATTTTGTGGAAGGCAATTTATAAATATTTATAAAAGTCTAAAATGGACATACTTCATGAAAAATTAATGTATCTTAATAAACTAGTCTTTAAATGTTAAATCAATGATAAATTGAATAGAAAATGATAAACCATCAATAGGAAAAATACACAAAGAATATGAAAAATTTTATAGCAAGATATTTTCAAATTCTCAGTAACTCTGAATAGAACGATAACCTCAATCACAAATTTTTGCAAGAGAAGACAATTTATTTTTGCATATTTTTGCACTAGTGAGTGTTTGGAAGCAAATATAGTGTCCACAATAGAGAACTGGTTAAATGAAACACAAAAACACATAACATGCTATATGATGCCTATATTAAAAAGTATGATGTTGATCTCTATTTCTGCTATGCAGCTATAGCCCAGATATAGTTATAGGTTAAAAAGAAACAAGCTGTAAAATATTTCCTATAGAGTATCTTTTATTTAAATCATAATCGCTAAAGTGTGTACATTGTTTTTGTTTAGACATAGTCTAGGAATCAGTCATTATGTGGGGAGAGACATCCATGTTGAGAAGCGCTTTAATTTTTCATTTAAATAACCTTTAATTTTTTTAACTTTTAATATAAAAAGGAGTACTTGGACAGAAATTGTATTAGTTTTCTATTTCCGCATAACAAATTACCACAAATTTAATTATGTTTGCAAAATCTTTCACAGAGCACACAATAAACTAGTTACTGTTTGATTAAATAACCAGGAGGTATGTATGCACGAGAGACCAGGATTCTTGGGGCCCATCTTAAGATTTCTGCTTAGCACATTTTGATCTTCTCTTCTCTCCTTCCTTCCTTCCTCCCTCCCTCCCTTCCTTCCTTCCTCTCCCTCCCTCCCTTCCTTCCTTCCTCTCCCTCCCCCCTCTCTCTTCCTCTCTCCTTCAATTGTTCCTTCTCTTTCTCCCTCTTTTCTCTTTATCAATCTTTTTCCTAATTTGAGATTATAATAATTACTGTTTATTATTCTTATTTTTTTCAGTGTAGTCTACAAATTTTCTACCATGAACAAGTTTTTGGTCTTACAGTAAACATTTTTAAATCAAAATCAAAGACACAAATATATCTCTCCAAGTCAGATAATGTACTAAAAAGAAAAAAAAAATGCAAGGAACAGAAATACATTTATTAATAAATGATGTATTATACACATATATGAATATAATAAAGGTCTGTAAGAATAATCAAAAAAGGTTTGACGAGATGATCTGGGTGGAAACAGAGGAAAACTAGGCATAGCATGTTAAAACCTTTTGATAATAAAAAGGTGATGGCAAAAAAATTCAATATTATTGGCACATATACTAATATTATAAAGTAGGAAAACTATGATAACACAATGATATGTTTACAAATATTTTCAAATTCTCCATATGATTTTTTTAGAAAACAGGATTAAGCATTTTGATTTATTTTAATTTAGGAGAATATCAAAGAATTCGAAATGAAGGAAATTATTTCCGTTCTTAATAACCTACATTTCACTTCACTTAGAACTAAGTTCTGCATTAAGTTTATGCTGAAGTCACACCTAACTCCCACATACTATTAATGGAGTTTATCCTTTCCTTTATAACGCTGCTCATATTTGGCAAATTGTTTTGACTTTGTATAGGAAAACAAAACACACAAACAAAAAATAAAATGTGTTTCTTGGTCAGTTAGTTATCCCAAAACCAATGTGGTAAGGAAGACAAAAATCTTAACCAAAAAAAAAAAAGAAAAAAGGTTAATTAACTTGCTCAAGACTACACAGACATTAAGCAGAGCAAATCCACTTTCTAGTATCTGTGCCCTTCATTTTTATGCTACACTGCCTTTCTTGTCTACATGATCCATCCGATTCACATTAATGATTTGAGAATAAAGACAAATTTGTGCTTGGAAAAAGTCATATGCTCAATGAAACACTATATAGCAATAAAAATTAAATAAAATTACACAACATGAAATGGATGAATCTTACAAACAGAACACTGAGTGAAAGGAGGTGGACACAAGGTATTCATCATACGATTCCAAAAACGTAAAAGAGAGATTAGTGACAGACAGGGTATATGATGGGGACTTTTGGGTACCTGATTTCAGCTGGTTACACATGTGTGTACATCTGATTAAAAAGTAAACAATATTTGTGCACTTTTCTTTACGTATGATACCTAAGTAAAATAAAAACCTATTTAACAAAATGGTGATAGTACATTTTTTTCAATTTGATCATGGAAAGCACGTATTTTTTACTGGCAGATAGGAAACTGAAGCTAATATTAGTAGGCTGTGATGATAAATACATACATCATCATCCTTTTCATATTTGTTTCCATTTCAGTTATTTTCTTTCTTTTGTCTGTTTCTATGGATGGGAACTGAAAAGGCAAAAGGTATTGAAAGGGGAAGTAGGCAGATATATGTAAATACTGCCTACTTAACGTAAGTGCTATATATAAATATTGCCTACTTGATGAATATTTTATTTTTTATTTTTCAGTTTTGTTGACAGAGACCTATGTATCCTGGGATAGAAGTACAGTCAAACACACCATAATTAAATTTCATATATTTTTTAATTTAACATCTATCTCACTTGTCAATCACCACCTTGAATATGAGAGAATTGAAATAGACCTTGACTCTTTGAAAAAAACTTGGATAAAGGATCCTCTGTTCTAGGCATTTCTTTTATATCTTAGCCTTGAAACTCTCAAAATGCTTCACCAAGCCTCTTATTTATATTGCTGTTTGCATAATTTATTTGCGTATGTGTCACTATCACTGGGCAGTGAGTTCCAAAGCCTGGCTTGTAATACCTTTTAGTATAGTTACAGTTTATAGTCTCTGGCAATTAGTTGATGCTCAATATATACCTGCTGGCTATACTGGTGTCCCTGCTCTCAAATGCAAAACATTCTTGCATTACTGAAGTCCCTAGGTAAAAATCCTGGACCCACATGCTTTAAGAAGTCTGATGTGGCATCTTATTACAGTAGTATAATATAGTGGCACTGAGCAATTTACAAATGAGAAAGTGGATGGATGGATGGCTTTTCTGGTAAGACTATGTTATTTACTGTTCTGTGACTTTAAGTCACCTTTTCTTGTTCTTTCTTTTTTTTTAAGATCATGGTATATCATCAGTAGTGTTTGTAATATCACTAATTGTCTTCTGGAAATCTTTCAAAACAATACAATGTAATGGTATATTTCAAAATAAGTAAAAGGACATCAAACAATGATTCAAGTCCCAAAATTTATCATTCCCCCAACAAGAAAGAGGAGCTAAGTGACCCAGCTGCATAGTTTATTCCACTCTCCCATTAGCTACATACGGAGACAACAGGATACAACCTAGTGTTCAGCCTGACAAAGAAATGTAGATTATCAACTGCTTCTAAAACCCATGAGCACATGGGCTTCAACTAGACTAAGAAGTGTTACCATTTGTCAAGAATTGTGGAGAAACCAATATTTTATATTATAAACCTCAATGCTTTGGAGACCAATGGTGGACAGCACCTATTGATGTTTAGACAATATGTATAGCACTATATAAACTAGTTTTTAACATTCTGGGTGGATACGAACTGCACCTCAGTACATAATTTTGGATTGTTTTATCCTTCATGGCTATACTTAAAGTAAAAACTCTAGATTGTTTATGTCATTCTCATTGTTTAGAAAAAACAGTTTCTGCTTGGGGGGTGGCGGCAGAATCTAACATTCTAGGAAACAGAGGATTCAAAATTTTAATTCTGAATTTTATTTACTTCACTATTGTGATAGGGGTAGAGGGCAAAAATTGGCATTATATTAGAGCTCTGCAGAGAAATTCAAAAATTATATATTTGTAAGCAGTTTCTGTCCCAGCAGGTGGCCCCTACCATTACAAAATAAGGCCTTTAACTGATTATATCACCATAGTTACATATACAAATTTACATCAATTTTATAAAACTTACTAAAACTAACATTAGCTAATAACTGTGTAAAACACTTTATAACTATTAACTTTTGTTTTTTTTCTTGTCAAAATTGTCAGTAATAATAGTACCTATCTGAAGTGGTTGCTCCCTATTCAGTGAGTTAATACTTGTAAAAATTCTGAACATGCTGCTCATAAATAATAAAACCTAATGAACAAAAGGTGTTATTATGATTGACCCAGGAGCCAATATTCTATTTTAGTAAAATATATTGATAGTACATGCAAATGACAGATAATTTAAATGAATTCTGATTCCATTAATAAAAATTATTTATGAAATAACCCCCCAAAATCAAAATGTTGAACCTGGTTCCACATTTTGACAGATCCATCTGATTCAACATTAGAGTAATTAAAAATAATGACATAAAAAGCACCTATACCAACAAAAGTCAAATGTATACTCTCAATTCTTAACTGAAACAGTTTCAAAGTAATACATTTTATACATATACACACTCTCAAGCACACAGATGCACACACATACACAGTTGGTAAATGACATTACCCCTTGGCTACTGAATTTAACTGATTTTATTAGTCATCTAAGTTTTCCAAAGATTCTATAATGCCTTTTATTGATTTATAAATAGAAAAACACTTTCTATAATTATAAAAATAAATGACCACATTTTAAAATACAATAGGCTCAGGAAGGGGACATACCTACACACACACACAATGGTGTATTATTCAGTATTACACACACACACACAAAATGGAGTATAAAAAAGAATGAAATGTTGCCATTTGTAGCATCTGCAGCAATGTGGCCAGACCTAGAGATTATGCTTAGTTATTGCTCTGTAACATCTTATGGAAGAACCTGAACAAACTTTTTGACCAACCCAGTAACTAAGTGAGAGAAAGACAAATACTGTATGATATCACTTATGTGTGACAGATTGATATTTCAAGTGTAAGGAAAGAAGAATCAAAGTTGATTCTAAATTTTATGTGAACAACTAGACAACAGATTTTGTGCTTTTTTAATGGGGAAGGCCTGGGAAGGAATAGAATCAAAAGAGTTTTGAGAGAATGGAAAGTAGGAGTTATAAGAGGGAGAGTAAGTAGAAAAGAATTACAGATTAGGACTATTTCACAAATGATCTATAACACCATACTGAGAAATTTTATTGAATCATGAAGGATTTTTAATTAATGGAGTGCTATACACAGAATAGTGTTTTAGAATTCTATCTAAGTAGTAACATAAACGTCATGCTGGCAGAAGAAAACAATACGAGACGACAGAGAGTAAGAAGCAAGAGAATATTAGGATTTTTGCTATGACGAAGGCAGGCAATAGTGTGAAGAGTAGGGATTCATTCATTTAATTTTTCCAAATAACTGTTGTACCCAATGTCTCATGCTCTGTGGGGTAAGTACCAGTTATCCTGAGATGAATACAGCATGTTTTTGTTTCTTCAATCTAATGTTTTGCCAACAGGGGGGTGGTTTTCATAAGTTAACATTCCTTTGCAAAGCAAAATTTACCTATTATTCTATACAACTGACAATTTATATTAATCTATGTGCATACATATATATGCACATGTAACTCCTCTTCAGTAAAAAATCAATCATTCAAAATTAATGCATTACATAAATGAGGAATGAATTTGAAGTATCTCAAATCATTAAAATATATCTAAATAATGAAACGAAATAAAAACTAGGATCTATAAATTTATAGAAGAGTAAGAGTTAAAAATATCAGCAGATATTTCCTGACAGCCTGGCTGAGAAGGGAACACAAAGGCTTGTGTGAGAGTCATTGGCTGATAAAAGGAAGTATGTAATTTTCACTACAGTTTTCCTAACATTAATCTTAGCGTGTTTTCATACCAGATGCTTAATGAATATTTTTCATTTGGTAAATCAAGACTATTTTCTCATGATAATTTTGCTACAGTTATGTACAATATATTTGATAGTTGCATAATATATCTAAAATGCTTAATTTACCTTTAACACACATAATAGTTTAAAATGAGATTTAACTGACTTTATATAAACTAAGTTAAATTAACCTCAAGGCAGAATGGTGTCAAATGTTAAAGAAAGTGAGCTTGACCAAAAATAAGATGTAAAAGAATAGCTGATGTACTATATCTATGTCAGTCGTGCTGCTTTCATGTAACCCTGATACCACTTTATGAGATAAGCACAATTATTTACCCCCGTTTTGCAGAAAAAGATCCTGGTAGTCTGAGTAGCTACGAGATGCAATAGTTAAAAAAATGAAAAAGAAAAATACTTTTCTTCTTTAGGAAGATTTCATTTTGTTAATAATTTCAAATTTTCTTTTGAAACTATGCATTGAAGCATTTGGTTTTGTCCTATTCATAAGTCTTTTGCATGACACAGTTCCTTTTAAATGCTCACCCTAAATTACTTAGTTGTTAAATTGTATCTTAGAAACATAAAAACTGTCTTAGTGTCTGCATCATGCAGAAATATCAAAGCCATAACAGATAGACAATACCAAGGTACATTGCACCACATGCTCTAGACGTTAGAGAAGTTGTTAGTGTCAACACATTCCTTTTAAATGCAAGCAGAAGGAAAGTGCTTTGGGCATAAATAATATCATTTTGTGGCCTTTTCTTGCAATAAAGATCACTCATAAAGACAGTACAATCTCCACTAACTTCTCAACAATGAACAGTAACAGAAAAAAATAAATCTAAATATTCTACAATATGGAATGGCAGACTTCACATTTCTGATATTATCGCTTAACTTTGCATTTGGGGGCAGCAGGTCTAAGTGTTTGAGACTTCAGTCACATAAAAAGTATTATCGATATGCTCTGATTAGAGTCTCAGTGATTGCATACAATTCAAATTATATTAAAAAGGAATAATAAAAATGACAAGTATATTTAGACTAATATTGGAAGAGATAGAAGGTCATCAAAGACTAGTAATCATAAGTTCCAATGTTCTAGAAATAAAAAATAACAAATACACTGTCTAAAGAATGTATCATGGAAAAGAATCACCAAACAATGTGATATTGGTTGATAATGGAAACAATGATTGTATGACTATAAAGATTTTACATTAGGAAGTGAGAACTTGAGCAATTTTTCAAGCTATTTTAGTTTAAATATAGTATCCATTAAGCCAAGCTCTTTCTCATCTGAAGTTATTCTCATATTCTGAGATCATTTTGCTCTTTGCTTACTTGGGATCTATTATGTACTTACATAAAATTCCGTATTTCTTTATATCACTTGTTACAACTGTATTTAACATTATTTGTGCATGTGTTTGTTTAATATTTGTCTTGCCTGTTAGGCTATACATGCTCAATGTTAACAGGGACCATCTTTCTAGTTTATAACTATGTCCTTGACACCTGGCACATAATAGGTAATATACATTTGTTGTACAGAGTGTTCTAAGCAGAGATATAAAAAGTCACAGGTAGCCAATAAATTTTAAAATCATGCAGTCAAGTAGGTCACAAGTTGAGCTGTGAAAGAACACATGAAAAAAATGTTAAATATTCATATGTGCTCCCCTTTCTAGTTGTGCTTTAACATAAGTGAGTTGAGGTTAGAGAAACATGGGGTAAATTTTCTAGTAATCTAGAGAAGTGAAAAATATTTTCAGATTAGCTACTTCCTGGGATTTAATTTCCAGCTACTCTTCTAGTAAACAGTAATGATTGCCATGAGGAAATTCGTCCATTTAAATCCATGAATATAAACATGTCAGACCTTTGAGAATCTGATTAAGGCTGTAGATCCTCTAAGGGAAGATAAAGCAAACATACCAAAAAAACCCCCAAAAAAACAAAAAACAAAAACAAGCCCCCTACAGATGTATATCCATTAAATTTTGCTACTTGGGATAGTTCATAAACTTTCTGTTACTGACAGGTTCCAACTTAAGTGCCTAATTTAAGACTGAAAGGAAACATTTTCATACTATTTTAAATTGTTGTAGTTGCAGTATACAAAGGCAAATAGTTTGATTGATATATTTCCTTATTTTTAAGGACTTTACCGAATCACACTGTTGGACTCTTTATTTGATGATAGTCTCTTTTGATTCATTTAACCTTCAACAGACCCAGTTTTACAAATCTTTGAACTGCTTTTAGGTGTCAGTAATGATCTATGTAGATTGAATCAGAACTACATCCTACAAATAGTACACTGGTGATTTGGGTATTCTCAAGTTAAATTATCAGTACGTTTGAAGCTGAAGTGAATTTTAAATGGGCCTTGTAGTTGTCGTTTAAAGAGGGATCCTTAAACAAGGGCCCTGGGTGTAACAACTATAATGCTCCCTTCAGAGCACGGCAGGCCTTTCTTCCATGGAGCACAAAATGCCTCACATATGCTATCGAAGCTAGGAATGCGGACATGTAAACGACTTTCCACTAGGTGAGGACGCTACTCCACTGTGGAGAGACCATCTTTTTCATAATAAAATCCTCAGAGGATGAGGGTAAAGAGAGTAGAGAGAGAAAAATAATTTCTGCATGAGAACTTTTCTCTTTATTCTCTGTTGTATCTTCCATCTAAGAATGATCAAATAGATCACTTTTTACTACAGAGCTATACTTAATTGGCTAAAAATTAGATATGCATATGAGATTGGCGAAGACTGCTCTAAATTGAGATAAAAGTTTTAATCTCTTCTATTTTTTTCAGAAGGGGGTGCCATGGAGTGGTAGGCTTTTATAACATTATTTTTAAACAACTGCGTTAACTATAAACACACATTTTCAGTGTCTAATTTCCTTATGGTGGCGTTAGGGTAGGAAAAGATGCCTTTCACATCACTTCTATGAGGATTAAATGAGCCACTGATCACCATTCCTAGGCTCATAATGATATCTAAGTATTAAATTCAACTAATATCAATGCCATTATTCATAATTGTAATTTTATTATAATGCAAGTATTATGTTACAGTGTGACTTATTGCTTGTACCTGACAGAAATTATTTAAATTTTTTGATAATTATGTAATTCCTTTGAAAACAGTTGCTTGACATATTTATGATTTAGTGCCAATTATTTGTAACATGTTTTTCTTTCATAGTTCTAGGGTATTTAAAAATTAATTTTATATGTTACGTTCTTCAAAACAGGTTAGAGACTGTAAATATAAAGAGTAAGCTTTTCTTAAGTTTTTGAATAGCACTAAAATTATACTAAGCATGATGTTTTCACATATGGAAAATTCAAAATGCCATTAATGTATTTAGATTTTCAAAGGCAATTAGTAGCATCATTTTGGAATTCACAAACTTTTTTTTAAATAGGTTCTGCTACTCTTTAAATGCTAGAAAATGAGGTATTTTCAATGAGAGAAATATAACATTCTTTTTTTTTTCTCTCATGACAACAGTACCCTACAAATCAGTGCCAAATGATGCACAAAAATCCCTAGATATCTTAAAGAGGAAAAAATTATGTAGGTAAACAGATAAATCTTTAGAACATCTGTCTTTATAGGAGAAACTCCTGCTGTTGGTCTCTAACCTGTAGGGCATTAGTCTTCTCTAAATTGCCAATGGTGTCCCACAGCTCAATGATAAATAGAAATCGCTGGAAGAAATAGCCCATTCTTCCATAAGAATTTCAGACAGACATGGGTCTTTAAGAAAAATACATACATAAAAGAGATTATTTTCTATTGTGGCATATTTTACCCTGGGTCTTTACACAGTTACTTTCTCAACTGTGCAAATAATATTGATAAATAACTTTAAGTAAGCCATCGGGTAAAAATGTACACCAAAATGATTGTCTATTATTTAAACTAAACAAGAAGGAGGATTCCACATAAGCCAGCACTCTTCATAAGTAATGAACGATTTATCACCAAATACTGTTTTTCCTTTTCAAATTAACATTAGTAAAACTGTTCTATTATTCAAAAGTGGTAAATTTGATTCATTACCCAATTAACAGAATTTGGGGTAGAAGCAATTAAAAACAACTTTCTTGTTTATGAAATATATTTGGGTGACAAATTTAATCATTTATTTTGTGTTATACTGTGAAGTGATTTAGTCGGAAGCATTTCTCATGTTTTCTTAAAAGCGTCAAAATCCTTCCATAGATGCTTCAATTTTTTAACTGTCAACTTCTGCTATATACACCAAATTACACAGGAGACAAGTAAAAAGTAGGATTGGGACATGAAGAACCTAGGGGCAGGACAGGAATAAAGACACAGACGTAGAGAATGGACTTGAGGACATGGGGATGGGGAAGTGTAAGCTGGGATGAAGTGAGAGAGTGGCATGGACATATACACACTACCAAATGTAAAATAGATAGCTCATGGGAAGCAGCTGCATAGCATAGCGAGATCAGCTGGTGCTTTGTGACCACCTAGAGGGGTGGGATAGGGAGGGTGGGAGGGAGACACAAGAGGGAGGGGATTTGGGGATAATATGTACACGTATAGCTGATTCACTTTATTATACAGCAGAAACTAACACAACATTGTAAAACAATTATACTCTAATAAAGATGTTGGAAAAAAAAAAGTAGGATTGGGGAGTGCTTTGAAGTATGTGTGTGTGGGAGTGAGAGAGAGAGAGAGAGGACACACAGGAGCCAGCTCTAAAAATTGTCTTTCAAATGGCAATAATCCCTGGGGAATATCACCACACATCAGCAGTAAGATTTTTCACTAAAAGTAGAAGAGCGGGGTCTTGATTGAAAGTGTTAACTCTTCTTGGGTTCTCATTTTTTCCCTCAGGACACAGGGTGTGGTTTTTCTTTTGTGTTGCTTATGGTTTTTAAACCAAGAACGTCAGAAGTGTTTCACATTGTGAAGTGCGCTTCCTGAATAACCTCATGTACATGTTCATGACTCTTTCTGTAACTGAATTTTGGAGCCAGATAATCCATAAGTTACATTTATTTTTTACAAATGAGTTGCAGTTGGCAATACTCAATCAAACTGTAAACATTCATTGTAGTCAATAGCTCTTATCACTGTTTTCAAGTTACCCACAGCTAGTAATATTTACCTTTCTCTTAAAGCAAGTAGTTGTATTTAAAAGTAGTAGCTGTACAGTACAGTGGGTAGAGTTGTAGGCATTTTATGGAGTCTAGTTTTATGCAAATTTTTACGCTGGTTGTACTGTTTTTTTTTATATGAGTGTGTGGATGAGTGAGACTGACTGAGAGAAAAACAGGGAGGGAAGGTGAAAGGGAAAGGGAGATGGAAAGAGAAAAAGTGAGTGAGGGACCAAAATGCAAAGGAGGTGGTGGCATCAGTATATACGTGCCAGTGTCTAGTGTCCAAAATCACATTCAACAAATTTATCAATGTCCTCCAGGTAAGCCAAAGAAGACCTGGAATGCACCTGTAGCTGAACAGTTGGGTTTATTGCTCCTTTTTGTGAGGGAGACTACACACCATAGGAAGCCATTTGGTGTCTCGGTAAAAGTGTGTTAGGAAGAGCTTGCTTTAGAAATTGGGCTTGTATTAGGTGATTTTACAAATAATTTGAGGACATGGGACTTTACTCTGAATTCGATGCTGTCAAGAAGCAGAGACAGTGTTTGATTAGGTATCTTAATAAATCTTGCCTAAAAGATGGGAGGTCTAGACAACTGTCATTTGGTAACTGGTTTCTTCTTGCTGATTTTTTAAACAAAAAATAATTTTACATGAAAGGCCATTCTATTGTTAATGGAGTGGAACTATTAGCGTGTATGACTTTTGCTGACCCCCACGTACAGTATATGGAAAATAATCACAGAAAAATATGTCAACTGAGTACTCAGAACAGCTCAATTCCTTTACCTGATTTTGCCAGTAATAACAGTATATAAAACACAGGACCTTTAACTTGAAAAGCTCATGGCTGACGCTGTAAGACTGCTTCTGTGATAAATATGTGCTGGGAAAGGACACAAGACAGGATTACCAGGCAAAATTAATGGTATTTGTGTCCCAGCTGAGTCATAAGTATTACCAGATTCTTGCCAGTTATTTGAATTAGGTTGGGTAAAGACAGGAAAATCCATAACATGATTAAACAGCCTTTATTCTCTCCTTTATTTTTTTTCTCTACATTAGACTCCTGTATTTCCATGCTCTGGATTTTACCATCAGGTTTCGTCTGGGAATAAAATTGGTTTATGTCCAAGGATAGCAATCTGGTATGTATTTTTGGGTGATATTCAAATCTTTTGGGGCGGGGGATAAGGGAATTGCTTATACAAATATATAAAATACCCTTTAAGCTAAACAACTATTTTCACAAATGAGATTATACAACACTAATATCATTACTAAAATATTTTGCAAATAAAAATTAAAAAGTCTGTTATTAAGCTAGTTCAATCATTTATTTAATGCATATAGTATATCTAGCTCATTTATTATAAAGTATTCCCTTAATCTATAATTTTCATCCTCATGATTTTTCAATTTGGTGAAATTCTTAATTTAATTCTTATATTCCCCTTCTTCCATGCCATGGTGCCAAATCTAAATGTCATTAAATTTAAATACCCAACATGTAAGTGATACTATCTACCATGAACCAGAAAATTAACTATGCAAGACAGTAGAGATAAAATAAGAATAGAATTTTTATCATAAAGAAAACTTCTAGTTTACAAGAAAAGCATGTAATCAAGTAATTCTATATCATATGTAATATGTGGTTTAATACCATTTGATAGAAACATGCATAACTTATAAGCTATCGGTTTTGCTATACGAGCATACTGAGACATATTTATAAATAAGAGATGATATTTGAAATGGTTTTTGAAAAGGTCAAAGGACACTGCTGCTAAAGTGAGCAAGGTAAGTTCAGGAAAGGAAAAGTGTAGCATACTGAGAAAAAATAGTAAAAAGAAGTAGAAGCAAAAAGTAGTAAAATAAGTATGTAAAAAAGGAAGACATATTTGAACATTCAAATCTATATATTTCACATACTTTCGTAATTATATATGCATATAAAGAATGAAATATGAACCTTTGAAGAATATTCTGATTGTATTACTAAATGAGAAAAATTGAATGTATGTGATATCATTATATTTGTATAAAAATAAGGTGATAATTGAAGCCACATATATGTATATATGAGAATATACATGAAGAGATAAGAAGAGATAAAGAGTAGGACGCATACAAATCCATTTAATAATACTGGCTGGACATGGTAGAGAGAAAAGGGAGTAAGGTAGCCACTATTAAAAGAGTGAGACTCATTCAAGGATGTGTCTGTAGTAAAAGACATTGATAAAATGATTCCAAGTACTTAAAAATTATGATAACAGGATACTCATAAAACATTAATGATAACTAACAAATTAAAAAAATAAAATCTCTTCTGTGCTGAATCAATGCTTAGAAAATAGAGGTAAATAATAGACTGGCAGTTTTGTTTCTTTATATCTATTTATCTCTCTCTGTACATCCACTCAAGAAAACATGCCTTGAGTAATTTTTCTAATTGTTTAAATTTTTTAAATGGCTAAATTTTGTGCTTCTATATGGTAAAAAAAAAAACTCAAGTGAAATATTCTTTCTGGTTAATAAAAAATAAATTGGTCCTTACCTAGGCAAATTTTTTTGCATTTTTAACCAGCTCGACACATCCTCAACTCTCTGAATGCTTTCCTATTACAATTACCATATGTGTCGTCGCCGCTCTTCCTATAAAAATGGGAAAGTTTTTGATAATTGATATCTTATTTGCATTAACTTATGGGATTGACAAATAAACTTAAGACTTGATTACACTGAAATATTATCTCAAAAAGCAATGTGCATTTTGTCTCCCCTAAGTTGAATGAATTCCAGGGATCTGAAGTAGGTGGGAAGACTTTCTTTGTAATTGGATTAGAGGATTTCACCTACAACCTTTTATAACAAACTGTCTAGCATGTAACGTCTGGTATTTAAATATAAAAAATGTAAATGTAAATGATGGAAGTTTTCTGGATTGCTTTGGTTTATTTGTTTTACCTTTGCTTTACAGCATGTGGATAAATTGTGTTTTATTGGCATTTCCTTTGAGTATATTAGAGGAGATAATATAGATCACCAAACACACGGAACGATTCAAAATATTTTCACAAGATTGCTTTCTACATGGCATAAAATAAAGTGAAAATGGTTAATATTTGATTAACATGATCAAGAACCATTATAATTGCTCCAGGCCCCACTTATAATTCTGCTTGAATTCACATTCAGGGATGCCAATAGTCTATACACCTCCTGTATTTCGATCAGAAAAACATATCACAACTGGGCAGGCACATAACTTTTGAAGGTACTCCACATCCTTACAACAGGGCTCCTTCCTTCAGTTCCACGCAGGGTCCAAGGCTTCTTGCCCTTGTTCATTGCCCATCCTGTATACCAACACCCAGAGACCTCATGCAGGATATGATAGGCCAGTAGCCAAATATTCATCAGCTGTCATCTCACTTATATTATTTTCCTATAGTTATATTTTCGTGAGTATAAACCCAATAAAATGAACATATATTATAATAGTACCTACGAATATAAGACTATGTTGTTCACATTTCTTTTTTATTGGAGAATTTTTTTTTAAAAAAACTGTAATCCGTAACAAGAAACTGTAGGGTTTAAAGAAACAGAAAACTTCTGACACAGTAAAATAGTTTTTCAAAGTATTAGTTGAGATCACCTCTAAACCCAGTGTCCAAATAAGAAATTAGAGTATGTTTACATATTTTTCAACACTTCTTAACTCATGGAAGCTATGACTTACTCCATCACTTTTGAATTCAGAGGAAGTACCACACCACCAGCTATGGAACCTTGCTTCCCTGACAGCAGCCAAGAGACAGAATAATACAAAATGAGGCAGTTAGTATCTCCTGGAACGAGCCTTGATAATTAAGAGACAGAGACGAAAACACAACTTGGACCAAGTTCTCTCTCACCCTCCCTCAAAGGACTATGCTGAGGCTGCTGGTTCCTCAAGGTCTTTCTGAAAGTCACCCGCAGGACCAAGGACACTGGCACTTTCTTAAAATCTGTGGCCAGCTCAGTAAGACATCACCTCACTTCGTGTATGTTTTCTCTCTTTCCTACTTCAGTTTCCTTCTCCCCTCACTGTTACCGTCCTGAGATTACACTGCCCAATAAAACCTTAATACACATCTCGCAGGCTCTGTTTTCTAGAACCCTGGGCTAAGGCAGAAAATCAGCCTCTTAATAGAAGTAGTAGACCACCCTTGGCTAAAAAGGCTCAGTGGTAGTGTTAGACTAGTAGGGTTATAACAAAACATGTGACTCACGGGATGGTCAAAGAAATGCTGAGAAGATACATTTTAGTTTAAGTGAATTAAAGGACTATGGTGAACTATTTTTAAAATGATGCGTTATTGCATAAGGGTGTGACAAATATTAAAGCAAAGGTAAATTGATTAAATACCAGATAACATTTTTATGCATGTGACCCTATTTAATTCAGGAAAAACCTGTTCATATGTTACCACGTAAATAAAAACTTATAAATCTAAATACCTACTTAAGCTCAAAGGCTGCTCAACTTCAAAGGCTGTCAAGGATTGAGAATATATGCAGTCAGACTAAAAAGGAAACACCTTTAGAGAAGACTTTTTTGTAGATATTGTATAGTTTAGAATATTTTCAGTGGATTTTTTCAGGAGAGAGAGAGAGAGAGTTCTGTCCAACTTGATATAAGAGTTCCTTCAGTATTTGAATCAACTTAAAACACTACTTCCTTAACAATTTACACAGAAATTTTTCCACCAACTGGTAATTAATAAATGTACCATAATTGAGCTTATAAACTTTAAAGTAAGCACGAAACATTTCCATATGTATTGAGTACTACTTGTGGAATGCTCTGTAGAAGGTAAAAACTTCCACAAGAGTCTGGAAAAAACCTGATACACAAATAGAGTGAAGTTTGGAAAGAGTTTTTTTGCAAAACATAATTAAATAAGCAGAATGATCAATAACTGGACAATGTGTTATAAAGATTATGGAAAAAAGCTATTAATTTGATAGAAATTTATAGAACTAGAAAATGTTCTATGTTCTATTTCTAGAAAGAAAATAAAGTAGCAATTGAAATTTAAAAGAAACCATTACTTTTTAAAAATACATTATATTTTGTATGGAGAAAAATACTAATAGAAGAACCTAAAATATAAAGGTAAAGGGTAATAGAAATGAAAATATATTTTTACATATTAATATATTTTAAAATAAATTATCCTGTTAATAAATTCATTTAATCAGTAAACACAGAAAGTTAAAATGCAGAACAAAATTCTTGACATTTTCTCTATAGTTTTCAATTAAAATGAGAAAATAAGAAGGCTAGATTTTTTTTGAGAAGAAAGTAAATGTAATTGTCAGTCATATTGAAAATTATAAAGGGAAAGAAATAATTGAATGATGCCTCAGGCACTGAATGCAGTTTCTTCATCTGTTCATGGTTGAAATGATTTATATGACTTCATTTGCTATCAAGCTTGAAAACTTTTAATAGCTTTTGAGTGGCAAAATTTCAAAATATTGTGTATGACTAGTCATGTGATACAATATATTTTAAAATGCATTCTGCACTGAAGTTATACATAATCTTTTTAAATTGTTCAGAAAGGGAGAAAAATAAAACATTGTTAACTTGTTTATATGATACTGTTTTCCTCATATTCAATATTCTTGAGGTTATGAAACATTAGGACTTTAAATGATATGAAACCATTATGTTTTCACAACTGTCCAATTGCCTAGTGTTATGATCACTGCAGAGTGTGTGTGTGTGTGTGTGTGTGTGTGTGTGTGTGTGTGTTTGGACAACTATCGATACAAGCTACCTATGCTACTAGCATTCCATTCTACTTAGCTTGTCAAATTTAGTTCACACTAAAATAATAACTATGATAATTGATAGTGATAAGGTACACTAATCCATCACATAGTGCAATTCTGGGTTGGCATCTCAAATTTACTCTTAGAAATGTTATGTGTTTTTTTTCCAAAAAATCAAGGGAGATACTATATAATATTTTAAATACTTGCAGGACAAAACATATTCTGGACTTACGTAGATCATACCTTAAGTAAACTTAAGGGTATATATACCTAAAGATAAAATTTGCTTATATAATGACAAGGGCAAGATTGTTGGGGTCTGGGTGCCAATGGCCTTGTAAAATAGAATACGGAAATGATTTGCCTGGTTTTTAAAGAAGTGATTTAGGCAAAATTCTTGTATACCCCAAGCATATTGTCTATTATGTGTTCAAAAGCCATAATTATTTCAAAAGTAGACATTTGAGGAAACCAAATAATTAGTCCAGTACAGCTGGTATAAACACTACTGGCACAGATACTGCTATCATTAAAATTTTGGCAAACTATCTTATAAGCAATACACTTGGGCAAATCAAAGAAATTAAACACCTAAGTAATGTTTTATAACCTAAGGAAGTGTACATAGAAGACTCCTGATTATGCTCCTAAATGTAAGAAGCCCGAACAACATGAAGAGCAATCCAACATTCCTTATTTTGTTGTTTATTTGAAAATCACCTTACATTTTACTTACTCAGAATTGCAGTGTATTTTACTTCAGAACATTTCTTCTGAACTCAATTATTTTCATAGTTTTTGTTAGTTATTCTGTGTAATCTACATACTTATTTTCAAATTTCTTTTTCTTCTTTTAATATTGTCTTTTTGTGAAATAATCATACATACAAAAGATGGTATAAACTACACACACCCTTTAAAGAAGAACCATAAAATGAATACCTGTGCACACACTGAGAAACCTAAGAAAGAAAACACTAAATGGAGTCTGCGGTCCGCTGTGTGCCTTGATCATAATTCCCTCTCTCACCCCAGAGTGATTCTGAATTTTGCGATTCATTGCTTTGCTTTATAGCTTTATCCTAATTACATAACATTTTAAAAAATACATGTTGTGTTGTGTGTTTTTAATACCAATAGTATTATTCAATTTAATGAGGTTCAATAAAGGAAAACTTTCCTTTATGCCCAGTGGACTCTTCACCCATTTGGGAAAAGGGCATCACTGGAGAAAGGCCAGAGAAGGGTCCTCAAAAGTGCAAGCCTGAGGCCAGTTTCCCTGCTTGTGTCAGTCTAAGCATATTTCCGATTTTGTGTTTTGTACGAGTTTAGAATTACATATCATCTTGATAAGTAAAATATTTTGAATTTTATAGTGAAAACTTTATCCCATGTTGTGATTTTTGCTGTCCAATTTGTATTGTCTGATGTGCCTAACACTATACAAGGATTTTCTAAAAATTGAACATTACCTAATATATATTCTTCCATTCATTCTGGGTCCTTATTCTTTAGATGTTTCTCAGGCAAAAAGCATCTCGTGTGATACTTTTTACATCATAACTAGACAATTCAGCCCACTTACTTTTATGATCACTGTTATTTATAGACTTAAATCTAACAATATATTATGGGACTGTATCTGGCACCACTACCCATTCTTTACTTTTGTATTTTATTTTTCTTCCTTACTTAACTTCTTTTGGATTAATTTTTACATTTTATTTCACTATAATTTTTTCTCTTTTTGCTTGCATATTACCTGCTCACAAACAAATTATGGATTTTTAACATTAAAATGTTTGCCTTTAACACGCTTTCATCAGAGTCATCTGACATATCAAGCAGTTTCTGATTTATAAAAATTTATTTGGTTATATTACATATGGAGATTTCACTTCTGCATGGAATTCCTCCATCTCTCATCTACAAGTTTAAACACATTAGTGATTTTAACACTGTGTCTGGTAACGACAATATATGCATCCTCGTGTCTGTTTCTAGTATCTTTTTCGTATCTTTTCCACTGGTTTTCTATTATTTGATCTTATCTCCAAACATGTCTAGTAATTTTGTTTTAAGGCTGGGCATTAAGTATGAAAATAGTTAAGAGACTTCGGATAAAATTATCTTGATCTAGATATATATCTCCAGTCAGCCAATTTGAGAAGAAAAATGTCACTTCATCCAGTCTTTCATGGAGTTAATTTAATGCTTGGTTCAATCATTCTAAGATCTATATTATTTTTATTTGCCTTTGCTGAGAGTGTGAAGCTATTCTGGGATCTCAAACAAAAACCTTTTTTGAGAAAACCTCCTTTTTGGCAGTTCCTGAACTCTCTACCTTTCTCCTTACTCCTTTGAGACTGGTTAATTTCCCAATCTCCTCACTTAAGACCACTGTCTGAACTGACCAGTTGGCTGGTCTCTTGTGAAGCACAGCTTAGAAATTGGTAAATGCCTCAAGAGTAAAAGTGGCAGAAAAAATTGGGTTTGCCATTCTGCAGTACATTTTCCTGTAGGACTTTTTCATAAAGGCTTCATTTTAATAGCAATTTTAGGTTTACAACAAAATTGAGGAAGGTACAAAGATTTCCCACATACCCTCTGCCCCACATATGCTCCCACTATCAACATCACTCATCAGAATGTTCTGTTTGTTTGTTTTTTACCAAGGATGAGCCTACATCAACACATCATAATTATCCAAAGACGATAGCTCATCTTAGGGTTCATTCTTGCCGTTGTATAGTCTATGGGTTTATACAAATGTATAATGACATATTTCCATTATTATGATATCATACAGAGTAATTTCACTGCCCTAAAGAAACCTCTGTGCTCTGCCTATTCATCTTCCTCTCTCCTCCCACCCGAGGAAACCACTGATCTTTTTATTGTCTCCATAATTTCACCTTTTCCAGAAAGTCATACAGTTGGAATCATACAGTTTGTAGCCTTCTCAGATTGACTTATTTCACTTAGTAACAGGCAATTTAGGTTCCCCCATGTTTTTCATGGGTTTAGAGCTCATTTTTTTAGTGTTAAATAATACTACATTGTCTGAATGTACCACAGTTTATTTATTCATTTACCTACCAAAGGACATCTTGGTTGCTTCCAATTTTTGGCAATTATGAAGAAGGCTGCTATAAACATCCATGTGTGGGTTCTGTGTGGACATAAGACTTAAACTCCTTCAGTAACTACCAATGAGCACAATTACCGGATCATGGGGGTAAAAGTATGTTTGATTTTGTGAGAAACTGCCGGTCTTCCAAAATGGCTATGTCATTTTGCATTTCCACCAGCAATAAATGAGAGTTCCTGTTGCTCCACATCTTCACCAGCATTTGGTGTTGTCCGTTCTGCAAGCTGGCCATTCTAATACGTGTGTGGTGGTATTTTATTGTTGTTTTAATATGTATTCCCCTGATGACATAAGATGAGGAGCATCTTTTCATATGCTTTTTTGCCATCTGTATGTCTTCTTTGATGAGGTGCCTGTAAAGGTCTTTGGTCAATTTTTTTAACAGGTTCTTTCTGTTTCCTTATTATTGAGTTTTAAGAGTTCTTTGTATATTCTGGATAACGGTCTTGCATTAGATGTGTCTTTTGCAGATATTTTCTCCCGGTCTGTGAATTGCCTTCTGATTCTCTTGACATTGTCTTTTGCAAAGCAGACTTTTAAAAATTTTAATGAAATCCAGCTTATCAATTATTTATTTCTAGAATCATGTCTTTGGTATTGTATCTAAAAATGCATCACTATACCCAAGGCCTTCTCTTATGTTATCATCCAGAAGTCTTTAGTTTCATGTTTTACATTTAGGTCTATGATCCATTTTGAGTTTATTTCTGTGAAGGGTGTAAGGTCTGTATCTCGATTCATTCTTTTGTATGTGGATGCACAGTTGTTCCATTTGTTAAAAGTCTATCTCTGCTCCATTGTATTGCCTTTGCTCCTTTGTCAGAGATCAGTTGACTGTATTGGGGGTTATTCTGACTTCTCTCTTCTGTTCCACTGATCTATTTATCTTTTTTTCCCTTGTTGTTGTTGTTGCCATACCACACTGTCTTGATTACTGTAGCTTCACACTGTGTCTTGAACTCAAGTAGTGTCTCCTATAGATTTTTAGTCTCTCAATCCCTCACTGACTTTGTAACCATGAATTCTAACCTTTCAGTTCTTTGACACAGTGAATCAGCCAATTTTTGCTTGGATTCTTGACCTCATTCTTCTAGCAAATGATTAAATGCCTCAAGAGAAATACCAATATAGGGTGACCCATCCATTCTGTTAGCATCATTCACACTCAAATGTTGACATTTCAATTTCTAAAACTATCTTTGTTTATTTGTGTGTTGTTTTTCATTTAACAGTTTTCATCTTGTATTTATTTAAGTGTATGTCTTGAACTAAAAAAGTAAATTGATAGTTTTTCAATTAGCTAACTACCTACCTGACAAATTATACAAATGGGCTGCTTTGTACCCCTGACTTTTATATGACAATTATTATACTGTCAAGTAATATATACAAGGTTCTGTGTAAAAGTTATGCTTATTTTACTGAAAAATCTGTCTGTATGATTTGTTTTCAGTCATTTAGCTTTTAATATGCCTTAATAACACACATAAAATTGTACTTTCTTTTTATTTTGTAAAAATGTGTACATTTTTGCTTATTAATATACTGATATTGCTTATTGATATATTGATGGATGATTAAAATAATTTGCCATTTTAAAAATATTACAATACAATTATTTTTCATTGCAGTTACCAATTACTTATATTTAACATTGGAAGAAATAAAATTTGTAGAATAAATAGTCTTTCCACCTTGTAATATAATAAATTAATTCCACTGGACAAAAAATAACATTTTAACCTTAGTTTAGTTTCTGATTGGATTTAAGGTGCTTGTGGTGTAAGTAAGGTGATTATTTTATTTGGTTTTTTGATATCTTTTGAGATTGCAAAAATTGTTTAATTTATGGTTGCTGTTTATTTTACCAGCTTTAAATTATCGACTATTCCAGGGATAAAATGTATCCAACTGCTACTACTGTTACTTTTAAAAAATGTTTTAGTAAATTTACTAATAGTAAATAGTATTTAGCATTATCAACTTCATGTTCATATTATACTAATCTGTATTTGCTATGTATCATATTACAGTCAATGTATAGAACATGTGGATAGTCTATAGTTTCCCTAAAAGTAAATTGTAGTAGGCCATAACCTACCTTGCAATTGGTCCAGTGATACAAACATACCTTAAATATTGAGATATGCAAACATACCTTAAATATTGAGATACAGTGTCATAGTGAGATTTAGTAGCAAGTTACCTTGAACGCAGCCATTGCCTGGTATAAAAAGTAGCAACTTTTCTGGCCATTCCCTCCCATTGATCACTTTGACTGTTGAACTCCAGATATGCTCATAAGTGATACTGGGATACGTATCCTATATTCAATGATAAAACAATAATAAAATAATTAGTAACAACTTAGAAACAATTTAAGTGCCATAATAATAAAAGTGCCATAATGAACAATGACATTATGGAACCCATATCTATTCTGCCCTAGAATGTTTACTATAGTTTGCTGATTGATAAGAAAAATCTTGTGGTCTACATGTGGGGCTGTTACTTTGAATTCATTTATTCAGTAATTATTGAGCTCTTTACTAAATAGTGGGGAATTGGCGCTAAACAAAACAAAACAATATTATCTATCCTTTTAGAGTTTATATCCCAGTGTGGAGATACAAGTAACAAGCAAAATAAACAAGTAGGTTATATAATAGGTTATAAGTGTGATGTGGAAAAGTGTTACTGAGATAGGGGATAAGGTGGGGAGTGGACTACCATTGTGTATGTGATGCTCATGGCAGATCTCACCAGGAAGCCAGGATTGTTACAAAATGCTGAAAGAAGTAAGGGAGCCAGCCATCGGGAGAGCTAGCAAGGGGCATTTTGAGGAAATGCAGGAAAAGAAACCTATCTAGCTAGCTTCCATTCAGGGGAAAGGAGAGGAGAAACCCAGGGCTGGGAAATAGAGAGGCAGACCTGCATCAGGCCTAGAAGAGAAGATTCACTGTTCTGCTATGAAGAGTTTGCACCTATGGCCACCCTGTATGACCCTGACCTCTGAGGGCAAGTAACCTGGGGTGGAGGTAGCTAAATGCCTCACTCGAGATGCTGACAAACAAACTGCAGAATTTTTAGGATGGGACTGTCTGTGCACTTTGTTAATAGGCCAGGTAGTGTGATCCCAGTGTCTTCGCCACTCTTTTGGTGTTTCATGAAGCAACTGATGATGCAGAATTTTTGGTGGCTCCTTCAGATTATATAGGTGGTGAAGGCCAAGCTGTAGTGCCTGACTCAGGGGCTGCTATGCATGACACAGCATGAGGGTAAACTGCAGCTGATCACACCAAGGCTTGGAGTACCTCTGCAGGTGTGGGAACTGATGGGCCAACACCTGTGTGGGAAAGTCAGCATGTGGATGATGCACAAGGGATTAATGTCACTGTTCACAAGAGCACCAAGCGAGTGAAGCCTCTGTTTCTAGTCATTTAAATCTCAGCAGGACAGGGGACAGGAAAAACAAAAAAACAAAAAAACAGACAAGTGCATAGAATTACCATGTTACAGATGGATCCAGCCATATTGCTAGAATTACAAATTTTATATATGGAGCACATTGTGATGAATTATATTATTTAAATTCTAGCTTGAGAGGCTAATTCTGAAAGTCAAGATCTCAAAATCTGGCATTACATCATGCATGTACTAATGGTCAAATTTTAGCAGAAAGCAGTGGACAGTCAAAGCATTCAGATCCCTGTGAAATAAGAAATGGCAAACACCAAAAGGAAGGAGTAGACATAGGACGGTGTGACAACTGTAATCACCCCTTCTATCTTTCACTCTAGCTGTCACTATCAGGACGATGATCACTGCACAGACTGGAAGCATCAGACACTGGGAGAAATGTTTAACCCGGATGGTCTCACTTTTTAAAAATTTTACAAGTGGGAGATAAGACAGTGTCTCGTTAATCTTGCTTTTAAATCCCTGATTAAAGATGAAAAGATGGGAAACACCAAGGCCATACTGCAGGGAAATTTGTGTTAGATGTCATGAACTACTTACTATAAGGCGCTTGCTTTTTAATAGGCTGTACACAGTACACAGGGCACAGGAAAAATAAAACACGTGATGTGATAAGCCTGGTGTCCTCATGTTAAACTTGCTGCAGGTGGAATGTTATCTCTTAACAACCTCAATTAGATACTGCCCTAGGGGACCAGAAGAATTCAGCAGGCCATCCTAACATGGGGACTAGCGATAGAGTTACAGATCATATTCCATTATCATCCTGAGGATCATCATCTCATTCTTGACTTGAATCTACTCCTATTAGTACAGTTTAAATTAAATGATCTTTCTGGTATTATTGCCATTTTTCTTACTAATTTCGAACATAATATTTACTTATTTTATAATTGTTTCTTCCTGATTTTCATGCTAAGTTATGTATTCTCTCTTCTGACTTTCCTAATATCATTTGGTTTTCTTGGAAATAAGATGGATAATTTGACCTCATTTCCATTAAATTTGATATTATTAGATTTATCCCATCTTTCTTGAATCATTTGATGCAACATATTTTGTTCACTCCCCACCACAATATCGCTGCACATTTTATCATTAGGTCAACTCACTAATAAACATGTTTTATAGAACAAGGATGATGACCACCCTGTAGAATATACTAAGGCTCTCTTTATCTTTATCTAATAAACATAATTACAAATTCTGTTTTCAGGCAAAAAATAGTATGTCATTATAGAAAAGTATAATTTGTCATGAAGAATGAAGGGATTCATTTATTGGGTTTTCTAATTTTGGGGGGATTTTATTTTAATCAGTTTTTTAAATAATTTTCATAACAATTGAGAAGACTGCAATTTTTCCAACCTATTTCTTGAAAGAAAGGTAAAAGGGAACCCTCTTAAGTTATAATACCAGCACTGACCCCTATAAATCCTACAAATTAAGAATCACAGCAGAGATTAATTTCAACACTAGTTATGACAAGTGATAGTTTCTCCATTTTTTTGAGATGGCACAGTATATACATATATATATATATAGACACACACACATATATACACACACACATATTTCAAAGAATGAAGAGAAAGAGTCTTGAATACTCTGTGCTTGTAGTAGACATAATTAACAGAAAAAATCAATATCCCTCTGGCACGCACTTACATCAAGGACACTATTTACTAAATTCTCTTTTGAAAATTAACAGCAGTGTAAATACTTCTTCTAATCTCCAAAGTCATTCTGTCATTATTATTTTACAAGAATTTTTAATTAGATAAAAAAATCACATTTTGATTAAGTAGTGCCAACACAAGTATCTCAGAGTTATAAATATATAGATTAACGCCCCCCAAATCAGAAATGTGTGTATTTTTATTAATAATATAAAAAAATTAGGTTTTTTTTTTTTTTTTTTTTTTTTTAGGGATAAAGTTCTTCCTCTACCCTTGGTGGGCCCTACATTCCAGAGGTGGCTCGTTACTGAAGCATCAAGAGCACCGACAATGGAGAAGCGCTGATTGCGGCACAGTGATTGGGAGGTGTGGGGGGCCTGTCTTGACACTATGTTTAAGGAGCAGGCACACTGCTTTCATTTATACTCTGTGCTAATGGGGGATGTGGGCATAATGATGGGCATGAAGCCCTCTCTAAGCCTCCCCTTGAGTGTGGCTATTTAGCAGTGAGCAAATGCTTCCGTGGCCACTTCCCGGAAGGGAAGGATATTTCACCTCAGAGGACACGAAGGAAGCCAGTAGGGAGAGGCTGGAGACTGCCTGAACTATACTGTCCCAGATTGCCACCAAACCCCGGGAGATGAAGAGCAGGCAGCAGAAGCTCCTGGGTGCAGGCCTGGAACGTCCCTGACCAGCTTCCTAGACAGACTGGGCTGCAGCTGGGTGGAATGACTGGGTCTAAGGAGCAGATGAGGAGGAGGGGCTGCCTCCAGGTACACTTGAGACGTCTGGGATAAATCGTACACTCCTTCTGTGCTTGAGGGGAGGGAGGGATGACAGCAACTCTGATCATCACTGTTTATGAGTGTGTGAATGTAAGTGCAGACTCTGAGTGGATCGTGAGGCAAGAGGACTCATCACCTTTGCTGTTCTAAAGTAACGTGAACCTCAGTGAGCGGCCTTGCCTGTCAGAAAAGCAACCCTGGAGCAACGCATCACACAGAAATCTTCCTCCCCCACGTAGCATCTCCTGATAATCAACAGTCTAATCAGTATGTCACTACGGGCTGCTCCTTCTATGGAGAAAGTTCTTTTCCTTCTCCCTCAACCCCTCTATTACCCAGCATGGGTTCACAGGCTAATTCCTACTGATCATCACTCTGATACACTGTTTGCAATTAATTAAGTAGAGTTGATTTACCATATTATATTAGTTTCAGGTGTAACACCCATAAATTTTAAATAACACTTCCTCAGCCAGGCTTTCTCTATGCTGCCCCTAACCAAATATAAAATTTATTTCTCTTCTAAAACCCTGTACTGTAGGCTTACATATGAACATAATTTGTAGTTTCATAGTAACTGCTTTATTTGGATTTTAAATACAACAAAGGCAAAATTGTATTATTTTCACAACTATATACCCAGCACCTACCTAATCAGTTTCTTAGTGGTAGAACTAAGGTATCAGTCTCTCTGTATCCATTGATAATATTTAATAGACTAGAAAAAAGGTGAAGGAAATTTATTTCTTATTTTGTTACACAGTAACTAAAGACCACATATGAATTTCAGTTAAAATAGAAGCATTTTAGTTCTATAAAACACAAATGTAATACCGTTTTGACTAGAAAATGTTGAAAACGTAATTCTGGAACTATATATAATATAAACAGTGAATTCTATTTTGAAAATCATAAGATTCGGGAAGGAAGTGTTGTTGACAGAGGATTTACTCTGGGGTAGTCCACTCCTCGAATAGCACATTTTCTTACACTCATATACCTTGCAGGTCACTGTGCTAGCAATCTTACCTCCAAAAACAAAGATACTTCGAAGAGTCTGGGAATGGATCTGGCCTAAATACATACAAGACAGAACGCTCATAGTCAACGTGTGCTGGGTCAAAGAGAGCAAACGGCAAAGTATGGGATAAGAAGCATATTACCATTGCTCTTACGGTTTTATACAGCCTGTATGCATATCATTGGTGTTCTTTTCTTAATGTTTAATAAATGATGTTGATTGCTCCAAATGTTCTAATCTTCTCTAGGGGGAAAACAACTGCATCCAGAGTGTTTCTGAGCAATCTTCATGGAGTGGAAGTAACTGAGCCAGAAGTGAGACTGGCCAAAGGTGGAGAGAGCAACTTTCTGGGCGCAGTGCCTTCCCTTTGAGGTTTCTCTTTCAGAGCTAACTGCTGCAAGTTTGGAGTTCTGATTAAACGGGGTGAGAGGAGATACCGTATCCCTTTCACTAATGCTGGTCATTTTAGATCAGCATCTTTATCAGGGTCACCACAATTGTTTGATAAGTTACAGGTCTGGGCCCCAGCTTAGACCTACTGAAGCAGACTCTCAGACACTGGGGTCCAATACAAGGAACTGAACCGGATCACCAAACGATGATTGTGCCTACTCACTTCTAGATTTGCTTTTCACTCATGAAAGTATGAAAGGATAAAAATAAAAGAGAAAAAAAAAAAGAGATCCAAAACAAAGTTGTTTTTTTTTTTAAACTCAGATGTAATTAGCAGGTCCAAACTTAACTAATAAATTTGCCTCCTCAATAAAATAGAAAATATCTTAAAATAAGTTCTGAGAACACTTATGTTCCCCTCATGAGACACAATTAAGCAAAATGTGCTACAAGAAGAGGAAGAGCAAGCATATATCAGGACAGCGAACCTCACAATACTAAATATTAGATTTATCTGTGGACCTCTGAAAACAAGGTAATCCCTGACCCCTTTCCCAGAAACACTAATTTAATTGGCCTTAGTCTGTGACACAACCTAGGCTTCCAAGTTTTTCTTATTTCCAATTCCTAGTTGATTCTAATGAGTTGTTAAGATTTAGGAAATAGTACAAAAGGCAAACACCAAACAAAAGAACGTTGGTAAAATTGCAAGACAAAATGAAGCCATATGAAACTTCAATGGTTTTGAACTTTTATCCACTAAGTAATTTAGTATCAAAATAGAACTGCTAGAGATATAAGGATAAGTTGGCAAGAACATGAATTTAGATGGAAACAAACTGGTATTCTTGATATTTGTAGATCAAATAAGAAAAAAGAAACAAAATATAGTCATTTTATAATATAACTAAATAAGAATCAGAATATAGTAGTGTCCCATTAAATAGCCAATATTAACTGCAGAGATACACAGCTTTTGCGAGGCAGTAACAGAATACTATTTAATAACAAATAACATTACTAATGTTACAAAATAGGCAATAAATTAAGCCTAATTTTAAAAAAAAAGATACTCTGGCATCATTCTCTGACTAGAGGGTAAAGTTGAAAAATGAAATTAAAAACAAATTTTAAAATAAACAGAACAAATACATTTTTTCTAAATATCCTCTATTTTGAAGCAAAAACAAATGTACATTGAACACATTCGGTATGTGCCATGATTTTCAACCCATTAAAGCTCTGATGCAAACTGAAGGTAGAACATCTGAGTGTCATTTGGCTAAAAAGGAGGGAAGTATGACTGAATGATTCTAATCCACTATTCACATTACTCGCCACTTCCTAAGAGCTTAAAGTCTTTTTTTTTTTTTTCCACACACACACTGTATTTTATTTTTACAAGAGATAAATAGACTGACACCAAGCATTGTACATGGATGACCACAACAAAAGCAACAATGATTGCATTTACCAAACATGAAACACACTCATACTATGTCATAATATTGACATTCAGTCCAGTAATCCTCCACTGTAACAGCTCCTTTACTTTGCAGTGAAAATTGATTTCTATATTCTTTGCCTCTGAGTCCTTGTGGGATTTTTTCTTTTTTTAAATTCAAACAGAAAGTCACAAAAATTATACTCATCCTCATCAGTTCACTCAGTCCCATGTAATTAATTTTTTTTTTCATCTTGATCTTTTGTTAGCACTTTTATGAGCTCATCAGTTTTTCATTAGAGTTCTGAAAATGCTTATTCATTCAGTTCAGCAGTACAGTCAGGTACCAGAAACCTGTACTTGTCAGAGTCTTTTCCATGAATTTCCTGAAGATGAAACCCTTTTATAGGAACATATTTACAAAAGCATCAGAGTACACCCAGAACTGTCTGTAAATGACAAAAGATTTAAAAATGACCACGGTTAAAGATTTGATGAAAGTTCATAATAATGCAGTTGACAAGAAAATTAGTTATTTCTGAGATATACATTTTAAAGTAATAACTAGGATTATGACTTATAACATTATACCAGAACATATAAGATTTTTAGAAATTTCATGTAATGTCTGAAACATTTATATTAACATATTTCCATACAAATAACCCAATGAAAGTTTAGTATTAGTTGTTTTGTTTGTTTATACTGCAGGTTCTTATTAGTCATCAATTTTATACACATCAGTGTATACATGTCAATCCCAATCGCCCAATTCAGAGCTTAAAGTCTTTAACTGAGAGAGATAAAACATGCTATCCTTTGAGAACCATAGGGTCATTTTATATCTTCTATGTTCCCAACACTGTGTTAGGAACTAGGGTTAAATGGATGCTGTGCCTTGAAGAAATCCCTGTCTAGTAAACATTGGGAACTTTGAATAACTTAATGAACATCATGAAAAAGGTAACTGGTATTGCCTAAAGGCAAACATCCTTCCTGAAAATAAGGTGAACAGGTAAAGCCAAAATAAACTAATAGTGCAATATATTACATATCTTCTAACAGATGAATTGGTAATTTTAAAAGCACCGTATTTGATTATGATAGTCCTCTCTTATTGAAATTTATAATTTTATCTTTTGAAGTAAAATTTATAAAGGTATTTTGTTCATTTGAAATTTAATAATACATTGCTGAGCTATTCGAAAAACTGTTTTATGTGAACAGCTATAACATATTTAAAAATAGTTATTTTAATACTTTATCTGATTCTGAAGAATTTCCTAACTCCTGGTAAAAGAATATCATATTAACACAAGAAAAAAATAGAAACAGACCCTAGGTTTGTATTCATGGAGTTGGCATGTTTAGAGAAAGTACCATTATCCAATAAATTACTTATTGGGTAACACTTTGGAAAATGTTAAAACGTTTTTGTGCTTCATACTGTCCATTAAAATAAATCACAAATGGAATTAGTTGTATTTGAATGTAATATGGTAGATATGAATCCACCTGTACTTTTGAACAAATGTTCAATCTGCAAATATGTATTAATTAATCTACATGTCCCTATTGATTTGACATTCCACATTTATATTAAGTTCAAAAAATGCTTGGGATTTTTAGATACTATTAAGGGATAGATTATGATTTTATTTGAAATATATCCATGGGTATGATTCTTGTTATGTGGATAAAACCATCCTTACTAACAGATGAAAGAAAGCAAAAACTAAAACAGAAAAAGAAGAGAATGAAAACAAAAGAAAAAGAGAATAAAAAGAAAAGAAAAAGAGACCGAGAGGCCAAGTCATCCTGACATTCTTGTTCCTAGTTCCAGTGGTTTTTAAGATATAGATATATTTCTGTCCTTGGGTATCATGAGATATCAGTGTCTGGTTAATAAATTCTCCTTCCCTGCTTAAAGTTGAGTTGGATTTTTTATTATAACCAAATATTTACTCTGTGATATAAATCACAAAGTGATATTCTAATTAAAGCATGTGAATAAGATGCCAGGACAAGTATTACTTTTATTAAGGCTCAATAAATGAAGAATATATTCTCTGTATGGGTTCATCAGTTTTAAAACTGCCACTTAAATGTCTTTTCTTAAATATGTGATTTTATATAATTCAAATCATGTTTAACTATTCAATGACTTATTTCTTTAAAATTACATAAAATAGAAAAATCACACTTATGGTATGAACCTTAATTGATACCATTCACGTCAGATTACAGACAAATATTTAAGGCAAGACTATTTTTCTGTTAGCATCTCTCTTGTTTACTAAGAAAGGGAACAACACTTTAAGTGTCCTATTAAAGAAAAATCTACAATGTAGATTAATATATACAGTGATTTCCAAATAAACTCCATTTGCAGTATCTTCAATTACATTATAAATCATTAGAAGTCAATAATTATAACTTCAGTTCTCTCCTTTTTGAAATTTCTTTCAACAACTACCTGCTACATAAAGTTATCAGGATAACTGGCTAGTACTGCCTATTAAAAAACTATGACTACATGTTAAAGTAATTATATTAAAATCAGTAACCACTGTTGAATTATTTCAGCTTATTGGGGGAACTTTAGCTACATATTCTCATGTTTAAGTGTTTAACTCTAAGATTAAATAATGGAATTTTGTCCTTGCACTCAAGAATCAGTTGATAATTAAACACTATAAACATTTAGGAAACATTCCCTAAAAAATAATGAGCCAAATTACGATGTGTTGTGAGCTTTTGACAAATAAAGGAAAGAAACAGAATTATTGCCCTACATAAGCAAAGAAACAGCATGCATACTATAAATGATTTGAGAGTTTATAATATGAAGTATTAATAATTGATAACATTTTTTCATTAAATCAGTTGTAGCTGATAATTACTGAAACATAAAATTTGAGTCACTATTATTTAACAAAGTATTTTTTAAATTATCATTGTGTGTATGTTGTTTCATTTTATTTATTTGCTATATCAAGGAGCAAATTACTAAAAAATGGTAACTTACAATGTCACATTTTCCGTGGTAATATCTTTTAAAAAATTTAAAATGATGATGACAATACCTGTTTGTGAATTTCAGATTCTTCATCATGGACAATAAAGGTTATATCATGATTCATGAAAAGCAGTTTACAATCTTGTTTCAAGGGTAGGAGTACAAACTTTGTCTGTTTTATATATCGAGACACTGCATATTATTTCATTGTAGGAACTTCTTCTTCCTACCAACCCCAACTCACTTACGAACGTATTGAAAAAACTACTCTTCTAGGCTTAAGTAATGCAATTTGAGTAACAAAAGATCACGTGGGTTTTGGAACGAGGCTGTCTTAAGTTTTGGCTCTACTAATTCATAACTTCTTAATAACTTGGTTCTTAAGATATAATAGTCATCTATAAATAGTCATCTAGATACTCTGCAACAACCAAATGGCCCCTCCATGTGTTTATCCATAATAGGTAGGTATGTCCTTTGAAAAATCTTACGTTAAAATAATGATTTTAGTAATGTTTGTTAAATCAAGCTTTTCCATATTACAAATCAGGGTGATGATTTTGAGGTCATTTCTGATAATTCTATACCTTTACGTACGGTTAATATCACCTATAACTTCATCTAGTCTATCTTTTAGAATATTATATATTTTATGATATGATATGGCAGGAGAATTCCTTGGATGAAGACATTTAGCATACAGAAACTGAGAACTGTCAAAATTAAGTCTATTATATTTGTTTGGTTTCACATCCACTAATTAAACTAGTGGTTTTACTGGAATTTCAGGAAGCAGCACACATATAGATATTAGTCAATTACCAAGAGGTTTATTTCTCATTATTAATTCATCCTCCCCTAAAATATTCATGGAATGGTATATACATTTGGGGCCTCCTTTCTTTTACTCATTCCTTCTCTTTGGGGAAATGATGGTTCTTACCCTTTCCCTTATATATTTATACTCACCAAGCATCTATTAAGCTTCAGACTGAATGTAAGCTTCTCTAAGTCTTTTCCAGACATTCACACCCTTTCCTTATTACTAACTTATTTAGGAGTCCTTTTCCATTGCTTCATTATTGCCATCATTGATTTCTCACCTTGTAATTGTTATCTTGTTTCTCTATTTCTCATATTTTTAGTGCTTCGAGGACAGAGGCTATTAACTATCTTTGTTTTCCTAATGAGAAGAAAGGTGATTAGCACACAATAAGTTCTTAATAAATATTTGTAAAATTTAAAAGTGAATAAATGAATATAAGAATCAGAGAATGTTAAAAAAAATAGAAGGAAGGCTTGTGTGATTAATTGTTAAGACTCTGGCCAGTGTGAACTATATTCTTATGACTAATTTTTTAAGTTTGGTTTACAACTTGTAAACACATAGGAAGAAAAAGGATACAAAAAGATACAAGTAGACTGACAACAGTTCCAAAAATTGAAATAAAATACAAAACATGTTAAGATAGGAATGAAAAGACAGTGACAGGATTTTAAAAAATAAAATGTGGCAGGAGTATATACAGGTTGAAATGATGAGGTTTAGTACTTAATTCGGAATTAGTCTGCTTCCTTTCCTTTTCCAGTTATTGCTAGTAGATTTGGGAATAAGAAAGAGGTACCAGCACAAATGTTAAACAAAAATGTTACTTTTAGTGCAGCAAGTTAGTATGTGTGCTATACACTTGTATGATGTGTGTTGAGACACAATGAAGAGAAACTCATGAGAGTATGTGGAAAATATCAATTAAATTTAATTTTTATAAGCAAGAGTTTTGAAAGTGATTAATAATTACTTTTAATAAAGAACAGTTCAACTTTTATCAGTTTCTTTTAAATATTAGTAAGGATTTGCTTCACGAATAACTTGTTCTCAAAAAGAAATTGCAGGTCGTGATCACAAACTATATTTATATATATCATACATACACAAAAAACAACTTTAAATAGATGATAATTTTCAACTATTTTGTGACAATCACTGTGGTATATATATTAATTTCCATTAGTCAATGCCAAACTGTAAAATTTGCCATTTTTACCATGACAACCTGTTAAATCTGTCATCTTTCTTTAGTATATATATGTATCCTCATCATTAATCATTTCTCTTTAATGACCAAATTAATTACATATACTATAAGAACAATTTACAATTTCTATGTGGCTCTAAAGTCATCTTTTGCTAAATAGCAGAAAACTTTCTTCTAAGTTGTCATGAAAGGGAAAAAAGAAATCATGTTGAATGGAAAAATCAGGGAGAATAATACCCTAAAGGTAGGGATCTTAAATGCCAAGTGCCCTTTCTCAGCCTCAGCCATTCATTCTGAAAATGGCCTATCAGAAAGGCTTAGAGGGAGCAGTTTAATTACTGTTCCTTTGACATATGTAATACATTTTCAGTAGCAGGTCCATGCATTTATTTAAGGCCAAATGTTGTACAACAAAACTGTCCTCTAAGGTATTTCTTTCTACCATTTTTCCCCATTTGGACTACCCAGCCAATTTTTTTAAATAACCCTGTCTTTTTTGGAGATATTTTAAAACAAGCCTTTAATCATGTTCCTTTTTAGGAATAATACAACCCAGGAATGGAATTAAGAGAAGAGCCTTACTCACTTTTAAATACTGACTTAATTTAAAATATTTAATTGTATCTACATTTTATGCCTTTATCTATACATTTATACTTTTCTAATTATTTTCTACTCTGTGTCTATGTCTGTATGGATACTTACTTCTGCCTGCTAGATTTCTGTATCTTTATTCATTACATAAATAAGGGTCTGGACATACATAAAGAAATCAATGACCAACTTCCCTCAGTGGATGGCCCAAGGGCAGAGTCCTTCTTCATTCACAGTGCATCGCACCATCCCTGAAACATCTCAGGGACTCATAAGTAGTAATTAAATAAATAGACAACACCTTCTAATTATGTATCCTAATAAGAATCAAAACACTAATTTTCCATTTTAAGTAGCTATCTTAGATTTAAAGAAATATTAGGTGAAAAAACTAGACACAGGTGACCCTTGAACAACCTGGGTTTGAATTGCCCGAGTCCACTTAGGTGCAGATATTTTTCAATAGTAAATACTACAGAACTGTATGATCAACAGTTAGTTGAATCTGGGGATATGGAACCCTGGATCTGGAAAATGGACTGGAAAGGTACAAGTGGATTTTCCACTGCACAGAGGTCGGTGCCCCTAACCCTCACATTGTTCAAGGGCTAACTGTATATACATACCCTGCATTCATTAGCCCTTATCCTTTTCTAAAGCTCAAGTCATATAAGTTTTTGAAGAACTAAAAATCTCTTTAAGAACTGTCAATGTATCATTAATAAAAGTTTTCAAGTTTACTCAAACAAATAAGATATCAAGTATATAGATGGACAGAGATAGATATCTATATACATACATCTATGTCTGTCTGTCTATCTATCGATCTACCTTTTGACCAATTTGGGGGGGGTAGGGGGAAGGGCGGGGAACTACAGCAACAAAATCAAGAAATTTAAATAAACCTGGCAAAATTTCCCATCCTGCATGCAAATGCAACGCTCTGGTGGATCTAGCTTATGCAGCTATTTTTGCACACTTAATTTTTAATCTTAATATGTTCTTCTATCACATACTGCTATAAGCAAAATATTTTTAATGACCTCATTCCTGGTAAAATTTGTCACTAAAAAGTATTAACTAGCAATCTCCCTCATTTATAAGGACTGTATGAATACTAGTTTCAAAAAAGGACTCAATGGGAAGACACCAATAATCAAGACTGGTTCAGAGAATATTATACTAAAACAAACAAACCAAAAAAAACCCTTTTATTAATCTACATAATCCCTCTTTGGTTTAATAGGATTTTAGCTAGCTCTCAATTTATGAGCCTCTCTGAATTTTGAAAGGCTTAAAGCTTTCTTCCAAGCAAGCAAAGTGGATTAAAATCAACCTTTGTGTTTTACAGTTTGCATTTAACTGACCTATACTGTGAGTTTTGCTAAAGCCCGTAAGTGTTTTCTTCCCTAGTAGCTGGCATCTCTCTAGAGTAAGATCATGAGATTCTATTTCCTTTGATATACTTCGACTTGCAAACACATTACATGAACAAAGTCCTTGCCAGATATTCTTTTTTCTCCCAACCCCCTAAAGCATTTCTCTGCTTTCAAACATTTCATACATAGCTCTTCATTTTTGTGGTGAATACTATCATTTAAGGAAAAAAGATACATTCTCTGAGAAAATCTGGAAATGGAAGAAATAGCTATTAATGAGATATCAATCAGATGTTAAAATAGGTCAATGCCATGATGAATTTTTCCTTTCTTTCTCAATATTTTCTCTAAATTTCTAATAGCCAATGTTGACAAAATGAAACACAGCCTTACTTTTGTATTGTCTGCACTGCTGACTCTCTTTGACAGTCACAAGACTGCTGACTTATAGCTCTTTTTTAAAACAGAATCAAGATGTACATTTCTTTGATTTATGAAAGTAAAACAAAATATCATGCATGCATTATACTGTGTAACTACTACATTTGTTTATCACTTATGTAAAAATATAGGGTATATAAAATAAAGGAATAGGTAACATATTTTCACCTTTGTATTTTGGGGCTACAAATTGATATGAACTAAGTTGCACAGTTAAATATGGATGATAAATAAAGAGGTCAAACTTCATTATGAAGGAGAAAAAGGAAGGAAGGATGGGAGGGAGGGAGGGAGGAAGGAAGGGAAGGAAGAGAAAAAAGAAAGCTGAATTTACAATATTAATCAATAATGAAGGGAAAGCTGTAAGACACACAGGCAGTGTTTGAACAAAGTGGACAAACGATTGTATACAGGACAAATGATTGTTTGGAAGTATGAACTTCAAAGATTTCAAAAGTATGTAAACTGGAGCGATGCTTTATGGATTGGCTGACTTTCAGAAGCCTGAAAGGTTCTTATCCTGAAAGCGTAAGGTTGTTATTGGCTGGCTCTCAGAAGCGCGCCTACTGACGCCGAATTGTCATGGATCATTTAGAACTACTTCCACACAGCTCTAGTGGTTAGATGTTATTAGTTTCTGAGAAAGATGAGTCCTTCCCTCCTCGGTCAGAAGCTTTTTATCCTCAGTCCCCCGCTTTTGTCCTTCTAAGCCAGAAGTGCAGGTGCTGTTCCCAGGAAGTGCCTAGAAGCTCGCCGGTGCTGCTGATGCTACCGGAAGATAAAGGTTTGTAAAAATCTGATGATCAACGTGAGCGCCAATCAGCATGATTGCACACTGGTTTTTTTCTTTGAATGACTTACTGAATCATGTAGGGACAGTGGCTGCACAAAAGCATCAAGGCTCCGGATAACACATCAAAGGGACATGAAACATGCAAGTATAACAAATTATTATAAGATTTTTCAGGCTTGATCAAGAAAACAAGTGTCAATGACTCCCTAAGTCTATATTTTCTCTTAATTACATACATTCCTTTCTTTAAATTAGATGAAGTTTAGCAGGGCTGCCTCTTCATTAGTACTGATATAGACTTCCCATATTAATTGTGGTATTTATTTAGGTGCATGAAGTCTAACAATAGTGCAGACTTCCTGCTGCTTGGCCAAAAGAAAATCCGAGGCTATTCTTTCATCTGTAATTACTTAAGCTAAGGAATTAAATTGGTAGGCTATGCCACCAGGAAATACGCTATTTTATTTATCAGGTAAAGTGAGGAACACATTTTTTGATTACCACCTTGTATTGTTTATTCCAATGGGTAGGATAACCATCTTTAGGAGTCTGTTCTAAAAAGTATTAGTTATATTACCAGAAAAGAATTTTGTCCCTTCCATCTCTTCAAGAAGACTGTCCTCTGAGAAAGTTGGAGAGTCATATACTTGTAATTGTCTAACTCTTTATCCCACAGAAAAATAAGACTTGTTCCTAGATTGGTATTAAGAAAAAGAAAAAAGAAAAAAAAAAAGGAATGATTCCCACATAAAAAAAGAAATTAGGAAATGTGCAAGAGATGTAACCAATTTTAGTGGAGTTCTAAGTATACTGTCTCTGGCAGTTTTCTTGAAAAAAAAACAATCACTGCTACACCCTTAGAACATTTATTTACCTATTTCATCCCAAGGATCATTTCCTTTATGTTCAAAAGAGTATCAGTATAGCTAAGGTGGTCTGATATACCCTTTATATTATTTTCATTGTTTTCCTATGCTTGAACAGTTAGAACAGATACAACCTGAATTTGTTAGTTCATTTGTATTTTGTAGGCATTAGCATATGCAAAATTACATAAATTGAATATACTAAAATTAGTTAGGGAAAGCATTTATAGATTGTCCCTGGTAAAACCTAGATCTAGGCAAGTTAGTAGTAGTAGTAAGGGGGCATCTTAGATGTAGCCTTAAAGGTGGGCAGAGGAAAAATATAGCTGACGGGATAAAGTGGAAATGTATGTAAAGAGGGTATTACAAACATGGTTCTAGGCATCTAAGAATCTCTTGTCCCAATGGCATTTAGCAAATACTGGTTACCTCATGCATATTCCAAAGATTTGGTCTGTAGTTTGCTTCTGTAGACTATTTCTAGAAGTCTTCTGGAGACCCTCTGTTTAAGACAGAAGATTATGGGTATAATCTTCTACTTTGATACTGGGTGAAGTTGTCTTAATTGGTTAGTATACACTCAAAGATAAATTCCTTGTGCTTTAATTGCTTGAAAAGTAGTCAAGAATATCTGATAAGGAACATAAAGAACAGACTTGTGGTTGCCAAGGGGGCTGGGGGGTAGGGGAGGGATGGATCAGGAGTTTGGGATTAGTAGATGCAAACTATTATATACAGAATGGATAAACAACAGGGTCCTACTGTATAGCAGAGGGAACTATATTCAACATCCTGTGAGAAACCATACTGGAAAAGAATATGAAAAAGAATGTATATATACATGTATAACTGAATCACTTTGCTATACAGCAGAAATTAACACAACATTGTAAATCAACTATACTTCAATAAAGTAAATTTAAAAAAAAGAATATCTGATAAGGTTTGTATTTTTTTTTTTTTGTGGTGATGTCCAAGGTCAATATTTCTCTGATGTCTTTTGCAGAATACTGAATCACCTGAAATAGGTCATGTAGGAGATGATTAAGTGGTTGAAGGAAAGGAAGCCTATGATAGGACTGATATGAGTTAGTGCTTTAAAATATTTAGTTATTCAGTTTGTAAAAGACTGGAAACAAGTATGGATGGATGTATTTTTATTTGCATGAGCCTGTAAGTGACCAGTTCATGGCAGGTACTCTATGACTCCTTTATAAGAAATAATGAAAGGATATGCTACTCTGCTACTCTGCTCTGAATTGGATTCATGGGTTCACAAAGAATCTCTTCAAATTACTTTCCAGAATTGCTTTATCTTCTAAAGAGATAAATATAAACGTATTTATCTAGTTAGTCTCATTACAGCTTTACATATATATATACTAGAGTCTGTCATGTAAATATAATGCTTCCATAGTTTCTGGCACTGGATGTTTTTTCTTCTTTTTTTTACATTTCTTAATCACTCTAATAGATATCTGGAACATAAGAAGGACTGATAGGTGTTTTTTTTAAGTCATCAACAAGAGCCAGAAATCCAGAATAGTATTCTACTAAAAAGTTTCTGTCACTCATTTTGGTTTTCTTATCTGTTTCTCATTTCTTCTCTTTCTTTGAGTGATTTTTTTCCAGAGGCCAACTTTTTAACAGGCTTTCAGGCAAGATACAAACCATTGCTACCCTCAATGTCCTTTGGGGTGTTGCTTCCTATTGTGTTTGATTACATTTCTGATTTTTTTTTTTTTTGATTGTTCGTTTGGTATAGTTACCACATGTCCCCTAGACTGTTTTTTAATGATCTCATTTCAAATATTTCCAATGCATGTTAAACACTGCTTCATGGTCACTTCTCCCCTGTTCTTGATCCTGTCTTTCAATGGTGTTAGAAGAGTCACTCAAGGTCTCCTTTTTTTTTTTTAAATTAATTAATTAATTTATTTATTTATTTTTGGCTGTGTTGGGTCTTCGTTTCTGTGCAAGGGCTTTCTCCAGTTGCAGCGAGTGGGTGCCACTCTTCATTGCGGTGCGCGGGCCTCTCACTCTTGCGGCCTCTCTTGTTGCGGAGCACAGGCTCCAGACGCGCAGGCTCAGTAGTTGTGGCTCACGGGCCTAGTTGCTCCGTGGCATGTGGGATCTTCCCAGACCAGGGCTCGAACCCGTGTCCCCTGCATTGGCAGGCAGATTCTCAACCACTGCGCTACCAGGGAAGCCCAAGGTCTCCTTTTTTAACAACTTACAGTGTATTTCATCCAAAACCTTGCTGATTTCTGCTGTATTGGCTGGACTAATACTGAGTGTTCCCTCGGTTTCTGGAATTAACTTCTGTAACTACTTAACATGAAGTAAGTTGTGACATCTAATCCTTCTTTCCTGCCCTTAATATCAACTCTTATCTAAAAGATTGAAGTCTTCTCGCTTTACATTGGAAAATATATCTATTTCTGAAGATACTTCTTTCTTGCAGCTTAGTTCCATCTGCATTCTTCTGATGATTTTCTTGAGAGTTTGTGCATATGGATAAAATGTAACTTCCTAGTTTCCGGAAGTGCTGTTTTTCCTAGTTTTAATATTTGATTCATCAAATGAAACCTAGGAATTTTGGCAATGCTCATTTCCTAACATTCCTCCACACTCTCTATTAGAAAAAAAAAATTACTTTATTATAGTATTTATGTATATCTTTTCCTTTGTTGTTTTAACACCAAGCCTTGCTTTAAATTGTTAATCCATGTATTAATTACAAAGAACTTCTTACTAGGGATCTCTGACTCATCTTCAGAAGGTTCCAGGACTACTTAAAGGTGTAGGGAAATTTTTGCATAGCAGGAGAGTGTGAGTGATGTGTTATATATTTCAATGAAAATAAAATTTACATAAAATTAAATGTACGGACCTTAAGTTTTTAGTGATTATTATACCATTTTCATTTTTAAGTTTACAATATTCACAATCATAGACACTCATGTAAGAACCACCCAAAACAAGCTATCTATCATCCTAAAAAATTCCCTTGAGCTTCTTTTCAATCTCCCTCTCCATTTCAACGGCAACCACTTTCTGATTTCTATAACCATTGATCAGATTTACCTTCTCAAAAAATTCATGTAAGTGGAGTTATACGAAAGGTATTTTGGTGTCTTTTTTTCTTTTTTCTCAACATAGTATTTTTTTTTTTTTTATATTTGTCAATGTCATTGCACGGGCAAATGAATTATGTCTGCACAATAGATGTGACTACCAGGAAAGAGTATGTGAGCAGCGTGCACTCTCCCTCTGAGCGCCATTTGTGTGGAGATAACACAGTGTGCTCAGCTGTTCTCAGTTAGTGCACACTGGGCTGTTTTCAGGTCCTGACTATCTTCAATAAAACTACTGTGAACATTGTTTACATTTCTTGTTGTTGGGACATTTTCATTTTAAACACATAGGTGTGTTACTGAGTCATGGGATAGATTTTATTTAGGTTTCTAAGAAATCACAAAAAGAGTTCTTCAAAGTAGTCATACCATTTTATTTTTTAATCAGTGATGTATGAGATTTCCAGGTGCTCTACATCCTCATCTATACCCAATACATTGGGTATTTTCTGTCTTTCGTTCTATCCATTCTAACAGATGAGGAATGGTATCTCATGATTTTAATTTGCATCTTCCTGATGACTGATATTATGCAATGCATATATTTCTTCTGTAAAGCTTTTATGAAAATGTTCCATATTTCAGATTTTCTCAGTTATTTTCAATAGGGACACTCTTGATATTCTGTGCCAAGTAGTTCTTTGTGTTTAAGGTTTTCCTACATATTGTAGCATGTTTGGCAGCATCCATGACTCCTACGCACTAGATGCCAGTAGCACACTCTCCCCGAATGTGAAAACCAAAAATTCTCTAGATGTTACCAAATGTCCCTTGCTGGGAAACAAATCACCCTTGGTTAAAAACCAGAGCCATTATTTTCTTCATTTTTGCAAATTTTAACAATAGTTCAGCTTTTATACATTATATTATCTCTAGAATACCGAGCATACATATGGTTGTTATCAGCAGTAAAAAGAGTGATAGATATTTTTAAAGCACTAATGGCAATATCATAGTAAAAACTCACATTATCAAAGCTATCAATAGCTATATATCTATATATCAAAATATGTATCTATATTTTTGACTCACATAAACCCTGAAATTTGACATCTAAAAAACTTTGACATCAATGCTTACATTGGGAGAGATATTTAATATTAGTAGTAGTTATAAATGATGTAATTTCTAGCATATTAAATATTGGATATATCTATTCTCTATATTTTTGCTAAACTTGGTCTTCCAAGTGGAGTAGAGACTATTATTAAATAAAAGAAAGGTAAAAAGAAGAAGGGGTAGATCGCAGATTTATTCTCAGACAGATCACTTTGAAGAAAGAGTAAATGAGGAAGTTCAGGATCTGGAAAGTTATTCCCATAAAAATTCCCATCCCCTTTTACATCCTAAGTATACGCATATCCCATTTTAAAGGTATTATACTATATCACTGCAATGATAGCTATGATGGTAATTTTATGCATCGATCTGGCTGGGCCTTGGTGCCAAGACGTGTACTCAAACATTATTCTGGATGTTTCTCTCAAGGTTTTTTGGATAAGATTAACATTTAAATCAGTGGATTTTGAGTAAAGCAGGTTGCCCTCCAAGATATGGGTGGGCCTCATTCAATCAGTGGAAGGCCTGAATAGAATGAAAGCCTGACCTCGCCCAAGAAAGAGGGGATTCCCCCGAGCAGACGGCCTTTGGACTTGAACCACACCACCAGCTCTCTTGGCTCTCCAGTCTGTCAGCCCACCTTACCCATTTTGAAATTGCCAACCTCCATAATCATGTAAGCTAATTTATCTGACTAATACAATGACCATGATCTCTTCTTTTTCCCTACAGATCTGTTGTAGACAGACTAGAATGTGTAGTTTTAAATGTAAAGGTAAAATGTATTGATCCCCTTTCTAAATCCTGTAACACCCTAATAATCCGCTATGCCCACCCTTGTTAGATCCTTTCTTAACTACAACAGCTCATGGTTATGTCATCTGATGTCTGAATTATCGCCATTTTGCATGAAACACACAATATCATATGCTATAATTTATCTTCTATAATCAGCCTCCCCTCTACTAGATTATAAACCACTCAAAAATCAACAGAAAAAATATTTGTTTACGTTAGTAAAGGAAACAATCTTTCAAACTGAAATGCAACTGTCCCCATTTTCAAAGAATTTACTAAAATATATTCTCCAGAAATTCCTCCCATTTTCCCTCTAAAAACCATAGATTTAAGTATAGCATGGTCAGGAAACTGTACATTTCATTTTAAAAAAAGAAAAGGGAATGCGGCAAAGACGGCAGCGCAGGAGAACCCTGACCTCACCTCTCCCACAGGCAGAGCAGAATTACAGCTATCTGAGGAGCACCTCTTTATGAGAATGAGCTGAAGACCGGCAGAAAAGAGTTTCCACAACTAAAGGTATAAGAAAAGGAGCCGCAATGAGATGGGTGGGAGGAGTGGAGACGCAGCGTGGGCAGGACTCGCCCCAGGTAAGTCTGACCCACAAGCAGGAGAATAATCACAGCTGCTGAGGTTCTCCCCAGGAAGCAAGGGGTCTGACCCCACATTAAGCTCCCAGACCAGGGGTCCTGCACCCAGAAGACAAACCCACAGAAAGTCTGGCTTTGACGAACAGTGGGGCTTGGGTACAAGAGAGCTGGAGGGCGGAAAGAGACTCCGCAATGCAAGGGCGCAAGCAAAATCTCACACAGCCCGGGTCCCAGCGCACAGGCAATCACTGGAAAGAAGCCTGGGTCAGACCCACTCGCGACCCTGGAGAGCCTCCTGGAGAGGTGGGAGGCAACGGAGACCCTCCCTGGGGACACAAATGTTAGCAGCAACCATTCTGAGGGGCTCGTTCTACCATGAGGACACTGGTGCTGGCAGGCACCGTCTCGGAATCTTCTCTCTGCCTCTTATTGATAGGGGCTTACCCACCCACCAGTGGGCCAGCACCAGTCCTGGGACCCCCAGGTTGCACAACCAGTCATGCCGGGACACGGCCTTGCCCACTAGCAGGCTGGCACCAGCCCCTGGCCTTCTCAGCCAGGGTATATAATTGTGTTCTACTGCAGGAAGAATAATAGAAATCTGTGGTCATTTAGCTAACAGTCACATTGAGGCTTTTCTCTCTTTATTTGAGATGTTTCTACTTTTCATTCTTTCAATTCCCTAATCAAAGGCAAAAAAAAAAAATTACGATCTTAATCTGTATTTCTTTTTACACATAGAGATTTTTGCAAACTATAACCGTCATTTTCAACTCAATGGCCATAGCTAAACATTTAAGCTAAGTCTAGTTTATTAACTCTCAAATAAGAAATTTCAATTTTTACTTATCTAAGTTCTTTCAGCAAATGGATTTGATCTAATTCTGTATTGGCAGATATTCATTTAATTAGTTTGGGTGCCACAATTGACTATTTTAGCACCTAGAGCCGTCCTGGAAATAGTGTGAATGAGCTGGGGAGAAGAAGCTTATAAGTACTCTGAGCTAATGCTATGATAGTCCCGGATATAAAAGCAGGTGGTTTTCTAATATAAATATGGATATACTAAATCCGTTTTATCTACATAAACTAACATAGTGGTCCAATAAGAAAAAAATAGTTAAAACAGAGTACCTTAATCAAAAGTTTGCTATATTTTTTTCAAAGATAGATTACCTGATGATTTCGACCCAGTTGGACTGGCTTAGACTCACATAGATTGATCTGAAACTATGACAAAATGTTCACTTTTACACGTTTAATTTAACTTGAAGTAGAATGTAAGTTGGATCTTAATTCAAACCAATATTTTAATCATTACTGAGTTCTCTACAGTGCTGATTTGTCTCAGACAGCCACTTCTAAAATGCTTCCTCATTGGTAAATATTCAGGTTAAGAAATATATTTTTCTTTTTTGGATTTTATGGCATACAAATTTTTCAATTGAGGTTTACTCCTAATACCTGACAGCATTAGCATTAAAATATGCATATTTTAAAGGCAAATTTAGGGTTTGCTGAAAGCTTTAAATACATATGAAAGTCAAAAATGACACCTTATTTTAGGATATTATTCATGACCAGGAAAATCTGGTAAGCAGCTACACCCTACAGACAAGTTTTACTGACGGTTTATAGAGGGTCCACAATGTAATGTTACACAATTTACAGTACTGGAAGAACTGACACTAGGGATGTGACAAAGAAAAATATATTATGAACTATAATTACATTCATTTGGTAAGATTATGAATTAAGGATGATTTAAAAACAAGCAGATTTGTGAAGAGAGTAAGAATTCTAACACCATGGCTATAGTCTCAGTCTTATTAGGGTAATAAAAGTCTAGACAGGACAGAAAAATAATGCAAAGGGATTTTTTTTAAATAAACTACATATGTGCCAGACACATAATCTCATTTAAATGTCTTACAAGCCTTGCCAAGCAAGGTAAAACAAAATAGAACAAAACAGAACAAAGGTTCTTGGTGATTTTAAGTAAGTTGCTTAAAATCACACAGTTCACTTTCATACTATCCTGTATTTCTTCACAGTACTTAAAACAATTCCATTTAATCAATAATTAAGTCATAAATTGTTACCTAAAAGTCCATGTGCTCTAGGGGAATGCCAACTCCATGGCTACTTTGTATTCCTCAGAATCTAGTCCTGTGTCTTCTCTTGTTAAATATTTGTTGCATAAATAAATGGCCATTTTAGGAGGGCGAACGGATAGATCAAAAGGAAATAAGAAAATATGACTGAGAATTTTAGCAAGGGTCAATAGGATGGGGCATCTCATAATACTTTTTCAAATCCAGGCATCTTAAAGATTTCCTCTATTTTCTATTTTAATTTCCACATGTTAGCTTATTTTCCTCCTATATTAGATTTCTGAGGCTGCTGTACCAAATAATCATAAACTTGATGGTATAAAACAACTGAAATTTATTCTCTCACAGTTCTGGAGGGCAGAAGCCTGAGATCAATGTACCTCTGGGGGAAGACTGCTCCTTGCCTCTCTAGCTTCAGTAGCTTCCAGCATCCCCTGGCTTCTGCCTGCATGACTCCAATCTCTGCCTCCATCTTCAAGCAACCTTCACTGCCGTGTGTTGTGCGTCAAAGCTCGTTTGCTTTTCTCCTATAAGGACACTTGTGACGGCTTTAGGGGCCACCTGGGTAATCCAAAATACTCCCCATATGTCAAGATCCATAACTGAATCACGTTGCAAAGACCTTTTTCCGCACAAGGTAACATTTAAAGGTTCCAGCCATTAGGACCTGCAATCTTTGAGCAGACATTATTCAGCCTACGATTCCTCCCTTACATAACACAGCACTAAATATTTTAAGAATTTTCCATTTGCAGATCCTGGTTCAAAAAATTAAGCTTACAGAAAAACACACACTAAAGTTGTTAAATAAAAGTCTGTCCTTGGACCATGCGAACAATTAAGTTCTGTGGACACATTAATTTGGGTTGACAAGAGTTAAGAAAGAGAGTTTGGGAAACCGTGGAGGTGTTGTCACTGACATCAAAAATGCCGTGTGAAATTTCACATACCCCCTTATTCCACTTACTGGGAAATAGTTAAGATTTTGTGTGCACAGTAGTAATTACTCCTCATGACTTCCCTTAAATTCACACCTTACTCAAATGTCTCATCTCTATTTCTCACTGTAAAACCATTTTCACTTCTGACTCTATATTTATTAACCTTACCCTGAAGAGAGAACAGAGAGAGAAAATTGACTAAAGCAAATGATTGACCTATTTATTGCCTGAATAAACGAAAACAGAAAGAGAAATCAGAAACTCCCAAATTATGCCTTTCCTGAAAAATAGAATAAGTTATAATATTGCTCTTTGTGAAATTGATAATTGAGAAATAAAGAACTTTTTTGGTTTACCGTAAGAGATATATAATATTGATGGCAATAATCTCATTGAGGTTCTCATAAAATTAACAGATTTTTAAAATACTATTTTGATGCCCACTTCTGGCAAATTGCTACTCTGAGATTTTCAAGGCAGCACCATCCACCTGGGCCTCTTGGAAAGCTTGCTATGAGTGAAGCCAGCTGCCATGAAAGAAGTCCAAATCCCTGAGACCAACACGCAGCGAAAAAGTCCAAGTTAGCCTTGTAGAAAAGCCATGTTGAAAGAGAGATGCCTGGCTAGATATTAATTTGTCCAGCCATCCCAACTCAAATGTCAGAGATATGAATAAAAAGCCTTTAGATGATTCCATTCCCACCCATTATCTTACTGTCACCTCAGGAGGGATCCCAGGTGAGAACCATCTGCCTGAGTCCAAATCCCAAAACTGTAAGACATTATAATAAATTGTGACTTTGTTTCTAAACTTTGGGGGTGATTTGTTATATAGCAATAGATAATTAGAGCACACCCCCTTTCCACAGATGAAGATGCTGTGGCTCAGAAAATTTAAGTAAATTGTCTAAGGTCACATAAAAATGTAGGTAATAAATGTGGGAGTCAAACCTAGCTTTTTCATTAGGATATATTTTCATGCCCCACCATACACTCTATCTCGTTTGCGCGTCTCAGCTTTGTTGCTTCCTTTCTCTTTCATTGTTAGCAAGCTACTGAGGTCTTATCCCCTCATGAACTAGTTTCTTTCTCTACACCCTCTTCTCCTTTTCTCTTCTCCTCCTTCTTCATGATCATAATCATCTTCATTATAACACTAACAGCCTACAGTCAGTAAGTCTGAACTAAATACTAGACACTTAGCATAGAACATGTGAAAAGAACTTTGTACCTAATATCTCATTAAATATTCTCACACACCATCCTACATATCATAGTCAAATTATCGTCACTAGATTCTGCATTTAATATAACCCATTTTGCTTAAAAATTTCCCTTTTTTTGGCCGGGGGGGATAGATGTCATGGTATTTTTTTATTCAAAAAGGCAAGGTGGAAAATAAACATGGATACAACACAATTTCAGGTAGTGATAAGTACCATGAAAAAATAATGAATAAATGTAGTGATGCAAGGAAGAACATAATGTCCAGAGCATACTGTGGTCAGGAGACTACTTTGGGTATAGTGGAAAGATAGGGCTCTCTGAGAAGGTAACAATTATGCTGAGATTGGAAAGATGGAATTGAGCTCACCAAATTAAGATCAAGGAGAAGGGTGTTCCAAGCAATCGATATAACCAGTGCAAAGACCCTGAGCCTTAAAAAGCTTGAGTAAGTTCAACATACTAAAATAATGTCTATTTGCATGGAAAATATGATTAAGGAGAAAACAGTAATAAAAATACTGGAAAGGTGATAAGGGGCTGATTTATGTTGGACATTGCAGTCCTGGGGAATTTGGCTTTTATTCCTAGTATATTAAGAAGGCATGGGGTTCCCCTGGTGGCACAGTGGTTAAGAATCTGCCTTCCAGTGCAGGGGACACGGGTTCGAGCCCTGGTCCGGGAAGATCCCACATGCCGCGGAGCAACTAAGCCCGTGCGTCACAACTACTGAGCCTGCGCTCTAGAGCCCGTGAGCCACAACTACTGAGCCCACATGTCACAACTTCTGAAGCCCACACGCCTAGACCCCGTGCTCCACAGCAAGAGAAGCCACTGCAATGAGAAGCCCGCGCACCGCAACGAAGAGTAGCCCCTGCTCGCCGCAACTAGAGAAAGCCCGTGCGCAGCAATGAAGACCCAGTGCAGCCAAAAATAAATAAAATAAATAAATTTATAAAAAGGCATGAAGTTACTAAAGAAAAGGGGTAGTGTGCTATTATTTTAACTGCTATTTAGAAGGGCAAATGCAGAAGCAGGGAGATCAGTCCGAAGCAGACTCTTGCAGAGTTGAGGTGAGAGCTGATAGTAGCTTGGAAATAGGGTGCTGGCAGTTGAAGAAAATTTATGTTAGAATCAATAGGATATTCTGATTGACTGGATCTGTGGAATGAGGAAAGGAAGAGACCAAGGAAAATCTCTAGGCCTTTGCTGCAAGGAGATGTAGAAGGCAGGTTCCCATTTTAGTACTTAGATGCGGTGACTGGAGGAGGAAAAGTCTGTGAAGAGCTCTGTTTTATTGAGTTTAAGAGGTCTATTAAAATCCCATACATTAATTTAATTGTTTAGGCAGTAGAGATATGGTCTTACCAGGAGATGGATGTTTGGGAAACATCAACAGGTAGAGCCACAGGGCTGAATGCAATCACTTTAGGTGAAAGACAGAAAAGGTGGCCCCAGGATGATTCCTGAGGAATGAATGTGAAGGGTGAGATTGTGGAGCATGGAGGAGCCAGAAGAGAGAGAGGGAAGAAAAGAGAAAGTATGATAAGAAAATCTAGACCTATGTTTTCTCAGAATCAAGTAACTGATTATCTGAATTTTCCATGTTCTTTGAGTGTGTGTGTGTATGCCTGCGTTTGTGGGTGTGTTTATATAGTTTTGATATCTAGACCATGTTGAAGGCCAGCAAGTGTTAGGCTGTCGTAGCCTCATGAAGGACTGAATTCTAAATAACTCTCCATTAAATTATTACTTTTTAAATTTTATTTATTTATTTATTTTTATTTTTGGCTGTGTTGGGTCTTCATTGCTATGCGCGGGCTTCCTCTAGTTGTGGCGAACGGAGGCTACTCTTCATTGCGGTGCGCAGGCTTCTCATTGCGGTGGCTTCTCTTGTTGCAGAGCACAGGCTCTAGATGCGCGGGCTTCAGCAGTTGTGGCTCATGGGCTCAGTAGTTGTGGCGCACGGGCTTAGTTGCTCCGTGGCATGTGGGATCTTCCCGGACCAGAGCTCGAACCCATGTCCCCTGCATTGGCAGGCAGATTCTTAACCACTGTGCCACCAGGGAAGCCCCTCCATTAAACTATTTTTCTCCTAGATAGATTGAGAATTTCTGGAATTATCATGGATACTCTAGTCTCCGCAGAGGCCCTGAATGGAACGCTCTTAAGCCATCTCTTTTCTTACACCCACTCAACAGTTAAGTCCAGGCTTATGCCTCATTTGCTCTATAAATACTGCACATTCTGCCGGAGGAGTCTGTTTGACACTCCCCCACTTAGACTCTACAGGAAGGCCTGGGGCAGACGGGCAGCTGACTGGAGCAGCAATCTGTATAGAATATTCAAACACCACTGCAACTCTGAAATATGGTTGCAGATCAATTCAGGTTTCCACAGAAATTCCTCAAAACATACATTGTTCCTTTCCATCAAAGTAGATAAATCTCTCAAATGAAAAAAAAATTTAAAAGAAAGAAAGAAAGAAAAAGAACCCCTACTTCCAAGTATAGACCTATAGCTTTTGATTTTTTTTTCCTTTTCTTTCTTGATTATGAAGTAGAAGGTGCTAGTGGCTGAAGAACAACCCCTTTTCTGTCAACTCATCTATCAGTCTGGAGTTGGTTAAAATACAGAAGCCAACAGTATGTGACATAATTAAGTGGGAATGAGAGATTTGTTTAATTAATTTAAAATGATTTTTTGGTATGCTTCATACTCATATTTTGTTTGAAAAACAGAATATAATATTGGGTTGGCCAAAAGGTTCATTCAGTTTTTTCATAAGATGGCTCTAGTAGCACTTAGTTGTCTTTAACTTCATGTACGTGACAGCTGTCATACCAAGCATGCATTTAAAAAAAGACTCATCAAAATTGGTGAATTTTTTGTTGGAATTTTAATATTGAAGATGGAAGAAAAAAGCAACATTTTCAGCATATTATGCTTTATTATTTCAAGAAAGGTAAAAACGCAACTGAAATGCAAAAAGAGATTTGTGCCGTGTATGGAGAAGGTGCTGTGACTGACTGAACGTGTCAAAAGTGGTCTGCAAAGTTTCATGCTGGAGTTTGCTCGCTGGATGATGCTCCACAGTCGGTTAGACCAGTTGAAGTTGATAGCGATGAAATCGAGACATTAATTGAGAACAATCAACGTTATACCACGCGGGAGATAGCCGACATACTCAAAATATCCAAGTCAAGCGCTGAAAATCATTTGCACCAGCTTGGTTACGTTAACTGCTTTGATGTTTGGGTTCCACACAAGTTAAGCGAAAACAACCTTCTTGACCGTATTTCCACAAGCAATCCTCTACTTAAACTTAATGAAAACGTCCCGTTTTTAAAACAAATTGTGACGGGAGATGAAAAGTGGATACTGTACAATAATGTGGAACGGAAGAGATCGTGGGGCAAGTGAAATGAACCACCACCAACCATACCAAAGGCCGATCTTCGTCCAAAGAAGGTGATGTTGTGTATATGGTGGGATTGGATCCTCTATTATGAGCTCCTTCCGGAAAACCAAATGATTAATTCCAACAGGTACTGCTCCCAATTGGACCAACTGAAAGCAGCACTCGACGAAAAACGTCCAGAATTAGTCAACAGAAAATGCATCATCTTGTATCAGGATAATGCAAAACTGCATACTTCTTTGATGACCAGGCAAAAACAGTTACAGTCTGGCTGAGAAGTTCTGATTCATCCGCCGTATTCCCCAGAGAGTGCACCTTCGGATTCCATTTATTTTGCTCTTTACAAAATTCGCTTAATGGAAAAAATTTTCAATTCCCTGGAAGACTGTAAAAGGCACCTGGAATAGTTTTTTGCTCAAAAAGATTAAAAAAGTTTGGGAAGATGGAATTGTGAAGTTGCCTGAAAAACGGCAGAAGGTACTGGAACAAACGGGTGAATACATTTTTCAACAAAGTTCTTGGTGAAAATGAAAAATGTGTCTTTTATTTTTACTTAGAAACCAAAGGCAGTTTTTGGCCAACCCAATAAATGCCAGTAACAAATATCACTTAAACATGAAATACTAATTTTATAATGATAGGGTATCAATTATCTCTCTTCAATAAATAAAGAATATCAGTTTGAAGGAGTATGATATTCTAGTTAGTGTGATTAGCTGACTAGAGTGACAGCCTACATGGGATGACAAACTACCTGGACTGGCCAGACCTCACTGACATAATTCAGAAGGACAGCCAAATGTTTAGATCTGGCCCTGCTTGCTTATCAATCACTTGCTGATACCACTAAGACACTCACATATTTCCAATGCAATAGCGATAAAACACCCCCCCCCGCCCCCTCCTTAATTTTGCAAATCCCTTGTAAACATGAGTTTTTGTCTCAACTCTCACTCAGTCCACCAGTGGTTCCGGACCCCTCATGCTGCTGCCCCACCTGCAGGTGGGCGTATTCTCTGTATTTATTAAGTGCTACCATCTACGTGCATCACTGTAACCAGGATAGCAATGCCTTCAGTCCACACGAAGTGCTTGGGAAAGAAGTAGGGCGTTAACCTACTTTAGCCTCGATGTTGACTTCATTGCTTACGAATACTTTCTGCTTATATAATCAATGTATCCCTTAGCATGTCCTCATGTACTGCAAGTGTATGTTCTGTTTCTGTAATTAGAATACAAGTCCACTGGAAATAAAAACCATCTCATACCTTTTAAAATCCCTAATGTATACTAACACAGTGCCCTGTACATGGTAGATTAAAAAAAAAAAAAAACTGATGGTGAAAAATAATTACAATTAGATATTTACATGCCTGTCTTCTTCACTAGCTTAGGTAAGAATTGCACTGAATTAATTCTTACGCGTCTTCAACCCCTTTCCCAGGTCTCGTAGTTAGTACATAATACATGTTTACTGAAATCAATTATACACCACATCTTAAGCATAAATACATAAATTTCTATGAAGTATAGCTACAGATGTGTATAAGTCTTATAAACTTACAAATTTGGTTATTATATTCCATTCTATTTTCAATTGTATTAGTTTTACCACTCTTGTTTCTTTTTAAATTACTTGAGAAAGGGTGAAAATCTTTAACTTCATTTGTAAGCCTTCATAGCACTTAAAGTACTAGTCTGAAGTGTTAACTACTCAATATGTGTAACTGATCAGTCGGTTAACTGCCTGTCTCTATCAAATTTGGTCAAAGTGCGTATGTTTCGCAAGAGTATGGTGCCTACCAACCAAGAAATTTGAGCTGTTTCCCAGAAGAATAACTCCTAAGACTATGAATTTTTGATATATTTTTATGATGTTGAACATCTGTTTCATAACTTTAAGTTTCTGTGTTTACATGAATCCGTAGAAGAAAATAGGATATTTTTAAACTTAAAAGAAATATTTCTGAGAAATAAATTAACAAACAAAAATAATCACAGTTTGGTTCAAATACAGTCATTATTACACATAAACATATTTATAAAATTAATTAAATCTAATTATGCAATGTACTGTATCTTATATATGCCATCCCAACATATGAGCTAAAAACAGTAACAGTTCTTTTCCTTAAATATATAAAAGGAATAAAGTACTTTTTAAAGTTCTTTAATACTTCATAACATAGTTCATAAAAATCAAACTATTTTTAGGATGATGATCATATATTTTAATTCTCACTATAAATTCTGAAAGGCAGAAGTAAGCACTAATATATTTGAATCAAATCAATTCAGACAGACAAATACCATTTAAGCAGATAGTTTTTCCAAATACTATTTTATTCAGTCAATATAAATTACACTTATTGGAAAGTTCAGGACTAATTAATCTTTTTATAAGTTCTTGAAAGAAAGCTGAATCTACTGAGATTACTATATTTTAAACTCAAGAATATGTTTGTTTGTGGCCTAAAAAAGTACTCCATTTTTACTTTACCTAACTATATGCTTCCTAGTTTAATAAGTACACTTTTTCAACACTTCTAAAACATTACTTCACTGGAAACATTTATTTGAAATATATCATCAGATTTTTGGACTTTCTCTAGTTTATTTGACATTTTAAAAAGTGTTCTTCCTATGTTAATTGTTCTAAGATGAATTTATTCAGATATATTAATTTTAAAAATCACTTCTAAAATGATAAATGTACTATGTTTTCTAAGTATTTTAATATATACTCAATCAAAACCATACCTTTATGTATCTCCCTAAAAATCTCCATCTTTCTTTCTGTGCTTTACTGAATACCCTACAGCTTCCCAAAAGGGAAAATAAATAAAAGCCCAGGGCTTCCCTGGTGGCGCGGTGGTTGGGAATCTGCCTGCCGATGCAGGGGACACGGGTTCGAGCCCTGGTCTGGGAGGATCCCACATGCCGCGGAGCGGCTGGGCCCTTGAGCCACAATTACTGAGCCGGCGCGTCTGGAGCCTGTGCTCCGCAGCAGGAGGGGCCGCGATAGTGAGGGGCCCGCGCACCGCGATGAGGAGTGGCCCCCGCTTGCCACGACTGGAGAAAGCCCTCGCACAGAGACGAAGACCCAACACAGCCATAAATAAATAAATAAAAATTTAAAAAAATAAATAAATAAAAGCCCAAATAATGAATAGTTTTCCAAGGCACATCTTGTCTTGATTTGGAATACTTTTACAGAAGGCAAGAACAATCAGTTTCCACTGTGTTTATCAAAACATTGGAACTTTGCAGTATATTTTTACATTTTAAATGTATAAATGATTGCATAGGCTTCCTGTTCAAATTGGTAAACTTCCTTTTATTACTTGAATGGTCTGTTTTGACACAGTCTCGAATGACTTAATTTAAAGTCAGGTTTATGATCAATAACGGTTAAGATTACAATGAGTGAAGGTTTACTGACTTCTTGCTTGTCACCCAGGGCTCTTGTAAGTGGTTTCTATCACACCTGTCTAGTAAGAGTGTGTTTAACTCTTCTCTGCCAATGTCTAATTTTGCAAAAGAGATGGACACAAAATTGGGTGTGTATGAAATTTTGGTTAATTTTATTTTGTGTTCAGTAAGATGTGATTTCTTCCCTTTACAAGGTTATTTAGACAATGGGCAGTGAATTGGGGAAATCTCTCTCAGTTATACACACCAAAATCCATATTTAAACAAATACAGCAATATTTTATGTTCCTCATAAAACCAACCTGGGATGTCCTGAATTCTTAAACCCTTAAATTACAGTGAAATTGAAATTATAGTTTATAGTCCAGTAAAGCAGGAAAGTAAAACAAATAGAATCGATATTATCCCTAGATTTCCTCAAACCGCTCTCCTTGGAAATGCTTGGAACACAACTCGTATCTTGAGAAAATGGACACTATTGGTTACAGAGCCTCTTCTTAGCCAACTGAGCTGACGAATGGATACATGACATCATTTTCTATGGAAATAATAACCAAATTACTGAAGATAATTAAATGGGCATCTTCACAAAGATATTATACTTCTAGGTGCATGCTCATTTATTTATCTAGTGTATATATTAATATTTCCATAGGTAATGAAACAACTATGAGTGTGACATAATGATTATTTTTCATTTTCTTAAAGTAGGTTCATTCTCCACCTGTTGTTAATGTTCAGGATTCTATTTTCTTAATAATCCCTCTCTCAAAAAATGGCAAAAAAAATCTGTACTGATATCAGCCAAATAATTAACATCGTGTGTAAAATTAAATTCTACATAAGTAAAATTAATTTTCTCTGTTTCTTTGTAATTTTTTTAGTGTGGCTACTAGAAAATTTTAAATGACATATATTAGCTCATACGTGTAGTTCATATTATGCTTCTAATGGACACACTGCTCTGAAGTATTGCTTACAATACAGTAAGTGGCATTAGTAATGATAACAATGCTGAATGGAAAATCATAGAGGAGCAATACAAAAATTACACACATGCAATAAAAATACCTGTCAGCCTTTTAAGTTTCTTGTAAATGATAAGATCTCCTGAGGTTCCTATTTCTTTTTCCCTGGAACCCAAGAGAGCCGCACTCATTACATCTGTCATGTGCAGTGACAGGTATAGTTACAGCTGCAAAAGAATCTTCTTTTATATCTCTATTTCCATGTTCTCAGAATGAAGAATATTTTGCCTTTCATCTGGAAATTTGCTATTATTGAGCCTCAGGCCAAAAGCTTAATTTTATCTAACTTTTTAAAAGTTATCATGGATGGCAAAGGTACACTTGTTTCCTTTACCAAATATTCTGAATAAAATTATTCTCTTAAAATTGAAAATTAAAATATAAAACATTCAATATGGATAATAAAGTCTTCACAATAATAAGCATAATATTGATATCAGAGATGTGATTTACAATCAACTTGGAAATATCTCAATTACTCAAAATACAGAGAAAAAACATGCTGTGAATTTGCATTAGAAATCTTAAAGAGCTAATCAGGCACTCATATTTACTTAAGGTGAGGGAGAAAGATCACCCTTTGACATAATCCATTGTTTTTGTACTTCTGTCCATGACTTAGTAGTTGCTGTGAGAAGCCAGGCCTAGAAACTGGCTTCAGGGTGAGCACTTGTGGAAGTAATTCTGCCCCCCTACCTCTCTGAAGCATGTCTAAGTGAAGTCTAGAAATCCTACTTCTTTTCTTGCATAATGAGAAGCTCCTAATAAAAAGTATTGGCTTAAGAAACCCAAAGTATCTTTTTTCTTACCTTAATATGATAGCTACAAAGGTTGTTTAGAGTTCTACAAGTTATTCAGTTCTTATTGGGATTACAGAATTTACCAGAGAGAATGGACAAAGGTTCAGAAATATCAGTAGTATTTATCTTATAGTGTTTGGGGTAGCACATTTTGGCAAAGAGGCAGATATTCATCAGAGGACTTAAGAATTACTATGGGTTATGAGATTAGCTACATGCACATTCCTATACAGGCATTCATATAACCTATCTTTTGAATGTTTATTATGTGCTTTCCCTGGGAAACATGAAGGCAAGAATCTAATAGTCACACTTTCTATCTCTAGAAGCATGGCAGCTAACATACATTAAAAGACATTCCCAAATAAAATTTATTAAATGATGGATAAAATGAAGCCAAAAAAAACCCTTTGTAAACCCATACCTTTGCCAACAAAATATAAATAAACCGTAAGGACTAAAGCAAAGAGAAAATAATACAGCCCTGGGAGGTAAGAGAGCACCAAGGCTGATATTCACCCTGAGGGTTTCTGTCCTTTCAATAAGAATGAACTCTATGTTCACACTTTTTTTTCCCCTATTTTATCATAATGACTGTAGAATATATTTAAAAAGCAAAATGTCATTCTTAAAATAGCGCTTTTCAGTAGGAGCCTCAATATCAAAGTGTCCACCACTATAATAATCCGTCAGATGTAGAGTTCCTCTAAATAATTCTTTTGAGTTGACACAAATTTAAACATACCTTGCAGCATTAATATAGCAACTTTTCAATTCTGGTTCCATGAGGATAATATCTCAGCCTTCAGACATATAATTTGAAATCAGCTGAGTCTCAGATGATACGGGGTCCTTCGTGTCAATCAATCCTAGACAGATGATAATACAAAAATATGTAAAAATGACATATGGACACTCTTGAATTCATAGGTGTGGGCAGGATTAAGGATGTAAGGGAGGTTATGGCATACAGAATCTAGTAACAACAAGAAGCTGTTCCCACCTCTAGCGCTAAGGTGGTAAATATGGAAATAATGTAGTGGTACACACAGAAAAGGGGCCACCGGGTGGAACCTTAATCTTGGTGTGATGCTACCACCAGATCCAAGGTCGTGGAGAAGGGAAGGAGCAGGAAAGATAGCCCTGACCTCTTCCACCTCCAGTCTTCCAATTTCTTGCTATAAACTCCATTAACTGAACCACCCTGCAGCCAGCCAATAAACTTTCTCAAGTTTTACGGCTCTTTTTATTAGCAGAAGGGTGAGTGAACTATGAAAATGCATGATGTATTTTGATCCTTTAATAATGCAAATGGAAATACTATGAACACTATTTATGTTATCAGGTTCAAAACAGACAAGATAATTTAAGACTAGAGACCATGTCTTCTCCTATTTAGTCAATTACAGACTCATCTGCTGGCATGCAGTCATCAAAAACAGAGGATCAAGGACAGAAACAAACTAGCGTTCTTCTTTGTAAATATTGTGCTACACTGAATGAAGTAATGACTCTGTTTTCTTTTATGTAAAATCCAAATCATAAAACTAGAAGGCCAAGATAACAAATGCCCTATGCCAAACAGAACAATGCATTTTTTAGTGTCTACGATTATTTATTAGATAAGGAGTTTGTGGTGTTCCATCAGTAACAATTTATGCTGGAATGTATTAAAAATCTACAAGGCACAGCAGGTATAATGAGGTTATAAAAATGAGTAAAATGTGGTCCCTTTTCCCAAGGATTTTATTCGAGAGGGAATAATACACATTCAATAATGTAAGACACAATGTAAATGCTGAAAGAGACATCCAGTCCTCCCTCAGTACCTGCAGGGGATTGGTTCCTGCACCCCCGTGGATACCAAAATCCTTGGATGCTCAGGTTCCCTATATAAAATGGCATAGTATTTGCATATAACCTATGCGCATCATTCCTTATACTTCAAATTATCTGTAGGTTACTTCTAATGCTTAATACAAGGTAAATTCTATATAAAATATTGTAAATGCGATATAAGTGCTATGTAAACAGTTGCCAGTGCACATAAATTCAAGTTTTGCTTTATGAAACTCTCTGGAAATTTTTTGATCTGCCCTTGGTTGAACCTGTGGATGCGGAACCCGAGGATATGGAGGGCCGACTGTAATCACACTGTTGGTAGAAGCACACAGGAGGTAACTTAGTTTTGAATGGAAATATCCAGAGAGGCTTCTTCTTTGGTGCTAGTGGAAACTTCAAACCCTCACCTTGACTCCATCTCCTAAACACCCCAAAATCCCAAGTGAGTCTTTTTCCCTGTTCCCTTAAGTCATTTTCAAACCAGCTTGGAAAGCCTGCCTTGCTCTCCCCCAAATGCCTCATTGTATGAGTAACAGTACTTTTTATATCCTCTCAGTGCGTGTGTGACATCACCAGTCTGGACATTTGAACCTAATTTTGGAATAGAACCAGTTTATTTCATCAGGGTGGCCTGATCACATAGGATAAATAAGAAATTTCAAATGTACTAGGCAATGGCAGATTCTTTTCTAAAGTGTTTGTGACAATCTGTAATCCAGTCAGCACATGACAAGAATGGTCATTTCCTTATATATTTTCCAGTGCTTGATACTTTGAAGCTTAATTTATGTGGCTAAACAATTGTATCTCGAGGTTTTTTTTATTTCCATGATTATTAATGATGTTGAAACAACTCTTTGTAGGTTTCTTCACCAAAGGATAGCACCAGTATTTTTTATTCTCTGAAATATCTGTTAATGTGTTTACTTTTTTCCTCTTTGAAACGAAATGTTATTGACTTGTAGTTTTTAATATGTAACAAATACCATCTCACAATACTTTTGGCACCCTTATGGTGTCATTTTCTCCTACTTAGCATTGTGTACTTTTAATCAATTTATAGAATCTTTTGATGAACAGAATTTCTAATGTTTGATGTGGTAATATATATTAATCACTTATTTGCATCCAGTTTATAAACTTGTTTAGTATCTCCTATTATCTCTTCAAAAACTTTAACACTCAATATCTACATTTAAGTGTCTAATACACCATACACTGACGTGTGCATGATGTGATGAGGTAAGAATTGATTCACTTTAGCTTTCTTTCCTCACAGATGACAAATTTTCCTAAAAACATTCATTTCATAGTCCATCCTTTCCCCATTCACATGCAATGCCATCTCTCCCATACAACAAGTGTCTCATGTATATGTGGAGTTATTTCTAGAGTTTAAATGGTATTCATTAGTTGATCTGTATATTTACTTTGTTTATAAATATGCTTAACTACTACACATTTTAAAAATAACTTTATATCTGCTCTATATCTGTAGAATTTCCACTACATCATTCTTGGTCTTAAAAGTGGGTTTTGTTGTTGTTGTTGTTGTTATTAGACCTTTGTTTTTCCTATAAAACATTAAAAGATATTTCTCCAGGTCTTAAAAAGATAAACCTTTAGCAATTAATTTAATTGCTAAAGTCAAGCTTAATAGAATTTAAATATTTAGAACATAGATTACATATACATTTTTTTGAATATCTAAGTCTTGAGATGTAAGTATGCATGCTATTTCATCATCTTTTTCATAAAGACTGGTTTATATATTATATTACATCTTTTTGTACTATTACAAAGAGTATCTTAAAAATACAGTTGACTTGTATACAACAATCCTAAATACAGCTATATTGCTAAACTATTTCATTTCAAGAATGTTTGATAGATTGATTTCTATATATAGAAAATCATGTCATCAGCTCTCAAACAATAAAATGTATTTTGGAATATTTTTAAAATATTCAGGGAATTCCCTGGCAGTCCAGTGTTTAGGACTTCGTGCTCTCACTGCCAGGGGTCCGCGTTTGATCCCTGGTCTGGGAACTAAGATCCCACAGGCTACGGGACACAGCCAAAAAAAAAAAATTCATCAGCCTTACACAATTGTGTATTATCATATGTAGTATTTGTGTTGTGTATTATCATATGTACTTGTTGAACATTATTATTGTTTTTAAGTGTCAATGTTCATTTGGATTTATCTACATATTTACTACTTTATTTGCTCTCCATTCTATTTCACTTCTCAAACTTTCCATCTAGGACAAGTTTCCTTTCTGCATTATATCCTTTAGAATTTCCTTCATTCATAAACCCTCTCTGCTTTGTCTAAAAATTATTTTATCTCACATTATTTATTGCATTTTTCAATGCTCATTGAAATCGGGTATAAAAGACGTTTTCATGACATACATTAAAGGTTCTCTTTTACCGTACCTGGCTTTTATTGTTTCTACTTTAAATTGTTAGTCTAATTCCCAGTCTTTGCAGGTAAAGTGTCCTTTTTTCTGCTTGTTTTTAACATCCTATTTCCATCTTTTAAGTTTTCTAGGTTTATTATGATATACTTAGCTTTAAATTTACTTGTATGATTTTTTTGTGATGCGTTATACTTCCTTAGTCTGAGGATTGGTGTCTATTACTAATTCAAAATATTTTCAGGTCTGTCTCTTCAAATAATGGCTTTGCCTTATTCCCTATATTATTTTTTGTAGAACTGTGACTAAATAAATACCTTTTGCATTTTATTTTTACATGGTATGCAAGAAATCAGCAAACTGCAGCCTGCTTTTGTGTGGCTCACTAGACAAGAAAGCTTTTTCAAAGGGGGAAGAAAGGAAGAGGAGGGTGAGGGGAGAAGGAGTGGGGAAGGAGGAAGAGGAAGGGGGAGAGGGAGGAGGAAGGGGGAGAAAAAAGGGAAAAAAGAGGAAAGGAGGGAAGGAGGGAGGAAGGAAAGAGAAGTAAGAGGTAGAGGAGAAAAGGAGGAAAATAGACAATACCTAGCCCACAGATCCTGAAATATGTACCATTTGACTACAGAAAATGTTTGCCAACTTGTAATCTATACTGATCCAGGCATACCTTTGGAGGTATTGTGGTTCGGTTCCAGACCACCTCAATAAAGCAAATACCTAGTAAAGTGAGTCACACAAATTTTTTGGTTTTCCAGTGCATATAAGTTATGTTTACACTATACTGTAGTCTATTAAGCGTGCAATAGCATGTGTAAAAAACAATGAACTTACCTTAATTTAAAAATACTTTATTGCTACAAATTGCTAACAGTCATGTGCACCTTCAGTTAGACATAACCTTTTTGCTGGTGGAAGGCCTTGCCTCGATGTTGATGGCTGCTGATTGAACAGGGTGGTGGTTGCTGAAGGGTGGGCAGGCTTCCACAATTTCCTAAAATAAGATAACAATGAATTTGCCCCATTGATTGACTCTTCCTATCATGAACGATTTCTTCATAGCATGCAATGCTGTTTGAAAGCATTTTACCCACAATAGAACTTCTGTCAAAATTGGAGTCAATGCTCTTAACCATTGCTGCTGCTTTATCAACTAAGTCGATGGAATATTCTAAATCCTTTGTTGTCATTTCAACAATCTTCACAGCATCTCCACCAAGAGTAGACTCCATCTCAAGACACCCTTTCTTTGTTCATCCATAAGAAGCAACTCTTCATCTGAAAGTTTTATCATAAGATTGCAGCAATTCGGTCACATCTTCAGGCCCCACTTCTAACTCTCTTGCTATTTCGACCACATCTGCAGTTACTTCCTCTTCTGAAGTCTTGGACCACTCAAAGTCATCCATGAGGGTTGAAATCAACTTCTTCCAACCTCCTGTTAATATCTTGACCTCTACCCATGAATCACAAATGTTCTTAATGGCATCTAGAATGGTGAATCATTTCCAGAAGGTTTTTAATTGACTTTGCCCAGATCCCTCAGAGGAATCACTATCTATGACAGTTGTAGCCTTATGAAATGTATTCCTTAAGTAATAAGACTTGAAATTTGAAATGACTCCTCGATCCACGGGCTGCAGGATGGGTGCTGTGTCAGCAGGCATGACAACAGCATTCATCTCATTGTGCGTCGCCATCAGTACTCTTGGGTGACCAGGCGCATTGTCAATGAGCAGTAATATTGTGAAGCGGAATCTTTTTTTCTGAGAAGTAGGTCTCACCAATGGACTTAAAATATTCAGTAAACCGTGCTGCAGACAGATGTGCTATCACCCAGGTTTTGTGGTTCCTTTTCTGCAGCACAGGCCGAGTAGATTTAGAATAACTCTTAAGGGCCCCAGGATTTTCAGAATGGTAAATGAGTACTGGCTTCAACTGAAAGTCACCAGCTGCATTAGCCCCTAACAAGAGTCAGCCTGTCCACTGAAGCTTTGAAACCAGACACTGACTTCTCCTCTCTAGCTCCAAAAGTTCTAGACGGCATCTTCTTCCAATAATAGAATGCTTCACCTATACTGAACATCTGTTGTTTAGTCATCTTCATGAATTACCTTAGCTAGATCTGTTGTTTAGTCATCTTCATGAATTACCTTAGCTAGATCTGTTGTTTAGTCATCTTCATGAATTACCTTAGCTAGATCTGTTGTTTAGTCATCTTCATGAATTACCTTAGCTAGATCTGTTTAGTCATCTTCATGAATTATCTTAGCTAGATCTGTTGTTTAGTCATCTTCATGAATTACCTTAGCTAGATCTGTTGTTTAGTCATCTTCATGAATTACCTTAGCTAGATCTGTTGTTTAGTCATCTTCATGAATTGTCTTAGCTAGATCTGTTGTTTAGTCATCTTCATGAAGTACCTTAGCTAGATCTGTTGTTTAGTCATCTTCATGAATTACCTTAGCTAGATCTGTTGTTTAGTCATCTTCATGAATTACCTTAGCTAGATCTGTTGTTTAGTCATCTTCATGAATTACCTTAGCTAGATCTGTTGTTTAGTCATCTTCATGAATTATCTTAGCTAGATCTGTTGTTTAGTCATCTTCATGAATTACCTTAGCTAGATCTGTTGTTTAGTCATCTTCATGAATTATCTTAGCTAGATCTGTTGTTTAGTCATCTTCATGAATTACCTTAGCTAGATCTGTTGTTTAGTCATCTTCATGAATTACCTTAGCTAGATCTGTTGTTTAGTCATCTTCATGAATTATCTTAGCTAGATCTGTTGTTTAGTCATCTTCATGAATTACCTTAGCTAGATCTGTTGTTTAGTCATCTTCATGAATTATCTTAGCTAGATCTGTTGTTTAGTCATCTTCATGAATTACCTTAGCTAGATCTTCTGGATAACTTGCTGCAGCTTCTGCAACACTTGCTGCTTCACCTCGCACGTCGATGTTATGAAGTTGGCTTCTTTCTTTCAACCTCATGAACCAAGCTCTGCTACCTTCAAACTTCAGCTTTCATAGAACTGAAGAGAGTTAGGGTCTTGCTCTCTATTAGGCTTTGGTTTAAGGGAATGTTGTTATTGGCTTGATCTTCTATCCATACCACTAAAACTTTTTCTGTGTCAGCAATAACACTGTTTTGCTGTCTTATTATCCATGTGTTCACTGGAGTAGTACTTTTAATGTCCTTGACTTTCCCTTTACATTCACAATTTGGCTGTTTGGCACAAAAAGCCTAGCTTTTGGCCTATCCTGGTTTTTGACATGGCTTCCTCACTAGGCTTAATTACTTCAAGCTTTTAATTTAAAGTGAAAGACATCCTTTCACTTGAACACATAGAGTTAGAGGCCATTGTAGGGTTATTAATTGGCCTAATTTCAATATTTTTGTGTCTCATGGAATAGGGAAGCGCCAGGATAAGAAAAGAGACGGGAAATGGCTTGTTGGTGGAAAAATCAGACCACACATTTATTGATAAACTTTGCCATTGTATGTGGATGTAGTTTGTGGCACCTCAAAACAAGTTCCCTGATCACAGATCACCATGCTATTTAATATAATAATAATGAAGACATTTGAAATATTGCAAGGACTACCAAAGTGTGATAGAGATAGGAAGTGAGCAACTGTTGTTAGAGAAAATGGCAACAACAGGGTTCCCTGATGCAGGGTTGCCACAGACTCTCAATTTGTGAAACATGCAACATCTTTGAAGCACAATAAAGCAAAGTGTAATATAATGCACTATTCCTGTAATTTGTTGGGATTCGTTTTCTAGTCCATAAGTTTTATTCTCCACACTATCTAATCAGCAGTTTGAAGTGTCATTGTATTTTCAATGTCAATGGAAAAATTTTCATTTCTAGAACATATATTTCAGGGTTTTTTTTTCCAAATATAACTAGCTTTATTTATACTTTTATAATTTCTTCCTACTTTTTAATATTAAAAAAATATTTGATGCAGATATTATTTTCTGAGTTTGTTTTTTCATAGTCATGGTGCCTTCTTTCCACAATTTTAATCTTTGAAGAAAGAGTAGAATTGCATTTCTCCACAGGAATATTCCCAACTTGGGAAAAATATGGCATTAAACCTTTTATTGAGGTTTAATGGGCCATACTAGTCATATGAATTTGCACCAAAAATTTCATGAGGACTAACGTATGGTTACAAATTCTCAGAGTAAATATATTCTCCTCCATCCAGTGCCTAATTCAAGATAGAAATCTCACTTATTGTTCCAAGTATTTTTTATTTACTCTTTTAATTTATTTTAGCTCTTTGTGGTACCAGCTTTATGTGGTACCAGCTGTACATGGGCATATCCTAGGCTTTATATTCTGTCTTCCAAATTATTTGCAGTGATCAATCTTTTAAAGGCAAAAACTAAAATCTTCACAGTAAGAAATATCTGATGGATGAAAGAAAAATATCTGCTAGATAAATCTGTCATCTGTAGTGAGCTAAAAGTACACTTCTCCAGGTATGGATATATTTGGATGTTTCTTAGATCCTTACTAGGTAGATATAATGATCCTCTAGCTTCCATATTTTAAAATCATGCCATTTTCTAATGCTTTAAGTTGTCATGTGTATATTCCGTTTGTAAAAGTTACTGCTTTAATTCCAAGTTCCTCTCTTGCTTGTCACCCTCATTTGGCCTTTTATGCCAGAGTTACTCAAAATAATAGTGTGCTAATTCCATGGCTGAGAGCCGCAGGAATGATCTCTGAATAGCCTATTCTTACTCATTTTACATGACCTTTCCTCAGAACTTGGCATTGTGGACTACTTTTTTTCTGGCAACTAAGACACCCTTTTTTCTCTCTCTATTTTTTTTCCTTCTTAATTTCTCTTTTTCTTGGGTTTAGTACCTGTTATCAGCTACTTGATAGGTTTCTTATCAACTACTTAATCTAGTAAGTATTGGTGTGATCCAATGATCTACCTTCTGCTTTTTGGTATATGTTCTTTTCACTCAAGAGATGCTTTCCACTCACATGGTTCCACATTTTATTCTATTGCTAATGCCTTTTATAGCTGTCTATCACCTAAACACCAGGCACTCATATCCAACTGCTGACTAGATTTTTCACAGAGATCCTTCCCTCCATTTATGCATAATATCCTTTGAAAAACGTGCTCTTACCCTACCTAGATTTTAAACTCTGGATATCTGAGAAAATGTCATATGCTACTTTGGCCATCCCTTGGCTTCAAATACAATGCATTGAAAATGTAAATGTTCAATAATTTTTTTAAAAGCAGGAAATGCAGTATTAGAATTGGTTTTATTTGAATAAATGAAGAGATGATCTTAAGTGGTATCAATTAAATGCATACTGCAAAAGGAATAACCTTTTTAACAAATATTTCCACATTTTTACTTTGATTTATACCAGTAGAAAACAATAAAAAAATTCTACATAATTCTAGATAATTTAATATTTAATTTAAATATCTTCAGTATTTTGATTTTGCTTCCCTGTAAATACTGCTCTTCTCTTAGGGTCACAAAACAGAGTTAGGACAGCCAAATGGTTGCTTTTTTTTTTTTTTTTTTTTTTGCCCCTTGAGGAAAAACTTCAATATGCTTTTATTTATTTTTATAATTATCTAGGCTTCCTTCCCATCAATGCATATAATGTATAACTTTAAGTACTTCTCTTTTAGGTTTATTGGCATTTCCTCTTTTTCTATATCATCTCTAAGAAACTACCTGCCCAATCTTATTTACGTAGGCATATTTAGGTTGTAACTACACAACATCAAAAATATTGCTGGGGTTATAAAGCATTCTGTAAAAGCGTGAGAGGGTGTGCTCAACCATCATACTGAGAATCCCTTCAGGTTTTTTTTTTCCTTTTTCTTTTGAATAAGAAGAAATGTTACAGGTGTAAAATAATTTCAAATAAAGGTAACTAAGATTCTAAGACTGACTTTATTATGAGACTATATGATGAAAAGGAAATATTAAATTTTTTCAGGCTAGAAAGAAACGCTTACTGGGGAATAAAAGAAATTTTTACAGTCACAAAGGATATACAGATCAGAAATAAACAAGACTACCATATGATTCTTGAAGAATATTACTTCAAGATTCTTAAAACTCCTTAAACCTGTAGATAGTTAGCATGGAAGTGAGATAATTATAAACTAAAAGATATATCATTCATTCATAAAAGAACATGTTTAACTCAATATAAGTTATAAAGATTTTAGGAATGTTCGGGTATATCTATACACTTTAGAAAACTATTATGCAAATAGAAACACTCTCACATAAACTCCTTAGCCTTATTGTTAAAAACAGAAAACTGTGATTTAATAGTATTGTATTTTACTTCACTTCACCAAAATTTTTAAGGAACTATCACCATATTACATTTCAGATAGAAACAGCAGATAAAATAATTAATTCCCATTTCTGACAGACAAGAGGTTAGTGGCTTACGCTGCCACATTGTCTTCATGTAAATATTAAGGATGAAAAAACAAATAGCCCTCTCAGATTAAGTTTAATATATGTTCAATTCACTTACAAATGGGCTGTATGTAACTGCATAAAGGAAATATATCCAAAATTATTTTTTACAAAAGAAAAAAAATTGGGGGTGCTGGTGCTGAAAACCTCCAGTAGGTATATTATCTTTCCTCACACTTGCATTTTAGCCATTACAGAGCTCCTTAGACCCTCCTCAACCTTCCCTTTCTGGACCATTGCAGGTAGCATAACAATATGAGAATATCTTTGTAAAGGACTACAAAGTGCTACTGCCTTACTTCCATTAACTCTTTCACAAGATTGTAAGATTAAAATACAAAATAATTTTCTTCTCCCCTACCCTTAAAGAGATACATGTCTAATATTAAGTTATAGTGAGAAGAAATTGACGGGATTCAGAAAACCAAGATTCAAATATAGCCAAATCATGTCAACATGGATGTTTTGTTTTGGTTTTGGTTTTAACCGTTCTTGAGCCTCAGCTTGTTTTGAGGAATGACCTAGATAATGCAAGAAACCTTCTAGGACAGAACTTGACTCATAATGCTTCTTGTTACTAGGAAATCATAGACTGAAATAGTATGTGGGCAGTCTTATGGGTAATTGAAAATCTGTATCTTTTACAGGGTTTACTCAAGATTCAGTATTCTAAAAATTTCAAAATGCAATATGCTGACATATCCTTGTTGCTTTCTTTTTTAACATATATATTTCTACAATTAGTACATTGATATATACTTTTTAATAGAAAAAGTGTGAAAGTTATTTTTACCTCCACCTCAATGTATTCACTATGCATATTTGGGGATATAATTTTCCACAAAAGTGTGTGTGTAATATACGTAATAATCATAATTATAATATAATAATACTGTGTAAGTTTTTTGGAAATTTTTGTAATTAGAGTATACAGAGAGCATGTCTTTCTAATATATGCTCAGTAATTTATTGCATAGAAGTAGCATAATTTATCCAATCCTCTACACATGATGATTTAATTTTTTCAAAAATTTTTATGAGAAGCAAGGCTTTATTGAACAATATGCACAAGTTAGTGTAATTATTCCCTTGTAGGAGAACTGCTGGACTTTAATACATTTTGTAGTTTTGATTGCTATTCCTAAATGGTCTGTAGAGAGATTTTCATGGATTATACTCCCACGAATAATAAATGAGAATGCCTAATCTGGCCAGAATTGAATACTATACATCTTTTTATTTCTTTTCTAGATAAATTTCCAAAAATGGAAAATTACCAATACCAACTTCTGTTTAACTTTAATTTAATATATGCTACCAATTATATATCATGAGGTTGAGCTATATTTAACTATCTGTATTTCCTCTTCTACGAAAGAGAAAGGCTATTTTTCATAAGCAAAATTTCCTGGAAGTATTGAAGATTAAACCAATATATTCAACGAGTGTCACATAGGTTAAGGAAAACTTCTGTAGAAATTCGCATTGCATCACAGGATCCCAAGAGCACGTCCGAGGAGGGAATATTGAGTTTGGGAAGCAGGCGATATAGTACTTTCACTGACTTGTTTTTTATGGTTGTTGTTAAGTGGGAGTCAATGTGAGGGGGAAGGCAGTACTGAGTAATGTATTCTGTATTAAGCTTTTATAAAGTACACTTTTACATCAGATGCTTATATCTAGAGAATGAATAAAGTTAAGATTAAAAATGCCTTTCATGTTGATACATGAAGTACAGATTAAAGGAAAGTTGTCTGAATTTTCATATTAATAGTTGGGGGAAGAAGAAAACTTTAAAATTGCTACTTTTAAAAAGATCTTACATTTCACCTTTAAAGCATTCAGCCTTTACATCCTCATAATGGATGATGTGTTTTTGCCCAAGGGCATATGAATGTCACTCCCTCAGAAACCCATCAATGCCAGGTCTAAAATGGCCAGAGAAGTTGCTGCAGGCAGGGCAAGCTGAGGTTTCGATCCATCTCACCATGCCTTTACAGTTCTGTGGGTTAAGGGACTTCCACAAACACCTGTATGTTTTGCAATGCCTTTACCCCAATGTGGCTGCTTGCAGCTGTCCAGCAACTACTCAGAGAATGATGAAATATTTTCAAGTCAGTGCAGAATCATAAAAATCCCATATAACCATATCTGTAAATACAATACTATATGGTAATATAGATGGAACAAAATTATTTATTTCTATTGTTAAACTGTAATAAGTAGACCAGTGTAATGGCAATTGCAGAACTCAGTGTTTTCCCAATTTAAGAATAGCTTATATACTGATGCTTACATCTATGTGCTTTTTCAAAATATGCAAAAATCAAGTACTATTTCAGACTGAAGTCTTCTCTGAGACTGCCTCCTTTGATTTCAAAAAGGAAAGATGCAGAATGTACAAGGATGAGACAGTCATAGTTAGGCCCTAGAATCTTTACAAAAAGAAAATTAACTGTTTCATGTCATGATGCAAGTGAGAAAATTCTCTTCAAATTCAAATAAACAACCTAACCTTACACCTAAAGCAATTAGAGAAAGAAGAACAAAAAACTCCAAAGTTAGCAGAATGAAAGAAATCATAAAGATCAGATCACAAATGAATGAAAAAGAAATGAAGGAAATGATAACAAAGATCAATAAAACTAAAAGCTGGTTCTTTGAGCAGATAAACAAAATTGATAAACCATTAGCAAGACTAATCAAGAAAAAAAGGGAGAACACTCAAATCAACAGAATTAGAAATGAAAAAGGAGAAGTAACTACTGACACTGCAGAAACACAAAGCATCGAGAGATTATTACAAGCAACTATATGCCAATAAAATGGACAACCTGGAAGAAATGGACAAACTCTTAGAAATGCACAACCTTCCGAGACTGAACCAGGAAGAAATAGAAAATATAAACAGACCAATCACAAGCACTGATACTGAAACTGTGATTAAAAAACTTCCAACAAACAAAAGCCCAGGACCAGATGGCTTCACAGGTGAATTCTATCAAACATTTAGAGAAGAGCTAACACCTATCCTTCTCAAACTCTTCCAAAATACAGCAGAGGGAGGAAAACTCCCCAACTCATTCTATGAGACCACCATCACCCTGATACCAAAACCAGACAAAGATGTCATTAAAAAAAGAAAACTACAGGCCAATATCACTGATGAACACAGATGCAAATATCTTCAACAAAACACTAGCAAACAGAATCCAACAGCACATTAAAAGGATCATACACCATGATCAAGTGGGGTTTATCCCAGGAATGCAAGGATTCTTCAATATACGCAAATCAATCAATGTGATATAACATATTAACAACTTGAAGGAGAAAAACCATATGATCATCTCAATAGATGCAGAAAAAGCTTTTGACAAAATTCAACACCCATTTATGATAAAAACTCTCCAGAAAGTAGGCACAGAGGGAACTTACCTCAACATAATAAAGGCCATATATGACAAACCCACAGCCAACATCGTTTTCAATGGTGAAAAACTGAAACCATTTCAACTAAAATTGGGAACAAGACAAGGTTGCCCACTCTCACCTCTGTTATTCAACATAGTTTTGGAAGTTTTAGCCACAGCAGTCAGAGAGGAAAAAGAAATAAAAGGAATCCAAATTGGAAAAGAAGAAGTAAAACTGTCACTGTTTGCAGTGACATGATACTATACATAAAGAATCATAAAGATGCTACCAGAAAACTACTAGAGCTAATCAATGAATTTGGTAAAGTAGCAAGATACAAAATTAATGCACAGAAACCTCTTTCATTCCAATACACTAATGATGAAAAATCGGAAAGAGAAATAAAGCAAACACTCCCATTTAACATTGCAAAAAAAAGAATAAAATACCTAGGAATAAACGTACCTAAGGAAACAAAAGACCTGTATGCAGAAAACTATAAGACGCTGATGAAAGAAATTAAAGATGATACAAATAGATGGAGAGATATACCATGTTCTTGTATTGGAAGAATCAATATTGTGAAAATGACTATACTACCCAAAGCAATCTAGAGATTCAATGCAATCCCTATCAAACTGCCAATGGCATTTTTCACAGAACTAGAACAAAAAATTTCACAATTTGTATGGAAACACAAAAGACCCCGAATAGTCAAAGCAATCTTGAGAATGAAAAACGGAGCTGGAGGAATCAGGCTCCCGGACTTCAGACTATACTACAAAATTACGGTAATCAAGACAGTACGGTATGGGCATAAAAACAGAAAGACAGATCAATGGAACAGGATGGAAAGCCCAGAGATAAACCCACACACATATGGTCACCTTTTCTTTGGTAAAGGAGGCAAGAATATACAATGGAGAAAAGACAGCCTCTTCAATAAGTGGTGCTGGGAAAACTGGACAGCTACATGTAAAAGAATGAAATTAGAACACCTCCTAACACCATACACAAAAATACACGCTAAATGGATTAAAGACCTAAATGTAAGGCCAGACACTATAAAACTCTTAGAGGAAAACATAGGCAGAACACTATGACATAAATCACAGCAAGATCCTTTTGACCCACCTCCTGAAGAAAGGGAAATAAAAAACAAAAATAAACAAATGGGATCTAATGAAACTTAAAAGCTTTTGCACAGCAAAGGAAACCATAAACAAGACCAAAAGACAACCCTCAGAATGGGAGAAAATATTTGCAAACGAAGCAACTGACAAAGGATTAATCTCCAAAATATACAAGCAGCTCATGCAGCTCAATATCAAAAAACCAAACAACCCGGGCTTCCCTGGTGGCGCAGTGGTTGAGAATCTGCCTGCCAATGCAGGGGACACGGGTTTGAGCCCTGGTCTGGGAGGATCCCACGTGCCGCGGAGCAACTGGGCCCATGAGCCACAATTACTGAGCCTGCGCGTCTGGAGCCTGTGCTCCGCAACAAGAGAGGCCGCGACAGTGAGAGGCCCGCGCACCGCGATGAAGAGTGGCCCCCGCTTGCCACAACTAGAGAAAGCCCTCGCACAGAAACGAAGACCCAACACAGCCATAAATAAAAAAAAAAAAAAAAAAAAATTTAAAAAAAAAAAGTCTCTTTAAAAAAAAAAAAAAAACCAAACAACCCAACCCAAAAATGGGCAGAAGACCTAAACAGACATTTCTCCAAAGAAGATATACAGATTGTCAACAAACACATGAAAGGACGCTCAACATCACCAATCATTAGAGAAATGCAAATCAAAACTACAATGAGGTATCACCTCACACCGGTCAAAATGGCCATCATCAAAAAATCTACAAACAACAAATGCTGGAGAGGGTGTGGAGAAAAGGGAACCCTCTTACACTGTTGGTGGGAATGTAAATTGATACAGCCACTATGGAGAACAGTATGGAGATCCCTTAAAAAACTAAAAATAGAACTACCATATGACCCAGCAATCCCACTACTGGGCATATACCCTGAGAAAACCATAATTCAAAAAGAGACATGTACCACAATGTTCATTGCAGCTCTATTTACCATAGCCAGGACATGGAAGCAACCTAAGTGTCCACTGACCGATGAATGGAAAAAGAACATGTGGCACATATATACAATGGAATATTACTCACCCATAAAAAGAAATAATTGAAATTGAGTTATTTGTGGTGAGTTAGATGGACCTAGCATCTGTTATACAGAGTGAAGTAAGTCAGAAATAGAAAAACAAATACCATATGCTAACACATATATATGGAATATTAAAAAACCAAAAATGGTTCTGAAGAACCCACGGGCAGGACAGGAAGGAAGGCACAGACGTAGAGAATGGACCTGAGGACACGGGGAGGGGGAAGGGTAAGCTGGGACAAAGTGACAGAGTGGCATGGACATATATACACTACCAAATGTAAAATACATAGCTAGTGGGAAGCAGCCGCTCAGCACAGGGAGATCAGCTCGGTACTCTGTGACCACCTAGGGGGGTGGGATAGGGAGGGTGGGAGGGAGACACAAGAGGGAGATGATATGGGGATATATGTATACATATAACTGATTCACTTTGTTATAAAGCAGAAACTAACACACCATTGTTAAGCAATTACACTCCAATAAAGATGTTTAAAAAGAAAAATCAAAATGGCACCCAAAAACATTTGATCCCATTTTCTCAAATGATTGTGAACATTAAAGCTAGTTTCAACACCTATTCACCACTATTTTTTAAATTCTTTGATAGAAAACATATGAAAATAATTTTTGGAGCTATCTGCTAAATTGTGTCTTTAAAATATTTTCAATTTTCTAGTCATTATGCAAGAGCAGAAAGTACCTTTTGATCCTACACTAAAACTTGTGATTTATGAAATGTCTCACATGAATTAGCTGCCATATGTTCCAAGTGTTGAGAAACATAGCCTGAATTTTAACGTCACCTACAGAACTTTCAGGACGGGAAAGTACATCTAGTCCTCTCCCTTTTTCCTGGGCCACATGCTCACCATTCCAGACAAATGAGAATCCACCCATGTCTAAAAGATCTCCAGGGAAGATTTCTTAATACACCCTGTAACATTTTCACTCTTGCTTTTAGTAGACTCTCCTTATTGCTAACTTTACTGCTTCTAATTAAACCTGCTTCTTTTGCTCTCCTCTCTACGGAGATGAAGAACAGCTGGCCAATATCTTCTGTGTAAAGGCATTTGAAATTCTAGAATACAGTAATTAAAATACTTCTTTGCCTTTGACTAACATTTTCTACAATTTATTTGAGACTTTAATATGTTTTTAAGGATTCCTACATGCTTCCAGAGTTCTGGAATAATTCTTTTTTGTAAAGCTCACATTTTTCTATATGAGATATTGCCTGAGCAGCTAAGAGTAATAAAGGGATTGCTGTATATAACTCTAAAATATCATCCTCTTGTTTGTTTAAACATTGCTATCAGAGGTATGAGCCATCCAAGTAGATGCTCATATTTAAATTTCTTTTTCACATCTGAAAACAAAGGGATGTGAAATAAATTACCAAAAAGTATGACTTCATACGTACACTGACTTCATTTGCAAAGTAGCTTTGTTTGGTGGTCTTATCTAATTAAGCCATGAGCCTGGAAAATCTTGACATAGATTATTTCTTTCAACAACAATTATCAGTTATTAATAGAGCCTCAGAATCTACAAGCTTGTTTACAGCCACTATTTGTAAAAGTATTGATATTATTGGCACTAGTTTCTGACATAAACTGCAATTTTACCTTGGATTTGTTTGGCTAAGTGCTCATAAGTCTAAAAATAAAGGAAAAAAACATGAAAATGGAAATATTTATACTAGGTACACTATACTATAGCATCTAGTTGGAAGGATGAACTGATTTTTTTATCCCTCAAACATAGTTGAGGGCTGTGTTCAGCAAACATTTTCTGTAAAAAACCAAATAATAAATATTTTAGGCTTTGTATACCATATGGTCTCTCTTGCAGCTACTCAACTCTGCCTTTGTAGCAATAAAGCAGCCACAGACAAAATATAAACAAATGCATGTGACTATGTTACAATAAAGTTTTATTACAAACACATAAGAAATGCTGAATTTTGCCTGAAGACAATAATTTACCAACTCTTATTCTAAGACAAGGAGTGGCAAGACCTGCCTATGCCTGCCTGGCTTCCTCTTCCCACACTCTCCAAAATCTCTCCTCTGTTGGGACCTTGAGGGACTAATCTGCCCCAGGAAGAGAATGAAATTTCAAATCTACAAGATTCCACACCTCCTCCATGTGCTGTGCTAGTATCTTGGACACTGACACTGGGCATTTTCAGTGTGAAGCCAGGCTGATGTATATCATGACCTCACATCTCATTATCGGATCCCCTGGCTAAGTTTCCTGCTTGGAGACTTCTGATTTTTCATAGTTTAGAGCAAAATCTAAGCTTTCCCACCACAAGTCTTCCAAGAGATTAGACCACTCATCCCAAATTCTACCTCCAGTGATTGGATATATAAATATTCCTCATAAAATTTCATTTCTCAGTTGCGCTGGCCAAAACTACCAGACTGATTTTTCGTTCTTCTTCACTACAACCAATTAATCAGAAAACTATGTTAACTATACTTGAAAATACATGTGTTCTTCAGCATCACCATGCTACCTCATAGTTTAGACATCATTATCTCTTCTCTGGATTATTAAATCTACTATATAACTCCAATCTGTTTTTAATAAAGCAATTAGATAAGTAAAGCATAAGTTTGATCACATCAAAATCCTCCCATGAGTTCCCATTACACCGAAAGTAAAAACCAAGGTGCTTACAATGAAAAACATGATGCCAGTATACATGATCTGTGCTACATCCTCAAAGTGAGGCCTCTAACCCTGTACCATTCTCACCTGCTCTCTGGGGTCCAGCCACACTGGCCTCCTTGCTATTTCTTGACCACACTAGGCACACTTCAACACCACATCATTTCCTAGACTTCATTATTCTGGAGGAAAAATTAAGCAGTGGCCTTACCTCCTTCTCTTTTTTGGTATAATTCTACATTCTAAAAGTCCCTAGCCCTGAACCAAGATGGTGGAGTAGAAGGACGTGCTCTCACAACCTCTTGCAAGAACACCAGAATCACAACTAGCTGCTGGACAATCATCGACAGGAAGACACTGGAACTCACCAAAAAAGATACCCCACATCCAAAGACAAAGGAGAAGCCACAATGAGACAGTAGGAGGGGTGCAATCACAGGAAAATCAAATCCCATAACTGCTGGGTGGGTGACTCACAGACTGGAGAACACTTATACCACCCACTGGAGTGAAGGCTCTGAGCCCCACGTCAGGCTTCCCAACCTGGGGGTCTGGCAACGGGAGGAGGAATTCCTAGAGAATCAGACTTTGAAGCCTAGTGGGAATTGACTGCAGGACATTGACAGGACTGGGGGAAACAAGAGACTCCACTCTTGGAGGGCACACACAAAGTAGTGTGCGCATCGGGACCCAGGGGAAGGAGCAGTGACCCCAGGGGGGACTGAACCAGACCTACCTGCTAGTGTTGGAGGGTCTCCTGCAGAGGTGGGGGGTGGCTGTGGCTCACCATGAGGACAAGGACACTGGCAGCAGAAGTTCTGGGAAGTACTCCTTGGTGTGAGCCCTCCCAGAGTCTGCCATTAGCCCCACCAAAGAGCCCAGGTAGGCTCCAGTGTTGGGTTGCCTCAGGCCAAACAACTAACAGGGAGGGAACCCAGCCCCACCCATCAACATTCAAGTGGATTAAAGTTTTACTGAGCTCTGCCCACCAGAGGAACAGTCAACTCTACCCACCACCAGTCCCTCCCATCAGGAAACTTCCACAAGCCTCTTAGATAGCCTCATCCACCAGAGGGCACACAGCAGAAGCAAGAAGAACTACAATCCTGCAGCCAGTGGAACAAAAACCTCATTCACAGAAAGACAGACAAGATGAAAAGGCAGAGGGCTATGTACCAGATGAAGGAACAAGATAAAACCCCAGAAAAACAACTAAATGAAGCGGAGATAGGCAACCTTCCAGAAAAAGAATGCAGAATAATGATAGTGAAGATGATCCAGGACCTCGGAAAAAGAATGGAGGCAAAGATCGAGAAGATGCAAGAAATGTCTAACAAAGACCTAGAAGAATTAAAGAACAAACAAACAGAGATGAACAATACAATAACTGAAATGAAACTACACTAGAAGGAATTAATAGCAGAGTAACTGAGGCAGAAGAACGGATAAGTGACCTGGAAGACAGAATGGTGGAATTCACTGCTGCGGAACAGAATAAAGACAAAAGAATGAAAATAAATGAAGACAGCCTAAGAGACCTCTGGGTCAATATTAAACACAATAACATTCGCATTATAGGGATCCCAGAAGGATAAGAGAGACAGAAAGGACCTGAGAAAATATTTGAAGAGATTATAGTCGAAAACTTCCCTAACATGGGAAAGGAAATAGCCACCCAAGTCCAGGAAGCGCAGGGAGTCCCATACAGGATAAACCCAAGGAGAAACACGCCGAGACACATAGTAATCAAATTGGCAAAAATTAAAGACAAAGAAAAATTATTGACATCAGCAAGGGAAAACAACAAATAACATACAAGGGAACTCCCATAAGGTTAACAGCTGATTTCTCAGCAGAAACTCTACAAGCCAGAAGGGAGTGGCAAGATATACTTAAAGTGATGAAAGGGAAGAACCTACAGCCAAGATTGCTCTACCCTGCAAGGATCTCATTCAGATTCGATGGACAAATCAAAAGCTTTACAGACAAGCAAAAGCTAAGAGAATTCAGCACCACCAAACCAACTCTACAAAAAATGCTAAAGGAACTTCTCTAATTGGGAAACACAAGAGAAGAAAAGGACTTACAAAAAGAAACCCAAAACAATTAAGAAAATGGTCATAGGAACATAAATATCGAAAATTACTTTACACGTGAATGGATTAAATGCTCCAACCAATAGACACAGGCTTGCTAAATGGATACAAAAACAAGACCCATATATATGCTGTCCAGAAGAGACCCACTTTAGACCTAGGGACACATACAGACTGAAAGTGAGGGGATGGAAAAAGATATTCCATGCAAATGGAAATCAAAAGAAAGCTGGAGTAGCAATACTCATATCAGATAAAATAGACTTTAAAAGAAAGAATGTTACAAGAGACAAGGAAGGACACTATATAATGATCAAGGGATCAATCCAAGAAGAAGATATAACAATTATAAATATATATGCACCCAACATGGGAGCACCACAATACATAAGGCAACTGCTAACAGCTATAAAAGGGGAAATCGACAGTAACACAATAATACTGGGGGACTTCAACACCTTACTTACACCAACGGACATATTATCCAAAATGAAAATAAATAAGGAAACAGAAGCTTTAAATGACACAATAGACCAGATAGATTTAACTGATATTTATAGGACATTCCATCCAAAAACAGCAGATTACACTTTCTTCTCCAGTGCGCACAGAACATTCTCCAGGATATATCACCTCCTGGGTCACAAATCAAGCCTCAGTAAATTTAAGAAAATTGAAATCATATCAAGCATCTTTACTGACCATGACGCTATGAGATTAGAAATGAATTACAGGGAATAAAATGTAAAAAACACAAACACATGGAGGCTAAACAATACGTTACTAAATAACCAAGAGATCACTGAGGAAATCAAAGAGGAAATCAAAAATACCTAGAGACAAATGACAATGAAAACACGACGGTCCACAACCTATGGGATGCAGCAAAAGCAGTTCTAAGAGGGAAGTTTATAGCTATACAAGCCTACCTCAAGAAACAAGAAAAATCTCAAATAAACAGTCTAACGTTACACCTAAAGGAACTACAGAAGGAAGAACAAACAAAACCCAAAGTAAGCAGAAGGAAAGAAATCATAAAGATCAGAGCAGAAATAAATGAAAGAGAAACAAAGAAAACAATAGCAAAGATCAATAAAACTAAAGGCTGGCTCTTTGACAAGATAAACAAAATTGATAAAGCATTAGCCAGACTCATCAAGAAAAAGAGGGAGAGGACTCAAATCAATAAAATTAGAAATGAAAAAGGAGAAGGTACAACAGACACCACAGAAATACAAAGCATCCTAAGAGAGCACTACAAGCAACTCTATGCCAATAAAATGGACAACCTGGAAGAAATGGACAAATTCTTAGAAAGGTATAACCTTGCAAGACTGAACCAGGAAGAAATAGAAAATATGAACAAACCAATCACAAGTAATGAAATTGAAACTGATTAAAAGTCTTCCAACAAACAAAAGTCCAGGACCAGATGGCTTCACAGGTGAATTCTATCAAACATTTAGAGAAGAGCTAACAACCATCCTTCCCAAACTCTTCCAAAAAGTTGCTGAGGAAGGAACACTCCCAAACTCATTCTATGAGGCCACCATCACCCTGATACCAAAACCAGACAAAGATACTACAAGAAAAGAAAATTACAGACCAATATCACCGATGAATATAGATGCAAAAATCCTCAACAAAATACTAGCAAACAGAATCCAACAAGACATTAAAGGATCATACACCATGATCAAGTGGGATTTATCCCAGGGATGCAGGGATTCTTCACTATATGCAAATCAATCAATGTGATACACCATATTAACAAATTGAAGAATAAAAACCATATGATCATCTCAACAGATGCAGAAAAAGCTTTTGACAAAGTTCAACACACATTTATGATAAAAACTCTCCAGAAAGTGGGCATAGAGGGAACCTACCTCAACATAATAAAGGCCATATACGACAAACCCAGAGCAAACAATATTCTCAATGATGAAAAACTGAAAGCATTTCCTCTAAGATCAGGAATAAGACAAGGATGTCCACTCTCACCACTATTATTCAACATAGTTTTGGAAGTCCTAGCCACGGCAATCAGAGAAGAAAAAGAAATAAAAGGAATACAAACTGGAAAAGAAGAAGTAAAACTGTCACTATTTGCAGATGACCTGATACTATACATAGAGAATACTAAAGATGCCAGCAGAAAACTACTAGAGCTAATCAATGAATTTGGTAAAGTTGCAGGACACAAAATAAATGCACAGAAACCTCTTGCATTCCTATACACTAATGATGAAAATTCTGAAAGAGAAATGAAGGAAACACTCCCATTTACCACTGCAACAAAAAGAATAAAATACCTAGGGACAAACCTACCTAGGGAGACAAAAGACCTGTATGCAGAAAACTACAGACACTGATGAAAGAAATTAAGGATGATACCAACAGATGGAGATATATACCATATTCTTGAATTGGAAGAATAAATATTGTGAAAATGACTACACTACCCAAAGCAATCTACAGATTCAATGCAATCCCTATCAAATTACCAATGGCATTTTTTACAGAACTAAAACAAATCATCTGAAAATTTGTATGGAGACACAAAAGACCCCGAATTGCCAACGCAGTCTTGAGGGAAAGAAACGGAGCTGGAGGAGTCAGATTCCCTGACTTCAGACTATACTACAAAGCTACAGTAATAAAGACAATATGGTACTGGCACAAAAACAGAAACATAGATCAATGGAACAAGATAGAAAGCCCAGAGATAAACCCACACACCTATGGTCAACTAATCTATGACAAAGGAGGCAAGGATATACAATGGAGAAAAGACAGTCTCTTCAATAAGTGGTGCTGGGAAAACTGGACAGCTACATGTAAAAGAATGAAATTAGAACACTCCCTAACACCATACACAAAAAGAAACTCAAAATGGATTAGAGACCTAAATGTAAGACCAGACACTATAAAACTCTCAGTGGAAAACATTGGAAGAACACTCTTTGACCTAAATCACAGAAAGATCTTTTTTGATCCACCTCCCAGAGTAATGGAAATAAAAACAAAAATAAACAAATGGGACCTAATGAAACTTAAAAGCTTTTGCACAGCAAAGGAAACCATAAACAAGACGAAAAGACAGCCCTCAGAATGGGAGAAAATAGTTGCAAATGAATTAACGGACAAAGGATTAATCTCCAAAATATATAAACAGCTCATGCAGCTCAATATTACAAAAACAAACAACCCAATCCAAAAATGGGCAGAAGACCTAAATAGACATTTCTCCAAAGAAGACATACAGATGGCCAAGAAGCACGTGAAAAGCTGCTCAACGTCACTCATTATTAGAGAAATGCAAATCAAAACTACAATTAAGTATCACCTCACACCAGTTAGAATGGGCATCATCAGAAAATCTACAAACAACAAATGCTGGAGAGGGTGTGGAGAAAAGGGAACCCTCTTGCACTGTTGGTGGGAATGTCAACTGATACAGCCACTATGGAGAACAGTATGGAGGTTCCTTAAAAAACGAAAAATAGAATTACCATATGACCCAGCAATCCCACTCCTGGGCATATACCCTGAGAAAACCATAATTCAAAAGGACACATGCACCCCAACGTTCATTGCAACACTATTTACAATAGCCAGGTCATCGAAGCAACCTAAATGCCCATCGACAGACGAATGGATAAAGAAGATGTGGTACATATTTACAATGGAATATTACTTAGCCATAAAAAGGAATGAAATTGGGTCATTTGTAGAGATGTGGATGGATCTAGAGACTGTCATACAGAGTGAAGTAAGTCAGAAAGAGAAAAACAAATATCGTATATTAGGATACGATATGTATGTATGTGGAACCTAGAAAAATGTTACAGATGAACCGGTTTGCAAGGCAGAAGTTGAGACACAGATGTAGAGAACAAACGTATGGACACCAATGGGGGAAAGTGGCGGGGGGTGGGGGTGGGATGAATTGGGCGATTGGGATTGACATGTATACACTGATGTGTATAAAATGGATGACTAATAAGAACCTGCTGTATAAAAAAATTAATTAAATAAAATTTAAATAAATAAAAAATAAAAAAATGAAAGTCCTGGCTCGGCCAGTTACTTATTACTACAACCACGCCTACTGCAACTAATAACTCCATCTGTCAAATACTTCTTAGCTGGCTTTATATTTTCTTTTTTCACATATCAATTATCAACTTCTACCACCCTATACATTTTATATAAATTTTTATATGTTGTAGATATTGTTCTTAACCTTCTCTAGCTACTAAACTGCAAACTCCTGAGAGCATGAATTTTTATCTTCTCTATTCAGTGCTTTTTCCAAGCATCAAATATAGTGCTGGACCAAGCAGTAGATGAACCTCAGAAACATTATAGTAAGTAAAAGAAGCTAGACACAAAAGGTCACACACTGCATGATCACATTTATATGAAATATCCAACAGGTAAATCAGTAGGGACAGAGAGCATATTGGTGGTTGCCAGGAGCTGGGGTGGCGGTAGAGGAGGCAATAGAGTAATCGCCTAATGGTGTGGGTTTTTTCTGTGGGTTGATGCAAGTGCTTTGGAATTAAACAGTGGTAGTGGCTGCACACCATGGTAAATGTATTGAATGGCGATGGATGGTTTACTTTAAAATGGTTAATACTATGTTATATGAATTTCACCTCAATTTAAAAAACTAAAACAAAAATGTCTATAGATTGCCTTCCCCTGTAGAGATACGTATTAATATGAGTTCACCTACTTCAGGAAGAGACTTGATGCAATTTGAAGCTGGGGACCGCTAGAGAAATGGTATTTGCAGCAATCACACAGTGTTGGATAGTGGAAAGGACTCACAGGGCTCCAAATCATCTCCAAATGACACTGCTTTCAGTTTACCGCATATGCTTTGCCTTGATCATTGCCCTCCATCTACAAAACATAACCTATAAGCATTAGGTCACATGATACTATAACAAGTTGGGAAGGCAGGAGATACTTATAACTATTATATGTGGATATCTTTCTTAAAAGATCATTAGTTTAGAAGTTACACGTTTCCATATCTCTGTTGTTGACAAAATCCTTTGCGTGTATTTAGGAGGCAGCAGTTCTCATTATTACCTAAGAATGTGCCCTCTGTAATAGATAAATCTGTCAAATGGAAACCAAAAGACAGTTAAAACCTTAGAATTATTGCAAATGTTCATGCAGCTGCATCAAGATACATCACAGACATAGATTACTCTAAATTGAATACTCCTTAAATCTGCCCAGACCCATCTGGACCTTCAGCTACAAACAATGGAGGATGACTTCTGCAGGCTTTGCCCTATTGACGTCTCCTAATGTAGTGATTGCCATTGTCCATTTCCTAAAATGCTGTGAGGATTACCAATTTTTATCCTACCCAATGAGAAGATTTTCTTTTCCTTCTTCAATCAATGTACAGCCGCGTTACAATACATTGCAATACAGTTGCCTTCTAGTTAGAATTTTAGCCCTCTACCCTTGAGCTACCTACTATCTGTAAACCATATCACTTGTTTACTATCTTCTGGTAAAAACAGAAAATTATTCATTTAGCTGTGAATCAATTAAGTTACCAGAGGGGTCTAATGTAGGGCTTGAAGTCGTAAGAGCTTCCTATTTAATTATGATGGGTACCCCCAGTGATGCCCTTATACGTATTACTGAATAAACCCCTTCTATTTAGAGAATGCATCCCCCTCACTTTTAGAATGTTGCTCTTACATAACCCAAGACATGATCCGTTTTTCAGGTCTTAAAATATTTTGAATTCCATCTGTAACAGAAACAATTTCAACTGAAGTTCAATAATAGACTAGCAATTGCCTCTCAAAGGGACTGTATCCTGAGGCCAGCTCAGGGAGTTGTCTAATCCAAAATCCTCAGTCACCACTGGCTGGCAATCATGGGCTTTTGCCAAAGGCTCCTGTCTGTGTGTAAATTGCTGACACTTTCAATGTCATTTGAACACTGGAGTAGTGAGAACCCGAAGGAATCAACTGGGTAATAGCTCTTTGAAGCTCCAAGAGAGCATGCAGTTGTGTAGAGCACCATATACGTCTACTAGTTTTTCATCATATTTGTGAATAGGGGCTATTAAAGTTTCCAGATGTGACAGGTGACGTCTCCACAAATCAAACAACTCATTCAAATCTTATGCCTCTTGTTTTGATTTCAGAACTGGCTGAGGTAATAACCTATTTTTGATTGTTTGAAGGGTATCTCTAATGCTCTGGCCTATGTTATTCCTCATAATGTTAACATTTATTTTGGGACCTGTATCTTAGCTCAATATCCACTCCCTTGTGGTTGTCCCTTTAACTACTATTCAAAATTCAGTTTTAGCTTAATATTCAGGTTGCAATATCAGCAGTATATAATAAATACAACAAATAACTTTATTTTTCAATTGAACCAAATCTAAGTCTCATCTCACCAGGCTGTGGACATAAGCAGGTAAACTTAAGTATCCCTGAGAAAGTGCGGTAAACAAGTATTGGAGTCCATCACACATGAATTCAAACTGGTTTTGATTTTCTTGCAAGACAGAAATTAAGAAGAAAGTGTTAGTCCAATCAATCACAGAATACCAATGTCCTTTAACTTATTGCCCAACTTGAATTGTTAATACCATATTGAACACATCTGATACATTTGGAGGTACAAATGTATTTAATCCTCTGTAGGCTATAACTAAACCTCAAGATCCATATGATTTCTCACAGCCCATATTTTCTCACAGGCCACCAAAAAAGGGATTTGTGGATATTAATATAATTTCATTTAACATGATTTTAAATTTAAGGCAAAAGTTCCTGATGACCTCTAGGTATTTTACATTGTTTTAAAATAAACAAAGAAATATTTTAGTGTAATTCTAAAGATTCCACCAAGAATGCCCAATTAAAATGTGACAAACAGCAGACTTTCATGCAAACCCATTCCTATCATACCACATTCAGACATAGCATTTATTGTAGTAATACATTCATGCATGGGTTATATAAAAACCCATTATAATTTCATTCAACTCCTACTCTGAGCCATATTTTTACTTTTATGTCTTCTAGTTACATCACCATACCCTCCTAACTTAATTATGCTGTCTTTACCTTTCAGTCAACAGGTTTGTGTATGGTACTACATTGTGTACCAGTGTCCAATAATCCCAATAAAATTCCTTCACCACACTAAGGGCATTTTACCCATTAGCACTAACAATCTCAAGTCCCTTTCTTAGAGTCTCTTACTCAGAATCATAATTCACCTTCTACCTCATGTGATATTAACTGGTACTTACAGAGGATCTATAGATTCCTCTCCTGCATTTTCAAAGATTTCTTTAAATAGACTAGATGCCTTATAAATAATAGAAATGTATTCTCACAGTTATGAGGGCTGGAAGTCTGAGATCAAGTTACTACCATGGTCAGATTTTGGTGAGGACCCTCTTTCAGGTTGCAGACTGCAGACTTCTTATTATATTCTCACATGGCATAAAGAAAGCAAGAGAGCTCTCTAATGACCCTTTTATAAGGGCACAAATCCCATTCTTGAGAGCCCTAACCTCATGAACTAATTACTTACCAAAGGCCCCCCTTCTTAATACCATATTTTAGGGGTTAGGATTTAAATATGAATTTGGGCAGGGCACAAATATTCAGGCCATTGCTTTTGGCCCCTGGAGCCACAAAATTCATGTCCTTCTCATATGCAAAACACATTGATTCCACCTCAACAGCCCCAAAAGTCTTAACTCATTCCAGCATCAACTCCAAAGCTGGAAGTCCAAAACAAACTCTCATCTAAATATCATCTAAATCAGATAAGGGTGGACCCAAGGTACAGTTCATCCTGAGGCAAAATTCCTCTCCAACTGTGAATCTGTGAAACCAAACAAGTGTGTGCTTCCAAAATACAATGGTGGGACAGGCAGAGGATGGGCATTTCCATCCAAAAGGGGAAAACAGATAAGAAGAAAGGGATAATGACTCTCAAGTAAGTCCAAAGCCTAACAGGGTACACAGTAAACCTTAAGCCCGGAGACTAATCCTCTTCAGCTCAACACTCCGCCCTCCAAAACCACAGGGACACCATCTCCCCTCCACGGCTCTCCCAGACTTAGGTTGTGATCCTGGTGGCCCTGCTCTTAGGCTCCAATGGGCACAGCCCGTGCTCCAGCTCTCTGGGGGGGACTCCACACCTGAGGCACTGGGAGGAAGCATCCTGGCCTGCCTGCACTAGTGAGGTAGCCTCACCCTTTGAAACTGCTCCACCCCCTGGCCTTTGCCCACTGGGCCTGTGGTGGGAGTGGCAGCCCTGACATCTCTGAATAGCCTTCTGTGTGGTCCTTATTCCAGTGCTTTGTGTGTTAAAGAATAGCTCTTGGCTTCTGCTGAGATAGCCTTTAAGTCTGTGATTCATAAACATACCAATCTCTTTATCAAAGACTCATTGAACACATCCTTAATGTTCTCTACCAAACACACTTTCTCATTTTTTGCAATACGAGAAGGCTAAGAATTTTCCAAATCTTTCAGTTCCAGTTTCTTTTTCCTTAATAATTCTGTCTTCAAGTCATTTCTCTCTTCTCACATTTTTTTATAAACACTCAGGAGAAACAAGGCGCTCTTCCAACACTTTGCTTAGAAATCTTCTCAGCTAAATATCCAACTTCATCATTCACAAGTTCAATCTTCTACTGAACACTAGAACATGAGCTCAATTCAACCAAGTTCTTTGCTACTTTATAACAAGGATCACCTTTTCTCCATCTTCCAATAACATGTTCCTCATTTCCTTCTGGAATCTCACCAGAATGGCCTTATTGTCCATATTTCCACCAACATTCTGTTCATGATTACTTAGATATTCTCTAAGAAAATGTAAGCTTTCTCTACAGCCCTCTTCTTTTCTTTTCTTTCTGAGCCCTCACCAGAATTGCCTTAAAAATTCAGAGCAGGGACTTACCCGGTGGCTCAGTGGATAAGAATCCGCCTGCCAATGCAGGGGACAGGGGTTCGAGCCCTGGTCCGGGAAGATCCCACATGCCGCGGAGCAGCTAAGCCTGTGCGCCACAACTACTGAGCCCGTGAGCCACAACTACTGAAGCCCGCGCACCTAGAGCCTGTGCTCCACAACAAGAGAAGCCACCACAGTGAGAAGCCTGTGCACTGCAACAAAGAGTAGCCCCCACTCGCCTCAACTAGAGAAAGCCCACGCGCAGCAACAAAGACCCAACGCAGCCAAAAAATTTTTTAAATAAAAATTAAAATATATAAATAAATAAATAAATAAATAAATAAAATTCAGAGCAATCTAGGCCTTTAATAACATGCACCTCAAAATTCTTTCGCCCTCTACCCATTACCCACTTCTAATGCCTCTTACGTATTTTTAGGTATTTGTTACAGCAGCATCCCTACTTCTTGGCATCTTAGTCAATTCAGGCTGCTATAACAAAGTACCATAAATTGGGTGGGTTATAAACTATAGAAATTGATTTCCCATAGTTCTGGAGGCTGGAAATCTGACAGCAGGGTGCCAGCATGGTTGGGTTGTAGTGAAAGCCCTCTTCCAGGCTGCAGACATCTGACTTCTCATTGTATCCTCACATGGTGGAAAAAGGGTGAGAGAAAGTGCTCTGGGGTCCCTTTTATAAGGCCCTACTCCCATTCTTGAAGGCTCCACCTTCATGAACCAATTATCTCCCAAAGTCTTCACCTCCCTATGCCATCATAGATTTCAAAGTATGAACTTTGGGGAAGCAAACATTCAGTTCATTGTAGTCACCAATATATAAATACTTTTGCATAAATGTATAAAATACATTTCAGCAGTGGCTCACCAGGTAGGTGTTAATGTCAGTCCACAAAATGACTTAACTCTTTGACTCATTATCCCTGTCTTCTGACTATCACTTGATCCTTTCCTTTATGAATTGCATGGTCTCTACTGTGTTATCAGGCAGATGGGGTTGTTTTCCCATTGAAGGAAATACCCACTCAATTCACTTTTAGCATCACTTCCTTTTTATAGACATCATCATCTGCCATAGCTTGGCAGACCTGGTAGCCTCTAATTCCTTATCAGATATTTTCATTTTCGCCAAAGTGGCCACAAACAACCAAGATACCAAAGCTAGCCAGTCTCCAAGATGGCCCTCAGTAATCTCCACATCTAGTATCCACACCCTTTCACGTGATACCAGGACTGGTCTCTGCGACTAACAGCAAATGGCAAATAAATATAATGGTATGTTGCTTCAGAGATTAAGATATAAGAAACTGAGGTTTCCATCCCCGGAGTTCGCTCCTTAGCTCAGTAACTCTATTTTTTGATTTGCTAGGAGGAAATCAATCTGTCACTTTGTGAGAATACTTATGGAGATGTTCACATAGCAAGGAATTTAAGCCTTAGACCAACGTCCATTAAGAAACTAAAGCTTACTTAACCATATGAGTAAACTTGGAAGAAGACTCTCTAACTTAAACTGAGCCTTGAGATGAATGCATCTCAGACTAACAGCCAGACTGAAATATTTTGAGAGATCCTGAGACAGAATTATGCAGCTGAGCTGCTCTCAGATTCCTGACCCTGAAAAACTGTATGGTAATTAATGTTAATTATTTAATCTGCTAAATTTTAGGTGACTTGTTATGAAGCAAGAGATAACTTGTTAATCTAGTATCAAGCGCTTGGTTGACTTCCAATCTATCTGAAATTTTAAAAATCTATTTAAAAATGAAAATGAAATTGCAACTTATGAAAATTTGTGAGATGCACTGAACATTACTTAGAGGGAATTTTATGGCACTGAATGCATATATTAGACAAGAAGAAAGACCTAAAATCAGTACTATAAATTTCCAACTTAGGAAACTAGAATAAGAAGAGAAAGTTAAATATAAATAAACAGATTAAAAGAAATAATAAAAACTAGAGCAGAAATCAATGTAGTTGAAAATAGGACATCAATAAAGAAAATCAATGAAACCATAGCTTTGCAATGAAACCATCTTTGCAAAGAACCATAGGTTCTTTGCAAAGATGAATAAAATTGCTAAATAGGTAGCCTGGCTAACCAAGAAAAAAAGATAGAAGACACAAATTATTAATATAAGAAATGAAAGAGGAGTCATCACTACTGATCCCATGGACATTAAGTGGATAATAAAGAAATGTTATGAACAACTCTACATATTGGATAACTTAGAAGAAATTTTAAAATTCCTTGAGAGAAATAATCTACCAAAACTCACATAAGAAAAATATATAATCTGAATATATCTTTATCTATTAAAGAAATTGAATCAATAGTTCATAACTTTCCACAACAGAAAGCACTACACCAAAATGTTCACTACACCAAGAATGTTTCACTGGTGAATTCTACCAAGTATTTAAGGAAGTAAAAACACCAATTCTCTACAATCTCTTCCAGAATGGATAAGCAGAGGAAGTATTTCCTAACTCATTCTATGAGGCTGGCATTACCCTAAAACCAAATATATTAGAAGAAATTAAAAATACACACATTGATATATCCTATGAACATAAATGCAAAAGTACTCAACAAAAAATTAGCAAATCAAATTCAAGAACATGTAAAAATAATTGTCTACCATGACTACATGGAATTTATTCCACATATGCAAGTCTGGTTCAACTTTTGAAAATCAATTAATATAATCTATCACATCAACTGGCCAAAGGAAACAAAAAAATCATATGATCATATCCATAGATACAGGTAAAGCATTTGAGAAAACCCGATATCAATTCACAATAAAAAATTTCAACAAAGAGCAATACTTCCTCAATTTGATAAAGAACATCTACCAAAAAACCCTACAGCTAACATCACACTTAGGTGGTGAGAAATTAGATGTTTTCCTGCTAAGATCAGGAACAAGGTAAGATGTCCACTCTTACCAATCTTATTTAACATAGTACTACAAGTCCTTCTTAATGCAATAAGGTAAGAAAATAAAATAAACAGTACACAGATTGGAAAGGAAGAAATAAAACTCTTTTTTACAGATGACATGATTTACCTATGTAGAAAATACCAAAGAGTCAACAAAAAACTCATAGAACTAACAAGTATACATAGCACATTTGCAGGATACAAGATTAATGTACACAAAGCATTCTTTTCCTATACACCAGCAAAAAAAATTGGTACTTGAAATTTAAAGCACAATACCATTTACATTAGCATCAAAAACAGTGAAATACTTAGGTATAAATTCAACAAAGTATGTACAATATCAACATGAGAAAAACTACAAAACTCTGATAAACGAAATTTTTAAAAAGATCTAAATAAATGGAGAGATATTCCATATTCATGGATAGGAATATTCCATATTGTTAAGATGCCATTTTTCCCAAACTGATGTATGGATTCAGTGTGATCCCAGTCAAAATCCCAGCAAGTTACTTTCTGGATATCAATAAACTAACTGTGAAGTTTATGCAACAATGTAAAACCCAGAATAGCCAACACAATATTTAAAAGAAGAACAAAGTTGAGGTCTGACACTATCTGAATTTAAGATTTACTATAAAGTTACATTAATCAAGACAGGGTAATACTGCCAAAAAAAATTAGAGAATAGAATAGAGAACCCAGAAAGAGACTAACAAACACAATGGAACAGAACAGAGTGCCCAGAAATACTCATGAATATAATCATCTGACTTTCAATAGAGGTGATATATTTTTGACATATCTGATAAATGATTTGTACCCAAAATATACAAATAATAAGAAAATAAACAACCCAATTAAAAAATGACCAAAGTTCTTACCAAATATCTCATCAAAAAAGATACACTTATGGCAAATAAGCATATGTAAAGGTTCTCAACATCTTATGTCACTAAGAATTTAAAGATAAAACAGCAATGTGAAAACAACACACACCTATTGGAATCTCTAAACTCCAAACACTGATGAGGATCTGAAGCAAAAGAATCTCTCAATCATTGCTGGTGGCAATGTAAAATGTATTTGTTATGTGCTAGGAATATAGATCACTGAACAGATTAGAGACACCAGAAACAGACTCACAAAGTCAACTGACTTTTGACAAAGGTGGAAACACAACTCAGTGGAGAAAGAATATTAATTTCAAGAAATAGTGCTAGAAAAATTGGATATTCATATGCAAAAAAAGTGGACTTTCTACATATTTCTACAACATATACAAAATTTAACTCAAGATAGGCAAAACACCTGAATATATGACTGAAAACTATGAAACTTTTACAATAAAATAGAAAGTATTTGAGACATGGGGTTCGGCAAAAATTACTTAGATATTATACCAAAGGCATGATAGATCCTTAGAAGAAACTACCGAGAAAAAAATATATAGATGACGTAAGTGTTGATATCAACAAGCAGGGGAGCTTAAATAACTATAATTAACATTTTAACAGCTCCAGTGGAAAACGGGAAGAACGTGCATTATGTTTTTCAAAACAAAACAAAATAGATTACATTTATTTTGTGCTTCCTCTGTGCCAAGCTATGGTAAATTTCTATCTAGATAAAGTTTCTGCAATTATGGCATAGTTTTGCAAGGTGAACACTGATATCTTAGTGAATGCATCATGATTAATTGAAGAAGAAGACTTGTCTGATAACTTTTATGAAAATATAACTTAAGTGGTTAGCATTAAAACACTGAACACAATATATATTTAATTACATGTGAAGGCTATAATAAACGTGAAAATAACCATATGCATTTTATCATCAATTTTAACCTATTACCACTCATTATTTAACTAAAGACTTTATGGGAACCTGCATTTAAAAGGACATACCTTTTTGGACTCATCAACTTAATATAAAAAATTTATTATATGTATCACTGGTTCTAAAGCCTCTAGACTCAGGACAAAATTGCATCAAGAGCTCTTGCTAGAGATTGATACTGGTCTTTATTCATTACTCTTACTCTAGAAAAGTCTGAAAATATGAACTAATCAGAAAGGAGATATTTATTGTCCATGACAGTCAGAAGTTTTAAATACTGCTTCTATGCCTACAAATGGAAAAAAAAATGGAAAGATATTTAAAGAAGAAAGTGAATATTCTTGAACATGAATAGTAAGAATTAGTTATTGTCTTCTTGTTGTCTAATTTCTTTCTACTATCAACCTATCCCATTTTTGAGGAAATTTCCTAATAAACCCTTGACTGTCTTCCCTGTGGTACATGGTAAAGGGTCACTCATAATTGAAAATACCATGGTCTACATGAGAGATCTTTCTGTGAAAATAAAGACATGCATGAAGTCCTTACAAAAGATTAACTGGCCATGCAATTATTTCCACTCAATTAAAATATCTATAGGTTCAAATTCCCCAACGTACAACAACAGAGATTGTTCTTTCTCTTCTTGGTTCCAAAGCACTTTTTGTATATCTAATATTATATTTTCCCTTCAGTTTTTAATAACTTAAAATGTGATTTTCCCCAGATAATATTTGGTGGTAGACTTCTTAAGGGCAGAAAATATTCCTCATTCATCACGATATCTTCCAGGTCCAACATATTTTTTCTTATAAATATTTCTAATACTGGTTAATAAAGGAGTAGGGTGAATATTCTATGGTCTAATTGTACAACCTGAATTAAACTATAAGTTTCAGAAAGGATAAATTCTTTTTTTTTTTTTTTTTTTTTTTAGTTTTTGGCCATGCTGTGCAGTTTGCGAGATCTTAGTTCCCTGACCAGGGATCGAACCCACACCCTTGGCAGTGAAAGTGTAGAGTCCTAACAACTGGACTGCCAGAGAATTCCCAAGGATGAATTCTTTATAAGATATATATTTCTGATTTTTCCACTAAGTGCTACTTTTTTAAAAATGGACTTCATATTTTAGGGCAGTTTTAGGTTCACAGCAAAACTGATCAGAAAGTACAGAGATTCATCCTGTATCTCCTGTCCCCACACATGAACACCCTCACCCACTATCAACATCCTGCACCAGAGTGGTACATTTATTACAACCGATGAACCTACACTGATATATCCTTATCACCCAAAGTCCACAGCTTACATTAGGGTTAATTTTTGGTGTTTTACATTCCGTGTGTTTTAATAAATGTATAATGACACCAACTCACCATTGTATTATCATAAAGAATAGTTTCACTTCCCTGAAAAATCTCTGTGCCCTTCCTGTTCATCTCTTGCTCCCTCCTTACCACTGGCAACCACTGATCTTTTTACTGTCTCCATAGTTTTGCCTTTTCCATAATATCATATAGTTGGAATCGTACAGTATGTTGTAGCCTTCTCAAATTAGCTTATTTTACTTAGTTATATGCAATTAAGTTTCCTCCATGTTTTTTCATGGATTAATAACTCATTTAGTTTCAGTGCTGAATAATACGCCACTGTCTAGAGGTATGACAGTTTATTATTCCATTCACCTACTGAGGATCCTTTTGGTTGCTTCCAAGTTTTAGCAATTATAAATAAAGGTGTTATAAATATTCATGTGTAGGTTGCTGTATGGACATAAGTTTTCAAAACCTTTGGGTAAATATCAAGAAGTTTATTGAATTGCCAATTATCACTTATATTGTTTACATTTTAGGGGGCAAATGTATCAATAGATCTTATTTCACAAGGTTAACTATAAAATATTAATTTTAAATTTTGTATTGATAAAAGCTATAGAAATAAGCAAACAATATTATTGTAAGGGGTAATGACACAATTTTTTAAATACTTAAATTGCAAAGTATAGCCTATATTAATTCATACACATCTAGAACTCCCAGGCAGTTATCCAAATCTCCAGAGTAGTGGCTAACCAAGGCCACTCTACTCCATTAAACTTTGATTTTTCCATAAGTAGAGAATGATAAAGGATATTATTAACATTAGATTGAAGTGAAATAATTTCAATGACTTCTAGGAAAGTTAATATGCCTATTTTGGCTATTAGAAATGTAATCAATTACTAAGTATGATGTTCAAAGTTACTTATATTAAAAATTTGCAGTTGTGTGATATAAGAAACTTTATGTGCTCACATTTCACAAAATAAATGAATATTTGAGACTAAAACAAAGTTAAATTGAAATCACAGAAATTTTTCTTCTTACTATAAATAATATAAGCTGTGGGCCACTGAATAAATACCAGCAAAGCACAAGCAATTGCTAGAAGAAAACAAACATTTGAACTTGAGATAAAAGAAGCTTTGCATATGTGCCTGGCAAGAAATCTATTGATTAAAGCAAATTTCATCTCCATTTTTAGGGGTGAATTGCTGTCTAGAATAAATAGAGAATATTCCATAGCAAGAGGGAAATCTCATAGGATGTTATAGTTGGAGGACATCAATGCAAATATTACATTCATCAAAATTAACTATGAACTACAAATATTGCAAAAAACAGCATGCAAATAATAGAGAAATGGTTTTGAATGTGAAAAGCAGAATTGAGATATAAAAGGGAGGATGAGAGGAAAGAAGAGATAGACGTAAGAATTAAAAAGGGATAAAGACATTTCTAAATGTAATAGTGTAATACTAACAGTTATTATATACAAATGTATATGATTATATGTAATATAAGATATTCATTTTTTTTAGATTCCTTTAATTCAATATCACTTACATTTTAAGTTTAAAATAAATTTATAGCATTACAGTAAGGTCAGACACTTGCCCCATTAATACATAACACTTCCATTTAATATTTTATGTTTTCAATTAAGAACTATAAATTAGAACCTCTTTTCTGTCAGATGATAAAGATAATAACATCACAGAAGATCAGATTCAACAATCATCTGCAGAAAACAGTGTCAGTCTCAGTGAAGGACACACAGAAAAATCTACCAGTTTGATCTTAAGATTATCTATCTATCTACCTACCTACCTACCTATCTACCTACCTACCTACCTATCTACCTGCCTACCTACCTACCTACCTATCTATCTATCTATCTACCTACCTACCTACCTATCTACTTACCTATCAATCTATACCTATTTTTGTAGAAACACACTTAAGGAAACTAACAGGAGAGTTTCAAAACTGGCAGAATACAGGTGTAAGAAAGGATGTTGATGTCCTGACTATGAGGCATACTGGAGTTGATGGCATACATAGATAATAAATCACACAAAAAAATTAGACATAAAAAGACTGATAATCATTACTATTTTTTTACACAATAACAAACATGATAACATCTTCTAAGAACTTTATATGCATCAGTCTATTATGCATGATTTCTTGATGTCTTATACAGGCCCTTTTTGGTATGTGTGATAGTTCATTTTGTGCCAACTTGGCTGTGCCACGGGGTGCCCAAGATGGATAATCAAACATTCTTCTGGGTGTTTCTGTGAGGCTTTGTAGATGAAATTAACATTTAAGTCAGTGATTATTGTGTATATCAGATTGCCCTCCATAATGTGAATGGGCCTCATCCAACCAATTGAACCTGAAAAGAACAAAAGACCAGCTTTCCCAGAGCAAGAGCAAAATTCTCCAGAAGATGTCCTTCAGACTTCATCTGCAGCATCAGCTCTCCTAGGTCTACGGCCTGCTGGCCCATGCTTCAGATTTTGGACTTGCCAATCTCCATAATTACGAGCCAATTCCTTACAATAAATCTCTGTCTATATACAAATACGCTTTCTATTGGTTCTAATATGGTAGGTTTTATGTTACCAATTTTATAGATGAGGAAACTGCAACTTATGTTAAGTAATGTGCTCTAGGTTACAACGTAGTAAGACTGAAACAAAAATTAAAATGAAGATTAATTTGAAGCCAGAACCTATACTCTAGGCTCTACTAAGGTTGGAGTCAATGGGAACCAGTATAAAGTTTGACAGTCACAAAAAATTCAGCATTAAGTATGAGATGGAGCCACTGAGTTTAATAATAAACTTTTAAAATTTGGCTTTCAGTTCTGTGCAAGTCTATATAAAATGATGAGGCAGCCAAAAATAATTTCCTCTTGACTTACAGAATTATAATATTAAAATATACAGTGTGTTTGATCTCTTATCCATTTGCCCACCAATTCATTCTGTTCACAAATATGTTTTGAGGCTCTCTTACGTGCTAGATAGAGAGAAACAAAAGTGATTTAAGAGAAGCAAGATTGCTACCCTCTGAGAGCTTATGATCTAGTCACAGGAGAAAAATACCTTAAGCAAATATAAAAGAAAAACATATAAAAGAAAAACATTTTATGAATGAAAGTAAAAGATAGTTGAGATTATAATATGTGGAGCCTGAATTAGATTTATGGCTCTTTGATATCTCTTCTAATGATAGTTCATTAAAGTAGAAACTTAATGTTTAGTAGGAATTAATCAAATAAAGAATTTGATGGTGGGGAGAAGGAGGTATAGAGAAGAAGAGAGTAGAAAAGGGATCAAATACAATGTTTTATATTGTGTAGAATTTTGATAACCTTTTGTCAAGAAAGAATAGAACAAAAAAGGAGTATGTAGACACTATAGAAAGATACAATCCCTTAAAGTTAGTGTAGAAAAGGATTGACTATTTTTGTTAGTTCCTGAGAAAAGAACTTGGATAAACATATTCTAGAATATTATGCTCATTTACTGAATTTTATCATGAAGATGACATCAAAATTGCAGTTTCATCATTAGATATATAGAGAGACTTTATCCATAAGTTATTTCTCCTAATAGGTCACAGAATTCTTGGCCACTAGATACGTTATGACAATTTTCTGGAAGTTAAATAACAGCCTTTAACAACAAATTAGTAATGCTAGTTTGAAACCCTGGGGAGGGAGAACTATGACTTCTGACGGCGCAATCACTGACTATTTAACTGAGGACATGGAGAAGAGCTTGGCTTGGAGGGCCATATTTGAGGTAATAGGTTTGTTTCCTTGTCTTTCTTTAAAGTAATTAAAACCATTCCTCCTGTCCTTTCCCCAATTGACACCTAATTAACTACTATATAATGCATCACCTCCAGGAAACCTTCCCTAACCCAACATCTGTGTTCGGATGCATGTGTTCTCTGTTCTCCTACTGTACCTTGCACACCATATTTTACAGCACTAAAATTATAAAGTAATTATCCTTTTACAAGGTATTTCTTCTAATAGCTTCTTGAGGTCAAGTATGATAAAACTAGACCAAACTTATTTCACAGCTGCTTTTAAAGAAACTGTGAAATGTTATATAATGTCATATAATGTTAAAGCAGGAGGCAAGATCAAAGGGCAAATGCCCAGAAGGTAATGGACATACGTGTTAATTTTCAAAGTTCAGGTTATTAAAAAACAAATGTCTAAGTACTAAATATTGTTCAAATTTATCATCATGCCTTTGCCAGATGGACAAACTAGAAGAATATGTTGCTATGGATTCAAACAAAAACTAACATTTTAATGAAATTTTATTTTGAGGATTCAGTTAAATATATTCATGATTTCTCCCAAATTTTCCAGCATTATGTATCATTCTTGCATATAGTAGTAACAGTCAAGTTAATGTAATTCAGAGTGACTAATAACTTGAAAGTATCACTGTACTTGAAAATAATACATTTGTTAAAGTAATTAAACAGGAGGTCATGAGACTAAGGAAGCTGTAATGCCTCAGTGGACTGTGCAAGCAAACTGAAACCTAAGCCAGAGTTAATGCACTCAAATCTGAGAAAATTAAATTTAAGAACACCTAATCACAAACAGTTAATCAGCCTTCCCCACACAAGGTGATCCATTAAGCTATAGCCAATCAAATCGAAGTTGTTTGCTTTGCTTCCCACCTTTTCTATAAAAGCCTCTCCTTAGCTCCTGTCAATGGAACGCTCTTAACCATTTTCAGTTTGGCAGCTGCCGGTTTGGAATCAATGTTTGCTCAAATAAACTCTTAATGTACCTCAGTTTATCTTTTAAAAATTCTGGTTTCAGAACTTAAAGGCCATTAGATATCATCAAAGCTGTAGCTGGAATCATAATATTTTAGAATATACATAAGTCACTATTCTTGGACTGGATCCTGAATTTTTCTAGTTTCCTCCAATATCTGGCTACAACTCTCCAAACTAGCCTTTCCAATTTTCTTCCATCTTTCTGCCTTGGAATTATAAAAATGAAAACTTCCCTTTTCTTGAAGCCCTATAAACTGAAGCTAGATGACTTGATATAAATTTCAGAGAAATCAAGACAACAGCTCATGTATGGACAACCTTTTCATCTGTTGTTGTGTGGGTCACTCAAAAAGTTCACTAGGACATCTGATGACATCGCCAGAGACATTCAGACTACAAAAGATGCTTTGAGCCCAATGTCTAGGAACCTGCCACCTGGGAATATCAACTGGCTGCCCTCTGGACTCAGAAACTGATTTATAATCTGCTCCATCAATTAACCTTTGTTTTTCTTTTGTCTCCAGAAAAGTGCCTCTTATTAAATTCCTGATTGCTTTCAACACACAGACCTAACTTTGGGAGCCCACCTGCAATATTATCTCTTGAAATGAGATAATTGTTTAACTGAATTGACCTATTCACAGGATGAAGAGACTGGTTAAATGAGATGGAACAATCTACCAACTGAATTTCTAAACTGTGAAACTTCTTGGGGAATTTTCAAAGGCAGGGAATGAATAGTAGCCACTGCAAAATATGCCTCTTTCACATAGGATTATTTTGAGCTGATAAGGTAGTTTTAGATAAGAGCATTGCTTTAGATTACTCATTGGCTAAAGAAAGAGGAACCTGTACCAAAGCAAATGCCTCCTACTGTACCTGGATCAACACATCTGGTATTATAGAAACTCAGAAACAACACATTAACAAGTTATTTGGCTAAATGAGATTGATGCCTATTCAGGTACATTCTTTGATTTATTTGATACCAATTTGTTAGGTTCATGGGGATACTCGCTAAGGAGCAGATGCCAGTCTCTTGGCATTACCCTCCTGAAATCAGCACTGTAGACTCCCAGGTACATTGTCTTCTCTCCATGGTCTTAAATATATGTTAGCAGCCATCAGCATTACAAGAAATGGTCTCACTGAACTTGAAGCAACAGAAACAAGTTGAACAATGAGATGAACAGCAAAACCAATTCTTCCACAGACTTGAAATCACACCTATGAGCTTCACACTTAGACAAGAACAACTGAACCTTGATGGTCATTGACAGTGGTGCTAATACCAAATTTTGCTCACTATCTCATGTAGGAGAGGATGACCAAAAGAGGGCAAGTGTTAAACATGAAGGCCATTAGCCTGAGGTGGCTCTAATGCCTTGGTGGTCTATGTAAGCAAATTGAAACCTAAATCAGAGACAATGCACCCAAATCCAAGTATACAAAACTTAAAAAGAGCTAGTAATAAAAAGTCAACTACTCTTTCCCAAATAATGCAACCACTTAAGCTACAGTCAATCAAATAATTTTTTTTGCTTTGCTTCCACATCTTTTCTATAAAAACCTTTCCCTAGCACCAATGATGGAGAGCTCCCAACCATTTTTGGTTTGGCACTGTCCAATTAAAATCAATGTTTTGCTCAAATACTTCAAAATTTTAATGTACCTCCATTTGTTTATCTTTTTGAAAAGTAAAAGTAAGTTATTTTCACTAAAAAGAAATGTGCCTTAATATAATGTTAAATGGTTTGTTGTCTTTGTGCTCATGGTGAGAATTTTCTTTCTTGTGAAGCTCCCCAAAAGCCATTATCTTGGTTTCTCAGAATACAAAACAACGGTTGACTAATGTGTATAACAGAACAATTTCATCCATATGTTATAAAAGAACCAGTCTTTTTAGTTTGTAGATGTCACAAATTTCTAGAGGGAAACTCAACAATCTTCTTTCTACTTTTTTCTAATCTATTGAAATTCTTCCAGATTTCCTATTGCAACTACAGCCATGAGCCTGTGATTATCACTAAACCAAAATGTACATAGACCTTACAATTGAAAATATACATCGAGGATGAGTAAAGATTCATTCCCAACTTGCCTACAACAGTACACAGAAATAACGATTTCATCAGATTCTACTAAAGCTAATGGGAAATGTCTAAATGTCAAGCTAATTTCTATCAATATGTACCAAACAAATGCTTTTGGAATTAGGATTAAGGTTGCTACTAAAGAAAAATATTTATTGAAATCCTGATGCTATACATTTTTAATCTTCTGATTAATAAGCATTCTAAAACCACGTGTGCATATACAAATAACATCTATATTTAAATATTAATATCTAAACTGGAGTTTCATTTTTTATATTATTTATTATAAATATTGACATGACAGAATAAAATGTGATCATTTATTTTGATAATGTTCAACAGACTTTCTGATATAGTGAATAAGATAATAATAATAGTGTTTTAAATTAACATAAGAAAGGAGCAACTCAATTTAAATGAAGTACAATCTAGAAAAATAAGCTATAAAATTTTGTTTTAATATAATTTCTCTCTCATTTCTTGCATAGTAGCCAGAAATATGATTGAATAGAAATGTATAGTCAATTTTAACATATGTAATTTTATGAAAATTGAAACAATACTTTTTTTAAAATATAGATAAAATATACAGATCATAGTAATTAAATGAATTCAATTGGAGTTTTGTCACTAAGCTTATATAATGCCACCTAATATTTGAGTGGTACTTTATAATTTCAAATATTTTTTTCAACTTTATTTTCCTGAGAAATCCACAAGGATATCGGGCAAAGATTATTAATCTTATTTCACAGAACAGGAAACTAAATTTGAGTTAGCTACTTAAGTCATAAATGGTACACATAAAACTACGGCCCCATTTTTTTTTTTTAATGGCAATTTAATATTTATTTCATGAATCTTACTGTATCTTGAGGAGAATATTTATAATAATAAATTTGCAGCTGTCCTATAATGAAGTCATAAAGCGTTGTGATGATTTGTGTCATTATATTTTAAAATATATCATTTGAACAAATACATAACAGCATTTAGATAATCAAGCTCTCCCAAAATCACTTATGTGTTTCTAATTATTTATTTTAAGCACCTTTATGAAAGTGTAAGCAAATTATGAGCAAGTTGAGAAAAAATAGGTTTTTGTGTGACAAAATTTAAAAGCTTGTTTTATATTTACAGAGTAGTATTTAATAAAATATTTCCAGAGCCATACCAAAATATTTTATACTAATTTTAAAATAATACAAAAATTATATAGGTCATTTTTATTTAGGAAAGGTGACTTTGATGTTAATTTTCCAAAGTGTTCGAATGTACAAATAACTTTTACATACGTAATTTTATTTGTGGATCTCAGACTTTACAATTTTATGTGTGCTAATGAAATATAGTTTTGAAGTTGACAAATTGTACCTGCTAAGACAATTATTTTACATTTCATATTTTTATACAGTGTCTACCAAAGACTTGCTACTTACTACTACAAAGACGTCACCAAAATTTAACCGGTAGTTTTAGTAGAAAAGTATTAGTGCCTTATATACTTTTGATAAAACAGAAGGGCTTCCAAATATATAATACAATCATCCTTGAGAAAGCTGTAAAGAAAGGAAACACCTGGCAAGTTATCCAGTTCATCTAACTACTTCGGTCCATCATTTACAATACAGATGTATGTGTAGTGAAATTATCCCCATATCTTAAACAGTAAGTGGCTAACATAAGAGAAAATGACTGATTTTTTTTATAAAAAATTGATTTTAATTATTCATTTGGGTAATCTGTGTTTGAATTAAAAGTAAAATATAATAATTAGAGAATATTTTGAAAATAAAAAAATACAAAGAAAATTAAACATCAATATTGTTTCCAAAATTAGACAAATGGCATTAAAGAGGTAACAAAGGTAATTTTAGTAAGATGACATTTGCAATCCACAATGAGAAAGCAATACAAATATTTATTAACCAAAGAGCACAGTGTTTAACTCATAATGCATGCATGGGAGAGAAAGGACAAAAGAGTTAATGAAACACATCAAAAATGAGAATCTTTAGCTATCCTTTGTCAGCCTATGCCAAACTAAGTAAAACTAAATTAAGTATGGAGAATATGAGAAAATATTTTGATATAATGAATATAAACTGACTCTTCTAATTTGAAAGAGGTTATAAATGGAAAATTGCGTTTGACTACGAGAACATCCTCAAGCTCCAAAATTACGTTGTAATATTAATGATGAAACATCATTAAAATAGCAGTACTAATAGTAACACTTTGTGACCCCATGTGTATAAATTTCAAAAACAGGTAAATATAATTGTTGTTGTCTAAAGTCAGATTATACGTATCTTTGGAGAGGGACACAGATAGAGAGGGGCTTTGTGGGGTGCTTCTGGAGTTCCAGTAAATTTCTAAGTCTTGATCTGAGGGGTCACAATATGCACATGTTAACTGTGTGATAATTCATTTCAGTTATTGCAACTTCAATTTGTGTCCTTGTCTATATCGATGATATACTTCCATAAAATTCGACTAAAATATAATATAATCAGAGAATCGCACTTATAAAAAAGAACGAAAAATTTTAAGTTAAACCTTAGTGAATAAAATTCTACAGTTCCGTCAGAGTGATATGTAAATAATAGTTCAATACAATACAAATGATTGATTATACAATTATAATGGGGGACTTCAACACCCCTTTCAACAATGAATAGATCATTCAGACAGAATATCAATAAGGAAACAGTGAACTTGAACTATACTTTTTTGTTTCCATACAAATTTTGAAATTATTTGTTCTAGTCCTTTGAAAAATGCCATTGGTATTTTGATAGGGATTTCACTGAGTGTGTAGATTGCTTTGGGCCATGTGGCCATTTTAACAATATTAATTATTCCAATCCAAGAACACGGTATATCTTACCATCTGTTTCTGTTGTATTCAATTTCTTTCATTAGTGTCTTATACTTTTCTGAGTACAGGTCTTTTACCTCCTTAGGTAGGTTTATTCCTAGGTATTTTATTCTTTGTGATATGATGGTAAGTGGGATTGTTTCCTTAATTTCTCTTTCTGATGGTTTGCTGTTAGTGTATAGAACTGCAACAGTTTTATGAACATTAATTTTGTATCCTATAACTTTACCGAATTCATTGATGAGCTCTAGTAGTTTTCTGGTGGTGTCTTTAGGATGTTCCCTTTTTTAAAATTAATTAATTAATTAATTAATTAATGGCTGCATTGGGTCTTTGTTGCTGTGCGTCGGCTTTCTCTAGTTGCAGTGAGCGGGGGCTACTCTTTGATGCGGTGTGTGGACTTCTCACTGCGGTGGCTTCTCTTGTTGTGGAACACGGCCTCTAGGCACACGCGCTTCAGTAGTTGCGGCTCACGGGCTCTAGAGCGCAGGCTCAGTAGTTGTGGCACACAGGCTTAGTTGCTCCACGGCCTGTGGGATCTTCCCGGACCAGGGATCAAACCTGTGTCCCCTGCATTGGCAAGTAGTTTCTTAACCACTGCACCACCAGGGAGGCCCTTTAGGATTTTCTTTAGAATTTTCTATGCATAGTATCATGTCATCTGCAAATAGTGACAGTTTTATTTCTTCCTTTCCAATTTGGATTCCTTTTATTTCATTTTCTTCTCTGATTGCTGTGGCTAGGACTCCAAAAACTATGTTGAATAAAAGTAGCAAGAGTGGGCATCCTTGTCTTATTCTTGATCTTAAAGGAAATGCTTTCAGTTTTCCACCAATGACTATGATGCTAGCTGTGGATCTGTCATATATAGGTTTTATTATATTGAGATATGTTCCTTCTATGCCCACTTTCTGGAGAGTTTCTATCATAAATGGATGTTGAACTTTATCAAAAGCTTTTTCTGCATCTATTGAGATGATCATATGATTTTGATTCTTCCATTTTTTTTTTCTGTTTCTTTGCAATATACATTTTTTAAAAAATCTTTATTGGAGTATAATTGTTTTACAATGGTGTGTTGGTTTCTGCTGTATAACAAAGTGAATCAGCTATACATATACATACATCCCCATATCTCCTCCCTCTTGCATCTCCCTCCCACCCTCCCTAAATCACCCCTCTAGGTGGACACAAAGCACCAAGCTGATCTCCCTACCTATTTTACATTTGGTAGTGTATATATGTCCATGCCACTCTCTCACTTCGTAGCAGTTTACCCTTCCCCATGTCCTCAAGTCCATTCTCTACATCTGCATCTTTATTCCTGTCCTGCCCCTAGGTTCTTCAGAAGCTTTTTTTTTTTTAGATTCCATATATATGTGTTAGCATACGGTATTTGTTTTTCTCTTTCTGACTTACTTCACTCTGTATGACAGTCTCTAGGTCCATCCACCTCGCTACAAGTAACTCAATTTCATTTCTTTTTAATGGCTGAGTAATATTCCATTGTATATATGTGCCACATCTTCTTAATCCATTCATCTGTTGATGGACACTTAGGTTGCTTCCATGTCCTGGCTATTGTAAATAGAGCTGCAATGAACATTGTGGTACATGACTCTTTTTGAATTATGGTTTCCTCAGGGTACATGCCCAGTAGTGGGATTTCTGGGTCATATGGTAGTTCTATTTTTAGTTTTTTGAGGAACCTCCATACTGTTCTCCATAGTGGCTGTATCAATTTACATTCAATTTTTTAATGCGGTGTATCACATTGATTGATTTGCAGATATTGACAAATTCTTGCATCCCTCGGATAAATCCCACTTGATGGAGGTGTATGATCCGTTTTTTGTTTTTATTTTAATAAATTCATTTTATTTATTTATTTTTGGCTGTGTTGGGTCTTCGCTGCGGTGCGTGGGCTTTCTCTAGTTGTGGCGAGCGAGGGCTTCTCATTGCGGTGGCTTCTCTTGTTGCGGAGCACGGGCTCTAGGCACGCGGGCTTCAGTAGTTATAGCACGTGGGCTCAGTAGTTGTGGCTCGCAGGCTCTAGAGCGCAGGCTCAGTAGTTGTGGTGCATGGGCTTAGTTGCTCCGTGGCATGTGGGATCTTCCCGGACCAGGGCTCGAACCCGTGTCCCCTGCATTGGCAGGCGGATTCTTAACCACTGCACCACCAGGGAAGCCTGGGGTGTATGATCCTTTTAATGTATTGTTGGATTTGGTTTCCTAATATTTTGCTGAGGATTTTTGCATCTATGTTAATCAGTGAAATTGGTCTATAATTATGACCCAGCAATTCCACTCCTGGGTATATATCCAGAAGTGGATATATACCAGAAAAAAAACCTAAAACACTAATTCAAAAAGATATATGCACCACAATGTTCACAGTAGCATTATTTACAATTGCCAAAGTATGGAAGCAACCTAAGTGTTCATCAACAGATAAATGGATAAAGATGTGAGATATATATACACACACACACACACACACACACACACATATTGTGTATATATATATATACACAATGAAATTCTACTCATCCATAAAAAAGAATGAAATTTTGCCACTTGCAGCAACTTGGATGGACTTAGAGGGCATTATGCTAAGTGAAATAAGTCAGAAAGAGAAAGACAAATACTGTATGATATCACTTATCTGTAGAATCTAAAAAATACAACAAACTAGTTAATAAAACAAACAAAAAAAAGTACACTCGCAGATACAGAGAACAACCTAGTGGTTACCAGTGGGGAGAGGGAAGGGGGGGTACTATAGGGGTGGGGAAAAAGGGTTATTTAGGGATTATATGAAATAATCTGTGTGGAACTTTTGAAAATTGTAAAGCACTACAGATTTAAATAATTTTTCATGCAATAAAGAAATAAAGAAGTAAAATTAAGTTTAAAAAAAAGAATGTGACCATTATTGTGCTGTTTGCATCTTTGAATATAAACAAATCTAGATCTCAAAACCTTTACTGAAATGTTACAATTTAGATATGTAAGTATATTTTTGGAAACCATGTTGACAGTCCCTTTGATATTCCAACTCGTGAAGAGGTTATGAGCGCTATTCAATTATTATTAGAAGGGGTTTTTTACCATTGCTTAATGTGATTAGAATCATAACTGTCTCAACATGTCACATGCAAACACACACACACGTGCACACATACACTTACACAATAAAGGTTATGTTAACAAACAATAATGATGACCTTAGTGCAGTAATCCTCTTTAAGTACTTGAACTGTCAATTTGTGCGACCTAAGATTTCTAGCTGAAATGTATTATTATCCATTGTTCATGTTTCACTCCCATGGAGTATTGTTTATTTACTAGAAAAGTACCCTTTAACAAACCTGTCCTATTTTTACAATGTACTTATTTTAAACACTTGCCATATGTTATCCTGAAAATGAAGACATGGTTCATATAGCTTTACCATATGCATGCAGTGATAAACTTACATTACAGCAAACACATACACTTTTAATTTATGAATTAACTCAGTTCATATTATATTTTCCCTCATGCCAAACTAATTTCAAATATTTTAATTGTACTTACAAATAAATTTTCCAACTAATTATTATTACATACTGAACACTGCATTGAAAAGGAAAATAAATTATACTATAAAAGATAACTCCAAATGTTAAATATGTCACTGTCATAGGTTAAGAAGAATTCTGAATATGTGATTTACAGGCTCTAAGACTTCAATGTAAAAGACATCAAATAGGAACATGAAAACAAGAAACATTCACTGTAAGGGAAAAAATTACACTTATTGTGCTTTATTGCATTAAAGGGACTATATCTAACCTAAAACTTGGTAGACAAAACCATACTTTGATTACAGTGGTCTTGTTAAAAGATATTTTTAAAGGGAAGCAAAAAAAAATTACCTTTCTTTTTCTTTTTTACCCCCTTTCTTCCTATTCATGCTACTTTTAAATAGAGAAATAATAATGTGCAGTGGAGAGGAACGGTCTATCTCACTTTTCATTTTATATTCCTATAGTCCAAGAAATCACATCGATACCCCAAAGTAGAAAATGAGTCTACAAATCTTTTGTTTCCCGTGACACATTTACAAGTTCCAATAAGTTAACAAATGCTTGAAAGTTTTATTTCTTCTGAGAAATAATTAATAGTTAACTTGTATAATATGACCCATCCAGGTTCAAAAAAAGATTGTTTGATAGTTTTCCTGAGTGGAATATAATGTATTTGACAAGGCAAATACAAGGTTTTGACTCTGCTTAATAGATAAGGATTTAATCCAATTTGTTAATACTTGAGTAAACATAATTCAGAAGTTTTACATACACATTGCTGGCAAAAAAGCACAAGTAAAGAAAAACACCTGCACAATATTAGCTTTTTGCTCATAATTATCATTGCCTGATTTTGCCATTGGATTTTTCCAGTGGATCATGGCTGTCTGGGAATTTATACGATTGTAATTTTTTCAAAGACTGCTCCCACATCTAGTTTATTTTGTGCCCCTGGGGACAGTGAGTGACCAGCACCTAGTTTATGCTCAAAAGGTGGTTGTTGAATTGAACTAACCTAACTTATACTGGTAAAATACAGTGACACCTTATTTCTCTGACATTTAGTCTATTGCTTGCAATAAAATTAAAAAAAAAAAAATATTCAGTACGCATTTATTTCACTTTAAACTGAAATTAGTAAAGTTGAAGTAGGCCAGTCCCATAGGGCACAGTGCTCATAATTATATAATTCTTGTCAACACGGGGCAAATCATTTTTATTTGACTTACTTTACCTACAAATATTGGAAATGTGATTTGAGAATTAATAATCTCTGCTTAACTACTAGTAATAAATTTATTTTCCATCATTGGCAGGTGGGAGCAGGCAAGCTTTTGATATGAAGAGTATTTTTCATGGTGGGTATTTTATAATCATGTATTGAAAGATAAAATATTTTCTGCATCATCAATCTAGTGCATTTAATTACGGTGTCATTCATAGTAACATACTATGTAAATTTGTAGCACCAGTTGCACATAATGGTAATACACTCATTTAAAGGGCTCAAATAGATTAGAAAATAATGAAAGTTAGTTATTAATATTATAGGCCACATACCACTTTGGGTTACAATGTGATTCAGTTTTTTTCATCAGGATTATATCATTTTTAAACATGTATAAATAAGACATATTTACTTGTAAGCATTGGAAAGTTTAATAAATTTAGGTTGATTTTTGTTACCTGAAATGTTCAGGCTAGTGGATTTTCTTTTAAAAAGAATTAGACTTGACAGGAACATACTGTGCCACAGGAAGAAGTGATTAATCCTTATATTCATGGATTAGTAAAATGACAATGTGAAAACTTGTCATAAATACTAAGCTTAGCTCAGTAAATTTTCCTTCCACCCTAAGACAGGAGAAAAATATGTCTTAGAAATTATTACTCGGGTTGTGTTTGTTTTTCATTCTTCTTAGTTTTTAATTCTTTTGTATTCTAGAAAAAGTATTTTCCTCAAATGGGTATAAAATTTACTTTCCTTTTTCTTCCATAGGTCTGACTCTCAAAATAGAAAACGTTTAGAGAACATACAAGTAGTGTACCATTTTTGGTTGCAATCCTTTGTGCTCTAAAGTAATGTGTCAAGTGTATTCATTCTCATGTCACTGATCTTAAATATTAATAAATCCCAAACAATAAAAATTTTGTAAGTAATATAGTGTCATTTGCATTACATGAAATAGCCATTTAATTTATATTATACTAAATAACTATTTTCTATGAGTGTTTTATATTTCCCTTGAGAACTTTCTATACAAATATAAATTTAATATATGCTATGGCAATAAAATTTTAAATATTTAAATATTTATAATTACAATAAAATGGAAATAATGAGCAGTTCAAAGTTCATAAAAGATAAATGTAAGTTATTAAAATTTGATAAATTATCAAAATAAAGTAAAATCTGTGTAAAAATTAATATGGGACTTTATATGATCTTAAAAATAGATCAAAGATAAATACCTCCTAATATTTATATGAGGATGGAGCAAGATGATCTCTTGTGTAATATGTGTACTACTATAATTCAAAGTTTTCTGTATTTCAAAAAGGGAAATTTTACATTCAAATTTTATTAGGTTGAGTTATGTAAAATAGTCATTTTATAGACCAGAAATCATTAAATATTTCACATAATTTGGCATAATATTTCACAAAAGCATAGCATTGAAACATATCTGGCTGGTCTCCTTCCTAATCCTGGTTCACTCCTTTAAGCAAAGGATATTCCATGTATTACAATCATTTCCAAAGGTACAGCTTAAAAACTATATATATCATTATAAAATTATATGGCAGCAAAATATAACAGTAATGCACTTGTACACTTGGATGTTAAGTCTATACATTATTTCAAATAATTGAGTTAGATTTATAAAGTCATTATACTCTAGACCCGAAAAGGATGACATAAAGCATTCAAATAATGCTTGACATTTAGAGAAGTCAACTGGCCCATCAAAGGTTACACAGCTACTGCAACTGAGAACTGAATATGTCTTCAAGTTTGCAATCTTAATGCGGATTTTCAAATGAGATTTAGCATAATCTGTTACTTGGCTTCTGAAGTGAAAAATGGAGAGAGAGATGTGGCAGCACAAGCTGAAAAGAAGGACCAGTCAAAGAGAAAAAAAAGAATTTAGGTGGAAGCAGGAGCCTAAGAGAAGAGTCAAACACCACCCATTTCCAGGTCGGCAATTCTAGGCAATTTCAGGGAAACCCTGAGATCCAGGAAGAAGCCAGTCTGAAGTCTTCAAAAGCAGGGCGTTGCAAGTATCAGAGGCAGAATGTGAAATTCTGAGACAGACAATAAGGAAAGATAAAAAGTTTAAAAAATTGACAAGACAAACTTCTAGATTTGTACCAGAGGAAAAAAGTAACTGAGCGGATGGAAAATTCTCTTCCTGAGAAAAAGGAATTCAGCAGCCAGAAATTGGAGGTGCAGGGTCAGAAGTCTGATTTGGAGAAGCTACCAGCAGAGTCACTGTGAAACATGAAAGCCCACTGATTAGAGAGGTAGGGGTAGTGGATATTTTCTTTTTAGGCTGGGAGAGATACAAAATATATACCTGTAATTAAGTACCCCTTGAGATTGTCTAGGCTTGTAACAGAACTACTGGAGGCCCTTATAAATTGTTCTTTCAAGAGGCTTCTTCTAAAACAGCAGAAAAAATAATTTGATAATCCATTCCAAAAGCACAATTTGCACTTTTTGCAAGCCATATAAGGATTAACAACTCTCTTCTCTGCTCCCTATGAGAGTTTGATTTTTACCTCCAATATACCATGTATTCCTTTCTCCTCTGCATAAGATTCATGGGCTTCACATTGCCTTCTCTTCTAGATTACCAATTTTTTAGGAGACACTAGTATTAGTATGGTATTTTACACTCAATAAAACTGTACTAGCATGTTTGTCAAAATGTTACATAATAATATCTGTACCTATGTCAAAGTTATTGTGTTAAATAATGTAAGGTAAACTGCTTTGGAAAATATTATTAACTGCAATGGAAATAAGTTCTATGAAAGCGAACAATTACTGGATGCCTATCATGAGTCAGGCACTGTTCTAGCTGCTTTACATTGCCTAACCCACTTAATCCCCTCAACAATCTTACTGGATAGGTACAATTATCATCCCCACTTGTTGGCTGAGAAAAGCAAAGCATAGAAAAATCATGTGTAATATGGTATTTTATGGTGTAAATGGTGTAATAGGTATAATAGGTGTATGGTGTAATAGGTATTTACATTGATATAAATATACCAGAGAAGCACTGTGATTTTGCAATGACATTGTATAAATAGGCATCATTGATTGAATCTTACCTACTGCTTATAATTCAACTGCTTCCGTTTTCACTCATCTATCTGTGCCTTATAGCCTCTGGCTCGTATCCTCTACTGGTAAGGATGCCTTTCAAAGATAATCCCAATCACAAGAAACTTCCAAAGACATACACACACCTGACAAGAAGCCCCAACAAAACATATGAAGAAAGAAGGTTAAAATCATCACAGGCAACTTTTCTTAACAGATGGAGAGTGTTAAACAGATTTCACTGTAACTTTAGTAAATCTCCTAAAATTCTTAACAGTACCAGTGTATAAGAAAAAAAAAAAAAACACATACACTAATTTTCATGTATGCTTTCTAGAACTACTCCAAAGGTTATATTTATGTTGCCCAATGAAGTAAGTTGATTATTAAAGAATAACCACACAGGCAAATAACGTATAATACTATAGTAAATATTACTAAAAGATTCATAGAATGTGACATATATCCTATCTGGGGAATTTTCACATGCAATATGGTTTGCATTTAATTTGTTTATAGCGGCTTTTTAATGTTACTAAAAAAATATACATATGCATGCCTCCTGCTAATTTGCCATACATGTATATTTTTGCTGTTTTCTTCAGCTATCGTTTTCTTACTTAGTAATGCACAGTCACAACTGTGAGTTACAAAAATGAGAATGACTGTAACAAGCACAAAGATAAGTACGTTTAAGGCATAAATATAACTTTAATCATCACTAACCAACAAATTTAAAAGTTTATTATTTATATTTTGTAAATTGTAATCTCACTCCTACTCTCATGAATGGAAACCTACTGCCATGTTCAGGAGTAATAATAATAAAATATTATTCAATAATAATAAATTATTATGGGAATTATAGTGAACGTACTTTTCTATGTAAGTAACAGATTACTTGAAACTTTTCTCATTAAACAGACAAACCAATATCGCTGCAGTTAAGAATTGATACCCTTGATAGACATTAATGTTGTAAGTTCTATGAATTTATCCAATAAAAATGAACTAAATATGACCACCACCTTCTTCATTGAAGTATCGTCATTCTTTTTTTTACAGTTCATTTTGTCAATTTAATTAGAGTTATTAAAGAAAAATAGCTGTAACAATTCAAAAAAGAGGTTGAACCTGTCACTTCATAAAATTGCTTTCCTCCAAACACTGGCAAGTGTATTAGTTTATGATTATTTAGAAATTCTAATAGCATAAAAATACTTTGAAGAAGAATATGGTAAAAATAAGTCCTAGGTGTGACAGATTTCACACAGACATTGTGTTTTATGTTCAACATGTAGAGGAACTACATTTGCATGATTGAGAAAATGAAAATAAGTAGAATCACATGATGTTTCATGCTGCTGAAAAAACGTTACTAAGGAAAAGGAATTCATAAGTTACAAGAAGCTACACTCACATTATTATCAATCAGAAGGTGACTTCGTACACCTCAGTGGTTTCTATCTAATAAACCTTCATGGAGTCTTATTAAAGAAGGCTGTTAACATATATTCTGAAAATTATTTATAATGAACCATAATATGCATTAACAATGATATCTCTTTATAATTTAAATAATTAGTGTGATTTTTCTTAGAGAACGTAGGCTAAGAGACTGCAAGAAAACAGAAAATAAGAGAAAGATTTAAAAGCAATGGTAAACTCTTTATCTGTCAAAATGCTACTGAGATTTTACTGATACTTCTACTAAAGCAAAGTAAAATGGTGGCATTGTTCAGAACTTATCTACAGAAAAATATAGGCCTGGATTAAATCTCCACACTGCCACTCCTCTAATAGAAGGATTAAATGAAATGCTGTGTATGTGGTGAATGGCAGAAGACAATCATACACTACATCAGCAACTAACACAATTACAGAAACATTATTATTATCAAAGATGGGATATCCACCCAACCCCTCATCAATTTCACCCAAATTCTTTAACCTATTTAAGAAAAATTTTTCCTTGAAAGTCTTTCATACCATTCTTTCAATAAATATTGGTTAAACTAAAATATTGACATATGTGTATGTGTGCCTTGATTAAAAAATTCACAGCTCCAAGTCAAATGATCAATTTTATGATAATTTAATGGTAAATTTAAATAATATTTAATTATTTAACTAACTTTGATGTTTTCTGAAAGCAGATTTCAGTTGCTCCTTAGAGGATGAGGTTAAATTGACATAATTGGAATTGCTTAATTTAATCCGATAAAAGGGGCTAGGGATGTGTTGGACCCAAAATAACCTAAAAGTTATAAAGGGGGACCTAATTAATGGTATCCTTGAAAATACTAGTCTTAAAAACAAAATTAGAACTACATGGAAAAGTAATGTCTATGAGCATTTTCTTTTCAAGTAGAACTCATCGAATTAAGAAACTCTCCCTCATTATTTCTTACAAATATATATATTTTTCCTGTCTATGCTCCTCTCCTTTGGGACTACAATTACACGTACATTTTGTTTGAGGTTGTCTCATAGCTTGCATATATACTCTTTTCATATCTTTATATTTTCTCTTTTTGAATAGTTTCTATTACTTTGAATATTTTCTATTATTGCATTTTTAATTTCACTATGATATTTTTTGCAAAGTCTAATGGATAATTAACTGCATTCAGTGAATTTTACACCTCACATTTTGTAGTCTTCATTTTTAGAATTTTAATTTGGATCTTCTCTATATCTTCCATGTCTTCACTCAACATTTCGTAGTTTTCACTTTCTAGTTTCAATTTTTTAAATATACGGTATTTGATGCAATATACAATGCAGTAAAAATAATTGTTTTAACATCTTTTTCTTCTAATTCTAACATCTGTTTCAATATTGGCTGGCTTTATTTTGATTGATTGAATTTTCTCCTTATCTTGGGACAATTTTTGCTGTTTCTTGCCATGCCTGGTCATTTTTTAATTGAATTTTAGGGATTATCATTTTATCTTTTGGGGCACTGGTTGGTTTTGTATTCCTACAGTTTCTCTTGCACTTTATGTTGGGATTCATTTAGTTCAAGACCACTTGATTCTTTCTCTAGTACTTTTTAAATTTGTTATAGGTTAATAGAACACCATTTAGTCTAGAGCTAATTATTCCCCATTATTGAGCCAATGTTCTGTGCATCATGATGTTTTCCAGTCTGGTTGGGGGAAAAGGAAACTATTCCAAACATAGTTTGTAGGCACTGTTACCTCTGATCCAATTTAAATGTATTTTTACCCCTTTGGATAGTCTCCTCACAGGCATATCCTGATCACTCAACGGCTCAATTCTTAATGCAGACCCCCTGCAGAACTATGATGTTCCCATTCTGTGTAGTTCTCACCCCCCTGGTGCTCTGTCTTAGAAAGTCAAGCCTTCGTGATTCCCTGGACTCTCTCAACTCTAACTACTCTACTCCAGGAGCCCATCGGGCTCCAGCAGGCTTCCCTTTCCTCACCTGAAAACTCTCTCAAGGCAATAATCTGGGCAAACACAGGACGTCACTTTATTTTTGTTGTTGTTGTTGTCTCTCAGGAACCACTGTCCTTCATTTACACATGTCCAGTGTCTTGAAAGAAAACACTGTTTTATATATTTTTTTCCAGCTTTTGGTTGTTTCATGTAAGAGACTAAATTTGTTCTTTGTTATTCCATATTGAGTATGTTCACTAACCTTTCACTGATAAACTGTCAAATCATGTAATAAAATTAAATTTATGACTTCCTTTGATGAACTTATTTAAAAGTATCTAACTTTGGTATGATAAAGCTTAAATTCTAAAATATATATTGTTTTAATAAACAATCATAATTCATTTAAAACTTTGGGATGATCACCCCTTTCCTCATGAAACATATATCTGCACTTCAGTAATTTTAAGATGAATAGCCTGCCTTTTTGTGATCCTGTTTTCAAAAATAATTTTGATATTATATCTGTAACACAAATATATAAAAGTTTATTTATAATATTCACGGGGAAATTTCAGAAAACTATATTGTGACTGTGTTAAAATGAAATTATACTGATCATTTGAACATTAAAAGACGTAACTATGTGTAAATATTAAGCAACTAAATTCCACAGATACAATTTTTTCATATCAAAATCATCTAATTCAGAATTCAAATTTAGAATTATAAACATTGTAGATGTATATATTACAAACAATTTTCTGTTTGCTAATTATTTTCTTAAAATATGTATACAAGTGTATGCCAAAATATATATGTGATAATATATGTGTGTACATATGTACATATAGATATAGTCTGAAGGCAGCACTTCTTTATATTTTAAACTGGGCTTTTCTTTTGATTCCCCAAATCTTGCATTAATAGTAAATATCAGTCTAATCCCCAATATATATTTTAATGTGCCTGAAGAATTATACTACCTGATATTTTGCCAGTAATTTAACCAATTAAATGAATTTGGGTTTGTTATAAACATTTCACTATTGAAAGCTTCAGAAATCCCATGACAGAATGTGTCCATCCATCTAGCAATGTGGCAAGTTAAAATTTCCGTTTATTGTTGTTTCCCTTTTGAGGCATATTTAGGAAATGAGCTTTATACTCTGAGTGAAACAGACCATTTTGTTGGTTGCATTTCTATTACGTTAATAACATGCTTTTATCCCCAGGGATTAAATATGGCAACTAGTAACGACAGCAATGTGGGTGTAAGAGTAAGTAAATAAATTAATTAATAAATAAAAATTTTAATGCTATTTGCTTCAATAAAAAATGACAGCACCCAGAGTCCCAAACCTCTTAGGATATAGCAGTTTTGTTCAGTTCGTATTATTCTGAAGGTATTTTAACAATACCTTTTTTTAAAAACAACCTGAGAACTTTCCCTTAATGAACCTATTGTTCTCTGAAATGGGCACTCACATTAATTGAGCTGAAAATATTTAAATTCTTCCTTGGAGCGAGGAAATATCTTCTTCCAAAATTATGAGCATAATAAAATAAAAACATTTTACCATGAAATGAAAATAATTCAGCTTCTTACATTCTCTCAAGAGTTAGACCAACATTTATTCGACACATGATATGCTAGATATTTTGAACAAAGTGTAACATAGGTCTTGAACTAACGAGAATATAGCAATGTCATCTTCGGTGTTCATCCTCATTAAAATACCATCTATCTATCAAGAAACCTGAAGCACAGCGGGCAGAGTTCAATACATCGCATATGTGAAAGAGAATATGAAATAGGGAGTGGACAAGTGGAAGTCACAAGACACAGAATGAATACTGTTTTGTGTCACTAAGTGTAAAGCCAAATGTACAATTTGATATTTATGATAGAAGCTAAAGACGGAACAGCATTTACAGACCTAAACCTCAATATTTTCTTCAACTATGTGAAGCAATGACAGAGAAATGTGAAAGAAAGTTTTACAGAAAACTCACTTTGGACACTAAAGGGGTCAATGGTAATAATGTTTTTAATAATTTTATAAAAGATAAGCTTCAGGTGAAAGACAGGTCGAGGGAATATACCATGCATTCTATCTCTGTCACCAAGTGATTTATTTTTCTGCCCCAAAATACTTATAAAAGGCTATAAATATACATCACTTTAGTAAAGAAGGGAGTGGCCATGAAGCAAACAAAGCTATAACTAGGTCTTGTTGGAAGACACTTTCTGTGATAAAATGCACTGACAGTAGCTTTAAACATAGAAAGCTGATGACTGCTATCATTCTGTTAACTTTCCATTATTACTGTTGTTTTGATAGATATATAACTATCTTGAGTTATGAAACATAAATTTTATGTCAAGCAAAGTAATGTCTCTTAGAAATAGCCTATCCATATTTTGAAACCTGTTGCTATAGCATGGGCAATGAAATGCTTAACTACCGTGACTCTATTAAGTGATATAAGCAAGTCGGCAGAGTGTGGCCAAAAAGCTTTGCCACCTTCATAAGCACCCATCACTTGATGTCATTCTTCCTCTCATTCAAGAGATTGATGGACAGGGACAGAAAAATAAAGGGAACTAGGGCAAACTAAGCTTGTGTCCTGTAGACAGCTTAACAGGGGAAGATAACATAGGATTTTTGTTTTGTTTTCAGCTTTGGCATCAATCACAGAGATGAAGAAAGGAAAACTATTACAGACACACTATGGTTCTCAATTTTAGTTTCATTTCAAAGTTATGTGGTCTTAATACAACAGATAAGAGCCATATATATGAATACCACGACCTAGTGACCCTTCGCCTTATCATAAAAGCACTGTAAAAAGATTCAGAGACAGATTGTTCCTAATCATAATATACAATTAAAAATAATAAGAGCCAATTCTTCTATTGTGGCAGTTTACATGAACAGATAATTAGATTTAAACAAAGGGTTTTAATATACATATATAATATTTTTATATTTAAGGTGTTACATATTAAAAACAAGGATTTAATATATCTATATATATTAAAATCCTATGTCAAACTAATTTGTTGACAATATTTCAGAAAATACACACAAATGCATATATAACCCATCCATCAAATCTTTACTTATGTTTTTCAGTGTCAGTAAATCAGTTTAGTCTCATAATTTCCCATGAGATAAGCATTAAAATCATCCCTTCGTAACCTTAATTACCTGACAAACTTAAAATCACCTAGTTACTAAATGGTGAAAAATAAACTTGAATCCAGGACTCCCAGCGTTAAGTCTTGATTGTTTCTTTATATGCCATGCAGTCACTTAGAGAATGTCATCTCAGACAATTCACCTAGCAGTCACTGAAACATTTGAATAAAGTGGGTCCTAAAGGGTCATGATACTTAATCTGACAGAGGGTTGAGAACATGGAAACATCAAATAACATATGCGTCCTGGGAAAAAAAGTAATTCAATACAGTCAGATTATGGAAGATATGAGATGGAGTAGCAGAAGTGGTAGATGAAGGTTCTAGAAAAGGAATTTAGTAAAATATTATGAAAAGGATCTATACGCCATGCCCTGTGAGCAGGGAGAGGTTAACTCAGCAGCCCTGGGATGCTAAACTCTAAAACTTTACACTTAAAGTGAAAGGACAAAGTTTTTTCCCTGGCCAGCTCCTGTCAGATGATCTCTGGGAATTTGGAATATTCTGTGTGATTTTTGATGCTGTATTTTTGTATCCCTGAGGCCTTGGGCCATGCTCTACCAGGTTTATCAGATAAATGCATCTTAACTCTGTGATTTAAGGTGAATGCCTATTTTTGCTGGGAGGTGAGGGGTTATCTGAGTAGCTGAGTCCCCTGCATACTTATGTCACTGATGCCAATAAAACTCAGGAGAACAAGGCTCCGGTGAACTTCCCCGGTTGGCAATGTTTCTCATGTGTCGTCACACATGATAGCTGGGAAAATTAAGTATGTCCCTATGGTTTATTTTGGACTTCACCCCCTTTACCTTTCCCCTTTGCTGATCTTAATCTGTATCCTTTCACTGTAATAAATCATAATTATGAGTAAACAGCTTTTCTGAGTCCTCACTGAGCCTAAGGATGGTACTGGAGAACTCCAGATCCCCAACATATCATGGTATTTGATTTTTATCCTCTACACAATTGAAAATTACAATAGCTTTTAAAGAAACAGGGGTTTATATTTATTCATTCATTTAATAAATTACTATTGAGTGCCTTCTATGTATCAGACCTATGGCTATGGGAATTCGACAGTGCAGACAATAAATAAAATTTCTGCCTTTGATGTCCATCTGAAACACGTAATAGTTAAAGTAAGTAATTTAACTTCATATTCTAATATGATTTCTATTTTACCAAAATAAGTAGACTGTGGCTATGTGGAGAAGCTTATATTAGGGGCACTGAGGAGGACTAATCCCCCTAAAGGAATTTTTTCCTAATAGCAGGTTGTACCAGAAAGGCTAATATTAGGGCTTTCTCCCCCTTTCCCCACCTAAGGGTTTGACTTCAATTAATGCAGTGCCAGATATGAAGAAGGGTAATAACAAGCAATAATGACTTACATATATACTTAAGTGATACTCAATTATGCTTTAAGATTGCTAAGTGAAACATGTAAATGTATCAGAGCCAATCCTGAAACGGAGAGGTAAGGAAGCTGGACCATGGCTGGTGTCTGCAGCAGGAGAAAATGGTTGGGGCAGTTATTGCTAAAGGGCTTTGCAAGTAAGCTTTATACAGGTCAAATATCTAACAGTGGACTGTGATAAAAGAAAATAAAAATGTGACTTCCACTTAATTCTTTATGCAAAAACAAAAGAGAAAAGCGGGCGTTTCCTTTCCACTCAGGATAATTTCTAAGTCCTTTGGACTATTATGTAAATGAAAAAGAAAATTCAATTTGTAATTATTAAGGGGATTAATAATTAATCAATCACTTAAGGGAATTAAAAAAAAAACACCAGCTTAAAAAAATCTTCAAAGGTGTAATTTTTAACGGATGTTATTGTGTTTCATTTGAAAAACTTATATATGAATGGTTTAACAATTTGTCATTTTAGTGAAAGAACTGCTTTATTCCTTATTATAGTTCTATTGATTTTTTTCTCAACAAAGTCACAATTTTTTCCTTTTGTTCAAAGTTCTGAGAGCTTTCTTTTCTTTTGCTATTTACACCTGTAAATTCTATTCACTTGAATTGTGCAATTTTAAATGAAAATTAAAGGAAAGATATGAAGAATTATAAGTTTGTGGTGGAGGGGGATTTCTCAACCTCAAATCTTTTCATGCTTATTAGAATTTATTTTGAAGTTTAACACTCAACACCCCGGATAAAAAGTCAAGATTAATGAAAACATTCTTAGCACCTACAAATTTCTACTTGCCTCTTTAATCTTGTTTTCAAAAACATTTTAATATAATGATTTTATTAGAATGTATTGAATAAACAAGAGAAATATTCTTCTTCTGTGATATATATTCCCAAGCCCATTTATTGCTATAACTAAATAGAATGCTAATAGAAGATACTCAGTGAAGATAGATGTTCTAAATTCTTTTCCACTAAAAGAAGAGTCAGTGAATATTAAAATATTCTATTCTAATTCTAGTCCTCTTTCTATTTCCACGACATCTACAGTTACTTCTCCACTGAAGGCTTGAACCCCTCAAACTCCTTCATGAGGATTGGAATCAGCTTCTTCCAAACTCCTGTTAATGTAGATATTTTGACCTCTTCCCATGAATCACAATTGATTTTAATGGCATCTAGAATGGTCCATCATTTCCAAAAGGTTTTCAAGTGACTGCCCAGATTCCCTCAGAGGAACCTATGTCAGCTATAGCTGTAGGAAATGTATTTCTTAAATAATAAGACGTGAAAGTCAAAATGACTCCTTGATCCATGAGCTGCAGAATGGGTGCTGTGTCAGCAGGCATGACAACATTCAGCTCATTGTACGGCTACATCAGAGCTCTTAGGTGACAAGGTGCATTTTCAATGGGCACTGGTACTTTTAAAGGAATCTAGTTTTTCTGAGCAGCAGGTCTCAACAATGGGTTTAAAATATTCAGGAAGCTATGTTGTAAGCAGATATGCTGTTATCCAGGATTTGTGGTTCCATTTCTAGAGCACAGGCAGAGGAGATTTAGCATAATTCTTAAGGGCCCTAGAATTTTCAAAATGACAAATGAGCAAAGGCTTCAACTTAGAGGCCACTGTAGGATTATTTTTTGCCTGATTTCAATATTGTTGTATCTCAGGAAATAGGGAGGGCTGAGAAAATGGCGACAGATGGGGGAATGGCCAGTCGGTGGAGCAGTTAGAACACTCACAACTTTTATCAGTTAAGTTTGCAATCTTACATGGGCATGGTTAGTGGCACCACAAAACAATTACAATAGTAACATCAAAAATCACTGAGCCCAGATCACCATAACAAATACAATAATAATTAAAAAGTTTGAAATATTGCGAGAATTACTAAAATGTAAAACAGAGAGACAAATGAGCAAATGCTATTGGAAAAATGGTGCTGATAGATTTCTCAATGCAGAGTTGCCACAGATGTTTAATTTGTAAAATATACAATACCTGCGGAGTGTAATAAAGTGAAGCATAATAAAAGATTACGCATGTATCTGACTCAAGATAATGTGAGAAAAAGAAAAACTGAAATAAGATATAAGGAAAATGAAAAAAAAAGAATATATTAATAAGAATACAGAAAAATATCAAACTATAAAATAAAACCAAAGTTTTGTTTTTGGGGAAAAATGATAAGTAAATGGATAATTAATACATACTGGATAGAACATATCAGTAGGTTATAACAAATATAAGAAAAGTCTTACAAATATATTTGCAAAATATTTGGAAACGAAGAAACCAAATTTATCCCAGAAGAGAAGAATGATCTAAACAGACAGATTTGAATAAAAAATGAAAAAAAATTGCCAGTGCTCATCTGAAAACAAACAAAATCCATATAAATATAAATAAAAGCACTAGTACCAGTTAATTCTATAAAAATAGAATTTTATGCTGTACAGCAGGACATAAAGCAAGTTTTGATAACACTGAATTGAAATAATAATAAATATGTTATTTTACCATTGTAAAATTAAGCCAGAAATTAAGTACAAAAAAATAACTAAAAATATCCCCTAAACATTTGATAATTAGCAATTAATTTAAACATAATACATGTCTCAAAGAAGAAATCACAAGGAAGTTATGACATGTATTGAACTGAAACATAAAAAGTATAAAGTTGTGAAATTCACTTAAAGCTTTGTGTAGAAGAAAATTTATAGACATTAGTGTTTATATTAAAAAGATGAATGGCTGAAAATGATCCAAGTGTTTTGCTCAAAGTTAAAATAAAAGAGATAATTTTAAAGAAAATAATAGATAAATAATAAAATAGAAAAGTATATACTAGAGATAACTAAATCAAAAGTTAGTTTTTGAAAAGACTAATAAGTAATCATAAAACACTGAAAGTGCAGATCAATAAAATCCAAAACAAACAAACACCACATCTTCTCCCAAAGAAAGAAGTACAGAACAAATAATTTACTAATGCCAGGATTGAAAAAACAGAGCATTACTATAAATTTATAGTCTTCAAAAGGATAATGAGAATGATATGAATACGTGTATGCCAAAAAATAGCTGAAATGGGAGAGATGTAAAAAAATTCTAAACAAATAATAGGATGGTTCCCAATATAAAACATCAAAGCAGTGACAAAAACAATGATATCATAACCAAGATGGGATAACTCCAAAAATTCATAATGGATTCATATTCATATACCAATTTATAATATGCCATATTAACAGAAGTAAAAAAACAGCAAAATAGAAGCAAATACCAACAGAGAAAATGAGTATAAAAATAGAGGCATAGAAAACCCATTTCATAAAATCCAACATGTTATTTCATAAAATTTCTTACCCACCCAACAAAAGAAAACTTCTCTATTAAAGGGAACATCAAAAATCCTAGAGTAAACATCAGATTAAATGACAAAATGTGAAAGCTTTCTTTCTGAAATCAGAAATGACACATTTATGTCTACTATTACTGTGTGTATTCTCGTATTTAAATTATAATGAAGGCCTCAGCCAGTGTAATAAGTAAAAATAAATATTAAATATAAATAAATAAAATGGTATTCTTTATAACAGATATAAATGTAAAATACAAATTATTTTTTTAACATACAGGTAAACTATTAGAATTTATAAATAAATTCAGCTAACTTACTGGATACAAGTAAATATACAAAAATCAATTTTATTTCTAAATACCAACAAGTTAATAAAGAAAAATATAACTACTATTTTTAATAGCATAAAAACCACTACATAATAGGAATAACTCAGATAAAAGCCTTACAAAACCTCTATACTGAAAATAATAAAAATAACAGAATAAAATTAAAGAATACTCAAGTAAATGGAAGGCCATACCATGTTCATTGTTTAAAGAACCAATATTGCAAAGGACACAATTTTATCCATGTTGTTCTTTGGATACTATGAAATCCTGATGAACATCTCAGCACATTTGTTTATACGGAAATTAACAAGATTATTTACGAAAAGTGTTAAGAAGAGCTAAAAGTATCTTGAAAGACCAATATGGAGAACTCTGACTTCCAGAAATCTAAACTTATTAGAAAGATCACTAATTATGATTGTGTGACAATAGTGTAAGGGTAAACAAATAAACCACTGGAATTGAATGGAGAGCTCGCAAATAGAACCACACATGCATGGATTATTGATTTATAATGAAGGTAGTACCACAGGACACATGGGAAAGATCAGACGTTTCAATAATTATTGCTGAGTCAACTGATCAGACATATTGGGAAAACAAAACACAATGAAACTAAATGTGAAGCCTACCTTCATGTATTTCCCCAAATAACTTTGATCACAGATATCACTGTAAATGGTAAATATACACAAAGGTTTTGAAATATAGAAACATTTGTTCATGCCTTTGCAAAGGTGAACAACTGGACACGAAGGACACTAAACAAAAGATTGATAAATTCAATTCTGTTAAAATTAGAAAATTGTTTTCATCAAAAACAATCCACAAAGAAACAGAATTTTTTATAATTCATATAACTAGCAAAGGACTTGTATCCAGAATATGTAAACCTCAAATAACTAATAAGTAGACAAATGTGGTACAAAAAGTATGGGGAGACACTGGAAAAAGTACTTCACATAAAAGACTTTGTAAATCCCAAAGACATATGAAGATGCACACCCTAGTCATCAGTAAAATGTGAAGGAAAACAATTAACTAACATACCTAAATGGGGAAATTTTAAAAAATTTTTAGGACATAAAACACCAATTTTAGGTGAGGACATGAAGTAACTTAAACTCTTAGACACGGCTGATGGGAGTGTAAATTTGGAAAACTCTTTGACAGTGTTTAGTGAAGCTGAAGATACACATCTTCTGCCATTACATCCTGAGCTTTATTGGACCTATTTCACTGTGATGTCCTCCCTCGACTTTCCCACACTGGCTGTACCACTGGAACCATGTTCTTCCTTCTCATACCTTTCTTATTTATACTTAACTCTTGCTTATTCCCTTTAAAATACTGTTCTAATATTCTTAACTAAAGTGTTCAAAAACAGATCTGTAGCATTTGCCATAGATGATCAACACCTTAATCTAAATAAAACAAATTCAGAAATAAAGATCTTATTTTAATGTCAGAGATTTAACTGAAAAACGGTTGTTTTTTCTCACTAACTAATGGTGAGGCAGCAACCATATTAGTTAGCAGAAATAGCATCAGAGTCAGGCCCCATTGGGGCCAAATCCTGATTCTAATATGTTCTGATTTAGTGAATGTGGGCAAATTATTTAATCTATCAGTGGGACCTTCATTGGAACATGGAGTACAGTTTGAAGCAAACTGGGAAGAGTAGGTGATCCCACAGTAAGAAGTTTTATTTCTTGATGTGAATGACATAGGTGTGTTCATATCATGAAATACATACATCTGCAAAATTATAATTTGTGTACTTTCCCATAATAAGTTTATTTAAAATAAAAGGTAACTATGTCTATCAGCATACGGAGCTCATTAATTTTCATTATGTTCACTGCATTAAACTCCAGCTCTGTGGCATCTCAGGTGTGCTTCAGCTCAGGTTTGAAAATCTAGGAAAGAGAATCTGATCAGTTGCTCAGATTTGGAGCAATTCCATTTCCAATTCCAATTTCCCAGTGAGAGCTGCAGGGTTAATATGATTAGCAGCACAAACAGCATCTCTAACTGGTGCACGGTAAATCAGTTCCCCAAAGATGTCTGGGGTGGTAATAATGTTATCAAGAATAAATAGTAAACATGCGGTTGAAAAACACAAGATGCTCACACCCTTAAGGGTTCATCAACAGACACCGGTTAATTATTTTATATATTCTCAATGTTATTATATCTAAAAAGTTGTATGTCTAGCAAACAGTGACAAATACTCTAGAACCTGGAGTTAAAAGCTTTAGCTTTTACTAAAAAAAAAAAATTGTAACTATTTTTGAAGTAATTTTTAGTTTTTGATACATTTTAAACATTTTTCATGGCCAAAGTATATAACTTTGTTTTAAAATTATGGATATAATTAAAATATATACTTTAAAAAAATTTAGATTATTTAAAACTTATGGGGTCTTATATGCAATGAACAAATGTAACAAATAAAATATCCTATTTAAAATGCTTGAATCACCTATATTTTAATTGTAAGTTACCTTTTTAGAAATTCTGCTTCAGCATAAAATAATAACCAATAATAACAATAAGAATGATAAAAATAAATGCTTATTGATTATTTATTCTTTCAGGTCTGCTATAGATGGAATGTTTGTGTCTTCCAAAAATTCCCATGTTGAAACCTAAACTCCAATGTGATGGTATCTGGAGGTGGGGCCTTTGAGAGGTGATTAGATGGTGAGGATGAAGCCTACTTGAATGGGATTGGTGACCTTATAAATGAGACCCAAGAGAGCTCCCTCACATGGTCCTCTGCCGTGTGAATACACTACAAGAAGATGACCAACCGTAAGCCAGGAAGTAAGCTCTCACTAGACTCCAAATCTACCAGTGGCTTAGTCTTGGACTTCCAGCCTCCATAACTGTGAGAAATAAGTATCTCTTCTTTAAAGCCACCCAGTCTATGGTATTTTTACAGAAGCCCGAACAGACTAAATCAAGGCCCAGTTCTAAGGATTCTAGCTGAGTATGTGATTTAATCCTTAAAATACTGATCTGAACATTATTATGACCATTTAATGGAGAATTAAACTAAGAACTGAGACACTGAGAGATGAATTTCTTCAAGTTCACTTAATCAGAATATATTAGAACCAGAATTTGACCCCAAGGTGGCTAAGTCTGTGGCCTATCTTAATTAACACGGTTTTTCTGCTAAAGAGGGATAAACAGGACTTCATTAAGTATTAGAAGGAGAGGAAAGGGGAGAAGGGAATGTGTCCCCCAAGGGTGCAGTCAGTATAGGCCAATCAAGGTGGGCCATCACCAAAAAATCAATAGATCCAATAAAATCAAAGAGAAGTAGGGAGATGAGTCCAAAAAGAAGTTTACTGCCTGTTATCTTTCTTTGAGGTCAAAAATATGCTCTGGGGCTTCCCTGGTGGCGCAGTGGTTGAGAATCTGCCTGCCAATGCAGGGGACACGGGTTCGAGCCCTGGTCTGGGAAGATCCCACATGCCGCGGAGCAACTAGGCCCGTGAGCCACAGTTACTGAGCCTGCGCGTCTGGAGCCTGTGCTCCGCAACAAGAGAGGCCGCGATAATGAGAGGCCCGCGCACTGCGATGAAGAGTGGCCCCCACTTGCCACAACTAGAGAAAGCCCTCGCACAGAAACGAAGACCCAACACAGCCATAAATAAATTAATTAATTAAATAAATAAACGCAAAAGTTTAAAAAAAAAAAAAAAAAGAGTCTGCAGAACTGAACGTACTTGCCCTTATTAAAAAAAATATATATATGCTCTGAGCTGGTCTGATTTTCCCATCAACTGAAAAAACAAAGACTATCAGAGAAGAGAATCACTTCTAACAATGAAAACAATGACCAAGAGCAATATCATATTTTAGCAGGAATGGGATGGATAGAGTTAAAGCAAACTAGGACAAAAATATCCAAACTCCAGCAGTTGAAGTGCTTAACTGCCAGAGGGAAATGGTGTCCTGGGAGATAAACAGGCAGAACATAAGGCAAAGAAAGGAAGAGAGAAGCCTGAGGGCAGAGGAAAGAGCTGAGTGCCTCTGTAGAATAGAGAGAATAGGAAAGACAGAGAAATTAGCACCTGATGTGAATAAAGAAAATAAGAAAGCCAGAGGAAAAGAAAAATGATGCAACTGGAATTCCAAAAGATGATAACGAGAGAAGATGTTATATTTGAAGATCCAAATGAAAACACATTTAAATAGTACAAATAGATTCATAAGTTATTTCCTTACGAAATTTGAAATAATTCTACCAGCTAATTTAACTTTTTTAGAATGATATACATAAAGTGATAAAGTATTTACATGCTAGATGATAAACAGGGCAAATTTATCATAGACAGGCATCTGCAATATGCCATGTGAATGCCACTATTCAATAAGAGCTTACTTTTCAAATACTAAGGTTTATTTTTTAACAGTGAAAATATATATACATAACTTAAAACTCCTATTTTAGATATTTCTAAGCACACCAGTTCACTGCATTAAGTATATGCACACTGTAGTGCAACCGTCAGCACCAACCATCTCCTGAACTTTTATCATGTTGCACAAATAGAAGCTACTAAGTTAAATTTTTACAAAACTTTATGCATAGGCACACCTATGTCATTTGAGAATTGTAATTAAGAACCCCAGCCCTTCATTAACTGGGCCCAATTAGAATCTTACACAATTTTCTTCTATTCACCCACAAAAACAATACTGACTTAATTCTCTTCAGATGCTTTTTTCTTTTAACAACAAAAGTTTCAATAAACAAATTAAAGTGAAAAATAGACATTTGGGTTTTTAGAAAAATTAAACAAGCCATTATTCTTTAAAATTAATATTTGAAAAACTGAAAAGCTATGATAAAAATTAACTCTGGGGTATATCAACTGATACAACATTTCCATATGTCTTTGCCAATCAGTAAATTCTTTGGGATAGCTAAAAAACAGCAGTATCAACGAAACTGCTAAAACATTTGGCCCCATCAATTTTCTAGGAAACTTAAAGGCAGTATCATGGGCTTCAAATGAAGTAATATGCATAGCAAATTGATTTTCTCTGTATATGGGGCCTTTCTCTTTCTCATAAGAACTGATCATTTCCAGAACTTCATTTAGTGAAGCTCAATTTAGTTTAGGATTGCCCAAATATACCTATACACTTTGGATTAGGTTTCTTTCTTTTAAAAACTGAAGTCTGTCAATTCAACTGTATGAGCAGAATTTTGTTGATATTTTAATCAACATAAGAAGAACACTTGACTTGGAAAACTTTAATTATTGTTTATAATTTGGTATGAATGCTGTTTATATAAGACATCGTACATTATCAAAGAAGAGCAAATGGAAACAGGAAACATACTCTTCTTTATTCTGCACTGTGACTTTCACGTTAGGCAAGAATAGGTAACAGCAGTCACCTTATAGTCCACACCTGATAATTGGAGTCTCTGTTCTATTCTTGAATTTATAAGGAACTGCCATAGTTTAACACTTCTTATTGAAACTACAATCACAAAACATTTACATCTCCTGGGAAATAAAGCAGTATGAGAAATTACCATTTACCTTAATTTTTAATAAAAAACACAATCATTTTAAGAAATTATACTTTAGAACAAGTGTATTATGTCGACATGAAAATTAGTGCATTGCATCAAAAAGAAAATGTGTTTCACTGCTAGCTTAGCAACCTATAAGAAGAAAGCTGAAAACATATTTACAAAAGATACTATGGAAAGCAATTTTCCACTTGTCTGAATTGCAAATAACTAATATGTTACTAATACAATAAAGAAACATATTCTAGATTAACATCAAAGGATCTCTGTATTAAATTATGAAGGATTTGCAGACTGCTAAATTGTACACGGATTAATCATAGCCTTTAAGATACATGAGTTGTGCTAAAAAAAATAAATCTAAAATGTATTAAAAAGAAGTATGTGGGGAATTTTTATGGTTACATGATATTAACCACTAGAGTTAATGTAAAAAAAATGAGACACGGGTCTTCTCGCTAGTTATACACAATTCTATAAACAAAATCATCAAAATGTGCACAACTATGTCAAATCTATTGATCTGTTCTACAATCCTAAATAATGACAGGCTTTAAACTCCATATACTTTAGGCTTTTTATATATAATACCTTTATATATATGTATAATATACACTCAGAATAGTGCACATGTACATGAATATATAAATAAATACATGGTGCTACAAAATAAAGCCTCATGCTTCATAATAAAAAGTTATGAAAAAGTTATGATACATTCTGTGGATATATTTCTATTCATTAAAAATAATGTATTTTCATGAAAAATTTATCTAAATTAAAATTTATCTAAAGTAAAAGCATATGGAAGTTGATATGTGTGAAGTTTAAAAACTAATAATTCTTAGATAACTCAACACTAACTAGTTTACTGAGTATAGCCTACACACAAGGAATTTGAATTTTTAAGTTTTTTTCCGCACAGGGTTCAAGTTGATACCCATTGTGCAGACACACTCATATGAGAGACCTTGGTGTGTGTGTGTGTGGGGGGGGGTGTGGGTGTGTGATTGGTAAGAATCTTCCCAGTGTTTTATTGCTTTTTTGTTGTTGTTGAGGTATAGTGACATAATATTACATTAGTTTAAGGTGTACAACAGAGTGACTCAAAATTTTTATACATTATATTTCAATTAAAATTATTATAAAATATAAACTACACTCCCTGTCCTGTACAATACATCCTCGTAGCTTTGTACGTGGTAGTCTGTGCCTCCTAATCCCCTACCCCTAGGCTGCTCCTCCCCCATTCCCTCTCCCCACTGGGAATCACTAGTTTGTTCTGTACATCTGTGAGTCTGTTTTTGTTTAGTAATATTCATTTCTTTCTTTTATATTTTAGGTTCCACATATAAATGATAACATACAGTGTTTGTCTTTCTCTGTCTGACTTATTTCACTAAGCATACTACCCACCAGGTCCATCCATGTTACTGCAAATGGCCAAATTTCATTATTCTTTACGGTTGAATACTTTTCCATTGTATATTTATACCACATCTTCTTTATCCACTCATCTGTTGATGGACACTTAGATTATTTCCATACCTTGGCTATTGTAAATAATATTGCTATGAACATTGGGGTGCATGTATATTTTCAAATATAGTGTTTTCATTTGCTTTGAATATATACCCAGGAATGAATTACTGGATCATTTGGCAGTTCTATTTTTAGTTTTTCGGGAACCTCCACACTGTTTTCCACAATGGTTACACCAATTTACATTCCCACCGACAGTGTATGAAGGTTCCCTTTTCTCCACATCCTCACCATCAATTGCTATTTGTGGTGGCCATTCTGACAGGTGTGAGGTGACAGCTCACTGTGGTTTTGATTTGCATTTCTCTAATGATTAATTATGTTGACCATCTTTTCATGTGCCTGTTGGTCATCTGTATAACTTCTTTGGAAAAATGTCTATTCAGGTCTTCTGCTCATTTTTCAACTGAGTTGTTCTTTCTTTTAATATATTGAGTAGTACAAGATTTTATATATTTTGGATATTAACCCCTTATCAGTCATATCATTTGCAAATATTTTCTCCCATTCAATAGGTTGTCTTTTCATTTAGTCAGTGGTTTCCATTGCTGTGTAAAAGGTTTAAAGTTTAATTAGGTCCAATTTGTTTATTTTTGCTTTTGCTTCCTTTGCCTTAGGCGACAGATCCAAAAAAATACTGCTACTATTTATGTCAAAGAGTGTTCTACTTATGTTTTCTCCTAGGAGATTTATGTTTTCCAGTCTTTCATTTAGGTCTTTTATCCATTTTGAGTTTATATATTTTTATCTGGAGTGAGAAAATGTTCTAATTTCATTCTTTTACATGTGGTTGTCTAGTTTTCTCAGCACCACTTATTGAAGAAACTGTCTTTCCCAATTGTATATCCATGCCTAATTTGTTGTAGATTAATTAACCATAAGCATGTGGGTTTATTTCTGGGCTCTCTATTCCCTTCCATTGATCAATGAGTCTATTTTTGTACCACTGTCATACTCTTTTGATTACTGTACCTTTGTAGCATAGTCTGAAGTCAGGAAGTGTGATACTTTCAGCTCTGTTCTTCTTTCTCAGGATTGTTTTGGCTATTGGGGGTATTTTGTGTTTCCATGCAAATTTTTAAACTATTTGTTGTAGTTCTGTGAAAAATACCATCGGTACTTTCATAGGATTTCATTGAATCTGTAGACGCCCTTGAGTAGTATGATCATTTTAACAATATTAATTCTTCCAATCCATGAACACAGTATAGTTTTCCATTTGTTTGTGTAGCCTTCAATTTCTTTTATCAGTGTTTTATAGTTTTCCAAGTATAGGTCTTTTACGTCCTTAGCTAGATTTATTTCTAGGTATTTTATTCTTTTTCATGTGACTGTAAATGGGATTATTTTATTAATTTCTTTTTCTGATAGTTCATTGCTAGGATATAGGAATACAACAGATTTCTTTATAACAATTTTGTACCCTGCAACTTGACCATATTCACTGATGAGCTCTAGACATTTTTTGGTGCATCTTTAGGATTTTTCGATATGTACTATCATGTCATCTGCAAACAGTAACAGTTTTACTTCTTCCTTTCCAATTTGGATTCCTTTTATTTCTTTATCTTGTGTGACTGTTGTGTCTAGGACATCCAATACTATTTTGAATAAAAGTGGCAAGAGTGGGCATTCTTGTCTTGCTCCTGATCTTAGAGCAAATGCTTCCAGCTTTTCACCATTAAGTATGATGTTAGCTGCGGGATTATCATATAATCTTATGATTTTTATTCATCAATTTGTTAATGTGATATATCACATTGATTGATTTGTAGATATGAAAATCCTTGCATCCGTGGGACAAACCCCACTTGATCATGATGTACCATCTTTTTAATGTATCATTGGATTTGGTTTGCTAATATTTTATTATGGATTTTCGCATCTATGTTCACCGGTGATACTGGCCTGTAATTTTCTTTTTCTCTGATATCTTTGCCTGGTTTTGGTATCAGCATGAGGCTGGCCTCACAGAATGAGTTCAGAAGCATTCCTTCCTCTGCAATTCTTTTTGGAATAGTTTTAGAAGGATAGGTGTTAATTGTTATCTAAATATTTGATAGAATTCACCTGTGAAACCTTCTGGTCCTGGACTTTTGTTGTTGGGAGTTTTTGTTTGTTTGTTTGTTTTATTACTGATTCAATTTCACTACTGGTAATTGATCTGTACATATTTTCTATTTCTTCCTGGTTCAGTCTTGAGAGAGTGTACATTTTTAGGAATTTGTCCTTTTCTCCTAGGTTGATCATTTTATTGGCACATAGTTGCTCTTAGTAATATTTTATAATCCACTGTATTTCTGTGGTGTAGATTGTAACTTCTTTTTCATTTCTGATTTTATCCGTTTGGGCCCACTCTCTTTTTTTCTTGACAAGTCAGGCTAAAGAGTTATCAAGTTTGTTTATCTTTTTAAAGAACCACCTCTTAGTTTCATTGATCTTTTCTATTGTTTTCTATCATCTCTATTTCATTTATTTCTGATTTGATCTTTATGATTTCTTTCGTTCTACTAACTTTGGGCTTTGTTTGTTCTTTTCCTAGTTCCTTTAGGTGTAAGATTAGGTTGTTTATTTGAGATTTTTCTTGTTTCTTCAGGTAGACTTATATCACTATAAACATTCCTTTTAGAACTGCTCTTGCTGCATCCCATAGATTTTGGATCATTATGTTTTCATTTTCATTTACCTTCAGGTATTTTTTGATTTCTTCTTCATTTTCTTCAGTGATCCATTCATCAGTAGCATATTATTTAGCCTCATGTTCATGTTTTTTGCAGTATTTTCTTGTAGTTGATTTCTAGTCTCATGGTGTTGCAGTTGGAAAAAATGCTTCTTATGATTTCAGTTTTCTTAAAATTACCAAGACTTGTTTTGTGGTCCAGCATGTGATACATCCTGGAGAATGTTCCACGTGCACTTGAGAAGAATGTGTATTCTGCTGCTTTTGTATGGAATGCTCTCATTATATCTCTATAAAGTACATTTGGTCTAATGTGTCATTTAATGCCAGTGTTTCCTTATTGATTTTCTGTCTGAATGATCTGTCCATTGATGTAAGTGAGGTATTAAAATCCCCTACTATTATTATGTTACTGTCAATTTCTCCTTTTACGTCAGTTAACATTTGCTTTACATATTTAGGTGCTGCTATGTTGGCTGCATATATATTTACAATTATTATATCTTCTTGAATTGATCCCTTCATCATTATGTAACGTCCTTTGTCTCCTACAACAGTCTTTAAAGTCTATTTTGTCTGATGTAAGTATTGCTACCCCAGCTTTCATTTGATTTCCAGTTGCATGAAATACCTTTTTGCATCCCCTAACATTCAGTCTGTGTGTGTCTGTAGATCTGAAGTGAGTCTCTTGTAGGCAGCATATGTTGGTCTTGTTTTTGTAACCATTCTAACACTCCATGTCTTCTGATCATTTAGTCCATGTAAAGTAATTACTGATAGGTATGTACTTACTGTCATTTTATTAATTGTTTGGGAGTTGTTTTGTAGTTCTTTTTTTCTTCTTCTTCTATTGTTTTCTATCCTTGTGATTTGATAATCATCCTTAGTGTTACGTATGGATTTCTTTCTCTTTTTTGCATGTGTATCTATCATAACTTTTTGGGTTGTGTTTACCATGTTGTTTATATATAGCAATCTAACTATACCTATTCTATAGTGTTTACCATGTGGTTTATATATAGCAATCTAACTATACCTATCTTATAGATATATAGATAAGTCTACATATCTACAGACATAATAGATGGAATTATTTTAAATTGCTGATTTCTTAATTTCAAATGCATTTTAACAATTCTCCATTTTACTCCCCTCCCCCACGATTACTGTTTTTGCCATATTTTACAGCTTTTTGTTTTCTGTATGAATTAATTACTTATTGTGAGCATAGACGATTTTACTACTTTCATCTTTTAACCTCCCTACTAGCTTTGTATGTCATTGATTGAGATTTTTCCTTTCCTAATTTGCATGTTTCTAGTTGTGGCCTTTTCTTTTTTGCTTAGCGAAGTTCCTTTAGTATTTCTTGTAAAGCTGGTTTGGTGGTGCTGAACTCTTATCTTTTGTTTGTCTGTAAAACTTTTGATCTCTCCATCAAATCTGAATGAGAGCCTTGCCAGGTTAAATATTCTTGGTGGTAGTTTTTTTCCTTTCATCACTTTAAATATATCATGCCACTCCCTTCTGGTCTGCAGAGTTTCTGCTGAAAAGTCAGCTGATAGTCTTATAGGAGTTTCCTTGTATGAAATTTGTCACTTTTCTCTTGCTGCTTTTAATATTCTCTCTTTTATCTTCAATTTTTGCCATTTTAATTATGACGTATCTTGGTGTGGTCCTCTTTGGGTCGATCCTATTTGGGACTCTCTGTGCTTCCTGTACACGAATGTGTGTTTCTTTTCCCAGGTTAGTGAAGTTTTCAGCTATTGTGTATTCAAATATGTTCTTTGCCCCTTTCTTTCTCTCTCTTCTCGTTCTGAGATCCCTATAATGCAAATGTTAGTACACTTGATGTTTTCCAAGAAATCTCTTAAACTGACCTCCTTTCTTCTTATTTTTTATTCTTTTTTTATGTTCATCTTCAGTGATTACCACTATTTCACTTCACTGATCCATTCCTCTGTATCATCCAATCTACTGTTGATTCCTTCTATTGTATATTTTATTTCAGCTACTGTATTCTTAAATTCTGTTTGGTTCTTCTTTATGTCTTATAACTCTGTTAAAATTCTCACTTCATTCATCCACTCTTCTTCCAAAGTTCTTTGATCATCTTTACAATCACTTCCTTGAACTCTTTATTGGGTAGATTGCCTACCTCCACTTGACTTAGTTCTTCTGTGGTTTACCTTGTCCTTTCATTTGGTATGTTCTTTTTTATTTCCATGTATCTGATAAGTTGGCTACATTTCCCGACTTTGGAGAAGTGGCCTTTTATAGGAGACGTCCTACAAGTCCCAGCAGTGCACTCACCTCTGGTCACCAGAGCTATATACTCTAGGGGTGCCTCCTCTGTGGGCTGTTTGTGTCCTTCTGTTGTGGTGGGCTGACTACTATAGACTGTCTGGCAGGTGTGGCTGGCCCATCGTCCAGTTGGTTACCACGCCCTGCCTTTGTGAGGCTACTGGCTGCTAGTTGGCAGGGCTGTGTTGTGAAGAAACTGGCTGCAGCATCTGGGGGGTCCTGTTGCTAGTCTGGCTCACTGGCGGACAGAGCTATGTACTGGAGTGGGGGGGTGGTGGTTGCAGGGCTGTGGTTTCCAGATCTTAGTGTCGGTCTGCTGGTGGGTGGGAGTGTTCTTGACAAAATTCTCTACAGGTCCCAGGCTGTCCCAAAGCCGGTGATGGCCTGCTGGATCTTGGGGCTGTTGGATGAGGAGTCCAAGCCATCTTGGATCTGATGCCAGCCTGCTGATGTGTTGGCTAGGACCTCACAAGGGAGGCTGTGGTGCTGTGGTGGTCCTGGGTCCAGTGCCTGCCCACTGGTGTGTAAAGTCACGGTCCAGGAGATCCCACGGCTGGTGCCCAGCTACCAGTGGGTGAATCCAGGTCCTCGGGCTAGTGCCAACCCACAGGCAGCAGAGCCAGCTCCTGGGGTTTCTGGCTGCAGGGACTAGGGGTCCCAGAGCTGGTGTTGAACTGCTGATGGATGGTGCCAGTTGCTGACACAGCTGGCGGCAGGGTCCACGGTGTCCTGAGCTTGTATCAGCCCACTGGTGAGTGGGACCGGATCCCAGGGTGGCTGTCTGAGGAGCCGAGGGTGTCTCAGAGCTGAAGTTGGCCTGCTGGTGGATAGGCTGGTTCCTGCCATGGCAGGTTGCAGGCCTGCAGCAGTCCTGGGGCTGGGGTCTGCCTACTAAGTGGGCAGGGCCGGGGCCCAGGGTGTCATGGGGCTAGTGCTTGCCCACTTGTGGGCGAGGCCTGTCCCGAGGCTAGAGCCAGCTCACTGGTGGATGGGACTGGGCCCAGGGTGTTCTGTGGCTGGCAGCCAGCCACTGGTGGGCAGAGCCAGGTCCCGGGGTCTCTGGCTACAGGACCACACCGGGTCCCAGGTCTAGTGCTGTGCACTGGTCTGTGGCGCCACGTCCAGAGACGGCTGGGGCTCAGGGGCTCCTAAGGCAGCCTGCCTGCTGGTGGGTGGGGCTGTGTCCCCGTGTGGACAGCTGCTTGGCCTGAGGCCTCCCAGTGCTGGTGCCTACAGGCTGCTGGGCAGGGGCAGGGCTGGGTCCTGAGGCTAATAAGCTGGAAAGACGGTTCCAAAATGGTGCTTGCAAGCCAACTGTGTCCATGATGGTAGAAGTAACTCCCCAAAATGGCTGCTGCCAGTGTCTATGTCCACAAGGTGAGCTCCAGTTGCTTCCTGCCTCTCTGGGAGACTCTTCAAGATCAGTAAGTGGGTCTGACCCAGGCTCCTTTCAAATTACTGCTTCTTCCCCGGGTCCCAGAGGGTGTAAGATTTTGTGAGCACCACTGAAGAGTGGAGTCTCTATTTCCCACAGCACTCTGGGTCTCCTGAAAGTAAGCCCTGCTGGCCTTCAAAGCCAAATATTCTGGAGGCTCTTCTTCTTGGTGCAAGACCCCCAGGCTGGGGAGCCCAATGTGGGGCTCAGAGTATGGGTCTTGACTAAATCTAGGAGTATGGGTCTTGACTAAATCACAACTCTGCCCCTACTACCCATCTCGATGTGTTACCTTTTTTATATCTTTAGCTGTAGAAGATCCTTTCTGGTATATTCTGGACTTTCTCATCAGTAGTGGTTCTGTAATTTCAGTGTGCCTGTGAGAGGAGGTGAGCTCAGGGTCTTCCTACTCTTCCATCTTCCATAAACGTCCAATTTTTTGTTTCTTTTTGAAATTTGTTTAATTAATTTTCAGAGCTGTCAAGACACCTGTATCCTCCATCTGATATTCTGGATTTATAGTCCTGTAGTTACAGGATTTCATTTTTATTTTAAATGGCATAATCATCATTAATATTCCTATAAGAAAATATTCCAATTCATTATTTTTCAAGACAACATAGGTTCTCATACATATTTTCAAAAACAACTTATTTTGTTGAACTTCAGCTTTTGTTCTACTAAGAAAATTATTTTATTATTTTATTTATTATTATTATTATTTTTTTGACTGCGCCACATAGCTTGTGGGATCTTAGTTCCTCAACCAGGGATTTAACCCAGGCCTTTGGCAGTGACAGCATTAAGTCTTAACCACTGGACCACCAGGGAATTCCCAAAAATTATTATTTTAAATTCTTATCATCATGCTGGAAATTCTTTTATAGGATACAGCTGTTCAAGTAACAACTTAAAATTGACAGGTAGTTGTAATACCTATGAAATGGGGAATTATCCATCACTGATTAACACTGTAATATAAAAACTACTTGTAAGAAACAATAGAAAGGACATTTAAATATTTGCAAAAATTATACTTCTTTTAATTCATTTTAATACACTAAGCTTGGCGTTTTAAATGAATAAAGAAAATGGATAATGGAAAGTTTTCTTTCCATTTATTATTTCCCATTATTATACTAGTTACACATGAATGTCACAAGAAAAATGCAAAATTCTAATTAAAATATTATCTGCCTACTAAGCACCAATTCTTTATGTTGAATATACTGGCACATACTCATTTTCTGACTATTGGATATATTACATTATATAACAATTAAAAATAAATTATACCTGAAACAAAATGTTCTCTATGATAACTATATCTGGTGAAATTAGGTCATAATTATGTTTTTTAAAAATAATGTATTTAAATATGACATACAATGACATAATAGTTTTCAATTTTTTTAATTTATAATTTTTATATTTGACATATTATATTATTTGACAATTTTATATTTAAAGATTCATGTTTTAGAGTTTATGTTAAGATACATTTTAATTTTCAATCTTAACTTCCTTGAGTAATAATACTGATTACCTGAAATATTATTAAAATATTATCATCTACCAATACTTCTGCACTGCAATATTTTCAATTAAAACTTAATGTTCTACCAATCATAAGGATGTACTAGAACAACTTAATATTTATTTATAAACACAGAGAAAATATAATCAGGACAGTTTTAATATATGTTATTAAGTTCCCATTCTTTGACTATGAGTAATCTATGCATCATGTACATAGAACCTTTCAATTATTTCTCATTTGATTTACACAGAGCTCAATAATTTAATTATTTTGCTTATAACTCACTGCAGCTAAAGCCTGTTGACAGAAAAAAAAGATAATAAATTGTGTGTAGAAAATTAAATGCATATATTCTTTTCTGCATAGTCAGTCTTTATTTTTGTTAAGTTTTCATTACAGTGGCAGTTAAAATTGTCTGAATTTATTCTACACTCCTTAATTCATAAGGGGTAGATCACCCATTAACTACACTGAAAAGGAATGAAGTTGACATTTGTTGAATAACTATATCCTGGGTGTTATATTGGATGATTTGTTCTCATTATACAAACTAGTATTTAAAATCATCCAGAGAGTTTTGTATTACCATTCCAGGAAGTTGATAATCATGACTATGTAACCTGCTCAAGGCCTCAAGGAACCATTATACCATGCTGTCTGATCACACAGGGTAATAGTGATATTGTGTACAAAGACTATATAAGAGGATGGATATGGTACATATATATGGAGATGTAGTTGTGCTAAGGATAGATATTATAATGATATTATGCAGTTAGCTGAACTAAATAAATTTTAAACAGAGGTAACATAGTGCAATGAGACAAAACGCTGCTTGAGTGAGAAATAAGTGGTCTACACTATTGTTTAAGTGGACATGAGAAATAGATTTTCCTGCTTTGTGCAAAGGCTTAGAATTAATCATGAGCCTCTGGGGCAAAATTAAAAGTAAAGGTACAGATGAATGGATAAAGAAGATGTGGTAAATATATACAATGAAATATTACTCAGTGGTAAAAAGGAATGAAATTGGGTCATTTGTAGAGACATGCATGGACCTAGAGACTGTCATACAGAGTGATGTAAGTCAGAAAGAGAAAAACAAATATCGTATATTAACGCATATATGTGGAATCTAGAAAAATGGTACAGATAAACCCGTTTGCAAGGCAGAAATAGAGACAAAGACATAGAGAATAAATGTATGGACACCAAGGGAGGACAGGGCCGGTGGGATGAACTGGGAGGTTGGGACTGACGTATATACACTAATATATATAAACTAGGTAACTAATGAGAATCTGCTGTAGAGCACAGGGAACTCCACTTCGCTGTACAGTAGAAACTAACACAACATTGCAAAAAACTATACTTCAATTAAAAAAAAAAAAGTAAAGGTATGGGAGCACCCAATTCCAAATGGGAATTTGCTATCATTCTTTGTATATAATTGATAGGATCTGACATACTATTTTGGTAAATAATATATACTGATAAGCATATAGCTATTCACCTATTTAGAATTCCAGTTAGAAAGACCCTATGTCAAAAAATATATATGTATATATAATTCTAGACATTGAAGTAATGGTCAGATTTCATCTGAGTATAACTGGACTTCTTTTCCAGCTAGATGATAAATGAAGTTTAGTAAGTTGATCTATTAACTAAATTATCATTTAAAGCAATGGAAAGTAGAGCTACCATAGTGCAGCTTTAGCACATTACCTAATGAGAGAGAATTAGAGTAAGAAAACACACAAAGGATAACACTGATTTACTATGAAGGGAAATGAATCCATGATAATACTTTTTTAAATTAATTTATTTATTTAGTTTTGGCTGTGTTGGGTCTTCGTTTCTGTGCGAGGGCTTTCACTAGTTGTGGCAAGCGGGGGCCACTCTTCATCGCGGTGCGCGGGCCTCTCACTATCGCGGCCTCTCTTGTGGCGGAGCACAGGCTCCAGACGCGCAGGCTCAGTAGTTGTGGCTCACGGGCCTAGTTGCTCCGCAGCATGTGGGATCTTCCCAGACCAGGGCTCGAACCCGTGTCCCCTGCATTGGCAGGCAGATTCTCAACCACTGCGCCACCAGGGAAGCTCCATGATAATACTTTTTAATCTATAGTGAGACACCTAAAATTATGTTTAGATTAAAAATGTGATCAGTGAAAATGTTGATGAGAAGTCTTTTAGATTTTGGAAAAGAACACTTCAAGGAGCATAGCAGTTGAAAGACAGATTACTTTTAAGACTTATTACAATTTCATTAAACATAATGTAAAATATGAGAGTTAAGGTATTCCATTTAGTTCAGGTATCCCTTCAAATACTGCCACAATTTATACTCCAAAGTGTATTGAGTAAATCAGCAAATTTAATTCTGGGTACATATAATACTCTATTTGGTTTGTTTTCCATGTACTGAGACTGAACCATTGATTATATATATCATGATGATAAGATATCTAACTACTATTTATAATATATATGGCTATAAGTTGTGTAAGTCTTACAATGCCAATTTACTTCCAAAAATTCATCAGGCAATAAGCAATCAGAAATTGCTTGAAAAGAAACTGAAAAATTCTGCTCATAAGTCTCTGAAGGAACAAAATTATTGTCTGTTTAAAAATTTTTTTTTCTATCTGTTAAGATGAAAGGAAGAAAAGTAATTTTCAAGTAAGACATTAAACCATATATCCAAAATATTAAGAAGTTTGTCATCTTATTTATATTACAAGGTACTGAGTATGAAAAATTATAATTGTGCTGTTAACCTGCAGTATTTAGGTGATTTCTATAAGGACCAGTAGTAGAAAAAAGCTAAGAAATACTATTACCCTTGTCAGTTGATTTTGACAAGTCAACGTGGATGACTCTCCATCACTCTATGAATTCTAGGGATTAATATAGGGCTTTGCTTCCTGTCTTGTCAATCAAATCTCTCATCTTTCTCTAACAATAAATTCAACTTTATTAATAAATTTATGTGTTCTCCCAATCACTTGCTCTTTTGGGATTTTAATTATTTTTCTTGTTCCAATTCTATAAATACTCTTTAGAGTCTTCAGTGGCTCACTAATTTTTAACAGTAATTATGTTCATAGATTATACAGAATTAGTTTATACTGTGCACAGTTTTAAAATATTTTACAATTTCTCCTGAACACATTCCTAAATATGTTGATTTCAATACAGTCTGAAGAACTGATTTCACTTGCCAGCCAAGTCTACTATTTAAAGATTCAATATTTTCTGCTCTTGTCTGTCAAACACAATGTATCTTTGCAAACATCAGAACTGATTATTCTGGGCACTCACCCGTAATGAAGGCTGAGATCTGTAGTTACTTACTTTACTATGTTTAATTTCTAAGACTAAGTTCTGAAAGCTAAAATTGAATTATTTCTAGAACTGAAAAAGGCAAATAGTTTTACTTTAAATTATGAAAGATATTCTAAACTCAAACCATTTTCACTTTTAGTTATTCTGTGATTAAATAATATTCACTGTGTTAATCTTCTAAGTATGTATGAATATCCTGACACCTTTTAGGCCCTAACTTTTATTTTTACTGTTACATTTAAGAAATATATTATTTTCATAAACAACACTCACTTATTCCTTCTTTCACTAAACAAATATTTATTGACTACTTATACTGTACTAGATATTGTCTTAGGTACAGAGCTTATAGAAATAAACAAGATAAGCCTTTCTATATTTATATTTTTCCTAAGAAGTTTTTAATACTTAGTTCTTTGGTGCATACCTTTATTGTTTGGTATTATAATACTGTTAATAGTCTCAATATTAAGCTAAGGTCTTCATACATAAGTTCCTAGTAGTTTAATTTTAACTTATATTTGCTTCCCTTCAAGTATATCATCTTTCAAAAATCTTTTAAAAATATATATCAAATAAACATAGTTTTTAAAACTAAGAATGAAAAAAACAATCTCATTGCATATACCGGCAAAAATTAATAGTAGTGCAAAAATTATGCACAGCCAGCAAAAACTAGCAAAATTAATGTGCTGATCCTAACCAGATTTGCAAAAATGCAAATACTGCAGTTTTTATCTCATATAGTTTAAAGAGATAAATTTCAAGAAAAGAGCAATACTTTTTTTCTTATAAAAGTATTAGTAAGCTTAAATAATTCTTGATAAAAAAAATCTGCAAGAGCAAAATATACAGAAACCATTTGTCAGAGACTCTGTATTTCCTTCAAGAAGATACACATTTTTCAAATATGTTTGACATAAGAATATATATATTTGTATTTATATACTTATAAGACCATTATTGTTCACATTATTTACAAATACTACTGAACTTAAAAATAGGAGCATATAATTTTCAACAATGCATGTTACAACTTAACCACTTAATGCTCATTAAACTACTTTCTGTGTATGATACAGAAAATCTAATATTATAACTGGTTATAAAAAATACAGTTAAAAATTAGAATCTAAAGTAGTGATGTATTCAACATGTTATAAGAATATTTTAAATGAAACCTCATCTATATAACAAAGCAATAAGCTATATAGCTAGGCTAGGCTGCATGATTAGTAATATAAGAGGGACTTAGGTGTGCTATAAAATACAGATTTCTTTTGAACTAAGGAAAGGGAAGAAATTATCTCCTTTAAAATTTACACTCATGAGAGGAGGATACTTGCTTTTACTTCTGTAGTTAGAAAAAGTGTTCTATCACAGCTCTCTATATAACTGTGTTCATATAGAAAGTTTTAAAATATGGATGATAAACTGGTAAAGATACAAGATTAATATTTTAAGAAAAATTTACCCATAAGAGGTAAAAGAGCAATAACATGAAACATATATGATATTAAATTAAACACCAAGAGAGAAGAGTCTTTCTTCATTTGAAAATTAAATTTGTCAGATTAGTGATATAAAACTTGTGGTTTGGGAAGGATCTCTTCAAGAAGTAAAAGAATACAACAAAACATAAAATCAAATAAAAGAAAAACAATAAAATTCAAAAATCTTTAACTGAAGATAGGCTAAAATTAAACTTGATGTTAATTACATAGAAATTGAAGGCTGAAGATAAAGATTAGGCAAGCAGGTGGCAGCTGAGATGGTTGAATAAATGAAGGCCACATAAGGATTTTCTGCCTAGAGTATTATCCAATTGAAACAATAGAGATACAAAGATTAAGGAAGATACGTCTTTGTGTAGATCTAGATCCAGATCTAGATAAATAGATGGATGTAATAGATAACTTAAACATATATGGGTAATGAGGAAGGTGTTGGACTGGTAAGAAAAAATTACTTGAACTCCAATGATAAAGCATTAAGGAAGGAATCAAAAGATTAGGAAGATAAATAGTAAGAAATATTATCTGGAAGGGATAAACATGTGGAAGAAAATAAAGATACCTCAGGAGCAAGATAAAAAACAAAAAGAATTTACAGTCAGTGGAATTTTTTCTCTTATTTATTTAGTTCATCTATTGCAAATAAGAAGTATAGCAATGAGGAACTAAAGTTGAGAACTGTAAAGTTTCTGAGAGAAATGTAAAGTTTGTGACTAAAGCAAGACTCTTGTTTATTTTGTACTTGCCATATGAAATATTTTCTTTCACAAGAGCATGGTAGTGCCAAGATTTATTATATAGGATCAGGAAATTTTTTATATTGTAGTTTAAAAAGTGATATTGAATGACAATATTTGAACATACAGATTAGATCTCATAATATATATTTTTTAAATAGTAATGGTCTAAGCACATCCATAAAAAGGACAGAAACTGACAGAATGCATTAAAAAAAGACCCAACTATATGCTGTCTACACAGATTCATGTTAAGTAAAATGAAACAGAAAGAAAACTATGAAAAAATATCCCTCATGAACTTAAAAGTAAAAATAGGAGAACTTTTTATCATGCAAACTTCAATCAAGAGAGAGGTGAAGTATTTATGCCAATATCAGATAAAACAGATTTCAGAGAAAAGTAAATTACCAGGTGCATAAATGTTATATATTGATAAAGTGAGCAGCTCACCAAGGGGACATAGACACATCTTGAGGCACTAAACTACATAGTCTCAAATACATGAAAAAAATACTGTTAGAACTAAAAGTAAATACACAAAAATCTAAATGTATTGATAGATATTTCAAGTGTCTCAGTAACAGGATTAGTAGATAGAAAATGAGCAAATATATAGAAGGATGGAGTACCATCAACAAAGTGGATCTAACAGGCATTTATAAAATTCTCCATTTAACAGTAAGTAATTTTTTCAAGTGCACATGGAATAGTTACTAAGATAACCATATCCCAGGTCTTACATCAAAACATAAATAAATTTTTAAAGTGAAAACCATACAAAATGTTTCGGACCATATATAAACTAAAAAATCAATAAAAAAGATAAGAGGAAAATTACCAAAAACATGAAATTAAACAGTATACCTCTAAGTAATCTGTGTGTCAAAGAAAAATTCTAAAGGAAATTAAGAAATACCTTGAATTGAACAACAATCAAAATATAGCACATAAATATTGTGGAATATAGCTAAATGGAGTTTTTAGAAAGATATTCATAGTTTATACTCTTATGAAAAAAGAAATAAAGGTCTCAAAATTATAATATACTTTCCCCTTAATAAACTAGAAAAAAGAGCATGACAAACCCAATTACTGCCAAATACTTTAATAAAGGTAAAATCATTTAAACCTGAAACCATAAATCTCCTAGAAGAAAACGTAGGCATATACTGTCATAAACCATAGCAATTTTTTTTGGATCTGTCTCCTAAGGCAAAAGAAAGAAAAGCAAAAATAAACCAAAGAGACATAATTAAACTTAGAAAGCTCTTACACAGTAAACGAAACCACTGACAAAAGGAAAAGACAACCTACTGAATGGCAATGAATATTTGCAAATTATATGACTGATAAGGGGTTAATATCAAAATACATACACAACTCATACAACACAATACCAAAAAAACAACCCAATCAAAAAATGGGCAGGAGACCTGAATAGACATTTTTCCAGAGAAGATACACAGATGGCCAACAGGCACATGAAAAGATGCTCAACACAGGCAATCATCAGAGAAATGCAAATCAAAACTACAATGAGGGATCGAGACCTTCAGGATGGCAGAGGAGTAAGACATGGAGATCACCTTCCTCCCCACAATACATCAGAAGCACATCTACATGTGGAACAACTCCTACAGAACACCCACTGAACGCTGGCAGAAGACGTCAGACCGCCCAAAAGGCAAGAAACTCCCCATGTACCTGGGTAGGGCAAAAGAAAAGAGAAAAAACAGAGACAAAAGAATAGGGACGGGACCTGCACCAGTGGGAGGGAGCTGTGAAGGAGGAAAGGTTTCCACACACTAGGAGCCCCTTCGTGGGCAGAGACTGCGGGTAGCAGAGGGGGGAAGCTTCGGAGACACGGAGGAGAGCGCAGCCACAGGGGTGCGGAGGGCAGAGCGGAGAGATTCCCGCACGGAGGATCGGCGCCGAGCAGCACTCACCAGCCCGAGAGGCTTGTCTGCTCAGCCGCCGGGGCGGGCGGGGCTGGGAGCTGGGGCTCGGGCTTCGGTCGGATCGCAGGGAGAGGACTGGGGTTGGCGGCGTGAACACAGCCTGAAGGGGCTAGTGTGCCACAGCTAGCCGGGAGGGAATCCGGGAAAAGGTCTGCAGCTGCCGAACAGGCAAGAGACTTTTTCTTGCCTCTTTGTTTCCTGGTGCGCGAGGAGAGGGGATTCAGAGCGCCGCCTAAACGAGCTCCAGAGACGGGCGCGAGCCGCGGCGATCAGCGCGGACCCCAGAGGCGGGCATGAGATGCTAAGGCTGCTGCTGCCGCCACCATGAGACGTTAAGGCTGTGCTTGCCGCCTGTGTGCAAGCACAGGTAACTCTCCACACCTCCCCTCCCGGGAGCCTGTGCAGCCCGCCACGGCCAGGCTCCCATGATCCGGGGACAACTTCCCCGGGAGAACGCATGGCGCGCCTCAGGCTGGTGCAACGTCACGCTGGCCTCTGCCGCCGCAGGCTCGCCCCGCATTCCGTGCCCCTCCCTCCACCTGCCTGAGTGAGCCAGACGCCCTGAAACAGCTGCTACTTTAACCCTAGCCTGTCTGGGCGGGGAACAGACGCCCTCAGGCGACCTACACGCAGAGTCAGAGCCAAATCCATAGCTGAACCCTGGGAGCTGTGTGAACAAAGAAGAGAAAGGGAAATCTCTCCCAGCAGCCTCAGAAGCAGCGAATTAAATCTCCACAATCAACTTGATGTACCTGCATCTGTGGAATACCTGAATAGACAATGAATCATCCCAAATTGAGGCGGTGGACATTGGGAGCAACTGTAGACTTGGGGTTTGCTTTCTGCATCTAATTTTTTTCGACTTTTATGTTTATCTCAGTTTAGTACTTAGAGCTTCTAACCATTGGTATATTTGTTTATTGATTTTGTTGCTCTCTTTTTTTTTTCTTATATACATACATTTTTTTTTTCTTTTACTCTTTTAATAAGTGTGTATGTGTATGCTTCTTTGTGTGATTTTGTCTGTATAGCTTTGCTTTTACCATTTGTCCTGGGGTTCTGTCTCTAGGGTTCTGTCTGTCCATTTCTTTTTTTATTTTTGTTTTTTTTTTTAAGTATAGTTTTTAGCACTTGTTATCATTTGTGCATTTGTTTTTTGGTTTGCTTGCTCTCTTCTTTCTTTCTTACTTTCTTTTTTTATTATTTTTTTCATTTTTAATAATATATTTTTTATTTTAAAACAATTTCCTTCCTTCCTTCCTTCCTTTCCTTTCTTACTCTCTCTCGCTGTCTCTCTCTCTCTTTCTTTCTTTCTTTTCTCCCTTTTCTTCTAAGCCATATGGCTGAAAGGGTCTTGGTGCTCCAGTGGGGTGTCAGGCCTGAACCTCTGAGGTGGGAGAGCAGAGTTCAAGACAGTGGTCCACCAGAGACCTCCCAGCCCACATAATATCAAAGGCGAAATCTCTTCCAGAGATTTCCATCTCAACACTAAGACCCAGCTTCACTCAACGACCAGCAAGCTACAGTGCTGGACACGCTATGCCAAACAACTAGCAAGACAGGAAAACAACCCCACCCATTAGCAGAGAGGCTGCAAAAAATCGTAAGTTCACAGACACCCCAAAAAACACCACCAGACACGGCCCTGGCCACCAGAAAGACAAGCTCCAGCCTCACCCGCCAGAACACAGGCACCAGTCCCCTCCACCAGGAAGCCTACACAACCCACTGAACCAACCTTACCCACTGGGGCAGAAACCAAAAGCAACGGGAACTACAAACCTGCAGCCTGCAAAAAGGAGACCCCCAAACAAGTAAGTTAAGCAAAATGAGAACACAGAGAAATACATAGCAGATGAAGGAGCAAGGAAAAACCCACCAGACCAAACAACTGAAGAGGAAATAGGCACTCTACTTAAAAAAGAATTCAGAGTATGAGAGAAAAAATGACCGAAAATCTTGGAAATACAATGGAGAATATACAAGAAACATTTAACAAGGACTTAGGAGAACTAAAGAGCAAACAATGATGAACAACACAATAAATGAAATTAAAAATTCTCTAAAAGGAATCAATAGCAGAATAACTGAGGCAGAAGAACAGATAAGTGACCTGGAAGATAAAAGAGTGGAAATAACTACTGCAGAGCAGAAAAAAGAAAAAAGAATGAAAAGAATTGAGGACAGTCTCAGAGACATCTGGGACACCATGACACACCAACATTCGAATTGTAGGGGTCCCAGAAGAAGAAGAGAAAAAGAAAGGGTCTGAGAAAATATTTGAAGCGATTATAGTTGAAAACTTCCCTAATACGGGAAAGGAAATAATCAATCAAGTCCAGGAAGCACAGAGAGTCCCATACAGGATAAATCCGAGGAGAAACATGCCAAGACACATACTAATCAAACTATCAAAAATTAAATACAGAGATCTGAGGGAGAGGATTAACCAAGATGGCGGAGTAGAAGGACGTGCTCTCACTCCCTCTTGCGAGAGCACCAGAATCACAACTGGCTGCTGGACAATCATCGACAGGAAGACACTGGACTTCACCAAGGAGGATACCCCACGTCCAAGGACAGAGGAGAAGCCACAGTGAGACGGTAGGAGGGGCGCAATCAGAGTAAAATCAAATCCCATAACTGCTGGGTGGGTGACTCACAGACTGGCGAGCACTTATACCACAGAAGTCCACCCACTGGAGTGAAAGTTCTGAGCCCCACGTCAGGCTTCCCAACCTGGGGGTCCGGCAACGGGAGGAGGAATTCATAGAGAATCAGACTTTGATGCCTAGTGGGAATTGATTGCAGGACTTCGACAGGACTGGGGGAAACAGAGAACCCACTCTTGGAGGGCGTACACAAAATAGTGTGTGCATCGGGACCCAGGGGAAGGAGCAGTGACCCTGGGGGAGACTAAACCAGACATAACCGCTGGTGTTGGGGGGTCTCCTGCAGAGGCGGGGGCTGGCTCTGTTTCACCGTGGGGACAAGGACACTGGCAGCGGAGGTTCTGGGAAGTACTCCTTGGCGTGAGCCCTCCCAGAGTCTGCCATTAGCCCACCAACGAGCCCGGGTAGGCTCCAGTGTTGGGTTGCCTCAGGCAAAACAACCAACAGGGAGGGAACCCAGCCCCACCCAGCAACAGTCAAGTGGATTAAAGTTTTACAGAGCTCTGACCGCCACAGCAACAGTCAGCTCTACCCACCTCCAGAGCCTCCCATCAAGCCTCTTAGATAGCCTCAACCACCAGAGGGCAGACAGCAGAAGCAAGAAAAACTACAGTCCTGCAGCCTGTGGAACAGAAACCACATTCACAGAAAGATAGACAAGATGAAAAGGCAGAGGGCTATATACCAGATGAAGGAACAAGAAAAAACCCCAGAAAAACAACTAAATGAAGTGGAGATAGGCAACCTTCCAGAAAAAGAATTCAGAATAATGATAGTGAAGATGATCCAGGACCTTGGAATAAGAATGGAGGCAAAGATTGAGAAGATGCAAGAAATGATTAACAAAGACCTAGAAGAATTAAAGAACAAACAAACAGAGATGACCAATACAATAACTGAAATGAAAACTACACTAGAAGGAATCAATAGTAGAATAACTGAGGCAGAAGAATGGATAAGTGACCTGGAAGACAGAATGGTGGAATTCACTGCTGCGGAACAGACTAAAGAAAAAAGAATGAAAAGAAATGAAGACAGCCTAAAAGACCTCTGGGACAACATTAAACGCAACAACATTCGCATTATAGGGGTCCCAGAAGGAGAAGAGAGAGAGAAAGGACCAGAGAAAATATTTGAAGAGATTATAGTCGAAAACTTCCCTAACATGGGAAAGGAAATAGCCACCCAAGTCCAGGAAGTGCAGAGTCCCATACAGGATAAACCCAAGGAGAAGCACGCCGAGACACATAGTAATCAAAGTAGCAAAAATTAAAGACAAAGAAAAATTATTGAAAGCAGCAAGGGAAAAACGACAAATAACATACAAGGGAACTCCCATAAGGTTAACAGCTGATTTCTCAGCAGAAACTCTACAAGCCAGAAGGGAGTGGCATGATATACTTCAAGTGATGAAAGGGAAGAACCTACAACCAAGATTACTCTACCCGGCAAGGATCTCATTTAGATTTGATGGAGAAATCAAAAGCTTTACAGACAAGCAAAAGCTAAGAGAATTCAGCACCACCAAACCAGCTCTACAACAAATGTTAAAGGAACTTCTCTAAGTGGGAAACACAAGAGAAGAAAAGGACCTACAAAAACAAACCCAAAACAATTAAGAAAATGGTCATAGGAACATACATATCGATAATTACCTTAAACGTGAATGGATTAAATGCTCCAGCCAAAAGACACAGGCTTGCTGAATGGATACAAAAACAAGACCCATATATATGCTGTCTACAAGAGACCCACTTTAGACCTAGGGACACATACAGACTGAAAGTGAGGGGATGGAAAAAGATATTCCATGCAAATGGAAATCAAAAGAAAGCTGGAGTAGCTATACTCACATCAGATAAAATAGACTTTAAAATAAAGAATGTTACAAGACACAAGGAAGGACACTACATAATGATCAAGGGATCAATCCAAGAAGAAGATATAACAATTATAAATATATATGCACCCAACATAGGAGCACCTCATTACATAAGGCAATTGCTAACAGCTATAAAAGAGGAAATTGATAGTAACACAATAATAGTGGGGGACTTTAACACCTCACTTACACCAATGGACAGATCATCCAAAATGAAAATAAATAAGGAAACAGAAGCTTTAAATGACACAATAGACCAGATAGATTTAATTGATATTTATAGGACATTCCATCCAAAAACAGCAGATTACACGTTCTTCTCAAGTGCGCACGGAACATTCTCCAGGATAGATCACATCTTGGGTCACAAATCAAGCCTCAGTAAATTTAAGAAAATTGAAATCATATCAAGCATCTTTTCTGACCAAAACGCTATGAGATTAGAAATGAATTACAGGGGAAAAAGCGTAAAAAACACAAACACATGGAGGCTAAACAATACATTACTAAATAACCAAGAGATTACTGAAGAAATCAAAGAGGAAATCAAAAAATACCTAGAGACAAATGACAATGAAAACACGACAACCCAAAACCTATGGGATGCTGCAAAAGCAGTTCTAAGAGGGAAGTTTATAGCTATACAAGCCTACCTAAAGAAACAAGAAAAAACTCAAGTAAACAATCTAACCTTACACCTAAAGAAACTAGAGAAAGAAGAACAAACAAAACCCAAACTTAGCAGAAGGAAAGAAATCATAAAGATCAGAGCAGAAATAAATGAAATAGAAACAAAGAAAACAATAGCAAAGATCAATAAAACTAAAAGCTGGTTCTTTGAGAAGATAAACAAAATTGATAAGCCATTAGCCAGACTCATCAAGAAAAAGAGGGAGAGGACTCAAATCAATAAAATCAGAAATGAAAAAGGAGAAGTTACAACAGACACCGCAGAAATACAAAGCATCCTAAGAGACTACTACAAGCAACTTTATGCCAATAAAATGGACAACCTGGAAGAAATGGACAAATTCTTAGAAAGGTATAACCTTCCAGGATTGAACCAGGAAGAAGCAGAAAATATGAACAGACCAATCACAAGTAATGAAATTGAAACTGTGATTAAAAATCTTCCAACAAACAGAAGTCCAGGACCAGATGGCTTCACAGGTGAATTCTATCAAACATTTAGAGAAGAGCTAACACCTATCCTTCTCAAACTCTTCCAAAAAATTGCAGAGGAAGGAACACTCCCGAACTCATTCTATGAGGCCACCATCACCCTGATACCAAAACCAGACAAAGACACTACAAAAAAAGAAAATTACAGACCAATATCCCTGATGAATATAGATGCAAAAATCCTCAACAAAATACTAGCAAACAGAATCCAACAACACATTAAAAGGATCATACACCACGATCAAGTGGGATTTATCCTAGGGATGCAAGGATTCTTCAATATACGCAAATCAATCAATGTGATACACCATATTAACAAATTGAAGAATAAAAACCATATGATCATCTCAATAGATGCAGAAAAAGCTTTTGACAAAATTCAACACCCATTTATGATAAAAACTCTCCAGAAAGTGGGCATAGAGGGAACCTACCTCAACATAATAAAGGCCATATATGACAAACCCACAGCAAACATCATTCTCAACGGTGAAAAACTGAAAGCATTTCCTCTAAGATCAGGAACGAGACAAGGATGTCCATTCTCACCACTATTATTCAACATAGTTCTGGAAGTCCTAGCCACGGCAATCAGAGAAGAAAAAGAAATAAAAGGAATACAAATTGGAAAAGAAGAAGTAAAACTGTCACTGTTTGCAGATGACATGATACTATACATAGAGAATCCTAAAACTGCCACCAGAAAACTGCTAGAGCTAATTAATGAATATGGTAAAGTTGCAGGATACAAAATTAATGCACAGAAATCTCTTGCATTCCTATACACTAATGATGAAAAATCTGAAAGAGAAATTATGGAAACACTCCCATTTACCATAGCAACAAAAAGAATAAAATACCTAGGAATAAACCTACCTAGGGAGACAAAAGACCTGTATGCAGAAAACTATAAGACACTGATGAAAGAAATTAAAGATGATACCAACAGATGGAGAGATATACCATGTTCTTGGATTGGAAGAATCAACATTGTGAAAATGACTATACTACCCACAGCAATCTACAGATTCAATGCAATCCCTATCAAATTACCAATGGCATTTTTTACAGAGCTAGAAAAAATCATCTTAAAATTTGTATGGAGACACAAAAGACCCCGAATAGCCAAAGCAGTCTTGAGGGAAAAAAACGGAGCTGGAGGAATCAGACTCCCTGACTTCAGACTATACTACAAAGCTACAGTAATCAAGACAATATGGTACTGGCACAAAAACAGAAACATAGATCAATGGAACAAGATAGAAAGCCCAGAGATAAACCCATGCACCTATGGTCAACTAATCTATGACAAAGGAGGCAAAGATATACGATGGAGAAAAGACAGTCTCTTCAATAAGTGGTGCTGGGAAAACTGGACAGCTACATGTAAAAGAAAGAAATTAGAATACTCCCTAACACCATACACAAAAATAAACTCAAAATGGATTAGAGACCTAAATGTCAGACTGGACACTATAAAACTCTTAGAGGAAAACATAGGAAGAACACTCTTTGACATAAATCACAGCAAGATCTTTTTTGATCCACCTCATAGAGTAATGGAAATAAAAACAAAAATAAACAAATGGGACCTAATGAAACTTCAAAGCTTTTGCACAGCAAAGGAAACCATAAAGAAGACGAAAAGACAACCCTCAGAATGGGAGAAAATATTTGCAAACGAATCAACAGACAAAGGATTAATCTCCAAAATATATAAACAGCTCATTCAGCTCAATATTAAAGAAACAAACACCCCAATCCAAAAATGGGCAGAAGACCTAAATAGACATTTCTCCAAAGAAGACATATAGACGGCCACGAAGCACATGAAAAGATGCTCAACATCACTAATTATTAGAGAAATGCAAATCAAAACTACAATGAGGTATCACCTCACACCAATTAGAATGGGCATCATCAGAAAATCTACAAACAACAAATGCTGGAGAGGGTGTGGAGAAAAGGGAACCCTCTTGCACTGTTGGTGGGAATGTAAATTGATACAGCCACTATGGAGAACAATATGGAGGTTCCTTAAAAAACTAAAAATAGAATTACCATATGACCCAGCAATCCCACTACTGGGCATATACCCAGAGAAAACCGTAATTCAAAAAGACACATGCACCCGAATGTTCATTGCAGCACTATTTACAATAGCCAGGTCATGGAAGCAACCTAAATGCCCATCAACAGACGAATGGATAAAGAAGTTGTGGTACATATATACAATGGAATATTACTCAGCCATAAAAAGGAACGAAATTGAGTCGTTTGTTGAGACGTGGATGGATCTAGAGACTGTCATACAGAGTGAAGTAAGTCAGAAAGAGAAAAACAAATATTGTATATTAACGCATGTATGTGGAACCTAGAAAAATGGTACAGATGAGCCGGTTTGCAGGGCAGAAGTTGAGACACAGATGTAGAGAACAGACATATGGACACCAAGGGGGGAAAACTGCGGTGGGGTGGGGATAGTGGTGTGCTGAATTGGGTGATTGGGATTGACATGTATACACTGATGTGTATAAAATTGATGACTAATAAGAACCTGCAGTATAAACAAACAAACAAAACAACTAAAACTAAACTTTCATTGGGTTATTTGTATAGAAATATGTTAATATAAATGTTTCAGACATTACATGAAATTTCTAAAAATCTTATATGTTCTGGTATAATGTTATAAGTCATAATCCTAGTTATTACTTTAAAATGTATATCTCAGAAATAACTAATTTTCTTGTCAACTGCATTATTATGAACTTTCATCAAATCTTTAACCGTGGTCATTTTTAAGTCTTTTGTCATTTACAGACAGTTCTGGGTGTACTCTGATGCTTTTGTAAATATGTTCCTATAAAAGGGTTTCATCTTCAGGAAATTCATGGAAAAGACTCTGACAAGTACAGGTTTCTGGTACCTGACTGTACTGCTGAACTGAATGAATAAGCATTTTCAGAACTCTAATGAAAAACTGATGAGCTCATAAAAGTGCTAACAAAAGATCAAGATGAAAAAAAAAAATTAATTACATGGGACTGAGTGAACTGATGAGGATGAGTATAATTTTTGTGACTTTCTGGTTGAATTTAAAAAAAGAAAAAATCCCACAAGAACTCAGAGGCAAAGAATATACAAATCAATTTTCACTGCAAAGTAAAGGAGCTGTTACAGTGGAGGATTACTGGACTGAATGTCAATATTATGACATAGTATGAGTGTGTTTCATGTTTGGTAATTGCAATCATTGTTGCTTTTGTTGTGGTCATCAAAAAAAAAAAAAATCAATAGTCAGCAAATAAAATGGTCTGCACCTTAAAAAAAAAAAAAAAAAAAAAAAAAAAGCAAGATCTCAGGCTCCACCCCAGACCTTCTGAGTTAGATATTCTGATGGAGGGGCCCACACACATGTAGTTTAGCAAGTTCTCCAGGTGATTCTGATACACTCTAAAGATTGGCTATTAGTACTAATCTGTCCCACAGAGATGATGCTCTTGATTTAGAACCAGAGTATTTCATTGTAAATTTTACTCTTGTTAGAGGAATTGGGTATCCCACTGAGCTATCAACACTCTCTCACTTGGTAACCGTAATATCTGGGGGAGTAAATGGCTCTTTGTGGGTCAACTTCTTGTGGACCTTGGTGCCTTTCAGTTTGGAGGCTCTGGGAGATGAAACATTCCCACTTGGTGAGAAGGCACTCATTGTTTTGCCTCAAAGAATTAGTAGTTTTTTGGGTTTTTTTTAATTAAAGTATAGTTGATTTACAATGTTATATTAGTTTCAGGAGTATAATACAGTGATTTAATATTTTTATAAATTATACTCCATTTAAAATTACTATAAAAATATTGGTTATGTTCCCTGTTCTGTACATTATATCCTTCTATCTTATTTATTTTATACCTAGTAGTTTGTACCTCTTAATCCCTTTTCCCTATCTTGCCCCTTCCCCACCCTTCTCCCCATTGGTAACCACTGATTTGTTCTCTGTATCTATGAGTCTGTTTTTCTTTTGTTTTATTCATTTGTTTTATTTTTTAGATTCCACATAGAAGTGATAATATATAGTATCTGTATTTCTCTGACTGACTTACTTCACTAAGCATAATATCCTCTAGGTCCATCTATGTTACTGTAAATGGCAAAATTTCATTTTTTTTTATGGCTGAGTAATATTCCATTATATTCCAACATTCCATTATATATATACCATACCTTCTTTTTAAAAAAATTTTATCAGAGTATAGTTGATTTACAATGTTGTGTTAGTTTCAGGTATACACCATAGTGATTTAGTTGTACATATACATATATTCATTCTTTTTCAGATTCATTTCCCATATAGGTTATTAGAGAATATTGAGTAGAGTTCCCTGTGCTATATAGTAGGTCCTTGTTGGTTATCTATTTTATATATGGTAGTGTGTGTATGTTAATCCTGAGCTCCTAGTTTATCCCTCCCCCCAGTGTTTCCCCTTTTATACCACATCTTTATCCATTCATCTGTTGATGGACACTTAGATGGTTTCCATATCTGGGCTATTGTAAATAATGCTACTATGAACATTGGGGTGCATATATCTTTTCAAATTAGTATTTTTGTTTTCTTTGGATATCTACCCAGGAGTGGAATTCTGGATAATATGTAGTTCTGTTTCTAATATTTGGAGGAACCTTCATACTGTTTTCCGTAGTGGTTGTACCAATTTACATCCCACCGACAGTGAACTAGTGTCCCTATGTAGTCTGCGTGTACCCAGGGGCTTTGGTGGGAGAGCTGGATCTGAAGTGAGCATGGACTGTGTCTTCCCCCAGGGAGTGCTGCAGCCACCGTCTTGGTGGGAGATAGGGCTGGAGATGGAGGGGCCACAGCCAGAGCCAGGTGCAAGCTGGGGCTTCTCCTATGTTCAGTGGCTGCCACCACCCTATTGGGGTGGGGTTGGGGGCTGAGGGGCTGGAGCAGGAGCCTTGAGGGAGTTGGGTTTCTTCTGGGTATGTGGCAGAGCCTGAGGGCTTGGGGCTGCACTTCTGTGCTGGTTTCACTTTTTCCCCCAGTGTGTGTGCCTTGGTTAGAGGCTGGGTCAGGGCTGGAGGGGTTGGTGCCACATCACTGAGCTGGCCATACCCCTTCCCAAGTGTGTATAGGGACAGGTTCTCCAGCAAAGGTGGTCTCTGCCCTGGAGCTAGCTTCAGGTTGTGTGCAGGGACATGTGAGCTGGCAATGCTTGTCTCTGTCCTGGTCAGAGTCAGGGCTGGGATTCGGGATGTCTTTGTTCCCTCCAATTTTGCGCACTCTTGTTGGCAACAGAAATCTCCACCTTCGTGGGGAGCAGTGCTGGAGCAAGAGGGACTGGGGCAGGAGCCTGGGATATGTCCTGGGGTGGTTCTGGCAAGCTGGCCAGAGCCCCAGGCAGTTTTCAGTCTGCTGCCACCACACTGTGACTGTAAGTCAGTGCGTGTGCTCTTCAGGAGCACAGTCTTGGTATCTTACAGCCCTTTGGTAAGCCCCACGGTTTTCAAACCAGATAAGGGGTCTTATCTTCCTGGTGTTAGACTCCAAGGCTGGGGTGCCTAATATGTGGCTCAAACCCCTCGCTCCCCAGGGAAGAGCTCCTATCCTGTGATATCCTCCTGCGCTTCTCTGTCTCCCAACCAGTTTCTTTCTCCTTGCTTCCTAGCAGAATCTGTGTGTATCTTTCTTTACAGCCTTGGTTGTAGAAGAGCTGTTTTGCCAGTTCCCAGGTCTATTTCAGTGAGAATCTCTCTATGGGTAGTTTTAGTTTTGGTGTGTTCACGAGGGGAGGTGAGCCCAGTATCCTCCTACTCCACCATCTTGATCTCCAAAACCCTCCATAGTTCTTCTTGCTGAGAAGCAAATACTTTGTGAAAGAAAGGAGGTGGTAATGTAGTAAAATGGGAGAGAATGCTGGTCCTGGATTTATTTTCTATTGGCTCCCAACTCTTACATAAGATCAACAGCCTTATTAACAGCCTTATTAACCTCCTAGGGCCTTGTAAATGATGATCATTAAAGGGTTTTGTTAAGATTAAATGAGGTAATGCATGCAGAAAGCTTATCCCTGGTCCTAGCACATAGTGAGCACTAAATACGTATTACTTATTTTTGGAGATTAATATGAACTTTCTTGTAGTGGGATGGAGGCCAGAAAAAGGAAAAATGTTTTGTGAACTTCATTCTCAGGAATAAAAGAACAAAAGTGCGTTGGGACATATATCCACCCTATGACCCAGCAATTTTAGTTCTGGTCATTCACCAATGAGAAATACAAAATATGTCCAAAATGGGCAAGGATTTTCCTCACAGCTTTATTCATAAAAGCCTAAAACTTGAAACAACTCAAATGTCTACCAACAGGTGAATGGACATACAAATTGTGATATTTTCATACAATAAGATATTAATCAGTAATAAAAAGGAATGAACTCCTGATGTGTACAACAACATGGATATATCTCAAAACATTATGTTGAGCAAAAGAAACCAGACACAAAAGTTGCTTATTGTATAGTCTGTAAATGAATTTCTGGAACTGACAAAACTAAGCTAATGTAATAGAAATTGGAGCAGTAGTTGCCTTAGGGGGAAGGTTGACTGGAGAGGTGCACTGGGAACTTTGGGGTGCTGGGAAATATTCTATATCTTGAATGGAATGGTAGTTACGAAAGTGTATACATTGTCAAAACACATCAAAATATACGCTTAAAATATGAGCATTTAATTTTACGTAAATTAAAATTCAATAAAAAATAACTCCCAAGGGGAAAAAAAAAAAATATATACAATGGAATACTGATCAGCCATAAAAAGGACTGAGATAATGCCATTTGCATCAACATGGATGGACCTAGATATTATCACACTAAGTGAAGTAAGTCAGAGAGGAAAAGACAAATATATGATATCACTTGTATGTGGATTCTAAAAAAATGATAGAAATGAATTTATTTACAAAACAGAAATAGACTCACAGACATAGAAAGCCAACAAGTGGTTACCAAAGAGGAAAGTGGGGTGAGGGAGGGATAATTTAAGAGTTTGGGATGCACACTAATATATATATAATGGATATACAACAAGGACCTACTGTATAGCACAGGGACCTATATTCAATATCTTGTGATAACTTATAATGGAAAAGAATCTGAAAAAGAATATATACATGTGTGTATATATATATGTATATATAGAGAGATATAGATATAACTGAATCACTTGTACAACTGAAACTAACACAGCATTGTAAATCAACTATACTTTAATTTAAAAAATAATCAAAAAGACTAAATAACAAATACTGGCAAGCGTGTGGAGAAAAGGGAGTCCTAGTCCACTGTTGATGGGAACAGAAATTGGCGTAGCCACTGAGGAAAACAGTATGGAGGTTCCTCAAAAAAACCTAAAAATAGAAATACCATATGATCCAGCAATCCCATGCCGGGGCATATATCCGAAGAAAATGAAAACATTAATTCAAAAAGATATATGCACCCCAACATTCATAGCAGTATTATTTACAATAGCTAAGATATGGAAACAATCTAAGTGTCCATCAACAAATGAACGGATAAAGATTTGTTTTATAAATGGAATACTAGTCACAGAAAAGAATGAAATTCTGCCATTTGCAACAACATGGATGGACTTGGAGGGTATTATGCTTACTGAAACGTTAGGCAAAGACAAATACTGTCTGTTATCACTTATATGTGGAATCTAAAAAATAAAATAAATGAATAAATATAGCAAAAGAGAAATAGACTCACCAGGTATAGAGAACAGACTGGTGGTTACCAGAGGGAGAAGGAGGTGGGGAGAAGTGGCATGGGGTTAGGGGTTTGAGAGGTACAAACTACTGTGTATAAAGTGCATAGGCTATGGGGATGTACCATCCAGCACAGGGAAATATAGCCATTATTTTGTGGTGATTTTACAAGGAGTATAAGCTATAAAAATGTTGAGTCACAATACTGTACACTGAAACTAATATGATGTTGTAAATCAACTACACTTCAAGTAAAAGAAAAAGATAAAGCGAAAATCAATGAAATTGAAAATAAACAATCAAAAAAAATCAATGAGCTCAAAATGTTTCTTTGAAAAGATCAAAAATTTATAAACTTGTTAGCAAGACTGATAAAGCAAAAAGGAAGAAAGTGACACAAATTATAATAATCAGGAAGGAAAAAGATGTTATCATTAGAGACCCTGCAGTTATTTGACAATAATGCAAATATACTGTTATAAAAAATATGTACTATTAAAATTCACCCCGAGAGATGAAACAGACAATCTGAATACAACTATTAGGTAAACGAAATTTCTAGGTAAAAAATATGCAGAAAAATATCTGGACAATATTTAGATTATAAACTCATTACCTGTTTTAAGAAGAAATAAATCCAATTCTACACAATCTCTGCTTAGAAAGCAGAAGGGAAAAGAATACCCCCTGACTAATTTAATACTAAACTCAAAGGTGGAACAAAAATAAAAACTACATACCAATGTCCCTCATGAATTTAGACACACACAAAAATCCTCAACAAATGTTAAAAAAAAATTAAATTCAAAAATATCTAAAAGGACCAGCATATCATAACTAAGTGGGACACATTTTAGGAACACACAGCTTGCTCAATATTTCAAAAATTAATCAGTGTAACCCACCATAGTAATGGTTTAAAGAAGAAAAAAAAAAGCACAGTTGTATGTACATCTAACATCAAATTTAATGGGGAGAGAATAATTTTTCATTAAAAACAAAAAAACAACAAGGATATCCTCTCTTACCACTCCTATTCAACATAGTGATGAAAATCCTAGCATATGCAATAAGGCAATAAAAAGAAATAAAAAGCATTCAGATGGTGAACAAAGAAATAAAACAGCCTGTATTATAGACAATATGATTGTCTATGTAGAAAATCCTAAAGAATCCACATAAAAGCTCTCAGAACTAATAAACAAGTTTAGCAAGGTTTCAAGATACACAGTCAACACACAAAAATCAATTTTATTTCTATATATTAGCAATGTACAATTGGGAATATAAACTTTAAAAAATACCATTTATTCGACCCAGCAAAAATTAAATAATTAAGTATAAATCTAGCATATGATTGTAACATCTATATACTGAAAACTACAAAATGCTGATAAAGGAAATAAAAGATCTAAATAAGTTGAGAGACATACTATGTTCTTGCATTGAGAGACATCAATGTAGAGATGTTAGTTCTCTCCCAATGGATCAAAAAATTTAAGACAATATAAAATTTGGATTCATGCCAAGCATTTTTACTTTCTTCTGTTTTTTAGATAAGTTTATTGCAAAGCATATATGGAGGTGCAAGGAGTAGACAGTGAAAACAATTTTGCGAAAAAAGAATGAAGTTGTATATTAAGACTTAAAGCAACAACAATCAAGACATTGTGGTAATGGGGAAAAGACACAAAAATCAATGGAACAGAATACAGAGTCTATAAAAAGGTCCACACAAATATGGCATTTGGTCAATAAAAATACCAAAGGAATTTAATGGTGGAAGGATAGTGTTTTTCAGAAATGGTATTGCAACAACTGGCCACACACACACACTCGCACAGATACAAGGACATCAACATAAGCATCATACCTTATCTACATATTAACTCAAAATAAAGACATAAATGTTGAAAGTAAAATTATCAAACTGTTAGAGGAAAACAAAATCAGAGAAAATATTTATAAACTAAGATTAGGTTGAAGAGTTCTTAGACTTGACACCAAAAGAACAATTTTTTTTTTAAAGCAAAAGATACATTGACTCCATCAAAATAATAAGAAGAAAAAAAAGTTTGTTCTCTGAAAGACAGTGTTAAGAGATGAAGAGACAAGCTTCCCATTGGGAGAAAATATTTGCAAAGCATGTCTGACAAAGGACTTGAGTCCAGAATATACAGAGCTTTGCATTCTTATTAAATGTCCTTTAGGAAAGGAATTAAGATAACCACCAGGATTAGATTTATTAATTTTCATAATTTGTTTATGCTATGCAAATAAATCTGCAGATAATTCCAAATGGAGTATAATTCAAGAAAGAATGATTTCAAAAAGACTCTAATATGTCTTGAGACATCTCCTGAGAAATTCCTGAAACTTTATAAAGTATGACATACATTAAAATGCATACTTAAATTGCCAATAATTTTATATAGTTTAGTTACCAATCTTATTGGAAAATATTCCTTTCTCTTTACTATTGTTGGAGGATAATTCTCGATCTCAGACAAGATTTAGCATAGCTCACTTGTAAAATACTGTTCTTCTTCTATTGCAAACCAAGAGGCCACTTTCCTTCATCCCTCTCCCGTTCTACTCCTTTACGGAAATCTCCGTTCTTCCTTTAGTCTAAGACTCAGTGTTATTATACTGCATGTGCTGAAGTAGAAATTGATTCCCTCACACTCACAACGGGGAGTTTCAAGGAAACCTTAAGAAATTCCACTTATAAGAAATATTTCTATGGCTGACATAAAAATGCCGTACAGACTTTAGGAAAACTCATGTCTTTACCCACCTAACTTTTTAAAGAGATGAATCAAAACCATAGGACTTCCAAACTTAATACGTATTTTGTTGTAAATGCACAGATTTTTACTTTTGCCTTTTTGGGTGGGTAGAAGGTGAGTATGCTATGGCAGAATTTTCCCGAAAGTATTAAAGTTAATTTAACAATATATACTTTTTTCATTTTAAAATTATTTTTCTGGCCAATATTTATGCCAGAATTATGATGCTTCCTTTAAGAAATCCGGTTGAAATTTTAATTTTTTGGGGGGGAAAAAAAAAGGGTTTGCAGTCAATGGATATTTAAGAAAAAAATATCTTTCCCAAATATTTTCAAAATGTTATCTCATTTCATGTCATTTACCTTTTGCATATATACTTTTTCTCAATGTAATTAAAGTAGAAATGCTGTACTTACTTCCTAGCTACATGAAAACATTGATTTAATGTCTTGCAAATAATATATAACTAGTGTAGATAAGGTTATAGGATGACTAATGATATTGTTGTAACATTGTTTTGTTTTTAATGGCAAAAAAATTTTCATTTCACACACTCAGAGACAGATATCCAACGCGTTCTCGTTGTTTCTTATTCAACCTTGACAGTTAAAAATACTGAAAAAAATAAAAATAAAAATAAATAAATAAAATAAAAATAAAAATACTGATAGCATTGTTGTATTTTGTAATCTTCTCTGCTTTTCAGAAATAAGGTACATATGAACAGTTTTCATGTAGGTGATCAGTAAATTGAGAAAACTAGTGATATATTTGAAGCAGCACCATAAGGCATGTTACTAAATTGCTTATTTTTATAATAATTTTTTCATAGACTTGCCATCATTACACTGTGTTTTTCTGAAGCAGAAGTTAAAATATGTGTGTGTTTATTTGCAAAATTAATGTTCTTAAGGAAAAATATATGAATATTAATTATTATAGTTATGGAATGAGTATTTCTAAGGCTCTTCCAAGAGTGAAATACGCAGTCAATATTATTGTGAATCAGAATCTTTACTTTTAAGAAGAAAAATTAAATCCTTCTTTTAGAGCACTATAATTATATCTGGACCTAAGACCTTTAAAAATTTAGCAGCATACAGAAAACTATATATGCCATGACCAAGTAAGCTATCCCAGGAATGCAAAGTTAGCTTAACACCCAAACATCAATTAATGTAATACATCATTATCAATAAAACAAAAAAACACAAAAATTTCATGATTATTCTGATAATTTCAGTAAAGGCATATGACAAAATTCAATGCCCTCTCATGATAAAAACACTCAACAAACTAGGAATAGAAGGGAATTTCCTCAACCTGATAAAAGGCATCAAACCCTTTGACGTGAAAACACACAGCTACCATCAAACTTAATGGTGAAAGCCTGGATGCTTTCCTCCTAAGTTAGGAACCACAGAAAGGATGCCAGCTGTCACCAGTTCTATTCAACACTGTACTGTCGAGCCATTAGGCAAGAGACAGAAATCACAGACATTCACATTGGAAAGAAAGAAGTAATACTATCTCTATTCACATATTACTAATCTTGTATATAGAAAATTATAAGATTTCCACTAAAAAACTAATAGAATGAATAGACAAGTTCAGCAAATTTGCAGGATACAAGATCAATATATAAACATCAATTGCATTTTTATATACTTGCAACTCAACTTGCAATAGCATCAAAAAGAAAAAAATACTTAGAAATATATTTAACAAAAGAAGTATAAAACTTATTCTCTGAAACCTATACAATCTTGTTGAGATAAATTAAAGAAAATCTAAGTAACTGGAAAAACATTCCACGTTTATGGATCAGAAGCCTTAATTAACATTGTTAACATGGTAATATTTCTCAATCTGATCTACAGATGCAACACAATCCCTCTCAGAATCCCAGCTAACATTTTTGCAGAAATTGACAAGCTGATTTTAAAATTCATATGGAGCTTGAGTAGCCAAAACAATCTTGAAAAAGAAGAATAAAATAGGAGGACTCACACTTCCCGATTTCAAAACTTATTATGAAACAATGGTCAAAGACAGTTTGGTACTGGCACAAGACCAGGCACATAAATCAATGGAGTAGAACTGATAATACAGAAATAAACCAAAGCATCTACTGTCAACTGACATTTGACAATGGTGGTAAGATTCTTCAGTAGTGAAAGAATAGCCTCTTCAATAAATAGTGCTGGGACAGCTGGCTATCCAAAGTCAAAGAATAAAGTCAAATTCACACCTCACACCTCTAACTTAATCACACTGCAACCTGCCTGTTACTTATGTGTGTGGGTATTTGCAGGTGGGGGGTTATGACTACTTTTATGACTGACTCATAAACTTTCTTAAATTTATCAAATGTGTTTTTAAAATGTATTTTCTGCAATTGCTGAGTTTAGGATTCCGTATCTTCTCATTAAATCATCTTGTCAATTATGTTGATTCTACATGATGTTTGTGGCTGTTTTTGTGCACATGCTATTGTGTTTTCCCAAGAGGTTAATTATGTGTAAAAGTTATCTTCAGATCTCACTATATTTATGTGTTTCTTAATTTCTTAATGTATTTCCATCAATTTTCAATTTATATATATTGGATATATGTTATTAGGAGCATAAAAGATCAGCTACACAATTTTTCATTTGGTTGCTGTTTATGTGACATATTTTGTTCATATTTTTAAGACACATATTTTTAATTCATGTTTAGCTATATTTTTATAAACAGCATGTAGCTGAATTATCCTTAATCTATTCTGTCAATGCAAACTTAGTAAATCTAGAATTCTGTATATTTACCTGTATTTTCAATAGTATTATATTTTGGACTTTTTTCTACATCCAAATTTTGAACTTCCTATTTGTCCTATGTTTCTTATATCTTCCTATTTTCTTGTTTTCTTTTCATCTGAGCTGTTTTACTTGTTTTATTTTTTACATCAACTGCCTTGAAACATATACATTCTGTTTATATTCTGCAGTCGTTAAGTTTGTAGTGTCAACATGCATACTTAAACTAAATCAGTCAGGGTTCAGTGCTGGAAACCAAAACCATGCAAAGCATATTAAGGAGCAAAAGACCTTTAATACAAGAACTCAGTGCTTATAAAATTATTGAAAACATTGAAAGAATATTCTCCAAAGGCTGTCGCTGGAACTCTTGTGAAAATAGTTCATACCTTTGTGTGGTTGTTCTCCAAAGATTAGGAAGCCACTGTGTCACCCTGTCACTAACACTGTCACCCTGTCACCACCACTGCTGCAGTGACTCCTGGTCATGCAAGAATGTGAAATAGTGAATCCAGCCACTAGCCAGCAGACACAGAGAAAAGCAATAGGAAACTGGCGCTTCTGTCTTCCCAGAGTTTAGTTGCTGCATCTTAGTGATAAAACCCAATTTGTATCAAGGACTTCAGTTTCAAAGAATCCAAGATTTGTAGTTTTTAGATTTTCATCCTCTATGTGATAAGAAGTTCACTAGAAACAGGTTGGAAGGGAGACAGAGTACACAACAATCAAATCCACTATGGCCAATTTAACTACACAATATCCAAGTCATCTTGTAATTCAATCTTAAAAAAAAAAAAATAACAGCAACAACATCATACTGCATAATATAATTTAAATGTTGCTATTACAAAAGAAAACATGTTCACTCTCTCTCTAAAAAGACAGGCTAAAGCATTATCAGTCACTCTGCTTTGGTGAACTTCAGTCACATTCTAAACTTAATATACTAATGGGTTCTCTGTCTCATGGGGACTTGGTGTTCCATACCATTTTCTCCTTGAACCTAATAATATGCCAGAAATGGATTCTCAATTTTTCCCCTTTGCCAAAGAGGTCAGACCTTTATTTGAACACCCCTTGTCTTTCATTAAGATTGTCCTTGTGGACTAATATCTGCTATTTTTCCAGCAATGTGGTATTACCTAGATATTCCTTATAGGAAAGTGTTGGGCAAGATATCAGGACTAAGAATCAGTCTGATTTCTATCATTCAAGGTTAAACACCAGTGATATTTGCATATTAGTGCAAATTGCTTAATATGTCAAAAAGTAATTTCTTTGAATTAGAGCTCTTTTTTTGTTTTATGCTTCACTGTATTTTGCACTGAAATAAATTTGTTTTAGAAACTGAAGTTAGTGAAATCAACATTTTCACTGAACATTGATCTCTACTGTGATGATTGTGGCCACTGGCCACTTCAGTATTCAGGAGTCCAGTGGCCATGTGACTCACTCTGACCATTGAGACAGACATACTTTTTAGTGGAAGCTTTTTAGGAGGTGCTTCTTTTTTTCTTTTATTTTTCCCCATAAAGAAGGCAGACATAGATGGTACTGCCCTCTTTTCTCTGCCTTTCTGTCTTCAAAATGAATGTGTTTTTCTGGAGCAGAAGCAGTCATCTTGCGAACAAAATGTACCAGGCATGGGGAATGAAGTCGTCACACTTTGTATGGGGGAGAATATAGTGAGAGACAAAGGCTGGCATCTTTGACCTGCTGAACTGAGGCAAGCTACATTTACTTCCAGACTTTGCGTTATGCGAGAAAAAACAATAACTGGTTTTTAAGCTATTGCAAGTTGGATTTCCTGTTGCTCAAATAAGAATACATTCTTAGTTGAACCAAAGCCTAAATAAATTGGCTTACTAGATCTGCATCTGTAAATGTTTATTTCTATTTTTTAAATTTTTAAAAAAGCCAAGCATGAATATGTTTTAGAATCAATATCTACTTTCTCTCAATAAACTATGAATATATACATATTCAATATTCTACCTTCTATTATGGATGCCCAGTTATTGATAGGGGATACACCTATATGTAAGTTTCAAGAACTCCTCTGGAATGTTTTTGTTATTGATTGTAGATGCATTATTAGCTTGTCTGTAAGTTATACATTACTTATATATTTCCTTATTTTTCTATGTTGACTTTAGTAAAATGTGTTTAGATGACAAATGAGAAAACTTTTTAAAATAAACTATGGTTTTCATAAGGTTAAAGCCTATATACTTTTTTGCTACATAAGGTACATTTGGCCCTAACCAAATGTCAGTAATTAAGGGTCCAGCTCACAGTACTGCACAGTGCATGATAAGGCCAAGGAACAGTGTGTTTGTCAAGCAGGCAAGGTGATGGGTCCAGGAGAATCAAGCAAGAAAGAGGAGCATACAGTTAGATAATAGGCAGAAGATTAATTCCTTATATATTCTGACACTGGGGATGCTGGACTTTACTCATTGAACCAGCAAGTCATCAAAGGTCACTGCCAGTAGTAGAAGACAGAGTCTCTTTATTTTATGTGAAAATATAAATTGGTTGTATATTGTGGGTCACTTCCAGGTTGGCAGAGTTCATTTTAACTGTTTATACGTCAGAAGGCCTTTTTGACTGATGTGAGAATAGGATTAATAAGGATGTGTAAACACTCTTTGTAGTAAGTTTTGGTGCCTTAATTCTTCTTGTAAATCCAAACAGCAATGTGGCTGCAGGCCACCAAAATGCCTCAGGGTGCCTTAGAGGTGCACGTTATTTGATGATATACAGTCACAGAATCTCTACTTCCAACTGAAATATTTTCTAGATTTCTGTTTAAGTAACACCTTGTATTCCAAGTACAATATCACCGTAAAATCTCCCACACCAAAAACACCAGCAACGCACTGCCACGGAATGTGGTAAAAGACCAGTCGATACTTCGATATTTACCTCCACTACCAGAGATCTTATTTTCCAGTACGCTCTTGGTCTTTTGTGATACAAAGGAAACAGGTGCGGTCACTAAATGGTGTTAGACAAGTCCAGGTACTTCTGTTATCTTAACCATTGCTAATTTGGGGGAAACAATCTATTTGGCATAAAGTATATAGAGTTAATGTTTATTTAGTCAATTACTTGTGTACTCCCAAGTAGTTATTGAGCGTCTACAATGTTTTAGGCACTGGAGATACAACAGTGAACAAAACAAAGGTCTTGCACTGATCAGTAATAGAGCCTTATCAGCGTAAACAGATAACACATTTAAATAAGTCAATAAAGAAATATCATGTTAGATGATAAAAATGCTCTGAAAAGAAAACAAAATTAATGGGGACTGAGCAGGTAAACTATTTATTATCATCATCAGTAGTAGTAGTAGTATTCAAGGAATGCCTCACTAATTGGGTGGCACTTAAGCAAAGATCAGAAAATAGCTGGGGAGTACCTTGCAGATGGTGGGGAATGAGCTTTCCAATAGCGAAAACTACAAACAAATATCTTGAGGGAGGAACATGCTTGACTGTGAACAGCAGTAAGGCAGCCAGTGTGAGAATGGTAATGTAAGGAGGAAAGTGGAGGAAGTAGAAGGAAATGAAACTGAAGAGGTAGCAAGGGTCAGACCACGCAGGGTGTTGCTGTCTGTCATGAAGGGTGTGACTGTGACCAGGAGTGCCAGAGAAAGGCACTGGACAGCTGTGAGAGGAAGAGCAAGAATATACGACTCAAGCTTTTGGAAGGACGATTCTGGATACTGTGTTCCCAACAGACCATACGAAGGTAAAAGAAAAAGCAAACGAGAAAACAAACAAAAAAAGCATACTCACTTCTTGCCTGAATAAATGTAGTAGTCTCTAACCTGGAAATATGAATGGGGATCAGTAATTAAGGTACTGAAAACGAATCAGATGCTGGATATATATTAAAAGAACTGCAAACAAATTTGATAAGGAATAGATGTCAGGTGTGAGTAAAAGGAGGCGTCAAGGGTAATTACAAGGTTTCTGGGTTGAAATACTGAAGAATAGAGTTGTCATTTAAGGAATGGCTCAGAACAAATTTGCAGAGGGTGGGCAAAATTGAGAATTCAATTTGGACATGTTAGGTCTATTTCAAATACCTCTTTGTTTTGTACGAAAAAACCGAGTAGGCAGCTGAATATGAATCAGCTAGGTTTAGAGGAGAAATCTGGAAAGGAGATAAAGAGTTTGGAATCATCAGCCTAGAAATGAGACTGGAAAAAATAAACTAGGGACTTTATTTAAATAGAAAAGAGAAGTCAGAGGAGGACCTTCAGGATGGCGGAGGAGTAAGACGCGGAGATCAACTTCTGCCCCACAGATACATCAGAAATACATCTACACGTGGAACTGCTCCTACAGAACACCCACTGAACGCTGGCAGAAGACCTCAGACTTCCCAAAAGGCAAGAAACTCCACACGTACCTGGGTAGGACAAAAGAAAAAAGAAAAAACAGAGACGAATAGGGACGGGACCTGCACCAGTGGTAGGGAGCTGTGAAGGAGGAAAGGTGTCCACACACTAGGAGCCCCTTCGCGGGCGGAGACTGCGGGTGGTGGAGGGGGAAGCTTCGGAGCCACGGAGGAGAGCGCAGCCACAGGGGTGCGGAGGGTAAAGCGGAGAGATTCCCGCACGGAGGCTCGGTGTCGAGCAGCACTCACCAGCCCGAGAGGCTTGTCTGCTCACCCGCCGGGGTGGGTGGGGGCTGGGAGCTGAGGCTTGGGCTTCGGTCGGATCACAGGGAGAGGACTGGGGTTGGCGGCGTGAACGCAGCCTGAAGGGGCTACTGCGCCACAGCTGACCGGGAGGGAGTCCGGGAAAAAGTCTGCAGCTGCCGAAGAGGCAAGAGACTTTTTCTTGCCTCTTTGTTTCCTGGTGCGCGAGGAGAGGGGATTCAGAGCGCCGCCTAAACGAGCTCCAGAGACGGGCGCGAGCCGCGGCGATCAGCGCGGGCCCCAGAGACGGGCATGAGACGCTAAGGCTGCTGCTGCCGCCACCAAGAAGCCTGTGTGCGAGCACAGGTCACTCTCCACACCGCCCCTCCCGGGAGCCTGTGCAGCCCGCCACCGCCAGGCTCCCGTGATCAGGGGACAACTTCCCCGGGAGAACGCACGGTGCGCCTCAGGCTGGTGCAACGTCACGCCGGCCTCTGCCGCTGCAGGCTCGCCCCGCATCCGTATCCCTCCCTCCCCCCCCCCCGGCCTGAGTAAGCCAGAGCCCCCAAAGCAGCTGCTCCTTTAACCCCGTCCTGTATGAGCGAAGAACAAACGCTCTCAGGCGACCTACACGCAGAGGCGGGTCCAGATCCAAAGCGGAACCCCGGGAGCTGTGCGAACAAAGAAGAGAAAGGGAAATCTCTCCCAGCAGCCTCAGGAGCAGCGGATTAAATCTCCACCATCAACTTGATGTACCTGCATCTGTGGAATACCTGAATAGACAACGAATCATCCCAAATTGAGGAGGGGGACTTTGAGAGCAATGATATGTACATTTTTTCCCCTTTTTCTCTTTTTTTGAGTGTGTATGTGTAGGCTTCTGTGTGTGATTCTGTCTGTATAGCTTTGCTTTTACCATTTGTCCTAGGGTTCTGTCTGTCCGCTTTTTATTTTTCTTGTTTTTTTTTTTAGTATAGTTTTCAGAGCTTCTTATCATTGGTGCATTTGTTTTTTGGTTTGGTGGTTCTCTTCTTTCTTTCGTTCTTTCTTTTTAATTACTTTAAAATTTTGTTTTTAATCATTATTTTCTGTTCTTTATTTTAATAACTTTTTAATTTAATTTTATTTTATTTTACCTTTTTCTTACTTTCTTATTTCTCCCTTTTATTCTGAGCCGTGTGGATGACAGGCTCTTGGTGCTCCAGCCAGGGGTCAGGGCTGTGCCTCTGACGTGGGAGAGCCAAGTTCAGGACATTGGTCCACTAGAGACCTCCCAGCTCCATGAAATATCAAACAGCGAAAATCTCCCAGAGATCTCCATCTCAACGCCAAGACCCAGCTCCACTCAACGACCAGCAAGCTTCAATGCTAGACACCCTATGCCAAACAACTAGCAAGACAGGGACACAACAGCACCCATTAGCACAGAGGCTGCCTAAAATCATAATAAGGTCACAGACACCCCAAAACACACCACCAGACGTGGACCTACCCACCACAAAGACAAGATCCAGCCTCATCCACCAGAACACAGGCACTAGTCCCCTCCACCAGGAAGCCTACACAACCCACTGAACCAACCTTAGCCACTGGGGACAGACACCAAAAACAATGAGAACTACAAACATACAGGCTGCGAAAAGGAGACCCCAAACACAGTAAGTTAAGCAAAATGAGAAGACAGAGAAACACAGAGCAGATGAAGGAGCAAGGTAAAAACTCACCAGACGTAACAAATGAAGAGGAAAGAGGCAGTCTACCTGAAAAAGAATTCAGAATAATGATAGAAAAGATATCCAAAATCTTGGAAATAGAATGGAGAAAACACAAGAAACGTTTAACAAGGACCTAGAAGAACTAAAGAGCAAACAATAATGAACAACACAATAAATGAAATTAAAAATTCTCTAGAAGGGATCAATAGCAGAATAACTGAGGCAGGAGAACGGATAAGTGACCTGGAAGATAAAATAGTGGAAATGACTGCCACAGAGCAGAATAAAGAAAAAAGAATGAAAAGAATTGAGGACAGTGTCAGAGACCTCTGGGACAATATTAAATGCACGAACATTCGAATTATAGGGGTCCCAGAAGAAGAAGAGAAAAAGCAAGGGACTGAGAAAATATTTGAAGAGATTATAGTTGAAAACTTCCCTAATATGGGAAAGGAAATAGTTAATCAAGTCCAGGAAGCACAGAGAGTCCCATACAGGATAAAGCCAAGGAGAAACATGCCAAGACACATATTAATCAAACTATCAAAAATTAAATACAAAGAAAAAATATTAAAAGCAGCAAGGGTAAAGCAACCAATAACATACAAGGGAATCCCCATAAGATTAACAGCTGATCTTTCAGCAGAAACTCTGCAAGCCAGAAGGGAGTGGCAGGATATACTTAAAGTGATGAAGGAGAAAAACCTACAACCAAGATTACTCTACCCAGCAAGGATCTCATTCAGATTTGACAGAGAAATTAAAACCTTTACCGACAAGCAAAAGCTAAGAGAATTCAGCACCACCAAACCAGCTTTACAACAAATGCTAAAGGAACTTCTCTAGGCATGAAACACAAGAAAAGGAAAAGACCTACAATAACAAACCCAAAACAATTAAGAAAATGGTAATAGGAACATACATACTGATAATTACCTTAAATGTAAATGGATTAAATGGTCCAACCAAAAGACACAGAGTGGCTGAATGGATACAAAAACAAGACCCGTAGATGCTGTCTACAAGAGACCTACTTCAGAGCTACGGACACATACAGACTGAAAGTGAGGGGATGGAAAAAGATATTCCATGCAAATGGAAATCAAAACAAAGCTGGAGTAGCAATTCTCATATCAGACAAAACAGAGTTTAAAACAAAGACTATTACAAGAGACAAAGAAGGACACTACATAATGATCAAGGGATCAACCCAAGAACAAGATATAACAATTGTAAATATTTATGCACCCAACATAGGAACACCTCAATACATAAGGCAAATACTAACAGCCATCAAAGGGGAAATCGACAGTAACACAATCATAGTAGGGGACTTTAACACCCCACTTTCACCAATGGACAGATCATCCAAAATGAAAATAAATAAGGAAACACAAGCTTTAAATGATACATTAAACAATAAGGACTTAATTGATATTTATAGGACATTCCATCCAAAAACAACAGAATACACTTTCTTCTCAAGTGCTCATGGAACATTCTCCAGGATAGATCATATCTTGGGTCACAAATCAAGCCTTGCTAAATTTAAGAAAATTGAAATCATATCAAGTATCTTTTCTGACCACAACACTATGAGACTAGATATCAATTACAGGAAAAAGAATCTGTAAAAAATACAAACACATGGAGGCTAAACAATACACTTCTTAATAACCAAGAGGTCACTGAAGAAATCAAAGAGGAAATCAAAAAATACCTAGAAACAAATGACAATGAAAACATGATGACCCAAAACCTATGGGATGCAGTAAAAGCAGTTCTAAGAGCGAAGTTTATAGCAATACAATCCTACCTTAAGAAACAGGAAACATCTCAAATAAACAACCTAAGCTTACACCTAAAGCAATTAGAGAAAGAAGAACAAAAAACCCCAAAGTTAGCAGAAGGAAAGAAATCATAAAGATCAGATCAGATCAGAAATAAATGAAAAAGAAATGAAGGAAATGATAGCAAAGATCAATAAAACTAAAAGCTGGTTCTTTGAGCAAATAAACAAAATTGATAAACCATTAGCCAGACTCATCAAGAAAAAAAAGAAGACTCAAATCAATAGAACTAGAAATGAAAAAGGAGGAGTAACAACTGACACTGCAGAACTACAAAGGATCATAAGAGATTACTACAAGTAACTCTATGCCAATAAAATGGACAACCAGGAAGAAATGGACAAATTCTTAGAAATACACTCCCTTCCGAGACCGAACCAGGAAGAAATAGAAAGTATGAACAGACCAATCACAAGCACTGAAATTGAAACTGTGATTAAAAATCTTCCAACAAACAAGAGCCCAGGACCAGAGGGCTTCACAGGTGCAATCTATCAAACATTTAGAGAAGAGCTAACACCTATCCTTCTCAAACTCTTCCAAAACATAGCAAAGGGAGGAACACTCCCCAACTCATTCTACGAGGCCACCATCACCCTGATACCACAACCAGACAAAGATGTCACAAAGAAAGAAAACTACAGGCCAATATCACTGATGAACATAGATGCAAAACTCCTCAACAAAATACTAGCAAACAGAATCCAACAGCACATTAAAAGGATCATACACCATGATCAAGTGGGGTTTATCCCAGGAATGGAAGGATTCTTCAATATACACAAATCAATTAATGTGATAAACCATATTAACAAATTGAAGGAGAAAAACCATATGATCATCTCAATCGATGCAGAGAAAGCTTTCAACAAAATTCAACACCCATTTATGATAAAAACCCTCCAGAAAGTAGGCATGGAGGGAACTTTCCTCAACATAATAAGGGCCATATATGACAAACCCACAGCCAGCTTCGTCATCAATGGTGAAAAACTGAAACCATTTCCACTAAGATCAGGAACAAGACAAGGTTGCCCATTCTCACCACTATTAATCAACATAGTTTTGGAAGTTTTAGCCACAGCAATCAGAGAAGAGAAAGAAATCAAAGGAATCCAAATTGGAAAAGAAGAAGTAAAGCTGTCACTGTTTGTAGATGACATGATACTATACATAGAGAATCCTAAAGATGCTACCAGAAAACTACTAGAGCTAATAAACGAATTTGGTAAAGTAGCAGCATACAAAATTAATGCACAGAAATCTCTTGCATTCCTATACACTAATGATGAAAAATCTGAAAGTGAGATTAAGAAAACACTCCCATTTACCACTGCAACAAAAAGAATAAAATCCATAGGAATAAACCTATGTAATGAGACAAAAGACCTGTATGCAGAAAATTATAAGACACTGATGAAAGAAATTAAAGATGATACAAATAGATTGCGAGATATACCAAAATCTTGGATTGGAAGATCAACATTGTGAAAATGACTCTACTACTCAAAGCAATCTACAGATTCAATGCAATCGCTATGAAACTACCACTGGCATTTTTCACAGAACTAGAACAAAAAATTTCACAATTTGTATGGAAACACAAAAGACCCCAAATAGCCAAAGAAATCTTGAGAAAGAAAAACGGAGCTGGAGGAATCAGGCTCCCTTGTTTCAGACTATACTACAAAGCTACAGTAATCAATACAGTATGGCACTGGCACAGAAACAGAAATATAGATCAATGGAACAGGATAGAAAGCCCAGAGATAAACCCACGCCCATATGGTCACCTTATCTTTGATAAAGGAGGCAAGAATATACAATGGAGAAAAGACAGCCTCTTCAATAAGTGGTGCTGGGAAAATTGGACAGCTACACGTAAAAGAATGAAATTAGAACACTCCCTAACACCATACACAAAAATAAACTCAAAATGGATTAAAGACTTAAATGTAAGGCCAGACACTATAAAACTCTTAGAGGAAAACATAGGCAGAACACTCTATGACATAAATCACAGCAAGATCCTTTTTGACCCAGCTCCTAGAGAAATGGTAATACAAACAAAAATAAACAAATGGGACCTAATGAAACTTAAAAGCTTTTGCACAGCAAAGGAAACCATAAACAAGACAAAAAGACAACCCTCAGAATGGGAGAAAATATTTGCAAATGAAGCAACTGACAAAGGATTAATCTCCAAAATTTACAAGCACCTCATGCAGCTCAATATGAAAAAAACAAACAACCTAATCCAAAAATGGGCAGAAGACCTAAATAGACATTTCTCCAAAGAAGATATACAGATTGCCAACAAACACATGAAAGAATGCTCAACATCATTAATCATTAGAGAAATGCAAATCAAAACTACAGTGCGATATCATCTCACACCGGTCAGAACGGCCATCATCAAAAAATCTAGAAACAATAAATGCTGGAGAGGGTGTGGAGAAAAGGGAACTCTGTTGCACTGTTGGTGGGAACGTAAATTGATACAGCCACTATGGAGAACAGCATGGAGCTTCTTTAAAAAATGAAAAAGAGAACTACCATATGACCCAGCAATCCCACTACTGGGCATATACCCTGAGAAAACCTTAATTCAGAAAGCGTCATGTACCACAATGTTCATTGCAGCTCTATTTACGATAGCCAGGACATGGAAGCAACGTAAGTGTCCATAAACAGATGAATGGATAAAGAAGATGTGGCACATATATACAATGGAATATTACTCCACCATAAAAGGGAACGAAATTTAGTTATTTACAGAGAGGTGGATGGACCTAGAGACTGCCATACAGACTGAAGGAAGTCAGAAAGAGAAAAACAAATACCGTATGCTAACACATATATATGGAATCTAAAAAAAAAAAAAAAAATGGTCATGAAGAACCTAGGAGCAAGATGGGAATAAAGACACAGACCTACTAGAGAATGGACTTGAGGACACAGGGAGGGGGAAGGGTAAGCTGGGACAAAGTGAGAGGGTGGCAGTATATATATGGAATCTAAAAAAAAAAAAAGGTTCTGAAGAACCTAGGGGCAGGACAGGATAAAGACACAGACGTAGAGAATGGACTTGAGGACACGGGGAGGGGGAAGGGTAAGCTGGGATGAAGTGAGAGCGTGGCATGGACATATATACACCACCAAATGTAAAATAGATAGCTAGTGGGAAGCAGTCGCATAGCACAGGGAGATCAGCTTGGTGCTCTGTGACCAGCTAGAAGGGTGGGATAGGGAGGGTGGGAGGGAGACGCAAGAGGGAAGAGATATGGGGACATATGTATATGTATAGCTGATTCACTTTGTTATAAAGCAGAAGTTAACACACCATTATAAAGCAATTATACTCAAATAAAAATGTTAAAAAAAAAAAAAAAAAGAGAAGTCATCTGAGGACTTGACTCTAGACCACTGTAACACACAGAGAAGGAATCATCAAAGGAGACTGAACTGAAGTAGTCAATTGTAGGAAGATAAGCAGGGCTGCACCGTATTAGAAATAAGCAAACAAAAAGAGTGTTTCAAGAAATATAGAGGCTGAACATGTCCGGCTACTGATTATAATGAAGAAAGGGAACTAATCAAAGGATTGGGTATCAAAATGATTAACAAGAGGGTTTTTTGTTTTGGGTGTTTTTTGTGTGTTTTTTTTTTGGTAGAATATTGGAAAGAAAAGCATGAATGAATTGGAATAAATGGGAAAGGAGATTTGGAGACCTTGATCCTAACATATTTTGACAGGTTTTGCTGTACCAGTGAGAATAGAAACGGGTCAGTAGCTAAAAGGAAATTTTGAGATGTTAGAGGCTGAATAACTGCCCCTAAAAGATATGAGCATTCTAATCCCCAAAACCTAGGCGATTATGTTACCTTACAGGGCAAAGGGACTTTGCAGATGCGATTAAAATAAGGAGATTGACAAGGGGAGATTACCCTGGATTATCCAGGTGGGCCTAATGCAATCACAAGGTCCTTACAGGAGGAAGACCAAGGTCAGATAGGGAATGCAGGGACTTCTCTGGCGGTCCAATTGTTAAGACTCCATGCTCCTAATGCAGAGATACAGGCTCGATCCCTAGTCATGGAACTAAGATCCCGCCTGCCACATGGTGCGGACAAAAAAAAAAAAGGAATGCAGGAAGCTCAACTGATTTCAGGCCTTTGATGTTCAGAACTACAAATAATAGGTAGATAATAAATTTGTATTGTTTTAAGCCTCTGTATTTGTGGCAATTTGTTACAGCAGCAATGGAAAACTATTGCAGGGTTCAAGGAAATTTTATACAAACCTTTTATATTTTGAAATAAACTGCATATTTAGTAACATACATGCCACTTTAATAGAAAATATTTTAAAGCAAATGTCTGTGTAATTTTGAACCACATGTTTCAAAGACATGAAAAATTCCCAGTCCCTTAAAGCTTCTGTTTACTCCTTGCCAATCAAAATGCCATTACTCTCTCTTAGAGGGAATCACTACTCTGACGCTCACAATAATTGATTCAGTATTTTCCATTATACTTTATGATCTAAAAATATATACTTTAAAATATAGCTTAGATTGCTCTGTTTGAACATTATATAAATGGAGGCATCAGAATACATATTTGGTGTCTGACTTACTACACTTAACAACTGTTAAAACATACTTATGTTCTTGTATGTAGAAAACAATAAATCTTCATTGAAATGAGATTCCAGTGCCTAAATATGCCACAATAACATGGTGATGAGCTTTCATTTACTTCCTGGTTACTGCAATTACAAGCAAAGTTGTTATATATTTCTGCAGGTTAAATACTAAGAAACACAATCTATGAGTAATAGGCTGCATGATGTTCATATTTGTTAGAAAATACAAATGCTTTTGAAATACAATGCCACCAGCAGGATATTAAAGGTCCCTTTGCTCTACATTCTCACCATCATTTGGTATTACCAAACATACTAGATTTGTTCATCTTTTTGACAAAAATGTTTGTGCATTTTGGGTATGTAGTCTTTGTGGCTTTTTGCAATCCCTTGATTACTAAATGAAGTGAGAACCAGTATACATATTTTTTTCCTTGACCATTTAGATTCCTTCTGTTTCCATTAATCTGTCTTTTTCATATTGACATGATGGAGATCTTTAAGTTTCCTAGATACAAACAAGACATTTTCTTCCTCTCTTCAATGACATTTTTTTGAACCATCAGAAATCCAGAACTTTCAAGACAGGACTAGTGTAAAAGAAAGTGACCATAACCCAGAGCTAATATATTCAAGGTACATTAAGACATGGCACCAGGATCTATGGATTCTTGATCTGAGGAGTTAAAGTGGGTTGTACCATCTGATAACATGGGCTTGAAATCTGGAGGATTTTAAGTAGGACAGAGAGAAAATGGTGTGTAATTTGTAATGAAGAACGAGGAGTACACACCTACCCATCTCCATACTCAGTGATTTGTAGAGAACTGGAGAGAAACTACTACAACTTGAGATAACTACAGGTCCAGAAGCAACATTCTGAAAGTAAGAGTCAAGTTTCAGTTAGGGTAAGAACATGGAAGGAATAATAATAAAAGAGATTTACTAATGGTGAATTGCAGAAAGTTCAGTGGAAAGGTTTCCATACTGGGAGTGAAATATTAATAGAATGTGGGTATGTGTTAGTGCTATATGGGGATGGCATCTGTAAGGACATGAAAAGCTGTGATTTGAGAAAAAGCCTGGTGTCTGGGGATTTTTTGCAGTTATTGATATAAACATGCAAAAAAGCATGGTGAGATTAGTCCTGGTCTCTTGAAAGTATTTTGTTAAAATTTTAGCATTAGAATATGTTGATACGAAAGAGGAAAATTTCCAGGAGCAGGGAGAATGCTGTGAATCCTCCCTTTCCTAATAGCAGCATGGAAACCAGGAGGGGATGGTGTTATGAGGACAAGAGCTAAGGCTTCCCATCTTCATTCTTATTGGTCTTGAATAAGGGAGTTACGAAATTGGATCTTAAGAGGAATACACTTATATAAAAAAAATCATTCATAGGAAAAGATCCCAAAATTACAAAGAAGAATTTTCTATAAATGACTAAAGTGGAAAATATATTAACAACACCCTAGATAAAATTTTGTTTGCCACATAGAGATGGTCTGGGAACCAACCCAAAAAACACAGTCTCAGGTTTACATCATCTTGTAGGTACAACTAGTCCAATCATCTTTCAACAAAATCACCCCATGTCATTGTAAATCAAGCTAGTCTGGAGGATTACTCTCTATTGCTGATTTTTTTAACAAGTGAAATAAGAGACTTCAGGCATGAATCAAGTAATGCATATTTTCTCAGGATTAATAAAACATGTAGTAGTATATCTTGCTTTGTGGCATTGTATACTGGGAGTCTGATACGAAAAAATTGAGAATCATACTAATAATACGTGATAATTTTAAAATGTATTGTTTTATCTAAACAGGAATGCTGATGACTCTCTTTAAAAAAGAAACACAAAAAATCTATAATAGACACTAAGAACTTGACTTGGGTGGAACCTAACAAAACTGATGAAGACAACACCAAAACCATCTCCTTGGCCCACACCCCGACTTTCAGGGAAAAAATAAAAGTCCACTATTACACAGTTGCTCCATGTCATTTAGGGCAAAGGTAAAGGCAGTGCAAATCAGGTTTCCATCCAATTAGAAAACGCAAGCAGCAGAGGCACAATGGTTTGTGGTCCCCAAGGACAAGACGGGGTGAATACTAATTCCTGACATTAGCTACTTAAGTGAATAATTCAGAATTAGTCTGATGATTATCTTCTTTTTGCTCTCTTCTGTTTCTCTTTATCTCCCTACCTTTCTTGGTCTTACCCACACTTTACACACACACACACACACACACACACACACTTACCCACACTTTACACACACACACACACACACAAACTCACCACACTTCCTGTTATTATTCCCAACACATACGTGTGCTCGCTCTCCCTCTCTCTCTCTTTCCCCATAAAGCGCTACCTGGGAGTTGGCTAGAAATGCAGTCTGGGCTTCTAACCTAATCCCACCAAATAAGATTTGCGTTTTAATAGAACCCCCAGGTGATTTGTTCTCTCGTTAAAGTTTGAGAAGAGCTGCCACAGAAGATGCAGAAGAACACCTGAGTTACGTTGGAGGGAAGTGAATGCAGTATTTGAATGATATTTTCTAAGGGTAGCCACAGTTCCTTGAATTTTTAATAAAAATGAGCAGTTGCTTTTATTCTGTCAAGATTAAATCCCCAAGAAACTATGATCCTATTACCTCATAGTACAGAATAATTTACAAAGCTGTCTAAGGAAAATGTGACTTAATTTGTTCTTGTAACCATTCAGCCATATGTATGTTAATCAAACTGCCTTCCTCCTTAAGAATAGAAAACGACAATCAGGATAAATTGTCACTTCCTCACAATGAACAGTAAGAAAGTTTCCTGCAAGTCTGATTCTTCGAAAAAGACTGTATTTTCCAGGTCCTCAAAATCTTTCTTGTAGTAATAACTCAACTTACTATATCTAAACAGCCAAAAGATTTAACTAAATTTCCTAAATACTTCACATACAACTTTAGAGGAATAAAGATTTAGATAAAATGTACAGAGTGCTATAGATTTGAAGGCCTGGAAACAATTATTTTCATGGGCATATACCAAAAATAATTAACAAAGTATGCTACTATAAAATAGTAAATATTTATTTCATTTATATTGTTACCTACTAGGTAGACTACTGAATTACATGTTTCATTGATCTGAAGAACAGTGAGTTTTGATTTTTAACCACCAATCATACTAAATTGATAATGTATAAGGTGTGTAAATATAAATATAGCTATCATAAGTTTTCTTCATGATTTCAAAGGTCCATTTCTAACCATTTGTATCAGATCTTCCTTATTTATAATCACAAATCTGTCATTTGTGAGTTACTGATATATCAGTATAACTACCTAACGATTTTATCAAGCCTTTCTAAACATTTTACGATTTCTTAACTCGATATCACTGCTTCATTTTAAAAGAAATGTACCCAGAAGTTGTCATTTAAATAAAGATGACATGCTGCTTTACACCCCGATGAAATTTCAGTCTAATTGAGCTTTGCCATGCAGAGATAAAAATAGTTTTATTTATAAACCAAGGTTGAATTGGGTAAGATCATGACAAAGAAGGTTATTTGTCACAATAATTGGTAAAGTTAGGGAAAACCATTGCCCACGTTATTTAACAAAAAAAAAAAAACTAGCAGTATTTGCAACAAATTAATTGGTATCTTCATCTGTGATCTTTTCTGAAACCTTTGCTTCACATTTCCTCACATTAAATTCTATTCACATTAAATAAGTGTCTACATTATCAATCAGTCCAACATTCTTAATTTCATGCTCTTAGGACTCGTATCTGATCATTGGTAAGATTCAGAAAACTGACATCATTTATATTCAAAATGTTTTAAAATTTAGTTATCTGAAGATAGTTTACATATGAGAGAAATACTTATAGCTGAAGTTTTAAAATATATATTTTGATCACGTGCCCTAAAATCCAATTGGAATGAACACAATGACTTAGAAATAATACAACATAGAATTAGAGTTATGCAATAAACATAATTATTTTTTAATATGAAGTTTAAGTAAGTTTATTATGGGCATTTTGTTCATGTTCAAGTTTATACTGTTGAAAACTAGAAATTGTAGTGTTTTTTTTAAGTCTAATAGAATCCTGACAAATGAACGAATAAGCTTCAGTTTGCAAACTCATCTTACTTTCAATGAGCTGCTTTTAATAAGTTAAAACAGAGTTATAAGTTAATTATTTTAAGGATGTTGTTAAATGGCAGATATTAAAAAATCAGCATTCTCTCAGTTGGAATTTTTTTTAAAAGATCGTTTACATTTTGCAAGAAATGGCCAGTTAATAAATATGTGCTTATATGTTGGAGAGGAAAAGCTTACATAGAAGAAAGTTGATATAGATTAAGTAACTTATTTTTACAAACTTATATAAACTTAATTTTTCTATTTGCTTTTTGGTTTATTTACTTATTTTTGTAATCTAAGTGAAGACTAGATTATCTGTCTTCTGAAACTCTTGTCTGAGTAAGGAACAATCACAGACACGCATATAATAGCAGTGTGATTTTTCTTCACACGCAGCATGCAGCTACGTGGCCTGGAAACAAGAATTTTGACAGAGTAAATGGAGTAGAGTACTTCTGGAAAAAAGGAAAACTGATGCATCTGTATTCAGCAGAAGCCCCCTGCCAGTCTCAGCTGTCCAATGCTGAGCTATCAGTTTCCTCATCGATACGCAGTGGCTACTCCATTTACTTTTTAAAATTGCTCTCTCCAGATAACAAAAAAAGATAAGTATCAATATTGTAGGAAGTCCCCTGTACAAGCTCTCTGGTAAACAGAATCTAAAAAAAAATAGATCAAGCCTTTCTGGAGTTTCAGTGTTTGTACAGAATGAGTTCAGGATGATATACTCAATACCGTACCTCAATTTGCTCTATCTGTGCGATATTCCTGAGCATACCTTTAAATATATTGTTTCCTTTATTTCTTTTTTCTTTCTGGTACTTTACAGTTAACATAAAATCTAAGTGTAGCCTTCAACAGTTTTCACCTTATTTTTTCATACAGGAATTGTTATAATATATAGTTTAACCAATGCTGTATAATATTAAAATAATTTATACTTTGGTTAATAGAGGGAACAATATCAAGTAGAAAATCTTTGGGGATATTTCTAGAGCAAAATAGCAATGTATATATAAATTTTGATCCAGATAGAATAAAAATTTATGCAGTCACTACTAGAAAATAACACATAAAGAAGGGTATCTCTAACTACCTTGATATCTCCATTTGAAATCCCTGGCCATTCTATCTTCTCATTATTCTACTGGGACTATGCATGCTATACTTGCTCATCCCAGTTTTATTTGCAATGCCTCTTATCTCTTGCCATCTGATTTCTGCACACCTTACTATATGGGCAAGACATTAAAGGTTCCTATCATTTCCATTTCAAAGTGATCTTAGAAAAGTAGAAAAACTCAAGAGTTCAGCTCTTAACAGGATGATGCCCTTTGAAATAACCACTCCAATATTGTCCTTGAAATAACATCTGTAGCCCACCATAAATTTTTTCTTTTCCCAATTCTGCTGTGGCTTTTCTACCTGCTTAATTTAAAAAAAGAAAAAAAACCTCACTTTTTCTTTTCTGGAATACATCTATTAAGCTAATTGAAGAACTGTCTCAATATTGCCTGCAGGTATACATAAATGTTATATAAAACCATTGTTATTTGCTAACATTACTAAAAAAGAATAAGAGGCAAAGTTGCTTTGCAGTTATATATTTGCTTCATTTGATTTCTTTATCACAATAAAATATATTTCACAATTATTATCTCATTCTTCAATACCAAATCCATAAATGTGAATTCATGGAAACCATCCACAGAATTTGTTTTGGTAGATTATTATTATTTTCAATGTCAAATAGCATTATGTACTAAAAGATCACTATTTTTTACCTGGTAGAAATTAAGATTTGAAAAAGACAACATACAGAATGGGAGAAAATATTTGGAAATGATGCGATTGAGAAGAGATTAATCTCCAAAATATAAGAACAGCTCATATAACTCAATATCTACATAACAAACAACCCAATCAAAAATGGGCAGAAGAATTAACTAGACATTTCTCCAAAGAAGACATGCAGATGGCCAAAAGGCACATGAAAAGATGCTCAGCATCACTAACTGTCAGAGAAATGCAAATCAAAACTACAATGAGGTATCACCTCACACCAGTCAGAACGGCCATCATCAAAAAGTCTACAAATAATAAATGCTGGAGAGGGTGTGGAGAAAAGGGAACCCTCCTACACTGTTGGTGGGAATGTAAATTGGTACAGCGACTCTGGAGAACAGTATGGAGGTTCCTTAAAAAACTAAAAATAGAGCTACCATATGATCCTGCAATCCCACTCCTGGGCATGTATCTGGAGAAAACCATAATTTGAAAAGAGTCATGGCCTCTCATGTTCATTGCAGTGCTGTTTACAATAGCAAGGCATGGAAGCAGCCTAAATGTCCATCAACAGATGAATGGATAAAGAAGATGTAGCACATATATACGTACAGAATTTATAGACTTGGAGTATAGTTCTATATCTTTGCTTTTCCATTAGTTTCATTAATGTACTCTGCTGTTGTTGTAGCAATTATCTACACTGTGATCAGTTTTCAGATATATCTTTTATATTGAATGTGTTCATTTCTTCTCCCTTTATCCCTTACCCTAGATATTAATGTGACCAAATTTTCTTACTACATAAATTAAGTCATTAAGAAACCTTGAGTTTACAGTGTGCTACACTGCTATCTTGGCATAGTCAAAAGTTTTACAGAAAATCATGTATAAAATTTAAATTTTATTTACTGAGTAACTGCAGAAAATGAGCAAAAGATAAATAAGGCAAACAAAAAATTTAAAGGTGCTTTTAATTCCACTATCTGCTGTTAACCACTATTGAAATATTGAGATCAACACTTCCTCCAAAAAACTGGGATAATATTCAACATGATACATTTAAAAATATGCAGTGAAATGATTTCCTAATGATATTAAATATACTTCTATTGCATTCAAATTTCTACATTGATAACTTATTTAGCAATTTCTTATAATTTTGAACTGGAGTCATTTGATTTAACTAGTTAAAAACTAAGAGATACTTCTGTTGAGTTAATAAAAGCTTTGAAAACCCTTTACAGCTATGTTGTTATTGCAGAATATTTACCTCACAAGAATTCCTTAATGTGACTGTGAACAAGGGTAGACCTAGCTCATAGTAGACATAGCTGTCTCAATATTTATAATGCTGAGAAGGTAAATAGTCCTAACTATTTTTCAAATACTAGGAACTAGACACTGGATTTGGATTTACTGTACTGTAAAAGAATCCCTTAATTCACACACCCTAATATTTTCTCTTTCACATATTTAAAACACCAAAATCGATGGAACCAATTACTGGCATATGGAACTGCACTTAGATAACCCCCGTTCACACAAAGATTAAAAAAAAATAATATTTTGGATGGAGTTGAGCTTAAGATCTTGCTAGATAAACTTGGACATTCTAAAATTCATCAGAAAGACAAAGAATAACAGTAACAGTAATATACCATAGTGAACCTATAATGTCTAGCTTCTAATTCCAAGGGGAAGTTTTATTCTTCTAAGAATGTTACTTGGACTGCTAAATACTGAAATATGGAAAACTCTGCATAAGGCGAGGGGGTGATAAACATCAAGGAAGTAAAACAAATGAAGTTGTCTTGATTTCTTCTTTTACTGCAATGCCCTGCATTTTCTTTGTCTGTGAAAAAAAGTAGAAAAGGCTTTCTAATTTTTCTGCTTCAAAAAAATATATATGTAGAGACACAAGTACAAACTGAGAAGTGTTTTTTCATGACTACATTTAAATGTGACATCAGTCAACCTCTTCCACATAACAGAGTGTTCATTAAAGTCAGCAAACTGCTGCAACAGAGGTCTTCTGTCAAGGTTTCTGTGCATTTCTCCTTTGGTTTCACACTTTTAATTGGTTTAACCAAAAAAGAACATGATCTCTACCTGGTAAGGAAGATATCCAAGTTTCATATTAGCTTTCGTATCTCTAGTGGCTATCTCTAGCAATACAGAATACTAACGAACAAAAGATAAGGACCTGTGTGACTAGAAAAAAGGGAAAGATGATCTTCATTTCTGGGAAGTTTTACCACTAGACCACATGGCTCCATGCAATTTTCTCTAGTGTGGTTGCAAACATATTGTAAGTAGACTTCCAATGAGTTGCATTCTTTCCGTTGAGGCGTTATATTGCCAAGCTGTTAGAGTAATGCAGCTGCGTCTAAATTTTTTGGCTTTTTAGTCAAAGCTGAACAGTGTCCATAGATTTTTCTGAGCCACTTCCAACATACAGTAGCAGCTGCTGTGTTTATGTACAATACCACTGTGCAAGTGGCAATTAAACTACAAAATTCTAGATACATAGTTGGGAAGCAGCAGGCAGTCCGCACAGAACTGGCATTGAGCTTAAACAGAAAAGATTCCTGCTTTTGAAATGTAAGTCAAGCTAACAAATCTCATGCTGCCTTGTACATAAAATGGTGGTAGAAACCAACACTGTTTGATAGAACAGGACAAGAATCTTTAGAATGAAATATAAAGCGTTTTTTTCCTTCATTTTTTTCCACATGTGGCTTTAAAAAGTAATAAGTGTAAACTCTTTTGATACATTATGAAACAATTAGTATTTAACACTGGTATTATTTCAGTGCATGTCTTGTGTGTGCAAAGTCCTAATACTAACCTTATAAGGGCAAATGATTTTGGAATAATTATGGGTTTGCTTTTGACATTCGGGACATAGGATAAGAATGCCAAAGTGTCTCTGATGAAAATAAGAGACAATCATAATTATAGGCATTGCACCTACTGATTATTTCCTCTCTTTGAAGTTCTTGAAAAGTACCACCTTTAAATCCAATGGACTTTTCAGTGTCTGTCATTAACTCTAAAAGGGAAATTTTCGACAGCCTTCTGAGATATTAACCAGTACAAATGTAATTCAGATCAGTCTATTTACCTTTAATTAACATAGTGGCAAATGCTCTAACTTCCTGTATGTTGTTAAGTGGATCTTTACATGTTTGGGGAAAGTGTACTACTATATTATTTAACACATTTTGGAGAAATAATTTCTTTTATAATGTAATTGTTTATTAAAGACTATAAAGTATAGTTTTGATTAATCATCATCTAATGAAAAAATCCTTAAATACTTGATCAAAATGTTGGATCACACATTAACCTAACACAAAACAAATAAACAAAAACAACTTGATCTCTTTCTAATATTTTAAACACCCCCAGAGTTCCAGATATTACTTCTATCTAAATCTCATCTCACTTCTGACACTGCATAATATCACTGAATCCCCTTGTTTTTCATATCAGCATTGATAGGGAGGTAAAATATTCCAGAGCTGAGATTTGATCCTGTTTGAATGACTCAATAGCTATAAAACCTGAAATGATCATTGAAACCAGCTTAAATATGAGAATCCTTTAAATAATTAAATCTACATCCCTCTCAGCAGTGTTTAAGACAATTTCTCAAGTTGGGGCACATTTACCAAATGGGGCATTTAGGGGCGTGGCTAGAGAAATGTCACATCAGTTCAACTCCAAACTCCATGAAGGTCGTAGCCATGTCATCCCGTTCACTGCTACCTCCCATTCCCCCACTGTATGTCCGTCATTGAATAGGTACTGAATACATATTTGGTAAGCACAGATTGAAGTATTTCATATTTGGAAGGGTACTCATTTTACCAAAATGTGTGTAGTTGCAAAAGAGTTTTCTTTTTATGTTAAATTAACATTGATATATTATGTAGTAAATTGCAATATCTGAACTTTTAAGTAAAATGGGGATTTCAAAAACATTTTTCATTTATAGCGATCTTAACTGCCCTATGTCCTAAGACTTCTTAGAAATTTAAGCTTATATTTGGGATGGAGATTGCTATTTAGACAACAAAATCCACTTTTCTGTTTTTTTGTAAGAATATTTTAAGTGGGCTGTCCACCCAGCAACCAAATTCTCCAGGCTCCAAGTGAGTGAGGCCTTTGTGCTGACCAATATGCAGTTTTCTTCTTCTTCCTGGGCACACATAAAAGCTATATTAGCAAGCCCCCCTTACAGCTGGGTGGGACCATGTGATCAGTCTGGGCCACTGGGATGAACATATATCAATTCCTGGCCCAGCCATGGAAATGCTCATGAACATGCCCTCCCTCTTCTGCTCATCCCCCAATTAGACACCAAGAATCTGGGGTGGGCCCCCAAGACTGAGGAAAAGTGAAAATACTGATGGGAAGAGTCTGGTCTCTGAGCCACTACATAAAAGAGAATTATTCAGAAGACCTATACAAACAAAAACATCTCCATTTGTTTGAGCAGGAAATAAAACTTTGTTGTACTAAAATAACTGAGATATTGAGGTTTCTTTGTTCCTATGGAATAGCTTAACCTACCCTAAAAAAACCCCAGAAATTTGTATGTAGAATTGAGGTGCTGTGGTAACACATCTTTATGTGTCACTGGCCTAGTATTCAGATGGTGAGTAATAAGGAATTTTTATACAGATTATTGGAAAATATATATTTTGTATCAGCAAAATTTTTTATAAAATTTTCAACTTTAATAGCATGATTATATGCCTCTCTGCTGCAAGGTAAGAAAATAATGTCATAGTTGTATGTGTCATACAACTCATAGTTGTATGACAATGAGTCATAGTTGTATGTGTTGGTTGATATTAACTATTTTTGGCAAAGCATGACAAGAAAGAGCTGAGTTCAGGAAGGGAATCATGATTTATAAGTAGAAAAGAAAGAATAAAGTTTCTATAAATTCATGACCTTTCAATGTTAGAAAATCATAAGCACCTAATACCTCAAACTGTTGAAAATTAAATTTTAAAATCCTATGAACAGCACAGGACAGTTAAGACTTCTCATTGAACACAGTGATCAAGACCTACCATGGTATGGTCTGAAGACAGAGGCACTGGAGCAAGAAAGCAATGAGATCAAGGATATTTGAAGGTCTAAGAACAAACTTTAAGACTGGTTAGTAAAACCTCTACGAGATTAGAGCAAACTCAGTTTTAAGGAAAGCGTACTGCCTATGGAACAAGAGTCCCAGACCAAGAAAAGTCTTTAACTTAAAAATGTCTTTACAATAATTAATTAATTATGATGCTGCTACTCTCATTTATAGTCATCAGGCTCAGCCGACAAAAGGAGCGAGTGGGCTGTGAAAATGAAGAGGCCATTGACAGACAAGGTGGAGTGGGGACTCCTCGCTACCGCTGGGTAGGGGTGGGAATTCTGGTTTTCTCCTAGGCCGCTGCTAACACCACGCTACCGGCAAGGGCAGGAGGGTCTTGCTACAGTTTTCCACATGGCCTGCACTGACACTGTGGGAGACAGGGGCTGCCTTGTTATCACTGGTCACTGGTCAAAGTCCCTACTCGCCACTAGGCCTCCTTTGTCACCACCCTCTTGGGGAAGGTGTGAGACACAACATTTCTGCCAGGTTGGGGGTTGAAGTCCTGGCCCTCATTGTTGGAAAACCCAGAGCCTGTGTCTTAAGAATATGCAGATGATGACCTGCCGAATGAGGAGCACGAGCCCCGCACACAGGGTCATCAGGTCGCTCCCTAGACACTGGGCTCCTGCTTCGTGGAAGTTAACATCCTGTGACAGTCTGACTGAAGGTGCAGTTTCAGTACACTCACACAAAGGAAACAGAGCCATAGGGTTTATCACTTACAGAAAGGGAGCACAGTGAGGCAGGAGAAGACCAGTCCTTCCACGCAGGTCACGAGGGAACCGGAAAAGACAGCAGGGTAGCAAGCACCTATCACTTAGAAGGTGGTTGGGGAAGAGGTCACTAATTTTTCAAGGGCTCAAGTCTGAGTGGTCATTTTTAAAGGTGCCCAGGAAAAGCAGGGCGGCAACTTGAGGAGGGAATCCTAAACTCCCTACCTCAATGTCCAGATCCTGGGTGTGAGCAGGGTTGCTATAATGTAAAATTGCCTAGGCAGCAACTCAAAGTGGCTGATTTATCATCACACCCTCCACGTGGTCTCCAGTGGCACTGTTGAAAAGAGGTTCCTAGTTAACTCCTGGAAGGAATGAAAATCCCGATTCCCTACTCAGCCTTCTCTGATACCACTCCGGCACGGCAATGGGAATACCTCAGTCACCTCATTACAACCTGGAAAGTACAGAAGTCCAGGCTCCCCACTGGACCTTTGCTTTTGTGACTATAGATGGGGCTACATTTTTTTCCTGGGGTTTGTGGCTGGAGTAGAGCAGTATTGGCCAAATGTTTTCTGTATGGTTATCACCCTCTTTCCTGGTCATCTAGCTAGAGACAGCAGGCTTTTGTTGGGGTCTATACTGTCTGCACCCATGGGCATTTCTGGGTTGCCACCTTCTCCTACAAAAGCCCAGAGAACTCACCATCACATTGTCCCTCATGTCCTGAAGTCCCTGGCTAATCTGCCTCTATTCTATACCTTTCAGAGTCTGCTAAAATATAATGGTTTATATATAATGCCCAGGGGTTAAATTATACTTAATTGAAGGAACAGTGAAAAGTATGTCTACTCCATCTTCCTGGAAGAAGTTGTGCACATGGTTTTAAAAGTATTATCATAAATAGCATTATTTGTATGAGAATGTTTGAACTCATAAAAACATGTAAGGCAAGTAAATCATTTTACAATTGAGACACCTGAAGCTCAGAAATGTCAAGTGGATTGTTCAAAAGTTAAGGATAAAGCTTTTATTTGGCCCTATATTTCTTCAAGTCCAATGAAGAATTTTTACCCCATAAAGCTTTCCTATATTATGCAGAAAATAGTACAACTGTAATGTTTTCTCCTCTGATATGAATTTTTCAGATTCTACTTGTGATTCTGCCAAATTCCATATGTTGTAATGTATACTCCAATTTTAAAGTGTAGAAGCTTCTTAGAGATTTTTTCATTATCATCTTGTAGTGACCATCATTAATCATTAGCCCTATTAATGATTTTTGATTGGAAGTACTTTCATTTTCTGTGTCAATACACCAACACTAACTTTATCCTCTAATTTTTAAGTTTCAATCTGTTTTCTTATAAGCAGTATGTAGCTGGATTTGAAGGAAAAAAAACTTACAATCTCCTTTTTAACTGGTGATTTGTCATCATTATTGATATATTTGTATTTGTTACTATCCATTTTTCATTCTTTCCTTTAACCCTGCTTATTCTCTTATTAATTTGTCCTCTTTCTTATTAATTTGACCTTCCTTAGAATTGATTAGTTTTCAGGCCCCCCCTCACCTTTCTACTATTGATTTAGACATTTGATGTTATATTTCTATTCCTCATTGACTACCTTTAAATTGTTAATTTTAAACTTTAACTTTAAAAAGTTAATTTTATCATGATTCTCCTGGAAAATATTGACATTGAAAAAATGGACCTTAGACTCCCTTAATTCTGTTTACCAGCCCCATGGTACATGCTGCATCTTTCAGCATTAAATTCCACCTCATTTTTTCATTTGTCAAATTAGTCATTATTGTTATTTCTGCCACACAGTATCAACTTATTTGATCATCAGTATTTCTTCTCAAAATTTTCTTTTAGGAAAAGTCCTTTCCTTTTCAAATCCTTTATTACTATTTTCCAGTTTGTTCTATTAGAAGTAAATTCCCTTATCTTTTTCTAAAGTGACTTTTAATTTCATCCTTTCTTGTCAAGTCATGCTTTCAATGAACTTATTCATACTATTTTTTCTACTCCCAGAAACTTGAAGACGTTAGAATATGTTTGTGCCATATGCAAATTTAATATAAGCATACTCAATACTGTGTGTTACATCCCTCTATTTCACTATATTTATGTGTTTTTGAGCATGTTCCAATTTGAATGACGTTTACTCCACAGCCACCTGATTTCTCCAACTTGATTGTATTCAATTGTCTCAAATAGTGACACAGTTATTATTTTGCTATATGCCATGCCTTCCTTGACATCAGAGAACAGTATAGATAAGATCAGTCCTCTATCTGCTTGCTCTAACTCATCCCAGATCAAGTGTGAAAGTGTTTGGTGACAAATTAACAGCACAGAGGCAGAGAAGACACATGCCCTGGACTACAATGTAGTCAAAATTCATATGATGTTCATTCAAATGGTATATGGCTATGCTTTAAAAGAAGTAACAACTTTGATGATTTTATTCTGGTATTGAAAGTGCTATGGAGATTCAACTCAGTTCACAATGCAAAGCATTTGAAGACTACCGTATGCTCTGGGGTACTTAATAAGCCGTGATCTGTCTACACCTGCAGGTGAACGTGGTTGTTTTGAACTTGCTGAACCTTACACAAGTGAAATATGACCCAGTTGTGTTCCCTCATCTTCTGACATCTACTGTTGCCTTTGAAAAATCTACTGGTAATCTATTAAGCCTGATCATTGTAAGATAACTCACTTTTTGTAAGTTTCTCTTTTTCTTTCTTCTCTGCATTTTACTGGGATATGGATTAAAAATAAAAATACTCTTCAGGACTTCTTAGGCTTCAACAATATGAGGATTACGTGTTTCATCAATTCTGAAAAATTCTCAGTCACTGTTTTCTTTCAATATTGTCTCCCCTAATTCTCTCTTATTCTATCCTTCTGCGATACTTTGTAAACATTCTTTGGACATTCTAATTTAGCCTTCATGTCCCCTAAATTTTCTTTCATATTTCCTATCCCTTGGACTTTCCTTTAAGCAAAGTTTATAAAAATACAAGCTTGATGTTATTTTCTTCCATTGGCTCTAACCCTGGGAAGTCAGTTTGTAGGAAAAAATAGATAACATTCAAGGAGAACCTGTTTCTGCTTTCTGGAGATAAGTCAGTCGTGATTTTAATATACACTTACTGGTACTAATTACCCTTAAAATTTAGAGTGAGCTGCGATTCTCCTCAACGCCGCTGCGCTTTGTAACTTTCTTCACAAGACATCAGCATGCTTTTCCCTGAAAACAATGACTCAGCTCTCTATTATAGTGTCCCTTTGTTTTCAGGGTCAACATCTTATAATACACAGTTAAAAGGGTCAATATATAGACACTAGCATACAGCCTTAATGGTTTAATTTTATTAAAGGATTTTTGCAAGTTAAATGTCACTTTTGCTCTTGTGTGTAATTTGGAGTCATATTTCCTCCAAATTTTCTTTTCCCAAATATGAATGGAATTTTAAAATACCTCAAAATCTTTACTTCATGATTAAGAATATAATGATTGAGGACAAGCAAGAACACATGACAGTACACTGTCATGATAATGAGACAAATCTTCAAAAGTACATTTTTAATGATTCAGCAATTATTGCTTAGCTATCTGGATACTATAGAAGATGCAAAGCACAAGATATAATCCTCTCTTTAGTAAGTTCAAGAGGACTTTCAATGAAAATAAGAACTAACTATATAAAGAATGGGATGCTCTGGGAAAGAAATGTGCCTCTCGAGTCTTCATCAGATACACCTTTAAGAGAGGAGGAAGAAAAAAAACAAACCTCAATTTTTCCATCATGTGAATAGGGAAATGCTGGGGATATTATCTTTTCAGATGTTTTTCCTGTAGAATGTGTCCATATGGCCCTCAAATTCTTGAATATTCTATAATGACACTCTAATGGAAGAACAATGAAAAGAAGGTCAAGGAAAGTAAAGCTTTCATAAGCTTAAGAAATTCCCCACATTTGGGGGCTTCCCTGGTGGCACAGTGGTTGAGAGTCTGCCTGCCACTGCAGGAGACGAGGTTCGAGCCCTGGTCCGGGAAGATCCCACATGCCGCGGAGCAACTAAGCCTGTGTGCCACAACTACTGAGCCTGCGCTCTAGAGCCCGCGAGCCACAACTACTGAGCCCGTGTGCCACAACTACTGAAGCCTGTGCACCTGGAGCCTGTGCTCCACAGTGGGAGGCCCATGCACTGCAAGGAAGACCCAACAAAGCCAAAAAATTAAAATAAATAAATTAAAAAAAAATGGTTCTGTAGAACCTAGGGGCAGGACAGGAATAAAGACGGAGACATAGAGAATGGACTTGAGGACACGGGGAGGGGGAAGGGTAAGCTGTGACAAAGTGAGAGAGTGGCATGGACATACATACACTACCAAATGTAAAATAGATAGCTAGTGGGAAGCAGCCGCATAGCACAGGGAGATCAGCTCGGTGCTTTGTGACCACCTAGAGGGGTGGGATAGGGAGGGTGGGAGGGAGACGCAAGAGGGAGAAGATATGGGGATATATGTATACGCATAGCTGATTCACTTTGTTATACAGCAGGAACTAACACACCATTGTAAAGCAATTATACTCCAATAAAGATGTAAATAAATAAATAGATAGATAAATAAATAAATAAAATCCCCCCCATTTTAACCTTCGTCTGTGCCCCCCCATTCTTTTGCTACCCCATCCCTCAATCTCCTCATACAAAGTTATCTCAGGACTTCGAGGGTTTTATTCCCTGCTTCTCTCTGCTTACCTCTTCCACCAAAGCTGTAGTGTCTACAATTTTCCTGAATGTGTATTGGGTGGCATGTATATGTTTTTTCTTTAAAAAAACAAAGCATCTAAATATAAGAAGCTATTTCTGCAAGAAATAAATAGTCTCTTGCTTTCTGTTCCATGGTCAACTCAAAGTAATGATAAAGTGTTCCATTAAATCTCTTTTTAATAGTATAAGTGCCCTGATGAAATTGTCTCACTATACAAAACCATTATGTTAGACACAAATTAAGGCATACACAAGATATTACAATGGTATTTAAAGTGAAATATTTATGAAGTGATTTAAATACTAATGACATAGCATTCCTAAAGGAGTCACAAAATTAAAGGATTAGAACATTCCACACCAGCACTGCAGTCCATGAGTCTGCTGCATGTTGTATATATTTTTTCTCATTACTCAATACGTAGAAATGTAGCCAGGAGAGAGAAGAGAAAAACGGCATATGGGAATGAAGAATTGCATTTGAAGGATGCATCCTCTCTATTTACCCTTGAATATTAGTACCAAATCACGCAGCACATGGCTTGTCAAGAATCCACTTATGTAGTAGTTTCAACTGTCTCAGATACAATCTTGCCCTTAGTATTGAAGAGGATGTTCACGACTACAGGTAACTATACACAAACTTCAGCTCAATCCTGACACCACATCACAAATCGAGCTTATCTGCAACTGTCTGCCCTGCCATTCTCAGCGTGCTGGTCATATTTTTTTGTTTTTTGTTTCTTTTTCCGTTGCTAGATGGCTAATGCGATTCTAGGTGTCACAGGCAAAAACTGCCATGTCCAACAAAGACAACTACATTTTCTTCCGTGGGTACCTATTTATCGATGACAAATCCTTTCCCAGATGCCCTCCAGCTGACTTCTCCTGATTCCCACTGAATATGTTTGGGTAACATGTGCATGTGATCTTGACCATTAATGACCACACCCTTGGGGGGAGAAGATTTTCCTGGGTACACGGATCTGCAAATGGCAAATCACCACACAAACCAGAGCTACTGCATATAAGAAGGAAGGAGCTGCCTGACTTTCAACCAGAAAACTGATAGTACCTATCGTAACTCTAAAGAAAGCATTTTTCTAAAATTAAGTAAAATAATTCTAAAGAAGAAACCAGAAATCCATAAAATCGAATTAATACATTTTAAATCTTTGGAAAGTGTTTAGTGTCTAAAGCCACTACTCTGAGTTAATAATTTATTAATTCTTAATTTACTTACAACCTCATAAGCTGCTTATTTCTGAAACCTTTTAACATTGGGAGCAGCAATATGAAAATGAAATGAGAGAGATTAAAGCAAACTTTTACAAGCCCAGATTAAAATACAAATAAATAACACAACCTTGGGCTAAACAACACTTTGTACCATAATAGCTCTTAAAATATCAGTGTATGAAAACCCAAATGTAATACTGTAATGTTTGATGTTATGAATGATAATTCTAAGATTATATACAGGTGTATATAATCCTCAATGTTTTTAACATTGTGATAAGGAAGAGGAAAATAATTTCAAGACTAAATTTCACGAGCAGATATAATTTAATGTTTAAATTTGAAGGAACTACACTTCATTGCCTAACAACTTCCTCCTTGATGATTTCAAACAAATGAGGTGTATTGTCACTAAAAAATATAGCAAAGAAAAACTATCACAGTGATTACTTTGAGAGTAAGGTAGTAAGTAGACTAGCTCTCATTAATGTCTGTTATTACACTTAGTGACTCAAAAATAAAAATAAAAACAAAAAATAATTATGTAATACTTTGGTGTGATTTTCTTAAATACTTTATTTTAGCATTCATTCAAATGAGACATTTTTTTGAATTTTATTTCATTTTTTATACAGCAGGTTCTTATTAGTTATCCATTTTATACATATTAGTGTATATATGTCACTCCCAATCTCCCAGTTCATCCCACAACCACCAACTCACCCCGGCTTTCCCCACTTGGTGTCCATACGTTTGTTCTCTACATATCTGTGTCTCTATTTCTGCCTTGCAAACCGGTTCTTCTGTACCATTTTTCTAGATTCCACATATATGCGATAATATACGATATTTGTTTTTCTCTTTGACTTACTTCACTCTGTAAGACAGTCTCTAGATCCATCCACATGTCTACAAATGACCTAATTTCATTCCTTTTCATGGCTGAGTAATATTCCATTGTATATATGTGCCACATCTTCTTATTCCATTCGTCTGTCGGGCATTTAGGTTGCTTCCAGGACCTGGCTATTGTAAATAGTGCTGCAATGAACACTGGTGTGCATGTGTCTTTTTGAATTGTGGTTTTCTCTGGGTATATGCCCAGGAGTGGGATTGCTGGGCCATATGGTAATTCTATTTTTAGTTTTTTAAGGAACCTCCATACTGATCTCTATAGTGACTGTATCAATTTACATTCCCACCAACAGGGTTGGAACCAACAGGGTTCTCTTTTCTCCACACCCTCTCTAGAATTTGTTGTTTGTAGATTTTCTGATGATGCCCATTCTCACCAGTGTGAGATGATACCTCATTGTAGTTTTGATTTGCATTTCAAATGAAACATTTTCTATGCTAAAAAAGAAAGCTCTTATCTAAGCAATATAATTAAATTCATAAGGCAGTTTTAATAATGATCTCTTAAAATATCAACATCCCATACTTCAGTTCCCATATTTCAGAGATTGTATATGTAAACAGAAATATACAAATTGACTTAAGTTTAAGCTACTTACTATTAAAAACAGTAAGTATTTTAAGGCAGGAGGGGTTACAGTACTTTCTGGATAAAAAATTATTGTAATAAATCAGTGACTATGAAAGTGGTTTAATATTTGCATTACATGAAGAGAAGATGCCCTTAAATAATTTTCATAACATTATTTAAATCACGTCAGAGTATAAATAAATGGAAACTATCAGGAATAAAGCTCTGTTAGGACACTGCATGAATATGCCTCAGCCTAAGCCTACATGAGGATTTGGTTAAACAATTATTTAAATAATTAACATAAGAGGATTTCTCAAGAATACTTTAATTATCTAACTTCAGGGATCAACAAAACTTTAAAAAAATAACTCAGTTAATGTTTGAAAAGTATATATCTTTTTTTTTAACATCTTTATTGAAGTATAATTGCTTTACAATGCTGAGTTAGTTTCTACTGTATAACAAAGTGAATCAACTATATGTATACATATATCCCCATAACCCCTCCCTCCTGCGTCTCCCTCCCATGCTCCATATCCCACCCCTCTAGGTGATCACAAAGCACCGAGCTGATCTCCCTATGCTATGCAGCTGCTTCCCATTAGCTATCTATTTTACATTTGGTAGTGTATATATCTCAATGCAACTCTCTCACTTCGTCCCAGCTTACCCTTCCCCCTCCCCATGTCTTCAAGTCCATTCTTTACATCTGCATCTTTATTCCTGCCCTGCCCCTAGGTTCATCAGAACTTTTTTCATTTTTTTTTTAGATTCCATATATATGTGTTAGCATACGGTATTTGTTTTTCTCTTTCTGACTTAATTCACTCTGCATGACAGACTTTAGGTCCATCCAGCTCACTACAAATAGTTCAATTTCGTTTGTTTTCATGGCTGAGTAATATTCCATTGTATATATGTGCCACATCTTCTTTAACCATTCATCTGTTGATGGAGACTTAGGTTGCCTTCATGTCCTGTCTATAGTAAATAGTGTTACAATGAACATTGTGGTACATGTCTCTTTTTGAATTATGGTTTGTTCAGGGTATATGCCCAGGAGTGGGATTGCTGGGTCATATGGTAATTCTATTTTTAGTGTTTTAAGGAACCACCATACTGTTCTCCATGTGGCTGCATCAATTCACATTCCCACCAACAGTGCGAGAGGGTTCCCTTTTCTCCACACCCTCTCCAGCATTTATTGTTTGTAAATTTTTTGGTGATGGCCATTCTGACTGCTGTGAGGTGATACCTCATGGTAGTTTTGATTTGCATTTCTCTAATGATTAGTGATGTTGAACATCCTTTCATGTCTTCGTTGCAATCTGTATATCTTCTTTGGAGAAATGTCTATTTAGGTCTTCTGCCCATTTTTTGATTGGGTTTTTGGTTTTCTGCTATTGAGTTGTATGAGCTGCTTGTAAATTTTGGAGATTAATCCTTTGTCAGTTGCTTCATTTGCAAATATTTTCTCCCATTCTGAGGGCTGTCTTTTCATCTTGTTTATGGTTTCCTTTGTTGTGCAAAAGCTTTTAAGTTTCATTAGGTCCCATTTGTTTATTTTTCTTTTTCTTTCCATTTCTCTAGGAAGTGGGTCAAAAAGGATCTTGCTGTGATTTATGTCATAGAGTGTTGTGCCTATGTTTTCCTCAAAGAGTTTTAGAGTGTCTGGCCTTACATTTAGGTCTTTAATCCATTTGGAGTTTATTTTTGTGTATGGTGTTAGGGAGTGTTCTAATTTTATGCTTGTACATGTAGCTGTCCAGTTTTCCCAGCACCACTTATTGAAGAGGCTGTCTTTTCTCCATTGTATATTCTTGCCTCCTTTATCAAAAATAAGGTGACCATATGTGCATGGGTTTATCTCTGGGCCTTCTATCCTGTTCCATTTATCTATCTTGCTGTTTTTGTGCCAGTACTGTACTGTCTTGATTACTGTAGCTTTGTAGTATAGTCTGATGTCAGCCTGATTCCTCCAGCTCCGTTTTTCTTTCTTAAGATTCCTTTGGCTATTTGGGGTCTTTTGTGTTTCCATACAAATTGTGAAATTTTTTGTTCTAGTTCTGTGAAAAATGCCATTGGTAGTTTGATAGGGATTGCACTGAATCTGTAGATTGCTTTGGGTAGTAGAGTCATTTTCACAATGTTGATTCTCCCAATCCAAGAACATGATATATCTCTCCATCTGTTTGTATCATCTTTAATTTCTTTCATCAGTGTCTTATAGTTTTTTGCATACAGGTCTTTTGTCTCCTTAGGTAGGTTTATTCCTAGGTATTTTATTCTTTTTGTTGCAGTGGTAATTGGGAGTGTTTCCTTATTTCTCTTTACGATTCTTCATCATTAATGTATAGGAATGCAAGAGATTTCTGTGCATTAATTTTGTATCCTGCTACTTTACCAAATTCATTGATTACCTCTGGTCGTTTTCTGGTAGCATCTTTAGGATTCTCTACGTATAGTATCATGTTATCTGCAAACACTGACAGTTTTACTTCTTCTTTTCTGATTTGGATACCTTTTATTTCTTTTTCTTCTATGTTTGCTGTGGCTAAAACTTACAAAGCTATGTTGAATAACAGTGGTGAGAGTGGGTAACCTTGTCTTGTTCCTGATCGTAGAGGAAATGCTTTCAGTTTTTCACCGGTGAGAACAATGGTGGCTGTGGGTTTGTCATATATGGCCTTTATTATGTTGAGGTAAGTTCCCTCTATGCTTACTTTCTGGAGAGTTTTTATCATAAATGGGTGTTGAATTTTGTCAGAAGCTTTTTCTGCATGTATTGAGATGATCATATGGTTTTCATACTTCAACTTGTTAATATGGTATATCACATTGATTGATTTGCATATATTGAAGAATCCTTGCATTCCTGGGATAAGCCCCACTTGATCATGGTGTATGATCCGTTTAATGAGCCACTGGATTCTGTTTGCTAGTATTTTGTTGAGGATATTTGCATCTTTGTTCATCAGTGATATTGGCCTGTAGTTTTCTTTTTTTAATGACATTTTTGTCTGGTTTTGGTATCAGGGTGATGGTGGCCTCGCTGAATGAGTTTGGGAGTGTTCCTCCTTCTGCTAAATTTTGGAAGAGTTTGAGAAGGATGGGTGTTAGCTCTTCTCTAAATGTTTGACAGAATTCGCCTGTGAAGCCATCTGGTCCTGGGCTTTTGTTTGTTGGAAGATTTTTAATCACAGTTTCAATATCAGTGTTTCTGATTTGTCTGGTTAAATTCTCTATTTCTTCCTGTTGCAGTCTCGGAAGGTTGTGCTTTTCTAAGAATTTGTCCATTTCTTCCAGGTTGTCCATTTTTTTGGCATATAGTTGCTTGTAATAATCTCTCATGGTCTTTTGTATTTCTGCAGTGTCAATTGTTACTTCTCCTTTTGCATTTCTAATTCTGTTGGTTTGAGTCTCCTCTCTTTTTTTCTTGATGAGTCTGGCTAATGGTTTATCAATTTTGTTTATCTTCTCAAAGCAGCAGCTTTGGGTTTTATTGATCTTTGCTATTGTTTCCTTCATTTCTTTTTCATTTATTTGTGATCTGATCTTTATGATTTCTTTTGTTCTGCTAACTTTGGGGTTTGTTTGTTGTTCTTCTTCTTTCTCTAATTGCTTTAGGTGTAAGGTTAGGTTACTTATTTCAGACTTGTTTCTTGAGGTAGGATTGTATTGGTACAAACTTCCCTCTTAGAACTGCTTTTGCTGCATCCCATAGGTTTGGGGTCATCCTGTTTTCATTGTCATTTGTTTCTAGGTATTTTTTGATTTCCCCTTTGATTTCTTCAGTAATCTCTTGGTTATTTAGTAGTGTATTGCTTAGGCTCCATGTGTTTGTACTTTTTCCAGTGTTTTTCCTGTAATTGATATCTAGTCTCATAGCATTGTGGTGGGAAAAGATACTTGATTTTAATTTTCCTAAATTTACCAAGGCTTGATTTGTGACCCAAGATATGATCTATCTTGGAGAATGTTCCACGTGCACTTTAGAAGAAAGTGTATTCTGTTGTTTTTGGATGGAATGTCCTATAGATATGATTTTTGTCCATTTTTTTTAATGTGTCAGTTAAAGCTTGTGTTTCCTTATTTATTTTCATTTTGGATGATCTGTCCATTGATGAAAGTGGGGTGTTAAAATCCCCTACTATTGCTGTGTTTCTCTCGATTTCCCCTTTTATGGCTGTTAGCATTTGCTTTATGTATTGAGGTACTTCTACGTTGGGTGCAAAAATATTTACAATTGTTATATCCTGTTCTTGGGTTGATTCCTTGATCGTTATGTAGTGTCCTTCTTTGTCTCTTCTAATAGTCTTTATTTTAAACTCTATTTTGTGTGATATGAGTGTTGCTACTCCAGCTTTCTTTTGATTTCCATTTGCATGGAATATCTTTTTCCATCCCCTCACTTTCAGTCAGTATGTGTCCCTAGGTCCGAAGTGGGTCTCTTGTCGACAGCATGTATGTGGGTCTTGTTTTTGTATCCATTCAGCCAGTCTATGTCTTTTGGTTGGAGCATTTAATCTATTTACATTTAAAGTAATTATCGATATGTGTGTTCCTATTACCATTTTCTTAATTGTTTCGGGTTTGTTTTTGTAGGTCTTTTCCTTCTCTTGTGTTTCCTGCCTAGAGTTGCTCCTTTAGTATTTGTTGTAAAGCTGGTTTGGTGGTGGTGAATTCTCTTATCTTTTGCGTGTCTGTAAAGGTTTTAATTTCTCTGTCGAATCTGAATGAGATCCTTGCTGGGTAGAGTAATCTTGGTTGTAGGTTTTTCCCTTTCATCACTTTAAATATGTCCTGCCACTCCCTTCTGGCTTGCAGAGTTTCTGCTGAAAGATCAGCTGTTAACCTTATGGGGATTCCCTTATATGTTACTGGTTGCTTTTCCCTTGCTGCTTTTAATAGTTTTCTTTGTATTTAATTTTTGATAGTTTGATTAATATGTGTCTTGGCATGTTTCTCCTTGGATTTATTCTTTATGGTACTCTCTGTGCTTCCTGGACTTATTTCCTTTCCCATGTTAGGGAATTTTTCAACTATAATCTCTTCAAATATTTTCTCAGACCCTTTCTTTTTCTCTTCTTCTTCTGAGAGCCCTATAATTCAAATGTTGGTGTGTATCATGTTGTCCCAGATGTCTCTGAGACTGTCCTCAATTCTTTTCATTCTTTTTTCTTTATTCTGCTCTGTGGCAGTCATTTCCACTATTTTTTCTTCCAGGTCACTTATCTGGTCTTCTGCCTCAGTTATTCTGCTATTGATTCCTTCTAGAGAATTTTTAATTTCATTTATTGTGTTGTTCATCATTGTTTGTTTGCTCTTTAGTTCTTCTACTTCTTTGTTAAACGTTTCCTGTATTTTCTCCATTCTATTTCCAAGATTTTACTTTACTATCATTACTCTGAATTCTTTTTCAGGTAGACTGCCTATTTCCTCTTCATTTGTTTGGTCTGTTGGGTTTTTACCTTGTTCCTTCATGTGCTGCATATTTCTCTGTATTCTCATTTTGTTCGACTTACTGTGCTTGAGGTCTCCTTTTTGCAGGCTGCAGATTCGTAGTTCCTGTTGTTTTTGGTGTCTGCCTCCCAGTGGGTGAGGTTGGTTCAGTGGGTTGTGCAGGCTTCCTGGTGGACGGGACTGGTGCCTGTGTTCTGGTGGCTGGGGCTGGATCTTGCCTTTCTTGTGGGCAGGACTGCACTCGGTGGTGTGTTTTGGGGTGTTTGTGAAGTTAGTATGATTTTTTGCAGCCTCTCTGCTAATGGGTGGGGCTGTGTTCCTGTCTTGCTAGTTGTTTGGCATGGGGCGTCCAGCACTGGATCTTGCTGGCCATTGGGTGGAGCTGGGTCTTAGTGTTGAGACAGAGATCTCTGGGAGAGCTCTCGCCTACTGATATTACATGGGGCCGGGAGGTCTCTGGTGGACCCATGTCCTGAACTCGGCTCTCCCACCTCAGAGGCTCGGGCCTGACCCCAGGCCGGAGCACCAAGACCCTGTCAGCCACACGGTTGTTATTATCTAATCAAAGATTGATGTGCTTTTCCTAAGGCAGAGTTGCACTGTAGCTAAAAGCACAGGTTCTGGAGGCTAAAGACTTGGGTTCAAAACCCGTCTCTACCGCTTTGCCACTTGAGAGGACCTGGGCAAATTATGTCCTCTGTTTCCTCGTCTCAGGGTACTGAGTTGGAGCCCATGGTCTTCCTATTGCTGCGTCTACAATTTACTTCTCCTTATTCTGGGGAAGCTGGTCCTCCCAGGAGAAAGAGAAGGTACACGGAGCAGACTTGCATCCGATGCTTGAGGCGAGCCCTTGAGCCTCAGTCTACCTCAACAAAGCCAATTCGAATCCTTCTCAGGGATGGGTAAGGCTGCTGAAGAAGATACGGTTTTCCCTCTTTCTGTGAGATCATATTAATTGAGGACCAGCTAATTCTGCAGCTTTCAGGAGCCACTGACACCACATGGAGACAGTCTTACTTCCTCTCTGATAAATCACTTCACTATTCCAGGACACAGACTTCCCCAACTTTTTTTTCCCTTTGTGCTTAGTCTAGTTTCACTTGCTCACAGGATGCTGTGTGCAGCGGCCTCAAACCCAGTGCTTCAGACCGGAGTTCCTCATGGAAATCGGGACACCATGACACCTCTGCAATGTATAAATCTTCTCCTGGAGTTCTATTACAAAAAATGCCTCAAACTGAGGCAAAGAGACTTGATGTCCATTTCCAATTCTGCCGCTAAATACCTTAGGCCAAGATATTCACCGTTTTTGGATCTCTAGTTTTTATTTCTCCGAGGGTAAAATGAGAGTGTTGAACTAACTGATCTCTAAGATACAGTATAGCTCGAACATTGAGACTGAGACAAAGCATGAGGTCTTAACCATAGTCATGTTACACATAAAATTTTTATGAATTATTTATATTTATTTGGTACTGAACTAAAGCTTGCAATTTTTAAATTCCACATCACTCATGATTCCTTTGGGTTCAATGTAAGTACCTGATAAAATTTAGTTAACAATTAGTTAATGAAAGAATAAGAGTATTTAAAATACTAGTCCCTCAACATTGAAAAACAGAAAAAATATTGTTGGTTTATATGTCTTTCAAAGTTGGTATCTAGGAATAAACTTTAAACACAAGAATATTTTGATCGGGGGAAATTTATTTAAGTCACAATGTAGTCTATCTCAATCCCTCTATACATCATTAGTCTAAGTAATACCTTATAATTTGTTGAAATTAAGTATATATATGTCTTCAAATATACCATTTCTTTGACACTCAAAATAAGGCTTAATGAAGTTAGTAATTATCTTCCTCATTTCATTTTAGAGGAAAAGTAACAGTAGGCTCAAATCATGTAAATGCCTTACCCGGTGTTAATTTGCATCCTCATTCTACAGTATTTATAATTAGGAAGTAACAGTATCCTTGTAATTTGTGATTAAAACCCATCACTGAGAACCAGCCATAATCCTTGAGACAGGGCGTAAATACCAAAGAAGCTCTAAATCGTTCTCTATTTTACCTGCAAAACTATAAAATAATGAAAGAGCAAACTTTTTATTGAGAGTTTACTTTATACAAGAGACAGGGCTATGCGCTTTATATTAATAATCTAATTCAATTATTATAACAGACCCTCAGAAATAGGCGTTATTATCTCTTCATTTTACAGATGAGAGATCTAAGATTCATAGAGGTCTATTAACTTTCCTAAGGTTACACAGAAAGTCAGACAAATATCACTGGGAGTTTCTACCTTTGCAAGAGAACTAATTTATCACTGCAGTTCTATATTTTGATGAGGGGAATTGTAATGTATAATTTGAGAGACTACAAGATTGCATTTCTGAGGCCTAGAGCTATATACTGAGTCATCATTCACATAGAGATGATACTTGAAAGATAAATATTTCTGAAGGAAATAGATAATACAGATGTAGACATATATACAGGTAGAGATACGGATATAGATATACTAAAAGAGGAGAAAACGGGATGGGAGAAAGAGGAGAGGGAGGGAAGGAAGGAGGGAATAGAAAGAAAGGAGAGAGAAAGAATAACTGCAATGGAAGGAAAAGGGAGAGAAGGTTAAGGGGAGGAGAGAGGACAGGAGGTGAAGAAAAGAGAGGAGAGAGGGGAGGAGACACGCAGGGAGGGGCGGAAAGGAGAGGGGAGAAGAGCAGATAACCAATGTGGAACCTCCACGTGCAGAGGAGAAAAAAGTCACACAGAGAAGAAAACATAGACAGGGCAGATTTGGAATCAGAAAATCTCAGTGTCATAACAGCCAAGAGAGGAGAGCTATTTCTGAAAGGAAATATTGTGACTTGTTAATTGTTGCATTTATTTCCTAATACGTTTTTAGTCTTGAGTATTTCTCTTCAATTCTTCTAATTCTCTTGCACATTTTCAGAATGATTTTCCTACCATTTTGCCTTTTATTCCCCCAGCTACGCTTCTGTAATAGAGCCTTCTAAGCATCCCTGTAGATCACAGACTCTAAAGTCCAAATACGGTAGCTTGCATTTGGGGACCCTCAAAATCTGGCCCGGCACTATTTTTTAACCTTCGATCCCACTACTATGATAGTCTGAACTTTTACATATTTCTAAAAGCTAAGTAAGCTTTGAACATTTCAAAAATTATTCTTATATTTTAAAGAATATTCTTAGTTTCAAGAGTTTGTATTTTTTAAAATATACTTATTTTAATGAGGAAAGGTGATCTTCAGAATTTTGTGTCATATTTTAAATAAACTGGAAGAATCAATTAACCAGTTAAAGGATAGATAAGAATATGTCTCCTTTATAATATTAGATTTACAGCAAAACAGCCCAAAGATTCATGGTATGCTCAATGAATAAGGAACTTTGTTTTTTGCCTCTCATTCTTGATATTTCAATACTGCTAGGAAACAAAATTCTATGGTTCCATTTCTTGTGTTTTAAATTCTTATGAACACGATCTTATTTGATCATGGATTGTTGACAAAATAACAAAAATCTACAGCTCTTCATACTCTGCCTACAAAAATGTTCTTCAAACAGCTGCAGAATACCAATAATTATCTTGGTCAGTCCAGTGCAGCAAAGTCAGGCAGCTAGCATTTAACTCCTCTGCTAAAAAATAGCCTACATAATGAAGTGTAAAATAGAGATGCGCTCTCTCAGACCCCAGAATGGCTCATTCTCTTTCTCTGGATAGAAAGAAACTGGAAAGTGCAAACAGCTGAGGGCTTGTAACAGCTGTAGAACAATAATTCTGGATGGTACTAAGCCTCCCTCCAAGCACAAATTTTCAGTTAAATATAGCTGCATGAATTGACAACTGAGTATATGGACAAAAGATTTCAAATAGTCTATATTAAGAATCAGTGAAATCCATCTATTGTCAGGTCTTATTATGAAAATGTTTCTGTAAAATTCCTTGGATAAATAACGTGATGAATAATACTTAATTTTTAAAAGTCCTTCTTTCATAGACACATGTTGATGTCAGGTAAAATATCTTAGACTGAAGTTCTGCTCTTCAGCGTAATTCTTTCCCATGCTAAAAATAAGCTAATACAGTATCAGTACCAATTATATTTTCCTGAGGAAACATAAGCCGTTGAAGGGAATCAGGTGTTCACTGCCTTCAGAATGCGCAGACAAAATTCTCTTCGGGAAACTCTACATTGATGCAAAGTCCTAGGAAGAATGCACGCAAGGAATGGGGTAATAGAATAAAAATAGAATATCTCCTTTTTCGTAGCTAATGGTAAAATTTATATAGCATCATTTAATGAACCCTTGACTTTTTCTTCACATTCTGCACAATATACTATCCCGAGCTTGGAAAGAAAGGGAGAGAAAAAGCACAGATTTTGTCCTCAGAGGATTTAAAATCCTATTAAAGAAGCCAACTTCTTTATTCAACAATATATTTAAGAAAAGTAATAGTAAATGTGAACCAGCTAGCATATTAACAGGAACCTACGTTATAATTATATATACAAATAACAAACTCATCAAAATACGTTTCTTAAAGGAGGCAAATCTCTAACCTAATTATGGACATGGATTTGTGTAGAGTAAGGAAAATGGTCATTCACACGGCAATAACAACATGAGAAAGACAGACAGGAACAAGGAAGATCTTTAAAGTTGTTTTGAGTTGAGCTGAAGGGGTCGACTGTTCTGATCTTTCCACTACTCATTAGGTCCCAGTCACATCTGCTTCTTGCCTCTGGGTGCCTGGTAAGCAGGAGCTCTGTCGGGAGCCTCGAAGTAATCAGACTTCCGGGGCAGGGAGCACTGCTCAGTGGCTGCTGGCACCTCTAAGAGAGTGAAACAAACTTGGCTCTTGCAGGACAGAAGAACGTGGAGTCCAGAACCTACCTACGGCTGCTCACAACAACCCTAGGATTATCCACATACAGAATCATGAAATCAAAGCACAAAGACCTTAAGCAACTTGCCTAGGGCCATGTAGCTAGGGTTCAAATCCCAGCAGGCAGTCAAGTTCCCAAGCCCACACTCAACCCTGCTCTGCTGCACTGCTTCTCAAGACACAGGTTATAGGAAGTTTCTTTATTGTCACATCTCAGATAGGTAAACATACCTGGAATATTAGATGTTTTCTTGGGAAAAGAGGGAAAATGAATGTTGGGATTGTCTCTTACACATGTCACCGCTACATTCTAGCAATTATCACAAGATAGTTGTTAGTGACCATTGGATTCAGCATAAAATACTACTTAAATTTAGGTTTAATGCAATGCTAAAAGCTTTACTTAACACTATCAGGTCACAAAGGTGCTATTTGTCAAATTATTACAATACTGCTCCAGTCCAAAGAGGATCTAATTTACTTCCAATGAGAAGAAGCTGAAACTACATTTGAAAAGCTGGTGTTGTTTTTTAAATCCTTTAGTAAATCATTTCATTAGTAAAGGCAAAGACAATTCACAAATCAGCAACAAAACTGCAGTTTAGGGACTTAACTGCCAGAAATGTGTCACAGTTACAAGAATGAAGATAACCTTCATTACCGATGAAAAATGTCATGATATCTGTAATTCTACATTTAAAAAACGAGATAAGTCAAATAAAGTGACTCTGATTAAATATAGTAAATAACAGCAACTCGGACTGATGAATTTGTTTCTTATATTATTAGTGCTTCCTTGTGTGTGCTGTGATTGTTGAACAAGGATAATATTTTTGTCTCAAATTTAAATAGCACTGACAATGATATTTATTGACCACATTTCATTTTATGTCTACATTCATAAAAGGAGCAAATGACTCCATCAAATTTTATCTCTACCTATTCCATCTTGATCTTTATTTCTCTCTATAGCAACATGCTTTCAACGTTGGATGAGTATGAATACTTAATAATAACTTGTAGGCCTGCCATTGTGAATTTGTAGCACGCACTTTGTAAAATATTTCAGCATTAAGCCAATAAAGCATGTTTCACTTCTGATAAACAATTAAAAGACATTAAAATGTAATGTTATGTTAAACAATTCGTATTAAATATACATATATATAACTTTAAAAAATTATTATACAAAAAAACTTTGCATCCATCTTCTACAATGGTTTCTTCTCTTTCAATATTATGCACACTAAAGATTCAATAATTAATGGTAAGGGAAAACCTATAATAAAAGGAATACAGTGAATTTATATAGTGTTTTTTGTGTAAGATGCTCATAGTACTTTCAGTATGTAATCTCATTTATCCTCACACATTTTTCTATTAAAAAATTGCTAGAGTGACATCTCATTTATTCTCACAACATTCTTACTGAAAGGGTTTTGTATATCCTTTCTTAATTAGTTTTAAAGCAATAAATTTTGTTACCTTTGAAAATCATTTTTTTCCACATTATTGGACAGAATGACCAATTTTTAATCAATATTTTTATATATAAACACATCCCATGGCAGAACTGTTAGTAATAAAAAAGTAACTCTGTTTTCATGCTATGTCTTTGTTTTTTTTTAATTTTCTTCTCTTCAACCTTTTCACTCTTTGTCTAAATATTTGTCAATGTGACCCTGAAACACAGTGTGCTTCTCTCCTCTACCAGTCTAAAATATACCCATTCTTTGCACTTCATTTTTACTCTCTTCATGCTTTTGAAGTACTTCCTCCAGAATATTCCAACATGTGTTTCCTATTACAGTGTTTTCCTCAGACCTCTATCAAAGCTAACATTCATCTTACATTCATCTTTTCCTCTGTTTTTTTTTTTTTTTTTTGCTGTCCCTTCCCCCTTTCCATGTTCTGATCCCTCACCTTGGGAATGATTCTAAACTTTCCCATCAATTTCAGGTATAGAAAAGGAATCTTAAAAATTAATTCTTTTGTTTTCAGTTTTTGTTTAAATAATAATTTTTTAAAGCGTTACATTTTTTTCTCCACAAAACTTTTCACCTCTACTCATATCCAGGTTTTTGTTTATTCATTTCTATCCTATCTTTATTACTAATTATTTCCAATAATTGAAATTATTTACTATGTACCTTAAATGCAGTTGGATAAATGTGTCCTGAGCTAGTACACTGTTTGAGAAAATAAATCCTATTTAAAAAATATAATTTTTATTCTTGCAAATATTCTCATTATACTGTTTTTGAAATAGGCTTATTCTCAATATACTGTTTGTCTTGATATAATCATCTGTGTATACATTTAGGCTGCCAGAGACCAACCAAAGAGCTCAACTATTCCTGATCACCATGCCCTGACTTAAGGCATTTTCTTAGAAGTATTACTGTTACAGGCATACCTCAGAGATATTACACTTTCAGTTCCAGACCACAGCAATAAAATTAATACTTCAAAGGCAAGTCACATGAATTTTTGTTTCCCAGTGCATATAAAAGTTATGTTTACACTATACTGTATTCTATTAACCGTGCAATAGCGTTATGTCTATGAAAAAAGGCACATACCTTAATTCTAAAATATTTTATTGCTAAAAAATGCTAACCATCATTTTAACCTTCAGGGAGTTGTAATCTTTTTCCTTGGGGAGGGTCTTGCCTCGATGTTGATGGCTGCTGACTGACCAGATGGTGTTTGCTGAAGGCTGGAGTAGCTGTGGCAACTTCTTAAAATAAGACAACAATGAAGTTTGCCACTTTGACTGACTCTTCCTTTCAGGAACGATTTCTCTGTAGCCTGCGATGCTATTTGACAGTTTTTTACCCAAAGTAGAACTTCTGTCAAAATTGGAGTCAAGCCTTTCAAACCCTTAAGCTGCTTTATCAACTAAGTTTATAGGATATTCTAAATCCTTTGTTGTCATTTCAATAATCTTCACAGCATTTTCACCAGGAGCAGATTCCATCTCATGAACCACTTTCTCTGCTCATCCATAAAATGCAACTCCTCATCCATTCAAGTTTTGTCCTGAGATGGCAGCAATTCAGTCACATTTTCAGACTCCACTTCTAATTCTAGGTCTCTTGCTATTTCCACCACATCTGTAGTTACTTCCTCCACTGAAGGCTTGAACCCCTCAAAGTCATCCATGAGGGTTGAAATCAACTTTCACCAAACTCCTGTTAATGTTAATATTTTGTCCTCTTCCCATGAATCACTAATATTTTGAATGGCATCTAGAATGATGAATCCTTTTCAGAAGGTTTTCAATTTACTTTGCCCAGAACCATCAGAGGAATTACTATCCATGGCAGCTATAGCCTTATGAAATGTATTTCTTCAATAATAAGACTTGAAAGTCGAAATCACTCCTCGATCCACGGGCTGCAGGATGGGTGCTGTGTCAGCAGGCATGACAACATTCATCTCATCGTGCGCCGCCATCAGAGCTCTTGGGTAACTAGCTGCATTGTCACCGAGCAGTAATACTTTGAAAGGAACCTTTTCTTTTGAGCAGTAAGTCTCAACAGTGGACGAAAATATTCAGTAAACCATGTTATAAACAGATGTGCTACCATCCAGGTTTTGTTGTTTCATTTAGAGAGCAAAGGCAGAGTAGATTTAGCATAATTATTAAGGACCTTAGGATTTTCAGAAAGGCAAATAAGCACTGGCTTCAACTGAAAGTCACCAGCAACATTAGCCCCTAGCAAGAGAGTCAGCCTATCCTTTGAAGCTTTGAAGCCAAGCACTGACGTTTCCTTTCTAGCTATTAAAGTCCTAGATGGCATTTTCTTCCAATAGAAGGCTGTTTCATCTACACTGAAAATCTGTCATTTAATGTAGCCACCTTCGTTAATGATCTTAGTGAGATCTTCTGGTTGACTTGCTGCAGCTTCTACATCAGCACTTGCTGCTGAACCTTGCACTTTGATGTTATAGAGACAGCCTCTCTCTTCCACCCTCGAGAACCAACCTCTGCTGGCTTCAGACTCTTCTTCTGCACCTCTCTCAGCCTCATGGAATTAAAGAGACTTGGGGCCTTGCTCTGGGTTAGGCTTTGGCTTGAGGGAGTTTCGTGGCTGGATTGATTTTCTATCCAGATCATCACTAAAACCTTCTCCGCATCAGCAATAAGGCTGTTTTCTGTCTTATTATATGCGTGTTCACTGGAGGAGCACTTTTGATTTCCTCCAAGAACTTCTCCTTTGTATTCATAACTTGGCTAACTGGCACAAGAGGCCTAGCTTTCAGCCTGTCTCAGCTTTTGACATGCCTTCCTCACCAGGCTTAATCATTACTATTTTTTTATTTAAAGTGAGAGATGTGGGAGTCTTCCTTTCACTTGAACACTTAGAAGGCCACTGTATGATTATTATTTGGTGTAATTTTAACACTGTTGTGTCTCAGGGAATAGGGAGGCCCGAGGCGAGGGAGAGAGGCGCAAGAAAGGCAGGTCGTCCAAGTAGCCAGAACATGCACTACGTTTATTAAGTTCTCCACCTTACGTGGGTGTGGTTTGTGGTGCCCCAAATCAATTACAATAGTAACATCACTGATCACAGATCACCATAACAAATTCAGTAATAATAAAAACTTTCAAATATTGTGAGAATTACCAAAATGTAACAGAGAGATATGCAGTGAGCCACTGCTGTTGGAAAAATTTTGCCCACAGACTTGCTTGACACCGGGTTGCCACAAACCTTCAATATAAAAAACACAATTATCTGCAAAGTGCAATAAAGCAAAGCACAATAAAGCAAGGTAAGCCTAGATATCACTGTCCTAGACTGTAGAGCTTTGTTTTCATATATTTTACCCTATATTATTTTCTATATATTCTCACATCTTATTTCACATGGTACAGAATAAATTTATTAAAAGTGGGTATGATCTTTATCTGCCATAATAATGCAAAAATGCCTGGCTCACACAGCACACTCAGCCTGAAACACACATGCTGCCCCTCCTGTTTCACCCGTCTAGCTCTTGCTCTTCCTTCAGGTCTCAATTTATGATAATTTCTTCTACAAGACCTATTCTGACACTCTCAACGAGCTCTAGATTTTCTGGGATATGATTCAATGCAATCTCATCAACATCCCAGCAAGTTATTTTGGGGTATCAACATATGATTCTAAAGTTTATATGTAGAGGCAAAAGACGCCGAATAGCCTACTCAATATTGAAGGAAAGAATGATTTGGAGGACTGAAAATACTTGACTTCACAACTTAACATAAAGTTACAGTAATCAAGTCAGTGTGATATTGGTAGAAGAATAGACAAATAGATCAATGGAACAGAATAGAAAGCCCAGAGATCAATCCATATGAAGTTATTTGACTGATATTTGACAAAGGAGCAAAGGTAATACAATGGAGATAAGACAGTTTTCTTCCACAAAAGATAGTTGTTTTGGGAACAACTACACATCCTCATGAAAAAAAAAAAAAAAAAAAAAAAAAAGGAATCTGGATCCCCTACAAAAATTAACTCCAAACAAACTGCAGATCTAAATGTGAAATGTAAAACTACAAAACTCCTAGAAGATAACACAGGAGAAAATCCAGGTGACAGTCGGTATGGCAATGACTTCAGATACACCGAAGGCACAATCCATTAAATAAATAATTGATAAACTGGACTTCATTAAAATTAAAAACTTCTGCTCTGCAAAAGACACTGTCAAGAGAATCAGAAGGAAAGCCACAGAATAGGAGAAAATATTTTCAAAAGACACATTTGATAAAGGACTATTATCCAAAATATACAAAGAACTCTTAAAACTCAACAGTAAGAAAAAATGGGGCAAAATTCTAAACAGACACTTCACTAGAGAATATATATAGGTGGCAAGTCAGCATAGGAAAAGATGCTCCATATCATATGTCATTAAGGAATTACAAATTAAAATGAGATACCACTACACACCAATCAGAATGGCTAAAAAACAAGAACACTGACACCACCAAATGCTAGCATGTCTGTGGAGTAATAGGACCTTTCATTCATTGCTGATGGGAATGCAAAATGGTAAGCCATTTTAGAAGATGGTTTGGTAGTTTCTTACAAAACTAAACATACTTATATCATATGATCCAGCAATTGAGCTCTCTGGTATTTACCCAAATGAACTGAAACTTAAGTCCACACAAAACCTGCACACAGATATTTACTGCAGCTTTTTTATAACTGCCAAAACTTGGAGGCAACCAAGATGTCCCTCCATAGGTGAATGGATAAATAAGCTGTGGCACACTCAGAATGTGAATATTATTCAGTACTAGAAAGAAATGAGCTATCAGATCATGGAAAGACATGGAGGAAACTTAAATGCATATTATTAAGTGAAAGGAGCTAACGTGAAAAGGTTACATACTGTATGATTCCAACTATATAACATTCTGAAAAAGGCAAACTATGGAGACAGTAAAAAAATATTAGTGGTGGCCAGGGTTATAGGGGAAGGAGGAATGAATAGAACACAGAACTTTTAGGGTAGCGAGATTTTTCTGTATGATACGACAGTGGTAGGTACATGTCATTATACATTTGTTGAAACCAGTAGGATGCACAATACGAAGAGTGAATCCTAAGGTAAACTTTGGATTTGGGCTGATAATGACGTGCCAATAGAGGTTCACAGATTGTAACACATGTACCACTCTGGTGAGGGATGCTGACAGAGAGGAGGCTGTGTGTTGTCAGGGGACGGGGGTGACGGGGGCAGGGGGTTTATGGAAACTCTGCTTTCTGCTCAGTTTCGCTGTGAACCTAAAACTGCTCTAAAAATAAAGTTTATTAATTTTAAAAAATGAAGAAGACATAAGACTTTTGCAGACAAAATTAATGATATAATTAATTATAATGATATAATTAATTACCATCAGACCCCACACTTCAAGAAATGTTAAAACTAGCCAAAGAAATATGGCCCAAGCAGAAACACGAATCTATAAAAAGAAATAAAGAAACCCAGAAATGAAATAAATGAAGACAAAATAAAATTGATTTTTGATTTTATATATTGTCATAAAAGATAATTATCCGTCTAAAAATAATTTCCATATGTTATATTGTTTCAATAGCATTTGTAAAACTAAAATGTATCAGAATAACATAAAAAATTACAGAGAGAAATTGGGACTATCATGCTGTAAAGTCCTTAAGCTACATGTGAAAGTAGTGTAATAGTCCTTAAAAGTAGACTCTAACTCATGGTGAATGACATAAAATCTAGGGAAACTATTTTAAAAAGTAAGAAGAAGTATAAATAATAAATTAATAGAAGAAATAAAATGGAATTATAAAAAATTCTCAATTAATCCAAAAGAAGGCAGACAGAAATATGGAAAAATAAAGGAACAAGAATAGCAAAACAATTCTGAAAAGAAGAACCAAAGTCAGAGAATCCAAAGAACCTGGTTTCAATACTTATTATAAAGCTAGAGTAATCAAGACAATAAATATTAGCAAAAAATATATATATATTAATCAATGAAACAAAATAGTCCTGAAATAAACCTGTAAAGATATGGTCAATTGCTGTTTTGTATATTTATTTCATATTTTATTTTGAAATGATTTTATATTTACAGAAGTGTTGCAGAGATAGGACAGAGAGTTCCTGGATACCCATTTCCCAGGTTCACCTAAAATTAACATCTTATATTATGTGATACCTTAATCACAACAAAAAATTGCATTGATACAATATTATTAATTAAATTCATCAGTTTTTTCACTTTCTTTTAATGTTCTAAGATCTAAGCCAAGACACCATGTTGCATTTAGTTATGACTCTGCTGTCTCTTCCAATCTATGACAGTTTTTCAGCCTTTCCTTATTTTTCATGAACTTAAGAGCTTTGAATAGTTCTGGTCAAATATTTTTTTAGAATGTCCCTTATTTTGAATTATCTGATATTTTCTCATAATTGGACTAGAGTTAGAATTTGGGGGGGAAAATCACAAGATGACGTATCCTTCTCATCGCATTTTATCAGGAGGCACATAATACTGATGTGGTTTATTAACATCAACAAGATGTTAACCTCAGTCCTTGAGTGTCTCCCAGTTTTTGACAATGTAAAGTTCCTTTCCATATTCTTTTCATTAGAAGTAAGTGTTTTATAAGATTTAAAGATTCTTTTGATGACAAAACATGACACAATGACCTTCTGATAGATTAAAGGCAGAACCTTTTGTTGCTTACAGCTCCGAAGGAGAGAAGACTGCCAAGGACTTCTGAAGTCCTATTTGTAGATTCATACACATTTATATTTGATATGCCTTCTTGGAGAGCTGACCTCTTTTTTATTATTTACGCTCCTTCTTATCCCTGAAAATAACCCCTGCTCTGGAATTTGTTTAGTCTAAAATCATTATGGCTATCCCAGGTTTATTTGCTTTCATGTTTCCATGGTACAAATTGCTTGGTTCTTTTATTTTTAACCTAACTATATGTTTACATTTGAAGTGTGTTTCTTATAGGGAATTAAGTAATTATGTTCATTCTAAAACCTGCACGTGAATATTTATAGCCTTCATTCATAATAGACCCAAGTTGGAAACTATCAACTGTCCTTCAACTGGTTAATAGATAAACAAGCTGTGTTATATCCATACAAGAGAATACTACTCAGCAATAAAAATAAAAACTATCGATACTCTCAATAACACAGACATATCTCAAATTCATTTTGCTGAGTGAGAGATGGAAAACTCAAAAGGCTATATAAGGTATGAGCCCATTTATATGACATTCTAAAAAGGACACTAATACAGGGACAAGAAAACAAAAAACAAAAACAGATCAGTGGATTCCAGATACTGGACTAGGGCTACACGGGAGAGAATATTTTTGATTGTGGAAACTAGTCCATATCAACATTGCGACGGTGGACAAAGGACTCTATGTATTTGTCACGACTCATTGAACTATATACCACACAGAATGAATTTGGCTGTAGGTAAATTTAAAAATAAATTTAAAACATTTAAAGTTAACTCAACCTTAACAACCAAAGGACAAATAGAGAACTAGATGTAAACAACAGAGAAAATGATTTGAGCCACAATGGACTAAGAGTTTCCCTAGATCTTTAATGTGGACAAAATTAAAATTAACTTCAGAACTTTACTGGAAATCATTTATAGTGCTTCGTATAATAATTATGCTCAGGGTAACTCATATCACATTTTATCTAGTTTTCATAAAAGAACATGGATTTACCTTTTCTTCATTTCCTCAATTTGTTCTCTATTTTCAATGGTAGAATCTAGCACACAGCAGATTCTTATTGTATACTTACTGAAAAATATATTTTGCTATGTTTATGTTGTCTTAAGGTTAAGTTAATTATTACAGATTGATTTTGGACTGAGTCTATACATAAAGATTAAATAATGTAACGACACATTAATGTAAAGACTGAGTCTGTTACATCGAAGATTCTCTTCCTAGAAGGATCAGAATGCCATTAACAACCTTTACAAAATGTTTCCTTTACCAAATCGGTACCTGTTTGGGTGACTGACATAGTTATACTCACCAAACAGACAAGTTTAAATATATGTTGATTAATCTTTGCAATAAAACAATCATTTTAATAGCATGAAGTCAATATCTTTAGAAAGTGGCATATTTCTGATATGCCCCTTCTTATGTTAAGTACGTAAAAGATAGTGGGTTCAGATATCACAGACTTTGTCATTTCTCCTTTCTCTGTGTATTATGAGTGTATGTATGCTCATGTGTACAACTCTTTCTCTGTATTTATTTATACTCATAATTTAATTAATGAACACACAAGTTTCTGGACAGTTTAAGTGCTATGTTACACCTTCTATATTCTGATAGATTATTTTTGTCTGCATTTATTTTGATTAAAACATACACAAGCACACATAAATGGACAGATACTTTTGTACACATAGTTTCAATTCATATCCTTGCCTATCATGTTTTCTCTATCTTGAATGAGCTTCAATAAAAGAAATAAAAGTTTTTGAAGTTTCTAAAATGTTTTTCTTTTATTTGGCATCTTCATATGTAGGGCTCAAGGTCTTTTCACTGTCTTTTGCTTCGCCTTTCACTATGAGTTGGCGTTAGTTTTAAGACATGAACAAACCAATTGCCTTTCCAAAAATTTTTGGTTTTATATTATAATGTCAACTGTCTTGACTAGCTTTTTCTGTTATGTATGTATATGGCATCATTCACATATTACTTACTTCTCTTACTAGCAGACAGAAAATGACCTCAACTGTCAACCAGTAACCTTTTGGTCCTTCCTCCTGCCCCAGCAAATTGATGTTTATGGAACTTTCTGTAGCTATCAGAACACTTTTTACTTTCACATAGGCAGTGCCTCTATAAACCTAATTATATAACGAAATATCTGTTTTTTAATCTCATGTATATTAATAGTGGCTGATTTTTTCCCATAACTTTCTTATCTGCATTTTTCATAGTCATTAATCATAAAATACCATTTTTGCCTCTTACACATTTTTGTTCCCAATGTCCATCTAATTTAGTTTCATTTATATTGTATTTTCTTTTCCTCCTTTCTTACTGGATTTTTTTTTCTTTTTCCCTTGCATAATCCTTCTCTAAGCTTCCTCACTCTTTCAGACTTTGCTTTTCCTTTTCCTCTGGGCTTCTTTTTGAGATGCTAATCCCTCTGTGATTGTCTCTCTTCTCCTTCAGCCCTAAACCCTGACTTGACCATTTGCCAATCAGCCACAGCCAGAGCGCTTGGTATGAGACCGGTTTAGCCTTTATTGCTTGTTTCACAGGTGGAAGAACGATCTCTCTGATTGTCATTAAGTTTTTGCACACGTTTCCTCCTACTCTTTAGTCTTCTCATTTCTCTCTTTTTTTTTTTTTTTTGGCCAAGGTGAACTATGTCTCCTTTTGTCCCACCTCCTTCTTTTGAAGACCCTCCTTGTTCATTTGAAATTGCTCCTATTTTCTGTGTCCAGAAGCTTACAGTTCATCTTCCCCACTAAATATTCAAAGCGAGTTTCCTTTGTATTTTCCTACGTATCTCCCTTCTCTTGTTTTCTCCTTGTTCTGTCATGCTCCGGCTAGGCAGTTAGCTGCAGGGAAGAAACTGGCCAGTTACCTAGATCTCCTTTGTATATTCTACAGAAAATAAACAAGCAAACAAAAAATTACAATTGGCTTTTGACTAAAGGCATGGATTCAAGCAAAGAAATGTGAAACATACACCAAGTAAGGAAATTGTAAACTGAAGGTAGAGAAGAGACAGATATAGAATACTGCAGACAGGTTTGAACTGGAGTGAAGGTCACAGTAGAAGTGAGGAGGGAAGTTACTCTGAAATAATTACAATTCATGACATAGTGTGTTAATTTGACACAAGTAGCAGTTGTGAATGACATAGTAACACATGCCTATATGAATTATGTTCTGCTTTTCTGACTTACAGTGATTGTCATGAAACCTAACCTAAAAATGGAAGAAAGAATAAGCAAAAGCACATTGAAATTTTTATCTGAATGATTCTTATTAATACTGCTGACTTATTTCCTTTAGCCACACCCTAATTAGTTTCTGCATACAATGTCAGCACTTATTTTCATGGTTGAATTGTCTTATTTGAAACCAGACAAAATTGTACCACTCTTTTAAAATAAAATTGTATAATAAAATCCCCAATACACTATTTTACCAATGCCATTCTTAACAACTTTTGGATTCCATTTATTGGGCTATTTGGGAAAGTAATTCATCTTCTCATAATGGATTCCATTCTGCATTTTAAAACATTACAACCATGACAAGCTTTTATGTAAAATGCATCATTGTCCTTCATATTTAAAGATGTTATTACAAAAGTTAATGCTATTTTCATATGTAAGACTGATAAAACTGCTTTATGTTTAGAGAAAAATTTTAAGGAAAGTATAAAAATATAGTAATACATATCTAACTTTTTTCTTTCCCATGTAATATTGAGCACATTTAAATTAATGTAGCTAAGATAATATCAACAACACACTTGCCTTCAACAATTATGTTTTTCTTATCAAATAGTTTGTTACAGGAATTACTTAAATTATGTGGAAATTGTTTTGATTATGGATATTATTCACACCAAATGGATTATTATATATCTAATCATAGGGCGGAAATAGTGAGAAAACTAATAAGGATGGAATTTCTTATTTAAAAAATAGGTAAGGTAGGATTTTTAACTAAAGCTCTGCCTAAAATGCCACAAATCTGTGTCACAGCTCCCATCTTTTGAAAAATATTATTCCCAAATCCAAACTTCCCTAAGTCATTTTGCTTTCATCCCTGCTATCTTTTTAAGGGTCAAGGTAAGCTAACTACTTTACTTTGACAAATAATGCAACCACACCCATTAGTCATAATTTTGGGTTTCTCTTATGTAAGAGGGATGGCAGCGTAAACAGAAGCTTGATTTTTTTTTTTCTTTTGGCCAGCCACGCAGCATGCAGGATCTTAGTTCCCCAACCAGGGATCAAACCCATGCCCCCTGCAGTGGAAGCGCGGAGTCCAAACCACTGGAAGGCCAGGGAATTCCCAAGCTTGATGGTTGACTCAGCTTCTACCAAGAGAGCTTTTAAGTTTTCATACCCAGGAGTAAGAGCCATTGATATTTCAAAGTAAGAACTGAACAGGTGGGAAAGAATAGTGCATCTTACATGAACTCTGTTTTAGGTTCCAATCCAATATGCTGAGTATTTTACCTTAGCAAACAATTTGTTTTCTTGCTAAATATTTATCTTGTGTTGCTTGAATTAACTTGCTAATCTACAACAGTGAGAGTAACTGTTAAGGTTTCTTAGCCTTTATTTTATGTCTATTCCGACAAAACCAAAAACTCCCTCCTAAGTTTACTGTAATTTTATAGATTCTATAATAAGTTACATAAATATATATGAAATTTTATATATACAAATTACACAATAGGTATACTATATATAAAACAACTTATATATAGTATATACTATATATAATTATATAATAGAGTATATATGAATTTATAATTTTATACTACATACACATACATATGCATGTATATATAGGGAGAGAGAATATGAAGAAGAGAGATTTAGCAATTATAAGCATGATAATTATTACAAATCAAATGAAGATTTATTTTCTTCCAGGATTACATGTTTCATTGAAGGATTGATGAACTTGGAGAAAAATATATTGCTTTGTCTTTCAGCTCAAATATTATCTAGTTTTGTCAGCTCAAATACTGTCGGGCATAAGATCGAACTGTGCCATATCTAGTTATCAACTTTTGTAAAATAAGCCTCTCTATGAAAATATTCTGAAAATGAAATTAACCTCTAATAAACATACTTTTTAAAGGGTGTTTAACCATTATATAAAAAGTAACATATTTTACTTCTTTTGGTTTACATACTTTGTATTTTAGCCTGCTTTCCATTCTTCATGTTTACCCTAGACTCTCCCATCTCAGTTCCTTTATTGGAATTTGCATAACCTAGTGCATAGCCTGGTTATTTGAGTCCATGACTGAAGTTATAAGTCCTAAAACCTCCCAGAACCTTCTTAGGCTGTGGGGTCATGGATCACAATCCTCACCCTGAGGGTGTAGCCTTCTGGCAGGTGTTCTAATAGGCTTCCCACCCTGCGTGGCCTTGGCCTGGGCTTTGATTTTTGTACCCCTCAAACCAAAGACATCAATATGAATTTGTTTGTCCCAAATAGTGAATACCCTCAGGGTCTTACTGTGTTATTTACCTTGCTCCATTGTTACTTTCCTCCCCATTCGGTTTGAATCTCAGATCTATAACTCATTAGATGTATAAACCTGTTAAAGTTACTAAAGCTCTCAATTTTGTCTTCCATAAAATGAGAAGAATGAGATAACCTATTTTACACAGTTGTATAAGAATTAATATATAGGAAATGTTCATAGTTTTGGCACAGAGCAAGCATTAAATAGATTATCTACTACTAATAATATTGACATTATCATTATTATTTTATCCTATCATATGCTCCAGCTGAATAAAGCATACAGTTTTTCCCAGAACATCTGAGAAACCCTCTCCTTGTATATTTTACCCATGGCTATTGTTACTAGATATCATCTTAATTTACTTGTCTGCTTAACCATGTTCTGACATTACTCAATGAGAACCTCTTTCCAGAACAAATTCTCAATTCCCTGAATCAGAAATAATCTCTATCTCCTATTTTCTCATTGAAAAACAAACATTTATTACAACAGTCATTTGTCTGCTTTGTTTTGCAGTGGTCATATGTGTTTGTTTCCCTCAGTAGAATGTAAATTTCTATTTTTGGAGAGTATGTCAGATTAATGTTTTTAATTCCTAATGCTTACTACAGTGCTCTGAATAGACCAGGTGCTCAAAAAATACTTGCAGATTTAAATTTCAATAATATAAATAAATAGGATGTAGCCATTATCAACCTCAAATAAGTTTCAAACTTTCTTTATATTCTATTATGTAGTATGAAATTATGCTGTGTGTATTTGCAACCTAAAAGATATTCCAGGAAATAATGAGATTTTTCCAATCTATAGTTACAGAATTTCAATATGCCGTACTTTCCATTTTTGCATGTCAGTTGTCATTTCCATCCACTCCTGACTCACCCTTTACAATTTCTTTTATATCTTATAGAGAATCTTTTATAAATGTGAAAATCTGATCAATAAAATTTAGTACTATAGGATGAGGAAGTACTTTTCAATGTTCAAACTTGTGATGAAATGATTTATTGATTTCATAACCACCATGTAATCTAATTAGATTCTTTCCCCAGTACTATTACAAAACTTATAGAAAAAAAATAGTATTTAGGCAGGAGAGTGTTAGCCTTACCAAAAATCTATATGCATTTCCCTATTCAATTTAGGCACGGTCATATAATTAATGCCAATTAGCCAACATATTTGCTACTTCTGAACCAAAGTAAACATATGGTTTACCGATAGATAAATATATGCTTTTTTCAAAATTCTCCTATCTGAACAGCTAAGAGATGGTGGAGTTAGAACATGCAAGAAGCCTGAATTAAGGGAGCATCATGCCACACAGGAGAGTCACTCAATCCTCTTCTATCTAGTAGCTATACCTCTCAATATCTATACATACAATTTTTTTTCAAATCATCAAACTAAGAAATACACACTCACAATTTTTCTTGTCTTAAGCACTAAGATCTCAAGATTTATTTATAACTGCATAAGCTTAGCCTATTCTGGCTAATAATACTGACTAAATAAATTAAAGGACAAAAAGCCTTTAGCAGGCATTTATTTTCAGAAATAAGAACATTGCACATAAAACCCTTCCCTTTGTTCTAGCCATTTTCACATGGTTGGTCAATACATATTTTTCTATAATTAGTTACAGATTCATTTGCATTTAAGTATTTTTCCTTATTGGTTGTTTTTCATATTTAGTAGTGAAGCCACCCTTCCCCAAAGCAGGTTCCCCAAAGCACTATGTATAGCACATTAATAAAGGAATTTCTAAGTGGAGAAATAACCTACAGAATTTGCTACTCTTATTTGTATAGCATCTCCTTAGGTTAGAATTTTTATTTTTAAAAATTAACATAATAAAAACATAGATGAGTAATTTCACAAACAACAGAGTCTCAGTTAAACACAATGCCAACTCAAATATTTTTCCTCCACCTTTTCACCTGACATTGCCACACGTCTACCAGGATATAGATATAAGCAACCCTTCGAGTTCAATCCATCTTAAAATTCTCCTAAAATAACGATCATTGGTAAGCAATATGCACTAGGGTCTCTCCTGATCCCTGTACATAGAAACAAGTAGGCCTGTGGATGCAGGTTCTTATTTCAGTTATATTGATTATTCCTTGATCTATGATGAGGATGGTAAATGGCCTAGAGGAGACAAGCATTTCCACCTAAGATGAGTGTTGACTCTTCTACTCTGTTAGGGAGGGGCTAGTTTTCTCCAAGTTCATAAGTTCCCTCTTCACCCTAGTTGATGAGATTGAGAACCTCCAGGAAATCACGATATTATTCTGATATTGAGACTTTTTTCCCCTTAATGAAGGGAAAGAAGAGAGTAAGAAAAATACTGTCTAACTCCCTTTTTTGAGTCTCTTCCTGACCCTCTTTGATGTAGGTAGACATCCTAGGAATTGTGGTCTCCACCTGAGAACGGGTTTACTCTTGACTCTGGGAGAGTCGTGAACTAACTGTGAGTGTGCTAACCCTGTCTTGACTCCATGGATGGAGGGAAAAGTTGACTGGATGGTAGAAAAAATTAAATTATTGCTAGAATAACCAATTGTTTAGAATTGAAATAAACAGAAAAGAAAAAACTACTCATTTCCTATTCAATTTTCTGATTCTTAGAACAAGCATGATTTTTTTTAAGTCTTAAAATCCATAGTAAGAATAAGAAAAATTTATACTCTGTACTCATTTTTCAAAAACTGACATTAAAAGAAACTCTACATCTACAGTTATTCCAAAATGTATAGGGCAGAAACGAAGTATATCAGAAGTATCATTGTCAAAGATAGGCAAAAGAAAGTAAGAGTAGCAGTGATATTTGTAAGAGGTATATAGAAGCATTTTTGGTGAAGAATTTTACTGCTAGCTGAGATGAGCAAAGCATGATGTATAAGGTGGTATTAATTCACTTTACTATATTAAGATCCCTATACTATATTAAGATCCCTATACTATATACTATTTTACTATATTAAGAAGATGAGTGATGTGGGTTTAAGGGAGTCCATCTCAGTAATTTAATAGTTCAGAATCACTCGGCATTAAATTCAGACTCCTGTTAAGAAAGACTATATCAGGGTCTGTCTATCACTATTTTAACTTTACCTTTCCCAAAATTTTCTCTCCCTTACTTCCTTATGCTTCCCTGTGTATCTCATTCCTAACATTAATCTTCACACGTGTTATTTTATCTGTATCTTACTTTTCTATCGTATAGAAATCCTAAAATATCATTATTCTTAGCAACTAAATGTTTAACTTAAATTCTGTAAAAACATGTTAATGGTCTAAATTTAACTTATGCCAGCTCTGTTCTCATCAGCTTGTCTGGGAACTATGATAAATTAATCTGTAAAAGATTATGACCTTAGATTTGTGAACTTTCATAAGACCAGAAATCAAGACAACAATCTTATCTGATGATCTGCAATTAAAGGAAAAATATTTGTGAAATAATATGAAAGTACTTCCACTTCTTTTCTCTTATTTCTCATAATTTTACTCTGGTCCTATTTTTCATACATTAAAAGAAGCAGCAATAGAATGACTTTCTAGAGACATGAGACGTAGGTAAAATATAACATATACAAACAAGCCTTTAAAAAGCTAAATTTGAAGTGAATTTTCATTTTAAGTTTAATATACTTAATAATAAAAAACAGTAACAACAATATATGTGTATATAGATATATACAGAGAGAGACTTACAAAGCTACAGATGTACATACTAGATATTATAACATGACAAATACCTGCATGAAGTATGACCATGACTAGTCAGATAATTTCAGAGATTCTCTTTTTATGAAGTCATTAAAAACAATAATTATCTGAGACATTCAAATTTTGAGGTGATTCTAATATTGATAAAACTCCAACACAGTTTTAAATAGCAGTTTTGTTAAAATAAACAATATTTTAAAGAGTTCCTAAATTAAAAACTTGCAAATAGACTCAGGTAAGTACTTGACACCCAGTGATAAAATAAGAGTTAAGTGCTATACCCAATGATATAATAAACTAGAGCAGTATGTTACATTGCTCTCATGTGACATCCCAGGGTTTATAATTCTAATTCAGTATATTTTTTCAAAATTGTAATGTTTATTGTATACATTGATAATGTACCCTCTTCCTAAGTCTTTAAAAACGAATAAAGAAGGAAAGATTAACAGGAAAGCAAAATGAAAACCAAGCCAAGTGGAGAATACTGTTGCTGTAGTAAAAGAAACAGACACTGTGTTTCTTAGCGTTGTGTCAGTATTATAATCCACTCCAGTGTAATGTATGAAAGAGAATCTCATGGGGGAGGAATATAGAGACTATACTGCAGTATCTTAATTAAGCAGATTTTCAAAGAACAAACCCTTCATATGTATAACAATCTTTCCTTATCTACTCTCGCAGGTTTGTAGTTTTTTGCATTTATGAATATGTTTTCAAAAATACATGCAAATTTGTTGCTGAAATTATAGTATTTTGTTATTCTTTCTAATACACATCACAGTAATTATTATATGTGACACCTGGAAGCAAAACAGTATTCTAGCTATTCTGTCTAACTGGTATATCATCCATAATTGATTCTGTATTGCATCCCGATATAGCAATAGCTGATTTGAAATGTAGAAAGTATTATGGAATTTATTACTATCAAGAGAGTACAATAAGTAATAGGAAACAACTTAGTCAAAATAAAAGAAAATCATTTTCGGATTTGACACCAAAAGCAAAGACAACAAAAGCAAAAATAAGCAAACAACTACATCAAACTGAAAAGTTACTGCACAGCAAAATAAACCATCAACAAAATGAAAAGTCAGCTTATGGAATGAACAAAATATTTGCTAATCATATATCTGATAAGAGATTAGTGTCCAAAATATATAAAGAACTCATACAACTAAATAGGAAAAAAATACAAACTGCTTAAAAATGGTCAGAGGAATTGAATAGACATTTTAAAGAAGACATAGAGATGACCATCAGGGTGCTCATGAACCAACAAAGCCTGTACCTGTCATCAGCTTGGCTGAGAGCTTCACAATTTCTGTCTACATCTTATTAACAGAGCCTGGTCACATGACCAATCTAAACTGGAATGGAGTCTGAGAGATGACAATAGAACTCGCAGTCTCTATTAATGGAATAAGGCAAAGGAATGACTTTTGAGAGGTAATCCACAGTCTCTGCAGTCACCGGAGAAGAGAGCAGGAGAGTAAGAGAAATGTCATGTAGACTAGAAATCATCAGTCCATGGGTCTATTTAATATCTGAACAAAAGTATTCCAGCTTTTAGAAGTATTTTTCTAAATTGAAAGTGAATGCCTAATTTGGACTGTCTGAATAGAAAAGAGATAGAGATTTTTGCCTTCAAAAGTTTCAAAATAACAAAATGTTTAATGTTAATCAGGGTCTTAAATGCTGAAACTTGAAAATGTAAGTGACCAAATAAGCAATCAAGTTACTTGGAGACAAGGCTCTGCTGTGGCCTAAATTTTGCTTAAATGGTTCATTTACATCCATGCAGTGAGGAAGCAAAGGCCTCTTTCCCACATCCCCAGTAAGAAAGAACACCTACAAAGTGTCTGGAGTCACCCAACCAAGTATACCATTCTTTAGAAAAAAAAAAAAGGAAAACATAACATTTGGAACTTTGGTGATGGATCAAGTATTTCTACATGCATAAATAAAATGGTCCAGGTAAATATTTCCACACCTGGAATTTTATGTAAAACTCTGTCTTGCCCCTGGATAGCATGCATGTCCATTACAGTGATGACATGCTGTACTCATTAGCCTTGATGCACAGGACGCAGCCTAGAAGCCTCAGAAAAGTGCATCCTACTCCTCAGGGAGTTTGACCCCAGTGCCTTCACAACGTGGAGAGAGAAGAGCTTGGGATTAGTCTAAATTTATCTCAGCAATTCTGATGATTTAATTTCCATTACCAGTAATTGTTTGAGACTTGAGCAGTTAAAAAAAAAGAAATGACAATGAAGAATTAAAGGAAGCCAGCTGATAATGGGGTGGGCTAGAAGTAGGCATAAGTAAGTTCCTAGGAAAAATGTCCTCACTCCAAAGAAAGATCTACAAGAATATGATAATCTCTATCTCCTCTGGACATTTTTGTTTTTAGGTGTAATATACTGTAATGCTACATACCTCTTGTTACCATCAGGGAAATTAGGCTGACATAAAAACTCATATAACAAATGTGGTAAATGGAGAGAAAATAAGGTAGATTTTTTTAATGATGCCATTAAGTTCCAGATTTAGAGTTCCCTATCACTGAATTTCATCAGTCAAGATACAGAACTGTTACATCACCACAAGGCTTCCTCATTTTGCCCTTTTATAATCACACCCAACCTTAAATTCTCATCACTACCAGCATGCCCTAACCCATGGTAATCACTAATCTGTTCTCCATATCCAAAATTTTGTAATTTTTTTTCTTTGAGATTAATCTAAGTTGTTGACTCTGTCAGTAGTTTATTCCATTTTACCTGGGTAGTTATTCCACAGTATAGATGTACCAATTAAACATTTATCCATTAAAAGATACCTGGTTTGTTTCCAGTGTGGGCTATTATGATTAAAGCAGCTACGTACATTTGTGTTTAGGTTTTTGTATTGTGAAGAGAAAGACAACTTTTATTTTTCTGCGTTGCTGCCTAGACATCCTACAGTGTGATAACCCTGCTTACACCCAGAGTTTAGACATTTAATAAGGACTTCATCCGGCCATAAATTCCTGACGGCAGAGGGCATCATTTAAAATAATCACTTAGTGTTAAGCCCAAGAAAAGTTAGTGACCTCTGCCCCAATCACCTTATAATAGGTGCTTGCTACCCTGCCCTCTATCTCCTGCTCACTCGTGACCTGGAACAGGACTGCCTTTCCTCTGACTCATGTGTCCCCCACCCCCCAATTCTGGGATCTGTAAGTAATAAATCTTGGGATTCTACTTCCTTTGTGTGGGTGCATTAAAACTGTGCCTTCAATTAAAATTTATCCAAAGTGGGAACTCAAATGGCAATAATACTCCTTTATTGTTGTTTTAATAGCTGCAGGATATGAAAGACATTCCCTTTTTCATTTCTGATATTAGTAATTAGTGTCTTCCCTATTTTTACCTTTGCCAGTCTTCCTAGAGATTCATCAATTTTATCAACTTTTTTGAAGAACTAGATTTTTGTTTCATTTTCTCTATCATTTCCTGTTTCAATTTAATTGACTGCTGCTCCAATTGTCATTATTTCTTCTTTGTGCTTGGTTTGGGCTTATTGTGCTCTTCTTTCCCAAAGTAATTGAGAGTTTAAATTATTGATTTGAGCCTTTTCATTTCTTATGTAAGCATTTAAGACTATGAATTTCCCTCTAAATATTGCTTTAATTACCTCATGATATGTTGAATTATATATAAAATATATACACACACATTCAATATATACATTCAAAATACATACTATATATATAATATATGCATTCAAAATACATATATATTGTGTGTGTGTGTGTGTGTGTGTATATATATATATATATATTTTAACCTTTAGACCTCCTCTTAGACCCATGGATAATTTAGAAGTGTATTGCTTGTATTGTTTTAATTTCCTCTTATTTAGAAATATTCCTGTTTTCTGTTACTCATTTCAAGTTTGATTACATTAAGGTCAAAGAATATCCTCTATATGATTTCAATTCTTTGACATTTGTAGAAGTTTATTTTATGGCCCAAGCTATAGTCTATATTGATGAATACTCCATAGTGCTTAAAAAAATGTTTACCTTTTGTTTGGAGGAGCGCTCTATAGATAAGTCACTTAGATTCTGTTGGGTGATTGTGTTGTCCAAATCTTCTAAATATTTGCTGATTTTCTGTCTAGCAGGGTTTTTTTGTTTGTTTGTTTTTTACTTTCAACATATTATACCTATGTCAATGAATCTGAATTTGATGTAAGTTTCTTATAAACAACATATAGTTGGGTCATGTTTTTTAATCCACTCTACCTGTCTTTATTTTTTGACTACTATAATTAGACCACTTACATTAATTATTGAGATGTTAGAACTCTGCCGTTTTATTTTTTTAATTTGTTTCCTCTGCTTGTCCGTTTCTTTTTACTTGTCTTCATGTGGGTTACTTAAGCATTCTTCTGGTTCTTTATATATGTAATTCTAGTGTGCTTGAATGTATCTCTTTGTAGTTTTTAAAATAAAAATTTGAGAGTTCCAAACCACATTTCTAAATCATGCTTGCTAACATAGAAAACTATAATTTAATAACCTCAAAAATTGAGAGTCTAATTCACAAAGACTAGCTCATTATTTCTTGAGCCAGTAGATTATTCTTGAACACAGCCCTTATTTTTCAAAAGTAATCTTACAGAGATGACTGTGGATACATACAGTTACATGATTCCTGCAGATGCCTGACTAAATCAGCCACTAAACTAAGGACAAGACATTATCCTTTCAGATACATAAAGATAACATTCATTTTCTTCCTTATGTCAAATTCAATTTACACTTATAAAATGATATAATGCAACTACTGTTTTGGTTAGTAGAGTATAATATGTGTTGAACATCAGGAGAGCTGTGATAACAGCCTGTAAATATGTTAAGACTGCTAATTTTCCCACAGTCCATGAACCTCAGGGCTGGAAATTAGATTAATGTCAACCTCATATCCTAAGTCAAAACAGGTAGTTGACCATAATATTCATTCTTCCCTTTTCCTCAGTTTATTGGGCAAAAGATAAAGTCTGTATTTATAGGCTCCTTTGAATCTAATTTTAGCTATGTGACTAAATTCTGGCCAATGAGATGCAAAAAGAAGGGGTGTGTGTACCTTTTAGGAAGGTGTTAAAGAAAATGGCATATTCTTCTACTTTCCTTCTCTCTTTCCAACTGGTTAGATTGCTGGTTGGCGTTTGTGCTGGTGCAGCCATTTGGAGAATGATACAGAATGATGAAAGGTCTAGACAGTAACATAAAAGGCACTTAGTCCTGAAAACCAGCGTCCTGAACTTACTGTTTATATAAGAGAGAAATAACCTCCTATCATTTCAAGCTATATTTATTGTGTTCTTTATATGACTACCAGCTGAACATGCTAATAATTGATATACTTCCCAATGTTAATTCCATTGTAAATGCCTCTTCCACACTGAAACTAATATTATTCAGACAAAACTTCCAACAATAGTTATTACTGTAGTAATTATTTAATATTTTAAAACTATTATGTCACTTCCTTTTTTAAGCATTTCAATAACTTGCATTTTCTTTTGCAATATTATGATTGATGTCATATCTTTTATATGAGTTTCTTCATACTGTATGAGCAAACACTGCCTGGCTTTTCAACTCTGTAGGTTTAGTACATTCTTTCTTGCTCTCCCTTCACCTATGTTTCAAATATAACATTATTATCTTTGTTCATGAATTATGTCATATTACAGTCTTACACATATCTTTTTTTGATGATTTTGTTTCTGCTGAGGACTCTCCTGCCAAACTCCAACTCTTGCCTTTTTTAAAATCTTTTATTTAATTCCTCATCTTCAGTTCTCAGATCAAATATTTCTTCCTTAGAGAAATCTCCTTGACCCCCTTGATCATCTCGTATTCTTTTATTTTATACTTTTACCAAAATGTGTTTCTTTACCTCAGTACTGTATAATTTTTCAATTAATCTCTGTATCCTCTTGTTAGAATAGGAACCTCATGAGTATATATGGTTTTTTTTTCTTTTTTGTTAGTGCAAGTACCGAGAACAGCACTTAGCACATAGTAGATGCTCAATAAAAGTTTTTAAATGAATGAACTTTTAAAAACTTCTGGATACTTTTCTTTAGAAATTGTGACTTTGGCACTTGGCTTACTTACTTTCTCTATACAATATGTCATGTAATATACTTTGATAGCTTAAAAATCACTGTAGAATACCCATCCAGCAAGTTCATCTCTCTGCTTCTCAAACTACTATTCAGTAATTTTCTTTCCCAATCTACTTCAGTCATACAATATCATCATCATGCTATGGACACTGATACAACCAAAATGTCAGCCATTCAGCACTCTGAATACAATGCCCTATTCATCTTTCTTCCTCAATTATTTCTACTGTCTCATACTTGACAGCAATGTTACTTGCAATCTGCTGACTCTCTATGTTCTGAATCTCCACTGCTCTGAAATTACACTACAAATCATTTATAAAATACTTTACAACATATATGAGGAAAAAAATATACAATCTTAGATGAAGCCAACTGTTGGTGTTCTCTGTGACCGCTGTTAAGCTGTTGACAGGCAATGAGAGTGTCACACCTCAAATGGGGCTTTAGAACTGCCCAGACATCTCATGTCCCCAAGTAATTCATTCTCTGATTGTCCATATAAAAAATGTACCCCAAACCCAGATGTATGATTTAGAATGCTTTCCACTGAAATACCAGAAGTATATGTGGGTTAAATAATGAGCAAATAAGCAAATAGGAAGATTTCAAGGTTTCTTGATTCAGTTACTCAGCAGTGTCGTAAAAGAACTGGGTTCCTTCTATTCTGGTATCTCCAGTTATTGCTATTACCTTCCCTCATGGTCATGAGATGGCTTCAGTAATTCTAAGCATTGCGTGAAGACAGGATGACACTCTGCAAAGAAAAGGGGTGTTTCCCTCTAAGCAAGCAAGTATTTGTATTGGTAAGGAAAACCTTTCCCAGAAGCCAATAAGCATACCTTCTCTAAGGTTCCAGAGGGCATAACTGGCACACATGTACATCCTGTTAGCAAGGAGAATGAGACCACAGTCGTCTGTTAGATGATCCAAAATTCTTTATGTTGGCATAGGGTGGCAAATATTTTCCCTAAGTAAGTAGAATGGGAATGATAATCATTTTCATAAATTTGAAGCTTTGTTAGCCAAAAGAAAAAAAAAAAAGATATTGCTTTTGATAGGCAACCAACAGCAGGAAAGTGGTGTCACAGAAGTTAAGGAAGCAACATTTTGAAGAGGGAGAATCCAATTAACTAAATACAATGGTTCTGAGATAAAGTGAGAAATGAAAAAATTGCATTATCAACATGAAGATCATTAACAAATTTTGCAAAAAAAATACACGTGGAGTAGTGAGGTCATGCAGGCTTGGAAAGAACGGTTATAATTCTCAAAAACAACACTTCTTATAAAATGATATTGTCCAAGGCTGATCCTGCTTGACCTTAACATCATGTTTTAAGTATTAAAAGAAGAAGAAAAAAAAAGGAAATGGAGATTGAATTACATATAGTGATTAAAATGACAACATTCACATGTTGACCTTAAATAGATCAACTTAGTATGGGCTTTTCATGAGCTACTCTAGTTGGAGTTCAGGAAAATAACATAAAAATAATCCATTGAAGAGAAACCTTAGAAATAATGGTTATTTTTGCTTTGAATGGAAGTGCAATTTATACAGCATCCTGTGGAATTTACTAGTGCTTCACATTTATCCTAAAAGATCCTTCTTCTACAAGACAACAGATGAATTCCCTTGAGGTAATTCAGCACCTTCTATGTAGTAATACACAAGAATACTTCAAGAACTGATGTGAGGGAGGGAGTTAGTTCTAGGGAAGGTTTAGCATTGAACAGTGTCTTAGAAAAAAAAAATTTAAGAAATGTTGTGAATAATCATAATATCACATACAATACTTTTCAGCTCCATAACTAAGCATGCTGTTATCTCTCTGGCATAGTTAATATTTCATAAAGTGTTCTGATACACTGCAGGGTTACCAAAACTGACTTTAATGTAACATTTTTCTTTGAAGGACTGAAACCAAGTGGTCTGTCCAGGGCATCATAAATCTTAGTTTTCATATAGAATATAGAAACCATAAACAACATAAAACAATATTTAAGCCTCAAAGAAGACCAATTTCCAATACAAAATGGGACAGTTATGACAGTAAAGGAATGAGCAGATGAGAATAGGAACACTCCAATTTACACAAGACTGTCAGAAACAAAATAAAGGAGGCATAGGAGCCCCAAGGATGGTACATGATAGAACAATGACCAAGAAACTGAAATGGTCCATGTGGACAGTTCAGCTTTTCAGCCATCTGTAACCAAAGAATATAGAATATCAAGATTTAAATGATATCGCTAAAGACAGATACTCAAATAATATATAAATATAGGTATATATATATACCTATATATATATATACATATTTATAAGCTTTATATGAATCAAGTTAAGAAGTCATTATTATAGGTAAATATACAACGAACATAATATGATTTGACAAAGCTTTAAGGTAAAATAATTGCATGGAATTAAGCCATAATACATTATAATTCCCCAATTACATACAACATCTTTAAACTTTTAAAGCCATTAAAGCATAGCAGGAATTTAATGGGATATCTAATTTTGTGTACATCCATTGTGTGATTAATTTCTTAGAAGTTTTGTGTGAGTGTAGGTGTGTGTTGGGAACTTTCAGACTGTTTATATTCCAACAGTACATTATTGTTCTATTTCTATATATACCTTGGGATTTGCAAAAATAATATAGATGGATTTTCTTACAAACATCAAAGAACATCTCTGTTAAAATGCTTAAAGGGAAGGAAATTTTTCTATAAACCTTTACTGTGTTAAATAGCACATAATATCAACATATTTCATTGCCACCTTAGTGAAAATAAAGAAAATATACTAAGTAACAACTGACTTAATCACCAAAATAACAGGTAATAAGTCATCTAATAAGCAAACATGATATACGATGCACTCTTCTGAATGTTTTAGATGTTTAACCCATTTCATCTTCATAGTAACTTTATGAAGCACTGACTTTTTTAAAAGAATTTTATGGATTTGTTAACCAGGGCACAGATAGCTTAAGTCACTGAGTACACTGAAGAGCTGAGACTTGATCCTAGGTAGTGGCTCCAAAACCTGTGCCTATAATGATTATGTTGTTTTGCAAACTTGCTTCTGCATTGTTTTGTTTCATAGACCAGTAAGCCAAGATACTATTTTTTTATCTAAATTTTTTTTCAGAGAACACTGGCATAGTATGTAGCAACAATGTAAGAGTATTAATATGATATAATTTAAGGATTTCCCAGAAAAAAATAATCCCTTTTCTCCTTCTCATTATTTTTATTCTCAATCCATTAATAAATGACTAATTCCCTTTACTCATAATACAGCAAAATGAAAATGCTTATGGGTGGAGAAATACTTTATGCTGTAATGAATCACCTATTCTTTTGTATAAAGTTCCTAAAATGTGGTCAAAGGAATTCTAGAATAAGAATTTCCATGTGTGCTAATTATTTAAACATTTCTAGACATATGTCTTATTTCTACTGGTAGAGACTGAAAGTGGATATTAAACAAGCTCTGAAGTGACATATGTCTACAGTAAAATTTCAAACCTTGGCTCTCATTAATTATATGTATTTTTCTAAAAATAAGACTTGGGGTAAGCATGAAGATACTGGATCCCTCAACTTGTTGAGCTATGATGCTACTGAAGATGGAAGATAGTGTATTCAGAAGACATGGGAAAGTGGTAATAGATTCTTGCATACTTTAAAATGCCACCGAGAGATGTCATTGACTGAATGAGGATGGTTTCAAAATCATTAGCTTTTTGTCAAAATTAAATATTCATAATTGCAAAAGATCAACTGTCTAAAGTACTCTAAAATGTTGAGAATATATTTTTTAGATTTTCCTTTACCAAAAAATACAGTGTTTAGCTTAAACTATACTTAAATAATTGAAAATTAATATTAATTTGATGAATACAATCAAAATGCTATTCAAATACATTTTAATAAATTACTCTTTTGTTATTTTTATAAAATTGTGTCTATTGCTTTAAATATCTACATAATTTACTGGCATTTTTAAGTCTTTGACATGTACAATTCCCTATTTTAAATTATTGTTGAAAATAGAATTGCTAGTATTTTTGAGAATTTTCAAAAGCCAAACCAAGGCCTACACATATTTGAACAGTCCAACATTAAAACTTGAAATAAAAAAATGACTATTTACTAAGGAATAAAATTGTGTGGGAAGGAGGTAAAAAGAAGCTAAAGAAAATGGCAACAGATTTTAAAGTTCCTTTCTTACTCAAATGATCCAATTTGAGCTGGAAAACAACCCATTAATCTGCAGGGTATCAGGAAGAAACAGAGCAGCAGATGAGCAGGAACTGACATCTGTGGCTTGGGAAAAAATTTGGCAAGGACAGCAAAAAACAAGAAGTTAAAGAACTCTAAATGGCCATAAAAATGTAGTCTTTGAAAAACACAGGGCAGTTTAAATCTTACTTTTATTTTCTTCCCTTATTAAGTAACACTTATATTTGGCAGTATAGCAATATGTGAGAAGTCAAAAGAGTCATTCTGAAAGCAATAAATAAATGCATCTTATGGAAGACAGAAATATACAGAAGTGTATTTTTATATGGAATAATTTAAAATATTTAATGTAAATCCACAATACTTTGGAAAATACATTTCAGGTCCCATCTTTGACACTCCTGCAAAACCCACAGGATTCTGTTGTTCAAGAAGAACCTTTTGAGGTTTACATAATTCTTCCCCTCAGAAAATAAAATCTGTGAGAACAATTGAACACACTGCATTTATCCTAATCTCTTTGAGTTAAAATAACAAATAAATTATCAAGATGAAGTACAAAGCAGAGATATTAAATCTATACAGGGCCTATGATTACTGATATAATTTTAAATTTTCAACTAAAATTAAATAGACAATACACAAATTCACTACTATAATCCAAAAGTCATCAAAGGTCAAAACCAAATGCTTGATAAAATATGCATTTGACAGTAAAGAAATAAACAAAGAAATGTTAAAGCAAACGCTTTTTTTCTGTGACATTAAATCAGACTTCTCTTTATGAGTGTTAGAAACAACTTAAAAATACAGTAATCCCCATGATAGTACTATCCCGTCTCACAATAACAGACATTGGGATATAATGTGAATTTTTAATTGGATCTTATTTCTCAAAGTAAAGTTCATATTTTCTGCTTGGATGTGGGGTGGGAGAAACGGAAGGAGGTTATTAAATGACAGGGTTGTGATCATGTGGGTCTTCCTCAGTTTAGTGTATGGTCAGCTGTATGCATACTAAATTTTTCTAGCTTTAATTTTCTGCTTTTTCTGATAGTATAGACTGGCTAAAAAGTATTGCTTTTTATTATTCTTGCTATAGTCTGACTCTACATTTTATTTGATTGATATTTTTGAGCCCAAGTATTACGTTTTAGTGGAATACCTTACATATAAAGAACAAGCAAACTAATCAAAAAATCATTCTTAATTCTTCAGATTTCCACAATTGGAACACCTTGATAAGATGAAATGAGACCTCCAGAATACTAGAGTTCAAATAGCAACAGTACAAAAATAGTGCATTCACAAAAAATTTTGCATACATTAATAGATGTTAAATTTTGGAAATACACTAAAATTGAATATCAAACACATTGCAACATATTAAATATTCTTCATAATAAAATATATCCCATGACTACAAAATGAAGTGAAATATTTACATAGATATGTTCTTTACTAGCCCATTCTTAACTCAGCACCTCAGTAACAGTCTACTAAATGGCCTCTGCTGATTTACCTGTGAGCCCATCTCCAGGAAATGCTTATTAATCCAGTTAATTTATCTTAGGTCTACATTCCACATTCTCTAAGAACTGGCTAGAAATCGTCTGTGGATTCTGAACAATCCTGACCAGCCTAATTTGAGTTGAGTCATCTAAATGGTAATTAAAGCACTAAAATAACCCTTTTGCCATGGCCTTTGGCTACATTTGTATGATCACTTTAATTCCTCACAGTTTACCCCCCATGGCCAATATTCTTCACCTGGGATATGTCTTATTGGCATCCAAATAAAATAGTCTTGAAATAATGGATTGGTTTCATGGATTAATGCAAAGTTGTTTCAAGAAACTCGAATTGCAGAAAACCTATTTCTTGATATATAAGGGTTTCAAATCCTGCTAAACCTCCTAGTTAAATATGTTTTTAAAAAAATAATAAAGCAGCAGGGGAAGTGCTATGTGTGGCAAGAGCAAGCTCTCAACAAATATTTGTTGACTGACTGAATGAACAAATGAATGAATACGCTGGCCTCCCTCATTTAATTGGTAATTATTACTGCAGATTCCCAAATCATTTGAATGGAATCTATTCTTTCCAATTTTAATTCATATTTTTAAAAATCAAGTATAGGTTGCATCAGAGCATGTATTTCACCTACTGGGCCTTATGGTTTCTGCTTGGTGGAGCTCTACACAGCAATAGACATTTAACAAATATTTACTGTGTGCCTACTATGTGCCAATGTGTAAAATAGCGGTTTTTGTTTTTATTGCAGTATAGCTGATTTACAATATTGTGTTAGTTTCAGGTATATACCATAGTGCTTCAGTATTTTTGCAGATTCTGTTCCATTACAGGTTATTACAAGATAATGGGTATAATTCCGTATTCTATACAGTAAATCCTTGTTGCTTATCTATTTTAAATATAATAGTCTGTATCTTTTAATCCCATTCCCCTAATCTGTCCCAACCCCCTTCCCTTTCCCCTTTGGTAAGCACAAGTTTGAAACTTGAGGGCATTATTCTGAGTGAAATAAGTGAGACAGAGAAAGACAAATATTGTACTATTCACTTATATGTGGAATCTAAAAAACAAAAGAAAACAGAACTCAAACTCATAGAAACAGAGAATGGAAAAGTGGTGGCCTGGGATTGAAAGGTGGGAGAAATAGGAGATGTTGGTAAAAGGGTACAAACTTTCAGCTATCAGATGAGTAAGTTTGAGGAACTAATGTAAAACCTGATGACTATAGTTTATAACACTGCATTGTGTACTTGAAATTGCTAAGACATTAGAGAGAAGCAATGTCCTCACCAAAAAAGAAAACATACAATGTGAGGTGATAGATGTGTTAATTTTATGGTGAAATCCTTTCACAATGTATACGTGTATCAAATCATCATGACACACACTTTAAATATCTTGAAATTGTTTATGTCAATTATACTTCAACAAAGCTAAAATAAAAAGTAAAAATATAAAACTAAAAAAATGAATAAAACATTTAAAAACCAGAATATAGTGTACTTTTAAATGGTCTACCATAGAGTCAAAGAAGGATAAAACAACTATTATGCTACATAAGACTTGATAAAATAGGTTGGTGGTTTACACACTTAAGCTAAGAATGAAGGAGAAAGATCATTTTATGCAGATTTTGGATATGGAGCTTACAATAACCAGGCTGTCTGGTATGACAGTGAATGTTAGAGTTTAAAATCTTAGAATCAAAGCATAGCTCCAGGTGATGTGATCAAAGTCTTAATTGTTCTTGCAGGTGACTGAAACCTAATAAAGATGAAATTCACTGGAGTTTGAAGATTTACAAAATATATTTAGCAAAATTTAGAAGAGAAATAAGTCATCAATAAGAAATCAGAAGTTGCTAAGATATATGACAAAACATATCTACATACAAAGAAACCGAGCAAGGTCCCAAACTGCTAAAGACTTCCTGGGCATAAATAAATAATGGCAATGAGATTACAGAGGCATGCATGAACTTCCGATTTAGCAACTTTAATGGTAGTGGCAGATCAATAATTTGCAAATAAAAGTGAGGTGGTAGTAATATGATGACCCATAACGCCATTTCTATAATTAGTTATGGGAGTGGGATGTACACTGTCCCTGATTGAAAGGGAAGTTATCACCAAGGAACAACAGGGAAACTATTAAATAACTGTAAATGTTCAAGAGTGTGAAAATTTTGTTCATGTGAAAATGCAGATTTCCTGGGGCAAAATAGAAGAAGTAGAAGAGATGCTACAAAAAATTTATTGATGGGCTAGGGAAACATAAATTATTTAAGTTTCAGATTATGTCAAAATAGAGAAGGAAGTGTACCTTGAGATGATCTCAGACATGAGAAAATGTAGGTAAAATTAAACTGGATTTTCCAGCATCACTATAACAGGTGATTTATCTACTCTTCCTGAATTGTGACACTTCTAATACCTCAAACTCTTTTGCATTTGTTATTGTTTTGCCTTTGGAGCATCCCAGTGATAAAGGCAGTTTGATGTTTTAGTCCCATTTTCTGGGTAAAGTAGCTGATGCCTAGAGAGATAATAACTTGTGTTCAGACTGAGATCTAGGATGTAGAATTGAATGTCCCAATCAGGACTACATTCCACATCAACAATATGTTCCAGGTGTTAGATATTAATCTTCGCCACAAATTGTAAAATGTATTTTGTCATGTTTCTTTGATTTCTTTTCTAATAATCTTCTACAAATATGCCTTACACAGGAGTTATTAGAGTTTATTTGAATTAAATTTTATTAAAAAAACTTAATTGAAATTGATAGGTTATACAAATTGAAATCTCTGTGGTTGGTAAAATAAACTATTCTCCTCCTGAAAAATAAAAACTTATCTATTGGATGGACCTTCAGGATGGCAGAGGAGTAAGATGTGGAGATCACCTTCCTCCCCACAAATACATCAAAAATACATCTAAATGTGGAACAACTCCTACAGAACACCTACTGAGCACTGGCAGAAGACCTCAGACTTCCCAAAAGACACTAGAGGGCGACCTACACGCAGAGGCGGGTCCAAATCCAAAGCTGAACCCAAGGGGCTGTGCGAACAAAGAACAGAAGGGAAATCTCTCCCAGCAGCCTTAGGAGCAGTGCATTAAATCTCCACCGTCAACTTGATGTACCTGCATCTGTGGAATACCTGAATAGACAATGAATCATCCCAAAATTGAGGAGGTGGACTTTGGGAGCAACTGTAGACTTGGGGTTTGCTGTATGCAACTGACTAGTTTGTGATTTATATGGTTATCTTAGTTTAGTTTTTAGCGCTTGTTATCATTGGTGGATTTGTTTATTGGTTTGGTTGCTCTCTTCTTTTTGTTTTATAAATTTTTGTTTTATTTTTTTAATTTTAATAATATTCTTTTAATTTTTTATTTTAATAACTTTATTTATCTATTTTTTCCTTCTTTCCTTTTCTCCCTTTTCTTCTGAGCCGTGGGGCTGACAGGGCCTTGGTGCTCCGACCTGGTGTCAGGCCTGAGACTCTGAGGTGGGAGAGCTGACTTCAGGACACTGGACCACCAGAGACCTCCCAGCCCCACATAATATTAGTTGGAGAGAGCTCTCCCAGAGATCTCTGTCTCAACGCTAAGACCCAGTTACACTCAATGACCAGCAAGCTGCAGTGCTGGACACCCCATGCCAAACAACTAGCAAGAGAGGAACACAACCCCACCCATTAGCAGAGAAGCTGCCTAAAATCATAATAAGTTCACAGACACCCAAAAACACACCACCAGACACAGCCCTGCCCACAAGAAAGACAAGATCCAGCCCCACCCACAGAACACAGGCACCAGTCCCCTGCACCAGGAAGCCTACACAAGCCACTGAACCAACCTTACCCACTGGGGGCAGACACCAAAAACAACGGGAACTACGAACCTGCAGCCTGCAAAAAGGAGACCAAGAACACAATAAGTAAACAAAATGAGAAGACAGAGAAATACGCAGCAGATGAAGGAGCAAGGTAAAAACCCACCAGACCAAACAAATGAAGAGGAAATAGGCAGTCTACCTGAAAAGAATTCAGAGTAATGACAGTAAAGATGATCCAAAATCTTGAAAATACAATGAAGAAAATACAAGAAATGTTTAAGAAGGAGCTAGAAGACCTAAACAGCAAAGAAACAATGATGAACAACACAATAAATGCAATTAAAAATTCTCTAGAGGGAATTAATAGCAGAATAACTGAGGCAGAAGAAAGGATAAGTGACCTAGAAGATAAAATAGTGGAAATAACTACCGCAGAGCAGAATAAAGAATGAAAAGAATTGAGGACAGTCTCAGAGACCTCTGGGACAACATTAAATGCACCAACATTCAAAATATAGGGGCCCCAAAAGCAGAAGAGAAAGAGAAAGGGTCTGAGAAAATATCTGAAGAGATTATAGTTGAAAAATTCCCTAATATGGAAAAATAATGATCAATCAAGTCCAGGAAATGCAGACAGTCCCATACAGGATAAATCCAAGGAGAAAAACGCCACGACAAATATTAGTCAAATCATCAAAAATTAAATACAAAGAAAACATATTAAAAACAGCAAGGGTAAAGCAACCAATAACATACATGGGAATCCCCATAAGGTTAACAGCTGATCGTTCAGCACAAACTCTACAGGCCAGAAGGCAGTGGCAGGACATATTTAAAGTGATGAAAGGGAAAAACCTATACCCAAGATTACTCTACCCAGCAAGGATCTCATTCAGATTCGACGGAGAAATTAAAACCTTTTCAGACAAGCAAAAGCTAAGAGAATTCAGCACCACCCAACCAGCTTTACAACAAATGCTAAAGGAACTTCTCTAGGCAGGAAACACAAGAGAAGGAAAAGACCTACAGTAATAAACCCAAAACAATTAAGAAACTGGTACTAGGAACATACATATCAATAATTACCATAAATGTAATTGGATTAAATGCTCCAACCAAAAGACACAGCCTCGCTGAATGGATACAAAAACAAGACCCATATATATACAGTCTACAAGAAACCCACTTCAGACTTAGGGATACATACAGACTGAAAGTGAGGAGATGGAAAAAGGTATTCATGCAAATGGAAATCAAAACAAAGCTGGAGTAGCAACACTCATATCAGACAAAATAGAGTTTAAAATAAAGATTATAAGGAGAGACAAAGAAGGACACTACATAATGATCAAGGGATCAATCCAAGAAGAAGATATAACAATTGTAGGTATTTATGCACCCAACGTAGGAGCACCTGAATACATAAGGCAAATGCTAACAGCCATAAAAGGGGAAATAGACAGTAACACGATCATAAGAGGGGACTGTAACAACCTACTTTCACCAATGGACATATCAACCAAAATGAAAATAAAAAAGGAAACACAAGCTTTAAATGACACATTAAACAAATGGACTTGATATTTATAGGACATTCCATCCAAAATCAACAGAATACACTTTCTTCTCAAGTGCTCATGGAACATTCTCCAGGATAGATCATATCTTGGATCACAAATCAAGCCTTGGTAAATTTAAGAAAATTGAAATCGTATCAATTATCTTTTCCGACCACAGCACTATGAGACTAGATATCAATTACAGGAAAAAAAAAAACTGTAAAACATATAAACACATGGAGGTTAAACAATAAACTACTAAATGACCAAGAGATCCCTGTAGAAATCAAAGAGGAAATCAAAAAATACCTGGAAACAAATGACAATGAAAACACGATGACCCAAAACCTATGGGATGCAGCAAAAGCAGTTCTAAGAGGGAAGATTATAGCAATACAATCCTACCTCAAGAAACAAGAAAAATCTCAAATAAACAACCTAACCTTACACCTAAAGCAATTAGAGAAAGAAGAACAGAAAACCCCAAAGTTAGCAGAAGGAAAGAAATCATAAAGATCAGATCAGAAATAAATGAAAAAGAAATGAAGGAAACGATAGCAAAGATCAATAAAACTAAAAGCTGGTTCTTTCAGAAGATAAACTAAATTGATAAACCATTAGAAAGACTCATCAAGAAAAAAAGGGAGAACACTCAAATCAACAGAATTAGAAGTGAAAAAGGAGAAGTCACAACTGACACTGCAGAAATACAAAGGATCATGAGAGATTACTAGAAGGAACTATATGCCAATAAAATGGACAAACTGGAAGAAATGGACAAATTCTTAGAAAAGCACAACCTTCCATGACTGAACCAGGAAGGAATAGAAGATATAAACAGACCAATCACAAGCACTGAAATTGAAACTGTGATTAAAAATCTTCCAACAAACAAAAGCCCAGGACCAAATGGCTTCAGAGGCGAATTCTATCAAACATTTAGAGAAGAGCTAACACCTGTCCTTCTCAAACTCTTCCAAAATATAGCAGAGGGAGGAACACTCCCAAACTCATTCTACGAGGCCACCATCACCCTGGTACCACAACCAGACAAAGATGTCACAAAAAAAGAAAACTACAGGCCAATATCAGTGATGAACACAGATGCAAAAATCCTCAACAAAATACTGCAAACAGAATCCAATGGAACATTAAACAGATCATACACCATGATCAAGTGGGCCTTATCCCAAGAATGCAAGGATTCTTCAGTATATGCAAATCAATCAATGTGATACACCATATTAGCAAGTTGAAGGATAAACACCATATGATTATTTCAATAGATGCAGAAAAAGCTTCTGACAAAATTTAACACCCATTTATGATAAAAACTCTCCAGAAACTAGGCACAGAGGGAACTTACCTCAACATAATAAAGGCCATATATGACAAACCCACAGGCAACATCATTCTCAATGGTGAAAAACTGAAACCATTTCCACTAAGATCAGGAACAAGACAAGGTTGCCCACTCTCACCACTAGTATTCAACACAGTTTTTGAAGTTTTAGCCACAGCAATCACAGAAGAAAAAGAAATAAAAGGAATCCAAATCGGAAAAGAAGTAAAACTGTCACTTTTCGCAGATGACATGATACTATACATAGAGAATCCTAAAGATGCAACCAGGAAACTACCAGAGGTAGTCAATGCATTTGGTAAAGCAGCAGGATACAAAATTAATGCACAGAAATATCTTGTATTCCTATACACTAATGATGAAAAATCTGAAGGAGAAATTAAGGAAACACTCCCAATTACCACTGCAACAAAAAGAATAAAATACCTAGGAATAAACCTACCAAAGGAAACAAAAGACCTGTATGCAGAAAACTATAAGACACTGATGAAAGAAATTAAAGATGATACAAACAGATGGAGAGATATACCATGTTCGTGGATTGTAAGAATCAACATTGTGAAAATGACTCTACTACCCAAAGCAATCTACAGATTCAATGCAATCCCTATCAAACTACCAATGGCATTTTTCACAGAACTAGAACAAAAAATTTCACAATTTGTATGGAAACACAAAAGACCCCAAATAGCCAAAGGAATCTTAAGAAAAATGGAGCTGGAGGAATCAGGCTCCCTGATTTCAGTCTATACTAGAAAGCTACAGTAATCAAGACAGTATGGTACTGGCACAAAAACAGAAAGATAGATAAATGGAACAGGATAGAAGGCCCAGAGATAAACCCATGCACATATGGTCACCTTATCTTTGACAAAGGAGGCAAGAATATGCAATGGAGAAAAGACAGCCTCTACAATAAGTGGTGCTGGGAAAACTGGATAGCTACATGTAAAAGAATGAAATAGAACACTCCTTAACACCATACACAAAAATAAACTCCAAATGGATTAAAGACCTAAATGTAAGGACAGACACTCTAAAACTCTTTGAGGAAAACATAGGCACAACACTCTATGACATAAATCACAGCAAGATCCTTTTTGATCCACCTCCTAGAGAAATGGAAATAAAAACAAAAATAAACAAATGGGACCTAATGAAACTTAAAAGTTTTTGCACAACAAAGGAAACCATAAACAAGATGAAAAGACAACCCTCAGAATGGGAAAAAATATTTGCAAACGAAGCAACTGACAATTGGATTAATCTCCAAAATTTACAAGCAGCTCATGCAGCTCCATATCAAAAAAAAACAAACAACCCAATCCAAAAATGGGCAGAAGACCTAAATAGACATTTCTCCAAAGAAGATATACAGATTTCCAACAAACACATGAAAGGATGATCAACATCACTAATCATTAGAGAAATGCAAATCAAAACTACCATGAGGTATCACCTCACACCGGTCAGAATGGTCATCATCAAAAAATCTACAAACAACAAATGCTGGAGAGGGTGTGCAGAAAAGGGAACCCTCTTGCACTGTTGGTGGGAATGTAAATTGATACAGCCACTATGGAGAACAGTATGGATGTTCCTTAAAAAACTAAAAATAGAATTACCATACGACCCAGCAATCCCACTCCTAGGCATATACCCTGCAAGAACCATAATCCAAAAAGAGACATGTACCACAATGTTCATTCCAGCACTATTTACAATAGTGAGGATATGAAAGCAACCTAAGTGTCCATCGACAGATGAATGGATAAAGAAGATGTGGCACATATATACAATGGAATATTACTCAGCCATAAAAAGAAACAAAATTGAGTTATTTGTAGTGAGGTGGATGGACATAGAGACTGTCATTCAGATTGAAGTAAGTCAGAAAGAGAAAAACAAATACCGAATGCTAATACATATATATGGAATATTAAAAAAAAATGCGTCTGAAGAATCTAGGGGCAGGACCGGAATAAAGACGCAGACGTAGAGAATGGACTTGAGGACACGGGGAGGGGGAAGGGTAAGCTGGGACGAAGTGAGAGAGTGGCATGGACATATATACACTATCAAATGTAAAACATATAGCTAGTGGGAAGCAGCCGCATAGCACAGGGAGATCAGCTTGGTGCTTTGTGACCACCTAGAGGGGTGGGATAGGGAGGGTGGGAGGGAGGGAGATGCAAGAGGGAGGAGATATGGGGATATATGTATATGTATAGCTGATTCACTTTGCTATAAAGCAGAAACTAACACACAATTGTAAAGCAATTATACTCCAATAAAGATGTTAAAAAAAAAAAACTTATGTATTAATTCTGGAATAAAATGGAAACAAAATCCCAGCAGAAGGGAGCAACAGATGTTTTCCTCTAGGAAAACTGCAGCTGATTTTACAATTTTCAATCCCATGCAACATACTGTGTCACTTAGTGACAGATAACAATACATAAACAATCCTAAATCATAGGTATTTTATGAAATGTCAGGTATGGTGGATGTGTTAAAATGAGAAAAAACATTTTTATTCCAATGTGTTCACAAATACTATTTTACTCTGAACACCATCTTTATCGTACAGCATCTAGCGATTTACACTTTCATAAGAGGAACAGAAACAGGGCAGCACAAAGATCTGTTTGTCATTTGGTGGTTACACATAACCAGAGCTAAAGTACCAATGAATCAAACACAGTAGATACTAAGAAAAAAAGACTTTGGGCTGATTATTGAGACGTGAATTAGAAATGCCAATAAAGCAGGAAAAAAGAGAAATCTAAATAGATATTTGAATAAAGATATCAAATTATTATTGCAATCTTTGAAGAGATAGTATTGCATTTGCTTTAAACAGTGTGAAAAAAATAGTTTTGCAAGTCATTTGGTTTGTGATATAATGAACCAAATGGCTTGCAGAAAATGTGGATGAATTCCAGTTCAACAGCCACTATTCAAATTGATAGTGACAGCTCATTCTGAGGGAAAAATGTTATTTTCAAATGATTGATATGAATTCAAAGGGGTGTGAAGAACTGTAGTGTACTTTGTGCATAGGAGTTGTGACAGGTTGGCACATCTTTAATTCTGATTTAAAACAAGCCAGGGCATTGCAGTTTCCAACACCATTAAGTCTATATACCACAAGAAATTATTTGACTCACTGGAATATTCCACAAAACAAAATCTGCCAAAATTTCAAAACTGTGAGTCTGATTTCTGTATTAGATTGGCATGCTATCTGCTAAAACTAATTCCAATGTTTTCTTCCATTAATGAGGGAAAAAATTCATACATATTAAGGAAACTTGATCATAACTTAGTAAATACTCTTCTCTAATTGTGAAACTCAGAGGTGTACCAGGTGAAAGGAAATAGAGTCCCTGCCATAAAAATACAACATTAAAACTTGACATCAAAATAACTGGGTCATAATTCTACTGAATGACAAAGAGGGCTAAATGCAGAATAATGGCAAAATCCTTCAACCCATTTAGATTGTACTGATTTGGAATATATACATTTTAATTCCTTAATTGTATTCTCACAAAGGCTAATTAGTGTTTTTCCAATACAAAAGCATTGAAAGGAGACCATCTGTACACTTTTGAGGGTGCTTTTTCCTGAAACTATTCTGCTTTTTCAAAGTTTCTGTTGTTACAAAGTGGCATCATCTTACTGAACTATATCCTAGAAATGACTATTCTAATAGCTGTGACTTACAGAAAAGTTAAGGTGGGTTGTCTATTTAGTGAGATGTTTTATATATTGTCATTTTACTCAAAAGCATTTTAGGCTCTTTTTCCTAATTTATGTATGCTAATTGTCATAAGCTGTTATTTGCGATGCTAGTCAAAAACAAAAATGGACTACAGGTCAAAGAAGTACCTGCATGCGTGCTATCAGGCATGAGTCAGTTTTCAATGAAACTGACAGGAATCAAAATCAAAATCTCACCGCAAAGAGCAGGCTGTAATAGCTTCAGGCAAGGCTTGATAGAGACACCCAAAAATTTCCTGAAGAAAACAATGTTCTTCAGGAATATTTCTGTCTTTTGGCTGTGTAATCATTCTCTTGAGACATCTCTACACGATGGCACAAATGAACAACAGAAGATCTAGGCTTAAAGATATCTTACTGTCAATAATCTTTAAAAGAAGATGTCGGGACTTCCCTGGCGGTCCAGCGGTTAAGATTCCGTGCTCCCAGTGCAGAGCGCACAGGTTCGATCCCTGGTCGGGGAACTAAAATCCCGCATGATGCACAGCGTGGACAATAAATCAATCGATCAATAAATAAATGAAGATGTCACCTTTTTCTGTACCCCTTTCAACTCATTAAAATAAATCTGACTGTCTCAGTTTTGGTAAAGTGTCCTTTTATCAACTAAAACTCATGCCCAAAGGAACGGTACACACTGACCTGCCTTAAAATTCTACTACTGCGTTTCTTACGTTGAAGGCCTCATCTGTAGACCACATCACGTAAGGGAGGAGCAATTTCCCAAAGTAACTGAAGGATTCTGTTACCTAAGTAAAGGAGAAGAGCAACACATGTTGAAAGAAACGATAAGATAGCCAAATTATCCCTGTGATTAGCCTCTATAACATTATTTTCTCCTTCAATCTCTTAAATTCCCATTTTTAAAATCTCACATTTATGTTACTGCAGATCATCATCTCCACAGAAACACTGTGAAATGTTTGTATTGTACGTCAAGAAAGAAGTCTCTGTATTGAAGCAGAGGAGAATTTTAAAAATAAATGTAATACTCAAAATAAAGTAATATGTGTTTACTCATACACCTGCACAAATGGCCTCAATGTTATTTTACTCTTGAAATACACAACAGGGCTCTTACATGTTAAAATGCAGTGCTGTTTTTATTTAGCTGGGTGTATGAGAATCAGGAAATTTGAAGCAAGCAACAGCTTCAATGGAGCCCTTCTTTGAGACAAATCATAAATCACTTAAAGGTATATTCAAATGGATTGAGTATGTGAAGATAAATGTCTAGTGCTTACAAATTTAGTTTGAAGCCAAATAATGTAAAATATATAAGTTCAATATTTCTATTTTTCAGCTGTGCACATTATCATATTTCATTTCTACTTTTTATACTGCTTGAAGCTATCCATTTAAAAATACAAACAGATAAGTCACATAAATCACACATTCTACAAAGGCCACCAAACTACCCATTTTCCACACATACACACAGAAAACTACTTTCTTCATTACAGTATAACTCTAATTAAAATAAACATCAACCTGAGCTTATGCTTGGCAGCTCAGTGCACAGACATAGTTACTGCCTTAATCCAGTCATCTTTGTTTCTCATTTTAATGCTTACTGAAAAATCTTAATCGATATAATCTGAAGTTTTAGGTACATTAAAAAAAAACCAAGAAATATGGCAAGGAGAAAAAAAAAATATAGCATGTAAAGGCTAAACAAGAAATAGAAATATTCAACTTGGACTTTAAAGAGCAAACTATAGATTGTAAATTATGTTTGTTTTAGGAAGGCTTAAGCTGTGTATCCAGTACAAATGCACCAGACAAGTCAAAATTCCATTGACCCTAGCAATGTTTGAAGGGAAATATATTCATGGAGATCCCCTGTGCTGAAATTAATCTCTTGTCTTAATAAAATAAAAGTGATGTTTCTTTCTCAAAAGAAAAAAAAAAGACATAGTTTGGTTTGTGTTACCTGTGAATGCTTGGGGAAGAAAAACTAGTCACTGTGGCACTGTGGTCTTTTAAAAAAATCTTATTTGCTATTTGTCACAATAAGTCAATCATGGAGTATCAGTGCAGTGAGGCAGTTTACCAATCTATGTTCCTTTTCATCTCTCTCTCAGAGTCTCTAAATAGCACCTTTGAGTATTTAGTGACCTTTTACACTGCATTTTGGGAAAATTTTATTTTATTCTCTTAAGCATGGTTAGATACAAAAACTTCACTTTATACTTTACCTCAGATAGATCAATATATTTATTAGAAGAATTTCTAATGTTTTTAAAGGTTTCAGAATGGGAGACTCAGGAGAGTGGAAATGAAGTAAAAAACAAAATGTATTCTAGGACTATTTTATTGAATGGACTTTTTTGTTTTAGGACAATTGATGACAGAGAAAAAATTGTGAAGAAACTACAGAGAATCCCATATACTATACACAGAGATTCGTCTATTATTGGCATCTTATATTAGTGTAGTCTGTTACAATTAATGAACCAATAACCAATTACCATGTTAACTAAAATGCATGCTTCATTCAGAATTCCTTAGTTTTTACCTAATGTACTTTTTTTGTTTTAAGATCCCATCCAGCAGAGCACATTTCATTTAGTGGTCATGTTGCTTAAGCGCCTTTGGCTGTGACAGACTTTTCTTGCTTTTCATATCCTTCACAGTTTTGAGAAGTACTGGCTCAGGTATTTGTAGAATGTTTCAATTGGAATTTTTCTGATATTTTCCTTATGGTTATACAGAGATTATGAGTATTTGGAAGGAAGACCACATTGGTAGAGTGTCATTGTCATTATATTTGAAACGATGCTCCCTTTCTTTAATAATAATTTTTAAAAATGGAAGTTGAAACCATAATTGCTATATTGTACACCTATCAAATTGGTAAAAAAGAGATAGACAATATCATTGATGAGATTGTGAAGTAAATGGGGCATGCATAGATTGCTGATAAGAGGGTAATATGGTGCAACCAATTTACAAAATTATTTGACATCTTCTATTAAAGTTGAAAGTTATAATACAACTCCTACATAATGGACTGTATTCAATGGAAATGTATATGCTCTTTCCCTCAAAGACATATAAAAGATATTGCATAAGAACATCATTCATAATAGTATGAACCTGTAACTACCCAAATGTTTTTCTACAGAAAAATGGATGATTAAATTGTAGCATAGTCACACAAATGCATGTGTTGTCCAATATGGTAACCACTAGCCACATGAAACTGGTTAAATTTTATTTAATTAAAAATATTTATCAGTTACACCAGTCATACTGTAAGTGCTCAGTAACTATACGTGGATCATGGATGACTACTTTACTTTACAGCATATTATAGTGCATATATGGAACTGTTCCCATACTACAGAAAGTTCTATTGGACAGCCCTGTGAACACTGAGAATTAATGATTTAAAACTATATATAAAATAATTTGGATGAATCTCAAAATTACAATGTTGAATAAAAGAAGCAGAAACAAAAGAGTATACACCATATTACTTCATTTATATAAAGTCCAATAACTGGCAAAATTTATCTATAGTACTAGAAGTCAAAATAGTGGTTATCCTTGGGGAGTTCAGTGGCTCAAAGAGGCAAAACAAGGTTTTGTGGTTCAATCTATGTTTTGTTTCTTAACCTAAGTACTAGTTACATGGATATGTTCACTTGGTGAAAATTCATTCAAAAGTACATTTATAATTTGTGTGCTTCTCTGTATGGTTTATGATACTTCAATGTAATGTTTACAAATATAAAGGAAAATGTGTCACACTATCAAGGATTATATACTGAGCCAAAGCACTAGGAAATGAAAGTATTCCATCCTGCAAAACAAACAAATGAACAATAACAACAACAAAACCTGAGCTCTGAGTCAGCAATCCCCAATAATTGCTCAATAATCAGCAGTCCACAACAGTAAAGATGGTGCACATTTTAATTCTACTGAAGCATGTTGCCAGTTCCTTTCACATCACATCACACCCACATCACTGCCTTTATGAACAACCTTCTGCTGCAGTGTTCAAATGCAGTAGCCTGTATTTATTAGATTAAGTCATTCTTGTTTTCAGAGTTGATTCATAGCCTTCATTCCTGCCTCTTCATGAGAAAAGCTTTCATATCATGAAAACATCTCTTTAATAAGGTTACAAATACTGATCTAAATTCCATGTATTCCAAATATAGATGTCTCAGTCATCTTTGATTATAAGCATTCACATTGGGACTTAGAAATTCGTTGGTAAATATTCCTGAATATATCACTGTTACCAGAGAGTAGGTGCTTGTCTCATTGCAGAAAGAATTCAGAGATGAGACGCAGAGGTCAAGAAAGGAAAGTCTGGATATATTAAGTGATAGTATGCTCTCAAGGGGAGAGCGGGCAGACTCAGGTGAGTAGCTGCCCTGAGTTTCTTTGGCAAGCTGGATATGTGGGGTGTAGAAATGAAGAGGTGGAATATTCATTGGGGAGGCAGAGGATTAGGGTTGTATTCCCTGATTTTCATCCCAGTTCCACCTTCCCAAGGGGAGGAGGGATCGCGTCCTTATTTAGTCTTGATGGGAAGTCTCATGGCGTTGGTACATGATGGGAACTTCTTATCTGTGAGACTAGTTTTATTGTAATGAGAGAATAATGTGCAAAAGGTTGCCTTTGAAGCAGAGATTCCCGCCTTTTTCCACCTTCTTTGTCTGCCTCCAGGACACCTGACACCCCAAAATATGTGGTTTCCTGTTAGTCTGGAGGTTCCTGCTTTTCTTTGTCTGCCCAAGGACCCCCATATTGTTTACAAGATGCTTGGTTTCCTGCTATTTGGCCTGTGCCCATTTCTCTGCTCATGTATACCTATCTGCCTGTTCTAACATCACCACTGACAGTCTTACGGCATACTATTTTTATTACATCTGTTTTTGGTTAAACTTTCCTTGGCCCTGAGTCTGAAGCTTCAAGATTTTAAATATACTGAGAGGTATCCTGTGCTTTGCTTCCTTATTTTCTATATGCATATATGTAAATATCACTTCTTTATGTAAATTAAAGAATTCACTCATCACCATGATAGATAATAGATATCAAAGAACAATGAATACAGAAATGAGGTTAAGCCAGAATAAGAAAAGTTGACAAAATTAACTTCTGAAAGTCTAGAACTGCTATTACAGCAAAGTAATAAATATATATATATCTTACTATAACATTTCTATTCCCCAATATGAGAATGAAACATCAGCACACTATTCAAAACATCTGTAGAGAATTAAAACAAACAAAGGAGTAAACAAAACCAGATGTATTAAGACTTTCTGAACAACTATCAAGAAAGTATGGGCTGGATGTATATTCCATGGGTCTGCTGGCCACTGAAATCTACATTTGCATGTGGAAATAGTAAAATATACATAAGAGTTTTGACAAATGGTAAGGGGAAGGGACTACATAAATGCAGTGAAGCTGTAACTGTGATTTATTAATTCCAATAAGAAAAGGTTAAAAAATGTAAAATTACCTTTTTTTTGAAACAGCAGAGTTAGGTATACCCAAAGAATAATAATGACAATAACCATCTAGGATTATATGATATTTTCTAGTACATAGCATCTAAAATAACTCTGCATTCAATTTATAATCAACTAAAACCCTAATTTTTATTTTGGTGGTATCTTTTGAGTAAAGCAATGATATTTGTAATTTTCAACTAGGATTATGTTACCTTAAAAGTTAGATACTGTACACTTCTTTTAGTGAGTCCTGTGAGATCTCTAGATTACCCTCTTTTCTATTCTACAGTGATAGATTTAGAACAGCATTCATAATAGAATATAACTATCCTAGGCATCTATGATGGCTTGGCTAGTCTGCTAACATGCTTTCTCCACATACTGGCTGGTAAATCTGGGCATGTTTCTCAACTGTGGTTGTGCCGGTTTCCTCATTATCAGCTTTTTAGTAAGTTTATGTTATGAAAATGAATAAATATTTCTAACTAACTGGGCAAAAATACATACATATGCAAAGGTTCCAATTTTTTTATACCTAGAGTAACATAATCTGCATCTGACACTACAATTATAGTGAAAAAAAATGATTCAATCCAGACAGCTAGACTCCAGAGCCTGAATTCTCAGAAAATAAGTTTTCTTCTTCTTCGGATAGTTCAATCAATAATTGTCATCTTTAATATGCATAGCTTTGTTCCATATACGTCCAATATCTTATTGCGGAGAGTAGGATTACTAATATAGGATTTGTACTAACCATAGTCTCTAAGCTGGTTTTATGAATATAGTCATGGTATCAGACTGTTTATTATCACTTGCTTCTCATAAAATTATAAAGCATGAAATAAATTCCAGTTGTTTGGATTCCCAATAAAAGTGATTTCTCAGTAGATGCTATTAAAAAACAGAAGAATAAACACCATATCCTAAATTATATTTCAGAATAAGCACTGTAGGTAAAGTAATTTCCTGTTGTTTGCCAAATGTAAATCTGAAATTCATGTAGTGACTGGATGGCATTTCTAGAGCTAGTCTTGTGAATGCTGAACTGTCAGTGGGACAATTAACAAAATTTCAGCCTATAAAAAAAAAAACAAAAAATAACCTCACAGACCTATTAACAAATTGAATGCAGTTATTTCAGTCAGAAACCTAACCAGTTAAATAAATCTCTTTCTAACTCAATGTAATAATGGCTTTCATTTTAGTGCTTTTGTCACCCCTTCATTAGATATTTTAGTTCATGTCAAAAAAGTGATTTTATTAGATATTATAACCTATTTATATTAAGAATTATATTGAACATTTTAGTTGAGTATAGTGATGCATTAGCCATGGCATTCCATTTCCAGTAATATTGTTAGTTAATCAAAATGAATGAAAAACGAAACTAACCTTTTCTAAAACAATGTATCCCATTCAGAAAATATGGTTGCTACAATAATTTTAATATATTGATTTGATGTCTTCTTCCAGCTGAATTTGAATCAAAATCTTGAAACTTTAGTTTCCACCATATCATATAAGTAGTACATTAGTTTTAATTATGAAGAAATGGGGAAATTCCTCCATCCAACTGAATAGTAACATATCAATCTGCTGCCACGGACTAAAAATCAGAGTGTTTTTATTTTTTCCATTGAGTTTACTTTTATTATTATAACTGGAGAATCATGAATACTTCAGTCAAAGATATTAACATAAATGTAAACATTCTGTGCAAATTTAAAAATTTAATTTTTCCCAAACTCTACAACATGAAAAATCTAAGAATACTGCAAAAGTTCAGGAAACCTGAGTTCCTTGTAACATCTTCATTTGATTAAGAAAGAAATCGTGAGGACCTATTTATAATGTGATATTTCAGTCATCTGGGGTTTCAAAGGTTAATAAGATATATTCATTTTCCTCAGCGAGCTTAGAAACATGTGGAGACGATAGATATGCAGCTAACCGCACATTCAGATCTTTAGTTTTGAGCTTCTGAACAAAATATTTGTGGCACATCTGTTGGACGTGCTAATAGCAAAAATTCAACATGAAGAAAAGTGAGTTCATTTCTCCTTCCTTGATCCTTAACCTACTCCCTAGCTCACACCTTCACCCCTGCTTTTGCTAACTTCACCTAAGGGCAGCAATTTCCACCCAATCGTGAAAACTCAAATTTAAGGGATGGTCCGGGTCTCCACTTTTGCTATCAATAGGCTTAGCCAACAGTTTAACTGAATCCTATTAAGTTAGATCTTGAATATCTCTCAAATTTCTTTTCACCTACCCATCCCTACAGTTGATTTCTTACTTTAGGCAGGTCCTTGTCCTGAATCTCGAGAGACTACTGCAAATACTTTTTAAGCAGTCTCTCTGGTCAACGTATTTCACCTCTTTCACATCGATTACTGGGAGAGTAATCAAGCCAAATCACAATTAACCCATAGGTTTTTCCTTTTGTGAAACATTTAAGTAGAGCACCTATGATCTACTTACTTTTATTTCTCTAGTCTAATCTGTAATGCATGCCTCCGTTTGCACCTCAAACTTTAATGATTCTAAAACTTCTTGTTTGAAAAACAAAATAAAATAAACATTAGGGTGCATGTATCTTTTGTCATCTTAACAATATTAAGTCTTCCAATAAATCAACATGAAATATATCTTTATTAGGTCTACTTTTTTTCAACAATGGTTTGCAGTTTCCTTTTCATGTAGGTGTTGCACTTTTGTGTTATTTTATCCCTGTTTTGTTTTTTTATTCTATTATAAATGAAATTATTTTCTTAATTTCATTTTTCTTGTCACAGTTTATAGAAATACAACTATTTTTATATTGATCTTTACTATATGCTTTGCTGAACTTAATAGGTCTAAAATTCCTTTTGAGGATTATTTATGACTTCTATATAATATCATGTCATTGTTAAATAGAAATTGTTTTACTTCTTAGTTTCCAATGTGGATGATTTAAAATTTTTTCTTGCTTTCTTGCCCTGGCTAGAAGAAGTTCCAGTTCAATGCTGAATAGAAGTGCCAAGAGGAGAGAGATACTTGTTTTGTTCCTGATCTTAGGAGGGAAGGTTTAGTCATTTCACCAATAAGTATGATGTTACCTGTGTTTCTGTTTTTTGTTTTTCCCATAAATAACATTTATTAGATTAAATAACTTCTGTCCAACTTTGTTGTGTTGGGTTTTTTTTTTAATCATGAAATGGTTTTGGATTTTGTTAAGTGCTTTCCCTATATCTACTGAGATGACCCTGTGGTTTTTTTATTTATTCTATTACTCTGATGTATTACATTGATTGATATTCATATGTAGAACCACCTTTTCATTAAGGGATAATTGGTCATAGCAAATCATTATTTTTACATGTTGCTAGATTCTGCTTGCTAGTATTTTAAAGGATTTTTGCATTCATATTCATAAGACATATTGGTCTGTAGTTTGTGCTCTTTGTGTTGTCTTTGTTTTTGTTATCAGGATGATACTGGCCTCACATAATGAGTTGGAAAATGGTCCCTCCTCTTCGTTTTCTTTTGTAGTTTGTGAAGGATTGGCGTTTTAATTCTTCTTTAAATGTTTGGTACAATTTAACAGCGAGACTGGGCTCGGCTCTGCATTACAGGAGTATGTCTGATTACTAAATCAATATCCTTCATTGTTAGAGGTCTATTCAGATTTTCTATTTCTTCTTAAGAAAGTTTGGGTTGTTTTGTCTTTCCAGGAATTTATACATTTATTCTAGGGTATCTAATTTTTTGCCATACAACTGTTAATTTTATTCCCTTATAAATCCATTTATTTTGGTAAAGTAGGAAGTAATTTTCCCTCAATCTTTCCTTTTAATAATGTCTTCTCTTTCCTTTTCTATTAGTCTAGTGAAAGGTTTGTCAAATTGTTGTTCTTTTCAAAGAAAGAACTCTTGATTTCGTTGATTTTCTCTACTATCTTTCTACTCTCCATTTCATTTTATTTCACTATAATCTTTATTATTTCCTTCCTCCTGCTTGCTTTGAGTTTAGTTTCATCTTTATTCTGGTTACTTACATTGGAAAGTTAGGTTATTGATTTGTGATTTTCCTTCTTTGTAATATAGACATTTACAGCTACAAATTTCCCTCTATGTACTACACTAGCTTCCTCTCCAGAACTTTTGATATGTTCCTTTTATATTTTCACTCATCATTTTCTAATTTAAACTCTGATTTCTTCCTTGGGCCACAGGTAATTTAGGACTGTTGTTTAATTCCTACATATTTATGAATACCCAAATTCCTTTCAGTTATACATTCTAGTTTCATTACGTTGTGGTTGGAGAACATATATACTAAAAATACTACAGCACAATGGTTATCAGCAAAAGCTTTGAAGTCAAACTGTTAGGCTTTAAAAGCTGGCCCTGCTACCTGGTGTGTAGGTAAACTTAGGAAAATATTTAACCTTTATAGTCCTCATTTGTAAAATTTGAATCGCATTAGTAGTGACAACATCATACTGTTTTCAGGACTAAATGAATTATATATGTTGTGTTTACAATATCACCAGGCAAAAATCAATCAATAAATGTTAAATATTATAAATAACACTCCCTCATTCAAGAATGAAACGTTTCCCTGAAACGTCTATCATTACTTCTAGTTCTACTCTAAGGACAAAAGAGAATATATCTATACAGATTTGAAGATAATTGCTAACTTAGCATACCGTACTGTTTCAAGTTATCCCTCACCTTAGTTTTTTATTTATGAATAAATCCCAATTAGTCTAAAACACTCAAGGCATCTACCAAGATTTAAACCCAGTCATCCTGGCTTGATTTTTGGCAATGCATATAAATTGTTAATAGCATTTCCATTTTTCTAGATATTAAGGGTATTATGATCATACATAAATTTTGTGACAGACACATGAAGTAACACCTTTTTTTTCAGTTGAACTTTTTGTTTCGTGATAACTGAAGTTAACACACAGTTGCAAAAATAATACAGAGAGATCTCATAGATCCATTATCAAGGTACCCCCAGTGGCAATGCTTTGCAAACCTATACTACAATATCACAACCAGGATATTGACATTGATACCGTCCAGATACAAAACATGTCCATCACCACAAGGATCCCTCATTTTGTGTTATATAAATACACCCACTTCCCCCGCCCCCCCAAACCCACACCCTCATTAACCTCTGGCAACCACTAATCTGTTTTCAACTTCTAATATTTTATCCTTTCAAGAATGTTATATAGATGGAATCATACTGTATGCTAACCTTGGGGATTGGCTTTTTCTCCCTTCTCATTCTTCTTTTATTGCTGAGTTGTACTCCATGATATGGATAAACGATCATAATTTAGGTTTTTGTGTCAACATGTAATTATTTCTCTAATATAAATAATCAGGAGTCCAAACATTGGTTCACAGAACAGTCACGTTTATTTTTTTTAAAGAAACTGTCAAATGTTTTATAGGATGGCTATACCATTTTACATTCCCACAACCAATATATGAGTTATACAGTTACTCCACATCTTTGACAGTGTTTCCTGGTGTCATTATTTTTTAAATTATTATTTTAGCAATTTTAATAAACATGTAGTAATATCTCTTTATAGTTTCAATATGAGTTCCCTAATATTTAATTACACTGAACATCTTTAACATAATTATTTGCCACCTCTATATCCTCGTCAATAAAATATCTGTTCATATCTTTTGCCTATTTTTTTTTAAACTGGACTGTTTTTCCAACGTTGAGTTTTATGAGTCCTTAATATAGCCTAAATTCTAGTTTTCTGTTGTATATGTGAATTGCAATTATTTTCTCCTAGCCTATATCTTGAATTTTTATCCTCTTTACATGGCCTTACACAGCAAGTTTTTAATTTTGAAGAAATCAATTGATCAAGTTGTCTTTTTATAGGTCATGCTTTTCGTATCAAATCAAAGAATGCTTTGTCTAGCCCTAGATCCTGAAGAAATATTTTTGCTCATAGATGTCCAATTGCTCCAGCACCACTTATTGCAAAGGCTATCTTTCTGCCACTGAATTGCATTTGCACTTTGTGCATTAAATCATAGTCTAGGCATAGTCATGTGGGTCTATTTCTGAATTCCCTATTCTATTCCACTGATCTATGTGTCTATCTCTATGTCAGTACCATAGAGTCTTGGCTACAATAAGTCCTGAAATTGGATAGAATCATCCTCTTTCCTTTCTTCCTTTCCAAAACTGTTTTAATTATTCTATTTCCTTTGCCTTTCCATATACATTTTAGAATTATCTTGTCTATATTTACAAAAATGCCTTGCTGGGATTTGGATAGAGATTATGTTAAACCTCTTCAATTTGGGGAGAATTGGCAACCGTACTACGCTGAATCTTCCATACCATGAAAAAGATATGTCTCTAATTATTTAGATCTGCTTTGATTAATTTCATGATTATTTTAAATTTTTTCAGTATAAAAAACCTATACATACTTTTTTTTTAGATTCCACATATAAGTGAGACCATTTTTCTCTGACTCACTATTTCACTCAGCATAATACACTCAAGGCCTATTCATACTATCACAAATGGCAGGATTTCCTTCTTTTATTTACTTTTTTAATGGCTGAACAGAGATGTAATAAACAACATGGTGACTGTAGTTAATAGAACTGTACTGTAGAGTTAAAAGCTGGTAAGAGAGCAGATCTTAAAAGTTGTCATCACAAGAAAAAAATATGTAACAATGTTTGGTGACGGATATTAACTAGACTTATTGTGGTGACCATTTTACAATATATAAATATATTGAATCATTACTTTATACACCTGAAACTAATGTTATATATCAATTATCTCTCTAAAATTTTTAAAATAAAATTAACTAGTTAAAAAATTGTAGACTCCTAGGGCTTTTATACAAAGATGATGATGTTGTCTACAAAAAGAGACAGTTTAATTCTTCCCTTCTTATCTGTAGGTTATTTCCTTTCCTTGCCTTACTGTACTAACTAGAACTTTCAGTACTCTGTTATATAATAATGGTGAGAGCAGACACTGTCATCTCATTAGGAATCTTAGAAAGTATTTAGTAGTTCAACTTTAAGTATGATGTTAGCTCAAGGCCTTTGCAGAAGCTATTTATCAAGATGAGAAAATGACCCTCTGTTCCTATTTTTCTGAGAGTTTTTATAGTGAATGGGTGTTAAATTTTGTCAAATAACTTTTTTGCATAAATTGATATGATCATGTGATTTTTCTTATTTAACCTCCTAATATGGTAGATTATGTTGAATGATTTCTAGTATCAAACCAGCTTCAAATTTGACATAAACTCAACTTGGTCATGCTGTATAAATTATTATTATATCTTGGTAAATTTTGTTTGTCTTGTTATGAACTTTTCATCTTTATTTATGATAGATATTAGTATTTCTGTCTGCCTTTTTTTTTTTTGGACTGCCTTTTTCTTGTTTTGGTATCAGGATAATTACAACTTTATAAAAAGAATTGGGAAGTGTTTCCTCCTCTTCTAGTTCCTGGAAAAGATTGTGTAGAATTGGTTCTTCTTTAAACATTTGGGAGCACTATCCAAGAAAACCATTTGTGTATAGAGTTTTCTTGTTTGCTTGCTTTTAATTACAAGTTCAATTTCCTTAACAGTTATATAATGAATCAAATAGTCTATCTTATACTGAATGGCTTATGGTAGTTTGTGCTTTTCAAGAGATTGACTCATTTCATATAACATGTCAAATGTATGTATGCAGAGTTGTTCATAGTATTCTCTTATTATCCTTTTGATTTTTGCAGGGTCTGTATTGATAGTCCCTGTTTCATTTTTATATTAGTAATTCGTGTCTTCTCTCTTCATTGTCAACCTTGCAAGAAGTCTGTCAAATATATTGATCTTTACAAAGAATTAGTTCTTTATTTCATTGATTTTCTCTATTGCTTTTTCATATATAATTGTATTTATTTTGCTCTTATCTTCATAACTTCCTTCTGCTTGCTTTGACTTTATTTTGCTCTGCTTTTCAACGTTCTTGAGGTATGTTATGAACTAAATGTTTATTTCCCCCCAAACTTCCTATGTTAAAGCTCTAAACCCCCATGTAACTGAAGATGAGAAAGTAATTAAGGTTAAGTGAGGTCCTAAGGGTGGAGCCCAGATCCAGTGGAATTTGTGTCCTTCTAAGAAGAGCCACCAGAGAGCTTGTCCTCTGTCTCCATCATGTGAGGACACAAGAAGGTAACCATCTATAACCCAAGGAGAGAGCTATCATCAATCACTGACCGTGCTGGCACCCTGGTCCTGGACTTCCAGTCTCCAGAACTGTGAGCATATAAATTTTGTTTTTTTTAAGCTACCCAGGCTGTGGTATACTGTTATGGTAGCTGGAACTAACTGATACAAGGTGGAAGCCTAGATTACTGATTTGAGATATTCCCTCTGTTCTTGTATATGCATTTCACACTATAAATTTAGCTCTCTCCATTTCTTTAGCTGTATCCAACATATTTTAATATGGTGTGGTTTCCTTTTCATTCAGTTCAATGTGTTTTTTTTTCACCCAAACACTTTCATATTTCCAGGTGCTTGTTTATTCAGCTCTAAGTCTGGGATATATGAGTCAAAGCAAAAACAAAAACAGAGATATCACTACCATATGATTCCCTGGGTCCCAAGGTCCCTATCTGATCTTCCATCTTCTCCCCAACTTTCAGAGTCTCCTCATGATTGCTATACGTATAATTTCAAGGGTTTTTATCGATATTTGTATTTAGCAGGAGGAACAGGGAAAATATGTCTACCACATCTTCCTGGAAGTAGAAGTCCTGTAAAGTCTGTTTAAGCATAAAAAACCTAAAGTCATTTTTACTTGTGTTGTTACTGAGCTATAGTTTTTTCATTCTGTACTTGTACAGTGAGGTTTTGAACCATATTTGAGAAATTCACATATATCCTTATTGAAATTGCTCCTTTCAGAATCAGCTCATTATTCCAACCAAAGATTTTAATGTAAATTTGTATTAGATATCATAGTTGTGTTTTTCTGTAAATGTCACCTGCAAATTTGATATTTTTCTATAGATTTATTCATATTATTGAAAAAATCTTGATAAAACTGAAGTAAGACAGAACTCCAAATAAAGCCATTACATACTGTGTTTCATCATTTACTTATTTTACACATACAACCAACAATGGTTTTGCAATTTTTCCTAATGACCAGTTATTATATAAAGTAATGCTCCTAAAAATCTAAAAATTTAATAAAACACAAGACTTAAAAAGAAAAAAAAAAAACTTACACCGTCTCAAAATTTTACATCTTGAGTCAGTGAAGAAGAGAGATGCTCTGCAGACGCATGCATGCACACAAACACACACACACACACCCTTTTAGAAAACATGGAGTGAATTACTATTAAAATAAACCATATACAATATGTAAACTATGATTGTTGCACAGAAGAAAAAGAGAAAAAGGATTCCTGACATAGGAAAGAAAGTAGTACACATAGTTTGCTGATTGATAAAGAGAGTCTAGGTCTTGTAGTCTCATGATAGATTCCCAAGTGTGTAAATGTATGAAAGAAACGTTTGATTTCTGAGAACTTTAATATTAGTGGTAATATTAGGAGTACTATTAGCCAGAGCAGAATGACGTGTAATGAATATTATTAGAGTGGTTGTTTCCTGAAATTGAGGGCTAACATATACAGGGGATTTTATTATGATTTCTTTCAGGTGTGGTGAAATGAAATGGCACTTTACACGATTGCTTAATTGAGAATGTATTGAACCGGATTCAAACCCAGAGCTGTGTCACTCCAAAGTACAAGTTCTTAATCACTATATTATATTGCCTCCTCCACATTAGCAATTTTATATGAGATCAACATAATGTGTTATACACATGTTGTCTCTTGTATCAGAAGAGTTAGTGTGTGGTACTTTAGCATTTCTAAAAGCCAGGATAGTCTGAATATTTTTTAATTAATATTTCCTCATTATGATTTCTCCAAACTGAGATTTTGATAAATCTTCAGAGCGGTTAAACAGATACTCCCTGGCAAACACTTGATTGAAAACTATTGAGAGGCACTCATTGAACACATATTCAGCTGAAGAGGATTAATACCCTTCCATGAAAGCTGAACAGCCCAAAAATGAAAGCATGTGAATTGAAGTACATCCAAGCTATGTTCAAAGATAAGCCTTTTGAACACTTTCAGGCAGGGCAGTCAAAATTAACCTCGGATAATGGTTTTGAATTTACTTTACTGCACAGTTGACTTGAGAATGAGCTCACAAAGTTCTGTTTCATATAGCAGGGCTGAATTGGTTTTACCTTGAGTATTTTTTAATGCAGGTATAAACTGATGCCGGCCTGAGCCAACATAAAGATCTTAGTAAAGACCATGGAGAATTTCAAGGAAAAAAGAATCATCAAGAATGTTAAGTAACACAAAACAGTTTAAATAAGGACTGAAGAGTGCTCAATGGACTTGGTGATAAAAATCATTGATAATCTTAGTGAGAAAAGTTTCAGTGGAAAGTTGAGTACAGGAGTCATATTAAAATGGGATGAGTAGTGAATAGGAGGTAAAAATGTAGACTGGGATGAAGCGTTTCTCTTTTTAAAGCTTAGCTATAAAAAGAAAAGTCATGGGATCATGGCAGGATTCTTTTTAAGGAGTTAAAAACTTAAAGACACTTAGGTGCTCAGGGAGAGAAGCCAACTGAAAAGGAAAAGATACACAGTGGAGGAACTAGAAAATTGATGCACTTCTTTTGCAAAAATGACAGGAAGAGTAAATCTCCATGGTACAGAGACATCAATTTGCTTTGCATAAGAAGTTTATCTTTTGCGAAAAGGAAGAATGAAGCAATCAGGATATACTCACACTAAGAGAGAAATTGATATACGAGTCAGTAAATCAAGGAGGCTACATGCCTGAAAACCCCTGTGTTATAGGAAGCCAAGACATCATCTGGTCTTGAGAAGGATATGGGTGAGGTTGAAAGTATTAGGAGATATCTTTGCAAAGTTCATGATGGGCTCGTGGAAAAACTGCAACGTCCCTTTGCCTTTTTCTAAGAGTCTCTGTAATTGAGAATGTGATAATCAGAGTGATATAATCTATCACACTGTTTATTCTGCAGTAACTGCTGGGGCAGTAGTAGTAAATGGTTAAAAATCCATGAGTTCTTTGGAGCTTTATAGGTAAGTTGTGCTTTCTGGACCTTATTATGGCCCAAGATCAACATTCCTATCCAGTTTCTCCATAGCTATGCATTAGTGAATTGGTTAATCACATATACGGTAGTAAAATTGTATTTGATCATTTGTACACTTTTCCTTGCCTATAATAATTTTAGGAGCTCTATTAAGAAAAGTGATCGTGGGGAGAGAGATCAACTATGATTGCAGAACACATTCTAATTTAAGAAATCTTAAAATGTGAATTGTGTGTTGCACGTATGCACACGTAAGTCATGAAACAAGGTCATTCATTTATATGTTCTTAACAACACTGAACTTGAAGAACCCACCAAGCACTAAGCTCTTCTTGGCCAGGTCAAAGGGTTGCACTGTAAGGTAGAATGCCTGAAAATCAAACTGACTTATAAGAAGTATATTATATGGTTACCAAGTTGTTGATAAAATGCTGGCAGTAGCATTTTAAACTCCTCATATAAACTTGTGAGTCATACTTTTACATTCATTCCTTCCCTCTTTTTATTGTGTCAATAGTTCCTTCATCTGGCCATCACATATTTTAACTCACAAATTGCACTGCACTATTTACAGAGCAAGATCTCAGTGCTTCAGCTATTCCTGTGAAAGCACCTTTTCCAGGGACTCTGTAGTAACCCTTCATTCCGCCTAGGTATCTAGAGAGTTCAACCAAACACCCACACCAAATGGCCCCACGACTAACTGAATTTAAATTATGGAACTGCTTTCATAACTGCTGATTCATCTATCTGAATAAGGAAAACAGTATTTCTATAAATCAGAATTAGTACCTATTCCTTAGGGAATGGAATGCCTTAGTGAATGGAACGCCTTAGTGAATGGAACTGAATGAATGTTTTGTGTCATTAGAAAGAATTACTAAAAAGCGTAACTTAAAGAACAATCTCAATGTTAAAATAAAAATTTAGCTGGACATAAAACATGTCTTAGTACAATAGTAAATTAAATATATTTCATTTTCTTCATCATATGTGTGCTGAGAAAAGATAATACTTGGCTATATGCAGACGGTTCTTCCAGTTTATCAAGGTTAGAGATTACCATCTTCTAAAACGCCTCCCTAGTTCCATTATTTTAATTAAAATGATTTGATATGCACCTGCACCTTGGACAAAGCTCTCTTTACATCACTTAAATCTTTACATTAATATCTTTGTGTTTTCCCTAATGAGTCCCTTTCAATGTTAAATCAAACTGATAAAAAAAATAAAATGAATTAGAGATACAAGGAAATGCTTGAGAATGCATGTTCACTCATTAGATCTTATCATTAGCATTACTTTCATCGAATTAAAAGAAAACTAATTTAATACTGAAACACGCAAGTAGCTTGTTTGTGATGTTATATTTCTATGTCCTACAGTGCTAACTGGCTGCCTGTTGAGCCAAAGAAATTACCACAGGAAGATCTAATATGTTTATTACTATTCAACTAGCAGCATTAAAAAGCCAGTATGTATTTATATACTCTGTTTCATACTAAGTGTAGTTATATAACAGAAGATCAGTGAGAGAAAAAATTGGTAAAGCAGGGGTCAATATAATGATCTGATTTTCACGGGGTCCTAGTTACTCTCTGGTCACCAATCTGGCACCTTCAGAAGATACCGCTTTTATACCCACAGGGTACTGTTTAGCACACTTAGGAGCAACTTAATTACAACACTGAGCACACCCAGGAATAGAAATGTGATTACTATCAAAGTGCCATCAAAAATGCATACTATTTCTTATTCCTTAGTTCTCAAACATTAAAGCACTACCTTGAATGGAATCCCAGTGAGCTGAAGGAGTTAATGAAGCTTCATGCTGCCCTGAAAATCTCTGTTTTGGAACAAAACTGAGAACAGAGTTTGACATTAAAACCCCTATAGCAGGAGTGATAAACAGAAGAACAGAGCAAAGGACAGCCATAATTTAATCATGAATTTTCTATCCTGCCTTATTTTCACAGAAGGGGTGTTATATGTCTGGCTGATAATTTTTCCACATATAGGTCCCAAGTTTTTCAGGAAAACACAGAGATGTTAAAACAAATACCAGAAAAAGTATGTGAAACAGATTCTGTAATTAATATAATCTACAACCAAATGACTGAGCAACAAGCAAGAGACTCTCAAACTTAATGGTGGAGAAATCAGTCAATAATTACTTCTAGTTTGACTCCATACTGAGAAACAGAAATCGTTTTAATGAAAAATGTAATAGGAATAAAAGGAACACTTGAGCAAGCTACATGAAAATAAAAACTTCACTGTTAGATGTGAAACTACTGATGCAGATAAGAGAAACTCTTTAACTTTACTCTTTCTTTTTGTGATAGATAGCTCACAATGAGGGCAGAATAGTTTGCAGAGCAATTTAGAGAAGCATTTCCTTACAGGCTTGCTAGTAACTCAAGAAGTGAGATCAGGAATGTGGGGCATGTAAAGAGGCAATCTGCAATGCCTAGAGAAGGTGTTCTGCACATGCCAAATCATTAAAGAAACCACAGTGGGCCAGATACCCAGAGACCAAAAAACAACTTTCAGAAAATCGAATAGACTTTATGACTTAGCTAGTGGCCAAGGCACTGACATGAAAAGGAAGGCAGATTTGATACTGATTTGCATTTGTAAAAGGATGGTCAAAACTAATTCAGCAAGACATGTAGAAATCCAGGGGAAAGTGGCTTCCAGACAGAGACAATATTTAATTTGAAAAACAAAAATCTGGCAAATGAAATTAAATGATCACTAATTATGTGGGAGTCCTCTTTGTTAATGAGGGAAGAGGAAAAAATGAATTAATAAATGAATTTTAAAACTGCATTCATATATGGAAAATATTTCATAACAATGTGCCCAATGCTGGATCAACCACTTGTTATTATTTCTCACAACACTTCAATAAGCCACATTATTTTACTTTCTGTCATACTGAAAAAATGAGGTTTAGAGAGTTTGTCTCCATGAGAAATATAAGTAAACTCGCACTGCCTTCATCGTCCCTGACTCTCTAATGTCCTAGTCCTATTCTCCACTTCTCCACTTTTTATCACACTATTTCACTCAGGTTTTTCCTTCCACCACTTGTGCTTATCAGCCCTATTATTATATCCAGCTCTTTGAAATAACCATTTTCTCCTAATCTAACAATCTCATTTCTTGTTGGACTTTTTTTTTTTTCCTGGCCAATCTAAACAATACAGGTCACATTCTTGGTTATAAAATTCCCTTTTCCCCAGGATAAACTGTCCCTCAGTGTATTAATCCTTCAATAGTCACTCCCATTTCTTTAACCCAGGATGCGAACCCTCTCCTGGCAAATCACATGGCTCTGCCAATGGGCACCGCTAAAGATTCAGGGACTCTAACATCGGTGATCTTTCTGCAATTTTCCAGTTTCCTAGTCAGCTCTGTACAATATTTATTGTTTGCTTTGTTTTTCTCAGTCTCTCATACTTCCTCAAGTCATCAGAGATACTTAACTACCTGTAACATTAACTGCATCTGAAAACAACTTGTCTTATTTCTCTACTACCTCAGGGTAAGATGTACATACTTTGTTTTCTGTTTCTTGTTTGTGTTTTGCTTTTTTTGTTTGTGTTAAATCTAAGGCCAATCCCATTTTTTTCTGCCTTGGGTCACTCTGATGTCTGTTTCATTTTAAGATGAGATGTATTTAATAGTCTCAATCTCAATTACATGGTGTATATGAACATTTGCAATTCTTCAAGAAGAGAGACATGATGTTGCATAATTCACCCCAATGAAAATTTATGTGTCTAGACATAATAAAACATTGTGTAGGTTTACATAATAAATGCATAAATAGAAAGGGTAATTTAAAAGTATTTCACAAAAAAGAAAAGAAAGAATCACAATCTAAATTCATGTACTTATACTCTTATTATAAATGTAAATTTCTTTGTATCTATTGCATTAAACAATTACCAATTATAAATATCATGCCTTTCATTAAAAACTTCAAACTTCCATATATTCACCTTTCCAAACTGTAGAACCACAGTCCATGGTCCCTTTTCCTTTTTTTTTGGAAAGGAACAATGTTATTATATGCTGTACTGAATCTTCCCTATAAATCATTAAATAATCAGAGTTAGCTGACATGTTTTAAAGACTCCATTTAAAAGAAGGCAAGACTTATCATTATCAAATTAAATCACCTTTCCCTGGCCTCCAGTAACATCAAGGAAAATTAAATTGTATTATTCAAAACTTTCTGAAAAACAAAAGAATTTTAAAAGTCCTGCTTTACTGTTCCATAAAATCAATTGTAATTAATTCTTGGATTCGCATATGATTCAAAGTTAAGTAAACCTTCAACAATTTTCCATGAAATGATCTGAAATATTTGATATAATAATAAGTGCTTTTCCACTGTGTACAATTATGTTTTTCTGTATGAGAGCTAATATTAATATGTTCAGTATGTACCTCATTATAGTTCTGAAATACTATACTTTTTAAATGCAGAATATAGCTATTAACTTAGCAAAGATGTTAAAACAGAATAATTTACTGAATACAGATTTTATGTTTCTCTTATTTCAATAATATTTTATTATCAAACACCAGACATGAATTTATGAGTTGGAGTGTGAATTCTAATTTAAAGATAAAAAAAAGCCTTGCAAAATTTCCTGTCAACATTTCCAGTGAACGATTAGATAATAATATAAGATAAAAAGAATGAATGGGAAAACTGAAGAATAAGGAAAGATATAGCAGACATATGATCTTACAGTACTAACTAAAGCTACGTATAATTAGGCCAGTGGTTATTTTATTTTTTCCAGTGGTTATTTTTTAAGTAAAGATTTTGTATACAGAAAAGTTATATGAGGATAATGCAGAAATAACAATTTATCTCAATGTTTTTAAGCAGCCCCCAACCCTACAAAGTGATTTTATACTTTAATTATTTAATTTAGTACATATTTCATTTACATATTAAACTACTGATTTATTGGTTTCCTGGAAAATTGCAACTTCTAGCATCACTGCTACTTTAAATAGATTTAAAACAGATTTCTAATCAAATTTATTCAGGTAACCTTACATAGTTTAAACAGGTTAATTTTTAATGTCATTTATATTTGAAATTACTCAAAGTATCATACTATTAAATATTTAATAATATCACTACAAAAATTTAAGCAATTCAAGGCATAGGGATCACTCCAGAGGCATAGGGATCACTACTTCTGGCTCTTGAAACAACAAACTAGTCTATTGAGATTTATGCATTTTTTTCATAATTTAATAATATGGCTTCAGTTGTTGCTAGCTTTGCAAAACTACAGTGTAATAGCACAGATGTGACTGTTACTTAGAAAGTCTCTTGTGAGAGCGAATGGGTTTCTGGGTGATGTTTGAGCAAGGTTATGTCATTTAGGAAAAAAGTCTGAGTACACAAAATCCTGAACTTATAAATATTACGTGCCTAAGAGACCACTTCTTTTTTTATCCCTAAATACCCTGCCAAGTGAAGAGAACTGAAGGTAATTTACACATAAGCCTGAGTGTTTTTTAATTTCCTTTAAGTGAGCCACATTTTCGCCAGTGTCAAAATTTATCTTTAGTTTTTGACAATGCAGCTTTGTGACTTTAAAAATTGTGTTTGCTGTTAAACATGTAGGTGACAGGCACATTTGTATCTTTATAACAATTTTCACCTCAGTGATATTCAAAATGGCTGAAATTTGCCAAACTAAGATTTCATAAATAATTGACTGCATTTTACATAATTTTAAATGTAAGATGAAATTAACATGCTCTTCTAAATAATCAGAGAAATACTTAAATTTAAATATAACCATTTCAACTACTGGTTGGCACTAAGATATTCTGTGTACAATACGTTATAAATTATTTTCCTAAAATGATCAAATTTTACCAGATCTTTTATTTAAATCATGGTGAATATTACTTAACGCACATAAATTAAAGAAAATATATCAATATATAGGCATGAGAGAATAGATGATTGTTAATACTATATATAAATAGGGTAATTTAATAAGCTTCTAAAGCATTACAGATTTTGTAATTTCCCACTTAAGACACTTTTTCCCAGCATATAAAAGTTCCCAAGGAATAAATCAAGCAACTTAGCAAACTGCTTGACTCTTATAAAGAATATGCTGATAGTGACTCTATTCTCTTAGATATAAACAGACATTCACATACACACACATATATACACATACACTCACAGAGACAGAAGCATTCACAAACTCAAATATGTGGAGGGTGTGTATGCCTGTATGTATGGGTGTGTGTATTTAGAAGTATATTCTTGCCAAGATACAGAATAAATCCAGGAGCTGCTTATTACAAGGCTTCAAATCTATCACTTCACTAATGAGACTTTTTTTCCCTCTCTCCTGGAAATTCTTTCCAAAAACTTTAGTAAATATGCCATCAACTCTAGCACTCAGTGTTTCTGTAAGTTTCCTATCTTTTTGTTTCTGTCCTTAAGAGTTTCATATGCTTATGGAAATACATGTCATTCTTTTATAAATAATCTTTTTTCTCCAAACACGTTCAAGTTTTTCTTTGTTTTAACTGCTCTGCATGTCATAGGTTCATGTAGTGTCTAGGATTCATTAGACTGCTGGACTAGGAACCTACGTGGCTTTATTTAATTTTGGAAAACATCAGTCATCATATGCTTTATTTTGTCTATCGCTATTCTGTTACCTCCTAGGAATCTGCTTAGACATACCCCCATTGAGAGAAGTCAAAAGAAAAGTCACTGAAGGAGTGAAACGCTATGTTCCACCTGCTTGAGTGAGGATATCTGCATAAATTATTTGCAATTCTTCTGCATCAGAGATTTATGTCTTCTCTGTTTATTAATTCATTTGGTCATTTATTTATATCAGTATGTACTCATGGGTTATTTACTTAATACTTTGTGTCATAATTCAATACTACTTTATTTTGTTGCACTGTGCATAGTGACTTTTTTCCAAAGTACGATATGGAAATGAGGAAGAAAGAATAACTTTATAGAGGAGAAATTTGACAAACACCACTTCTGCCCGGTGATCAAGGTCAATGTCAACAGTGGTAAGTCATGTTGATAGTATGTACACTTGATATGACGTGACAGGAATGACACTTTACCTCTATGGTCTCCCTCTCCAGACCCATCACCTCAGTTTACTCATGAGGAAACATCACACAAATCCCAATAGACAGACATTCTACAGGATACCTGACCAGAAGTTTTAAAAACCAGTAAGGTCATCAAAAACAAGGAATGTCTGAGAAACTGTGACAGTTAAGAGGAACCTAAAGATGTAAAAACCAATGTAACATGGTATGGGATCTTGGGGCAGAATAACTTAAAGATATCTAGGTTAGTAATAATAGACCAATATTGGTTCATTAATCATAGTAAATGTACTACACTAAGATGTAAGATGATAACCACAGAGGAAAGTGGGTCTCAAGTATGTGGAAATTGTACTATCCATATCTTCCCCATATTTTTGGAATTCAAAATGTCGTAACAAATAAAGTTATTTTACTTTTTGCAACATTATTGAGATAAATTAACATACAACATTGTGGAAGTTTAAGGTGTACAGATCATGATTTGATACGTTTTTGTATTGTGAAATGATTACCACAATAGGGTTAGTTAAAAGCTCCTTCACCTCACATAATTACCTTTTGTGCGTGTGTGTGTTGAGAACATTTAAGATATACTCTCTTAGAAACTTTCATGTATATCATACAGCATTGTTAACTACAGTCATTACGCTTACACGATATCTCCAAAACTTTTGCATCGTCTAAATGGAAGTTTGTAGCATTTGACTGTCATCTTCCCATTTCGACCACAGTTCAGCCCTTGGCCAGCACCATTCTACTCTGATTCCATGAGTTCAGATTTTTAGATTCCACACATAAATGATATCATACAGTATTTGCCTTTCTCTGTCTGACTTAACTTCACTTATCATAAGTGATTGCCTTGAGAGTGCTCAAGGTCCATCCATGTTATTCCAAATGGCAGAATTTCCTTCTTTCTCATGACTGAATAATACTCCATTTACTTATATACCACAACTGTTTTATCCATTCACCTGCTGATGGACATTTAGGTTGCTTCCAAGGCTAGACTACTGTGGATAATGCTGCAATGAAGATGCGGGTGCAGATATCACTTAGAGATTCTATTTCATTTCCTTTAGATATATGCCCAGAAGTGGGATTGCTGGATCATACGGCAGTTCTATTTTTAAGTGTTTTGAGGAACTTCTACAGTGGTTGTACCAATTTACATTCCCATCAACAGTGCACACAGGTTCCCTTTTCTCCATATCTTTGCCAGCACTCACCTCTTCTCTTTTTGATGGTAGCCATTCTAACAGATCCATTTCCCCGATGATTAGTAATATTAGTAATATTGAACATCTTTTCATGTATCTGATGGCCACTTATATGCCATCTTTGGGGAAAAAAGTCTATTCAGCTATTCTGTCCATTCCTTAAATAATATTTTTTTTGTTTTGCTGTTAAGTTGTATGTTGAGATACTTTATATTTTGAATATTAATCCTTACTCAGATAGTTTACACATATTTTTCTCCCACCTACAGGCTGTCTTCTCATTTTGTTTATTGTTGCTTTAGCAAAAGCTTCTTAGCTTGATACACCCCCACTTATTTATTTTTGCTTTAATTGTTTGTGCTTTTGGTGTCATATCAAAAAATCATCACCAAGACCAATGTCAAGAAGATTCCTCCTATGTTTTTTACTGGGAGTTTTACATTTTAATTTTTTAATCCATTTTGAGTTAGTTTTTGTGAGTGGTATAAGATAGGAGTTTAATTCTTCTGCATGTAGTTATCTAATTTTCCCAGCACCATTTACTGAAGAGAATTTTCTTTCCCCACTGAGTATTCTTGGCACCACTGTCAAGGGCTTACTTCTAGGCCCTCAATTCTTTTCCACTGGCCCAAGTGTCTGCTTTTATGCCAGCACCATACTCTTGATTATTACAGCCTTGTAATATAGTTTAAAATAAGGAAGTATGTATGATGCCTTCAGCTTTGTTCTTCTTTCTCAAAACTGCTTTGGCTATTGAGGATCATAGGTGGCTCTATATGAATTTTAGAAATTTTTTCCTCTGAAAAATGTCATTGGAATTTTGAAAGGTACTGCATTGAATCTATAGATGGCTTTATGTAGTATGGATATTTTAATATTAATTCTTCAGATGCATGAACATGGGATATCTTTCCATTTATTTGTGTCTCCATTTCTTTCATCAAAGTCTTACAGTTTTCAGTGTACAGGTGTTTCATCTCTTTGATTAAATTTGTTCCTAAGTATTTCATTATTTTTTAATTTTTTTTTCATTATTTTGGACACTATGGTAAATGAGATTTCCTTTCTTTCCTTTTCAGATATTTTGTGGTTAGTGTATAGTAACACAACTGATTTTTGTATGTTGATTTTGTATCTTGTAACTTTAATGAATGTTGATTAATTTGAACAGATTTTTTTAATGGAATCTTTAGGATTTTCCAAATATATAAGAGCATATCACCTGAAAACAGAGAAAATTTTACTTCTTTACTGATTGAGTGCCTTTTATTTCTTTTTCTTGCCTAATTGCTCAGTCTAGGCTGTCCAGAACTATGTTAACAAAGAGTTATGAGAGTGGGCATTCTTGTCTTGTTACCGATCTTAGCAAAAAAAAACTTTCATCCTGTCACCATTGTGAACAATGTTAGCTGTGGGCTTGTCATACATGGGCTTCATTATGTTGAAGCATGTCCTTTCTACACTCAATTTATGGAGAGTTTTTAGTATGAATGGATGTTGAATTTTGTCAAATGCTTTTTATGCATCTACTGAAATGATCATATGATTTTTATCCTTCATTCTATTAATGCGGTGTATCAATTGAATTAAGAATGATGAACTATCCTTGCATGCTAGGGATAAATCCCACTTGATCACGGTGTATGAACTTTAAATGTCATGTTGATTTCAGTTTATTTTTTTGAGAATTTTTGCATCTGTATTCATCAGCCTTTATTAGCCTTTATTTCCCTTTTCTCATAGTGTCCTTATCCTATAGCAGAGTAATGCTGGCCCTGTAAAATGAGTTTGGGAGAGTTCCCTCTTCTTTACATTTTTGGAAGAGTTTAAGATAAAGTAGTATTAATTCTTCTTTTAATGTTTGATAGAATTCACCAGAGAAATATTCAGTCCTGGGCTTTTATTTGTTGGGAGCTTTCTGACTACAGATTCAATCTCCTTAGTAATTATTGATATGTTCAGATTTTCTATTTCTTCCTAATTGAGTGTAGGTACTTTGTATCTTTATACACATTTGTCCATTTCTTCTGGGATATCCAATTTGTTGGCATATAATTTTTCATAGTACTCTGTTAGGATCCTATGTATTTGTGTGATATTTGTTGTAATGCCTCCTCTTTCGCTTCTCATTTGAGTCTTCTTTTTTTCTTAACCTAGCTAGAGTTTGTCCATATTTTTTTATCTTTTCAAAAAATGAGCTCTTGGTTTCATTGATTTTTTTCCTACTGATTTTCTGGTCTCTATTGCATTTACTTCCGCTCTGATCCTTGCTATTTCCCTCATTCTGCTAACCTTCTGCTCAGTTTCTTCTCTTTCTCATTCCTCAAAGTGTAAAACTAGTTGTTTATTTGAGATATAATTTTTCTTAATGTAGGTGTTCGTGTTACTGTCTTTGGTTCAAAGTCTGTCTTGTCTGATAGGAGTACAGAGAGTCCTGGTCTCTTTCGGGTTCAACTTGCATAGAATATTTTTTTCCATCCCTTCATTTTGAGCCTTTTTGCTGTGTCCTTCAAACTGACTGAATCTCTTGTAGACAACATATAGTTGGGTCTTATTTTTATCCTTTCAGACATCCTATGCCTTCTGATTGGCTAGTTTAATCCAATTACTTTGAGATTCATTACTGAGAGGTAAGACTTACTCATGCTATCTTATAGTTTTCTGGCTGTTTTGTATTTCCGTTGTTTCTTTCTTCTTCTCCTGCTGCCTTCCTTTGTGAGTTAATGATTTTCCCTAGTGGTATGCTTTGATTCCCTTCTCTTTACATTTTGTGTGTCTACTGTATGTATTGTTCTGTGGCTATCATGAGGCTTTACAGAATGTACTACAGATACAGCAGTCTGTTTTACACCAATTGCAATTTAACTTGGATCGCATACAAAAACTCTACCCTTTCACTCTCCCTTTTATACTTGTAATGTCATAATTTATGTTTTTATATTTTACGTTCATTAACCAACTACTGTAGCTCTAGTTATTTTTAATACTTTTGTCTTTTAACCTTTTTGTAGAGTTAAGTTGTTAACACACTACCGTATTACAGTATTATAGTATTCTGAATTTGACTACATACTTATCTTTGCCAACATGTCGCATATTTTCGTGTTACTCATTAGCATCCTTTTATTTCAGCTTGAAAAAATTCCTTTCAGCATTTCCTGTCAGATAAGTTTAGTGGTGATGAACTCCTTCATCTTTTGTTTGTCTGGGAATGTCTTTTTATTTCCTTAATTTCTGAAGGACAACTTTTCTGGGTAAAGAACTCTTGGTTGAAAAAAATTTTTTTTGAGCACTCTGAATGTATTATCCCATCCTCTACTGTCCTGTAAGATTTCTGTTGAGAAATCAACTGATAGTCTTATAGGTGGGATTTCCCCTGTACGTTATGAGCTTCATTTCTCTTGTTGCTTTTAAGAAATTCTCTTTGTCTTTGATTTTTGACAGTTTTGTTACAATGTGTCTGAGAAACGATCTTTTTAAGTGGTATTTGTCTGAAGTTCTATAAGCTTCATGAACTTGGATGGCCAAATCTCTTCATAGATTTGGGAAGTTCTCAGTCATTATTGCTTAAATAAACTTCCTGCTCCCTTCTCCCTTTCTTCTCCTTCTGGAACTCCAGTAATTCACAGACTGCTTCTCTTAATGTTATCCCATAGTTCACATAGGCTTTCTTTACTCTTTTTTCATTTTTTTAATTTGTTCTCCTCAGATTTGGCTATCTTAATGAAGTCAGTCCAAAGTTTTTTTTTTTTTTAATGCCATATGGGCATGGAGAAAAAATTATACCACTTAACATTTATTTCCACCTAATTATTCATATATGAAAAAGTTTGACAGAGGGAGACTGAAATGAGTGTGCATTTTGGCAAGCCACATTTACAATGGCAGGCCACAGTTTGGTCTGCCTCCTGAATAAACCTTATTTTGGAGCTAGAAAGTTAATGATGTCGCTTCTTGGGTTGCTAGGAAATAAAAACCTAAGAATGGGAAGACCCAGAAATTTCTGACTAGAGTATCTCCAAGCCCATCAACCCAGGTTGAGCTCTCCTAGAGGATGAAAAAGAAAGGCAAGGGAACCACATATGCTTTACTCTTTACCCAAATCTAACTGAATTTTATCTTTTTCAAAGTCAAGTAATTTAGTTGCAGTCATAAATGTCTGAATGCTTTAATTCTGCTGAGCAATTAACCTGTTGGGATGTTAGGTTCATCTATGTTCACATTTAGTTATAAAACCATTCACAAAAAATGAAGTAAGAAACTTCTACTAGTCAGGAATTGATAAGCCATGAACTCAATATCTCAAACTTGCATCATATATAGCTCAGGATATTGATTTCCTTTTTTCCTTCCTTTCCTCTTTTTTTTTTTTTCTTTTTTTGTTTTTGGCTCAATAAATTTAGTACAAATAAAAGTATAGAGAAAACTTAGCTGCTTACCTATGACTGAGCAGTCAGTAAAATATTAAATTTTTCGATGCACTCTTACAGTTTTGTATTTGATTTATTTAAACTATTCTGACATCCTATTGTTTCAATAATTTAAACTAAGAAATAAATTTCCTTTTGACACCCTGATTGTGTGGTGAAAACCTCAATATATAAACATAAAGAATTTTTGGTTGGTGAATTTTTTATTGTGGCTTTCATATTACTTTCCTTTGTTTTTTTTTATGTTTATTTGTTGGCACTGTGTTATAAAGAGATATTATCAGTGAACTCAAACCAGAACCCTTGGGTAACACTATTCACATGTTCTTTTGTGATATAAAAAGACAAAAATAAAATTTATTTTAGGAAGTATTATTTTAGTCTAGTGAGCTTTAATAATTTTTGTTTCTACAGCTAAGTTGAAAGCAGTCCTTCAGAGATACAGATTAACAAGTGTGAAAGAAAGGATGAGTGCATTATCTATGCAATTTTGCTAAAAATCAATAGAAATTTCAGGGCTAAAATTCATGTTTAAAGCTTTGACTACTTGTAAAATGGCTCCTTAAAAACTTTTGTTTAAATATAAAAAGTTAAACTAGTTGTTGAAGGTGCTGAGTTTACACAGTCAGTTTGAGAACAACTGAGTATGAGTCATCTCTACAATAACCAAGTATAGACATATAACATGCAATCAATATAAAATCTAAAGTTCAGAATCTACAAGATACATATTTGGTGATTATGAATATTAAAGTGGTTTTTAAACAATGAGAAAGGATGACACTGTCCATGAAATGCACTGTATACAAAAAAAAATCAATAGTCAAAGGAACATCTAGTTTTAAGGGGTATGTATTAGGTAGTTTTCTATTACCGTGTAATAAGTTACCACAAACCAAGTGACTTAAAACAACACCTGCTTATTACCTCACAGTTCTGTAGGTCAGAAGTGCAGCATGGTTGGCTGGATTCTCTGCTCAGGTTGAAATCAAAATGTCGACCAGCTTTGTTCTCATCTGGAAGTCAGGGTTCTCTTACAAGTTCACTTGGGTTCTTGGAAAAATTGAGTTCCAAAAAGTTGCAGGACTGAAGTCTGCATTTTGTCAATGGCTGGTAATTGGGATCTGTTCTCAGCTTCTAGAGGCCACCTACATTCCATGCCAAATAATCCCCTCTAACTTCAAGCCAAACACAGTGCGCCAAATTCTTCTGCTTCAAATCTTTCCCTCTACCAAAGTGAGAGGAAAATCTCTGCCTTTGAAGTGGTTCATGGGATTAATTTAGGTCCCCCCAGATAATTTCCCTACCTTAAGGTCAACTGTGCCATATAACATGATATGATATCACAGGAGTGATATCAAATCTTATTCCCAGGTTTAGGGTGACACAGCTTTGGGAGGCTCTCTTGGAATTCTGCATACCATGAGGTGGAATCTAAGATCTTGAAATAAGTAAAAGAAAAAGAAGTACAGAAGAAAAAGAAAAAAAGATAACACAGATATCTTAAGAAAACAATTGGTGGTCAATATAGGGACTTAAAATGCTTATTTGTTTGGAAAAACGAATTCATTTGGACAGAAAGTTCATAGGAAAAGTAGAGTTAGAAATCTGAAGACAGTAGACTAGTGTATGAATTGATATTTCAACAGCAGATTGCTCTTTCAAGAAATTTCAGCAGATTGCCCAAGAAATTGGGCAGAGATGAGGCAGAAATGGGACAGAAACTAAGAAGGCCAAGGACAAGAAGGATGCAGGTGTTTGTTTTGAGGTGATCCAGGGGAGAGGAAGAGTTTAAAGAATGCCAGAGAAAAGAATCAAGTAAACTGGGAATCCCATTTTCAAAAAGTTTTTAAAAACTAACAAAGCACTTGAGCTGAGGGTTCACAAAGGCCTATGTGGATTCTTTTTTTCTTATACAACATAAGTCCTTGCTTGTTTAAGAACACAAAAGTAAGTGGCTCTGGAATTTTCTGTATGTTCTAAAATTTCTCGTGGTATATGCCTAACAGTCCCTCAAAGTACGTCTTAACTGCATTCTGGATGTATGTTCCAAAATGAAATGGTCTGAAAAGGTGACCAAATATCTGAAATTACAACACTCCAAGAAGGGCTAAATACCTCGCTGGCATATTCAATTAACATAGAAAGCTCACTGAGTTTAGAATTTAAACTGTCAGACTTAGTATAATTAACAGATACACGTTCAATTTGCTATCATTTTTCTGTCATCTTAGCAGCTGAAATTGCACAAATACCTAATTTTTCAATAGTCATTTTAACCAAATAACTATATGTTAAATTTATTTGTAATTGATTGGCAAAAGACTCAAAAAATAGCTGAATAAACCCAAACAAGTTTCTTAGTAGAAAAGATACACTTAACATGCCAATTAATTATCAACTCATAAAAGATTTTAAGACAGAGTATAGAAATAGCATGTTTGGTATTGTATCCAAAAGGAAATACAAGATTTCTCCAAGATCTGTCATTTCTACTAACACACACGCACACACACACACACACACCTTAAAACACCTTTGTGAATGAATTTTTTTAAATGATAGTCATTGTTCTCTGGGATGAAATCCTTCAATAGATTGAAAGAAAAATGTTTGTCTACTGGAAAATAGGATAGAGTTCAGTCTTTGGAATGCTCTGTGTGTGTGTGGGTGTGTGTATTAGAATACACTAAGTATTGTAATTAGATCTAATAATTGAGGTAATTTCATGATTCCAAGTGTGGTAGACAGAATAATGGTCCTTCAAAGATGTTAATGTCCTGTGATTATGTTACCTAACATGGCAAATGGACTTCGCAGTTATTAAATTAAGAACCCTGGAGATGAGAAGATTATCCTGGATTATCTGGGTGAGCCCAATGTAATCAAAAGAGTTCTCATGGAAGAAAAAAGTCAGAAAGTCAGAGTCAGAGAAGGAGATATGATGACTGAAGCAGAGGTCTGGATGATGCAAGGATGGGATCCTGAGGCAAGGAATGATGATGGTCTCTGGAAGCTGGAAAAGGCAAAGGAACAGATAAAGTTCCTCTACCCTCCCTTCCCACCTAGGGCATTCAAAAGGAATGCAGCCCTGCAGACTGCTTTTAGATTTCTGATCTGCAAAATAATAACATAATAAATTTCTGTTGTTTTAAGCCACTAACTTGTAGTGATTTATTACAGCAGAAATAAGTAACTAATACACCAAGTACATTCTAATGTAACCAGCCACATTCAGGGCAATATGTTTAGTGCTTTTTTTCCATAATTATGGCTGTATCATAAAAAAAGAACTGGTTACCTTATCATTTTAAACTGAGGTAAATTAAGAATAAAAAATTATTAAAGCATTTCAGAAAGAGTGGCCAAATTCTCAGAATTCACTATCACACTTCTAAATAATCAGTAATTCAGATTAATCCTGCTTCAAGTGAAGTAGAAAGTAAAGTCTTAGTAGGAGAAATTAGGCAAAACACACACAGAAAAGGAAGTGTTATGAGTCCTGTGACAAATTAGGGCCAAGATCTTTAGCAGTAATGACAAAGGACAGTACTTCATCAAAGGTCTGTGTTTCTAGGTGGCATCTAGTTTAACAGCTCTGACAGAGGCAGGGTGTCTCAGAAGGACCCTTCCTCTCCCTGGACGGCTGAAGTAAAGAACGACCTCGTGTATCTGGCCGTCGTGGTCGCTGCTCAGGTCCTCACTGTTGCAGTCTCTCCTGGCCTCCCTGCCTTGTGTTCTGTCCCTCTTGCTGCGACTGTGAGTTCAGGCACCTAAGATTCAGCCTCAAGCCATCTCAGATAGATGCCATCTCAACAGTGTGCCCGCTCACTGGAAGGCAGACAAGGAGTTGGGCATGCATCTCAGATAGATGCCATCTCAACAGTGTGCCCGCTCACTGGAAGGCAGACAAGGAGTTGGGCATGCATCTCAGATAGATTCACGCATGTCTGCACAGTGCATGGCGATACCCCTCTGCTCTCCTCCTCAGCGTATTTACCAGGATTGTTTCTGGGCAGTGGACAGACCAAATGTGAAAAAATAATGACACTTCAGGATTTCCCAGTGGAGTAACAGACTCTCTTACTAATTAACCTATGGTAAAACTCTTTGTAAGTGAGACCCATCCACAAAATGCCTCCAGTTGCCACCTGAGTGCCTCACTTTTAATTATAAATAGTTATCCAGAGATCACCATATATGTGCCCATACCAAGAGCAAAAAAGAACTCAGAAGAAACAAGCAGAGTTTTTGGGTGAAAATTTCAAGTAAATCTTAAAACATAGTAAAGGCAAATGCATTCTTGAAAAAAATACCACAATGCTATGCAAAAGGGGCATTCAGAAAACAAAAAGAACCATATATTCTGGCCCATGAGGTTACTGGTATGTGTGACTTCTTGTGACTGCCGTTAAAGGGAAGGAATCCTCCACTTCCCCTTCTCCTCTTCGGGCTGGGTGGCACGTGCTCAAGTAGCTGGACCAGCCATGACAAATAATAAAATAGAACCCATGTGAGGAAGAGGATAGAGAAATAAGAGTGGATAAACTAAATGCCTAATGCTGTAGAGCTATCATGTCAGCCCTCAAATGACAACATTTAGACAGTTTCTGAAGAGAGAAATATTTCTCTTTGATTTAAGCCACTGTTATTCAAAGTCTTTCTACAGTAACCAAATCTGATAATGGGTACGTAATTGATTTTTTTTTGATAAGCACACTGATAACACAAAGAAAAAAAGGGGGGGAGGGGTAAATGAGGCAAATGAATACTGGGAGTAAGTCGAAGTGACTGTTCACAAAGCTAATACTAAATAACTGCTGTTTTGACCAAAATATCAATCAATTCAATATTCTAACCAAAGTATCTACATCAATGTTAACCAAAATAGCAAAGAATATAAAGACCATTTAAGGACAGCAAGGCCTCAAAATGTTTACCTTTATCTGTTGTTTTTTTCAAGAAGCTACTGGAGAGTATCTTTCATAAAAACTATAAAAGTTAACCATGTAAAGAAAAAATGTGGGAACCAGGAAACAAGTACTGAATATAGTAAAAAGGTATAAGACTTCCCACGAGCATAGTAAAAAGAAGTTCCATTACAACAGCTGTTTTGCAGGTCTAGAAAACAACCAATTCAAACTGCAAGATGAAGACAAGAGTGTTTTAAGGAACAATGAGTCCAAGAAAAGAAGAATGGAATTGGTAGTTTACCTGATAAAGTTATCTGAGCATTTTGAGAAGAGTTTCACAGTTCTCTTAGAAAGTCTGGGTTAATCAATCAGCAATAGGCAGAAAGAAAACGCGCCCACACCCAAATGAGGTAATTATTAGCACCAAGAAAACCAAAAGGCTGTCCTAAATGGGAAATGTAATCACAGGAAATGATAGGAGTCAGTTTAAATAACATTTATAACCATTTATAACCACAAAATGTAATCACTAAATACTGAACCAGAAATTGAGATACAAGAGTATTGGGAAGAGTATATGGCGAGGGAAATGGGTAAGAGGATGTTGAATAAGGAGATTATATTCTCATCTTTCACGGTTGGCAGTCAATTGGTTTATCAATGGAGAAATCTAGAAATGGTAATATAGGCTATAACAGTATCCAGAAATACAATGAAATATGCAAGAAGAAATTGATGAATGAGTTGCATAGGACTGCCTCTGGGGAGTGAAAATCATAGATATGAAGGGGCGAGGCAGAAACTGCTGTTCTCCAGTACAGTACGACTGCTTTTATAAACAAAACTTATATACTAAACAATGGATTAAAAAACCTCATCTTCCTACACTTCTTGCTTTCTGCCCCCATAAAAGTTCCCAAGGCAAAGAAATGCAGATTCTCTATGGGCTTGGTAATAGAAGAGCATGCCAGGAAAATTGCCTGTAATATCACTTGTAACTGGCCCACAGCACTTCAGTTTGGATCAATGCCAGGCTAGTACAGGGCAAATAAAGAAGCTTTGTTCTCTGGGTGCCCGAGTACTGGCCACCCCCAATTGACTCCTACCCAATCACCACTTATATCCTTATAGTTCAGTAAGAAGAGGACACTGGAGTGAGGCAGCATCTTAGATTTACTAACCAAATATATTCAGCAGACTTAGTGTATTGCTAATTTCTTACCAGAAATCCAAATAAGAGATGCACATTTCATATTGATTTTTTGGAGGGATAAGACTAGTCTCAATAGAAATGACAATAAATGACAAAGTATTTATATTTTTCTATTTTCAAAAAATTTAATTGCCTTGAATGATAATAAATAGCTCTATGAGGTTAACCAAAGCCTGCACAAATGTTTCTATAACTTTTAATAAATAGTATTGTGTAATGTGATTACGAATAATTTATGCCTTTGCTTTTTTCTTTTTTGCTTTCTTCCTTCCTTCTTTTCTCTTTCCTTCAGTTTATAAACTTTTTCTCTTTGAAAATAATTTTCTTTATCCTCTGCAGAAATACTAGATTTCAGGCTTTCAAACAACAAAAGCAAACCTCGTCAGTTTAAGAATGGAGAGTGCATCATGTAATGAGTTTATGTCTGTATCTCTGTTACCAAATGGATCTAAAGTGACATCTCAGGGCCGGGGGGTGGGGGGGTGGCCCTGTTAATGAGATTGTCTTATGTAAGGGAATCTGGTAATGGGATCACACCAAATCCAATTATTTAGAGATAATGTTAACTGCAAATGAAATTAATTAATGTTCAGCTTGCCCTTGACAAACAAAAAAAATTAAAAGAGTTAACCAGAAACATAGAGCAATACTAGTGATGAAATATCATATTTTAGGATCAAAGTCTAGACTCTGCAAATTGGGAAGTTAATAGAACAAAAGTAGCTGTGCTTTTGAAAAAGGCATTTGAAAGAAAAATGTTTTCAAGCCCAACAACGACTGATTCTCCTTGATCATCTGAGGCTACATAAGGCAGGTCATTCTTACTTCTAGAAATTACAAGTACTATTCTATTTTCTAAAGTGCTCTTCTTGTACGTACAATTTGTTTCTCCTTCAAAACTACTAAAAGGTCACACCTTCTATATAGTATCCTTAGCCTTAGTTTTAGTTGTTCTCATGACAGCCATCAATCCCTCTATGTTAGCGGCACTAGATGTGACTGCATTTGTTTATCACAGTAGCTGTGCTATTGGTAATGGAAATGCATGTCATACAGGAATCATGTGACCTTCTGGGAGAAATATTTAGGTAGAAGTTCCTTAGATAATTAGTCGCATTGTACAAAAATAAGTTGAGATATAATGTTAAGAGAATATATTGCTATGAATCATAGCTCTTTACTAAAGAACTGATTACGTCTTGTATGTACATAAAAATAAAAATATCTTTAAAATATAGACTGAATTGCTTCTGATTCTGTGTTACATCAGTATACTATTTTACATATTTAGCTACTGTTATATACATCTCTGTCTCATGCAAGCATGAAAGGAAAGAGAAAAGTGAATATTTTCTTCATATGTCATAAAATTGTGTCATTCTATTCACTCATTCCATAATTTTTTGAGAGTTATGCGACAGGTATTTTTCTAGATGCAGAAAGCACAGACATAGAGCAATACGCAGAGAAAGCTCCTGTTCTCAAGGGGCTTACTTGCATTCATTTTGATGGAGAAGCAGAAAGAGAACAGGACATTTAAACATACAAATAGAAAAGTAAATCAATAATCGGACAAGATATTTTCAGGTAGTGATGAGTGCTATGAAAAAAAAATTTAATGAACAGTAATGATGGAGACCACATGCAATTGGTTGTTAAACCTACCTAAGGAGATTAATTTTACTTGAAACTTGAATGGTAACTAGGAACTAAGCATTTTAAAATCTGCAGTCCAACCATTTCAGGCAAAGGAAGTAACAAATGCCAAGACCTTGTAACCAAGACAGCTAGTTTTCCCTAGTATTCTTTTTCTCCTTTTAATAAATAAAACCTCTTCCTCCAAGTTTAAGCAGGACACATATCCACATTCCCCAGACTGTTAGGGGTGGCCCTGCAAAATGAGCAACCAATGGGCTATGAATGGAAATATGTTTAACTTACAGATCATGCCCTGTAAGGATCTGGTTTCTGCTTTCTTCTTCCTGAGGGCTGGAACTCGTATATTGTGCTGATGGCTAGCTTAAGCAACGCAAAGACAAGTCTCTAGGAAGCTATCAGATCAGCAAGCTGGAAGGATCCTTTGCCTACCCCAATGTGTTACATGAGAGAGAAATTAATTTCTATTTGATGTGAATCACTGAATATTTTGTTCTATTTATTCTGTAAGTTTGGCCTGAACTACCTGTTACTTGTTCTATGGAGGAATAACCATTAGTGTGTATAAAAAAATATTAGAAAACCAGTGTGCATGAAATAGTGAGCCTGAAGAAAGGTGGCAATAAATTATTTCTGAGAATTAGACAGTGATCAACTTATGAATGGCCTTGTCAATCATTTCAATTACATTCAGTAAGAAAATTCTCAGAGGAAAGCGACTTAATTTGGCTTTCTTTTTAAAAAGACAACTTTATCGGACATAAAATTGATTCTAGTGGATCAAATGCAAACAGAAACACAGTAACAAAGCTACTTAAATCATCCAGTTGAGAGTCTGAGAAGGGTGGACTCCATGGAAAAGTCCAAAAAGCATTTAGTTATATATTTGACCTATGTAATCACTGGTAATAATATCCAATTACTCATTAAACATGTAATCATTAGAAACCTCCAATGTATAGCCAGCATGTCAAAAACCATATACATAATGATGAATGAGACATGATCCCTAACTTTACTGATGACTATAAATAATACACAATAAGTATGTAATTTGAAATTGGAATAAGTGCTACAAAGATACAGGATAGGGTGTCTGGGGAACGAAAATAGAATTCACTTAATTTTAATTATGCCTCACCAAGGAAATATTTAACCTAATATATAAAATATAAACAGTGATTACCACAGCAAAGAGTTGTGGAGAGCTCTGGGTAGAAGCATGAACAAAAGGTGTGCAGTGGGAACAAGTGTAACAGAATATATGACATGTAATGGAAAAAAACTGTGTTAGGCAAAATTGTAAATATTGTAAATATATAATAATATTTCTAGTGTATATCCAATATCTTAACAATTTAATTAAACAATGTATAAAATATTACCTAAGGAGTATGCCTACAGGATATCATTCTGGCCAGGACACCTTAAAAGTCAGGAAGACAATATTTTGAATAGATATCATTAGCAAATACATCTTTGCTTTCCCCACAGAATGACAATTATAGCGCAACTCAAATGCAATATGATGAGTAGATTTACTTTGAAATTTCTCCACTTTCTGATATATTTCTAGATTACAGACAAAAGAATAATGATATTCTGCTAATCTTGTTTTGCAAGAAATACTAGTTTTACAAGTTAAAGTTTTAATAAAATATATTTTTTTAATTTATTATTTAACATTATTAAATTAGGAAACTGAAATGTGTATTTTAACCCCAATCTGGAGATGGTGAAACAAGCTTCACTAGAATTTTTTTCCTGAAAAAAAGACATAACTCTTCTGTGAAATATTATTAAACCAAATAACAGTATTATTAAACCAAATAATAATGTTGGAAAGGACTCTGAAAAAAGTACAGTCCCAAATTATCTGTTCTGGTTTCATTAGTACTGAGTTCAGTTTTGTACCTAAAACTTGTTGCAGCATGAAATCTAGTGTTTTATTTGCAGAAATTTACTGGCTAGTGAAGCAATGAGATCATCAAAACTTAATCAGCACTTACATCCAAACTATTAAACAAAATAAATTAAAAATAAGAGGATTATTTGAAAGACTTGAATAAAAAAGCTGACAGAAGCAGTTATATATTTCACATACAAATATTAGTGTTTTGCAGCTTTTCTTATAAAGCAGCACTTTGATTTTCTAAGACCAACGAACTAATATATAAACATATACCTTTGCCCCAACATTAGTGAAAGACACTACTGAAGATGATGATTATAAATGTCAGGTGAATCTGCTGTAAGAAGGAAGGTCACAGGATGCTTTCCAATGGCACTACACCTGGACACAGTCAGGAGTTGGCCAAAGATACGAAAGACCAACTTTGAGCAAATAAAGCCAAAAAATCTTAATTGTAATTTAAACGTACTGATATTGTGAATATAGGTATTGGTAAGCATTATTTAAACGTAATGGTGATATGAAGTAAGAAATCTTTTTTTTTAATCCATTGCCAACAAACACAACTAGCTGTGAGCTATATAACTAAGACGTAAAATGTGAGCTGGACTTTAAGTCATGTTAGGAATATGTTTTAATGGCAGTAGCTTGTACCAGATTAAGACTGTCACACCAACATGTAAATCAAACACTACTTTCTTTGGCGGCATGAGAAAAATGAGTCACATAAACTAAATATGTTTAGTCACATGTATTAAATTCAATTTTTCTTCTACTAGGTAATAATATAAAAACTGATTATAAACAAATGTTAATTCATGCTAAAGTAGGATGTTTTTCAAGGCAAAAGTTCAGTTGTGAATTTTGAAGTACAGAACAAACTCCTAGTGTTTCTGCAAGACCAGTTTGTTCCCAAATCTTTAAAGATGTGAACTGGACAGTCAAACTTGCTAATCTGCCTCATACCTTTGGTATTGTTTAACGATTTTAATCCTTCCATACAAAGAAGGAATGCACTTGCTTTTTTCAATGGCAGATAAGATCCAAGGACAAAGGAAAGTTAGAAGTTTGGAAGAAAAACATTCCTAGGAACTGTTATGACATATTTCATAATTTAACGACAATTATCAGTGAAATAGGTCATCATCTTAGTTGAAAGTCATCACCAATCATGTTATGAACTTAATATAAAGTTTTGAATTTTATTTTCTATTAAGTAGATCCATCAATAAGAGATTCATAAATTTGAATCCATTTTTAAAAATTTTAATCAAAAATCTTATTTAACAGATTTACACTGTAAAATTTAAGGTAAATTAATTTCAAAAATAGAGCATAACTTTCTAAATACATTTGGATAAAAATTATAAATGAACATGCTGAACTTGCTTTATAACCTGTTCGCCCACTTTTGTCAACATGCATCTCTGACACTGCCTTCTCTAACATGAGTGTTTTTCAAAGACTTTAAGAGTTTTAGAGTTTCAATATGTATTACCTCTTTCAAGTGGTGAGGTTGCAAACCCACTCTAGATTAGATAAACTAACCATTAAACAGCAAGCACACTGTCACATTAAGGACTTTAAATAATGATACACCTGTTTAAAACGGGCCTAAAGATATTCTATACAGTGAATTGCTATTTCATTCACAAATTTCTGATTACCCTTGCTGTGTGATGACACAATGTTACAAATGCAATAGTGATTCTCTTATCTTCAATATGCTTATTTCAACCATCAAGAGGTACATATTTTGTGAATATTTTCTCCTTTATGCCACACTTGTTTTGATGTATTTATTGAAATACACTTTTGTCTCTGCTAAATCTAATCATTATAATTTGTGACATTTTATATGTTTTATTTTCATTTTTCTAGAATTTCACTTTTTTATTGGATTTCCCCAAAAGTATTTGCTTATGACACATTGGGGGAAAACAGTCCTTTACCACATTATGGTTTTAGAAGCATTAACACAGTTTATATTCCTACACCACTTTCTTCCTGTAGTTTATCACTTTCAACACACTTTTGTTTTAAAGTTCATTTGTAATTTTCTTTCCCATATGTGAAATTCTTCAATTTCAAGAAATTATCTACAACTGTTTCTGGATCATGATAGATGCCTTATACACAGTATAAAGATCAGTAAGTAAATAATTATGGTAATTATAACAGCACACTCATTCATACAATATAAACCCTTCAAGCGTACAATATTCCTGTTCTTAAACTATGTAATAATAAACATATTCTAATACTTGATAGTATTAGACAGAGCTGACAGGAAAGTCACTGGAACATAGTAACTCATATGCATATGCAAAATGATTCTCCAAAATACCAATGGTGTTTACCTTGTTAACTTCTGGTTGCTATGACTTTGGGTGACTTATTTCCTTCTTAGGGCTCTGCTATATATATATATATTTCTCATTCTATAATACATGGGGTGATATTTCAGCAATAGTTACTCTGAGTTCAATGTAATATGGTCACTGTGTCCACTTAAACTTGACATTTATCTTTATGTTGCACATATTTCATTTAACTCAGTATTACTTAAGATATTAGGAAAATACAAGTATAGGTTCCTCAAGCGGTTTGTGCAAGTACGCCAATTAAATAAACGACAGAACGGAAATTATGCTTTTTGATCCACTGCTTATTCAACAAATATTTACTGATTACCTATTATATGTCAGGAATGTGACAGGTATATTACTCTATACTACACATATAGCAAATAAGTAAAACAGGCACATATCCTCGCCCATATATGGCTTATTTTCTAGGTAGCAGAATGAGCCCGACATTCACAATAACTCTTTCCAAAACGATCAGAAAGAAGACAGGCAGGTTCACATAACACTTTTAGATAATCATCTTGCTGTATAAGTTCATTTCACCATTTTAAATATCAGCTTTTTTGGTCTCTTCTAATGTACAAAAATAGCAAACTATCATTTGAAGTATATCCTTCTTGCCAATTACAATGATTCCTCTGCCATGCAGGCAAAATTCTCTACAGCAGATTTCTCAAAATAGAAAACACTGCATTGAATTTACTTACTATCTCATCCATTATACTTATGCAGTGTTTTAAAGAAAAAAAAAAAATTCATATACAATGTCCACAGAAGACAGCAGTATACCTTTCAGCTATTTGAGAAATGGAATTATTATAACCTTAATAAAATATTTGGCAGTGTTATATACTCCAACTAGTTTAAATTATTCATTTCATATCCTAGTACTTTTTTCCCACATATGCTACTTTATTGTTTTAAACTAGTTGATTTATAAAACTGTCATCAACATAGTGCAAATTAATGATTCCAGCAAAACACATTTGTGACACCTTAGGTATGTGACAGGCAATTAAAAATGTTGTATTGATTTGTCTAAAATGTTAAATGACATAATAGCCGTACAGTAAAGTATTGAATAATTTAAGTAAATCAATGTTTTCTGAATTTTGTAGGAGTACAGACTGTCTTGGGTGCTAAGGTAAATCAATATAATAAAATAAAAATGAAGTGGTTTATAATGATGAATGTATGGGTTGATAATAACCAGAGGTACAATCTCATTTAGCCATTGTAACAAACAACTTCCAGGCATCTTTTGTGCACTATTCCCATTAGAAAACATGGTATGATATAGTCAATTGATTTTAGCACTTAAATAGCTTTTCATTTGCAAGACACCTAGCCTCAGTATAAACTAAACCCTTCCCTGGGTATCCATTAGTTATGGCTTGATTTAGAATGAAAATACATATTTATTACCATTAGAGCTATTTTATGTGCTTTATGTGGTTTGTAAATAACATTATGTTTATGAGGACATGAGAAATGTTCATTTGTTGTTCTCCTATATATTTGCAAGATTTAGGATTTAGCATTTTTCTGCTTTTACTGATCTCTTTTTACTCTCATTCCCAATGGTAAATCCAATGGAAAATATTTTTCATTTCATGTAGCTAGGTCTGTATACAAGTTTCAGTTTCCCATTTTGTTTACAAAATGAAGTATGGTACTATATGTGTATGTAGGGACATGTTTTCCCTATATAATGTTTTTTGCGGTTTACAAGTCTAAGGTCTAATGAAATCTTTGGAGCTTTACTACAGGAAAAAAAAAAATACCAATGTAGACATAAACACAATGTTGCTTATAATTTAAGAGAATTCAGATTTACCCTGGATTCTTTTCACATTCAACCAGAAGGGACAAAAATTAAAACAATGGAAACAGCCATAATTAGCAGTGCTGAAAACGTTAACATCAGTGTTGCAGCTAGACTTGTATGATTAATGTAGATAACTGCTAAAAAACACTTTACCCATAATAGTCATCCCTTTTCTAAAAATACAGAAGAAGATCACCCCACAGAAAAGGCCAAAGACACTAGAAAGTCACCAAGGAAAGACAGGTGGAGAAAAGAGGAATCATTTCTGAAATGGGAGACCCAAAGGGGACAAACATCTAACTCAGATTACAGAAAAGGAGAAATACAGAATAGTCTCTCATTGAATCTTGGTAGTAAATCATGGTGGATAAGGCATGGACCCTATAGCCAAACTGTCTGGGACTGGGTCAATTATTTTATATTGTGACCTTGGTAAAATTATTTGGACTCCAACACTATCCTCTTCTACAAACTGGGAATAATAACAGGATTTATTTCAAAGATCTGATGTGGGGATGAAATGGTTAACTCCATACAAACTGCTTAGCAGAATGCTTGGCATATATTCAACAAGAAGATTGGTACTAAACTCTGGACATACTCTTAGATTTTTGTAGCAACACTGTTTGCTGTGAGAGTTGCTCTGAACTAAAATGTGGCAAATCCTGGGAAAAGGGAAAAGGGAAAAGCCCTGCGAGGTTTGTTTGGAGGGGCAGCCAGGCTTAGTTAGATTCTTGACCCCCTCACTTACTTCTACCAAACAGCAGGCAAGAGAAACATCTGGCTAGAGGAAGAGCAGAGAATGTGGGCCCTTTGGACAGAAAACAGGAATAAACCTTATACAGGAGACACTGAGATGAATGAAAAGTTTCCAAGTCCAGAAGACGAATCATGGTCATACCCTCTGGCAACATGTGTCACTGATCACACATCATCACCGCAGGCAGGGTATGGGAAGTTTACATAGTACTCATAAAACAAGCCAACGGGAAATGAGAGGGCAGGGCATCCATAAGACAATATAGCCCACATTTTTTTTGTGGGGAAAAAATTAAAAACCTTAATAATGAGCTGAACCGCAGAGAGAAGAATGAGAAGAGACATTTAATGAGCAGGCAAATGAAATGGGATAATTTTCCCAGGGGATAAGGCAATGTTTACACAGAGAGAAACTGCGAAAGAAGAGCTAATCGTTATAGAAGAAAAGTATACAAAGGTATAGAAGGCATGAAGCAGAAGGCAGGGGCAAGAACGCTGAAAAGAAGGAAAGTGTCGCTCATATTTTTTAAATATACAGAGAAAAGTTAAAACAGTGACTAAACCGGACTCAGCCGGAGAGGTCCATGTTTCCGCACCGTCTTCTCAAGTGGCGACTGCTCTCCACACCCCTGAACAGATCCTGAACCACTGGCTCTGGATGTAGGGTAGGTATCTTTCCTGCTCTTCATCAGACCCTTGAAACCATTTTCCCTCACACCTCCCTAAAAACGCCCGACCTTAAAACTCTTATAATTCTGAAACTCACTGATGTCACTCACCAAGGCCTGGGTAATTCACCCTTGTTTACTGATCCCTTCAGTTCCTAATTCACTGTCATCCTCCTTACAAGTCACCTGTCCTAATGAGTCTTGATTTCAGTATGTTTGTAGATAATGATTCCAACACCCTAACTACTCACATCCTGGAGCCCCCTCCCTTATTGCTCTTATTCTTCACCCTACATAAGCAATTAACCACAGATGTTGTCATTTCAAATAATCTGCATACCCATCATGATCTCAATTTCACGCATTCCACTGTAACCACTGCCGACTGGCATCTGAGATCACTTCCTGCAAGACCCAGGCCCCAACAATCCTTCTACCCATAGGAACTTCAAATCGCATTGCATTCTCACTGCCCCTCACCCATTTGGTGTCCTCTTGTCCTCAGCCAGCTTAAATACTACGGTCAATCAAAATAATGATTCTTCCACGTAATTCCTCGACTCTCCTGTCTTTTTTCTCACTGTTTAACCTCACTTGCCAAAGGCACCATTTTTTGGGTAAACCCAGCGGTCCACCTCTATTTCTGCATGGATGCGTCTCATCAGCCTCCCTTATGATGACGGCACAAACCTTAAGTGACCTTTAGGCTATCCGACAGTCATACTTCTCCAGGCCTTTCATCTACCACTCTCCTACATGGCTCCTTTACATCTTTTCTCTTCTTACATTTCCAACTCTCCTCCCTTCTCCTTAGTTTCAGGGAATGTCCTGATTGACCCTTTGCTGGTGTAACTGCAACATTAGAAAAGATGCTCTGCAGACTCCCACTACCACGTGCCCACCTATCAGGATCTGCACCCCGTGCTCTGCCTTTCCAACTGTTATCTTAATAAACTGCCAAAGTTATCATGCCAAGTCAATCCCTCCCTTTATTTTCTAGACCCAATCATCTGGCCACTTACGTATATTGCTCTAGCAGTTTTCTGTTCTCGCTTACTGATATTACATTTTGTGCTGCTTTCTTCTCAGGAGCATAAAAATACACTGTTTCTTTTTACATACTGAGAAACAAAACAAAATGAAATGAACAACAACACAAACTTGCGGGACACCGTTTCTCCCAAACAGCCACCACACAAGTTATTTTCTCCCCTTTGCAAAATATCTTCTCGTTTCTATTGAATTCACTCAAATTTTGGTTTGTTCCCACAGATCCACTAAAATATAATTCTCAAGTACAAACTTAGCCAAGAAGTATTTCACAACACCTTCTTTTAAAAAAATTGATGAACTGGTAATGATATAATAAGTAGGTTCAAAGTGTGACGGACGAGTACACACAAGGAAGAAGTTTTGACACTGGAATAATCTGCCTCATTCATCATATATGGCTAGGACTATAAGGAAGCAAATTATTTGATTTATGTCAAATGTCACAACAAAGAATAATAACTTCTGGTTATTTATTTACTTATTGTACATTGTTCCTTAGGGCCTTTGCAGAAAAAACTTTGGGCACATTATGAAAAACAGCTAAGCAGTAACACGAATCAATTAATTAAATCATACCCAGGTAGATGATGCATATGTGTATGTGTATACAGAGATATACAAGAAACAGTTCTAAACGCTGATCAGTAAAGTTTCATATGAGGTCAATGCATTAAAAATGTGCAACAAATAGCATTTTAAATATAAATACATAACCACATTTACAGCATACACATACCCTCCTCTCAGCTGCTCCACTGCTCAGGTGCATTGCGGTTTCCAACAAACTAAAAGTAGTCTTTCAATGTCCAGAGATTTATTAACATAAAGCCATCAATCAGGGTCTAGTATTATTTGAGAATGAAAAATATGGGTCCAAACCACATTTATTTGCATGTAAAAAACACCCTGCTTTTCACACTGTTACAGGCGTGGAAAAGATTGTGATATAGTCAGTCATTTTAACTTTGCTCTTTTTTTCAAACTACTCAGAGAATCTAGCATTGTCTAACTTCAGAATAGAAAATACATTGATTATTTTATTATTAAACATTTGAAAAATGGCAAAAATAAAAGAAAAATTAATGAATTGATAACTTAGTTATTTTTATTCTCATTACAGATGAAAAGAAAGTATATTTATATTATCAAAATACCTCTGTCTTCCTAAATAGTTGGTGAGCTGGAAATAATCCTGGTAAATATTCTCATTTTTAAAGCCCTAGTCTTTATTAACATTTGTGTACATTTCTGAGGTTTTAAATGGGGGTGGATTGAGAACACATTTTAAATTTCATTTCCCCTCAAAATCCCATCAAAATTACGACGAATATGTAAAAAATGTAACACACTTCTGATAGCATTGGTTATGGGAATATAGATACATTGACAAAGATCAGGAAGACAGAAAACATCTAAGGCAATTAAAAAAATGACTGTCAAATATACCATTCAATCTTTTAATTGAAAGACACATTGAGTTCACGGACCTAAACACAGAGACAAGAGTGTTGAAAATTCCAATGAAAAATACATAATTTTAAAAGATTCCTATGATGAAAATACAGGTTATCTACAGAGGAATAAAAATTAAACCACCATCAAACTTGTCACCGACAATATAGCTTGCTAAAATCAGTGCTGACTGGTAAATATTCAACAACTGGCCCAATTTTAGTTTCCTGTGGTCAGAGAGAGATCTTGAAGGACAAACCACAAAGACCAGTACAAAGAAAGTGAAAGTGTTCAGGTTTAATCTCTATGTCCAGATGGGCTCTCTGTCTGGGGTAACTCGCACAGGAAATTGACAAAAAGCAGAAAGACTGGAAACCTACATTTTTTTTTTCCTTTCTGAAAACGTATTGTTAAAGAGACTACACCTTAGCCTACAGAAGCCTGTGACATTTCTATCCCAAAATGCATCAACAAAAATTTAGCTGCAAATGTTCTGTAGATCTCAAAAAGGGTACAGAGATGCTAGCAACCCTCTAATATCTCTTCTTACAATGTAAGAGCGTTCAGTCCGGCAATGGTCACCCAGCTAAAGAAAAGTTTTCCCAACCTTTCTGCTGCTAGGTGTGGCTCTCCGCCTAGGTTCTGACCATTGCAATGTAAATGTTTAAGAGTCCTCTGGGTTCTTCCCTTAACAGAAAGAGAACCTCCCCTACATCACCGCCTTTCCCATTTCTTCCTTGCTTGTGCATAGTGATATGATAGAGGAAACCTGAGGTGGACATATTGGACCAAGAGAATGAAGTCAAGTGTTAAAGATGACAGAGAAATGACATAGAAGTCTGAAACACATGCAGCTGCTTTCCCAGTCAAGGACCACCTTACACTTCCGTGAGGAGTAACCTATCTTTTTTTAAGTCACTATTATTTGAGAGTCATTCTGATTCAGTCAACTCCAATATTCAAACTAACAAAAGAACAGATTCCAGGAAAATGAAAACAAGAATCAAAAAAATACGGAAGCCCAAGGAGGCTCCATGAAGAATGTCTCATTAGCAAAATAGATAATCCAATTACATTTAAATTATTAAAAGTTAGAACATAAAGATGTCTTGGTCAACAAAAAAGTAGTTCCCTGTCAGCAAAATGTATGTTATTACAGGAATTGCAATGACTCTATATACAAAAGAATATTAACTAGAGAGTCCAGGAAGACCACAACACTGGACAAATAGTTACCGTAGGGTTGTAAAGCAATCTAACATATGACATAGGTTTGAGAAATCGATAAAGAGTGTAAGAAAGAGAACGTACTGAACCTGATGGTTTGAACATTCTCCGTCAAGTAGCTTAGACAAAAAGATGTACATTTTCTTACGTAAGAGTCCATCACTGCACTTATGTCATTTATAATATTAACACAGCCATGATACTGATTTGTAAATACATTTGAGGGGCATCATAACCTATCTTTTGAAAAGCGCTGGTAGCACATCTGCTACACGTGAACTTCCTTCGTTTATTAGGTGTTAACTCTTAGGAATTTTCTAAAACCTCGCTACACATCAGGGTTCTCATTTATAAAACAGAGCGTTAAGCACAGAACCCCATTTATAAAGTAGGGTTCTAAAATTAGGACCATTCTCCTAGGATTGGTTTGATCATAAATTTAGATAATTTATCTCCTGTACTTAGTACTTAGCACGGTGCCTAGCACAAAACAAACCGTAACTGTTAGCTCCTGCTAGCGTTCAATGTTTTCCAACACATAGAGTTCACCTTTAGACAAAGCAAGGTACACGATTATAGATACAGTACAGAATACCACTGTGAGAAACTTTAACGACGGTAGAGCAGAAATAAATCAGAGGGGGAAGGGAAGCACGGGTATGCTACTTTCCTTATATGTGAAAATAAGGAAGCAGTGAATATGGTCAATCAATAAACACATCCAAATCGGATGGATCGAAAAACAGACTGATACCCTATTTTAAGCTGTAAAGGCTAACTGAGAGAACAACCGTGAACTACGTAAGTTCACACACATTGGGGAAAGAAAGTTGAAGATACAAGACGGCGGTTAATTGGGTATGTGATTTACACCTCTCAGTTTGCTCATATGACTAACAAAAATGTCATGTGAATCTGTATTATGCACAGTTCTGAACTTTATGCATATTAACCTCATGAATCCTCACAACACACTTAGGAGAGATATACTGCTATTGTTCTGCTTTAAAATTACAGAATACAGGCACAGAAATTCAAGCGTTTCTCCCAAGACCGACGTCTGCCTCCAGAGGCGGCGTCCCTGTGTTTACCGCCTCCGAGCATGGAGAGCAGGATACGAAATCGCAAACTGCTATATTGCGTTTCAACTGTAATTAGGCGGATAATAAGCGAATTAAATAAAGCCGTATATTTTAGGGAGCGGTGAGTTCTAGAGAACAGGCTGTCGCTTGGCAATTAGGAACGAAGCGCGTTACAATCTATATAGTAACCTCTTTTTGTATGGCTACAGCCTTCTCTTTTATCACGGGAACACGGTATTAACAGCACTTCCATGAAAGCCAGAGTGCAGCTCTGCCGACAGTTTTTCATTGTGGAAGTTTATTTGTTGACACGACGATTTTTATAATTAAACTGCACTGCCAGTCATATTTTTAATAATTTCTGAGATTTCTGTTCTGCCTTTCATACGCACAGCAAACATTTACGCAGGATACATTTTCATTTAATTTCACAGCTGCTCCTATTAAACTACAGCCAAGTCACCGCGCCGGAAACAGCACGCATTTCGAGACGGCAGGGCCGCCGCGGCTCCCCGGTCAGCCCGCCGTTCACAAGCCGCCGCAACCCGTTTTCCTCAGGTGGGAGGCACGTTACTCAAAGGCTGACCCTGTGGGCCGGTCTCTCGGGAAGGAGCCTGCACCCCGCAAAGCCCCCGAAAACCGACCAAGGCCAAGACGGCAAGGGCGGCGCGGCCGCAACCGAGGGCCGGTGGCGTCGGGGGCCGCGACCGGGAACGCGGACGCGCGCGGCCTCGCCACCGGCCCGCCGCCCCTGAAGCGGCGCCGCCGCAAGCCCGGCTGCCGGCGCCGCCCCGCGCTCCGCCTAGCGAGGGCGAGGCCGAGACTCCGGCCCGCGCGGGCGCCCGAGACAGAGCCCGGCGCCCCGGGCCCGCGGCCGCCCCCCGCCGCCGCCCGCCCCGAGGACGCCGAGGCCCGGAGAACAGCGCCCGCCCGTCGTCGGCGCGAGAAGGCCGAGGGCCCGCGGGGGGCTGGGCCAGGCCTCCGGCCCCCCTCGAGGAGCGCGAGACCCGCGGCGAGGGCCCCGCTCCTCCTCCGCGGGGCCCTCCAGGCCGGAGCAGGCCGAGCCGAGGACGCGACGGCGGCAGGCCCGGCCCTCGGACCCGCCTCGCCGGGGCAGCCCGCGGGTCGCGGCCGCGCAGGACTCACCTGGGAGGTACCGCTCCTGCGCGGAGGTCGCCCTCCGGGGCGCTTCCCGGCCCCCCGAGGCTCTGGCACCAGCCCCAACGGGACCCGGAGCCGATGCGGCTTCCTCGTTTAAGCAGCCGGCGCCGGAGGGAGCGGCCCTTCCACCGCAGGCCGGCCCCGCTCCTCAGCGACGGCGCTCCGAGACCGGCGCCCGGGGCCCCGAGACCCGTCCTGCCCGCGGTGCGCAGGCGCCCCCTGGCGGCGGGGCGGGGCGTGCAGGCGGCCGGCGGCGGACCAGCTGCGGAGCGGCCCGAGGGGCCTGGATGCATCGGAGGAAGCCACGCAGAGGGAGGCCCTGTTGCCCAAGGGCAGGTGTGAGAAGCTCCACGTGGAGCACCTGAAGGTGGGGAAGGTCGTGGGCGGCTTTGCGGGGACAGTGTGCCAGGCGATAGAGGAGGCTCAGAAAGAGAAGGAACTGGACAGAGCCAAAATCCAGAAGGTTCCTAGCGGAAAAGATGCACTACTGCAGAACTGGACTCCGGGGAAGAATCTCTCTCTGACCCCTTCAAGTGGTTTGAGAAACAGGAGGCAGGGAGGGAAGACTCCGGCCCTCCAGGTGAGCCTGAGCAAGGGGAAGATGCATCCAGCCTCTGCAGAGAACTGAAGAAAACAAGGACTGACCGGAATCTGTAATGACCTTGATTCCAAGATGGAGAAGATCTGACCTTTAAGACCCTGCCCAGTCCTCCCGTCTGTCTGACTCCCTCTGTTAGGTTTCATATTCTTGTCTCTTAACCTCAACTGGTTTTTAAACTATACTGCTTTAAAAAGAAAACTAAAGTTTCCTTTCAGTTTACAAAAAAACAAAAAAAACCCCCAAACAAACAGCATGTTGCTTTAAGACCCCCCCAGACAATGCTTCGGGGACCCCAAATGAAAGGCCACCTGAGAATCTGCACATCCACCTACTATTCTTCTGTCCGTGAGGTTTTGAACTAAATACTGCTACATACAGCACGTCTGGTGTATGCACCATCCGGTCATCTACTCTTGGGAATAATGATAGATTCACACACAGGAAAAAAAATATTCAGAGTAGAAAACATGATTTGTAAAGAGAAATGAAAAGTAGGCCTCAATCTATTTGCAAAGTGGAATCCATCGAGAGTAAAGGTGTTACCAACCTGGTGCCTTGGATTCTTAAATCAGTAGAAATTGGTAAAAGGTCAGACAAGAAATTCAAGCAGGACTTTATTGGGACTCCTGCGGCAGCACGAGGGAGCAAAAACAAGACACAGGGGCCCGTGCTCACTCCGAGGAGGGCAGGCTATTTCCTTAACTGGGGTGAAGGTTAGGGGCAGATGGGTGGGTCAGGCCACAGGGGTGGCTCAGGTCGTCTGCCCACCCCCTTGGTGGTGCGTGGTGAAGGGATCAGGTACAGGACCCTGCTTTTGCTCCCGGCATCAGGACGTGGCAGTTGGTTTTTGGCCTTTCTGTACTGTATTGTTCGTAATTTGCCCCAACTGCACATGCATGCAGTTATTTTTAGTCCTGTACAGTTCCTTTGTATTCTCTTGCTCCAGGAGACTTTTGTCCAGGTGCAAGCACTTCAGTAAAGGGTCCCGGGTCCAAGTCCCAGCCTACATCAAAGGTAGCTCCATCAGTCTGGCTGTATAAAGATACTAGCTCAAAGGACTATAGAAGAACCTAGAATGGATCACTTTGAAACCAGAAAGGACACAGATATTAAAAGAAGCAAAATGATATAATAATGCATGATTTATAACCTAAATTAGTCACTTATGTAAATTCATATAAACATCGTACATTGATAGCAAGTATGATAATAATATAAATTTTATTTCAGATGAAATAGTAGTTTGCTAATGACATCTCAACTGGCAGAGCTAGGACTGTTTTAAACCTTCACATTTTTTTCTGAGATTTGCCTTCCTATGTTTTAGTTTGAATTAAATTTCTTTCTTTAGAAAAAGAAGTGTAACATCTGCTTAATTCATCTAAATACTGTTCAGATAGCACTGGCCATCAGTAATGTTAATTTTTAAGAGGAAATAATTTATTCTTCTGTTCACGTTGTTTTTGTTCTGTATATATGACAATATATCAATCAATATCATTACCCTTTCATGGAAATTTTAATAAAGTTTAGACAAATGAGTGGCTTCAAAAACATTTTAATCCCCCATTTATTCCCCTTAAGACTGTGTCTAATTTTGTAACTGGCACTTGACAAGGCAATGAGTCTTCCTTCCAGCCTGCTGTTAAAATATTACTTTTGCATGAAATTCCCATTGGAATGATATGTCAAGAAATATGTTTTAAATTCCTTTTTTGTGATGGAAAAATTACATAGTTTCAAAATATTTAGCTACACAGAAGATGAGGAATTAATTTTTCAAGAATCTACGTTATATTGAAAAATCAGAATATCATCAGTGTCATGGTGCAAGATACAAGTTTTATTATAATTGTAGCAAAATCAGATTATAAACTATAAGGCCTGTGTGAGAGAAAGAGAGAGAGAGAGAGTGTGTGTGTGTGTGTGTTGGGTTTTTTTTAATTTTTTCTTCTTAGGCATGCTTTTGGAAAACAAAAAATGTTGTAATACATGACTTTGACCTAGTTATCTCCTGGATGTTGTGTGGCAAAGGCATTGCTATGGCAGAGGATGAAGCTATAGCTAGGTGGAAAACTGAGGACCTCCTAATCGTAACAGAAGTGGTTTTAACAAGAAAAAATGTAAATAACCTGAGCTAGCTTGGGAGTAGAAAAGTGATAGGTAACTTTTTTTCAGGGGAGAGAAAAGAAGCTAGTTTTCTTGTACAAAAGGGCATTTGTTTATCTAGTCTACCTCTGTCTGCAGTTAGGTAATTTGTGTATGATCCATTGGTTTTAGAGATCACATCACAACTGACAAAGATAACTAGGAGGGCTGCAGGAAAAAAAAAAGGCAGAAAGTAACGCCATTGAAGGCAAGGCTCTTCATGGTGGTCCATGGATCACCTGAATCATTCATACCTGGGGCCCTTTATCAGAAATGCAAAATCTTGACCTCAACACAGATCTACATAATGAGACTATTTCTAGGTTAGGATACATCAAATATGCACTCGATGATTCTTGTGCATTTTATTCTTGTTTGAGATTTGATGATGAGCTTTGGCCCTCCCTATCTGAGGGTGCTTCTTGGTTCTGTACAACAGTTACTAAGTTAACGATTTTACATAATGTGACCTTACTGTAATCTCTCAGTATAATTCTACGGTAGTTATGGTTGCAAGATACAGTCCTGTGTGGAGAAAAAACATGGTTGGTTCACTCGGTTCAAGGAAACCAATAATAATAGCTATCAGAGCTTATTTTGGGTGCCAGGCACTGCCCTAAAGAGTTTCTCTGTGTTAACTAAATTAACCTTCAAAACTACTATAATCGACTCCCTGTTTCTCAGATGAGGAAACTGAGGCACCGAAATAGTAAGAAACTTGCTCAAGGTCATAAAAAAGCAGATGTCAGATCTGTGCTTTAAACTGAGGTAGTCATTCTGCAGACCGTAACCCTAAGCACCACACTGTGGTACATGAAAGAGTAAGTATGGTACTTATACAGAGGGTGTAGGACTGTGGTTTATACGATTTGTTTGGTCACAAAACCCTCTGAGACTCAAATGCAAGCTGTGGTCCCCCTCCCCAGAGAAATGCACAGATGCAAAGGCAAGCACAATTTGCCTGCAACTTCAAGTTGCTCACATCCCTTGGAGCCCATCCACAAACCAAGTTTGTAGATCCCAGCTTATAAATGTGTGTCCTTGGGAACAAAGTACCTGTTTTGGTACAGGCTTTATAACACATAAAGTTTCCTCACTTCTTTCTTTCTGAATTTCAGATTTGGAGCTATATTTATATCATCATTCCAAACTGATATATTAATATATTGATATATTGGAGAATTTATAAACTTCCTAAAATATTCTCTCTACAGAGTGGAAAGAATCAATTAGATGTAAACAAGAGACAAAGAGATTTTTTTTCAAAGCCAGAAAACCGATGAAATTCCAGACCTGTTCCTCCCACTCACCTCCATCCAAGTCCTGTCACCTCTTACCTTCCGTCTCCATCACTTTCTCTCACTGGCACTGCCACCGTCTTCGCTGAGCTCTTCATTTCTTCCTGCCTGGATACCTGCCCATCATCAGCTCTCCTTTCTATTGGCAACAAACCCTCCCACTCATGCTCCACCAGCTGCCTTCTGAGCTTCATAAAATGATCAAAGCACACTCCCTGCGTCTGGTTTTTGGAAACGACCTCTCTTCAGTCCTTTCAGTGGGAACCATGGCAGCCACCAGAGCCAAATTCCAGCTCTGCTGCTTAGTAACTATGTGGCCTTGGACAAGTTCCTTAGCCTCTCTGGGTATTGGTCTCCTCAGAATTAAAGGGGGTATAACTACAATACTTTCCATTTACAGTTGTTGAGAGGGTTAAATAAACAACTTTTAAGTGCTTAAAGCACTGCCTGGTGTCTAAAAAGCATGGGATCATGTTAGGTCCTTTATAGAGCATATGCAGTCCAGAGATAAATGGCCATACAGGAGCGGGAACCACGAGCACCACTCTCCACACAAGTAGGCTGCTAAAGAGCTGAGCAACACAGTACATACACAAATAATCTGAGAAGAGCATGTGCCACTATATTATCTACTATTTAGAAAAACAGAGCTATCCCGGTCCTCGAAACAAAGCTCAGCATTAGAAAAACCACTTCTTATTCCTGGGAGAAAGCAGAGTGGGGCCATCTATTTCTGCATGTATCTCAGAGTAAATACAATATCAAAAGACATGTTTGTTAAAAAACACCATAAGAAACTGTTCATTTAATAACTTAACATATATTCAAATATATACAAAATACAATTTACTTTTATAAATATGTGATATTTAAAGCAATAGAAAATAGGAAAAATCCTCATTGAAATGCTAATTTTTTAAATTGTGTAGAATATATGATAAAAATATAAAGATTCTAATATCACTGTAAGTTGCAAAAAATTTTTAATTCAGTGCTTTGATAATCAGGTGTTGTTTAATAATTAAGCTTCCAATATCCAACTTCCTTAAAAACTTCGACTTTCCTTCTGCCAATGGAGTTTACTCCAGGCAGGGATTTTCAGTGACGGAAGGTAGGTAAGATATTTCCTCTATTATTGTTGGGTTTTTTTTTCTCCCCCTCTCTTCCTCCCCATTCTGGTGAGCATATTTTTTCATCTCTTTAGTCTTGAAAAGAGATGAGTTAAACAGAGCAAGAATTACACTGACTTTGTGTTCTCTTGGCTGGGAACATTTGATTGCATGCACCATAATGAGGGCCTTTTTCATTCTCAGTGTAAATGAGCAGTTATTTAGAGATGTAAAATTGATTTGCAGAAAGGTCCTTTGAAGATTTGCATCTTGGTCTGGACTTTCTTACCTGTTGTATCTCAGTGCCTCAGTGAAAGCTTCCAAATTAATAAAACATTTTAGTTATTTTTAAAATCCTAATAAGACTCTTCTCTGCCTTATCAATATAAGGTTAATCCTATTTTGGATTTTATCTATGTTCTAAATTTTCTAAATTTTATGTGCATTTATTTTTTAAGGAAAATAGAAACATAAGTGGGATAAAAAGTTTTCCTTATGTAGACTTATGTTGGCCTATCAATAATGGATGGCAAAATCATCTCTTTGCCCATTACCGCTCCATTGAGATCAAAGATCTAGTCTTTTTTCATCTCATTTCCAGAGGGAAGATATTACTTGGTCTTAAAGATCAAATTTATTTGACTGGGCAATGTGTTCAAGGGAGTAATTTAGAAAGAGATTAACAATTCTAAGATAGGCATATTTTATAAGTTAATTACTAATTAATTTATTTATTGTACAGATTCTGGAAACAGCTAACACATGTATCTACCCTCTCTGATTTCTTTGAACCAAATGTGTCTTCTCTATCGAGATTTCATGGTAGTGGCATGAATGTATCGGGTGACACTACTCTTGCAGTGTGATACATTCTGAGACTCACATTTAGAAATCCCAGGGATTTCATGGAAAACAAAAGCCTTGGAGACTGTATTAGTTTGAAGCTTTTTGGTTCTGACTATTTAAGAAATGTAGCCCACATACCATAATTGTTTCTTAAAATCTCTGCTCAAATCACAGTAAAAAACAAAACAAAACAAAACAACAAGGTGTTACTTGGCTTTTGTCTCCATTCTTTGTTGCATGTGCCTCTCTTTTAGACCTGACTCAGTGGTATGACTGATGAAAGTAGAATCTACGTAATACTGGATTTTATGGTTATGCATTCATTTGGAAGTAGAAGCGGCAACAGTGATGTGTTATGTGCCTTGTGCCAGTAAATGCCGTTAAAATAACAAATATATATGCAAATATTTCCATAAATTTTTTTTTTCTTGAAAATGCTCAGGTATAGAGAGTAAATGTTTCTTTTCTTTTTTTTTTTTTTTATTTATTTATTTTTGGCTGTGTTGGGTCTTCGTTTCTGTGCGAGGGCTTTCTCTAGCTGTGGCAAGCGGGGGCCACTCTTCATCGCGGTGCGCGGGCCTCTCACTATCGTGGCCTCTCTTGTTGCGGAGCACAGGCTCCAGACGCGCAGGCTCAGTAGTTGTGGCTCACGGGCCCAGTTGCTCCGCGGCATGTGGGATCTTCCCAGACCAGGGCTCGAACCCGTGTCCCCTGCATTGGCAGGCGGATTCTCAACCACTGCACCACCAGGGAAGCCCTCCATAAATATTTTTAAGATATTTTCAGGTTACTCAGAATGTGTATTTTGATAACAACTTGCATCTACTCCCAAGCATCATTCTAGGTTTCTTCCCTGGGAATATCATGTTTTTTAAAAAACCTAAATATCATAAAAAAGCACAATCTCTTTAAGGATGTCAAAAATAGAACACCTCAGATTGCGCTAATTACTGTATTTTAATATTATTTGCTCTTATATTTTCCTTTAACTACATTGGAAAAATGAGTAGACTTTAACACACAAATATAAAGCAAAATCTAATAATCCAAATGCTATTATTTCCTTCATTTTTTTGTACATATCATTTTACATATACCACCAAGAAAGAAAAATCTTGCCAATTAGATTATGACATACTAGCCATTGTAAGACTCAACTTAATCTCACAGATGTTAGTTATGTGAAAACATGTGCAGTTGATAAATTGATATAATACTGTATTGTTTAACAACTATTAACTAATGACATTTCCCAAATCATTTTCATAAGTTGTCTTAATGAAAATCTTAGCATTTTTCAAGTAGATAAAATCTAGTTTAAAACCTTGGGAAATAAACACACATATATCTATTGTCTTATTAAATTATTTGATGTATGAGTTATTCAGAAATAACAGTACTCAAAAATTAGATATGACATGATATTTTATAAATTATTAAACTCCCATTCTTTAGTTTAGCAAATATTGCAAACTAGAGAATGTTACAGAAAGTCAATATCATAAATTAAGTTAAACAGTAATTGAGTTTATATCAACAATGCTCTCTTAAGCTATCTAAACCAAAAACATTTGGCCCGAATATAGATAGAACCGCTAAATGTCTCCTTGGCTTCTCTAATTCAGAAATGCATGTCTGGTCTTACGTCTTAATACTTCCTTTTCTTCTTCCATTGGGAATGGAAATTTTAAGGACATTTAGAGTTAAGAGTCACAATTTATGTTAAATCATTCCTCTCTCATCTGCCATAAGGATTTGTTCTATTACCTCCGATAGTTGCTCCCAATACATACTATCTAACAGTGACTTAGAATTATATAAAAGATATAGGCCATGGTATTTGCCATTAATAAGGATTTCCAAGTTTAATGGGTTTTTTTCCTTCTAGTAAATTAAGAAAACAGTAAAAACGTGGACCTTCCTCAGTACATGCTTGAAAAACAAAGCTATGCTATACTTCTCTATGTCAATTAGAAAATGTTCAACGCCACAATCAAATGCTCTAAGATAAACAAGTGGAAAAATATTATGTCATTCAAGAAAATCACTGCTAGAGCAAATGAACAAAACAAATAGCATACCCTCATTCTAGTGAATGGCAAAAAAATAAAATACAAAATCAATTAACAATAAATATATAACATGCCAGCTTGCCAGGTGATGATAAATTCCATGTGGAAGGATAAGCAGGTTAATACAGTGGAAAGAAACAGCAGACCAATAACAATTTAGAAATTACCTCTCTTTTAAAAAAAATGCAAAATTATACAATGAGAGGCATTTTTGTCCATAAATTTGGCAAAACAATTTAAAATATTGAAAACATGCCATTGCTAAAAAGAATGAGGAAAACAAATAAATTAGCATGGAAATACATCAAAGGTATTTTAAGCAAAAATTAATAGAAAAGCACGTAAACGTGAAAAGACAGCTCACAGAATAGGAGAACATATTTGCAAATCGTATATCTGATAACTGCTTACTATCTAGAACATATAAGGAACAGGTACTACTCAATAAAAAGACAAATAAATATAACCCAATTAAAAATGGGCAAATAATTTGAATAGATATTTCTCATAGAAAAGAATCACCGCCCCCTGAGATGAGACAAGAAGACTAAAGGGGCTGGAGTTGGAGGAATACCCTTCACCCAGCTCATACAAGACCCTGGTAAAGTTTCTTCCCCTGGGGAGCAGGTCTTCGCTAATGGAGAAGGCTCTGGGAGTATCCACAAGAATTACTCTCTCCTTTCCTTTTGCAGAGCTATGAGGAGATCTTGCTCAGATCTTCACCAGGAGAAACTGGTGGGACACCTGAAGGTAAAGCCCATGAACATGTGGGGACGTGCAGGACTGCATCCCCGAGATTGCTCACTGTTGTTAGATCACACACAGTCTTCAGCATTTAGCCAAATTACTATTTAACTGCTCCTAGTAGACTGTGGTTCTAGCAACCACTACGACAAGTAAGCAGATCTCGGTTGTAATTCTCTGGATTTTCCTGCAACTCTTCAGACCTCAAGGTCGTGCTTGTCCCTGTAAGCTCATTTCTCCAATGGGCCCAAGAAAAGTCATTAACACTCAGTTTGTCCAGATTATTCTGGTCGCAAGGATGGGTGTGACAACTTCCAAGCTCTTTACACATCGGAACTGAAATCAAAAGTCCTGAGATTTGGACTTTCAGTGATAAAGAGAATAAAAAGCCATTAGCATGTATCCCTTGTCTATACACAACACATGCCAGAAGCTGATTATTTTCTGACTGTCAGTTTTTGTCTACATGAAAAATAAAGTATCTGCTTGTATAGCCAAGTAATAATGTTGTTTTACATCTAGTGTCATTATGCAGCAGTGTGATTTGATTGACAAATACTGACAGAAAACTTCCAATTTTTTGACTATATATGTAATAACAGTGGATATTTATCAAGCCTCTTTATAGTATTGCTTTCTCTTAGGGACTAGGGCTAAATAACCCTTAATTTTTAAAGATCTTATTGACCCATTTGAACTTTTTATGTGTAATTACATAAAATGGACTTTGCATATTAATTTTCTAGCAAGTATAAATACATCTACTATTTATACATGTTCATTATATGAATGTATGGCTTTAATCTCAATTATTGTATGTTACTACCACTATCATTTTCCAATTTAGTAAATCAAGCTTTGAACAATTAAATCCTTTATGTGTTTGAGACAAAAAATACAATGCAACAGTTATGTTTAACAAATGTAAACAACAGCATAACAATTGTGGGAAAATATGTTAACATATTGTGGATGTAAATGTATATTCTGAGTATTATGATTAACTTCCCTTTTCAGATTACTGACATGAACATATTCTCCTATAGATTTTTTATTTTCCATTGTAATGGCAAAACACCTGAGGAAAACTGATGGATAACTAGAAATGATCAGAAATAAGTGTACCTTGTTTTAACACTGGCACTAAAGAATGTTTTCATAGAAAATTCCTATAATAAAGATTAAAATCTCAACAGGTAATTTAAACATGTTGGGAAAATTTGAGCTTCTATGTCTAGGGCAGCATAGGACAATAATTGTAATAAGTCATATATTTATATAGATAGATAAATTGACACACACACAGAACAAATGGTCTTCAAGTTAAAATCCCTTTTTACCACAGTTTAGAGGAATAATTGTACTAAAAGTAATGATTTAAATCTTTAGTCTGAGAAAGATGTAAAAAGACACTAAGAAGTAGTGTCTTTTTCAGTAACCACCTGATTACTTAGTCATATAAATTAATAAAAATTAGTATTACCACTTATTTTAGTAGTGGGCAACAAATGTACTGTTTGGTTCAAAAATGATTTGTAGGTAAAAATATAGTCTTATATACAGAAACCTATTATTCGCTCATTTTTAGTGATCCATTGGTTGAAAAAATTGGTTTTCAAAAAACTTGACCTTGTTGATAATGGATATTGAGAAGATTTTAGGTCATGTAGTTAGTTTTGCATGTATTACACACCCATCTGCTTCTCCATCTGGCAGCAGACACAGAAGTGTTACGTACATTCTTCTCACCAACACCCTTATTGTTAGCTTCCTGCTGATAGCCCTAGTGTAAGCTTCATTGGGTAATTATTTCAGGCAGAAAACAACCAACCCACATGTTCAAGAATAATCACTAGTTCAATTAACTAACCAGAAGCAAGTGATGTTTTAGTGTCCACGAGTAAAAACGATGTCAAGTTCTGCATCACTTCAATGAAAATATTTAGATAGCAGATGTGCTATTTTGCACTGTGAGAGTACAGAAAATAAAGATAAATATGACATCTGTATAACAATATAACTACAGTAAACGATGAATAGTTTTTTAAAACTTAATATTCCTCTTTAGCTCTTTTATTTTAAAATAATATAAACACACATGAAAAGCCACCACTATGATACGTTATCAACAGTTTTTAAGTCTGCATTAGAAATCATGGAAAACCTTGAAAATATAAAGAGAAAAATATCACTCTACCTCAAAATGCTATCTGTCTTCTACCTATTTTTTTGTAATGTAGATGTCAATTCCGTGTTTTAATCTTTTAAACTCTTATTTCATTTAACATTAACTTCTGAGTATCTTTCCGTGTAAAAGAATCTCATTTATAACAAGATTTTCAGGAACTACTTATAATCTCAAACATAATTGTTTCATCTGTCCCATAGTCATTTTAAAATGTCTTTGTTTTATATACATAATTTCAATCTAATATCTTACTGATAATGAATAACGCTAAATGTACATGTACAGTTTTATAGCTTTCTGAATATCTTTAATGATTTCTTTGGAACATATTTCTAAATAGAAGTTTATCAGTTCAAATGGTCTCTAATTTTCCATATAGTTCTTGTTGCTTTCTGCCAAATATCTTTGAAGATACTGTGACAACAACACAATCTCCAGCACTGCATTAATATGCCTTTTTCCACAGGTTTTTTTAATACAGCAATTTAATTTGTTTAAGTTTCGGAAAATAATTAATGAGGAAATAGAACTCATAAATTTATTGTATATTGTGGGATATATGAAATGCTTTAAATGTAAATGGAGACAGGTGATCTCTAGTATTATTCCATCCAAGAAGGTTTGGTATTTACCCATTTCATAGGAATAAAAGAGAATTTAGAATTTGAAGTAAGAAGAAAAGATGTCACCTTTCCACAGAAGAAATATAATTTGTATAATCTTAATGGTAACTGGAGGTTGAAATAAATTCCCTTCTCTAGCTCAGGTCTGAAAATAGGATTCAACTACTGAACAATCAGACAAAGCATATAACCAAGTGTAATCACCAACCATGTTTGTTGACATTTGTCAGATGGGAACTGACTTTGCCTCTAAATGAAAAATAACAGCAAAAAAATAAAACTATATATTCATTGACTTACGGAATTTTGCTAAAGCTTGTTAAACCAGAAAGAATGAAAATGAATTGTGCAAACTTTCCCTAAAATTTAGAAAAAAATAACTATTTAAAACATTTTATGATAGAGACAACTGAAAACTAATAATGTATAAGACAAAAAGTATAATAAATAAATCAATTATTAAATATCTTTCTTTAAAATATTTCTAACTAAAATTACCAGCCATTAATCTTAAATCACCAAAAAGAAGAGAAAACAAACAGACAGAAATTTGAACGAAGCTTTATAATAATGAGGAAGGATGTAGACCTATAAACCTAGGTAAGTAGGAGATTAAGAAAATCCATATACAGCACTATGTTAATTATTCTGATTATATAGAAAAAGCAAACATTTCTAGTAAAATAACAATATAAATTTTGACTCATTTTAGTTGAAAAGCTCTGAAGAGACCAAGTATTAATATGATATTCGTTGCATACTTTCAAACATTAACCCTAGAGTCCTGGACTTAACCATAGAGATGAAATCCCAGTTCTACGTTCTGCCTTTTGCAAGAATTTGATCAAGTGACTTGGTTCTCTGAGCCTCAGTTTCCTTGTCTGTAAAATAGGGATCTTGATACCTATCTTGCAGGATTGTTCTGAGGATCAACCAAGGTAAGTTTATAAAAGGCATGCCACCTAATAAATTGACACTGTATTGTGGTGTGACACATGTATGTGTCTATATCACAGTGTAATTAGATGCTCTGGTGATTAGTAAAATTAGTAAAATTCCCTCTCAATCACTAGTGAACACTTGTAGTTTTTGTGTATTACATACCAGATCATTCAAAAAGAATTGAACATATTCAAAAATGAATTACTCAGTGACTAGTAAACACATATTAGGCACCAACTTGTAACGGCTCTTATATCTGACATTCCTAAAAGGCTGTGAATCGTCTTTGACGATTCTGAATCACCACTCAGCCCAGTCTAACATCAGGGAAGGCTGACCAGACCTCTGTGTTCCTCAGCCCATGATCTGGTAAATTCTCGATAAATAGTGAAAGGTAAAATCTTGTGCCCTCTGTAGGCCCTGATGGAGGCAGATAAAGTAAAGTGATAGAACTTCAGCTGCCTTTTTCAGACTCACGTAGAAGATGAAGCTGATTTTGCGGGTTGTCTCAAACTCAGTGATAAGGCCACATTCATTTAACCAAAAATGTTTATCTCCATTGCATCCGTATATGGGGCACTAAATACCAACATGTGGTGATTCAATACATAAGAAATTTCCCAGTAGTTAATGTCTTTTATGCTATATCACACCTAAGTATCTTTGGGCCATTGTGTGTGTGTGTGTGCGTGTGCGTATGGGTGTAAAGGACATAATGACTGGGGTTATTAATCAGCATACACTGAGGGTTTTCCCCACAGCTTCAGGAAGTCTTTGAAAACATCAATTTCTAGCAGGATAAGGCTCCTCTTCTATTGTGCGGTCCAGAACTTATTTAATGACCGTGTTCAAGGGAACTGAGGAGAACTTTCTGTCGAGATGCTGGCTTACCTTTGGAACAGTGGCCATCCAGATCCCCAGATATCACACCACTGACATCTTGTGGGGACGTGTCAGGAACCTCACAGTCCTGAGGAAATGAATAAGTAACAGAATAAATCACGGCTGCCGTTTTCACCATCAACAGGATATTCTACAAAGAGGTTAAGATGAATTGCCATGTGCCATGTGACACAAAGCGTGTACGTGGAGCATGAGTTGTATGTTGAGCGTCTGTAAAACTGTAGAACTTACTGTCTTTGTTCCATTACAACTTTGATTTGGCTGCATGTACACATATAACCCAGCTGTCAAATAATGTGCTTTTTAAACAGCTTTACTGAGGTATAGTTCACATACCACACAATTCACCCATTTAAGTGTACAATTCACTGCTTCTTAGTATATTCACAGATATGTGCAACCATCAACACAGTGAATTTTAGAACATTTTTTGTCACTTAAAAAAAAAGTAAGTACAATTTTGCTTTCATTCCCTACGTTTCTCCCCTCCCCCTCAGCCCAAGGCAACCACTCATTTATTTTCCATCTCTCTAGATTTCCCTGTTCTGGACATTTCATGTGAATGAAATGTTATATATTTCTAAAAATTGAATTTTACAGTAAACAAAGAAGCTCTGTTCACAGATGGCTTATTTCCTTATTTCTTATTTTAAAAAAGACATCACACCAATCTTATATAAACTCTTCCAGAGAATAAAAAAGAGGAAACATTGCAGATCTTACAGTGAGCCAACATAATTTTGATATTAAAATTTGACAGGGCATCACATGGATATAAAATTACAGATTAACCTATCTTATGAACAAAGATAGAAAAGTTCTCAACAAAATATTAGCAACCCGACCCACTGATACATTAAAATAACAATATGACGTGGTCAAGGAGTAAAAGGAGGATTTAGCACTATAAAATCAATTGATTTAATTCATGACACAAACAGAAAAAAAGGAGAAAAAATTTCACTTGAACATTTTAATAGATACAGAAAAAGCAAATGATACAATTCAGCAACTACCTTGAAAAATCCGATACCAAACTATCGGAGAAGAAAGCTTTATAAAAATCTAATAAAGATCACTGTGGCTGACAGAGTACATAGTCATTAAATATCCACGTGATCCCACACATTCCCCAGCCTCCTAGAGTAAGGTTGACTGAGCCATTTGACGATTTCTGGCCAAAAGCCTGTAAACACAAGCATTTACCAATTGGAACATGATCCTCCAGTCCTCATTCCTTCATAGAAGCAAACACTGAAGTTTTGCTATAAAAGGCAAAATCTCACAAAATGGAGAAGGACCCTGCAGACCTACAGTGAAATCAGTCTGCTAGATTTCTGGAATCCGGAAATGTTTGTTATACAATAGCATAGCCTAGAATTATTTGTATTTCTCACTCACTCTGATTTTAATAAGGGTTACATTTTGTTTATTTAAATTAAAATGTTACTTATTTTTACAAAATACTAATTATTAACATTTTAGTCAGCATAAATGAAGTAAAATAGCATAAAGAACTTTTTTAAGTGCTTGGAAAAAATAGCACAAACACAGTTTAGCCCCCAAATGACATTTCTCTACACTAACTATAAAATCATTTTTCACAAAGGGATCTCTGAGGATCCCTGGAAAGTCCTGTGAACAGCCTATGTGGTCCTGACCTCTGCTATGTATAATTCAATTAAAACATTACTAACATGATACAACTGAAATTTGTCCTCCAGGCATAATAATGTAGGAGATTTTCCCCACATGTCATAAAACCGCAAAACCAATAAAATGGTCATGAAAATGAAAAAATGAATGATAATGATAATAAAATAAAAAATATATAATGGAATTTCATGTGGAATTACGTGAAAAGGTGAAAAAAAAAGCCAACCCTAATGCTAATAAAGAAAAGCCAAAGTGATGAGAAAAATAAGAACACTGAACATCAACAGAGATAAAGAGAATAATAAATAAATAAAAACAATAGAGAATAAACTAAGAAACAGGTAAAGAGAAAAGCAACTCCAAACAAGTTCTAATATGTTGGTTTTAAAAAAGTAAATAAGGTTTCAAAATTCCATATTTATTGCTGTGAGATATTTTTTAAAATACAAATTCCTGAACTCAAATAAACTGTAATTAGAGTAAGAAAACATTGCACGTCTATTTTTAAAAAGAGAAAAATATATTTAATAATAGCAATAACAACAAAGATTCATTAAATGCTTGTGAGGTGCCAGACATACAGCTAATTGTTCTGTATCCTTAATTCATAAAATTGTCCCAGCAACCCAGTGAGGTATATACTGTTATCTACATTTTATCAGTAAAAAAATTTTCTGGAGCTTACTAAGAATTACTAAGTTCATGTTCAGTAAACAAAACTCCAGAGTTCAATTTCAGACCTGTCTGACTCCCAACATCTTCACTCTTAAATACCACATAAAATGCCTCCTAGTACAGAGCAACGTATTGATCAACATACCTTTTAGGAAAGAAGATTTCAAATTTTAGGAAACAGATACAAAGAGACATAAGTCTATTGTCTGAATCTTTTGCAATAACTAGGTCTTATGCTGTATTTATAAATGATCCTGACTAGAAAATAAGCTAAAACATAGGAGGAAATGTAGTATAGGAAACCTTGACCAACCCAAAATTTTAAGGCTCCAGAAAAATCCAGAGAAGGCAAACGTACTGAAGTATAATCAAGGATGAACATAATAGAACATGCATAGCTTAATAATATTGTGACAGACCCAGAAAAAGGTCAGAGATTTTCAAAATTTCAATAAAAATATTTTTAAAAATCTGCTTGGGGTATAATGCACAATGCACAGAGAAATGAGCAACCAACACTTATTTTGTTTTCCATCTTTAACAAGACTGATTGGTGAATGAGAAAGATGAGAATAAACCTGTATAAGAGATAATTGAAGCCTAAGATAAGTAAAGAGATTATGAAAGAACACCAGATGCTCTTAATGAGTTCAAATTCCCTCATTAAATGAGAACATCACAGGATAATAAGGGAACTTGCAAATGCTATTGATGAGCTCTATCAGGGAATGTTGATGAATATTGGAGAACAGAACTAGCTCCAAAAGATTATATATAAACATATAAATTGGCTTTCTAAAAAAATAGAAGAAATTAATGTAAAATATAGATTTCGCTGCTTGCTAGGTATGCTGGATAAGATTCTAAGATGTGATTTCAAATGAATTACATGAAATTTATGTTTAGTAGGTCATCACTGAAGATAATTTTTACATTTTAACTAGCTAACTTAACTCTGCAGGAAGTCATTCAAGTTAAATTCTTAATTTATTTTTCATCATCAAGTTACTTACCACCCTTCACACTTAGGCCCTTGAGAACCAATTATCCTGGACTTCCCTGGTGGCGCAGTGGTTAAGAAATCTGCCTGACTATGCAGGATACACGGGTTCGAGCCCTGGTCGGGGAAGATCCCACATGCCACGGAGCAACTAAGCCTGCGTGCCACAACTACTGAGCCTGTGCTCTAGAGCCCACTAGCCACAACTACTGAGCCTACGAGCCACAACTACTGAGCCCACGTGCCACAACTACTGAGCCCGCACGCCTAGAGCCCGTGCTCCGCAACAAGAGAAGCCACCGCAATGAGAAGCCCGCGCTCCGCAACAAAGAGGAGCCCCCGCTCGCCGCAACTAGAGAAGCCCGTGCTTAGCAATGGAGACCCGACACAGCCAAAAATAAATTATTAATTGATTTTTTAAAAAAGAACCGATTATCCTTTGAAAACACATTACCATACACTATCAATCCCTTTGCAGAACCCACATTCCAAATCTTTATGTTTTCTGAAACCATTCTCTCCAGGAATCTTACTACCTCTGCAAGCTTCTTGAATGAAGACCACTCCTTCTGTCATACTCCATATGCCACCAGCTGTGCTCTCTACTAAATCCACAGAGCCACTATCAAAAGGTTTGTCATCTATTTTCATATTCTATTAATTAAAAGCCCACCAGACACTTGTGAATCTGACACCTTTTTCACTCCATCCCGATTTCAGTTTTTAAACTGAGGAACTTCAGTATTTTTACAGATGAACCTTAATCTTATAGTTTCCTGATCTGATCAATTCTAGATCTGATACCTACTATATTTCAGCCATCCACCCCATTGGCCACACTATGTACTGTTAAAATCCAGCGCTAAAAATGTCTAGTAATATACAATAATATCCTATGCTTCCAAATATCTCATGTGCTTACATGATTTATTCTTTCCAACCTCATGTTAATTTACATTTGGCTGTAAAATGTCTTCCCTCTTTTCCAACCCTTCCAGACCTCATATTTCCTTTATTATTCACTATATTCTCAGATGCATCATTTTAATGACTCCCTTGCCTAGATGGAGTTAAAGTGGGGATTTAGTGTATTTAATGATATTATGCTTATATATTCAGGAATGCCTGAATATTGCCTAGTCCCTATCTTCCTCCTTACAGGGCTTTACTATTGGGAAAAAACTAATGCTTTATTAGTAGTAATATGAGTGATAAGTACCCTAAGGGAAACAGTGATGATAAAGCTGAGTAGGAAATCAATTTAACACTTAAGACATAAATGGGACTTCCTTCTTCCTCCAAATGTAAATGCTTATCACCTTCTGCTCTGTTTAGGAATTTAGTACAATAACCAGTGCTTATGTTATAAGCATAATTAAGAAAAGACAAGGAGAGACACAAGATTTGCTCCTGTTCCAAGAGTTAGATACTAGGTAATGTACTCAAGAACTTAATAGAAGAGAGTACACCATGAGCCTGTGTCTTTCAACAATGGTCCCTCCTAGTAGCAAAACCAAAATTCTCACCATTAACTCTTCAAATATGGCTTCTGCCCCATTTTTTTCTTTTTCTTATTGAATCTCAGACCCTCTTACCATGTCATATATATTTTGTGTGTATGTGCATGAGATCTTCTTTCTGGATTATTATCCATTCTGTATTTCTTTCTGGATATTTTCCTGTGGCCTATCTTCCATATCACTAATTCTCTTTCCAGTAACATATATCAATAATCCTATTTCCTTATGAATTTTTTTATCCAAGTGAAGTGAGTTACTCAGCATAAAATATTTATATGTATATATAAACATAATGTGTGTTAATACCACCTTACATTTTTTCCTTTTGTAGTCAACATTTGTTTTTAATTATAATATGCATAGTCTTTCTGACTGCTGCATTGGAGCCAATCACACATCTTCACCCCGATTCACTAGTTGCCACCTTTGCCTAGGGTCTCTTCCTTTGCTTAAGGGAGATTTCTGCCTCTACTTCCAGTGCTCACTCACCTACTTCTATACACATTTGGGATACCAGCTACCACATGGCTGGTGGAGGAGTACAGCTAGCTGTAGCGTTATCTCTTCCACAACCATCATGTTCTGGGGGATGCCACGGCTCTGGTATAGCAGGCGTCCAGCACAGACCCGGCACAGCTCAGCAATATCTAGGAACTCTGCTCTGAGGACAGCATGTTGTCATATGAAAATGTAGCTTCAGTGAATTATTTCATAACTTTTTTGTGCAGATTAAATAAACCAATGCATATAAAAGCACAAGAACAGTGCCTAGACCACAGGAAGCACTCCATAAAACTTATTTGGCATCAGATAGACCTTAGTTTGCACTAACTAGCTGTAAGCACTTATGTGAATTAACTTGTGTAATTGTTCTCTTCCCTGAAATATGGTACACTAAATGTCCTCTTAATAAGATCATATCAAATATCACATATAAAATGTATACAGTGCTGGTATATAGTAGGTACTCAATAAATGGCTATTTCCTTCCCTAGGGTGAAACTAGTTCTTCAACTTTCTTCTTCCAAACAATAAACTGCCAAAATGTGTGCCAAAAATGTTCATCACTGCAAACATATCACAGACAGTGATAGAGAAATAAAGAGAGTGATTCTAGATCTGATCGAGTAGGGCTCTTTAAAGACCACTACTGTTGATATAAAATACGTTTGGTCTTTTGCCTTCTGTGTTTGCTTTTCCACCTCATTCGAATGTGTCTTTCACGATCATTGGCCATATAAGGCATACTAAGTGGAGCATTTTGTTTTCTTAAGAAAAAGTTTAAATATCATTTGATCTTACATTTTACATTTCAAAATTCTTAATAGAAACATTTTAATTGGCACATTTTTCATCATTCTTTTTAAAGCTTACTGTGTTGTATGATATTCTCTAAAACTAATCTGTTTTAAAATACTGGTCCCTCAACTTTCTCATTCCAAGCACTTGAGTGAGTACATGCCATGTCACTTTCTTATGTAGGTAGTTAGATGAAAAAATAGATCAACAGTGAAAGAGATATAAAATATTTCTTTTATATATTGTTGATTCAACATGGACAAAACCATGATCTGTGGTCTTCCATTTTTTTTTGCATACCCATGCTACTAGCCTTGTATGGAGGAGACTTTTTTTTCTATTATCTTTTGCTCATATTCTCTGTAATTGTAAAAAAAAGGTATGTAGTACCTAGGAGAGAAATTTTAATGTATCATGTCACATAAATTCTACAAAGTTATAATGGTGATGCTTAAAAGTGTCATGAAAAATGATGCATACTTGTTCAAGAAGAAAAACAAGGAAACTTTAGTCTCATTCAGTATTCATAGGATATAATTCTTCAATCATATATCGAAACTAAATACCAAATATAACTATCACTATTGACTTTGTCAAAATAACTAATTCGATGACAGGACAATTATTTGAACTATAGTTTGAGATAATGAATATTCAATTTATCTTTAATTTAGTTTTAATTTTGCTTTCAAATCAGTATATGTTTTACCTCTCCAATGTAAATTATATTATAAAAACTGGTTTCACTTTATTCTTAGTATGGAATTAATATTATCAACCTTTATTTATTATCACATCATGTATTTAAAAGCCAACTCTGATCAATTAGAATTATGGAAAAGTTCAGATATTTGAGTGTGTGTGTCTCTGTGTGTGTGTATGTGTGTGGCATAGATACGTAGCTGCACTACAGATAAAACCTAAGACTCAAAGCAAGGAACTTAATCAGCAAAATTATTTAATATCTGAATTGTGCTTGAGCACAACATTTCTTTTAAAAAAATATTCATCATGATTAAAGCAACTGATCATGGAAAATATGTTAAAGAGTTATATCTGTCTGCATAGACTGGGGAAAATTACCACAAATCAGGGAAAACAAATACAGTTCATTTAAGAAAACTTCTGAGAAAATCAGCACAAAATAAATATAGCTAATAATTTTGTTCTGTTTTCTTTCTTACTTCAAATGCTGGCTATATATATATATATATATACATATATATATATATATATATATATATATAGCCATGATATATAAATATCAGAGCTACTAAAAAAGCATAAAATTATAAACTGAGATTTATTTTTAAATTTACTGTGTCAAAAAAATGATGGTATTTGTAGCAGCTAATGGTATGTATACTAGTAAATACCATGAATCGGGGAGAGAGAGACAAGACTAAAGAGATATATGACGGCATTTAAGATATGCTCACACACGTTTAAAGATATTACAGTGTATTTATCAATTGTTTGAGCCATCATAAGGGAAAAGATATTGTATTAAATCCCAGAAGTGACTAGAGTCTATTTTGGTTTGTACCCGGAGGGTCAGTTGCTCACTTTCAGTTGATGTCGTGTGCTGCACTGTATCTATTTACCTCTCTTGCTAGCGAGATAATTTGGTTTACATGACAAGCTGAAACCCTAAGGATATATAGTTGCTATAGAAAAATATTGCTGCTGTTTTCTTTTTTCAAAAATAATAAAGTATTATTTAGACACATTGGAAGTTACATATCTATACAGCAGAGGAGAATTTAAGTCAACCCAGGCAAAGTTTTAAAGTGAATGGATAATCCAAACATTGCATGGATGATCCAACAGAAATTTGCATATTCTGATGCTCTACGGTAAAATAATCTATTAACTGAATTATCATCACTGTGCTTCAAATATAGGGGAATCTGCTTCTTCATATACATATGAATGAAGTGAGTTTACAAAGCACAGTTCACGAAAAGTGTCTTCCTTTTTAACTTGGAGCAGGACATTTTCTACCCTACTATTTCTGAAATCATGGAAATCTCTGTCAGTTACTATGTATAGAAAAAAATCGCACATATTTTTTGGAATTGTAGAAAAAAACAGCTCTCTTAAAATAAACATTTACAGTAAAATTATAAACGGGGAGTCGTTTATCATTTTATATGGTTCTAGAAAATAATATATCTGAAGAAATGTTATTATCTGAAAAATACAAGAGCCAGAACATTCCTTTTTTAGGAAAGATATTCAAGATCCCATTGAACTTCTTTATTTGTCAGGCAAGAAAAATATACTAAAATGATGTAAATTTGGAATAAACTGGAAGGGAAAAGAAATCAATAAAATGATACAACAGGCTTTGTGAAAGAACTTTCCGTAATCACGAATTAAATTCTCCCAGGACTTAAGATATTTTCTGTATGTAAATAATTCACATAGGGTTACAGCATTCATTGTTCAGCAATTACAGAGCTATGTTCTAACCTGATACACTAACCAATGATTTTTATTTATTTTTTTTTAAAGATTTTTTTATGTGGACCATTTTTTTAAAGCCTTTATTGAATTTGCTACAACATGGTTTTTTGGGTTTTTTGGCCGCGAGGCATGTGGGATCCCAGCTCCCTGACCAGGGATCAAACCCGTACCCCCTGCATTGGAAGGCAAAGTCCCAACCACTGGACCGCCAGGGAAGCCCCTAACCAATGATTTTTAAATGTTAGCAGGTAGACTGTCTTTAATACATCTTACTTTTTTAAATAAAAGGAAAAAAAGGGGGAGAGGGAGAAGTTCTGTAGCTTTGAGAAATTACTATATTAATTTAGAATGATCCAACCCATTTCTTGTACATTAACAAAGTTAAAACACCATTATGTCAATTCTTTTTCTATATGTGCCCTAAGTTCTTTCCTTCCTTCCTTCCTTCCTCCCTCCCTCCCTCCCTTCCTTTCTGTGAAGTCACTAGTTTAACTTTTAATTTACTGAATCATTTTCCTACAATGTCTCAGGTGTGCGAGCCAGTATGGTTCTCAGTGCGGGGAGTGTAGGTGGAGATGTCTAAACCTAAGAGAGGTTACTGCTCAGAAGATGATGGTGACCAGTCAAGGCAGTTTTAGCCTCAAGAACATTTTTACTGGTCATTGGTTCCTACCTAATCTCTCCAAAGTTCAATTCTGGACAGGAAAAAGAGAGTATCTTTTTCCATTTATAATCAGGCCTTAATTGATCTCAGCAGATTTGCTAACTGCAGAGGTTTCCTCAGGTAGGTCATCTATTTCTTCATCTGTGGAGTCTTGCTGTCATAATCAGCACTTCAGGTGTTACACTGAAGCGGCAGAACTCCCTTTCTCTTAGTATAATAGGAGGAAGAATTATTATAGCTTGTCCCTGAAATAATGGATTTGGCTTTGGGGAAAAAGCCACAAAGGAAGACAGCCTGGATTTTAAGAACTGAATGCAATGATTTTGTGAACAGAAAGAAAACATTATTTTATTAGTTGAATACTATTTACATTTCCTCATACATGTAAAACTTGTTTGTTATCTATCTCTTTTGGAGTGTTTATTAGTATCATTCAGTGGAATAGATTTATTATGAATCTACAGATGTTTTAGGTTATTTAAATGGGATAGTGAAAAATCTGATAAAAGACTAACTGGGATAAGTACTGTTTTGATTAAAGTGTCTCATATATTTTTTTCTACTTTTCTCTACCAATTAGTTATCTTACAATAGCTACATTCCATCAAAAATGAGTTAACATGCGATTCATTTATCCTGACTAGACCATTAACTAATAATAATTATTACTGTTATTGATCCATAGCTAATTTTTTCAGCAGTTATCAAATACCTGGAAAGAGTCCTATCCCTCCACATTTTTTTCCTAATGTAGTTACATACATAATTATTTCTCAGTTAAAGAATTATTGGACATTTGAACTATGGCATTGTTTTTATTTGTAAATTCTTTCTATATTCTACTTGCTTCTAGAACTTAATTCCGGTCCGAAATAAAGTTGGACTTTTTTTCTCCACATTTCACTCACTTTCATTATCATCAAATAAAAACACTTCAGGTTATTGTTTCACACAGTCTACTGAAGCCCTAATAATGGGGTCACATTTTTGTTATGCAAGCATAAAAGATATTCTCTTCTGATGCCACAACTGGTTATATATTGAATTATCCTGAAAATTGTGTTTAACCAATAGGAAATAATTAGCTACTGAAGTTATATAATGATTTCCAAATCTCCCAAATATTTCTATTTTATATATTAGAATCACAGATGAGAATAAATTGTCTGTAGAACGAAATGTACCCCCTAATCAGAATTAGTACCACCAGGTCTACACTACTCTGTTAAATATGTAGTTGGAAGAAAGTCTGCCTATCCTATGACACAACTGCTACAGATGCCAGGCACCGTTATGCTAGTGTCTGTACCCACGTGTCCACGAGCTCCAGAAAAATCAAATTTTTAATAAAAAATTGAGGTGTTAAACTTGTAGCATTCACATTTAAAATAATTATTTATATAGTGGGATTAATATACACAGTGTTTTTAACTGTGTTTGTATTCATTGGACTTGTTTGCTTTTTTCCTCTTTTTACTGACCTCTTTTAACTGAACATTTTACCTGATTCCATTCTAACTCCTCTCAGCACATTAATTATAATTCTTTAAATTTTGTAATGGCTCTCTTATAATTTGCAACATAGGATGTGCTGTGCAGGAGCCTTAAAACAGAGTAATTCCAGTTTCTACTCTACGCCCTTTTGACGAAGCTATCATTTATTTCATTTATTCATATGCTATAAACATCACATAAATTGTCAATATTATTATGTTAAACAAACACATCTTTTAGATAAATTAAGAATATGAGGGTGATAGTTGCTCGTGCCTTCATTTTTTAAAAAATACTGTTCTGCTCTGGAAATTGCTCTTTATTCTGAAAACAACAACAAAAGGTGGGGAGGGCAAAAATGGGACAATGTGAGCTTACTGCTTGAGTCGAGGACACAATTGATAAAAGCCTGACTAATAAACAGAGACGGAAAAATGAAAAAAGAATAGAAATAGAAATAATTTTATTTATATCCATATTAACTCTTATATTATGTATATATATTTCATATTACATATATTTTCATTGAAATGCGATCCCAAAGTGGTAACGGTCAGATGTTGGTACCTACCTACCCAGGACAATTTGGGCCAGAATTCTAACCACTATGCTCTGATTCACAGAGGCCTTAGGCAGTGATTATTTGATGTGCATCCTCAGAAGCCTGTAATACTTGTAAAATGGAAATAAAAGAAGTTAAAAAAAGGGTCTAGGTCTGAAGAAGAGAAATCTGACTTTAGTCACTATAATGGAGAGATGGAGAGTCACTTTTTTACTCAGTTCTCAACTTTGCAAATTTACACATCTCGGACATTTCAATAAAGGAAGTCTGTAAACAAATGAGGAATGCCCTTAGATGTTGCCACAAGTAGAATTACTATAAATTTTCCTCCTGACTTTCAATAAACGGATCTGCAGCAATTTATCACAGAAACTATATTCCGGGGATAAAAGATAAGCAGACATTTCAGGGATTACGGGACATGTAATTAATCTATGAACTAATATTAACCATGGGACCCAAAACGTGACTGTGTTCAATGTCGAGAATATGAAATCACAGGTGATAAGTTGTGTTCTGAAATAATTCTGTCTCCCAGAAGTTGTGGTAAGAATATACTTTGTGGGCATTTCCCCAATTCTTGAATATACATATTTATGTTAAACTTTCTTGGCAACTTGCACAGTCCATACGTTTACTGATTTTTCTTCGTCTATTATAGTGTCAAGAATCAAGCGTAAACCTCGGCGAATGAAACTCTTACCAAATCAGTAGACCAAAAGCAACACTAGATCCCTGAAAGAATTATAGAGGAAATCCTAAACAATAAAAAGACGCAGGGGTGGTAATTTTTATCTCATTCCCATTTTCAGAACTGATTGGCCTATGCAAAGATCATTTAGGACTTAGTAGAAGATGGCGCATCATGCCAAACTTGATAAATACTTTTAAAAACTATGACTCAAAATGCAATTGGATTTCCAAATCCTGGAGCAATTTAACATAAATTATTGCACTTGATATAAAGCAATTGCTTTGGGGGGGAGCTTTTATTTCTCTCTCTCTCTCTCTCTCTCTCACACACACACACACACACACAAACACACACACACCAATAAAAACAGCTTTTCTTGGCAGGGAAAGCAGCACACGTTCAGTGTCTTTTATTTCTGGACTGTGTGAACTCTCTAGCTCTTGAAATAATTTCTTCTGCTGGGATCCTGACCTCATATTGGGCTACTTCATAGATTCCAGCATGCTGATGTATTTTGCAACCAAGAATTAGTTGTTACAGGCAAGAAAACAAAATGGATCTAAGATACGTGCTGAGAGAAATATATTCTAGAAGGTAGGAGATATAACATTACAAGGTCATGCAATTTTGGTAAAATCTGGGGGGTCAAGTTGTGTGTATGATTTCCCCACCAAATTGAAAATCTAAGTGATGCACCTTCGACATTCTACTAGGAAAGAGGTGAGATCCCAGCATACTTCAGTAAGACAAGTACAAAGCCTAACTCCAGAAGGGAAAACTCTTTTGATTTTAGAGGCAAGATATTCTGCATGTAATTGTTCTCCTCAGTCCCATTACCAAGTGAGACATGTCTTCCAGAATTTTAGTGGAGCTCAAAGCAAGAGGAGGTTCCTCTGCGTTCTTAGTTCACACCTATGTTTCTTATTTCCTGACAGATGCAACAGAGGTAGAATCCATGCTGCAAATGTATTAAGGTCTTATAAGATGATCAGAACACAGATCCCCAGAGATTTAGAGCAAAGTCACGCCATCTTTGACAAATAACTATTTCCTTCATGAGAGACAGTTTTTTTTCTTCCTACTAGACCCTGGAAGAAACTGAATGTTGGAGTGGGACACCGAATGATTTTGCCCATCATTGTATAGGTGACAACTGACACAGAAAGCCATAAAATTGCTGTGCACTGAAGCACTACATGATGAAGTAGAAGTGGGATATATGAGACTGAGTTTGAGATACCCCTAAAGGCATAAGTGAGTTACATAGGTACATGCCTTACACTCCCAACGCACTTTACTGATGCACTCACTTGCCTCTTTAAACTCCTTAAAGCCAAACCAGTAACCTCATGGGGAGTTCTCCATGTGGAAAAGAATAAGGAAGCTAGAATGTGAAGCTGATTTACAAGTGATTTCAAGAAATAGAGAGACAACAGAGGAAACCTAATGGCTAACATTACAACTCCACATGGGATAGATTCTGTCTGGAAGAAGTATCTTCCCAAGGGACAGAATATTTTGTGGCTCACTTTACCTGCACACAGAAATTTTCAGAGATATGGAAGTACATTGATTCATTGGTAATAACTAACAGTTTGATGAAATGATCATAAAGGTATGGTAACAGGAGCCATGGGTAAACTATGTGTGGATTTACTTTTCAAATGGGCCAGAGTCTGAGAATATTTATGTTACATGTGAATCCTGAACCAACAGCACCTATTATAGAGAGGACTCAATAATCAAGCTGATAAAGATGACCTGTTTTGTGAGTGTCAGTCATTCTCCCTCAGTCACCCTGGTTCTGGTCAGTAAGTTCATAAACTAAGTAGGCACTGTGAAAGGGATGAAGGTTAGACATTATGCAAAAATTTGGACTTTCCAATCCAAGGTTTATCTAATCTCTTTTAATGCTATACCCAATCTGTCAACAACAGACCTGAGGCTGATTTCCAACACAACACCATTTTTTCTTGGGATATTTATCAATGATGTCTTGCCAGTTTGATTACATTAAACCACTTTCATTATGTAGGGGACAGCGATTTGTCCTAAAATAGTCATTTGTTCTGGATACAGATTTGCCTCTCTTGTGTACATGCTCTTTCCAGAAATATAATCCAAGGACTAATAAAATTGTGCATGCACTTCTACAATATCCCACGTACTATTATTTATGAGTAAGGGGGCCATGCTATGTTAAAAGAACTGAGTCAGTGGCCAACTAGTGTTTCATTATAACCCATCACCCTGAAATAACTGGTCTAAAAGAATAATGGAACAGACTATTGAAGGCACAATTGTGGCATCTCTTGGAAGATACCACCTTGCAGTCCTTGGGTCCTATTTCACAGGGTGCAGATTATACTCTGAACCAAATATATTTCTGTGTCTCTCATAGCTCCATTTTACTGGTAACCAAGGTTTGGAAGTGTGAGGGTCACGTCTCTCTAGTACAGCTAATTACACTCTCACAAAATTATTGTCTGCCATCCCCTATAACTTTGGATTTTACTAGTTGGGAGTTCTTAGTATCCAAGGAATAAATGCTTCCAACAGGAGATCTAATAATGGTTCAACTGAACTGGAAGTTAAAAATGCCACTTGATTATTTTGTACTCCTCCTGCCCCTGAAGCGACACTCCAAACGACAGGTGCTTTTGTAGTTGCTGACCTTTATTATCCAGGAGAATTGGGTTATTTCTGCAAAATGGATACAGAGAGGAGTAAAATAGACCAACCTGAAGTCCTGTATGGGAAAGTTCAGCAATGGTTTAAGAGTCAGCAGCAATGAAAGTTTGGGTCACTGCACCAGTTTCAGATTCCCAAGCAATTCAGTTACTGGCTAAGATCAAAAGGAAAAATGGAATAGACAGTAGAGGAAGAAATCTATGACCACTAACCACGGTCTAGTGTCTAGTTCAGACATACAAACAAAAAAAGGGTTGCTATCCAAATTTTCTTTCTAGCTTTGTGATGCTTGTAGGTATTTTTATTTCTTTTCTTCCTTATATTCTATATAAGGCATGTTGGTGATAATTGTCCCTATAATTTATTCTTTGGATTACAGCAAATTGACCTAAGATTTAGACTATAAGCGAAAAAGAAGAAATATTACCCAAAGATGTATACAATAATGGATATTTTTGAGGCTCCTCTTTCAGGCACAAAGTTGTATAAGGTAGAAACATGTTCTGTTGTTTTCATTTTATTTTTTTTTTATTATTTAAATGTGTAGATGAATGGATGTGTGTGTGGATGTTGAATTACCAAGATTCCCCAGAGAATAGTGTAGATACATTTGATGGGGAGTTTGCATTCATTTCATATCCTTAATTGAACTTTTGGGTTCAGGAGTGTCAGAAAAGCTAAAAACTATATTACTAGACTCCCTTGTAGCTAGATTTCAAAATGCAAATAAGATTCTGCCACTTATATGCAATGCACTAGAGTTTTGGAGAATGAATGTGAAGTGGACGACATATTTTTGCTTTGTTTTTGTTTTTGTTTTGTTTTGCATTCTGAAAGAGAGGGCATGAAATCCTCAACCTCAAAAGGCAACTGTGGTGGTTTTATTAAACACTGATGGTTTAGCCACCAGCTTTGTTAAAGTTGACAGAAACTGTGGTTGATGTGACATCCTGCTCCCTGGCTCACAACCGTGGTGTGTATGCTTGGTATGTATGCAGTTGTATTAGTAGCGTTCTCCAGACTCCAGCTCCTCTAGCTCTTCCAGCGATTTTACAAGCACTATTTTCCTATATAAACCACACTTCTCATTAAAATAACTCCAGTGGTTTCATTCTCTTGCGTAGAACACTAAATGATACAAGAATGCTTTTCTTCATAGGAAAATTGGGGTGTCAGAACCAGAAAAAAAGAGGGTTGGATACTGGGAAAGGAAGCAGTTCAAATCAGAAATGAAATATTTCCATTATTGTAGTACCTAAATGTGTTATAATGTGTCATTAGTGAGAAAAACTCACATTTAAATATGTCAGCATCTTTTCTGGGTAGGCGAAATAGAAAATCACTTTGGAATTCCCTTCTATGTGTTCTAGGTAACTAACAACTATTTACCTTGAGTAACTAGTAGACGATCATTGACAGTAAATTGTACCCGGGAGAGGTTGTGCCTTAAGAATGAATGTGGTTCTTTTTATCTTTTTTAAGATTTATTTATTATTTATTTATTTTATTTATTTTTGGCTGTGTTGGGTCTTAGGTGCAGCACGCTTGATCTTCACTGAGGTGTGTGGGTCTTTCGTTGTGGTGCGTGGACTCTTCCTTGTGGCGCATGGGCTTCTCTCTAGTTGTGGCGTGTGGCGCGTGGGCTCTGTAGTTTGCAGCACACAGGCTCTCTAGTTGGGGCACGTGAGCTCAGTAGTTGTGGCGCGCAGGCTTAGTTGCCCCGTGGCACGTGGGGTCTTAGTTCCCTGACCAGGGATCGAACCCACATCCCCTGCATTGTAAGGCAGATTCTCTACCATTGGACCACAAGAGAAGTCCCTGAATGTGGTTCTTTACATTGCTTGGAATGATAGTCTTTTCCTGGGGAACGGATGGATAAACTTACATATGGGACAAGGGGTCTTTTGGGAAGAAAAAATAATATACTCTGACCCTTCCATTTGAAAATTTAACTGCATTATAATCTTCTAGATGGATTAAAATTGCCCAACTCATAAGAAGGTATGCTAATTTGCTACAAAACAGAATTTAATGTAAAGGTGGAGGAAGACAGGACTGGTGATCTAGGCTCACAATCTGCCCCTCGGTGGTCCAATTAAAGGGTAGGGTTCCAGCTAGAAAGGAATGCAGGTAGCCTGCAAATCTGGTGAGTTTATTTTTGGCCACGTTACATTTAAATATTAAAATATATGTGCCTTTATTTGTTCTCCAGATGGAATTAAGTAAGTCTTGAGGAGTCCTAATACTCTCAAGGTACTTAAGATCCCAGTTATCTATAGTTAGGGAATGGTTTCCTCACTAAGACTAGCAGTGATAACCCTGATATCAACATGTGTAATATAGTCATTCTAACTTTTTTGGTGATTCTTGGGTCTCATCTACTCCTGAGAGAGACGCAGGGTAGTACTCTTTTAACTTCATGTGAGAGATGAGGAAGCAGAGGCAAAATGTAAGGACCACTCTGCCCGAGGCCATAGATAATTAGTGAAAGAATTGGGCAGAGCCACCAGGTTTCCTGATTGGCACCTCAGTGATCTCTCAACTGGCCCATTTAGTTAAGAGCTGAGAATTTTTTGTCTGACAGCTCTGATAATCCTTGCCACTTAGTCATTGTTTGACCTTGGGCAAAATGTTTAATTTCTCTAAACTTCAAAGTCTTCCAAGGCTAAATGAATGAATGAAGTTAATTGCCCATTTTTCCTTTAATAGAATCCATTAGCTTCTTGTCAAGATAGTCCTTTATCATATCAATACACATCTCAAGCATCTTACTTCCAAGCAAACCTTCCTGCTGCAAGTCTTTCTTCCTTTTTTTTTTTTAAAGCAATTGAGCTTGGGTTTTTTTAATATATACATGAATTTATTTATTTTATTTGTTTATTTTTGGCTGTGTTGGGTCTTCGTTGCTGCGCGCGGGCTTTCTCTAGTTGCGGCGAGCGGGGGCTACTCTTCGTTGTGGTGCGCGGGCTTCTCACTGCGGTGGCTTCTCTTGTTGCGGAGCACGGGCTCTAGGCGCGCGGGCTTCAGTAGTTGTGGCACATGGGCTCAGTAGTTGTGGCACACGGGCTTAGTTGCTCCGCGGCATGTGGGATCTTCCCGGAGCAGGGCTCAAACCCGTGTCCCCTGCACTGGCAGGTGGATTCTTAACCACTGCACCACCAGGCAAGCCCTTGCTTCCTTTTTATTACTCCCAACAGTGTAACTTTCTGTCCATTTATTATTTCATTCAAAAACGATTAGGCACCAACTATGTGTTGTGTATATTACTAGACACGGATGATGCATTAGGAAGAATAACCAGATACTTATCCTGCTCTCATAGAATTTATAATCCAGTCAGGGAAAGAGGTGAAAGTACATGCCAGTGTCACCCAAAGCACCAGTAGTAGCTCTGAGAAGACAATTTAGTAATTTCAGAACACCACTCTTGTTTCCTTTATTCAACAGTATAATTGAGATTGTTTCAAATAAAGCTATTTTTTTTCTATGTAGAATTATTTTACTACTCAAATGGCCTAAATAAGCAGCTGACACCAACTGCATATTTTTTAACCAGGTAGTGATTGCTTTGCAAAAACGGGGAGTTTGTGTTATATCATTTTTAGTTGATGAATAATATATTTCTTCTATTAGAGGCAATGGAACTAGAAGTTACAAGGCAGGTATTTAAAATATGAAAAAACAAAGTTAAAAACGAGCAGACAGGAACATCCATCTACCCAGCATCTCATATAGATAGAAAATAAAAGAAATTAAAAAAAAACAAGCAAACAAAAAATAATGTAAATCAAAACTTAAAAATGAAAAAAACTGGGTCTACATATTCATATGCATTTAAAATATTTATAATATTTATAATAATTCATCTCTTCCAATAATGATATGCTTCTTAATGACTTTTTTGCAAACCATTAACTAAGCACATAACCAACAGATTTATGTTGCATCTCCTGGCTTACTGTCATTTCAAATTTAATTTTTATTGCACAGAATTATTTGAATTGAATAAAAAATAATTGTAACAATGTTTTTATTTTAATTTCAGTTACATATTTATAAGACACATACTTTAAATTTCAAACTTATTTCTAGTTTATAAATGAATAAAAATATCAACAGATTTGTCCATATTTAGTGATGTCAGCCACTTACTGTATTTACTTTTTCAATATAAATTTGATTTCATCTCCACTTAGGCAAAAATCTATCCTAAAATGTGCTTCTCTTGCCAACACAATGTATATATAGTTTTCGCTACCTAAAAGTGAAGGAAAATTTACTTTGAAAAGGCAGATTTTTCAAGTTTTAAGAACTAATCAAGAGGTTTTGAATTGACTGTTTCATCCCTATCAGTAAATCTGAAAGTAGCCAAAAAGAAAACAAACAAACCAGGACTTCCCTGGGTGGCGCAGTGGTTAAAGAATCTGCCTGCCACTGCAGGGTACACCGGTTCAATCCCTGGTCCGGGAAGTTCCCACATGCCGCAGAGCAACTAAGCCCGTGCGCCACAACTACTGAGCCCACGTGCTGCAACTACTGAAGCCCACGCGCCTAGAGCCCGTGCTCCGCAACAAGAGAAGCCACCGCAGTGAGAAGCCCACGCAATGCAACGAAGAGCAGCCCCCGCTCGGCGCAACTAGAGAAAGCCCGCACGCAGCAACGAGGACCCAACTCAGCCAAAAAAAAAAAGAAAACAAACAAACCATCTAGTGATTTAACTATGTAACTAACTATAATGTGGGATGGGCTAGATAGTTTTTATTTATTCTATATTCTATAATCATTAGACTACCATTTCATAATAAGCATAAAAAATGAGAAAAAAAATTTAACTTTGTCCAATACATAAAAGTAATGCACACTCCACATACTAAAGACACTCAGTAAGTGTTCACTGATTTTCCTTTCAACATTTACATTGCTGCATGCAGGGACAAACAGTAATCAGGCTTTTGGCAGTTCATACGAATAAAAACAGGACATCTGCCTCACTTCAGTACTATTACCATATCTATTTTACCTTGAATTAGGTAAACCGAAATTAGTTCTAAAATAATGCAGATTTTCATACCTTAGATGATCTGAGACTTTTCTTTAAAAATGTAAAGTAAATCTAACCATTTAAAATTCCAATAATTCAAATAATTATTACATATACCTATTCACTATTAAGTAATTAATTATTCCCTTAGCAGTATCCTCAGCTGTCTTACCTCAGCATACCCTCAATCTCACCAGAATTCTCAATGCTTATTCCCAGATGCAAGCGCTGTTGGAAATAATTACACACCAGGCAATTGGTACCACTGTGAATTTATGTTTGCCAGCCTCAACTGAGCCCTTGATGTTGTTTCTTCTACTTTATTTTCCACGTCTCCCCAGGGTCTGTTCCAAATCATCCCCCACTCTCCTCTAAACTCTGAATCCTCCCTCTTCAATGGCAATCCTGCCTCCTCTTCTTAGAGCAAATGAGTCATCAGTTGAGAGCTCCATGGATTTCCAAAAGTATGATTATTACGCACATGGATCTTTTACAAAGGAAATACAGCCTTTCATACCACCTTCTTCTACTCTAAATATTCTCCCTGTCCTTCAAGTATCGTCTTTGTCTGAACTATCTCCTCTCTTTAGTTTCTCTAGCCCCTCCATCTCTACAGTCTGCTGGTCCTTGGATATATAATTGGCATAGACATACTTGGTATCTGGTGCAACCCCTAAATGGGGTCCTCAGCCTCAAGAGCGAGGTATATCATAGCGAGGATGACCAAGTGGAAGCCTCTGAAGCTATACCCCTCCACCAGACAAGATGCTAAACCAATAGAAATATTCCATTCTGGGATGGGGAGCAGACTAGTGCCACAGTTAAGTTCTAAAAAGTTGCAAAGACTGTGGTCCCATCATATCTATATTTAATTCACTGAATGGCATCTTGAGAAATTACATAGACCCCCAAGTATGATAGCAGACCACTGCAGCTGCCTTGTCAGATGTGGTACTTTGTTAGAGCTGATTACATCAGACTCAGGTACATGGTAAAGGATTACACCTTTAGCAAATGTGTTCTTTTATATTCTGACCAGGAAAGAGAATCAGAAAGAGTTCACATTCACCAAGCATGAATAACCATACACATTTATAGTTCTTGGCTCAGGATGTGTTAATTCTCTTGTTCTCTGTCATAATATAGTCCAAAGCGATATGGACCATCTGGACATCCTACACAACATCACATTAATGCACGGTAGACATCAAAGACATCACGCTAATTGGATCAGATGATCAAGAAGTATCTATCACATTTGATGAACCGCTAAGAACACGCACTCCAGAGGGTGGAAGATGAGCCTCAAGAGGTTTCAGAGGCCTTCATACCAGCAGATATTTCAGGAGTCCAGCGGTCAGGAAAATGAACACGCCATTCAAAGTAAAGGACAAGGGCTGTATCGCATCTTGTATTCCTTAACACAAAGAAGGAAGTATAATACCTGGTATGTTTCATCAGGCTATGGAGTCCCTATAACCCACACCTAGCAGTACTCTGTTCGACCCCTGTACCAGACACAGAAGGCGACCAACTTTTGCGGTGGGGCCCGTCACAAGATCCTGAGGATCCAGGCTGAAGTGCAAGCTGACCTAACGCTTGTGCCTTTTGACCCAGCAGGCACTTTGCAATTAAAAGGAGCAGAGGTGGGAAAAGATCGAGTGTGGAATTTATGGCAAGTCCCAAGAGGGAACACAGACCCCTAGTGATCTGGAGCAAGCTTATGTCATCTGCAAGGGAGAATTACATACCTTTTGAAAATATCCCCTGAAATTGTATTGGGTTCTGGTAGAGACAGGGCAGAGAAAAGATGCACATTTTTCAGAACTTTCCAGTAAAAGCTCTAAGTAAAGGAGGTCAGGGGCCTATTGTCAGATGTTCGCTAGACACCTGTTCCAAAGTTTACCCTTTTTCTGAGACAGCCTACCACTAATGACTCGTCGAAGGAAGATTATAAAAATCCAGCCATGTTAGCCCGACGATGGGCCATTTTAGCTCCAGAACTTCCTGGATTTGGCTGAAAATGTAGTCAGTACTGCATCACAGCTCCACTTCTCCTACTTCTGCTTCCCTCACCCTTCTTACCACAGGTGTTAATACCAAGGACACTCCCTAATGAAATTCCTGATAAGCTCTTCCTCAATGAATGCTTCCTGGGGAATCCCACCTGGAACACACACCTCATAGTCACATTCTTTAAGATGTTTGTTTTTATCATCTCTACTTTTTCAGCTCAAACTCACTCTGTAACTTTCTGCAAGGTCTTTTCAACATTTAACACCCTATTAAAAATTCCTCCCAGGAAAATCATACATGACCTTTTTATTATTAATACCCAGGATACCTTAGGCCTATCTAGATCTTTTAAAATTACCCAGAATCGTTCTCTTTCCTCCTTTTTATTTTTCATTCCTTGAGCATTATTTTATTTATTTATTTGGGGATTGACATGTACTACTACTATATTTAAAATAGATAAACAACAAGGACCTACTGTATGGCACAGGGAACTCTGCTCAATATTCCATAATAACCTAAATGGGAAAAGAACTTGAAAAAGAATACATACATGTATATGTATAACTGAATCACTTTGCTGTACACCTGAAACTAACACAACATGTTAATCAACTATACTCCGACATAAAAAATTAAAAAAAATAAATGTACCCAACTTATCAAAAAAATTTATGTATAGTTGATTTACAATACTATATTAGTTTCAGGTGTACAACTTTTTTGTCAATTTCTCTAGGCAAATGTGAATGACTCAAACTTCAGATGTAATCAAAACGTTAGGGGAGTTGGGGCTTTTGTCTTTATAAAATAAGACATCGTCCTAGAGTTGCAGTGACTTCTCATTTTACTGTTTTGTAAGAAAACTGTACTGCCTCTCCTAGTGCTTTCAGAGAGAGCCACAGATGTCACTGCCTGACAGCAAACCTAACTCAGTGGTGTCCTCAAGTGTCTCTGTAAGTGACCCCTCCCAACTGACCTAGTTTATCACACCTTCAGAGAAGACAAGCTATTCTTAGGGCACCCAAGTGCACTGATTGAGCAGGCTTTCAGACGGTTTTCTGTCACAAGTTAACTTGTGATTAATATGAAATATTGAGTTATTTCATCCAGCTTGCTTCATGAAATTTTATAAATGGTCCGTTAGGAGTTCTTTTTTTATACACTCATATCTGGGCCATGTTTCACTATGAATACAGAATTTTTTAAAGTAAACTTAAGTGTGTTATTTACCGTTCTATATTAAGCATTTTTAACCTGTTTATTGACAAGAAAGCGTCTCATGATCTGGCTGGGTAGTTAGAGGTAGGCTGGGATTAGCAGCACTCATTATATTAAAATAAAGAGAAGTCTTTTTTTGTTAGTTTCTGCTTTATAACAAAGTGAATCAGCCATACATATACATATATCTCCATACCTCCGCCCTCTTGCGTCTCCCTCCCACCCTCCCTATCCCACCTCTCTAGATGGTCACAAAGCACCGAGTTGATCTCCCTGTGCTATGTGGCTGCTTCCCACTAGCTATCTATTGTACATTTGGTAGTGTATATATGTCCATGTCACTCTCTCACTTTGTCCCAGCTTACCCTTCCCCCTCCCCGTGTCCTCATCATGGAAGCAACCTAAGTGTCCATCAACAGATGAATGGATAAAGAAGATGTGGCACATGTATACAATGGAATAAAAAGAAACGAAATTGAGTTATTTGCAGTGAGGTGGATGGACCTTGAGTCTGTCATACAGAGTGAAGTAAGTCAGAAAGAGAAAAGCAAATACCGTATGCTAACACATATATATGGAATCCAAGTAAATAATAAATAAATGAAGAGAACTTGATAGTCTTCTCCTTAACAAAGAACAAGAGACTCTTAAGCTGGTCAGAGAGAATTTAGCAAAGTTATTTATTTAGAAGACATGATGCTACTGTGGATTATTATGAAGTCTATATTTAACTGGTTGCATACAGATACTGTGTGTATATTTCTGTGTTTGAGTTGTATTTGACTTTGAAAGGGGTTTTCTATTGGGTGGCACATTATTCCAAAGGAATTGTGTACACGAACAGCCATTAATTCAAATCATTAAAATAGTTAAAACTGCCTTTATTAAACAACATAACTTCTCTCTTCTCCCTGTACTTCACATTGGATTACTTCTGGAAAAAAACAAAAGGAAATAAGAATCTTCCCTCGGGCACCATTCCCATCTTCTTCATTACTTTCATAAACTGGATAGAGTGAGGGACTGAAACTAAGACTTGTGAGGTGCCTATACCATATAAGGCGTTATATTTCCTAACTCATGTAAAAGTATTTCATTAACTTCTCACAAAACCTTTTGAAGCACATAGGATTACACTCATCCTTCAAGAAACAAATAAGATTCTAAGAATTTACAAGACTTACTCAAGGTCTCTCGTGTAGTAAGTGGCACATCATAGATGAACATCAGGACTGTCTGGTTGCATTGTTCTAAAAAAAATTCATGCTATGTTTCTTTCCTTCTCCCTTGAACATAACAATAAAGGAATAATCAGAAATTATATGATATCTTGCATTTGTACAATGACAATATCTAAAAATTACTTTCACAAAATTAGCTCACAGAAATGTTAGGTGTTTTTGTGGTATCAATTTTACTGATGAGGAAATTGAGACAAACTACCTTTCTCTAGGTCTCGCAGAAGTGAGGATCTGCTGATGACTACTCTTCATTGCTTTCCATTCCAAGCCCAGCCATTTCTTCTACACCATGCTGCTCAAACGGGGATATATGTATATGTATAGCTGATTCACTTTGCTTTAAAGCAGAAACTAACACACCATTGTAAAGCAAATATACTCCAATAAAGATGTTAAAAAAAAGAGATTATATTTAAATCTGTCTTCTCAATTATAAAACATTCAGCATTTCTTTGGCATCACATCCTGTATGTGTTAAGCTGTTTTCAGATTGTAATATGAACCTTCTGGGTAGGAGAGAATTGCAGTAGAGGGCATATTTATTTATACATCAACAAATTAAAAAACGTGTAGTCATTTATGGATACTGCATATTTTAGTTGCATTTGAAATGTAATTTTGTTTTACTTACATTTTTTGCTTTTCTGAAACAGGCCCTGCCCACTGTTAGATGTTGACAGACAATTCAAATTAGATATGATGGCAATGACTTTTAAAAGAAAATTTTAGATTAAATGAGATACTTTTAAAAATAGACCTTTTAAAAATCGTTAGGTTTTATGGGCTGTTTTAATTATTTTAATTTCACATTTCAGCGTGGAAATCTTCTCCATTGACAAGATAAATCTTCAGAAGTAAATGAAATATAATTATCTTTTTATATTACATGAAAATTAATGATATCATCAACACTTACAATGTAAATTCTTTCAAGAAGTTAACCCATTCAATGTCTTAATTTGAGATAAAAGATTGTTTTAAACATTTTCCTGGGAGTATACAGGTACAACTGAAACATGCTGTATGCTTATATATGGTAGGTATCCCAGAAAAAAAGTGTAAATTAATATATGAGATTTATAAACTAAAAGGGTTTTATTTTACTCCCACCTTGATTCAAGTTTCCCACCTCATACAGAAGAAATTCAATTTCTTTTTCTGTGTTTGTGGTGAGAACTTTTAAAATCTCCTCTTTTAGTGACTTCCAAATACACAGTTAATGCTGTTTTTAACAGAGCCACCATGCTAGACACCATATCCCTAGAACTTACTCATCCTAGAGCTGGAAGATTGTACCCCTTGACCACCTTCCCCCATTCCCCCACACTCAAGGCCCCAACCCTGGCAGCCACCATTCTAATCTCTGTTTCTATGAGTCCAGCTTTTTAGATTACACATATAAGTGAGATAATACAGCGTTTGTCTTTCTCTTGTCTAACTCAGCTCACTTAGCATAATGCCCTCAAGCTCTACCCATGCTGTCACAAATGGCAGGATTTCCTTCTTCTTTTTTTTTTTTAATGACTGAATATTATTCCATTGTATATTTATGCCACATTTTCTTTATCCATTCATCCATTGACAGACACTTAGGTTGTTTCCGTATCTTGGCTATTGTAAATAATGCTGCAGTGAACATAAAAATGCAGCTATCTCTTCAAGACAGTGATTGCATTTCCTTCAGTTATATATCCAGTAGTAGTATCGATGGATCATATGGTAGTTCTATTTTCAATTTTCTGAGTAATCTCCATACTGTTTTCCATAATAGCAGTACCAGGTCACATTCCCACCAACAGTGCACAAGGGTTTCCTTTTCTCCGCATGCTCTCCAGACTTGTTATCTCATCTCATCTTTTCTGTAACAGCCATTCTAACAGGTGTCAGGTGGTAGCTCATCATGGATTTGATTTGAACTCCCCTGATGATGGATGATGTGGCACCTTTTTATGTACCAGTGGTCCATTTGTATGTCTTCCTTGGAGAAATATCTGTTCAGGTCCTTTACCCATTTTTCAACTGGATCATCTGATTTTTTTGTTTGTTTTTTTTGGTTTGGTTTGGTTTTGGCTATTGAATTGTATGAGTTCCTTATATAGTTTGGATATTAACTCTTTATCAGATATGTGGTTTGATGATATTTTCTCCCATTTCTCCCATAGCTTGCCTTTTCATTTTGTTTCAATGTTTAGGTGAATAAGCAATAATATACATAAAAATGAACATATTTCATCAACCGGTAATTAAGTATAAGCCCAAGGGTAACTTGCAGACTCTGGGAGGTAAGTACTTGCTATTACTGCTTCCTGTCTCTGAATGCTACTCTGCAGCAGACACGGTCATGCGTGCTTTCATGTATTTTCTCTACTTTCTTATCACTATTTCAAAACTGATATTATTATAGGCATTTATATATGAATAATAGAGACTAAAATGTAGTAACTATCTTAGCTAAGATCAAACAGCACAATCATAGGTGATCAGAGATTCATTTCTGGGCTCGTTTGTCTCAGAAGTTAACCATCTTCCTCGATCTTATGATTCCAGGAAAAATCAGGAAATTGTCAAAGTTGAAATTTATTTCCCAAATTGTGGCATTTTCCACCTTTTTTAGTGTATTTTTCATGGTCTCTTTAGTCAGAACTGGGTTTAAGAAAGAAATGTACTTACTTTAAGCTTAAAGAATCTCATATGTTTTTCCTCCCAGTAGTATTTACTAAAAGAAATAAAAATAAACTGTGAAAGAATAATGAATGGTTAATATAATGTACAGTTTTCAAAGCATGATTGAAGAATATTATTTTCAGGGTTTGTTTACTCAACATTTAACTTTACCTATTTATCATGTCAATTCTTGAAAGAATAATTATTCTCTTTCCATCAAATGGTGTCTGTGCATATGTCGTTCAGTATTAGAGTTTGCATTATGAGCAACTTGTTGGGATTTGTGAACACCAATCCTCAAGAATGTTTAGCCCATTTCATCAATGAAGGCTGTGCCCGTTTCCCCAGGCAAAGCTCTACTGCTGAAACAGCAACTGAGCTGAGTTCCCACAGATATTTAAGGGCAGCCTGACCAGTACCTGGTCAGATTCTAGAACTTCAGAATGAATTTAAAACATCGCTTAATTTTTAAACTTTTTAAACATTTGTTTTGTTTTGTTTGTTATGATTGGTGTTTAAAGATATCCTTTAAAACCTTGGCAGCGTCTATTTTGGGGGAATCTTCTTCTAGTTTTTATCTCTTCCTATGCTCATGGCCCCCTGTCATCACTCACATATCCTGAACCCTGTACTTAACTAAATTGTCTTCATAGTTGGAAGAGATGGAGAATGGATTAATATGGCATCTGTGAAACATGGGAAAATAGCAGAAAAGTTCCAATATTTGACTTCTCCGCAACATTTGTTACTCTTGCCCATAATACCTCTCTCTCTTAAACTTGCACATCCGAACCCACTTCTTGAAGCTTGTAGTAGGCAGAATAGCATCCTCCCAAAGACATCCTAATACCCAGAGCCTGTGAATGTGCTTTTGGGGCAAAAAGGTTCTTTGCAGAAGTGGTTAAGTTAAAAACCTTGAGATAAGGAGATCATTCTGGATTATCTGGGCGGACCCAATCTAATCACACGGGTCTTCAAAAGTCAGGAATCTTTCCAAATTGTGGACAGAGGGAGATGAGACTACAGGAGAATGGTTAGAGAGATGAAACATTGCCGGCCTGGAAGGGAGGCACAAGCCAAGGAATGAAGGTGGCTTCTAGAACCTGGAAGAGGCAAGGGCACAGATCTTCCCCTAGACCTGTTGGGAAGGAACACAGCCCTGCAGACACTTTGATTTTAGCCCTTGAGACATATTTTGAAATTCTAACCTATAGAATAGTAAGGTAATAAATTTGTGTTGTTTGGAGCCACCAAGTTTGTGGTAATTTGTTACAGAAAAAAAATAGAAAACTAATACACACATTCTTCCCTTATAATAATACCTGTTCCTGGTTCTCTCCCTGCTTCAAAAACTGCCTTTCTTCTACAACACAGGCTCTTCTGTGTTCACCCTTATTCACTGAGTCTCTGCGAGGATTTCCGTAATGACTGTTTTCTTATTGTGCTTCTTTCTATATGCGCTATCCCATCCACTGCCACACAAGCACTCTGCTAAAATTACTGGATGCCTGTGCCTACTAATGCAATAGCACCCCAAAGGCAGTGCCAACAGCCTGCAGGGAATAGTGTCTACAGGAAATTCCCATAGATACCTTGAACGTACTTTGTCCAAAATCAAGTTCATTGATCTCCTGCAAGAATCACACTTTTACAATCCAAATCACTCATTTCTTAAATTCCCTAAGTTGTTCAGTTGTATTATAATCTACCTAGTTCAATAAGGCAGACAATCTGCTACTATGCTTAATATATCCTTCTCGCAGAAAAATCAGTCAATCAATTATTTCTAGCACCCAAATACAACTCCACCTCACCATTTTCACTATTACTGACCTAATTCAGCCCCTCATTATTTCTCTGCTAAACCACTGAAAAATAGTATATATTGATGTTTTAAAGTGAATAAAGTTATTCTTTTTAGAATTGAATGTCTGTATATACTGTATACAAGGATGTATGTCTATAGTGTGTGTGGCAGGTAGGATAATATCTTGTTGTGGACTCTACCTTCCACGGGAAAAAAATTGAGCCCGTAATGGACAACCTCACAGGTGATTAAGTTCAGGTGTCAAGAATCTCTTTGATTATAACTGATAAGTTCAACTAATCAGACACATGTTCACATTTGCAGAATCATCAATAACTTTATTACTATTTTTTATTTCCATAATATTACTTATAGACTTATAAATATTCATCCAAATATATAATGCTTAAGTACGGAACTGGAACTATGGCTCTAATTACAGTGTTCCATGCTATATTTAAGCAAAGCTATGCAAAATGTCACATTGAGCTCTGAAAAATTAAAATGTTAATAATTTTTTATGAAAAATTGCCTAATTTGCACATTCTGGGGTTTAAATTGAATGCTGTACTGATTATACAAGCCTTTGAAAAATTTATGTATAGACCTTCTCCATTACCCTGACAATCAGAGTAGTTCGCTGGTTCCAAAAAGTTGCCGTGTGACAATATTACCTACTATGATTGGGGATGTAAATTCTATATTAACTATTTTTCAGGAAGAAATAGAAATGGAATACCTGAAGAAAATTAATTGACAAATTTCTGTTTTAAGTGACCTTTGTAAAAACATACGTAAAGATATCTTTGTCACTTAATTTTCTGCTGATCTTCTTCTGTCTAGTGACCTTAAGAACACTATAAATGTAGATGTAAATTTCTTTATCTGGTAGAGAATCAAGATTAAAAAAAAACCTGACAGCATAGTTGACTGTTGATAAAATATAATCATAGTTTTCATTTTCTAATAAAAGAAGTCTTACATGCTAAGTGAGCTTTTGCAAAGAACTGGGCATATCACTGGCTTCGTTTGGAAAGATTCTGGAAATCAGGCTAATAAATGCACATACAGACCCAAAGATAACCAGCTGTCTATCTGTTTCTCCCCCAAAATACCTTCAAACTTACCTTTCGATGTAATTGGCTTTACCAGTAATCTTGCCATCACCTAATACATGCAGGTTCATCTTAGTATAGCAAGGGCACCCTTGCTCCAATAATGATCCTCATTCCAAAGAAGTGTGGTCCACCACAAAAATGTAATTTACTTCCAAATTGTAATGAAATCTTTTATGGATATCATTGTCCAGCTCAGTGGTTAAGCATGGAGGCTCTAGAGTCAGACTACCTGGGGTTGAATCACACTCTGTGCTTTACTTGCCCTGAGATCTTGAGCAAGTGCCTTTAAACTGTCGTTCTCCCATATGTAATCGTTGGGGGATGATGGCAATAATAGTACCTGTCCTATACGTCTAGTTGAGAAATTATTGACATATTATGCAGCACATATTAAGAGATGAACAAATAAAAGTGATCTACTATTTTCTTTATTAATGATTCCATGCGTTACCTTTTGTTTTCTAGTTTTTAATCTTTTGGTCTAGGTCTAATCTATTTTATATATGGAAGATAGCGTAGAGAATGCCGTCTCTTTCTTCCTTAGTAGTTCCAGATTCTCACTGAGCATGATATTTACCCGGGCACTTTCTAAAAATAGAAATTATCAGCCTCCCTCTTCACCCCCAACCTCCCCAATTCTGATTTTGTATTTCTTGGATGACAGACAATGAATCTGTATTTTAAAAAATGCTCCCAGTAGATTTTCATAAACAAACTCATTGGGTACCCACTGCTCTTAATCGTGAGTGTTCAAACTGGGCTTCAGGGAACCAAAACATCCTAAAAGTGTTTGCAAAATATCTTGAGGTTGACGTTTGTGCATTTTCCTGGGAAAAAGATAAAGTTTTGTCTTTCAAAATGTAAAGAAAATACTCTAAATTCACTATCGCTACACTTAGAGTCAGACAAAGAGAGCGCCACAAATTGTGAATGTACAAAATCGATGTGCTGTGTGAATTGTGTCTTCTAAATGCTGATTTTATTGATGTCTATATCAGGGATCGTGTAATAAGTAGCACCATGAACTTAATCTCCTTAAAAAGTTAATGGTGTTTCTTGAAAATACCTCAATGCAATTTTTGGTTTTAGGACCAAGAATAGATAACTTTCTTTTAAACTTTAGGTGTGTTTTCCACATGAACACTGTGAAGAAATTTTTTTTTTCCTTTTGCAAAATCCACAAATAGCAAATAAATATGTTGGAAAAACTTTACTTAGTCCTATACTCCTTTGTCCTTCTTCTTGACGTCATCACCTATGCATTGTCCATTTTATTTTATCTCAGGGTAATGCACCTCAAAACTTTTCTGTTCTTTCTGTGTTCTGTAAATGTTCTTTATTTCTTTAGTTCTTTAAATGTTATATATTTGGTGAGTATGAGCTTTTTTAAAGAAATGATTATTCTAAGTGAGTCATTTAATGTGTAGCCATGTTTATTAATGATAAACTTTATAAATCATGAGAACTGATTTTAATTTTGTAAAATAGAACCATAATTTCAGTTTATAGTAGGACTAAATTTAAAGGTTGATATAAAACTTCTTTTTCATTTTAATTTATGTGAATCCATACAAATGCATCTTATATTATTCATATATATGTCCTTAAATATTATGTATGTGATAAGAAAATGGATAATATTTTATATACATATATTATTTAAAGTGCACTGTGTTAACATCTTAGATACATAGCCGATAACATTAAATTTTTAATATCTGTTTTTATAATTTAGGACTTTTCCTGGTGAATTTCCACAGCAAAGCACAAATAGTTCTTTTGGGGTTCCAAGTCCAGATCTAAAAAGCAAGTTTGAGTTAATATTTAAAGTCCAAGTAGTTTTTATAGAAACTTAGACTTAATGTGTTTACACTAGTTGAAAAATTGACCTTTTTACCCATATGTTTGTTACAAAGTAGTAGACAAGGGTTATTTCGTGAGTAGAGAGATTGTGATGTTCTGTAATACGTAGTCAGGATTGCATGTTTATTTGGGGAGGTAAAGAAAGAATGAGATAATAGGGGATTGATACCTATTCCCAGAGATATATTGGTCTTGAAGTATTGAAACTTAAAGCCTGCAGTATCTCTCGTCCACTTGACTTTAGCCTCATAAACTGGAGACCCACCGAAGCTTGTCCTTCTTGGACTGCATTCTACATGGACATTGACAATAAAAATCTATTGAATCGACTGAGTATCTTCTATTTATAAAATGTGTTAGGATCTCTTTTGTCAACGTAAATGGGAGAAACAGAGAGAGTCAGAGAGGGTGATACAGAAACAGAGAAGGAAAGGGGTACAGAGATATAGGTGAGGCAGAAAGAAAGAATGAGGGGAGGGAGAGGAAGAGAGAGGCATGTCAGTGAGTGATAAAGATGCAGAAAAGCAGAGAAAAGAGAAGGTGAGAAAATTAGAGAAAGAAGTAGAAACAGTATCTGCTTTACACATGAACTACCAAAAAAAAAAACTAATATAATTTAACTGGTAATCTATCCATGATTATATAAATATTTTTGAAAAAAGGAAAAGTAGGGCATAGGTGTCATGGTTATAATCATACAAATGCCATTATTTCATATGCATCTATTGCTGGGAGCAAGTCTCTTCTTCATTTTATTTGAAAATTTGGCTTATAATATGCAGTGATCCATCATTTGTAAGAGAAATGTGCAGAAAGATAGATTGTACAGTAGTCTGACAAATCTTATTAGAGCAACATATAGAAGAGGAAAAATTAACAGCTAATCCATTATAAATGTCAAATCCACAGTGCCACTTTCTTCATAACTATTGTATTTCCATTTCTTTCTCATTAATTCTTAGTCCTTATGAAATAGTTTTCATTGGTTGGTCAGTCATGTATATCCACGAACTTCTAATCAAATATGTCACTATTGCCTTTAATTTAAAAGCATCATTGCAAAAAGTCGGTGAACATTTTGTTTCTTTCTCAAAACAACAGACAAATGCATACCTAAAATTAATCACATTGGTCTTTTCAGTTAAAGTAGAGGTGAAAATGCTTATTTCATTTTTTTTGTTCAATTTTAGACCATATATGTAGAAGTAGAAAAGGAAAAGAAGTTACTATATTAATATTTTCAGAAAGTCCAGAAACAAATAACTTATTATGTATTTACTAATTTCTTTAGGGAGAGGATTGATTGTTAGGTAGTGATCTGAGGCTGTCTATTTGTGGAGGATGCTTATTAATTATTATTTTTTCTACATGGCATTTTTTTCCTTCCCCTTTCTTTTAGATCTGTTGGTGAATCACCTGTTTCCTATATATGTGAGGCTATAACAGAAGCAGAAACAGAGTCAATCAGGATTTTTTCCAAGTATAGTAGATTAAAGAAGTTGCAAATACTTTGCTACTCCCCCACTGAGAAGTAGAATTTAATTTTTGTTCTATTCAATTCTAGCCTTAATGACTTGCTTGACCAATAGAAAATGGCAGAGGTGATGCTTGGCCAATTTCAGGTCTAGGTTTTAAGAGGACCAACAGCTTATTCATTTCCCTTCAGAAGCTGTGAGTGAAAATATAAGAAAGTTAACTACCCTAAGGCCACCTTTCTGTGAGGAAACCCCAAATACATAGCTTGTCCACATGTAAGCACCCCAGCTGACAGCGCCCCACCTAAGCCAAGCCTTCTACCCATCCCCACAAACAGCAGAAGCCATCCTGGATTATCCAGACTAGGTGAGCAGTCTGCTGAATGCTATCAAATAACCTCTGTTAAAACCCGTTGGAATAGAAGATTTGCCTAGGCAATCCTTGCCAAAATGTATGCCCTACAAATTGTAAGATAAAATAAATATCTTCTTTAGAGTTACAATGTTTGCGGTAGTTGTTACAGTAGATTTCATATGTGAATGTTAAAAGCAAGAAGATGTCTTTATGCTGGAGTTGTTAAAAGGAGATTATGTGAACATTACAGAAACCTTGCTGACCTAAGGGCACCCACCATTGATTTAAATGTGATATGATTTGACAAGTTGATTTGGATTTTAGTACTTACAATATAAACTAGTTTGATTTTGTTTCTAGTATTTGCAACTTTACATGACTTGAAAACCATCCTGGTAAACAGTTAAAATCTCAAATTTGCTTGTAGTCCTCCAGTACCTTTTGGAATTGTAAATAATTTAAAGAGATCAAAGTAACACATGTATGTAAAAAAAAATAATCTGGAAACTTTTATTGAATATGCACATCCTTTAACAAGATATGAAGACTGATGAACTCTGACTCCTTTGACCTTCATATTATTTTACTGTCCTCGGACTCTTTTTAGTCCCTGATTGCTCTGCTCTCATCTCCTTTGGTGGCATTTCTTCCTTCCCTTTTCCCTTCCATTATGATGTCTTCACATTTTATTCTTGTTCTTTTCTCCCTCCAAATATTAAACTGCTGTGATTATCTTCTTCCTCATAATTTCTCTATTTCTCTCCTGCAGATGGCTATGTGGCTCTTAACTCTGTATTCCTAACACCCAACTAGTGGTTCTATCTCCACATACCCTTTTTTTTTTTTTTTTTTAATTTTTTTGGCCGTGCCACACGGCATGCGGGATCCTAGCTCCCCGACCAGGGATTGAACCCGTGCCCCCTGCAGTGGGAGCGCGGCGTCTTAACCACTGGACCACCGGGGAAGGCCCTCCACGTACCCATTTTCCATTTTCTGCTTACTACTATTTTTAGTAACTCCAATAACTTGTAACACAAATTGCCTAAAAATAAAGACATTTTATTTTTCTGGTCTCTCTGTCTCTGTCTTTTTCTCTTTCTTTCATCCATCTTCTGCTAGTCTTTATTCAACAGAAAGGTCAGATTAGTATTCTTGTGGCACAAACGTTATTTTTGCAATTTCTGCCTATGTATTTTGATAATTAATTCTTCACTTTATTCTTCTGAGAATAAATATATTACTTTATGCTTTAGCCCAACAGGCCAAAATAAGTTTACACATAATTAATGCATTAAGAACATGTCATAATTAATGTAAACTGAATAAAATAAATTTTACATTATTTATCTTTTCAAATATTAAACGTTATTAGTTTTACAATATTCTGTGTGCACACGAATAAATATGAGATAAATATTTAAGATTTTTAATTATGAGAAGACAATACTGAAAAGAAACATTCATGAGGTCTTTATTAATTAAATAAATTTTTTCTCCTCTATACCTGACACAAGGAGAGGTATATGAAGAGAGTGAGTTCAAGAAATTAATGTTATTTTGTTATCATTGTGCTAGAAGTAACAAACTGACTGAATCTATAAACCCTCCAAATAGCAATACCTATGGGTTTTCTTCCATTTGATATATTTTTCTAGACTAAAAATAGATTAATTTCAGTGATTATTTCCTTTATTGGGATATGAAGGAATTCTTGAGAATCATTCAATTAAGATAATAATAAAAACAACAAGTAAAACTTTTCTCCATAAAAATGTGAGAAGACACAATCTCAACTATTTTTTTTTTGCTCTAATTTATAGTTAGATAAACTCTAGGGGGGTTAAATATATCTTTGATGTTCTCAAAGAGTGTTTAAGCTAAAATAAACATTATCTGCAGATTTACCTCTCTTTGAATAGTAATCAGTCCTTGCTTTTACTTAGAACATAGAGGAGAAGAAGAGATATTGCTACAATCTTTCTTAGAAGAAAAAATCCTGTTTCCAATTTTTCTACATAACTTCCTCTTTTAATACAGGTATTCTCTGTCTACTTCCTCTTCAGATGTTCTGTAAGAATAGAAGTGGCCATGGTAATATTTAGGGGAGTTTCAAAAATTTTCTAACATTTCATCTTCTATTCATTGAAAAATAGCTACCAGTTGAGATTTTTTCTATAAAAAACTTTTGTTCTAATATTATTTCTTATCCCTGGATATGGAAACTATCAACAGGAAAGCAGCAATGACAAGGAGCCAAAGACTGCGTCTTTGTGTAGGCTGTGGCTGAAACTCTATGTCTCCTAAAAAAGAGACTGTCTTCTCTGAACTTCAAGGTTCTAATCCACAAAACATGGGTATTGAAATGGATAATCGCTAAGATCTCCTCCAACTCACAAAATGTGATCCTACTTTACAGTTGGCTCCTGTGTTTGACACATCATACTAACTGGAGGTTTTCTTCATGTCTAGCTTAACTACCATGTCTTATAAGGGATGCCCCAAACCTTTTTTTGAGCACATTCTCAGGAGTGATATAGCACAAAGGCTATTTGCAAATTAGAGCAGGATTGGCCAATTCTACTATCATTCAACAAAAGTAGGGTGACAATTGCAGTGTTATTTCTATAGCAAACATGCACCTTTAATTTCCTGCCATCTAACCAAACACTATTCAGAGTCTTAGTGTAAATGGTGGCATGTGTATAAAACTGCCAACATCAGTAACAGCATATCACCACTCATCCCAAACTAAGAATTTGAGACCTACTGAGAATTACTATTTTAAAAATCTTACAGGCTCTAATAATACAAAAATGAATTCAACATACTTATTCTCAAAAAGTATATTGATATGAAAATAGGCTGGTTTACAAACAAGTACAGCAAAGTCTATCACTGCAATGATACACACATGCAAATGGCATCTCATCCAGAGGTAGATGGGTGAAGGGAAGGGGAGGGACTCAGTCAAGTCCTGGGATGACTGTTACCTGAACGAAATCTCGTGAGACAGAAGAAACTGAGTCAGAAGGAGCAGTTGGCAGGGTTGCAGGACATCAAGGAGTTGCATCTCAGGTGAAATAGAGCATCATGTCCCTAAAGGTAGCAGATATGGGAGAGATTATTGTGACACTGGGAAACTGCTTTTAATCATTTTAAAATGAATAAATAGTATGCGGTAATATGGATATGATGTTACACTTAATGCAAAAAAGGGTTTTTCATATCATGCTAAGTAGCTTGGATTTTTAAATGTAGCATGAGGGAAACTGATAATTTTAACTTGATAGTCAACATTGTACTTTAAAAAATAACTTTGCTGACAGAAGAGCAATTCAAAGTGAGATGGCCCAATAGAGTGCATGGAGGCCAAATATGTTGAAGTAAGACAAAAAAATACTGAGATTCTAAACTTGTCTGGGGGTAGTCTAGATGGTAAGAGAGATTTGAAAGATATTCAAAATGTAGAATTGACAGAATGTAGTGACCTCATGAAAAATGGAGAGCTGTGGGTGGAGTCAAATCGCATCAAGGAGGACACTTAGTCCTTACTTAGGTTGGCTGGATGGTGGTGTTACATTTCAAGACTGGGAATATGAGAATATGATCAGGCATGAGAAGGAAAACATTAACGTGTGGGTGCATTGTTATCCCAGTGTTGGGCTCCAAGGGGAGAAAACAGCGTTGGGAATAACTAAGTAGAGAAGGAAGAAAAAGGACCAAAAAGAATGCAAGTTTGATTGCACGTGGACATGTGCCAGACAGTCCTTCAGTTTCTCATCTATGTGGCAATCTTATCACCTATAAATTTACTCATAAGGAAAGTAGGCTGAAAAGGAATACATGATTTAGACCAAATCACACGAGTCAAAGGTTCAAACGTCAGGAACTAAACCCAGTTCATTCTGGCGACCAAATGTTTTTCTTTCAACTATACCTGGAGGTAGAAATTGAAGCATTGTTAATTGGGGCTGGAACACATCTAACATAGGCAGAAGGATATGACATAACAAAAGTGGAATCTTAGATACAATTTATCGGTGCAGAAGGAATCTCGGTGTAAAAGCATGCAGGAATATCTCAGGGATCCTTATTCTCGTCTCTCCTACTAGTTTTCTTTTCTTTTCCCAGTTTCTGTTAAATTATTATACCAATACAGCAAAAAAGAGGCCTGGGCTTGCATGCTTTTCAGTTTGAAATATATTTGTCTCCTATAGTGAAAATGTCTTCACTTATACAAGAGAATAATTATAAAAAATTAAATATTCCTATACTGGCATATAAGACTTTTTATTAACAGGAAAACAAAAATCCACATAAATTATTTTTTTAACATCTTTATTGGAGTATAATTGCTTTACAATGGTGTGTTAGTTTCTGCTTTATAACAAAGTGAATCAGTTATACATATACATATGTTCCCATATCTCTTCCTTCTTGCGTCTCCCTCCCTCCCACCCTCCCCATCCCACCCCTCTAGGTGGTCACAAAGCACCGAGCTGGTCTCCCTGTGCTATGTGGCTGCTTCCCACTAGCTATCTATTTTACATTTGGTAGTGTATGTATGTCCATGCCACTCTCTCACTTTGTCACAGCTTACCCTTCCCCCTCCCCATATCCTCAATCCACTCTCTAGTAGGTCTGTGTCTTTATTCCCATCTTGCCCCGAGGTTCTTCAAGACCAGTTTTTTTTTCCTTAGATTCCATATATATGTGTTAGCTAACAGTATTTGTTTTTCTCTTTCTGACTTGCTTCACTCTGTATGACAGACTCTAGGTCCATCCACCTCACTACAAATAACTCAATTTCGTTTCTTTTTATGGCTGAGTAATATTCCATTGTATATATGTGCCACATCTTCTTTGTCCATTCATCTGTTGATGGACATTTAGGTTGTTTCCATGTCCTGGCTATTGTAAATAGAGCTGCAATGAACATTTTGGTACATGACTCTTTTTGAATGATGGTTTTCTCAGGGTATACGCCCAGTAGTGGGATTGCTGGGTCGTATGGTAGTTCTATTTTTAGTTTTTTAAGGAACCTCCATACTGTTCTCCATAGTGGCTGTATCAATTTACATTCCCACCAACAGTGCAAGAGGGTTCCCTTTTCTCCACACCCTCTCCAGCATTTATTGTTTCTAGATTTTTTGATGATGGCCATTCTGACTGGTGTGAGATGATATCTCATTGTAGTTTTGATTTGCAATTCTCTAATGATTAATGATGTTGAGCATTCTTTCATGTGTTTGTTGGCAATCTGTATATCTTCTTTGGAGAAATGTCTATTTAGGTCTCCTGCCCATTTATGGATTGGGTTGTTTGTTTTTTTGACATGGAGCTGCATGAGCTGCTTGTAAATTTTGGAGATTAATCCTTTGTCAGTTGCTTCATTTGCAAATATTTTCTTCCATTCTGAGGATTGTCTTTTCATTGTGTTTACGGTTTCCTTTGCTGTGAAAAAGCTTTTAAGTTTCATTAGGTCCCATTTATTTTTGTTTTTATTTCCATTTCTCTAGGAGGTGGATCAAAAAGGATCTTGCTATGATTTATATCATAGAGTGTTCTGCCTATGTTTTCCTCTAAGACTTTGATAGTGTCTGGCCTTACATTTAGGTCTTTAATCCGTTTAGAGTTTATTTTTGTGTATGGTGTTAGGGAGTGTTCTAATTTCATAGTTTTACATGTACCTGTCCAGCTTTCCCAGCACCACTTATTGAAGAGACTGTCTTTTCTCCACTGTATATTCTTGCCTCCTTTATCAAAGATAAGGTGACTATATGGGCGTGGGTTTATCTCTGGGCTTTCTATCCTGTTCCATTGATCTATATTTCTGTTTCTGTGACAGTACCATACTGTATTGATTACTGTAGCTTTGTAGTATAGTCTGAAGTCAGGGAGCCTGATTCCTCCAGCTCCGTTTTTCTTTCTCAAGATTGCTTTGGCTATTCGGGATCTTTTGTGTTTCCATACAAATTGTGAAATTTTTTGTTCTAGTTCTGTGAAAAATGCCAGTGGTAGTTTGATGGGGATTGCATTGAATCTGTAGATTGCTTTGGGTAGTAGAGTCATTTTCACAATGTTGATTCTTCCAATCCAAGAACATGGTATATCTCTCCATCTATTTGTATCATCTTTAATTTCTTTCATCAGTGTCTTATAATTTTCTGCATACAGGTCTTTTGTCTCCTTAGGTAGGTTTATTCCTAGATATTTTATTCTTTTTGTTGCAGTGGTAAATGGGAGTGTTTTCTTAATTTCACTTTCAGATTTTTCATCATTAGTGTATAGGAATGCTAGAAATTTCTGTGCATTTTGTATCCTGCTACTTTACCAAATTCATTGATTAGCTCTAGTAGTGTTCTGGTAGCATCTTTAGGATTCTCTATATATAGTATCATGTCATCTGCAAACAGTGACATCTTTACTTCTTCTTTTCCGATTTCGATTCCTTTTATTTCTTTTTCTTCTCTGATTGCTGTGGCTAAAACTTCCAAAACTATGTTGAATAATAGTGGTGAGAGTGGGCAACCTTGTCTTGTTCCTGATCTTAGTGGAAATGGTTTCAGTTTTTCACCATTGAGGACGATGTTGGCTGTGGGTTTGTCATATATGGCCTTTATTATGTTGAAGAAAGTTCCCTCTATGCCTACTTTCTGGAGGGTTTTTATCATAAATTGGTGTTGAATTTTGATGAAAGCTTTCTCTGCATCTATTGAGATGATCATATGGTTTTTCTCCTTCAGTTTGTTAATATGGTGTATCACATTGATAGATTGGCGTATATTGAAGAATCCTTGCATTCCTGGGATAAACCCCAGTTGATCATGGTGTATGATCCTTTAAATGTGCTGTTGGATTCTGTTTGCAAGTATTTTGTTGAGGAATTTTGCATCTATGTTCATCAGTGATATTGGCCTGTAGTTTTCTTTCTTTGTGACATCTTGTCTGGTTTTGGTATCAGGGTGATGGTGGCCTCGTAGAATGAGTTTGGGAGTGATAATCCCTCTGCTATATTTTGGAAGAGTTTGAGAAGGATAGGTGTTAGCTCTTCTCTAAATGTTTGATAGAATTCGCCTGTGAAGCCATCTGGTCCTGGGCTTTTGTGTGTTGGAAGATTTTTAATCACACTTTCAATTTCAGTGCTTGTGATTGGTCTGTTCATATTTTCTATTTCTTCCTGGTTCAGTCTCGGAAGGTTGTGCATTTCTAAGAATTTGTCCATTTCTTCCAGGTTGTCCATTTTATTGGCATATAGTTGCTTGTAGTAATCTCTCATGATCCTTGGTATTTCTGCAGTGTCAGTTGTTACTTCCCCTTTTTCATTTCGAATTCTATTGATTCGAGTCTTCTCCCTTTTTTTCTTGATGAGTCTGGCTAATGGTTTATCAATTTTGTTTATCTCCGCAAAGAACCAGCTTTTAGATGTATTGATCTTTGCTATCATTTCCTTTATTTCTTTTTCATTTATTTCTGACCTTATCTTTATGATTTCTTTCCTTCTGCTAACTTTGGGGTTTTTTTGTTCTTCTTTCTCTAATTGCTTTAGGTGTAAGGTTAGGTTATTTATTTGAGATGTTTCTTCTTTTTTAAGGTAGGATTGTATTGCTATTAGCTTCCCTCTTAGAATTGCTTTTGCTCCATCCCATAGGTTTTGGGTCGTCGTGTTTTCATTGTCATTTGTTTTTAGGTAATTTTTGATTTCCTCTTTGATTTCTTCAGTGATCTGTTGGTTATTAGGCAGTGTATTGTTTAGCTTCCATGTGTTTGTACTTCTTACAGGTTTTTTCCTGTAATTGATATCTAGTCTCATAGCGTTGTGGTCGGAAAAGATACTTGATACCATTTCAATTTTCTTAAATTTACCAAGGCTGGATTTGTGACCCAAGATATGATCTATCCTGGAGAATGTTCCATGAGCACTTGAGAATAATGTGTATTCTGTTGTTTTTGGATGGAATGTCCTATAAATATCAATTAAGTCCATCTTGTTTAATGTATCATTTAAAGCTTGTGTTTCCTTATTTATTTTCATTTTGGATGATCTGTCCATTGGTGAAAGTGGGGTGTTAAAGTCCCCTACTATGATTGTGTTACTGTCGATTTCCCCTTTTATGGCTGTTAGTATTTGCCTTATGTATTGAGGTGCTCCTATACTGGGTGCATAAATATTTACAATTGTTATATCTTCTTCTTGGATTGATCCCTTCATCATTATGTAGTGTCCTTCTTTATCTCTTGTAATAGTCTTTGTTTTAAAGTCTATTTTGTCTGATATGAGAATTGCTACTCCAGCTTTCTTTTGATTTCCATTTGCATGGAATATCTTTTTCCATCCCTTCACTTTCAGTCTGTATGTGTCCCTAGGTCTGAAGTGGGTCTCTTGCAGACAGCATATATATGGGTCTTGTTTTTGTATCCATTCAGCCAGTCTGTGTCTTTTGGTTGGAGCATTTAATCCATTTACATTTAAGGTAATTAGCAATATGTATGTTCCTATTACCATTTTCTTAATTGTTTTGGGTTTGTTATTGTAGGACTTTTCCTTTTCTTGTGTTTCCTGCCCAGAGAAGTTCCTTTAGCATTTGTTGTAAAGCTGGTTTGGTGGTGGTCAATTCTCTTAGCTTTTCCTTGTCTATAAAGGTTTTAATTTCTCTGTCGAATCTGAATGAGATCCTTGCTGGGTAGAGTAATCTTGGTTGCAGGTTTTTCTCCTTCATCACTTTAAATATGTCCTGCCAAACCCTTCTGGCTTGCAGAGTTTCAGCTGAAAGATCAGCTGTTAACCTTATGGGGATTCCCTTGTGTGTTTTTTGTTGTTTTTCCCTTGTTGCTTTTAATATTTTTTCTTTGTATTTAATTTTTGATAATTTGATTAATATGTGTCTTGGTGTGTTTCTCCTTGGATTTATCCTGTATGTGACTCTCTGTGCTTCCTGGACTTGATTAACTATTTCGTTTCCCATATTAGGGAAGTTTTCAATTATAATCTCTTCAAATATTTTCTCAGTCCCTTTCTGTTCCTCTTCTTCTTCTGGGACCCCTATAATTCGAATGTTGGTGCGTTTAATGTTGTCCCAGAGGTCTCTGAGACTGTCCTCAATTCTTTTCATTCTTTTTTCTTTATTCTGCTCTGCAGTAGTTATTTCCACTATTTTATCTTCCAGGTCACTTATCCGTTCTCCTGCCTCAGTTATTCTGCTATTGATCCCGTCTAGAAAATTTTTAATTTCATTTATTGTGTTGTTCATCACTGTTTGTTAGCTCTTTAGATCTTCTAGGTCCTCGTTAAACGTTTCTTGTATTTTCCCCATTCTATTGCCAAGATTTTGGATCATCTTTACTATCATTACTCTGAATTCTTTTTCAGGTAGACTGCCTATTTCCTCTTCATTTGTTAGGTCTGGTGGGTTTTTACCTTGCTCCTTCACCTGCTATGTGTTTCTCTTTCTTCTCATTTTGTTTAACTTACTGCGTTTGGGTTCTCCTTTTCGCAGGCTGCAGGTTCGTAGTTCCCGTTGTTTTTGGGGTCTGCCCCCAGTGGCTAAGGTTGGTTCAGTGGGCTGTGTAGGCTTCCTAGTGGAGGGGACTAGTGCCTGTGTTCTGGTGGTTGAGGCTGGATCTTGTCTTTCTGGTGGGCAGGTCCACATCTGGTGGTGTGTTTTGTGGTGTCTGTGGCCTTATTATGATTTTAGGCAGCCTCTCTGCTAATGCATGGGGTTGTGTTCCTGTCTTGCTAGTTGTTTGGCATAGGGTGTCCAGCATTGCAGCTTGCTGGTCATTGAGTGAAGCTGGGTCTTGGTGTTGAGATGGAGATCTCTGGGAGATTTTCGCCATTTGATATTATGTGGAGCTGGGAGGTCTCTTGTGGACCAGTGTCCTGAACTTGGCTCTCCCACCTCAGAGGCACAGCCCTGATGCCTGGCTGGAGCACCAAGAGCCTTTCATCCACACGGCTCAGAATAAAAGGGAGAAAAAATAGAAAGAAAGAAAGAAGATAAAATAAAATAAAATAAAATAAAGTTATTAAAAATAAAAAATAATTATTAAGAACAAATTTTTAAAAATAAAGAAAACAAAAACAAAAAAACCCCAGACAGACAGAACCCTAGGACGAATATTAAAAGCAAAGCTATACAGACAAAATCACACACAAAAGCATACACATACACACTCACAAAAAGAGAAAAAGGGAAAACAATATATATATCGTTGCTCCCAAAGTCCACCTCCTCAATTTGGGATGATTTGTTGTCTGTTCAGGTATTCCACAGATGCTGGTACATCAAGTTGTTTGTGGAGCTTTAATCCGCTGCTTCTGAGGCTGCTGGGAGAGATTTCCCTTTCTCTTCTTTGTTCGCACAGCTCCCAGGGTTCAGCTTTGGATGTGGCCCCGCCTCTGCATGTAGGTCGCCTGAGGGCGTCTGTTCTTCACTCACACAGGACGGGGTTAAAGGAGCAGCTGCTTCGGGGGCTCTGGCTCAGTCAGGCCGGGGGGAGGGAGCGGTACGGACGCGGGGCGAGCCTGCGGCGTCAGAGGCGTCGTGATGTTGCAGCAGCCCGAAGCGCGCCGTGCGTTCTCCCGGGAAGTTGTCCCCGGATCCCGGGACCCTGGCCGTGGCGGGCTGCACCGGCTCCCGGGAGGGGCGGTGTGGATGGTGACCTGTGCTCGCACACAGGCTTCTTGGTGGCGGCAGCAGCAGCCTTAGCATCTCATGCCCGCCTCTGGGGTCCGCGCTGATCGCCGCGGCTCGCGCCCATCTCTGGAGCTCGTTTAGGCGGCGCTCTGAATCCCCTCTCCTCGCGCACCAGGAAACAAAGAGGCAAGAAAAAGTCTCTTGCCTGTTCAGCAGGTCCAGACCTTTTCCCGGACTCCCTTCCCACTAGCTGTGGCGCACTAGCCCCTTCAGGCTGTGTTCACGCCGCCAACCCCAGTCCTCTCCCTGCGATCCGACCGAAGCCCGAGCCTCAGCTCCCAGCCCCGCCCGTCCCGGCGGGTGAGCAGACAAGCCTCTCGGGCTGGTGAGTGCTGCTCGGCGCCGCTCCTCTGTGCGGGAATCTCTCCGCTTTGCCCTCCGCAACCCTGTGGCTGCGCTCTACTCCGTGGCTCCGAAGCTCCCCCCTCCGCCACCCGCAGTCTCCGCCCGCGAAGGGGCTTCCTAGTGTGTGGACACCTTTCCTCCTTCACAGCTCCCTCCCACTGGTGCAGGTCCCGTTCCTATTCTTTTGTCTCTGTTTTTTCTTTTTTCTTTTGCCCTACCCAGGTATGTGGGGAGTTTCTTGCCTTTTGGGAGGTCTGACGTCTTCTGCCGGCGTTCAGTGTGTGTTCTGTAGGAGTTGTTCCACATGTAGATGTATTTCTGATGTATTTGTGGGGAGGAAGGTGATCTCCGTGTCTTACTCTTCCGCCACCTTGAAGCTCCTCTCCCACATAAATTATTCTTTTTTTCTAGATGTTGTGTTTAAAGGACAGCTAAAATCACCATATGTATATCACAAAATATAATATATATCTTAAAATACACTTTATACTACCAGGTTGAAACTCATAATTTAAAAAGAACAGAGCAGAAATATATTCCAAGTATGTTTCATTTGGTCAAATACAAATGAATTAGCTAAGCTTTTGTCATGAATCCTTTTAAGAGGTTTTATAACATCCTATTAAGAAAGAATTGTCCATTTCAATTTGTCTAGGCTTAAATACAATACAAGGAGATAAACATTAAATTATAGCTGGAGATGTCTCTTTCAGAGTAGTTTTATTTTTGTTTCTATTTATATGTAAATTTACACCTAAAGTAACATACATTTGTAAACAAAAACAGGAAAGGTTTAATATGAACTTAAAATATAAATTTATACAGAATGATATCTATATCTCAAAAAAACCCCAAAATACTTGAAATAGGACTTTAGATTCTTGTAACAATGTGTTCTAGATAACAGTGAACAATGTGGAAATGGTTAAGCATAAATATTTTGTAATCTCCTTTTACATAATTTATTAATTGAAGTTCACATTACAATGTTTATACATGTTACACTCAAGGCATGATAAAGGTCTGAATGCTGAAAACCCAATAAATATCAGTTTTGGATACCTTACTATACGCTCGTTGCCATGCTAGTATTTTTTACAGGGATCATTTAATTTTATTCCCATCTAAAATTCGGCGTTGAGTCCAAAGTGAACTACCTGGATCAATATGGCAGACTTCATTTATCATCCATCTTTCTTTACCTACTCTTATTGTTCTTTTACCTTGGTGATCTGAAGTGTCCTGAAACTTTTCAGATTTATTTTATTTAACATTTTGTTTGTTTTCAAAATGGTAGATTGGATGTAGATTACTATCAGAACATTGAGAATTTTAGGAGAATTTTCAGAAACCAACTGACGTGTTAGGAGCACAGTGAAAAACTTTCAGTCAGGACAATGTACAAAATGAGAAATTAACATTTTAAGAAAGAATTGAAAAGTTACAGAATTGAAAATTTACACATCCAGGTTATGAAACCTCTGATTCAGTTGTAGGGAAATGACTGCATTCTATTATATAGAAGAGTCTTTTTTTTTCTTTTAATTCAACTAGGCAATATATTCAATTAAGACTGATATATCTATCTCACCCATTATTTTAGAGATCAGGTACATTGGCCTAACGAGCATAAAATTCTCTAAGCCCTCCAATAGTTTTGGTCTTCCTAGAATATCCAAGGTAATACAGCCAAGAGAGAGACCAGTCTTGTATATATCTTATGTCTCAATTCCCAGCTCAATGAACTCAACAAATGTATGAAATATATCCACCTGTGTATCTACTATCTATCTATCTATCTATCACCTATCTCTCCCCTAAGCTTCTCTCCTCATTGCAAAATATCTTTTGGAGTATTATCAGACAAGACCAGTGGAACCTACCTGAATTTGTGATAGTTTACTTAATTCTCTAGGAGGAGGGTTTTTGTTTTTGTTTTTGGTGGTTGATTCTGTGATCTCATGAGCATCCATATGTCAGAAATTTAAAGTCTCTTTCTGATTTGGGGTCCCTATGGATCTTGCTATCAGAGAAAATTATTTAGAACAATTCCCTTAACTAAAATAGAGCACACTAAGACTAGATAAATCCTAAGGATTTCGACTGTGGTCATGCCGTCTTAGACTTATAGCAAGAAGGGACTGTAAAATTCTCCAGGCTTGAACTTAAAAAAAAGAGACCACAAGGCTCTATACAACCCGGACCTTGCCTCTCCCTCCAAACAATCTTCTGCTCTCACTTCTGACCACCATCCTCACCATTCTATAACCGTATCTGCCTTCCTTCCATTGTCCAATGTGTATGAGCTCATTCCTTCCTTAGGATACTCTGTCTAGAAGGCATCAGAAGTCTGGCTGATCCTTGTCATCCAGGTCTTGCCAAATATGCCCCCCTCCTACCCCCAAAAGGGCTTTTTCTTACACGATCTCCAAATCTAGAGTAGTACCGCAGTAATTCTGCTAGCATCATCCTGTGTCATTTTCCTATGAGCACATATACTATATTTTATTTTATTTTCTCTATTTCATGCCATCTAGATAGAATTTAGTACCTAATTAGTGCCTGGCCTGCTGTAGTTGCTTGAAAATTGTTTGAATGAGTTGATGTAGTTAGTAAGGAGGAAAAAAAATTGGGTAGTATTTAAACTAAAACTTGAAACTCAGCACTTTCCCACATTGTATACATTTTAAACATTTCTAAGAACAAAGAAAATGCGTAATAGCACCCAGCTACTCCTAACCCTTGTAAGATATTAACAAATGGAAACAAAGAACAATGTTGACAAGATGGAATTGTCTATTAGCTTACTGAGACCTGATGCCCAGTGTAACTCCAATTCTATTAGGTTATCCCATTTTTAGTGTTCCCAACACACTACAATGCCTCACCCTCAGACCCCAAAGCTGGGATCGCATGTGTCCTATTTTTAATTACATCTTGATAATGCTGTGATCGCCTCTTAATTTTATTTATTGCTTCATCCACCAGCAGCTAAATACAATGAAAGGATTCCAAGTTAGAAGCAAATTCCCCAAAAGGAAATGGAGATTTTCTAGCAATTTGTACACGCAGACTGTTTCCAAAAAACAATATAGGAATCATACACAAATCCACTATTACTTGGTGCGAAAGTAGCAGAGGATTGGGACAGGAAGCTATGGTTCACAAAGCAAGAGGGAGCGTGAAAGAGGGTTGACCGAGCTAGAAATGATGTTCTCACAGCATCATTTCTTGCAAGAATGAATCAGTAGAGGAAACATATGGGATTTGCTTCTGTGTTGAATATCCTCCCATGGGTAAAGTCCTATAAACAAACAAGCAATATTCATTTGAAGACAAAAAAATAATAAAAATAAAATCTCAAAAAAGAAAAAAGAAACAAGTTAGTAGGAATTAGAATTGGTGTTCTAGATCTCACGAGCCTGCCCATCCCTTCTGAATTCCATTTTCTCATTTGTTCTTTACAATCCATATTTTACCAAAGTCATTTCCTGTCATATAATTCTGTGTTATCTTGATAAGCTGTGATAGTTCCTTGTGAAAGGGACTTCTGTTTACGTATCTTTATATCACAAACAACAGCTGATGGTTTTACACAATTAAATTCTGATGGCACTAACTACCATATATCATTAATTGATAGTAGTTCATGGCATTACCTACAGTATCCAAATACAAGTAAAAACTGTACAGGAAGCATTTGCTTATTCATACACCCAATAAGTTTGTATTAAGCCTCTATTCTGTGCTAGTAACTGTCATAGGCACTGGAGATATTGTAATGACCAAAACAGACAGAATCCCCTGCCTTCTTGGAGCTCACATTCTACTTTGAAAAGAGAGACAAAAACAAACAAACAAAAAAGCAAAAATAAACTATATAGTATGTCAGCTGGACACAGAGTCACTGAAGCAATACAAAGCAGAGAAGGGGATGAGATTGCACTTAGGTTGTAATAATACCTTAGGTTTTTTTGTTTGTTTGCTTGTTTCTTTGTTTCACCTATGCAAATTTCTTTTATCACCATCCAAAAGAGTACATGTACTTTCCTAAAGTGCTAAAAGAGTTTAATGAAGGCTGTAAATCTTATGAATTATTGATGTACTCAAGGCAAAGAAAAACGTTACTCACCATTTTTTGTGGTGTGCCTCTGTGTGTGTTTTGGTGCATGAGGAGATGTTACTTAAGCCTCAAGTATGTAATGTTCTTTGGGTGGAAAAAATCCATATCTAATTTGACCAATACAATTGATCACTTTTTATTTGTACATGATTATACAATACCATGGTATGTGTCAGTCACCCAGGACACCAGCATAATATATGACAAATAAGAGTTAACTCCTCAAGCATAGTTCTTCTCTCTTCCCACCAAAAATAGCACTGTCAACTCTAGCTCTTCTAATGGAGGAAGGAATTTATTTCCTGCAAAATGTGCTAATCTGTGCTGTGGAAAAGTACTTACACATATTATATGCTTAATAAACACTGAGAGGTAATTAAAAGGGAAAGAAGTGGAATTTCAAATACCAGGTCAACAGGATATGAATATATTTTGGTAGTAGTCTAGAGGGGAAGGACTCCAAGGCCTATATGCTCTGAACCGTTGCTCTTTCTTTCTCTCATGCAAGCAAGCAAGCAATAAAACAACTGCATTGCAAAGCTGTGTTAGTGTTGATAAATGTGAATTAATTAGGTATCAATAAAAATATGAAGTCTCAGAAGCACTGAGCCTTAACAGTTGGATTTGAATCTAGCAGTAGACGTAGATTCATTAGAAATGAATCTTCATTCTAAAAATGTGAAGAGGCAGCTTAAATAGAGACAGAACAGTAATAACCAAATAAACAAAGAAAATTACTGTAAATTTCAGCTTCACATCTTGGCCAGCTCTGTACTTTTTCATTATTACTTTATCCTTCCCATTTTCTCTATTTTTGATCCAAACTTTTGAAAATATTTTTATGAGATCAGGTCTACTTAAATTAGTAAGCTTAGTTTGAGATTTGTCACAGATTTAATTTGTGTATACTTTTCTGTACTCATATTAAGAGCGTTCTTTTAGGATCATATTCAAAGAAAATGCTCAGCATATCTTGATTGTTTTTAGTCTTTGGATTTAGCCTCATTTTTCTTATTTTAGAAAAAAGGCTCTTTATGTACAGTAATACTTACTCTTAAATGTGTTTTCCAATAGCTGTGTACATGTTATTCTATACCTCTTGAATGAACAGATTTCCATTTAATTCAGAGCAATAGTTTTTTTGTTTTTTGTTTTTTGTTTTTACAAATTAATAAGCAAACCAGATTTCTAAACAAACAGGTAAAAACAAAGTTAGAGCAATAACACAGTAAAGCCAGAATATTTTTAGAGAGTTATGGAAGAAAAGGATTGAAATTGCCATACATTAAAAAATAATTAATTTGAATTCCAAATTTCATAATTAAAGTTTGGAAAGATACCTCTTTATTCCATAACCTGCACAACTATTTTTCTCAGACAGATGAACTCTTTTTTCCAGTTGTTACAGGTAAAGTAACACCAGCTTTCCGGCAATCCAGTTATTCAGTATCATAGCCAGTCAGCATTGTTTTTCTTTTCTAGATGGTAATAACCCTGACATTCCTGAATCTCCCCAAAGCAATCATTTAGGGCTCCAAATATTTAGGAGGAAACTCTGCAGACAACCTAGCAGCATATTAGTTACTTCCTTCTACAGATTAGCAAATCCAGACACTAAAAAGTGGACGGCATTTTAGAATTTCATACCTAGGACCATTTTAGAATGAAAATAAAAAAAGAATAGGGCTTGAATCCTGGGTCTCTTCAAAAGAAAGGCAGGGGGTACATTTTGTGAAATTACTGTTTAATAAAACTGAGTAGGTTTGTCACGCACTTAAATTTTATGGTCCTAAATTCTTGGGGAAATGGAACATTGTCAGACCATCGCATCCATCCTAACAGGACTTTACACTGTACAGTGTCCTCACAACAAAATAGGAAACAATGCTAAGAAGGTCACTGAAATCCTTCTGCTACCATTGGAAACTTTACTCTTTGTTAGCAATGACATGCAGCTACTCCAGATTTCTCACTCACCACGCTTTCAAGGTAGGGACAATAAATACCTTTCAGGCCAGTGTAAGGTGCTTGGGCAATCTGCAGAGGAATGGTTGGCAAGTTGACACAGTTCTGCAGTGCAGCCAACTAAAAGAAGCTGTTTTCAAAGCAGGTCTCCTTCTGGTTAGATGCCACAGCCCAAGAAGTTTATGACAACCACAGGGCCCCAGCCCTCCGCAGAAAACCAATCCAATAACAGAAATTTGTACAATATAATTCCCGTGAACTAAAGAATACCAAATTTCTTCTGCAAACCACTTGGCCTCACACCATTGAGCCTTGTGTTGCTTTGACACAGGAAAAGATAGCAGGTCAACAAAATGTGTCAAATAAGCTCCACTCCTTTTGAGATTTGAATAGCCAAATAGTAGTCTGTGTGCTGGCATAGAAATTTATATACACAGACAGATATAGATATAGATGATATAGATATAGACAAAGGTATAGGGAGAAGTATAGGTATAGATATATACACATGACTCTGTGTGTGTGTGTGTGTGTGTGTTGGGCTTGGGAGAACCATAATTGCGTGTGCATGGTTGGGAAAGACTGGCATGGAAACAGACATGGTGGACTTCCTATATTTTATTTTCAAAAATGACTCAGCCTGAAATTAACATGAAAATAAAGGTTACCAATATTAATAATTAAAATCCATGCTAAAATTTGAAAGTGACACATCCTGGCTCAGAAGGGCATTTTTTAAGTTCAATAAACCCAATTCTTTCCCCAAGGTACCTTACTTCTACTTTTTGATTGCAAATGTAGGTTGCTTACCGGTTTGCTCTTCATTTTGGTCTTAGTGAACACAGAGAGATCCACCACAGGAAGAAAGCACTTGGGCAGACATTAAAATGCTGTTAGGATGTTACTGAGTATGCAAGGTGTTGTCCCTTTGCTTTTAGTTTGACAACTTGGGAAATATTTTATTTTTCTTATAAGAAGCTTCATTTTTGTCATTTCCGTATTGATGGTCCTCAAATATTTTAGCCATGAAATCTAGGAATATGTTAATAACCAATTTATTTTTAAAATGCTATAATAACATTTGTGATAACTTGTCCGTCCCTTGTCCCTTTTTATCATTTAGTAGTGGTAAGCTAAGAAATCACATTTTCTTTATAATTCTAATGAAGGCCTATTTTAGATTAGTATATTATTTAAATGTGTAAACTGCAAATTGACAACATCTGGTACTTTAATGCAAGATGATATGGCACTGATTCTAAGATCAAGGTTACAGAATTTGACACAGGTTTTTTATGCATTACAAAAATAGCAATAATTAATTCAAAGCTGCAACTGACTGCATTTTGATGCCCTTTGAACTTTGATATGAAAAGATCTGTAGTATCTTCTTAATTGGTGCACAGAAGTAACACAGAAACGCATGACAGAAATACAATGTACTTAAAAAATGAAAATGATTGCATGTTTTAATACCTTTAGCATTTATAACCATTAAATAAAATATCTTAAGTGGTCATTGAGATCTAATATATTACTGACTGTCTCACGGCAAATCTATGATATTCTGTTAAAATTCCTATTTCAAGCGGTTATTTGTTCACTGAACAAAGTTCATACATAGCATAACAAATTATTTGAAGGAGACAATTTATATGATAGTAGGCAATGAAACAAACATAAAAATGTACTTCATATATATAACTGGAAATTAATATAAAACAATTTTATCCATAGGTATCTAATCATTTCTTTAAAAGTTTTCAAAATAAAACAAAATTGGTTTTAAAGGGTAAATTCAGAATTAAGCAGTAATAAATAACAAAGTTTATTCAGTAATTAGTATTCTGCAGGTTGATGGGAAAATGCTCAATAAGCATTTTTTAAATTTAGCACATTATAAACATGATTACATTTCATTACTAAGAGATAAAAAATATAGTTAACCTTTTTTATCTACTTCGAGTGAGTGTAAAAAAAAAATGTGACGCTAACAACTTCAACAAAAATAGAAAATCATTAAGCTAACATGAAGAAATCAAGTTTTGTGTCCTCAGTGCAAATTCATTACTCTATTCAAGAATCCCCTGAAAGAAGGTATAATGTTTATTTGTATTTCTGAAATGATTTTAAAAATGTGTTCCCAAAAGCTTTATAAACAGCAGGGAAATTTGTCTAAAGAACAATTAATAAGACAATGAATCTAAAGTTTCATAAAGTTTTGAAATATTTTTTAGTGGTATTAAGCTTGTGGGTCATTTGTAAAGATGGCATAGTACATTGGAACAGTACATCAGAAGTCAAGAATTTTATTCCCAATTTCTATCGTCTATGAAATGCCCTCAGACAACCCTCTTTAACCTTTGCTTCTACACAGGGAGAAAATAAATATAATAATATTTGCTTCTTACAAGACAAAATTTTTCCAAAGATTCACGGGCAACTCTTAAAAACAGGTTTTGAAGTCCTAGGGGAAAAGAGTTGTGTCATTTATAACTATAAAATATTATTTCAAAACTGAACTATGAATGTTCACTCGTTATGAATTTCAAAATCAATCTCAAAAGAAAAGACTTTTATGTAGAGAATTTTCTTCTTGGCTGAAGTGTCATGCACTTGGCAAAAGATTTAGTGTTTTAGGAAAGGACCTGTATAGGAATAAATTTTCAGAACTGAAACTTTCTGAATGTCTCTATGCATTTTAAATAAGATAAAAATGTCAGTATCCCAGTGTTGTGAATTTTTAGCCCAACACAAAGATGGACGGTGTCACAGAGAATGACACTAACCCTAAGGCGGGATGTGTCATCTCCCATGAGATTTGGGTTCTTCTTCTTCCTCCTGACTTCATCACACTTTATGCAGAGTGGCCACATATTCCCAGTAAGATTCAGTCAGATGTAAGGGTATAGATCACAGACAGATACTGAATGCTCAGAGACAGGTGAGAAGACGGAAAGCAAGAGGAAACAAGGTGTATATTAGTATAGAGTACTTATGCTTCAATTCGTTTAATATAACTACAAATCTCTTAAAAGGAACTAATTTTTTTTTCCATTAAAGAAACTGAAGCAAATTATGATTAAGTGAATTATCAAGAATCACAGAGATAGTGGTAAACTTATTATTCACTAGCAGGTCACCTGACTCTAATTCACTTTTACTTCTGCAGCATCAAGTAGGAAATAGATGATGCTCCCTAAGGTCAGAATGTTTCATTTGTAGGTAGGAATGACTGCGTTAATTTGACTACCAGAGAAAAAATCTTTCATTCAACACAAAGAGAAAAAAAACTATATATATATATATATATATATATATATATATATATCAAACAAACAAAAAAATATATATATATACATAACACACACACACACATATCTTGCTCCTCCTTCTATTTACTACATTTCTAAAGAGTCCTTGGCCAACCCTTTCTACCTACAATGTTTCTGAAGCAGACCTGCTCCTTCCACACCTTTGGCTGTGACCTCCACCCACTTCAACACATGTGGCTGTAGTATCTGCCCTAATAACATTTTCTCTATCTGCCTGAAATAGATAGAATGAAACTACACAGACACATGAGCTAAGCTCTACAAAGTTGATTTTGAAATGTATTTACGTGTTCTAATATGAAATATTATACTGGGACTATATATGTAATCTGTCTGGAAAGTTTTGCTTTTTTAAAAAAAGTGTACAATTAGTTATCTATTTGTTGATAAAAGAACCATGTTGAAGTTCAATAAATCTGTTGCACAACCATGTGAATATACTTAACACCACTGAATTGTATACTTAAAAATGATTAAGATGGTAAATTTAATGATATGCTTTTTTAAACCACTATAATAAAAGAAAAAAAAAACTTTCCCCCCAAACAAACAAACCCTGTTGCTATTTTACTTTAAGAATATTACTAAGAGCATCATGTCCTAAGTTTATATGCTAACATACAAATTTGTTATAAATGTAAATAGGACACACACATTGCACATTTTTGTGGACTAGTGATTTAGACATTTACACATGAGGTTTCCATGGTTAAGCATTCCAAGTCTTCCTGCTTCAGATATTGATACAGTGAAACATCTGAGGGAGAATTTTCCAGATAAAAAATTTTACAATACCCATCAATATTATACCTACACTTACTTCCCTTCATCCTGGAATATAGATTGAATAGAGAAAAATTAGTTATATTCAGTAAACAATCCAGTTATAGACACTGAAGTATATTGTCAAGCATTGATTAAACTTAGCTTTTTATATGAAGAGAATGTCTTTTACATGGTAGTATATTTTTCCTTGTAGAGTCATAAATAAATCAAACATTTCAATTCTACCTTGCATTTAGTACGTTCCTCAATTTTTAGAGACACACCATTAAGTAAAAAAAAAAAAAAAAAAAATGATGCTTTGGGTCAAACAACCAGGTAATTATAAAAAGCTTAAATGAGAAGAAACCCTAAAAATCACCTAGCTCATAACTTAATTTTCTCTATAGAAAAATCATACCTGGAGGGGTTGAGTGACCTTTCACAATCACACAGTAGGGGTCTAGTTAACAGTGTAACCAAAATTACAACGAAAGTATTCTGATCCCCAGACCAGGGTTCTTCCTCATATTAAAGCTAACATTAGGCAGGTATTGTCATTAAACACAGAATCAAATAGTTTTCAGATTTCAAGGAAATAAGAAAAATAGATGTCCTTACTTGCATTGACTCTATCATGGTAAAGCAAAAGACTTTTTTAAAAAAGAATCTTTGGAAAATATAAGGTTAATTTTTAAATAAATACATATATGCACCTGAATATGGAATATGTGAGCAGCAAGTATTTAATTTCTTTTTTTAAATTAATGAAACATGCAGAGAGGATTTTGTTGCTGTTGTTGAATATTTTACTGCATCCACATTTTTGTATTATAACTAATTCCAGTGTTGCAGTGACTTTCATTTCAGCCCTCTAGTCATCACAAGGTCTAATTCCATGTCTCAGCCTCACACATGGCAAAAAGTCTCATACAATTTCTTATTACATCTGTGAGGGTTGCAATTAATCTTTTTTTCCAATGTCCTAATGCCTCCAAACTTTGTTTGTGAGAAAGAATAAAAAAAAAAAAAAAGGTTGCAACAGAAGTGGAGGAATATTCTGCTTTGTCTCTTATTGCAATAATACTGATTTATCAATACAGACATATACATTTCAGGACCAAGAATATTAACAGGAATATAGAATCTCATTCTATAATGATAAACTGGTCAATTCTTCAAGAGGACATGACTGTGCTAAACATCTATGCACCTAATAACAGAGCATCAAAACACAGGAAGCAAAATCTGCTAAAATTGCAAGGGGGGGAAGATAAATTCACAATTACAGTTGGAGATTTTAACTTAACTTTCTATAAAGTTGGTGGAGCAAATAGAAGATCATCACCGTTATGACAGACTCGAACAGCACTACTTAATTTGACCTAATTAACACTTGTAGAACACTCAAATTAACAAGAGTAGGTTACAGGTTCTTTACAAGTGCACACAGAGCTATTATCAAGAGAAACCATACTGTGGGTGACAAAACAAATTTCTATATATTTACATTGATTCGTCATGCAAAGTATGTTCTTTGACCTCATGGGATTAAATTGAAAATCAATTAACAGAAAGAGATCTGGAAAACTCCCAAATGCATGGAAACTAAATAGGTATAAATAGGAAAAGAAGTAAACAAGGAAATTAGAAAGTCAGAATTTAATGAAAATGAAAACCAAAATGTTGGAATATGTGGGATGCAACTAAAGCAGTACTGAAAAAAATTATGGTACTAACCATCTATAATAGAAAGAATAGAAAGCAAGGTGCACAGTCAATGATCTCAATTTACATGCTTTTAAGGAAAATCAATAAAATGAATAAAACTCTACACTGATAGGGAAAAATTAGAATAGTCAGAAATCACCAATATCAGAAATGAGACACAAAGCACAACAATACAGATATTAAAAAGGATGATAAAATAGTAGTATAGATAACTTACTCATTTAAATTTGACAACTTCAAAGATATAAACAAATTCACTGAAAAGACAAATACATCAAATTCCACTTAAAAGAATAGATAACCCGAATAGCCCTCTGTCTATTAAAGGTATTGAATCTATAGTTAGAAACCTCTTCACAAAGAAAATTCCAGTGGTAGATGGTTTCAAAGGTGAATTCTGGAGGATTGGTTCAAGATGGCGGAGTAGAAGGACATGCTCTCACTCCCTCTTTCGAGAACACCAGAATCACAACTAACTGCTGAACAATCATCAACAGGAAGTCACTGGAACTCACCAAAAAAGATACCCCACATGCAAAGACAAAGGAGAAGCCACAATGAGACGGTAGGAGGGGTGCTATCACAATAAAATCAAATCCCATAACTGCTGGGTGGGTGACTCACAAACTGGAAAACACTTATACCACAGAAGTCCACCCACTGGAGTGAAGGTACTGAGTCACACGTCAGGCTTCCCAACCTGGGGGTCTGGCAACGGGAGGAGGAATTCCTAGAGAATCAGACTATCAAGGCTAATGGGATTTGCTTGCAGGACTTCAGCAGGACTGGGGAAAACAGAGACTCCACTCTTGGAGGGTACACACAAAGTACTGTGCACGTTGGAACCCAGGGGAAGGAGCAGTGACCCCAAAGGAGACTGAACCAGAACTACCTGCTAGTGTTGGAGGGTCTCCTGCAGAGGCGGGGGACAGCTGTGGCTCACCAAGGGACAAGGACACTGGCAGCAGAAGTTCTGGGAAGTACTCCTTGGCATGGGTCCTCCCAGAGTCTGCAATTAGCCCCACCAAAGAGCACAGGTAGGCTCCAGTGTTGGGTCGCCTCAGGCCAAACAACGAAGAAGGAGGGAACCCAGCCCCACCCATCAGCACAAGCGGATTAAAGTTTTAATGAGCTCTGTCACAGAGCAACAGTCAGCTCTACCCACCACCAGTCCCTCCCATCAGGAAACTTCCACAAGCCTCTTAGATAGCCTCATCCACCAGAGGGCACACAGCAGAAGCAAGAAGAACTACAATCCTGCAGCCTGTGGAACAAAAACCACATTCACAAAAAGATAGACAACATGAACACGCAGAGAGCTATGTACCAAATGAAGGAACAAGATAAAACCCCAGAAAAACAACTAAATGAAATGGAGATAGGCAATCTTCCAGAAAAAGAATTCAGAATAATGATAGTGAAGATGACCCAGGACCTCGGAAAAAGAATGCAGTCAAAGATCAAGAAGTTGCAAGAAATGTTTAACAAAGATCTAGAAGAATTAAAGAATAAACAAACAGAGATGAACAAGACAATAACTGAAGTGAAAACCACACTAGAAGGAATCAATAGGAGAATAACTGAGGCAGAAGAACAGATAAGTGACCTGCAAGACAGAATGGTGGAATTCACTGCTGTGGAACACAGTAAAGAAAAAAGAATGAAAAGAAATGAAGACAGCCTAAGAGACCGCTGGGACAACATTAAAAGCAACAACATTCGCATTACAGGGGTCCCACAAAGAGAAGAGAGAGAGAAAGGACCCGAAAAAATATTTGAAGACAATATAGATGAAAATTTCCCTAACATGGGAAAGGAAATAGCCACCTAAGTCCAGGAAGCAGAGAGAGTCCCATACAGGATAAACCCAAGGAGAAACACACTGAGACACATAGTAATCAAATCGGCAAAAATCAAAGACAAAGAAAAATTATTGAAAGCAGCAAGGGAAAAATGACAAATAACATACAAGGGAACTCCCAGAAGGTTAACAGCTGATTTCTCAGCAGAAACTCTACAAGCCAGAGGGAGTGGCATGATATACTTAAAGTGATGAAAGGGAAGAACCTACAACCAAGATTACTCTACCCGGCAAGGATCTCATTCAGAAATCAAAAGCTTTACAGACAAGCAAAAGCTAAGAGAATTCAGCACCACCAAACCAGCTCTACAACAAATGCTAAAGGAACTTCTCTAAGTGGGAAACACAAGAGAAGAAAAGGACCTACAAAAACAAACCCAAAACAATTAAGAAAATGGTCATAGGAACATAAATATCGATAATTACCTTAAACGTGAATGGATTAAATGCTCCAACCAAAAGACACAGGCTTGCTGAATGGATACAAAAACAAGACCCATATATATGCTGTCTACAAGAGACCCACTTCAGACCTAGCAACACATAAAAACTGAAAGTGAGGGGATGGAAAATGATATTCCATGCAAATGGAAATCAAAAGAAAGCTGGAGTAGCAATACTCATATCAGGTAAAATAGACTTTAAAATAAAGAACGTTACAAGAGACAAGGAAAGACATTATGTAATGATCAAGGGATCAATCCAAGAAGATATAACAATTATAAACATATATGCACCCAACATAGGAGCACCTCAATACATAAGGCAACTGCTAACAGCTCTGAAAGAGGAAATCAACAGTAACACAATCATAGTGGGGGGCTTTAACACCTCACTACACCAATGGACAGATCATCCAAACAGAAAATTAATAAGGAAACACAAGCTTTAAATGACACAACAGACCGGATAGATTTAATTGATATTTATAGGACATTCCATGCAAAAACAGCAGATTACACTTTCTTCTGAAGTGCGCATGGAAAATTCTCCAGGATAGATCATGTCTTAGGTCACGAATCAAGCCTCAGTATTTAAGAAAATTGAAATCATATCAAGCATCTTTTCTGACCACAACGCTATGAGATTAGAAATCAATTACAGGGAAAAAAACATAAAAAACACAAACACATGGAGGCTAAACAATACGTTACTAAACAACCAAGAGATCACTGAAGAAATCAAGAAATACCTAGAGACAAATGACAATGAAAACACGACGATCCAAAACCTATGGGATGCAGCAAAAGCAGTTCTAAGAGGGAAGTTTATAGCTATACAAGCCTTCCTCAAGAAACAAGAAAAATCCCAAATAAACAATCTAACGTTACACCTAAAGGAACTAGAGAAACAAGAACAAACAAAACCCAAAGTTAGCAGAAGGAAAGAAATCATAAAGATCAGAGCAGAAATAAACGAAATAGAAACAAAGAAAACAATAGCAAAGATCAATAAAACTAAAAGCTGGTTCTTTGAGAAGATAAACAAAATTGATAAACCATTAGCCAGACTCATCAAGAAAAAGAGGGAGAGGACTCAAATCAATAAAATTAGAAATGAAAAAGGAGAAGTTACAACAGACACCACAGAAATACAAAGCATTCTAAGAGACTACTACAAGCAACTCTATGCCAATAAAATGGACAACCTGGAAGAAATGGACAAATTCTTAGAAAGGTATAACCTTCCAAGACTGAACCAGGAAGAAATAGAAAATATGAACAGACCAATCACAAGTAATCAAACTGAAACTGTGATTAAAAATCTTCCAACAAACAAAAGTCAAGGACCAGATGGCTTCACAGGCGAATTCTATCAAACATTTAGAGAAGAGCTAACACCCATCCTTCTCAGACTCTTCCAAAAAATTACAGAAGAAGGAAAACTCCCAAACTCGTTCTATGAGGCCACCATCACCCTGATACCAAAACCAGACAAAGATACTAAAAATAAAGAAAATTCCAGACCAATATCACTGATGAATATAGATGCAAAACTCCTCAACAAAAAACTAGCAAACAGAATCCAACAACACATTAAAAGGATGATACACCATGACCAAGTGGGATTTATCCTAGAGATGCAAGCATTCTTCAATATATGCAAATCAATCCATGTGATATACCATATTAATAAATTGAAGGAGAAAAACCATATGATCATCTCAATAGATGCAGAAAAAGCTTTTGACAAAATTCAACACCCATTTATGATAAAAACTCTCCAGAAAGTGGGCACAGAGGGAACCTACTTCAACATAATAAAGGCCGTATATAACAAACCCACAGCAAACATCATTCTCAATGGTGAAAAACTGAAAGCATTTCCTCTGAGATCAAGAACAACACAAGGATGTCCACTCTCACCACTATTATTCAACATAGTTTTGGAAGTCCTAGCCATGGCAATCAGAGAAGAAAAAGAAATAAAAGGAATACAAATTGGAAAAGAAGAAGTAAAAGTGTCACTGTTTGCAGATGACATGATACTATACATAGAGAATCCTAAAGATGCCACCAGAAAACTACTAGAGCTAATCAATGAATCTGGTAAAGCTGCAGGATACAAAATTAATACACAGAAATCTCTTGCATTCCTATACACTAATGATGAACAATCTGAAAGAGAAATTAAGGAAACACTCCCATTTACCATTGCAACAAGAAGAAAAAAATACCTAGGAATAAACTTACCTAGGGAGACAAAAGACCTTTATGCAGAAAACTATAAGAGACTGATGAAAGAAATTAAAGATGATACCAACAGATGGAGAGATATACCATGTTCTTATAGGACATGAGATTCTTCCATCTTATTGATTGGAAGAATCAATACTGTGAAAATGACTATACTACCCAAAGCAATCTATAGAGTCAATGCAATCCCTATCAAATTACCAATGGCATTTTTTACAGAACTAGAACAAAAAGTCTTAAAATTTTTATGGAGACACAAAAGACCCCGAATAGCCAAAGCAGTCTTGACGGAAAAAGAAAAGAGCTGGAGGAATCAGACTCCCTGACTTCAGACTATACTACAAAGCTACAGTAATCAAGACAATACGGTACTGTCACAAAAACAGAAATACACATCAATGGAACAGGATAGAAAGCCCAGAGACAAACCCACGTACCTATGGTCAACTAATCTATGACAAAGGAGGCAAGGATATACAATGGAGAAGAGACAGTCTCTTCAATAAGTGGTGCTGGGAAACCTGGACAGCTACATGTAAAAGAATGAAATTAGAACACTCCCTAACACAAAAATAAACTCAAAATGGATTAGAGACCTAAATGTAAGACCGGACACTATAAAACTCTTAGAGGAAAACATAGGAAGAACACTCTTTGACATAAATCACAGCAACATCTTTTTTGATCCACCTCCTAGAGTAATGGAAATAAAAACAAAAACAAACAAATGGGACCTAATGAAACTTAAAAGCTTTTGCACAGCTTAGGAAACCATAAACAAGACGAAAAGACAACCCTCAGAATGGGAGAAAATATTTGCAAATGAATCATCAGACAAAGGATTAATCTCCAAAATATATAAACAGGTCATGCAGCTCAATATTAAAGAAACAAACAACCCAATCCAAAAATGGGCAGAAAACCTAAATAGACATTTCTCCAAAGAAGACATACAGGTGGCCAAGAAGCACATGAAAAGCTGCTCATCATCACTAATCATTAGAGAAATGCAAATCAAAACTACAATGAGGTATCACCTCACACCACTTAGAATGGGCGTCATCAGAAAATCTACAAACAACAAATGCTGGAGAGGGTGTGGAGAAAAGGGAACACTCTTGCACTGTTGGTGGTAATGTAAATTGATACAGCCACTATGGAGAACAGTATGGAGGTTCCTTAAAGAACTAGAAATAGAACTACCATATGACCCAGCAATTCCACTACTGGGCATATATCCAGAGAAAACCATAATTCAAAAAGACACATGCACCCCAATGTTCACTGCAGCTCTATTTACAATAGCCAGGTCATGGAAGCAACCTAAATGCCCACAGACAGACGAATGGATAAAGAAGATGTGGTGCATATATACAATGGAATATTACTCAGCCATAAATAGGAACGAAATTGGGTCATTTGTAGAGACGTGGATGGATCTAGAGACTGTCATACAGAGTGAAGTAAGTCAGAAAGAGAAAAACAAATATCGTATATTAGCGCATATATGTGGAACCTAGAAAAATGGTACAGATGAACTGGTTTGCAGGGCAGAAGCAGAGACAGAGATGTAGAGAACAAACGTGTGGACACCAAGGGGGAAAGCAGCGGGGGGGTGGTGGGATGAACTGGGAGATTGGGATTGACATGTATACACTGATGTGTATAAAATGGATAAAGAAAAAAAAAAGGTGAATTCTTCCAAATATTTAAGAAAAAAATAACTTCTCAAACTTTCCAGTAAACTGAAGAGGAGGGAATACTTTTCAATTCATTCTTTGCGGTCAGGGATACCATGGAGCAAAAGTAAGTGAAAACATAAAAGGAAACTACAGACCAATATTCCTCATGAATATAGATGCAAAGTTATCCTCACGTTGATGTACAGATTCAACAAAATCTCAGTCAAAATACCAATAGTTTATTTTTTTAGAAATTGACAAGTTGCTTCTAAAATTCATATGGAAATGGAAATTTCATAGAATAGCCAAAATAATTTTGAAAAAAAAAGTTGTAGGGCTAAATCTATAGTGAGCAAAATACTGAGTTATTGGCAAAAATATATACAAACATGTTAATGGAGGAGAATAGATAGTATATAGATAGAAGTTTTTGACAAAAGTGAAAAGACACTTCAGTAAAGACAGGACATTGTTTTCAACAAATGTTACTGGAACAATTGAATATCCATAGGCTAAAAAATAAAATCATGTTGATCCATGCCTCATGCTATATTGCATTGTAGGACAAAAGATAAGGCCTAAAAATGTATGGTAGAACAAAAGTTAAGGCCTAAAATTCTGAAATTCTATGACAAAACATAAGATAAAGCCTTTGTAATCTTGGTTTTATAAATATTTCTTATATATAACACCAAAATCATGATTCAGGAAAAAGCAAATTAATAAATTAAATTTCATCAAAATTAAAAACTTTTGTTCTTTGCAAAACCATTGTTAAGAGAAAGAAAAGAGTAGCCACATACTTGGGAGAAATATTTGCAAAAGTGGTGTCTAATAAAAGACTTGAAGACATAATCTGTAAATGACTTCTCAAAACTGAAAAGAAGCATCCCAATAAAAATTTGGACCAATGAATTGAAAAAAAAAATAGACAAAAGATTTGAAAAGACCCTTCCACAAAGAATATATACATATGACAGATAAGTACATAAAATGATGTTCAACATCATTACTCATAAGAGAAATACTAATTTAAAAAAATGAGGAATCACTACATACTTATTTGAATTACTAAAATTAAACAGATTAGTAATAATAACTATTGGGGAGGATATGGAGGAATTGGAACTTTCATAGAATTCAGACATATGTAAAATGGTAAAAGTACTTTGGAAAACAGTTTGGTAGTTTATAAAAAGGTTAAAAATACACTTCCCATGAGATGCAGTCATTAACATTTCAGGTATTTTCCCCAAATAAATGAAAGACATGTATACAAAGTGCTTTCTGTGAATATTCATAACCTGGAAACAGCAAATGCCAAACAGGAGAATTCATAAACAAAAGTCGTGTATCTATACAATGGGATACTATTCAGAAATAAAACAAATGAATCATATACCAACAACATGAATGAATATCAAAATAGCTATGCTGCAGTGAAAGAATCCAACCAAGAACACATAATGTACGATTTCATTTATATAAATTCAGAGAAAGTGACTTCTGACTTCTAGTTCCACGTGTAAGGAGCTTGGAAGTTGTCATTCCGTCCTAACAACAGGTAAAAAGCTGAACAGACTGAAAAATCAACTCTTCTTGGATTGATGAGAAACGGGAGGACACAGGACAAACCAATGCCCCCATGGCTGGAGAGACAAGCAGATGTAGGGTGTCAAGGCTTACCAGAACAGAGACTCATGAGCGGAAACCACCACAGCAACTAGGGCCAGGCTAGAAAAATTTGAACTGTAAATGGCAAATTGCTGGAGGCTCAGTATGGACAAATATAAGAGTTAAAAGTTCAAGTGGAATGCATTCATGGTAGGGCCCACAATATGGTGAATTTTATCTCCAGGAGTTCAACCAAGTTTCCACAGTAAATGTCAGAGGAAAAAAAAAAATCCCCTCATGCTTCTGGCAGGGGAAGGGGGAAAGGAGTCATTTTGAAGTACACCAGAGCACTCTTTTCTTAACAAGACGTGCCCTGAGGATAAACTATTTAACCAGAGCCTAACCTGCTGGGGTATTATCAGAGCCTAAGTGACCTGAAGAAAGGGAGATATCCAACTCAAGTCAGTTTCAGCCTTCCACATGGGAGAAGGGAAATAAGCAACTCCAGCCCACCCTGGTGCATCCTGTCACAATTAAGGAGGTAGAAAAAACTTAGATGCTCTTGTGAAGTTCACAGTCCAGAGACATAGGCTCAGTAAATGACTGGGACCTAATCGCAGGACTATAAGAATGCTTCCCCTCCTCCCACGCCTCACCACCATATTACTAAAGGCCTATTTACAGCTGTTCCCTTTATCCAGTAAATCATGTCCAGCTATCAAGAAAACATTACAAGGCATACTAAAAGACAAAACAAACAAAACAATATGAAGAGATAGAGCAAGCATCAGAAACATGTTGCAATGATCAGACTGAGAATTTAAAACAACTGTCATTAATATGGTATGGGCTCTATTGGATAAAGTAGACAACATGGAAGAATATATGGGCAATGTAAGCAGAGAGCTGGAAATCTTAAGAAAGAATCAAAAACAAATGCTAAAAATCAAAAACACTGCAAAAGAAATAAGACCATCTCTGAGGGCTTACTAGTAGATGGACACAGATGAGGAAAGAATCTCTGAGCTTGAGGATATATTAATAGAAACTTGGAAAACTGAAAAGCATGGGAACAAAGACTAAAAAAACAAAAAACAAAAAAAAAAAACAAAAAAACCCAAAACAGAATATCCAATACTCTGGGACAACTATAAAAGGTGTAACATACAAGTAACGAGAATATGAGAAGGAGAAGAAAGAGAAAAAGTAATGGAAGAAATATTTGAAACAAATGATTGAAAATTTCCCCCAAATTAATATCAGACACCAAACCAAAGATCCAGGAAGCTCAGCAAACACCAAGCAGGATAAATGCCAAGGAAAACCACACCTAGCCATGTGATTTTCAAATTGCACAAAATCAAAGATAAAGAATAAATCCTGAAAGAAGCCAGAGGAGAAAAAATACCTTATCTACAGAGGAACAAAGATAAGAATTAAATCTGACTTCTCCTCAGAAACCATGTAAGCAAGAAGAGAGTGGAGTGAAATATTTAAAGTATTAAGAAGAAAAAAAAAAGAAACCCTACTAGAATCTATACTCTGCAAAACTATCTTTTAAAAGTTAAGGAGAAATAAAGACTGTTATATACATGAAAATTGAGGGAATTTGTGCCAGTTAAATTTCTTTGCAAGAAGTGTTAAAAGTTCTTAAGTGATAAGGAAAATGATACAAGTCAGAATCTCAGGCCTACATAAAGAAAGGAAGAGCCTCAAAGAAGGGATAAGCAAAAGTAAAGTAAGAACTTTTAGTTTTCTTATTCTTAATTGATTTAACAGACAGCAGTTTGTTCAAAATAATAATGCTAACCATGTATTTGTATATGTATACGTATTTATACATATGTATATATGCATATATCTTATGTATATGCATATATGACCATCTATACTTATACTGAAGGGAAATGAATGACAGCAATGATATATTGACTAGGAGGGAGGAATCAGGATTATTTTGTTATTGTAAGATACACAACCTGAGAAGTGGTACAGTGTTATTTGAAAGTCGACTTGGATTAGTTTCAAATACACAGTTGATCTTTAAACAACTTGGGAGTTAGGTGCACCAACCCTCCATGTACTCAAAAATCCCCACATAACTTTACAATTGGCTCTCTATATTCAGGGCTTCTCGCTGGTGAATTCAAACAACCATGGATGGAGTAGTACTGTAGTGAGTATTCACTGAAAAAAATCCACATATAAGTGGAGCCATGCAGTTCAAATCTGTGTTGTTCAAGAGTCAAGTGTATACTGCAAACTCTAGGGCAACCCTAAACTAAGTTTAAGAAAGAAGTATAATCAATATTCTAAGAAAGGACGGAAAATTTAATCCTATAAAATGCTCAACTGAAAGCACGAAGGACAGAAAGAGAGGAAGACAAAGATGAGAACAAAGAACAAGGGCGACATATAGAAAGCAGTGGTGTATATGGTAGATATTAGACCAACTACATAAATAATCCCTTTGAACATCAATGGTCTAAATGCTCCAATTAAAAGACAGATTGTCAGAATGGATAAAAAACCATGACCCAACTGTATGATGTCTACAAGAAACCCTTCTTAAATATAAAGACACATATAGATTAACAGTAAGTGAAAGGAGAAAAATACACCATCTCAACACTAATCAAAAGAAAGTAAGAGTGGCCATGTTAATTTCAGGCAGCACAGACTTCAAAGAAAGGAAAGTTATCAGGGATAAAGAAGGAAATTATATCATGATAAAGGATTCAATTCTCCAAAAGACAAAGCAATGCTTAACACGTATGTGCTTAACAACAGAGCATCAAACTTCATGAAGCAAAACTAATACAACTGCAAGGGGAAATAGATGAATTCACTATCAGTGTTGGAAACTTCAACAACGCCCTATCAGAAATGAACAGATACAGCCAGCAGAAAATCAGTAAGGACATAATCGATTTCAAAAACTCACCCATCAACCGGATATAATCAATGTCTACAGATTTCATCCAACAGAAGCAGAGCACACATTCTTCTCAAGCTCACATGGAACAATATACTAAGACAGACCACAATCTTATCCATAAAGTCTAGAAAATGCCATCTAATTTTTAGTCAGAGAAAGCATATTAATGTTTGTATAAGAACAGGAGAGTTGGGGAGAAAGTGATGCATATTTTCATTATCCTGATTGGTGTGATGGTTTCAAGGATATATACATTTGCCAAAACATCAAATTTGTGACCTGAAATATGTGCAGTATATTGTAAACCAATTGTTTCTAAATAAACGGTTTTTAAAACTTTTTATACTCTTCAAAATTATTGTAATACATATCAAAAACAGAACAAAGTGAAGAATATTCTAAAATTCACACATTCAATTATCTTTGTTAGAATACAGAAAAGATAACCATGTTTTTTCTACATTTATTTTTAAAAACATAAATGAAAAGAAAGCAAACTTTTCAGTGCAAATTCTTAGCCATTACTAAGACAAAGTCAGGTTCAATATATCATATATACTGCAGGAAAGAGAGAGGCTTCTTGTTGTTCACCTTCGTATTATAGTACTGTGATTAAGGGGGAAAAAAAAAAAAACTCTGGACAGTCCTGATACAAATCTCAGATCTACCACTAAATCTAAATATCTGTTTCCTTACCTGTAATTGGTGCAATGACAGTACTTAGGTGGTTTTTCTGAAGATTAAGTTGATACACATAACTTAAAAGAGTTTCTGACACAAAGTAGATGCTCAGAAAGGTCAGTAAATATCACTAATTCTAGAAAATTTATTTTTTGATTATTGGGTTTATGAAATTTTGTTGCTTATATAATTAGTTAAAACATTTATTCATATTCTGCTAATCTTCCATCATCTCTTACACTTGTTATTTTGAAAAGCAGGTACACATTTTTGGGAATGGGATTTAAGTCTAATTTACAATAGATTTCGAATGAACTAAATTTACAACAGATTTTGAATGAATTAAATGCTAAGGTCTGTCACTGAACATTTGCCTCTTTAGGGCAAAACCATCACTGTAGTCAAACATCATTCAATGGTACACAAATCTTACTCAAACTGTCAAGATGCAAAATAAAATATGAGACATCTTTAAAATTTTATATACACTAAATATAAATGATTACACCTATTATTTGATTTATTTTCTAAAATTAGGGTTAAGTGCACTTCTTCTATTATACATTTTTGGTATCTGTACATGATAATTTACATTTTTAAATAATTTTTTAAAAACAATTAAAATAATGATGGTGATAACTAATTCTTCTGTATCACTTACTAGCTGCCAGGCACTAAGTTACATTATTTATGTGTATTTACTGATTTAATCTTTGTAATAATCTTAAAAGTTAAGTATATTACTAGCTCCACTTTACACAGAAGGATATATTGAGGCAGGTAGGTTAAGTTGCTCAAAATCACCTAGCTAGTAATAGGCAGGGTTAGGATTTGACAAATCACTCTCATATGTCATTACCTATACATTTCTTCATATATTTTGCTATGAAAAGTATAATATGCTCTACCACAATCTATTTATCTATATATATATTTGTCTAGTTGTCTAATTTATCTCAGTATCTCTACCAACATTTCACTCATGTCTTATTTTAAACAATGAAAGTTCAGTAACTGTCAACAATATCCTTGGCACTATGTGAGCATATCTGTATTTATCCACAATCCTCTCCAGCATTTTCACAACATTTGAATATCGTGGTAAATACATGCAGGATGTAAGGACACAAACATTAATACTACTTTGGCAGTGATGACATTAGCTATTGTACAATCTACCTCCACAGGCTGCAGTTTATGATGTTGACATTGGTATAGATCTCAGCTACATCCGAATTTTTAAAACGAATGAAATATTGGTGGTGACGTTGTGCTGAGGTTAAAGGTAAAGTATATGTTGTTAGATTAAGTGCTTAGCAATTCCAACTAAGGCACCAACTAAGGCTATGTGCAGTTGATTTCCCACTGCCTGTGTCATAAACATCTAAGTGTTCCTCTGCAGTAAAGCAAAATTTTTGTTTAATTCTATGGATCCTTCAATGAGCCCCTTCTTTGATAAAGCTCAAATTGTGGAAAGTCCATTTGAACTCTATGAATCCAGGAAAAGTGTTTAAGAAAACTCATGCTCTATGGGAATGGAATATTATTATTTGAGGCGTGCATGAATTACTAGATAACGTACATTTAAATGAATGGTAATACCTGAAAGAAGTGAAGGGAGGTGAAAATTACCTCTATCTTTTGGCCCTGCTGCTGAGAAGTAAAGAAAACTGACTTTTAAGAACTACTCTACAAATATAATTATAAAGTTGATATAACGAATTTTAAAATCTAATTTATTTTCAAACACATTTTAAATAAAGATTCATGAACAAAATTACTTTAATGATTCTCATATTGGGACCCTGGTGTGCTACACTGTATTCAAGGAAAACTATGCATTATTTTTAATTTTTGAGGGAAATGATGACATCTTTGGATACCCACAAACAACTACTGCTAAGTTTTTGTACTTAAGTACCTAGTAATGAGAATTGTTAAGCATTTATTTTGGCTTAGGGATGCTTTGAAAAATTACTAAAACATTAAGAGGGCACCATGGACCAAGGAAATATGAGTACCTCTGTTTTAGACATGCCCTGTTTTCATTATATTGGAATTTTACCTTTAATGGATATTATAGGGCTAATCTGTTTTTAGATTGCTAAACCAGAATCTGGCATGTGTACAGTGAGAATTCATTTAAAGGTAACAAGAATTTTCACATGCTTTCCCAATCATCATGCTCTATTTTCCAAGCAGGTCTGTCTTATTAGGGAAAACATAAAAGGAAATTAATTGGTTCTCTATAGTCTGTTTATTTTCTGTCAACAAAGGGTAAGAGATCAGAAATCATTTTTCAACATTTTGCTTGTGCAAGGTATTTATTAAAATCAGTCCTCCAATGGCTTCCACTATTGTCTTAGGCTAATCTTCCCTTTTCACATTTTTTGTTTATCTTGTATTTTTGCTATTCTACATTTATCTAGATGTTTTGATTTGAATTAATAGCTATTCTTCCAAAGAGAAAATATTTCTTTCAGGATATATGTTCATATTCAGCACTAGAGAAATAAACTAACCAAGTCTGTGACAGAGCAAAGAAACTAGAGTAATATACCCTGTCAATGAAATTAAAAAATCATCATATTATCAGATCCATCTCTAATTACAAAGATTTCTTCGGAGAGCTTAATGTTTCCTAGAGAACTAACTATCATCTTCTCTTGTACTTTCAATAAATCTCAGATGTATATTTAGCTGCATATAATTATGTGAATTCTTAAAGTATTTGAAACAGAATCCAGACGAATGAAGACTCAAAGCCTCATGATACAAGAGCAAAGTGCTAAGAGGGTCCCCTATTGTAACTACCATGACAACCCCTATCTTTTAATGCTGAAATTCAACTTTCTGCAAGTAGCTACTTTTCAGTTCCATGGGGTGAAACTCAATTTGTATCACTGGCTGCTGTGCTGTGAAGGAGAATTTCAATGTCCTGTTGCGTACTAAGTCTTCTTGTTAGTGTGTTTGCTTGTTTGCAGCATAATCTTTAGACTGACATAATGACACATGCCATAGGATTTCCCGAACTGAATTTTTTGCTTCCCTCTGGAAATGATGAGGTTGGAAGAACAAAACATATTTAGTGTAAAACAAATGAATACAAAACAGAGTCAGGTGTTCTCTGCAATCAAGGACACACAGGGATCATTCCTGCAGAGTAGGAACCAAGTATCCAAGAGGAGATTTAAAAGTCCCTTCAAGAACCTGTGGGAGGAAGTTGTGCTACTTGGTGAGAATAAAAATAACTAAAGAGAGAGAACTGAGAATGAGCCTTCTAGGAAGGATGGACATTTTACAGTATTTACCTAATTTTAAAAATTAAAATCTAGTTATTTAAAAGGTTTAATTATGAAAATTTAATTAATAGACCTGGAAAAACAACATTTTAAGATAATACCCTGCTCTTATGAAATCTACCATTTAAAAAGGTTAGAGAGGACCTTCAAGATGGCAGAGGAGTTAGATGCAGAGATCACCTTCCTCCCCACAAATACATCAAAAATACATCTACATGTGGAACAACGCCTTCAAAACACCCACTGAACTCTGGCAGAAGACCTCAGACCTCCCAAAAGGCAAGAAACTCCCCACGTACCTGGGTAGGGCAAAAGAAAATAGAAAAAACAGAGACAAAGAATAGGGACGGGACCTGCACCAGTGGGAGGGAGCTGTGAAGGAGGAAAGGTTTCCACACACTAAGAAGCCCCTTCGTGGGCAGAGACTGCGGGTAGCAGAGGGGGGAAGCTTCGGAGACACGGAGGAGAGCGCAGCCACAGGGGTGCGGAGGGCAGAGCGGAGAGATTCCCGCACGGAGGATCGGTGCCGACCAGCACTCACCAGCCCGAGAGGCTTGTCTGCTCCCCCGCTGGGGTGGGCGGGGCTGGGAGGTGAGGCTCGGGCTTCGGTCGGATCGCAGGGAGAGGACTGGGGTTGGCAGCGTGAACACAGCCTGAAGGGGCTAGTGCGCCACGGCTAACCGGGAGGGAGTCCGGGAAAAGGTCTGGAGCTGCCGAACAGGCAAGAGACCATTGTTTCAGGGTGTGTGAGGGAGGGGATTCAGAGCGCCGCCTAAACGAGCTCCAGAGACGGGCGCGAGCCGCGGCTATCAGCGCGGACCCCAGAGACAGGCATGGGACGCTAAGGCTGCTGCTGCCACCACCAAGAAGCCTGTGTGCAAGCACAGGTCACTCTCCACACCGCCCCTCCCGGGAGCCGGTACAGCCCGCCACGGCCAGGGTCCTGTGATCCGGGGACAACTTCCCCGGGAGAACGCACGGCGCGCCTCGGGCTGGTGCAACGTCATGACGCCTCTGACGCCGCAGGCTCGCCCCGCCTCCTCCGTACCGCTCCCTCCCCCCGGCCTGAGTGAGCCAGAGCCCCCGAAGCAGCTGCTCCTTTAACCCCGTCCGGTGTGAGCGAAGAACAGACGCCCTCAGGCGACCTACACGCAGAGGCGGGGCCACATCCAAAGCTGAACCCCGGGAGCTGTGCGAACAAAGAAGAGAAAGGGAAATCTCTCCCAGCAGCCTCAGGAGCAGCGGAGTAAATCTCCACAATCAACTTGATGTACCTGCATCTGTGGAATACCTGATAGACAACGGATCATCCCAAATTCAGGAGGGGGACTTTGGGAGCAACTGTAGACTTGGGGTTTTCTGTATGCGACTGACAAGCTTCTAATTTTTATGTTTATCGTAGTTTAGTTTTTAGTGCTTGTTATCATTGGTGGATTTGTTTATTGGTTTAGTTGCTCTCTTCTCTTTTTCTATTACTTTTTTTAAATAATATTTTTTAGTTTTTTATTTTAATAACTTTATTTTATTTTTTTCTTTCCTTTTTGTTCTCCTTTTTTTTCTGAGCCATGTGGCTGACAGGGTCTTGGTGCTCCAGCCGGCTGTCAGGCCTGAGCCTCTGAGGTGGGAGAGCCGAGTTCAGGACATTGGACCACCAGAGACCTCCCATCCCCACGTAACACCAATCGACGAAAGCTCTCCCAGAGATCTCCGTCTCAACGCTAAGACCGAGCTCCCCTCAAGGACCAGCAGGCTGCAGTGCTGGACACCCCATGCCAAACAACTAGCAAGATGGGAAAACAACTCCACCCATTAGCAGAGAGGCTGCCTAAAATCATACTAAGTTCACACACAGCCCAAAACACACCACCGGACGCGGTCCTGCCCACCAGAAAGACAAGATCCAGACTCACCCACCAGAACACAGGCACCAGTCCCCTCCACCGGGAAGCCTACACAAACCACTGAACCAACCTTACCCACAGGGGGCAGACACCAAAAACAACGGGAACTACAAACCTGCAGCCTGTGAAAAGGAGACCCCAAACACAGTAAGTTAAGCAAAATGAGAAGATAGAGAAATATGCAGCAGATGAAGGAGCAGGGTAAAAACCCAACAGAACAAACAAATGAAGAGGAAATAGTCTACCCGAAAAAGAATTCAGAGTAATGATAGTAAAGATGATCCAAAATCTTGAAAATAGAATGGAGAAAATACAAGAAAAGTTTAACAAGCATCTAGAAGAACTAAAGAGCAAACAAACAATGATGAACAACACAATAAATGAAATTAAAAATTCTCTAGAAGGAATCAATAGCAGAATAACTGAGGCAGAAGAACGGACAAGAGACCTGGAAGATAAAAGAGTGGAAATAACTACTGCAGAGCAGAGTAAAGAAAAAAGAATGAAAAGAATTGAGGACAGTCTCAGAGACCTCTGGGACAACATGAAATGCACCAACATTTGAATTATAGGGGTCCCGAAGAAGAAGAGGAAAAGAAAGTGACTTATAAAATATTTGAAGAGATTAGAGTTGAAAACTTCCTTAACATGGGAAAGGAAATAGTCAATCAAGTCTAAGAAGCAGAGAAAGTCCCATACAGGATAAATCCAAGGAGAAACATGCTGAGACACATATTAATCAAACTATCAAAAATTAAATACAAAGAAAAAATACTAAAAGCAGCAAGGGAAAAGCAACCAATAACATACAAGGGAATCCCCATAAGGTTAACAGCTGATCTTTCAGCCGAAACTCTGCAAGCCAGAAGGGAGTGGTAGGATATATTTAAAGTGATGAAAGGGAAAAACCTACAACCAAGATTACTCTACCCAGCAAGGATCTCATTCAGATTCGACAGAGAAATTAAAAACTTTACGGACAAGCAAAAGCTAAGAGAATTCAGCACCACCAAACCAGCTTTACAACAAATGCTAAAGGAAATTCTCTAGGCAGGAAACACAAGAGAAGGAAAAGATCTACAAAAACAAACCCCAAACAATTAAGAATATGGTAATAGGAACATACATATCAATAATTACCTTAAATGTAAATGGATTAAATGCTCCAACCAAAAGACACAGACTGGGTGAATGGATACAAAAACAAGACCCATATATATGTTGTCTACAAGAGACCCACTTCAGACCTAGGGACACATACAGACTGAAAGTGAGGGGATGGAAAAAGATATTCCATGCTAATGGAAATCAAAAGAAAGCTGGAGTAGCAATTCTCATATCAGACAAAATGGACTTTAAAATAAAGACTATTAGAAGACACAAAGAAGGACACTAAGTAATGATCAAGGGATCAAGCCAAGAAGAAGATATAACAATTGTAAATATTTATGCACCCAACATAGGAACACCTCAATACATAAGGCAAATGCTAACAGCCATAGAAGGGGAAATCGACAGTAACACAATCATAGTAGGGGACTTTAACACCCAACTTTCACCAATGGACAGATCAACCAAACTGAAAATAAATAAGGAAACACAAGCGTTAAATGACACATTAAACAAGATGGATTTAATTGATAATTATAGGTCATTCCTTCCAAAAACAACAGACAACACTTTCTTCTCAAGTGCTCATGGAACATTCCCCAGGATAGATCATATCTTGGGTCACAAATCAAGCCCTGGTAAATTTAAGAAAATTGAAATCATATCAAATATCTTTTCCAACCACAGCACTATGAGACTAGATATCAATTACAGGAAAAAAAACTGTAAAAAATATAAACACATGGAGGTTAAACAATACAGTACTAAATAACCAAGAGATCCCTGTGGAAATCAAAGAGGAAATCAAAAAATACCTGGAAACAAATGACAATGAAAACACGATGACCCAAAACCTATGGGTTGCAGCAAAAGCAGTTCTAAGAGGGAAGTTTACAGCAATACACTCCTACCTCAAGAAACAAGAAAGACCTCATAAAAACAACCTAACCTTACACCTAAAGCAATTAGAGAAAGAAGAACAAAAAACTGCAAAGTTAGCAGACGGAAAGAAATCATAAAGATCAGATCCAAAATAAATGAAACAGGAATGAAGGAAACGATAGCAAAGATCAATAAAACTTAAAGCTGGTTCTTTGAGAAAATAAACAAAATTGATAAACCATTAGCCAGACTCATCGAGAAAAAAAGGGAGAAGACTCAAATCAATAGAATTAGAAATGAAAAAGGAGAAGTAACAACTGACACTGCAGAAATACAAAGGATTATGAGAGATTACTACAAACAACTATATGCCAATAAAATGGACAACCTGGAAGAAATGGACAAATTCTTAGAAAAGCACAACCTTCCGAGACTGAAATAGGAAGAAATAGAAAATATAAACAGACCAATCACAAGCACTGAAATTGAAACTGTGATTCAAAATCTTCCAACAGGGCTTCCCTGGTGGCGCAGTGGTTGAGAATCTGCCTGCTAATGCAGGGGACACGGGTTCAAACCCTGGTTTGGGAAGATCCCACATGCCGCGGAGCAACTAGGCCCGTGAGCCACAATTACTGAGCCTTCACGTCTGGAGCCTGTGCTCCGCAACAAGAGAGGCCGCAATAGCGAGAGGCCCGCGCACCGCGATGAAGAGTGGCCCCCACTTGCCACAACTAGAGAAAGCCCTCACACAGAAACAAAGACTCAACGCAACCAAAAATTTAAAAAAATAAATAAAATCTTCCAACAAACAAACAAAAGCCCAGGACCAGATGGCTTCACAGGCGAATTCTATCAAACATTTAGAGAAGAGCTAACACCTATCCTTCTCAAACTCTTCCAAAATATAGCAGAGGGAGGAACATTCCCAAACTCATTCTACAAGGCCACCATCACCCTGATACCGTAACCAGACAAAGATGTCACAAAAAAAGAAAACTACAGGCCAATATCACTGATGAACATAGATGCAAAAATCGTCAACAAAATACTAGCAAACAGAATCCAACAGCACATTAAAAGGTTCATACACCATGATCAAGTGCAGTTTATCCCAGGAATGCAAGGATTCTTCAATTTATGCAAATCAATCAATATGATACACCATATTAACAAATTGAAGGATAAAAGCCATATGACAATCTCAATAGATGCAGAAAAAGCTTTCGACAAAATTCAACACCCATTTATGATAAAAACCCTGCAGAAAGTAGGCATAGAGGGAACTTACCTCAACATAATAAAGGCCATATGTGACAAACCCACAGCCAAAATCATTCTCAATGGTGAAAAACTGAAACCATTTCCACTAAGATCAGGAACAAGACAAGGTTGCCCACTCTCATCACTATTATTCAACATAGTTTTGGTAGTTTAAGCCACAGCAATCAAAGAAGAAAAAGAAATAAAAGGAATCCAAATCAGAAAAGAAGAAGTAAAGCTGTCACTGTTTGCAGATGACATGATACTCTAAATAGAGAATCCTAAAGATGCTACCAGAAAATTACTAGAGCTAATCAATAAATTTGGTAAAGTAGCAGAATACAAAATTAATGCACAGAAATCCCTTGCATTCCTATACACTAATGATGAAAGATCTGAAAGAGAAATTAAGGAAACACTCCCATATACCACTGCAACAAAAAGAATAAAATACCTAAGAATAAACCTACCTAAGGAGACAAAAGACCTGTATGCAGAAAAGTATGACACTGATGAAAGAAATTAAAGATGATACAAACAGATGGAGAGATATACCATGTTTTTGGATTGGACGAATCAATATTGTGAAAATGACTATACTACCCAAATCAATCTAGAAATTCAATGCAATCCCTATCAAACTACCACTGGCATTTTTCACAGAACTAGAACAAAAAATTTCACAATTTGTATGGAAACACAAAAGACCCCGAATAGCCAAAGCAATCTTGAGAAAGAAAAATGGAGCTGGAGGAATCAGGCTCCCAGACTTCAGACTATACTACAAAGCTACAGTAATCAAGACCCTATGGTGGGCTTCCCTGGTGGTGCAGCAGTTGAGAATCTGCCTGCCAATGCAGGGGACATGGGTTCGAGCCCTGGTCTGGGAAGATCCCACATGCCGCAGAGCAACTGGGCCCGTGAGCCACAACGACTGAGCCTGTGCGTCTGAAGCCTGTGCTCTGCAACAAGAAAGGCCACGATAGTGAGAGGCCCGTGAACCGCGATGAAGAGTGGCCCCCACTCGCCACAACTAGAGAAAGCCCTCGCACAGAAACGAAGACCCAACACAGCCAAAAATAAATAAATAAATTAAAAAAAAAAAAAAAAAGGACACTATGGTACTGGCACAAAAACAGAAATATAGATCAATGGAACAGGATAGAAAGTCCAGAGATAAACCCATGCACTTATGGTCACCTTATCTTTGATAAAGGAGGCAAGAATATACAATGGTGAAAAGACAGCCTCTTCGATAAGTGGTGCTGGGAAAACTGGACAGCTACATGTAAAAGAATGAAATTAGAACACTCCCTAACACCATGCACAAAAATAAACTCAAAATGGATTAACGACCTAAATATAAGGCCAGACACTATAAAACTCTTAGAGGAAAACATAGGCAGAACCCTCTATGACATAAATCACAGCAAGATACTTTTTGACCCACCTCCTAGAGAAATGGAAATTAATTCTAAAAAACAAATGGGACCTAATGAAACTTAAAATGTTTTGCACAGCAAAGGAAAACATAAACTAGACAAAAAAACAACCCTCAGAATGGGAGAAAATATTTGCAAATGAAGCAACTGACAAAGGATTAATCTCCAAAATTTACAAGCAGCTCATGCAGCTCAATATCAAAAAAACAAACAACCCAATCCAAAAATGGGCAGAAGACCTAAATAGACATTTCTCCAAAGAACATATACAGATTGCCAACAAACACATGAAAGGATGCTCAACATCACTAATCATTAGAGAAGTGCAAATCAAGCCTACAATGAGGTATCACCTCACACCAGTCAGAATGGCCATCATCAAAAATCTACAAACAATAAATGCTGGACAGGGTGTGGAGAAAAAGGAACCCTCTTGCACTGTTGGTGGGAATGTAAATTGATACAGCCACTATGGAGAACAGTATGGAGGTTCCTTAAGAAACTAAAAATAGAACTACCATACGACCCAGCAATCCCATTACTGGGCAAATACCCTGAGAAAACCATAACTCAAAAAGTCATGCACCACAATGTTCATTGCAGCACTACTTACAATAGTCAGGACATGGAAGCAACCTAAGTGTCCATCATCGGATGAATGGATAAAGAAGATGTGGCACATATATACAATGGAATATTACTCAGCCAACAAAAGAAACGAAATTGAGTTATTCGTAGTGAGGTGGATGAACCTAGAATCTGTCATACAGAGTGAAGTAAGTCAGAAAGAGAAAAACAAATACCGTATGCTAACGCATATATGTGGAATCTAAAAAAAGAAAAAATGTTTCTGAAGAATCTTGGGGCAGGACAGGAATAATGATGCAGACGTAAAGAATGGACTTGAGGACATGGGGAGGGGAAAGCATAAGTTGGGACGAAGTGAGAGAGTGGCATTGACATATATACACTACCAAATGTAAAACAGATAGCTAGTGGGAAGCAGCCGCATAGCACAGGGAGATCAGCTCGGTGCTTTGTGACCACCTAGAGGGGTGGGATAGGGAGGTGGGTGGGAGACGCAGGAGGGAGGGGATATGGGGATATATGTATATGTATAGCTGTTTCACTTTGTTATACAGCAGAAACTAACAGAAAATTGTAAAGCAATTATTCTCAACTAAAGATGTTAAAAATAATTAAACAAAATAGAAGGTTAACATAAATAAATAAATCCACACATACATAAATAAATGAGAATTTTAATATGAATAGAATGAGCTGCATATATTTACTATGTGTAGTGGTTATTTTTGGTTTAAGGGATGGTAGACAGAGGAAATAAGGCTTTATTTTATATTTTACTCTTTAGTGTCCTATGAATTTTTGAAAGATGATTAATGATTTTAATGTCTTACAAATTTTCACAGCAGTTTGATTTTGATTGATCTGTGTATCCACTTTAATCTTTTCTATATATAAATTGATAATTACAGGTTATAAAAAATATAGCCTCACATATGAAAATTTCCTAGTGGAATTTATTTCTTAACATTTTCTTTGACTACCTAAGAGATTATTGTAAATTATACATGCCTGTGTACTTAGATAAAGAAATCATTTTATTATCTTTGTCAAATAAGTTTGCTTGTATAATCCTTTCCTCTATTAAATGCTTTCAAGTTGAATTCTATTTAATCTAAAAATATATCTGTATCTGCTCTCTTTATTATTTTATTTATTGGCTATTTTACCACACAAATTCTAATGTCATTTACTGTTTTTTTGTTGTTGTTCTGTTTCTCACTGACAGCTAGATTTCCTTACCTAGTTTTAGAATCTGTGTCTTCTAACTGGAGAAGTTAGCCCATTTAAATTCACTATTATAATTGATATTTTAACTTCCTTGCTATCATTTTCTATTGTTTATTTCTTTAATGTTCTATGTCTTTTTTCTCTATTGTGGCTGTTTGGGGTTCTTGTATGCTATTCATTCTCGCTTTAGTTCAATAAAATTCTTACTTAAATAAAGTCTAACAGTGCCAAGGAATAAACAAGTTCTGATTATTTTTATCCTTTATTTGAAGCAAGAAAAGTGTTCAACCTTAGTCCATCAATAATCTTCAGCCTTCCCCATTATACTCTTATAAATGTAATCCAGTTTTATGGAATTAATTTAATATTTAAAAATTTAATATTACTCATTTTCCCAAAATGATAGTTTATCTTCTGTATTTTATTTTTAAATCATAATCACATCAGGCATTATACTTTGTTCCTTTATTACTATGAAATTCCCTTCTTGAGTCCTGGGTATTGATTAATTTCTTAAAGACTAATGTTTGTCCCATTGGTAAAACCTGTCTCATTGATAAAATCCCCTACAGAAAAAGACCAGAGAACTAACTATACTTTCTATTCTTTTCCACCCCAGAAAGCATAATAGGAGTGAAAATTATTTTAGTAATGACAGAATAATTATAGGCTACCAACTTACTTTTTGAACCTTGGACATTACATATACTCTGCTATATATAATTATGGTGTTTTTCATTAATTCTGCCTAAAATTTGGTGAACACTTTTGATCAACTACATCTTTGTTCTCTATTTTCTTTCTTACCTCTCTTTCTTCTCTCTCTCTTTTCTGTCCTTTATCCCATCCCCATCACCTCTATCCTTCCTCTCTCTGATTTCTCTATGTATTTCCTCCATATTTTGAATTTCTGATATTGGTTCTTTATAAGAAACCAAAGAAAAATTTGTTTTTCTCCATCCAATAATAGTTCTGTATGACCCCTAAGTAAATGCAATTTTTTCTAATTCAGTTTATGTTTCCTGTCATCTCTAAGTTAATATTTGCCTCTATGTCACCCTTTTATTTTGGCTCTCAGCTATTATTTCATAGAAACCACTCCTATTTGCATCTTTTTCTTAAGAAACCAGGCAGATATTATTGTATGTTTTTCTGATTCTATTAGAAGGTCATTTTAAAAGTTCTGCTTTTTGACTCTATCCAGTACCAGCATTTGGTGCATATTTAAGGTGGCTGAAAGCCCTTGTTGCGAAGCCAGCTACTTCCTCCTTCTTAGAACAAAACCTCAAAGTCATTTGGATGGGGCTACACCTTACTTTAAATCTGACACTTAACAAACAGACTTCTGTGTTACATAGGTGCTCTGGATGAATTTTTGTATTTTCCTGCTCTGTCGGCTTATTTTACTTAACTAGGGAGTTAAGAGTTTTTCTTTCAATACATTACACATCAGTGTTAAAAACCACACACACATCCCAAAATACTTATTTCCCAACTACGTTTCTTGTGTGCTGTTCCCCTGCTTGAATTTCAGACACTGAAAATAAAATTTCAGGCGTTGAAAGAAACAGAAATATTTCTTTCTATGTTTCTTATCTACAATTAAGACTTTGTTCACTCAGCATTATATGTGGACGATAGTAGCAATTTTTCTTGTCAATAAAGTGAATTTTTCTTAAAATTAAGTTTAGAAGATGGGAATTAATAAAGCAGAAAATTTAGGAACATGGGTGTTTACTTCAAGAATGTGCTCCTCACTCCCTTTTTATCAATTCAAGAGAAATATAATCTATAGGCTTTGCTAACCTCTTCGGAAAGGCACTGTGGTATAGGAAAGGACACAAAATTTAGAATCAAGGAGACTTGGAGTCTAGACTTGGTTCTGAATATATTTTCTATATGAATTTGGGTCAATATCTGACCTTGATGATCTTCAGTTTATTCACTGTCACTCTCATTGAACTATGAATTTTTATACTAGAAAATCATGTAAGTACTTAGCAGAGTACTTAACAGTCAATTAATCTTAGCTATTATTAGCTGACACTAGTTATGCAATATTGTGCATCTTTGTATACATTTTAATGGAACATTTGAAGAACACTTGATATGTATGCCTAGTGGATCACCATTTTAAGAGAGCAGTTAGGAGTCATGCACATGACATGCTTTATTTTGATGTCATAATGCTTCACGGTGGTCAAGTGAAATGATTTCACTAGAGATCAAATCAATTCAGTCAAGTATGAGTAAATGAGTTGAGTTTTCTCCTTAAAGTAGGGAGTAAATAAATGTGATATACTTCTAACAATCTTATATGAGGATTCACTTTCATAAACAAGTATTTACATTGAAATTATGATTAAGTTTTAATGCTGAATTAACAGAAGGAAATAAATATAGAGAATCCAGAAAATACAAATATGTGCTATACTCCACACCTCCAGTATTTTGAATTGTGAGTGTATATGTGTGTATGTGGGTGTGTACGTTGTTATAAATATGTGGGTGAGAAACATCTAGTCTGTTTAGTTGGGGAAACCTGAGAAAGAGTTATAAAAACGTTTAGGTTTTTGAAAATAAGAAATATTGAGAGGCATTAATTAAAATATATATTATTTATCAAGAGAAAAACAAAAGTAAATGCTCCAACTCAAATATAGCTCCACATGCTTCAAGTCTTTGTGGATACATTTAATGTGAAGATAAAGATGTGAAATCATGTTCTGTACATATTATATTTGTAGAGATTTTATTTTTGCAATTGGGTAAATCAGTCGTGATTATTATAGGCTTCTGTTATATTTGCCGGAGTTCACATAAGACTGGATTGTAATGGAATTAGTTTCTTCCAAGGCTTATGGTTGAAATCCCAGTAGCTATCACCAGATATTATACTGTGCTGTTTCAGATTGTTAATGAAGAAACCATGTGGGTTACATCAGTGACAAATGTGAAGTATAGTAACAATTCAATTAACTTATTTTTTTACTGAAAATTAACTCTTTATTAAAATGACTTTAATGTGCATATACATATATGTGTGTACATATATACGCATGTGCATAGTAACATATACTAGCTTATAACTAAATGTTAATAAGAACGTATTTTAAAACCCAGTGAAGAAACAGTCACACATCTTGCCTCCCATCCTAGTCCCAGAGCCTGGGTGAACCCACTGGGGCTGGCTGGAGGAGGGGAGGCAAGTTTGTTTCAGAGGAACTGTCTGAGAGAGCGCAGGGACCTCCAAACACAGGAAAGGAAGAAATAATCACTTTGTGAAAAATCAGTTATGTATTCTTGTCCAGGTCTGGAGAAAGAACAAGGCACATATAATGGAATCCAACTCTTAGAGGATGTCAAAAAGAGAATTTTCAAGTCATTACTTGTAAAACTTACCTGTTCAAATTAGCATACAATCATTTCAGCCTTTCTAAATATAGTTTTATTTTAACTTTCAAAAAAAGAAAAAGAACATACTGAAGGAGTATGGTGTAGTATTAGTGTATCTCTCCACCCCAACTACCTACAAGAGTACATTTTCCTAGTTTATCTCACAATTTTATGATATCCAGTTATGTGTGATACTATTCCAGTTTAATTTGAATATATTTTCATAAAATAAGTTTTTGAATGTTTGAACCTATCTATACCCTATGAAAATTAATGCCGAATACTCATTTGCTTTGTCACACACAATAACTGAATTTTCAAGAAATTTTTCACTTTTGCTTTAAAAAATACTAAAATCAAGAGTTGGTTATTAATTTAAGTATCATCTTTATATCTCCTAATGAAATTAATAAGACAAATTGTTCTAAAAATGATTATAAAACCACTCTACTGGTGTAAATTGTATAAAGGAGAAGAGCTTCAGGTTAGAGGAATAATGATTTGTGAGTAATATTGTGAGAAAGATGAAAGCAGTAATAAAATCCTAGAAGGAAAAGTCACAGGCACACAGGGGACGCTCTGCGCAAAGAGGGAGCCAGGTTGGTGTGGCTCTTAAAGATATTTCTCCACGGGGATTATTGGTGACAATAACTCTCTGTCCTGTATTGATTTCTGACATGTCTATCCCTTGAGTCCTGCAGCCAGGAAAGGAAACGGTTTACATTGTAATTGTCATGATGACACATATAGATTGAAAAACAGATTCTTAACAGCTTCTGGGGGGAAATTCCTTTTTTACATGGTGATCATGAGTGTGCATTTCTTCTGTAACCTCAACTCTCACTCAGAGCCGAAGGAAGGAAATAAACAGTCCCAATATAGCACTTGGTGTGGACAGACATCAATAAGGCTACCTCACATCCGGCAATTTTGTTAGTACCCTACCTGAGAAAGACAAGTTTGTTTTCAAAATGCTAATTCCACAATCCAACTTTGGGCAGGAAATCAAACACAACTGGCCAAAGGAGCTGTGACCTAGAGGAAATCTCTGGAGAAGGTGTGTATCACTAACCATGCCTTGGTATCCTCCTGTTAGTCAGTAAAAAGATTTGGTCCCAAATATACAATTCGTAGGAGATCCCTTAATAAGAAACATAAAAATTAAGCTACATAGCCCCCAAATTGACACTAATACCGAGAGTGTCAATATTAAATATATTAAATGAAGCCAAACATTTAACCCAATAAACAAATTGTGACTCTTTCACCATTCCATTGGTGCTTAGTAATGATTCAGAGGATATAACGATTTCAGCCAATGTTTGGGTAAGTTTGTTTTCCAGTTGCCTTTTTTTTTTTCTTTTATGGCAAAACAAGTAAATTGTTAAGTTCTGTTGTTCATAAAAGTCAAACTTAAAGCATAAGTTAGAAGAGACTATATATATATATATATTATTTAAGCCCTCCAAATGGTCTGATGTGACTACTTTTTTAATATAACTTGAGGCAAATACACAGAATCATTGTAAGAGTAAAAGTTCTAAATCAAAAGACTGTTCAGAAAAAAGACCCAGTGAAATTATGTAAAGAATAATTTCTGCAGTCATGTATTTCAGTGCTCTCTATTAAGTAGCAATCTGAACAATGCTATCTCAGAATGGTGATTGACCACTGCCATTATAGGATAAAGAGGGGAAATACAACCAAGAAGGGTTTTCATTTGAAAACATTTTTTAGGGGTCTATAGCCTTTAATAAGAATTTTAGTGTGAAATACAGTAGTATATAGTATATTTGCATACCTGTAAATATAAAAATCTAGTGAAAATCATATTTATTCTGGAAGAAGCATGTAGCAGGCACATTTTGGGTTACCTTTTTTTCAAAGATTTGCTCTCTGACCATGTTAATGACCAATATCATCCAAGATGCTCATATTTTCATGTTTTTACTGATTATTAAAGTGGGTTTAAATACACTTGTAAAAGTCATAAAGATTTGACTTCCTCTTTTATAAAAATAAATGAGTAAAGTGGTTCTTTCAAAATTTTATTCTTTTATTAAGCACCACCAGTGTGCTTCATAGGAAAACAATAAGCTCTGAAACAGGCCTAAAAATTGCAAAATCAAAGAAAACTTCAAAAAACATGACATGTTCAAGAAATACAGATAGCATAGTAGACTGGAATTTAGGGGTGTGGCAGAAAGTTTGAAAGTTGTGTTATCTATGCAAATTCTAGGGTAAACACTAGGATGAGACATAGCTTGATCAAACTGACATTTAATAATGGTGATTTCAATGGGAATGCGTGATGAAACACGAGCTGGAGAAAGGGGATTAATGTCCAAGCTCATTGACGTGAGACTCCTGATGGCTTCTCAGAAAATGTAACTAGAACATTGAAGAGTCTCCCAAGCATCTGCTGTCTGTTAGTGAGTTTCCAGTGTTTACTTATAGGAGTTTTGTTTTCCCAAAGCACAAAGAGAATTTTTGGTTCTGGAGGATAAGAAGATGAAACATGTATCCACACACAGCCTGGCTCAGTCTAAGCCAAAATCTTGACACTATTAAATTTAAAATGGGCACCACAGAAATTAATATATAGATAGGACTATCTTAGAGGACACTAATTTTACTGAAATGATAGAAAGGGTAGAATAATGGCTCCCGAAAGATGTCCATGTCCTAATTCCAGCAACCTGTGAATACGTTCTTTTACGTGGCAAGGGGGGATTAAGTTTGCAGATGGAATAAATTTGTGAATAACTTGACCTTAAGAGGTGGAAATTACTCTGGATCATCTGAGTGGACCTAATGTAATCATAAGGTCCCTTTACATGTGGAAGATGGAGGAGGAAGAGTGAGATTAAGAGTACTGTGGTGTGAGAAAGACATGACTGGCCATTGCTTCCTTTGAAGATGGAAAGGATCCACAAGGCAAGGAATGAGGCCAGCCCCTAGAATCTGGAAAAGGCAAGGAAATAAATTCTTCTCTAGAGCCTCCAGATGGAACGCAGCCCGGCTGACATCTTGATTTTAGCCCAGTGAAACCCACTTTGCATTGCTGACCTCCCGAAATGTAAGATGATAAAGCTGTGCTAAGTCACTAAGTTTGGGGTAATATGTTACAGCAGCAATAGAAAATTAATAAACATGTTTTGACTTATCCAGATGCACTAAGCACATTTGTGTGTCCTTGTGCTAAGGCGATGAATGACCCAACAAACATCCAATAGGGGACTTTTGTTTGCTTGTTTTACCCTCATTTTTCCCATGACCCATCCTCTAATAATAATCTCTCCTTCTACAAACATAGAAAACCCTGTAACTACAGTCTTTGTACTGTACTGCTATGTATTTATGACATATGAATATTTACAGTGTTGTCTAAGAAAAATTCTAAAGAAAAAATGACAGAACAGTATGTGTGGAAAGTAGACTTATAATGAATCTTCCAGGATATTACTTACAATTACCTCAAGAAAATATTTTAAAAAAAGACATTCACTCTGAAGAAAAAAAAAAAAAATGTTTTCGTCATTGCTGCTAGAACCCAGCTGATTCACGGACTTACAGAGGTGTGGAAGAGGAAACAGTTTTCCCTCCACTTGAGGTAATATACAGAAAGGCAGTGCACGCATACACAAACGCAGGACTGGTCTGCAACGTCCTTGTGCCTGCGAGGTTCCTGCAGGTTAATTGCTACTGTGGTGGGAACTTGACCTGATTTGCACTGACATGCAAGGCTCTGCCTAGAAAAATGCCTCCTGTAGAGAAGTGCCTTCACGTTGCTCTTGTTTGGGACAGAACATTATATCGCATATACACAGTTACATCGTAGTTACCTTTGGAGACGTTTGTTTTAGGTAGAAAACATTCTCGATTTCTAACATTACAACTTTTAACTTCAAAAATAAATTCTCCACCCTACCAAACCCAGACACAGTAAAACAATAAGGATAGTATCATATTTTTAAAAAGAAATGGAATACATGATGAATCACCATAAAAGACTGAAACCCTCTTCTCAGGAAATTCAGAGAGACAGCTCTGGGACTTGTTAGATACGATATTTGATGATAATAACTATAATTAATCTTGCATAAAATTTTGCCTAACCCTGTAAAACAGAAAAGTTACTTTTTTTAAAATCAGCTAATAGCTTATTCTGAAGTGAAAAGAAGGTATTTGTCAACTAGGTCAAGAGGAGTAAGAAAATTGGAAATAAAAAGCATAGACAAAGAATGTACACAGAATGAAGTCAGTACATCTTCAGCATGTTGCAACCCATGTGAAGGCAACTAGCAAACGAGTTTTATTTTGTTTCATTTTTAACTGATGTCTGCCTAACAATATTCCTCTAATGTCAAAGTAGCAGGCAACTTGCTGTTTTATATGCATAAACATATACATACATGCCTACTGTCTACTGTAGTTTAAATGCTCTATCAGAACTATTATTTACGTAATTTTAGGTTTGATGTTAAATTGTAAATGGAGAATGGTACTAATATATGCCATCATTTAAGACTAAGTTGTCTTTAAGAGAAGCATTAATAGCTACCTCCCTTTTTAAATAACAGAAGAGGCTTTCAGCTATGATGTAAGCCTGACAAACTATTTCAGATTTGCAACACTGCTATCAGGAAATTAGCACCTTTTAAATAAATAATAAACAATTAGCCACTTGAAACATTCATTATTAATGGGACTTTTTGATTAATATTAAGAATAGTTAGTTAACTGTTGAAGTATACCATACATACCTAATAGTAAACTAATCACAAGTTTACAGCTTAATGCCTTTTCAGTTTATGCACCCAGGTGACACTACACAGGTGTATGGGTTAGGAAATGTTTTACATTGCATTTTAAAGCATCGATAGAGTTTTGGTTTTCTAAAGGGGGAAGAAGATGAAATTTACAAAATGTTAAATAAAATGCCTTTGCAATCTTGCATAAATTAGAAAGAAAGGATATTTCTTTTGAATATCATGAAAATAAAGCAGAGAGCCAGAGAAACCAGTAAAGGTTTGCTCCGAGCAAGATCAGACCCACAAATCCTATTTATTTTTTTGACAGTTGTTACACTAGACATCAGAGAGTTGTCAATAGGGAACATAGTGGATCTACCATATTGAATTTGAAGAAGGAGACATGTGTTTATGAAATGTGATATTTCTACAAACTTAGTCAAGGAAAGAGGATTAAAGAAAGGGTTCCACATGGCTAGAATTATTTGTGTGGGAGCACAGAAGGACCTGGATCGGGGCTACCTTTTACAAGGATCCCTGTGATTCTGTTGAGAATAGACTGTAACAGTCAAGTGCAGATACAGAGACACCTGTATCTTAGCCTTCTAGCCTCCCTCTCAAATTCTCTTGCTGGTTCCTTCTCTTCTTCCTGATTTCTTAATATTGAAGTGTCCTGGGCGCAAACTCTGCTCTTCCCTTCTCCTTCTACTCTCACCCACTTAGTGCCTTCATCCTATCCCACGGCATAAAATACCATCTATATCTTGTCAATTTCCAAATTCTTATTTCCACCTGGGACTTCTCTCTCACATACCAATCACATGTACACAACTGCTTCCTGTAAATCTCCACTTTGATCCTTAATAACAGGTCCAAAAGTGACCTTCCCATCTTTCTCCTAAAACCTATTAGTTTTATTGCCTTTTTAAATTTTTAATTGGTCACTGTTCTCTTTCTGTGGTTGCCAGGTCATGAGGGGTGACCTGAGAGTGTGGGGTACCTGTTGTGCTTGAGATAAACTGGAAAAAATTACACTTAGAGGATTCTAGAAGGATAGTGGGAGGGCATACATGTTGGAGGTGCAGGGGTGGGAGGATTCTTCACTCCTAATTATGCAGCAGAAGGCCTGGCAGGGGTGCCATGACTGTGCAGGCTCCCTCCTAAGCCTCTGCCGTTGCTACCTCTAGGCTTGTGTAAACATTGACCAGGAAAGTTTCCAGCTGTTATTCTTCATGATCCCTGGATCCAGGAAAGCAGAAACTCTTTTGTTCTTGAGCAAGCATCCAGAAAACTTGAGGAAGCCTTTTGAAAGGAGAGCTCATCCAAGGAAAACCAAATCTTGAGACACAAACAATATCAGGACAACTCTACTATTCACCTAGTTGACCTTACTGTCCTAAAACTAACAACCAATCAGGGGAGTGTTGGTGTAGTAAAACACCAGACAGGCTCGCTGCAGTGTTGTGTCTTAGTTTATTCATACATGCAATGGTCATTCATCATGGAAGACTTACAGACCTCTAACTGAACCTGTTGTTCTGAACTCCAAATGTATGAAACCAAGCTAAATGCCTTCTTTAAGCTTAAATGAAGCTATTTACTCCATCTTCAAGTCAGATAAAACCCGTATAGGGATTATATTAAATAGTTGCAGCACTAAAAAATGTTTTTTTTTTCTTTCTGCTTACCTTCTAATATGATATCAATGAAAACAAAGAATGACAGAGTCTTGTAGGATTAAACATTTGAGGTTTTGAGCTTGTAAGTCCATCAGATTTTAAGGTTTCCGGAATTTTGATATGTATTTCCAAAAGAGAATGAAAACTATTATGTCCAAGCTGTGCTATCAACATAGATGGTAATCTTGAATATAAATTAAAGAGGTAACGCTACTGGCGTAAGTGATAAACTCTGAGAAGATCCTGATCATATCATGTATCCCCAGTGGCTCTCATATATCCTGACCTTTAGTAGATGTGAAATGTGTTTTGACTTTTTTTTCCCCCTTGGGCTAGTTATTTATACCACCATTTTACAAACACAAAAACCAGGGTATTGTTAATGCAGCAAACAAGCAGCAAAGAGCACAGTCTATTTTACTACAATCCCCAAATGCCAGTAAAGTTTACTTCTCCTTGGACAGCTTGAAAACTGCAATTTGGAACTAAAAGCTTATCCCTGCAATAAAGATTGGCTAGTGAAGTTTTACAAAGAAATGAAAATTTTGGCTGCTGGTTGTATTTGAATCTTGTTGGAAAGGAGGCTCTCAACAGAAAAGGTTGTGCCCTTGATCTGTTAAGCAGGCTGTCCACTTAACCCAAAGGTCTATTCAAACAGTTCAATCAAATTGTTAGCTGTCACAAAGCCATCCAAATACACTAGAGTGGTTCTGTTAACAGCTGAAAGACCGTGTGTAAGCACCAGCTATGTTCACTGAGTCTCAGTCGAGAAGCTAAAAATGAACCCCAGGTTAAAAAGGATAAGTTCTTACATTGGTTTTTGAATGTACTGACTCCAAATATATGAACAGTGGTCCTTTAAGACAGTAATCTTCAATGTGGATCTTCAACATTAGCATTAACTTGAAAACTTGTTAGAAATGCAAATTCTTGAGCCCTAACCAGGCAAGACTGAATCAAAAAACCCTAGAGGGCACACCTAGCATTCCTTCCAGGTGATGCTGCTTCCAACTATAGCATAAAAACCACTTTTCTAGGAGTCGTTTTTAATGAGGCATTATGAATACTACATTTATTTTAACACTGAAAACAATTTTTTTTTTTTTTTGGCCGTGCAGCATGCGGGATCTTAGTTCCCTGACCAGGGCTAGAAATCGTGCCCCCTGCAGTGGAAGCACGGAGTCTTAACCACTGGACCACCAGGGAAGTCCCTGAAAATAAGTTTTGAAAAGTGGCTTAATCATGATTATCGAGTAGCTGGCAAATTTCTAGAAATTACTTTTTAAAATAATTACTGAAATATGAAGCTGAATACTAATCAATTGAATGTAGTATTAATATCAATTGTTTGGGTCACTAATATCATTATGGAAAGGAAGAAGGGGTGAAGTATAAAGAGATAATTACAATATTTTTATGAATAACAACAAAGAAAAAAACATGGGGGGGGGTTACTACCATCTTCAGAAATTTTTTTTTCTCTCAAAAGACACAAGAAAAATATATTACAAATCTATTTGTCCAGTAACTACATAGTGTTTAACCTCGGTGATCTACTTCAAATAGTTACATAAAATTTTTTTAATGTATTATAAAATGTGTATTATTGGTTCAACATAGAAAATAATCACTTTCACATTCAGAACCCACTCAGGCTGGGTCACCCACAAGTTCCTTTTCTCTATCACCAAGGAAAGGAGCCTTATTGTTGGAACCAGAGACATATGGGATGAGCTTCTGGTCTTCCACTTTCTATGTGTGTGATCCTCAAACACTGTCCTTGAAATGCTCATTTAATTTCCTCACCTAAACATTATCACCACCACCTTCCTAGCATCTTTCCCCTCATTCCATAGGAAAGTGTTGGCCCCAGTCTTGTTTCCTATATTCTCTAGGACATTGATGGTCATCACCTAAAACATACCTATTTAAAAACTTATGCTACTTACTTAGCATATTTTTTATGCTAAGTTATTTTTTTAAACATTCAATTTATGAGTGTCCCTGGGATACTTTCCCGTCTATTTCAGGAAGTCTGCATCTCCTGTGAGTTTCCTTAGGCAGACAGTCAAAGCTCAAAGCTCTCTGTTCCTCACTCCAATCTACTTCTGCCCTATGTTATAGTCAGAATAATCTGCACTTTGTTCTTACACATCCTTTAAACTTTTTTTTTTTTTAATTTTTATTATTTATTTATTTATTTATTTATTTATTTTGGCTGTGTTGGGTCTTCGTTTCTGTGCGAGGGCTTTCTCTAGTTGTGGCAAGTGGGGGCCACTCTTCATCGCGGTGCGCGGGCCTCTCGCTATCGCGGTCTCTCTTGTTGCGGAGCACAGGCTCCAGACGCGCAGGCTCAGTAATTATGGCTCACGGGCCTAGTTGCTCCGCGGCATGTGGGATCCTCCCAGACCAGGGCTCGAACCCGTGTCCCCTGCATTGGCAGGCAGACTCTCAACCACTGCACCACCAGGGAAGCCCCTTACACATCCTTTAAAATATCCTACTTCCGTACATCTTCTCGTGTAACTTCTTGGTTATAAATGTCTTCACTTTTACAATACCCTATAAAAATTTTATTCATTAAATTCTAATACAAATGCTACAAACTATAATCACAAATCATTCTCTTAAACTGCAATTTTCTTATTGCTAATTATGATGATACTGTGTGCACTGAAAAATGTGTGTTACTCAAGAATCCAGGCTTCTTTCTCCTTCTCTCTGTAGGTACATGATAGATCTTATTTAACTAAATACATAGGTGGATTTTTTTTTTAATGCTCTGTCGAAGTACATGAGCAATCTTTTATCAGCATTGTAGGAAGAGAGAACTCATTTAAATAAACTGTGATCACAGAAAAAAATAATTAAAAAAAGGAGGCACTCCAAAAAAAGTCATTCCATGATGTGCCTCAGAGAGAGTTGATTGCTTTTTACTAACTAAATCCCTCCAAGCTCCCAAAAAATGATTCAGAAGACTAATAATCCCTGAGTTGATCCCTTAACATCCATTTTCCTTTTTGGATCTTGATTTGTGGTATATGACTGGTATCAACTAGGCTACTGCAAATTGTCAAAGACCTTGCCTTTCAGCATTGTGCTAAATCTCCCTCATGTATGTATGGACGAGCTGCTTAATAGTCATCTAAGTTTACTGTGGCAAGCCAATGTATTTGCATCAGTCCGGTCTGTATTTCAAACCTTGTATTATGAATTCTCTATCAAAAAGATAATGAAAACTTAAAGTTTAATTTTGACTAAAATTAATACTACACAAACAAAAAAAAAATATGTTAGAAAAAAATACGGCATACAAGGAAAATTGTTAAAATGACTAACAAAATTACAACAATATGTAATATAACAGATTTGTGGACACAAAATTTTAATTAATGTCAGATTAAGACAAACAATTTTCAATGTTTATTCTATTTTGGCTCACATTTAATCATTTGTATTTTTTTTTATTTCTTAAAAAGCATACTGAATAGATTTGAAGACGGAATATTTTCTATTAATACAAAGATACCATGGTCCTTCCAGAATATATTCAAAATATATCTCAGGAGATTTAGGAGTATGCTCTTTCTTTCCCATGCTCAATTCACTAAAAATGAAAATGAACAAATAAAGAAATAAAATCAACCTTAAAAATGTAAGACAGACGACCGTACTTGTCCTTTATAGCTTTTGGCTAAGTATTCACTAAAAAAAAGTTTATGTACTATTTTAAGAAAATGATATTTAAAATATTTTAAGAGAATATAATTTCAAAATATTGAAAATAAAATTGATTACATTTATGAAATGTTAAATACACATTTTGATCACCTTAATTTATTAAATGAATAATTACTGACTGCTGAGCTTATTTTGTTATCTTCTGTTTCAGATGCTGAGAAGAGCAAGGAAAATAAGTGAGTATGAAGAACTCAAGGTTATACGCACAATCCCATACACCTCACTAGGCTTACTGAATAGACTGGTTTTTTATGACCACGGATAGTAGTAGGATTGGGGATTAGGATTGTTTGTATATTTTGTATGCTATTTTCCTCAATACATAGTCACAATGAAATTTCAGAGGACAATGTTATGCATACAACTATGTAAACATTCAGAGGAAAGGACAATGTTCCATGTGTCTTCATATTGAGAAACCTCTACTACATCCCACGATTTATTTTACTAAAATTATAATCACCCTCCTATATTCAACCATAATGGATTTTTACTAAAATCAGTAAAATAATGAGGCATGAGAAAATTCCCTTAAAGTACTTAAAGTGAGATAAATTAATTTTAGATATGTAACATAAAAGTGTAATTCAGTCATTTTTGCATGAAAATCCGAATATTTCAGTAGTACTTGTATGCTTATGCAATCCTGGACTCTTTAAATTCTTCAGTTACTCTACAACTAATTTTAGAATTAACACATATAAAAATAGTATACAGCAAATATGTGCTTATTTGGCACATTTTTACATTCTCTCACTCTGTGTGTGTGTGTGTGTGTGTGTGCATTCTTTTATTATTATTGCATATGAAAGGAATAACTCATGAAAGAAGGAAAATAAATAATACCTGGAGATCAAAATTAACATCTTAACTTATAGCAATCTATCAATACTTCAGTTAATACCAACTTAATTTCAATAGTATACAAGAAAATTTGTTTCTATATATCTTGGTTCTATTCCCTCTCCACTGCGGTTTTTTGTATGTTTTTTTTCCACACAAATTACATCTTTATACATTATATGCCCACCAATACAGATATATAAGTGTTGCTTTATGAATTTGTCTTTTAAATCACATGAGTTAGAAAGAGATTTACCAAATCATTTATAGTGTCTTATATTTACCTATGTAGTTGTTTTAATTAGTGCTCATTTTTTTCCACGAAGATCTGAGTTACTAGCCAGTGTCCTTCTCTAGTAGTACTCCCTTCAGAGCTTCTTGTGGAGCAGCTCTGCTTGCAATGAATTCTCTTGGTTCTTCTTCATTCAGGAATGTGGTAGTTTTGCCAGGTATACAATTTTTGGATGACTTTTAATTTCTTTCATACATTGGTTATGATATGCCTCTGACTCTGGCCTCCCTGGATTCTAAAGATGTAAGTTATGAATCACTATACTCTTGCTGCTTTTGAAAATTTCTCTTTGGCTTTGGCTTTTGATAATTTGATTATTGCATGTCTTGAAGGTTAATTTTATGTGTCAACATGACTGGACCACAGGATGCCACATGTTTGGCTAAACACTATTTCTGGATGTGTCTGTGTGAGGTTTTCTGTATGAGATTAACATTTTATCAGTAGACTGAGCAAAGCACGTTGTCCTCCCCAATGTAGGTGGGCTTCATCCAATCTGTTTTAGGCCTGAATAGAATAAAAGGCTGAATAAGAAAGACTGTCTTATTCAAGCTGGGATGCTAACATCCATCTGACTGTCTTCAAGTTGGGGCATTGGTCTTCTCCTGTCTTCTGACTTAGACTCTGCCTGGAACTTACATTACAGGCTTTCCTGGTTCTCAGACCTTTGGACTCAGTGGAACTACATAATAGTCTCTCCTGGGTCTCCTGCTTGCCAACTAACTACAGATCTTAGACTTATCAGACTCCATGGTTGCATGTGCCAATTCTTTACAGTAAATCTCTCTCTCTCTCTGTCTCTCTCTCTCTGTCTCTCTTTCTTTCTGGTTCTGTTCTCTGGAAAACCCAGACTAATACAGATAAATTTTGGTACCACAAATAGTTCTGGAGAAACAGAATTTTAAGGGTGAGTTTTCTGAGTTGGCTCTCTAATCTGATTAGATTTAAAGATGCTAATGACTCTATTTCCAGTGGTAAAGAGAACACTGATAGTACATGACCCTGCAGTAGAGATATGTACAACACCCCCATGGCAAACCCCTAATCAACTACTTATATAGATAGATTGATAGATAGAGAGATAGATAGATAGATAGATAGACAGACTTTATTTACAGTTATAACCTCCCTGTTAATAAGGTGTATGTTAATGCTCTGTGCCAACAATACTACGCCTGCCCATTGGAGCTGGGTGACTGTCTATATACTTTGGAACATCTTTGGAAATGTAATGAATATCATCAGGTGGTCTGGTTGCTACTACTGTTGCTGGACAAAATGGTAACAGAGAAGGATGAGCTCAGGGATTCAAATTCCCAGCACAAGTGCTGAAAGCTTCTGTGTTTGTGCTGCAGGAGACCTTGATCTCCTGTAGCCTAGGGCTGAGACTGCTGACAATCAAATTCAGAATTTTATCCTGGCTGAATTACAATGCAGGTTGAACTCCCAGTCTTGTAGGATGACTACTGTTAAAGTGAGGGCACTGATTGGGAAAGAATAGGATCCTGTAAGCTGGAATAGGGATGTGATGAAGCTGGGGATACTGAGACCCTAAATTCTGAGTCATATTTGCTGGTGAAAGAGGCCTCCCCATGCCCAGTGCAAGCAGCCTCTGCAACCCTGGAAGAAGTGACTTCCTCATCCTCAGTAGCAGAAGCATCTCTACCTGTCTGAGAGGACTGCCTTGCATTGCCTGAGGAAATGAAGAAGGCCTCCCCTGAGGCAGCTGTCATGCAAGACAAGGCTGGTTGCCTTCAGGACCCATCCTCACTACCTCTCTTTGCTTGTAGACCTATAACTAGACTCAAATTCTAGCAAGCCCCTAAAGGGGAGGTACCACGGATGACCCACTGGGGACGGGAGTACACTACACTCCAAAAAACTATTTGATTTTTCTAATTTATACAGATAGAAATCTGAGGAATATACGTGGAAATGGATACTAAGGGTATATATAGGTTAATGGTCCAAGGGACGTAAAGTTGGATCACGCTGCAGTTTCTGATATGGTCTTGCTAAGCAGAGATTCTGCGTTTCGTATCATAGCTTGGGGAGTTACAGAGGGCTCTAACAGTTTGGTTGGCTGAAACATGGACCAATAAGTGGCCCACAGTGAACGTGCTGGAAATGTTGGACCTGCCTTGGTTTAATGTAGAGGAAGAGATTCAAAGGCTTAGGGATTTTAGAAAATTTTAGCGTGTATTTGTCACTTAAGATATACTCATATACATCAGGGAGGTGCAGAAGACATACCTCTCACCAGTATTGTGAGAAATGAATTTGTGATGGGAACCCCAGTATCCTCGAAGAGTTCTGTGATCGCTCTTCTCTGTAATTCAGACCTTAGAGTGGGAACTGCAGTCATTGAATCGGGAAACCTAAATGCAACAGGAGAAATTGGAACCTGGGGTGGCAGGAGTCAGGTGGCAGCACACAACAGCCAAAGGCAAGGTGGGCATGGTTACCATAATGGACAGCAGAGTCAAAGCAGCAATCAGAATGGTCTGACTCATGTAGACCTATGGCATTGGCTAGTTGATTATAGTGTTCCTAGAGGTGAAATGATAAGAAGCCTACTAAACTCTTAAAAGAATTTAGCAAAAAAGTTTGAAATCAAGTGAACAAAAAAGTCTAATTTGAATCATAAAAACAGTGGGCCACAGTCCCTCAATCAGTATCCAGAAACGAGCCAGTTTATAGACCCAGACCCCTCGAATGAAGGGAAGGCCGGGTATCTTTAGGAGAAGACTCCTGCACACTGCCCAAAATGTACACTGTTAATCTATCAGCCTTCCCCAAAGGGACCCATAACCTTTTACCAGAGTAACTGTGCACCGAGGAAAAAGAAGTAACCAGACCACGTGGGGACTGCCGGACACTGGCTCTGAATGGATACGTATTCCAAGAGACTCAGAACCACACTGTACTCCACCAGAGCAGGGGCTTATGGAGGCCAAGTGACGGGTGGAGGTTTAGCTCAAGTCCATCTCACAGTGGAATCAGCTGCTCCATGAACCCAACCTGTGGTTATTTTCCCAGGTCTGAAATGCATAATTAGAATGAATATACTCTGCACCTGACAGAATCCTACATTAATTCCCTGACTTGTCGAACGGGGGCTATTATGGTGGGAAGGAAAGTCCAAGTGGAATTTATTAGAACTGTCACCACCTAGGAAATAGTAAACAAAAAGAAACAAGTGCATTCCTGAAGGGATTGCAGAAATTAGTGCCACCATCAAGGCCTTGAAGGATGCAGGTGTGGTGATTGCCACCACATCCCCATTTAACTTCCTTACTGGGACTACTCAGAAACCAGATGGATGTTGGAGAATGACATGGGATTATCATAATCTTAACCAGATGGTGACCCCAGTTGCGGCAGCTGCACCAAATGTGGTTCCATTGCTTGAGAAAATTCAAACGTTCTCTGGTACCTGATATGAAGCTACTGATCTGGCAAATCTATTTTTTCTCAATACCTATTAGTAAAGACCCCCAGAAGCAGTTTACTTTCAGCTGGCAAGACCAGCAATACAACTTCACTGTCCTACCTGCCCCACTTCCTTCTCTCTCCCAGTCTGTACCTATGACCTCATGGGAGTTCACTATGATCAGCTGACAGACGAAGAGATGATTTAGCTTTGATTTACACGTGGTTCTGAGTGATAGACAGGTGCCACCTGAAAGTGCAGCTTCAGCACTACACATCCTTTCTACCACAACCCTGAAGGACTGTGGTGGCGAGACATCTTCCCAGTGGGAAGAACAGGGAGTCCTTAATACGGCACCGTTCCCCAGGGTGATCAGCCGGCTCTCTGGTAGTAAGCTGACTACACTGGACCACTTCCATTGTGGAAGAGGCAGTGTTTTGTTCTTAATGGAATAGACATCATTGAATTACAAATTTGCCTTCCCTGAAGGCAATGCTTCTGCCAAAACTACCCCCTGTGAACTTACAGACTGCCTTTCTAACCATCATGCCATCCCACACAGCATTGCTTCTGATCAAGGAACTCACCTCACAGCAAAAGAAGTATATCAATGGGCCCGTGCTAATGGAATTCACTGGTCTTACCATGTTCCCCAGCATCCTGAAGCAGCTGACTTGATAGAAGGTTGGAATGGCCTTTTGAAGACTCGGTTACAGTGCCAGCTGGGTGGCAACACCGTGCAGGACTGGGGCAAGATTTTAGAGAAGGCTGCGTATGCTTGCAATCAGCATCCCACATATGATGCTCTTGTTCCCATAGCCAGGATTCATGGGTCTAGGAATCCAGCCATTGAAATGGGAGTGACGCTACTCACTATTACCCCTAGTGACCCACTAGTAAAATTTTTACTCCCTGTTCCCATGACCTTATTATGCTTTGCTGGTCTTAAGGTCTTAGGTCCAAAGGAAGGAATGCTTCTACCAGGAGACGTAACAATAATTCCACTGAAGTGGAAGTTAAGGCTGCTGCCTGGCCACTTTAAATTCCTCATGCCTCTGACTCAATAGGCAAGGAAGGGAGTTCTTGTGATGACTGGAGTGATCGATTCTGACTATCAATGGGAAACTGATCTACTAAATTTTCACTGTTATCACTCTTACTTAGCTTTTAATATAATCTATTTTTAGTGCTTAAACTGAAACTGTCTAATATGACAACTACCAGGAAAATTCAAGAGGAATTATGACGAAAGTAATGCAAAAATAAATTTGCATCCTAAATTTCTGGTGTTGGGAAGACATTAACCAAATTAATGATTTTATGAACTGTGTAATAGCGAGGACATACTTTTATTTTAGGAAAACAATTAAGTCCACTGAGTTACAAGACTAAATTACTTCAGGAAAAATATGACTGAAGTACTGTGTATAGAAATAAAAGCATGGCTATCGATGTTTTCATTGTTTCCAAACAGTCTAAAATATTCTATGATTCCAAATAAAATTATTTCTTTGGGCTTCTAATTATTTGAAAACGTACAGTTGATTCTCTTTAGTTGCAAAAGTTATGTTCTATAACTTTGCTATGAACACTGAATTAGGAAATACTAAATTATTGCCCTTAGGGGAAATACAAAATTGGATTCCTATGAGCCTCTGTTCACATTTTCATGACCTGATCATCATAACCTTGTTTTACGTGTGTTTTATTTAAAGACACCTTATTATTCACATATAGACACACACACACATATTACATACATACATATGTGTATATATTAACTCATTAATGTCGAACTCGTGGCTAACACCACTCTTAATCATGCCTGAAAGAAGCTTATCTAACACACATATTTCCTCTATAAGGCACATCACAGCTGTCTTGTGCATAGGAATGTTAGATAGCACGTGAGAACCATGCTTGGGGAGCATTTTAATCAGTGAGACCACCACCACCAACAACAAAAAAAAACAATGCAAAAAAATGTGGCACTAAATAGACCATGAAAAGGACACTTCTTGCCAGTTTAAGAGCTAAAACAGGAAAGCGGCGTTAACCTTGCTTGATCTCAGATAGGAACACACACACACCAGGTAGGCAGCATGGCAAGTATTGATTTGGTGGTTGCAAATACATTTCAGCAGGCAGGCTAATTTGCAAACATGGACTCTAGGAATAATAAAGGTCAACTGTATTTTTAAGTTTCTAAGGTTTGTATTTTTAAATGAGGCTTGTTTTTGTTATTGAGTACTAATTATACTTGTTTGGGCTCAATATCTGGTCAGTAAGGTATTGATTCATTCGCATTTTTTCAGGTTTGGCTTTGTGACGTATACAGGACCAATTCGATTTCACTTCTCATGGATACTTAGAATGAAGGCTTATTGTCTCTTTTGAGCTATAGGGATTTATATATGTTTACCAAATAAAGCTTATTTGTTGTATTTTCAAATTTTAAATTATGCTTGTTCTATTTGATCTATTTGTGTTAAACTATCCCACTGGAGGGATCTGTCCATTTAAAAAATTCTGCCAATGTTTGCTTTTATAATTGGAGACTATAACTCTATAATAATATGTTTTGCATTAAATTTTCTCTTCTCTGATATTAATACAGTATTTTTACTTCGAATAGTGTTTTCACGGACTAATTTTTCTATCCTTTTAAGTTCAGCTTTTCTGAGTTACAACGATAAATGTATATTTGCTATAAAAGAAAAGGGAACCCTCTTGCACTGTTGGTGGGAATGTAAATTGATGCAGCCACTATGGAGAACAGTATGGAGGTTCCTTAACTAAAAACAGAACTACCATATGACCCAGCAATCCCACTACTGGGCATAAACCCTGAGAAAACCATAATTCAAAAAGAGTCATGTACCACAATGTTCACTGCAGCACTATTTACAATAGCCAGGACATGGAAGCAACCTAAGTGTCCATCAACAGATGAATGGATAAAGATGTGGCACATATATACAATGGAATATTACTCAGCCATAAAAAGAAACAAAATTGAGTTATTTGTAGTGAGGTGGATGGACCTAGAGTCTGTCATACAGAGTGAAGTAAGTCAGAAAGAGAAAAACAAACACTGTATGCTAACACATATATATGGAATCTAAAAAAAAAAAAAAAAACGTTCTGAAGAACCTAGGGGCAGGACCGGAATAAAGACGCAGACGTAGAGAATGGACTTGAGGACACGGGGAGGGGGAAGGGTAAGCTGGGACAAAGTGAGAGAGTGGCATGGACATATATACACTACCAAATGTAAAATAGATAGCAAGTGGGAAGCAGCCGCATAGCACAGGGAGATCAGCTTGGTGCTTTGTGTCCACCTAGAGGGGTGGGATAGGGAGGGTGGGAGGGAGACACAAGAGGGCAGAGAAATGGGAATATATGTATACGTATAGCTGATTCACTTTGTTATACAGCAGAAACTAACACACCATTGTAAAGCAATTACACTCCAATAAAGATGTTTAAAAAAAAAAAGAATATATAAATAGATTTTGTTTTTAATTTTATACTACTAAAATCTCAGTCTTTCAAAATAAGTGAACCAATTTGTATCTTTTATGATTACTGATGCAGTTTTGTGTTTTCTTAATTTTCATATTGCCCTTGCTTTTATTCTGTCTTTTTTTTCTAGCATATATTTTAAAATTGTATTTCTTCTTCTGCTAAGTTTAATTTCTTGTAGATATTTTAAGTTAATTTTAAATTGTAAAACATACATCAAGTTAACAAATTTAAGTTTAATTTTTAAAAATTGCCCTCCTTAAGAAGTGTACAAAAAAGTAGGTATTACTGTAACTATATATTTCTGTACGATTTATGGTTTATGATTTTACTACCCTATGTTCTAGTTTTACTGTATTTTTATCCTCTTCTCCAATTTAGACATTATATTAGTCATTAATTCTCAGTCAATGTTTATTTAGCTTAATCAACATGCATACCAGCATTTGCTCAAAATTGCTTCTTAAATCTCAATGTTTGCTTTTGAATTCAGGTTTCCAGTTTCCTTCTTACTAAAGATATATTATGGGAAAAACAAAAGCAAAGACTGAGAGTATATAATTGTTGTTTGTTTCCTTCAAATGGGCTTCAATAAAATGTACATTCTCAGTCTTTGTCCCCTGACCTTCACATACACGGTATTATTTTCCAGTCTCCCTCTTGAATGATGATTTAGCTGGGTATAGTATTCTAGGATCTCAGTTATACTTTCTCAGTATTTTGAAGATATAATTTCATAGTCTTCAGCTTGTTGAGTTTATCTATTCAGAGGGTTCAAAATTTTATCTATCCTGGAAAATTATCAACCACATTATTTTGAATATCAAAATAAAATTCTTTTATTCTTTTCTTTATTCTTTCATTCTTTCATTCTTTTATTCTCCCCTTCTGAAATTCAGAAAATATTCTTATTCTATTGTTTCTTGTTTTTTTTCTTATATGTTGACATCTTTATTACTTTGAAATGCATTCTACTTAATATCTCAGTGCCTCTTTTCTTAGGATAACTTTGCTTACTGAGCTGTAGACATAGTCCCACACAGCAAGTGTATTTTTCCTTCCCCATATAGCTCTTTTTCTATTTTGGGGAAAAAATTTACATTAATTTGTGAACTTGAAGACTCATGCCTCCCTTGGATATTATAAACTGGACTCCATATCCGTGTGATATAAAGTCTTGGGGTTTTTCTTTCTCACAAATAACATTTTCTTTTCTCAACTGAGAGTCCCAGGTAGAGAAATGAGCTTACTTGTAACCCCTGTAAGTCAGTAGATAAATTTACTGTTAGTAATTCTTTTCCTGAGAAGCAGCTCTTTTAGGCACCTGGCATTATGAAAGAGGGAGTTTGTAGTTTATCTCACCACCTATTTAATTCCTTTTGTTTGAGCCCAGCTATTATATTATATTATATATTTTATATTGTTAATTACACTTATTATATTTAATGTTTATATTATATTATATAATTCATATCATATTATTTTTTTAAGAGTTAGAAAATAAAGTTGAGGATACCTCCTGGAAGTTAGATCAAAAAGAAAAAAATCATAAAAGAAAAGAAAAGACAATAAAAATCAACAGTTATTGAGGCAGTCCAATATCATTTTATTTTTTATTATACAACTTTCACCTCACATCCCTATTTGTTTTGGCAGGAGCACAATTCATGCTGGCTTAATATCACATGTGGAAGGAAACAAAAGTCACTGTCCTTTCTAATTTTTTCAATGATGTTTTGTTTATAACACTATAAGGACAATAGTAAATTAATATATTTACAACTCCTGCCTCATTTTCTACTTATGTAAATTTTTTCTAATTTTCATTATTCAGTTGTGACCAATTTGAATACTTATACTGGTAATTCTCACTTAGCAAGAAGTATTATATATATATTTTAATAAAAGAAATTTCAGGAAAATAAAGCATAACTATCCTTATAATTAAGCTTTTAAATGGCTTTACAGCATGAAATTATTTTGCCTTGGGAAGTATTTAAATACAAAAAACATTAAGTTCTACAACAGGTAATTTACTTAAAATATGAAATGTGTTTTTTTCAGTTTCTAGAAAGCCATTGCAAATATGACCCTAAGGTCCCTAAGAGGCAGGGGAGGATGAAGGGAATTCTCCAGCACCCTTTGGGACTCTACTGTTGAGAGAACAAAAATAAGTGCTTTTAATGATGTCCATGGCTAATGGTGCATCAATTATAAGCACTATAATAAAAAGTTTATGTTCTGCTAACAACGATGATAGATACGTTGGTGGGAAAATTTGTCTGATCTCTGGAAATCTCAGAGGCTTTGAGTCATAGTGATCTACTATCTCAGCTTCCTCATTTCTGGGTGTATTAGCTACAGTAGGTAGCATTCTCATGGTGCTTTAGATTCCTTGTTTGAATATAGAGTGCAATAATCCTCATCTATTAGTCCTTTTATTTTTTGTAGAGTATGGGGTTAGGTATAATTATTATTGTACTCACAAATCACACACAAAGGGCTTCCAAATACCTATTTGTTTTAGCAAGGTTTTTTTCTCCAGATATGTTTGAAATGGGAAGGCCATTGGAGGCCATTTATGACAATTTGACAACCTCAGGCCCACTAATTACATCATTCCTATCATGAAAACCACAACAACCGGCCAACCAGGCTTGAAGCTGGACATGTTCAAGTACGTGATACTCCCTATTTTTATGGCACCATATTATACATTAGCAGTAGGGCATGTTAAAAATGCATGTGTATTATTAAAATGTGCTCCCTTTCAAATGCTAGCAAAGGGTCCCAGTGCTGCTCCTTAAAAACACAATTCTTTACATTTTTAATCCATATCTTCTCCTGATAATTATACAAACATGGCAGATCTAATCTCCTTTCCAATTTCCCCACCCTTCCAAAAATGCTGAAATGCCCTGGGAAATACTGAATCATCTTCCCTTAAGAATCACAGTTAGAGATCATTTTACACTGTCAAACATTTGACATTTTACATTGTCAAACTACAAACTAATTGAAGGAAATTAATGTTTATCATGTGCCTACTCTATGTCAGACACTGTACCAAGTGTTCCACTTGCTTTATCAGTTAACAAAGGGGGTTACTGGGATAGAGTCTTACATAATAAAATATTGTAAAATGTTATGATTTCATTCATGTTATCTCTGATTACACAAGTTATTTTAGAATCACATCATACTGTTAAATCATACTGAATGTGTAGTAAACCAAAAACTCCAGAGTACTTTTTGTCCGTATAAATTGCCATTCTTAAAGGGACTTTGGTATAATCGGTTTCTTTTTTTCATCTAAATACAGTAATTCATACTTACAGCTACAACAAGCTGTATTTTGTTTTGCTCTGTTTTCATTTCTGAGTTACATTAAAATCTCATTTCTTTCCTGTTGCATTAGCCATAGTTTCTAACCTTTAATCATTTTATGTTTTGATTAGCATGGCATTTCTTTCTAAGTTCAAGTTGGTCATTTAAAATACTACCTAGAACACGATGAAAGTACTTTTCAACACAGCACAGAAAAAAAATTATTCTGTGCTAACTTCGGTCATCAACGTAACTTTACTGTACTTTGTTTTGTCATCTACAAATACTCTTAACTTCCACATAAATAACACACTTTTGTTTTCCCTAAATTTCTGTGCTATACAAGGCCCTGTCGAATGTCTTTGTGAAACCAAGATGTACCATGTCTATGGCCTCATTTTAATCTATCAATTTAGCAACACTATCAAAGATAGAAAATAAGTTCAATTTAGAATGACTTATTTTTAGTGACCTCATACTAACTGTTAGGAATTTCTGATTCCCTTTTTCCCCTATACATTTGTAAATATTTTATGTGTTAATATTATTACTAACAAAGTCATATTTTGAGTGCTAATTATATTTTAAGCAATATCCTGGTAGTAGTCCTTTTTGTCTTCTGAACAACCTCATTAGGTAGAAACGATTATTTTACCCATTTTGCACACAAGGTAAACAAAAGTTAGCAAACATAGATAATTTTCACAAAGACACATTAACTATTAAATCATGAAGCCAGAGATCAAATCCACATGTGTCTAACTACAGAGTCCCACTCTCTAGCCCAATGCTACACATATTTCTATGGTTTTCCTTGGAATCAACATTAAATCTGTTAGTCTGTAGGTTCCAAAGCCTACTACTATAAAAAAGGAGAAATTGAGATGTTGAGAGTTTCTACATTTTTATCATCTGTTAACATAAAAATATTATTCCCACACCACGAAATATCATTTGTTTCCCTTTTCTGCTTAGTATTGCATATTTGAGAACATCCTTTTTGTGTTTAGTGCCTTAGCGTTTTTCAATAGGTGTAGCACACTTGGGACTTTGCCTTCTTTATACAATTTTTTATACTCATGAAAATTTTTAACAATTTCTTTAAGCAAGCCAATCTTTTTTATTTTTATAAAATGGAGAGTTATGGATGTAGATAAAGAAAAATTTTAGATATATAATTTTGGGGCCAAATCTAGCATTCATAGTGCTTTTGTATGATTTAAAACAGAAGAACACACCCTTTGGGCAGGAAATGACAAGAGCTACCCCGTCTTCTGAGCTGATACTGCCCCTTCTAAGGCTAGTGGGTTAGCCAGAGAGCACCAGCTAGGCTCCAGCCCCAGTTCCACCTCTCAGCTGGACCACAGCCTGCACACCCCACACCTTCTATGATTCCCGTTTGCCTAGGAAGCTGTAATTGCCGTGTGCTCACATAACAATTCACTCTTTGCATATCATAGAGATTATCCTAGCAATTCCTTGGTTTGCAACTCTATGCTGCCAGAGACTACTCATATATTTTCAACCATCATTTCCCAACAAATATGATACTTCTTGGAACATATATTGTTGTGTATAATATTCAATATGTGAGAAAAGGCCAACAGTACTGAGATCTCTCAGAAACTCAAGTTACTCGTTATGTCCAAATCACCAACTTTATTTGTGATTCAAATTAAATTCTATGCATTGCTTCATCAATACACATAGAAATATAATTATATGATTTATTGTATGCTAACATTCATTGGGGTGAGACATTTTGTAGGCGCCTGGAGACAAGTGTTTCAAATATAACATTCACACATTTTATAATCAAAGTTAGAAAACTATTTTTTTTAATTGAATGGTCTCTAAGATTTTGTTTCCATAACAAAATTACTTGTTTACTTTGACTAAAGCAACTAATAGCTACTTGATTTTAATCCCTTGTTCAATAATCCCTACATATAAATTGCTACCTCCTTGGATATTTTTCCCTATGAGATTCTTTTAAACAAGTTATTTCCCCCCATTGCTCTATACTAATCTTCAGACCTATACCTATAAAATTATTTTCACTTTGTTATATTAGAATGCATTACATTTCTTATTTAAATTAATATCACATGTGTACATGCACAAACTATTCATAAGTTCACAAGTACTATTATTAGCACTATTCTTATTACACTTTTCTAAAAATCATTGTATAAAACCAGAATCTCTTCTATTCCATTTGGTATACCTGATTTCATCTATAATATCTAATTTCAGAAATGTATTTTCATATATTTCTTCCTTCTTTCCAATTTTTCTTAAAATGATGGTTTATCATTTGATTCTTCTGCCCACCTCGTTTTCTCTCTCTCTCTCTCTTTTTTTTCTTATCAAGAGTAAGCTTCTTTCTTTTTCTTTTCTTCTTTTCTTCTTTTTTTTATCAAGAGTAATTTTCTTTAAGTAAAATTCATGGTACAAACATTTTTAACCCCACAAATATTCAATTCCTCTAGCCTATTTCTCTTCCAAAATCATTACTTAGACTAAAAATAAGAGAGTAAAGCACTTAATGTATCTGACTTCCAGCATTTTGCTGCACAGGATCATAAAAATCACTAGAGAAATGCTTCGGATCAGGAGAAAGTGTTAAAAGTCTGCAGTTCAGTGAGTCTTGGCTGTCTCTCTCACGTTTCAAGTATTCTCTACAATTAAAAAGCATGCCATTTATCTTGTCATATCTACAAATCAAGCTCCATGTTCCTCAGCAAGGAGGTACCAATAAAACTTGGTGATACTTGAATTAATAAAATAAATGAGTGGTTGAATGAACGAATGGGTGAACATATTAGTTAGCAAAAAAGATCCTGTGCATTTGTTTGTCTTCACCAGTATCCTTTTTAGCATATGAAACATGGAATTCTAATAATAATAATAATATTCGCATTTCACTATTTATGGCTTGTAAATAGAGATGCATACTTTCTTTTCCTATTTTCTTTCGTGAATTTTTCATTCTGTCACATACTATTTTTATTGGTACTATCTATTTCTTGGCATTTTTTTCTTTCTGGTTTTATTCTTGCATGATTTCTCTTAGTCTTTCTTGATACCATTTCGTTTTTTCGCCTTTTAAAAACCTCAGTGCATAGAGAGATGCTCCTGGAGCCCTTTAACCTCATCCCCTAGCAGAGAGACGAGCTTGCATTTATAGCATACATAATTGGTGACTACCTGAGGCAAAAGACAAACTTAGCAAACACCCTGCAGGTTCCTGAAATAGTTCCCTTGGTGTCCATACTTCTTCAAGTTAAACTCAAGTCCTTTGTGACTCTTTCTGGAATCTTTGTGCTCTGTCAAGTCACACTAACAGATAGTCATGCCTGTGTGCTGGGGAATCAGGATCTCAAGGGTGCTACTGATTTTAAGATTGGCTGACCACTATAATCTCCTGATGTACATCTCTGATAACTCATTCACTCCCGCTAGTTATCAATAATTTGTGCCTAATAGATGTCAAGCTTTGACCCCTTTAACAAAAGCTACATTATTTCATTCATATCCTCAAAAGCATTGCTGCAAACAGTCCATTAACCAATCTAGTCTATTTTACAATGTATATATACACAAGCTTAGAGGTGATTTTTGTTATGATTCTTGTTATGATTATGATTTGTTGCCACGTAATTAAGTACACTGAAACCCACGAACCTGTTAAAATAAGGAATTTAAACTAGCTTGCTATTTATTTGAAGAAAGGTAAATTTGAAAGAACTACGTACTATCTCTATCCCATTAATAACGCATATTTTAATGTTGCCTATATTTAACATAAAGGTATTTTCATAAGCTACTACACACTCAATAAATACTGTCTAAAGCACTTTTTAGTGGTACTCAGGCAATGTGAGCATATCTCAAGTTTAAAAACGAAACCTAGGGCCACAGAAGCTATAATGGGTAGTCCACAAATAATCGCAAGAAGAAATTAATAAAATAGAAAGATTCAATTTGAAAATCTAGCTTGCTAGTGATACTCCTAATTCTTAAACTTTATAGTGATTCTTTTTTGCACATGTGCACACACACATACATATGCATTGATTGATTTTTTATGAATTGTACTCAAAAGAAAGTTGACTAAAAATATGTATATAGGATATTTGAAAACTAATAACTATTTGTTCTTTTGATTACAAAACTTTAATTTTATCTGAAAGACGACTGACTTTTTACTGTATATAATGTGAAAAAGTAAAACAAAGTAGAGCAACTTTTAAGGAGAGATGTTAGCATAACATTTGTGGCTTCATAATTCTATGCCACATACCATGGGGTCAGAGCACATTCTGAAAGGATAAAACCGCACCTTTAAAGTTTTCTAATGCCTGAGAAAGAAAATCATTCCTTCTACCACAGAATTTCAGCTTACTTATTCACAGGATAGCACCTTCAAAGACCAACCTAGAAAAGAATTTTGGTGAATAATTTATAAGTCAAAAGTAAAGCCAAGGGTGCAATCCAATATATATATAAATGTTGTCTTAGAGCACATGGAACCCAGACAACATATCAAAGTGTGAAGACAAACAAACAAATCAAAGTTTACATTTACATGAAAAATGAAAATTGCCTTTAAGAAAACAGCTAGGTTATAAATATACTAAAAGTATGATACTGTGAAAAACCATAAGCTAGTTTAAAAGTTTTGAAAGATATATGTGTACATATAAATATTTTCTGAAGTGGCAGCACGATTCTAAAAAATAACTAAACATATCTTTGAACATCTAATTCTTAATATTTTCATGTATAATATCTTGTGCTGCTGAAATAGAAAAAAAAAATGACACAGGGAATAAAAGAAACATTTTCCTTTCAAAAATGTTAAACCAAAGCACTACCATTTTTTATTTTCCAACTTCCTTGAGTCTACTATGGTCCATACAGCTCATTCACTTATCCACTCTCTACCTCCCAACCCACAGTTATTTTTGTTTGTTTGTTTTTAAACCACTTTATTGAGGTATGAATGACATCCAGATAGCTGTACATATATGATGCATTCATTTTTTATGTATACACACACACACACACACACACACACACAAACACACACACACACACACACGATATTTTCTTCATCCATTCATCCATTGACAAAGAAAGTTTTTTTTTTTTTCATACTTTGGCTATTGTGAATAATGCTACAACAAACAATAAACATGGGAGTACAGATATCTCTCTGAGATCGTGATAGGAATTCTTTTAGATATGTACCCAAAAGTAGGAATCCTGAATCATATGGTAGTTCTATTTTTAATTTCTTGAGGAACCACCCAACTGTTTTCCACAGTGGTCGAAGTAATTTACATTCCCAACAATTTCTTCTTTGGAGAAATATCTATTCAGTTCCTTTGTCCATTTTTTAACCAGGTTATTTTTTGCTTTTGAGTTGTAGAAGCTCATTATATATTTTGGATATTAACCCTTTATCAAGTATGTTTGCGTTCATTATCTATCTATACATTATGACATTTGATATTAGTATCAGCCTTCATCAGGGAGACATGAATGGTGTCTGCTATGGAGGTAAGGATCCTGATACTGTGATGGCACAAAGCAGAGTTAAGTGTTCCATAGTTATTAAAATGTTGACAAATTTATCATTTAAGATATTAATTATATAAGAGCAGTCAACATAAAGAAACTATAGCCCATTTGGGGTGGAATTATAGGATTTTACTCAGACAGAAAATGATTTGAATCCTGATTCACTTATAAATCTTATGATTTGGGGACAGCTATTTGACTGATTGGAGTCTCAGTGTTCACATCTTTTAAAGGGGTATAAAATACATTGTGCTGTGATGGTTAATGTTATGTGTCAACTTGGCTGGGCTTTGGTGTCCAGTTCTTTGGTCAAATGCCAGTCTAGAAGTTGCTGTGATTAACATTTAAATCAACAGAATGTGAGTAAAGCACGTTATTTTCCATAATATGGGGAGGTCTCATCCAGTTAGTTGAAAGTCCAAAGAACAAAGACCGAAGTTTCCCAAAGAGGAAAGAACTCTGCCTCCAGACTGCCTTCAAACTCAAGACTGTAACACTCCTTCTGGAATTTTAGCCTGTTAGCCTACCCTGCAAATTTCAGACTTGCCAGCCTACATAATCATGTGAGCCAATTCTTTAATCTCTGTCTCTGTCTGTGTGTGTGTGTGTGTGTGTATAAAAAATATAGATGTTATATATCTTTATATTGTACATGTGTTTTATATATATTATATAACTGTTATATATGTTATATAGATGTTATAGTAGGTGTATATGTGTGTATACGCACACACACACACACACACACACATATATATATATATATATGAATACATTCTATTTCAATTTTTCTGGAGAACTCCGACTAATACAAATTCATTATCTCTTGTTGAAAATTCAAAGCAAACGATGTGTATCGGGTAGTATATTGGTCTTCAGTTTCTTAATTTGCCTATGAAAAGAGTCCTTGTATTTCAAGGATCAACAAAATAAACATATTTCCCCCCTCACTAGCAAGCACAGCTGCTACCATCCACCTGTAAATCCTCTGCCTTTTTCCTGGTGAACCCATTCCTCTTGTTGGAACTATGACCTCTAGAGAGTCATAGTAAGTGGTGTCACTCCCATTTCCACTCCTTGATTCGCAGCCCCATGAATCCTGGTTATGAGAGGAAGAGTACCAAATATTAGATGCTAATTTAGAACGTACACAGTCTTCTGGAGAACCTTGCCCAGCCCGGCAAGGTACTGCCACCTAGCTGGCACTATAGCTGGGTCTTTACAGGGCTATTCCACTGTTCCGTCAAAGGAGTTGCTTCAGGATGGCGAGGAACCTGGTAAGACCAGTAAATTCCATAAGCTCGGCCCAGTGCTGCACTTCATCTGCTGTGAAGTGAATTCCCTGAGCAGGGTCCATGCTGTGTGAATACCACAGTGACGGAGAAGGCATTTTCTAAATCCATGGATGCTAGTTTGGCAGAAGCACTGTGTACAGGGTAGTCAAATCTATATCCAGAGTAAGTGTTTATTTCAAAGAGAACAAAAACACTGCCCCTCCCATAACGGAAGTGGTCCAGTGTAATCAACCTGCCACCAGCAAGCTGACTCATCACCCACAAGGAATGGTGCCACATCAAGGACTCAGTGTTGACTTTTGCTGCTGGCAGATTTGTCACTCAGCAGCCAGCAGCCTTAGTCAGGTCAGCCTCGGTGAGTGGAAGCCCATGTTGCTGAGCTCATGCGTGACGTGCGTCACTGCTCCCACGGCCACTTTATTCAAGAGCCCATTGGGTGATAACAGAAGTGGCTAGAGCAAGAGGCTGACTGGTATCTACAGAAATATCAGTCACTGTGCCCTATTTGGAGGGACAGGATTATGACATGATACGGCTGTTACACAGAGAGAAGACTTCCAAATGCAAAGTACAAGTAAACCAGGGATGGTGAATATGGGCAGAATAAAATACTTGTTCTCTCTCTTCAGAAATATACACAGATAAGTCTTCCAGAGGAAAAAAAAAAAGGAAAAGGAACACCTAACCAGATAATGTATTATTCTTCAATTCAAGTTTGTCATGTCTGAAAAACTCACAAGAATAGCTTATCTCAGTTTAATATTTATTTTTGAGAGATACACAGGGTATTAAATTGAGTATGGACTTTGGAATAACACCAACTTGACTTCCAATACAATTTGTGCTGTTAAGTAGCAGGGTGTGTTGTGGCATTTTGCAAAACTTCTATTTACCTCTGTTTCATGGACATATTAGTGTCTACTTCACAGAGTTTATCAAGTACTCAAGGCAACTGCAGGCATAAAAACATTAAGCACATTCTCTGCCACAAAGACAGGATGATACAGTCTGAAGAGTCTAGACTTCAGAATTTGACAGACTTGTTTGCGATTCTGTCCTTGCCAGCAGTCTAACTGTAGTATATTTTAAAACTTCCTATAACCTCAGTTTTCTCTAATGTTAAATGAGGATAATAACACTTTGTAGGATGTTGTGAAGAATGAAATGTAATCACATGTTTTGTACAGTGTTGTGTGCGTGCTTGGCAAGCAATAAATAGCGGACTTGATTACCATTATAGCTACCATTCAAAATTCACATGCAAATGAATTTTTGAGTAAAATCAAATATCAAATATATCAGATCAATGTTAAACCAACCAACCAAACAAACAAAAAGCTGGCAATAGCTTTAGACACTACAATTAGTTTCCGTGCATTTCTTTTACATGGTTGTTTTCTGCACCATTTAAATTTAGATTTAAAAACTATTGAAAAAACATGAGTCTCAAGGAAAGGAATGCACACTTGTAGATGAAGGTCTTTGCCAAAAACACCGACCACTAATTCCTCCTTGGTACACACTTCTGGTCCATTCTGCTTCTGTGTCCATTTTTTGTTCTGGTGTTTAAAGCTGTTCATGGCCTGAGACCATGCTGGCCATGGCCTGCTTGAAGGATTAGAATTTCTGAGAATCTGCAGAGTGGACGATGTGAAGGGCTCTCCTTGTGGCTCTTTAATTAGCTTCTAAAGCTTTCTTTTTTGGGCACCACTTCCATAGAAAATAAAGTCTCTTTGGAGCTTTGCCAAAGCTCATTTTAGCCGCATTCAGAAAATATATTTGGCCTGATTAACCAACCAAGTCTATCTTTTAAAGGTAAACCAGAAGGGCTGTTGTATATTTACTTATTAAATAAAGAGTTTCAGTTTTCTTTTATTGGTGGCTGTTTATGTGTCCTTTCTCTGTGCTAGAAAATTGTCAAGATTCTGTTCATAGGGTTCCTTTATGGCCTTGAAAGTTACAGTTGTTGCACATCACGAAATGTGTCCACTCTGAATTTACCATTCACACATCAGAAGGCCGTGTAATTTATGTGCTTCCAACTATGGACTGAAGAGAATTCTCAATGCAATGTTTGCATCAACCCTTTTCTTTGTTAATATCACTAGGCCTAGATATTTAAAGCCTTCTCCCAGCTTCTGCATCCAGGTTCTTTAGATGCTTTAGACTCTCTAGTGGTACCAGCTACAAGAATTGCTGTATTGCATGAGAAATACTGATGATGCAGTGGGCTCCTTTCTTTTGATAGAACATGGCAGGTGACCTACCTGCTTTAATATCACCTTAGCCCACCCCACAGACTGATGAGCCACTAGCTGCACGCTGATCTAAAAAAGTCCCTAATATAACTTCTAGGAAAGGTCACGGACAAGAAATCTGACTGCACTGTGTAAGCAGTGCTTCTGCTGTGGGCACAGGCAAGATTTGTACTCCTTGCTTTTCAATAGTAAATGCTCCCAAGCAAGCTTTACATGAGAGCAAGAGCCAAAGTAACCAAGTGTACTTTCAAATATTTCCAGTATGCGTTTGCAGTCTTCCTATGCTCAGGATATCTTTGATGTACCCTTTCCCTGGACAATTCTCCCCCAGCCCCCTAAACCAGGGCCTGTGACATTTTCACGTTCCTGTTCTCTATCAACGCTCCTCTGTATGGTGTCCCCAGAGGACCTGTTAAAGAAACTTGAGAATAACTGTTATGAGTTGACAGGAGTTTAATATGTTACCTGTACTAGGGGTTCTTTGATATTTTTACAAAGGAGCTGTAATAACTATGTCAAAAAGGAAAAGAAGCCAGATGCCCCTTCTCTCAGTTACCACAAGTATAATGACCTAACACCTATCACACAGAAATGCAACCACTGATTTATTATTTTCATTTCACACTAGTCTGTGAGTTCCCAGGGTAGGTCCGATGTTCTATTTGACTTTGTATCCTCAGTGCCTGGCACATATTGTGCTCAAGAATGTTTGTTGTAATACTCCACTGTATATATGTGCCACATCTTCTTTATCCATTCCTCTGTTGATGAGCATTTAGGTTGCTTCCATGTCCTGGCTATTGTAAATAGTGTTGCAATGAACACTGGGGCACATATCTTTTGGAATTATGGTTTTCTCCGGTTATATGCCCAGGAGTGGGATAAATAATAAATTAATAATAAATAATAAAAAATTCTATTTTTAGTTTTGTAAAGAACCTCCATACTGTTCTCCATAGTGGCTGTATCAATTTACATTCCCACCAACAGTGCAAGTGGGTTCCCTTTACTCCACACCCTCTCCAGCATTTTTTGTTTGTAGATTTTTTGATGATGCCCATTCTGACCACTGTGAGGTGGTACCTCACTGTAGCTTTGATTTGCGTTTCTCTAATGTAGTGATGCTGAGCATCTTTTCATGTGTCTCTTGGCCATCTGTATGTCTTCTTTGGAGAAAAGTCTATTTAGGTCTTCCGCCCATTTTTTTTGATTGGGTTGTTTGATTTTTTGATATTGAGCTGCATGAGCTATTTGTATATTTTGGAGACTAATCCCTTGTCAACTGCTTCGTTGGAAAATATTTTCTCGAATTCTGAGGGTTGTCTTTTCGTACAGTTAAATACAGTTAAAATAGTATATTTTATATTACGTGGCTTTTACCACAATAAAAAAAATTTTTTAAAAAAAGAATGTTTGTTGTGTGAATGAATGAGTAATGGATGCTCAGATAGTATAGGCCAAAAGGATGAAAATTTATATTCGTGAAATAGGACTTTAACAGAACAATTTAGTCGCCTTTCAATGCGCAGCCCCATGTGTGAGATTAGTCTGAGCATCACACATTGAAACAAACAAACAAACAAACAAAGGGTATAGTCCTGAGATTGTGGGAACACAGAGATCCAAGGCATTTAACGTAAGAATGTGTTGTGCAGGCAAATTAGAGATATACACACACCATTCCCTCAAGTGAGACTGAAACGTGAAAGACAACAAACCAGAACGCACCCTTTCTTCTCCCAAACTCCCAAGGAGAGAAGCGCTGAATAGAGAGGATGAAGGAGTGGTGCTTTACCTCAAATCTGCACCAACCTCACATATCAAGAATAATGGCGCTCTAAGAGTTTTGTCAGTTGATATACGTAACCTGTGAAGGATGAATCCATTCATTTATTGTCTTGTTTAAAAATGTCTATTAATTTTCCCATTTTAAAAGTAATATGTGCTTATTTTTTAATCAATGGATTTCTAAATGACATATGGATGTTATAAGAATAAAAAACCTTAAATAAATAGTCTTTCACATGGTTATGATAAAAATACTATAATTTATAATTAAGATGTATTTATCTTTAAAGAATAGCTTTTAAATGTCTTTTGAAAAAAATCAGGAATGCCACCTGTACAATAAAACTAAGCCCTATATTTAACATTTTCAGATAGTATTTTTCTTACTGCATGGCATGTAATATTATGCCAGTGTATGTGTATTGGGGGGAGGGCGTATATTTATGTGTATTATTACCTCACCAGCATTTTGTGGCTTCTGTATTCTGCTCACATTTTGTCTAAAGGCAAATTACAACAAAATTAAAATGTTACCATTAAAATATAAATATTTATATTAATTGTTGTTAAAGTTGGGAAGTTATAGAAAGTTAGAAAATACACTACTGGAAAGGTTAATTTTCCTTCCAAACTTAGAGAAGAGAAAGAGAAAGAGATTTTCTTTCTAGCACTATAGCTATGCTGAACTAATAGCAAGAAATAGAATAAAATTGAAAACATAGAAATAAAATGTCCATTAAACTGGTATTAATTTTCAGAGAGCTACTATGTAGTGTGTGTCAGCCATCTGAGTGTAATTACTGTACAGTTTTTGAAAATATGTGGTGCAAGTCAGTTAATACACCAAGTCAGGACTTATTTTTGGATTTGTAAAAGATCTCTACGTTGGATAATAATATGGTGTCAGCCCTGCCTGAGAAGACTAAATGAGTGAAGTCTAAATTGTTCTGAACGCCTGCAAATGGATCAAATGGCATGCAAGATAATAACTCAGTTTTTTATTAGGACTGTGACAATACTTCTAACCTTGCATAGATACATTCTTTATGGTAAAAGACATGCTATGTAAAATTACTAAAATCTATTATCACGGGAAAAGAAACAAGTTATGGAAAAGTGAAAATAATGGAATGAATTGCTTTAAAAAACAGAGAGAGAACCACAGAGGAAACAGGAGCTCAATAATGTGTATTCAAAAATGTTGCTAGTAAATGGAGCCGAAGATCTCCCCACCTTACATTCTACTACTTATTTATGCTTTCAAAGCCTCGATGGAATATGAGCTTTTATCATTTTGCATTCTAAAGATAACATAACATACTTGGTGTTTATTCTCGTCTTGATCGCTGTGACTCTAAAAATAAACTGGTTTATTAGAACATGTATAGAAAAAATATCTTGAGAAGCTTCACTGTGAACAATAACACTTTGAGAAAATTCAATTTTATTTTAGAGAAGAATTCTTGTGGTTTCTATACCAACGTATTTCCCATAATATAGCAGCACTTACTCCATGTTACTTTGATATCTCTACAAATAGAAAATCAGAGAGACTTTCTCCAATGAACTAAATGCTGCTGAAGCTTATGGATAGGTTTTCACACTTCAGCAACACTGAATTCATCTTCAAAATTGTACTGAAAAAGTAAGAGAGCAGTTGGAAGTATGATATGTAAGGAAATGAATGAGAAACAGAAGGAATTAGGGGAAACATAAGGAAATTCTGTTTCTGTCCTTAATGCTACCGTTAGACCGAACTCCAGGACAATGAGGTTTTTAAGACTTCAGTATAGTGGCTTCAGTAACAGCTTTCACTACAGCTTAGTTAAGCTTGGTTGAGGCAATGAAATCAATGTTTCCTTGGTAGTGGCATGAGCAATGTATCATTTCTACCATTGGTCAGTTACACTGCTGGATCTTCAAACACACTAAGAGTATTCTGAGGTTAGAATGACACTTGCTTTGCAAGTTCACTTTTTTTTTTCATAGCTACACTGTCTGCTTGCACACAGTGAAGGCTAACATTGAATTTCCAAGGTTTTGGAATGACCTGTGTTAGAACTGTTCTAGCAAGAAATATTATGCATTATTCATAATGCCCAAACTCTTTAAAATTCAACAAGCACGATTTAATTTCAGACCAGTAGATGAGAGTTACTATGACATTTTTGGCACTGTTATTAATTTTAATAATAAAAGAAACATAATTAATTATTTGAATATTGCCAGAAAAGTCCATTAAATAATGCATTTTAAGAAATCCAAGTATATGTGCCTGTCATTTGTAATTGGCAATTAAACTGCGTTTTTGTTTTCAAAACATATTTAATTGAGAAAAAAGGGGTTTTTTTTTTATGAATTTAATAATCTGTCCAGAAATTTATTTGGTCAAAGTTAGAGTGGATGAACTGATATTTCAGAAACCAATCTCTTATTATCTACCTTCAGGTTCAAAACCTTTGATCAATTACACAATAGCAGCCTTGAAGATCAAAGAATCCCTAACTGCTAGTGAGCGAATACGGAGAAGCAGAGTAAGACTGAAGTCATTCATAACATGAAGTTATAGGAGAAAGAGAATAACGATCTTGGAGTATATTTATTTTCCCTTTTTTTTCATGTAGAAAATAATGTTGGTGCGAACTGATATAGTTCTGTCAAAGCTTATCAGGTACACGTTTCAAACTGAACATAATTCTTTTTTTTTATTTAATTAATTTATTTTTGGCTGCGTTGGGTCTTCGTTGCTGCGCGTGGGCTTCTCATTGCGGTGGCTTCTCTTGTTGTGGAGCACGGGCTCTATGCGTGTGGGCTCAGTAGTTGTGGCACGTGGGCTCAGTAGTTGTGACTCGAGGGCTCTAGAGCACAGGCCCAGTAGTTGTGGCGCACGGGCTTAGGTGCTCCGCGGCATGTGGGATCTTCCCAGACCAGGGCTCGAACCCGTGTCCCCTGCATTGGCAGGTGGATTCTTAACCACTGCACCACCAGGGAAGTCCAAAATGAACATAATTCTAATTCTGGTTGCATTTAAATACACTTTAGAACCAAAAAATCAATATGTCATAGTGTCAGGGAATCTTCTGAATTAAATGTTATATTATCCATTAGTTTTCCTCTTAGAACAGGTTTACATTGGCTTCAACAAGCAAACCCCGTGGAAGATTATCAGTTGACCCACTCTCTGTGATATCAAATGAATAACTAAAAATATTTAGAAAAAAATATATTCTTAATTCAGTAAATCTAAGTTCAAAGGAACAGAATGGCTAGGTTGTGAAATGCACTAGTCATACACGGAATAGATTTTGTATGTATTTTTAAACATGCTAATTGTGGGGGAAGAGGAAGATGTCTAAACTCATCTTTCAAAGAGGAACTATGTACTGTATAAAAAATAAATAAAATAAAATTCAAAAATTAAAAAAAAAAAGATGAACTATGTAGGTAAAATCTTTTCATGCATCACATGAAAAACAGGTCTTATGTGTGGCCTTGCAGCCAATTTTCTCAATTAGTATAAACAACAGCTTAAAGGTATTTCTTGCTTATTAAAAATTCTCTTTATAAACTGCTAAATTTACAAGAATAGATTTATGATGAATCCACTATAAGAAGCATTTGTCAAATTTAGAAAATTTGAAAACAACATGCTAACATCTTGTTCATGCTGCTTATGTGTATAACTGCCCCCTTCCATGAAATATTACTTTACTTAGCTGTTTCTTGAATAGTTTAACAAAACTGGTACTCTCATTGGTCTGGCTAGTTCTCCTGACCTATTCTGCCTTTTAGTCTATTAAATCAAATTTCATATTGCCTGAAGGTCTTAGAAATGTATACAAGGATGTGCATGGTATGTTAGATTCTATTTATATGCAATAAATAGAAGTGGCTTGATATTTTTAATGCTATCAAGTACTAATAGATGATGTGTTTTGAGTTTTACCCAATAATGGAGATTTTTGTGTAGGTTTTGCATGCCATATGTGCCTTCCAGAAGAATGGCTAAACCCTCTGGTGAAATTAAAGAGGGGTTTGTGCAGTGAGGAAAAACATAAATAAGCAGAAGCTCTGCAATGTAAATGTGAAAAAGAACTTGGAAAATTCTCTGGTGCTGCAGAATTACTGTGTTCATCTTTAAATTGGTAAGAAACAGTGTAAATAAATTAATCGTACATAAATCCACACAGGCTTCCCTATTTCATGGGTGGCGGGGAGCTGTTGCTTTACGGAAGAGAAATTGAGGACCTGCAGACAGCAGATGTCCTTCTCTTGGTGTAGGGACTTACGGGATTTGACTTGGATTGCTAGAAGCTTGGTAAATTCTGCTGATCTCCTGCTGCGCCCAAAATGTGTCTCATCCACTCAAATGGGACAGAATGTATAGAAAAGAAAGTCAACAACAGACGAAGAACATTATGTATATTATCTAATTCTCATAAATGCACAAAACATGAGGTGGGGACTGTTATTAAACTCCTAAGTTGAGAGGAAACTGAGGGTTAAGATGATTAAACCATTTACTCAAGATCAAATGGCTAGTTTTGCCCTATCCTAATATTAAATACTCACCCCCTCCCCCAAAATGAAACAAATTACATTCAGAAAAGCAATAAAAATTTAGGAAATAAAAATAAACATAAACATGCTCACTTTATGTGAATAAACCTAGACCCATGTAGTCAGTAGGCATTCCAAAAAGACTTTAAAGATATGGGGAAGAAAAAACCCCTGCTTTTTCACTGATGGTCTAAAACTTGTGAACATTTATTAATGCATTTATAAAGCAAGTATTGTTAAGCACATGTGCTCTAGAGATTGGGTACACAGTCAGGATAGAAAAGCCCTATGAATTCAGGGGTTTACAAATTAATGCAGGAAACAGATAATATGCTGAAAAACAAATTAGAGGCTAAGGAAGTGATGGAAGTGATGTGACAAGGTGTGACTGGGTGGCTATTTTAAGTTGGGTGGTTTGGAAAAGCATCTGTAGGGAGGAGCTATGCAAGTTGTGATACGAATGACAGTGAGAACACACTTATATAAATATCAACGGAAAGAGGAATGGAAATGAGGCTGGTATCTTGGCGAAAAGTGGTTGAGGTTGACAGTGGCAAAATGCGAGTTCAGAAAAAAAAAGGGAAGAGACAGGTTAAGGTATTCCTTTCAAGGTGCATGCCAAGGTATTGTCCTTACTAGGGTTCGCACAGATGTGACTCTGACAATTACATTAACATTCTCTCTAACAAAATGAACCCAGGTGTGTAAGCAACAGAAAACAATAGATAAAAAGCCTAAATAGGGAGTTCACAAATAGAACTAACACAAATAGCTTATAAGCAGGTGCAAAAAATATTTAACTTAGTATTGATCAAAGAAATTGATAATAACATTCATAATAATCCAAATGTCAAATTTCAACTGGTAAGAATAATAAGTGATGTTGGCAAGGGTATTGGAAACAACACTACTACTCACTTCTGGTATAAATGTGCATTACTACACCCTTTCTGGAAAGCAATTTTGCAATTTACATGGAAGACTGAAAAGACATCCATAGTCTCAACCAATAAATTCTGCTTGTGGGGAATGTGTTGCCAAGCGTACTGGTGTTTTTAACGCTAGATCACACTCCTTTTTAATATAAATATTATTATAGTCTGAATTGTTTTAGTAGGTCTGAAAACTTGAGAAAAAACTTCCAACTTTTCCAGTTTGGGGTCTTTCAATTACAATGTATCATGAGTTTTAAGGACACCACAAAGAAAGAAAGAAAAATGAGAGGCATTGCATTATCCCCTATCAAATGCAATGTCCAAACAATATCTACTTGAAACAGTTCAGCAACTGAATGGTCCTGGGCCCCTGCTCAGTGATAACTGGACAACTTAATCTCTGGAGGGCACATGAGCTGAGCATCCCAGCCAAAGGAGAGGCTATTATATCTTTCTGAAAATGATGTGAAGATTTTGCTCATTCTCCGTTTCAATACTTTGTATTTTTGGAATGGGGGATTTCTTAAGGACGGTGATCATAATTTTCGCGCTACCTATTCTTGTAAAGGTATAAAACAATATATCTATACATGTATCCATCAATCTATTTCTATTTTTCTATAAATCTAAGTCTATATTTAAATGTGATCCATTCCTATAAAGATATAAAACTGTATGCATGTAAACAACTATATAATTATATATCTATGTACCTATATCTTTATCTATAAAATCATAATCATATAATAAGATGTCACTAATGAAATCAGGCTTGAGCTGAAAGCTGACACATCGGTAGGAGTTCACTAAGCAAAGAAGGAAGAACATTCTGGACTGAAGTAACAATGTGTAAGGCCTCATGACAGGAGCAAAGTAATTCTGAGACACTGAATGTAAGTCGTGTGGCTTCAACACACAATTTAGGGATGGGTATGGTACAAGAGCTAACTGCAGATTTAAGCACAAATTAGACTTTACATGACATTTCTGGATAGGTTGAGTATTTTGGTTTTCATTCTAAGAGCAATGGAAAACTTTAAAATGTTAAAAAGAAGCAATTCAATTAGATTTATATTTCAAAATACCTACTCCGGCTCTAACGTAGAGAAAAAAGTTAGGGTGGTGGGTAGTGGATATGGAGATGACTGAAGATTAGATTTGAGAAATAACAACACATATGGAAAGAAATAGACAGGATTAGGGTATATTTAGGAAAAAGTATGGCTAAAACCTGTTCATGGATTGGGTATGAGACTATAAAGGAGAGGCATCAAAAGAGACACTTGAATTTCTGACTTACAAAGATTTCACAGGTTAATTTTCTGGATTGAAGCTAATTACATTCTTAGAAATGAACAAGCTATATTTGGGTAGATATTAGTAAAGATTAGGAGCTGAGTTTGACTTTGTAAAAAATGTCAAGCAGGCAAGTGCAGCACAGTGAAAAGTTCTTTCCAAGAGACATGAATATTGGAGTCCTTCACGCTTGGGTGGTAATCACAGCTGTGAGAATGGGCAGAGAGATACAGTCATACCAGGAGGGTCTGGTTCAGAGCCTCCAGAAACTCCAGCATGTAGTGTCTGTTTAGAGGAGGCTGAGCCTACAATCACGTCTACATAGGAGGAAAACCAGGACAGTGACCAACATAGAAGGCTGGCGCTCCCAAGATTAGGTGGCAGCAGATTCGACGTTTGGGGAGGCCCAGCTTCCTCAAAATGGCTTTCTTTGAAACCTCACGTCATAGTAGGGGTGAGGGTACACTCTGGGGTCTCTTTTATAAAGTCGTTAATCCCATTCATGAGAGCTCCACCCTCCTGACCTAATCACCCTGCAAAGATCCCACCTCCTAATTCTATCACCTTTGGGTCAGAACTTCAACATATAAATTTGGGGGGAATATAAACATTCAGTCCTCTAAAATTTTTTCTTTTCACTTTTCATCTATTCTTCTGATATGGTTCCAACTGTATTAGTCTGACGGGACTGCTAAAATTCTACATGCTCAGCTGCTAGTGACTAATCTCCATGTATGTGCAATTGAAAGTCTATAATCCTGCTAGCCTGAGATGTCTATAGGTATTTTGGGACCTGAAGCTCACAAAATTTAGAGGCAATCTTTAAGAATAGTAACTCAAATTACATATGGAAAAAGTAGGTGTGGAAATTTCTAATGAAATTCTATTTCTTTAGAATGAGGAAAAATTACAACAGATTAAAAATTTTACAAAACTGACAAATTCTAAAATACCACAATATCCCAAAAAATAGTATATATTTTCATTAGTTAACTGAATGATGCAACTCTATAACACTTTTTCCCTTTTATTTTTGGTTGCATAATTTTCTACCAGTCTTTCATATGACAACATCATAAAATATTTTTGGTAAGGAGAAAAAGAAATTCATTTTCTCCTCTTGCATTGTTTGTATAAATTTAATTTTTCTTTCTGTTAATTTATATTTTTTAAATCTTCTGAAAAAGTTTCAGATAATTGTTTGGAATTTTTCAAATTAGAGAAAACCTTAATTTTTCATAATTATGTTAGGATTTCTGATATTTCAAGTTTTCTTGTATAGGGTCTAACCTTCCTTACTGTTTGAATAGGTGATATTCATTAATCGGTTTGTCAGAGATGAGTGTAGGAGACCCTCTCCCTGAGTTTTATGTTTTTTCTTATCTGATTGGAATCAGCTCCATTTTTATTAGGACTTAATGAGAATGAACTCTGCTGACAATTTCTATGTCTAATAGTTGGAAAATTTTTCTGTAAACTACTTTCTGACTCAACACATTTCAAATCTTGTTTCTGTTCCACTCCTAGATCCTCTTATTTCTAGCAGCCGCAACATTTGGACGGTGAGCTTCTGGATTACAAGATGAAATTTGTTTCTTACTTTGCTAAACGTATTCACTAAGAAATTAAACATGATTTGTCACACTACTTAAAGTCCTTGTGTAAAAGAACACTCAGGCTCGCCATTTTATATCTTTACAAGCTTCAACTTTACTTACTCAATTTGTCTCAACTTTATAAAGTTTATTTATTTTTTCCTAAAAAGATGAAGTTTAAGGTAAGTGGCAGGATTAAAATTGTCCTACGTGGAAATACTAATGGCTTTAAATGAAATGTCCTGTACAAGCATATGCATTAACTCAGATGGGAAATACCATAACAAATTAGATAAGAAATGTTCTTTATTCATTCAGTGAGTCATTCAATTAAGAGCTATTCATTGAGGAACTCATGTGCTAGTTTCTAGTTGGTTGCTGGGAATAAAGTAATAGCATAACAAAATACACACACGTACCCCCCCTACCATGATTCTAAGGTATCTAAGAATTTGGGGGGAAGGGGATGGGATTAAAAAAATAATTATATAGGTAATCATTAAATTAAGGGTTTTTTTTTTGAATTTTATTTAATTTTTTATACAGCAGGTTCTCATTAGTCATCAATCTCATACACATCAGTGTATACATGTCAATCCCAACCGCCCAATTCATCACACCACCACCACCTCCACCCCGCGGCTTTCCCCCCTTGGTGTCCATACGTTTGTTCTCTACATCTGTGTCTCAATTTCTGCCCTGCAAACCGGTTCATCTATACCATTTTTCTAGGTTCCACATGTATGCGTTAATATTCGATATCTGTTTTTCTCCTTCTGACTTACTTCACTCTGTATGACAGACTCTAGATCCATCCACATCTCTACAAATCACCCAATTTCGTTCCTTTTTATGGCTGAGTAATATCCCATTGTATACATGTGCCACAACTTCTTTATCCATTCGTCTGTCGATGGGCATTTAGGTTGCTTCCATGACCTGGCTATTGTAAATAGTGCTGCAATGAACATTGGGGTGCATGTGTCTTTTTGAATTACGGTTTTCTCTGGGTATATGCCCAGCAGTGGGATTGCTGGATCATATGGTAATTCTATTTTTAGTTTTTTAAGGAACCTCCATACCGTTCTCCATAGTGGCTGTATCAATTTACATTCCCACCAACAGTGCAAGAGGGTTCCCTTTTCTCCACACCCTCTCCAGCATTTGTTGTTTGTAGATTTTCTGATGATGCTCATTCTAACTGGTGTGAGGTGATACCTCATTGTAGTTTTCATTTGCATTTCTCTAATAATTAGTGATGTTGAGCATCTTTTCATGTGCCTCTTGGCCATCTGTATGTCTTCTTCGGAGAAATGTCTACTTAGGTCTTCTGCCCATTTTTGGATTGGGTGGTTTGTTTTTTTTAATATTGAGCTGCACGAGCTGTTTATATATTTTGGAGATTAATCCTTTGTCTGTTGATTCGTTTGCAAATATTTTCTCCCATTCTGAGCGTTGTCTTTTCGTCTTGTTTATGGTTTTCTTTGCTGTGCAAAAGCTGTGAAGTTTCATTAGGTCCCATTTCTTTATTTTTGTTTTTATTTCCATTACTCTAGGAGGTGGATCAAAAAAGATTTTGCTGTGATTTAGGTCAAAGAGTGTTCTTCCTATGTTTTCCACTAAGAGTTTTATAGTGTCTGGTCTTACATTTAGGTCTCTAATCCATCTTGAGTTTATTTTTGTGTATAGTGTTAGGGAGTGTTCTAATTTCATTCTTTTACATGTAGCTGCCCAGTATTCCCAGCACCACTTATTGAAGAGACTGTCTTTTCTCCATTGTATATCCTTGCCTCCTTTGTCATAGATTAGTTGACCATAGGTGCGTGGGTTTATCTCTGGGCTTTCTATCTTCTTCCAGTGATCTATGTTTCTGTTTTTGTGCCAGTACCATATTGTCTTGATTACTGTAGCTTTGTAGTATAGTCTAAAGTCAGGGAGTCTGATTCCTCCAGCTCCGCTTTTTTCCCTCAAGACTGCTTTGGCTATTCGGGGTCTTTTGTGTCCCCATACAAATTTTAAGAGTTTTTGTTCTAGTTCTGTAAAAAACGCCATTGGTAATTTGATAGGGATTGCATTGAATCTGTGGATTGCTTTGGGTAGTATAGTCATTTTCACAATATTGATACTTCCAATCCAAGCACATGGTATATCTCTCCATCTGTTGGTATCATCTTTAATTTCTTTCATCAGTGTCTTATAGTTTTCTGCATAAAGGTCTTTTGTCTCCCTAGGTAGGTTTATTCCTAGGTATTTTATTCTTCTTGTTGCAATGGTAAATGGGAGTGTTTTCTTAATTTCTCTTTCAGATTTTTCATCATTAGTGTATAGGAATACAAGAGATTTCTGTGCATTAATTTTGTAACCTGCAACTTTACCAAATTCATTGATTAGCTCTAGTAGTTTTCTGGTAGCATCTTTAGGATTCTCTATGTATAGTATCATGTTGCCTGCAAACAGTGACAGTTTTACTTCTTCTTTTCCAATTTGTATTCCTTTTATTTCTTTTTCTTCTCTGATTGCGTGGCTAGGACTTCCAAAACTATGTTGAATAATAGTAGTGAGAGTGGACATCCTTGTGTTGTTCCTGATCTCAGAGGAAATGCTTTCAGTTTTTCACCATTGAGAATGATGTTTGCTGTGGGTCTGTCGTATATGGCCTTGATTATGTTGAAGTAGGTTCCCTCCTGCCCACTTTCTGGAGACTTTTTTTCATAAATGGGTGTTGAATTTTGTCAAAAGCTTTTTCTGCATCTTTTGAGATGATCATATGGTTTTTCTCCTTCAGTTTGTTAATATGGTGTATCACATTGTTTGATTAATAAATTCCATGAAAGAGAGTGTAGAGTTTGCATGCTAATACATTTGGTTAAAGTAAATGTCTTTTTCATATATCTTTCTTTATACACTACAGAATAGTTACTAAGTTTACAAAGTTTCTGCTTATTACCACCTATATTGTGAATATATGGTGTATTCTGAGTAGCATATAGTGAGTAGAAATTAATTATTCTTTCTAATCTACACTTGAGTAATTTTTCCACAATTCATTTTTAATTGGATTCTTATATTCAGGATTGAGACAGGAGTGAAATTGATAGACCTCAGAATTTTACCATCTTTAGCCATTTTATCTTAAATGCTTTTAAGAAAGAATTTCCACTTTTAACTGCTACCAGCACAGAGTTAAGGACCAAGAAAGTGAGGTTTACCTCAGATTGAAGGAGCTTTAACTGATTTGAAATATGGTAAAAGGAGAATGGTAGAGTTAAAGACGCGAATAACAGAGAGAGAGAAGGTGGTGCTCTGTAGATCAAAAATCATTGCCTGACCTTTTGGAAGAACTTTCATACCTCACTCCTGGGGATGAAGGCACATTCCATGCAATCCTGAACCTGCTCCCCAGGTATTAGTACACACACTGTGCCCCTCATTTTTCAGGATATCAGGCTGCCTGACCTGTACCATTTTGGCTTATATTCTCACCGCTACTCCACTCAGCTTCATTGTTATTGGCTTGACTCTAGCTTGCTTTCTTTGCTATTATCTTCTGTTTTGCATTCTGTTTTCTTAGAGTCTTCTATGCTTTCCAAGATAAAAATTAGTTTATATCCATATCCGTCCACCAAAGAAAGAAAGGTGGAGGACCACTCCCCCTTTTTTTTTCTCAGCTGAAATGAGAGCATGACTACACAGTGGGATTTCTTAATGGGAGCCTTTCCTAAGTATCTGAGTGTAGAGAGCCATCTACCTGAACAAGGATAGGGAAAATTTCAACATTCAGACTTTCTTTGAGGATGAAAGGCACTCCTATCAACTTTAACCCAGAACAGTCTTATGTCCATAGCAGACTTTATTTTTACATGCAAAAAAATGATTTAAGCACCAAAGCTGTATCCTACATGTCTGCTAAACTTCAAATGATGGAAATGAGTTGCTCAAGAATGGCAGTCACAACATGATATTCAGGGACTGTCTCTGGCTGGTGCAATTTATAGCCATTTTTCAGGGACTGGCTTGGCTGTTGCAATTTATAACCATTTTCCCTCCCATTAGAGTTGTAGGCAAATCTAGCTCTATAAACTTTGACATCAGTTAGTCAAGCAGACAGGAGAAAAGTGACAAAAGGAAGGTTTAAAGCTAATTTCGCAATAGTTCTGTGACACTGGCTCATGAATAAAACGTAAAACAAATTATATGGGTGAGTATATACAGATTTAAAAGCAAGATACCAGAGAGTTCAGGAAGAAAGATCCCTGGCAAGACCAGAGAGACAACAAATGTAATGCAATTTAAGTCACTGGAATAAGACAGTGGAATAACTCACGTCTCATTATCAGAAATATCTGGTGAGCTACTTAAAATGTACATGACTGTTCCTCATCTCAGAATTTCAGAAAAAGAAATCTCTGGGGACAGACCCCCAGTGTCTACTTTTCCAGAAAATCACTCAGGTAACCTTTATGTAAATTAAAATTTGGGAAGCCTTTGACCGTCTGTGATATTCTCTTTCTTCTAACTATTTTCAGTAAACTACTAGAGAAGGGGTCCTTTATGGAATCGTGTCATATAGGGGACATGATTGGTATCAAGGCACTGAGTGCTTTATGGGTTCCTCAGTGAAAGTATTAAAAAGAGGCTGGGGTTGCTAGTGGCAACTGTGGCTTCAGGCTTCGAGTACCATGCACATGTGCGGAGAGTGATAGATAAGGTCCGCCGTTAAAACTACAGCCACAAAGAACAAATTATGTAAACATGAAAAACAAAATAGGAAAAAAACCTACTACCTTGAGTTGATAATAGAAAAAATATGGTTTATATATAAGACTATTAAATCTTCAGTGGGAGAACACAGGAAGAAGCACAGTAAATTTTGGATACTCTAAAAATGCTCTTTCTGTAAGATAAGGGTAACAGGATGTTGTTGAAGACATTTAAATTGATGCCAGAATTGTTGATCATGAAAAAAATATGAGTAGCCCATGTACAACAATGTCATTACAGTATGACAATACCCCTGGATGTCAGCCAAAATGGAGGTAATTTTCTGAAAAGAGTTCAGTCCTGAACTTAATCCAAAAGGCATCCATTCATAACAAAGTACTTTCAAGAAGGGAAAAGGCTAAGCCAGATAAAGTCTGGATGATATATTTTCATTATAAAAACAAACAGCACACCATTCATTTAGAACTAATTTTAAACATACCTAAATAAAACTATTTAGAATATCTGCAATTACAAAACAAGTGTAATGTTTGCTTGTTTGAATGTAAGAAGTTTTTTAAGTGACAAAGAAAGAGCGTAACACAGGGAAGACCCTGAAACAGCAAGTTCTACTGAATTTACAGGTGAGCTGATTTAAAATTCAATCCCACTTCTCCGCTTCCACAATCCTATAGCAATGTTAAAACCCAAACACTGGTCCCAGTAAGGAAATGAGATTGATTATTCATATCCAGTTTAAATCTTTCTAGTCCTGAGAGAAATCATTGTGAAGAATAAAAATCACAGAGAGTAGGAAAGAAATAACGAGGTCATGAATTTTTACCTTGGAAAGTTTTATCTGGCAGCGAAGTTGAACAAGAGTTAATACTAGTCCTCCATTTCAAAGAATCAAAGAATTAATCCATATCTACTAGAATGTTGAAATATTTAAACATTCATTGATGCTATTCTATCATTAATCCATTCATACGTGACATTAACTGAATGACTTCTAAGGGCCAGGGACTATACTGGGGATAAAGGGAAACATGAAATCTAGGGAAAGAAAGAGTCAATTTTAAGTCAGTATGATAAGATATAAGAAAATGTACAAAAATTTTATTGTGCAGGGTTGTGTATGTGTTTTGATACATTATTAGTTATAAATGTGTATTGTGTAGATACATAAAATATATAATGAATTAATACATAATAAAATTATAACAAATAAAAGTATTATTAATAATTAAGTAAATAAGAAAAATATTTTTTTTTCATGGAACCATATAAGAACTGCTTCTGGGAGGTAGTGATTAAGATACACAGAATAAAATAAAAATCAGGGGATAGGTGGTTAAGTGGAGGCTTTCCACACAGTGTACAAGACACACACAAAGGAATAAATACTGAGAGGTTAAAGGAATTTGATATTGTAAGGGCAGAAGTTGGGGCTTCGGAGGCAATGAGATTAGGTACATAATAGAACATTTAGCCTATGGAATTTGAAGTTTATCTTATATATTTTTATCCATTATATCTTGAACAAAGTACAGTAATCAAAATATGGCACTTAATAAATGACAATATTATTTCCACAATTACTACTACTACTACTACTGCTATTCCATTTCATTATAATTAAGAGTTCTCATCCTAGTGGGAGTAAAAGGGAAATGAGAAGAGAAAGAGAAAATACTCTGAGATGAATGAAAACAAAAAGACAACATACCAAACTTATGGAATGTAGCTAAAGTAGTAATTAGAGGAAATGTTATAGCTATAAACATCTATATTAAAAAAGAAGAAAGGTCTCAAATCAGTAACGTAAGCTTCCAAGGACAAACTAAACCTAAAGTTAACAGAGGGAAAGAATAAAAAGGCTGGAGGAAGGAGATGGAATAGAGAATGGAAAAATAATAGAGAAATCAACAACAACAAAAAGTTTTCTTTGAAAAGACCTGCAAAATTGACAAAGCTTTAGCTATACTGACCAAGAAAAAAAGGGAGAAGACTCAAATTACTAAAATCAAGACTGAAAGAGGGGACACTACTATGAACCTCACAGAAATAAAAATCATTACGAGTATACTATGAACAATTGTATTCGAACATATTAGATCACATATTAGATCACTAACGAATAAATTCTCAGAAAAACATAAGCTACAGAAACTGACTCAAGAAGAAATAGAAAATCTGAATAGACTTTTAAAAATTAATTTTTTTATTAATAATCAAAAAAACTACCAAAAAGAAAAGCCTAGGCCTATGTAGCTTTACTGGTATAGTCTACCAAATGGTTAAAGAAAAATTAATACAACTATTCACAAATTCTTCTAAAATATAGCAGAGAGGGAATACTTCTCAACTCATTCTATGAGGCCAGTATTACTCTGATTCCAAAACCAGACAAACACATCACAAGAAAACTCTGGACGAATATCTCTGTGAAGATAGACACAAAAATCTTCACCAAAATATAAGCAAACCATATCCAGCAATATATAAAAAGTATTATATACATGATAAAATGAGATTGACCCAAAGAATTCAAGGATAGTGGATCACTCAAAAAGCAATCAGTATAATACATTATATTAACAGAATAAAAGACAAAATCCACATGATCTCAAAAAGGAAGAGACGTAATTCATTGAATGTTAACAATAGGTCAGGTATTGCTAGACACTTTCAAAAATGCACTGCCACAATAAATCCTCACATATTTCTTAGGCATCCATGGTTAACATGACATTAACTTTGCCGAAAATGGAGGAAGCTTTGTTTCACTTTCCCAAACTTGAGAAAGGTAAGAGCTAATCTGGGTTTAAGATTGGTGGTTTTCCAACAGAACCCACCCCTTAACTTGACCTCTATGTGTTCACTCCGTTATCTCTAATGAGATAAAAAGGGGCATAACCAAAAGCAGCTCAGACTCTAATCCTAACAGATTCCATCAGAAGAATGAACGTTTTTGTGCTTAAGTGATGCAATATAAAAAGACTTGGACAGGAATGACATAAACATATATGTATACGCATAGCTGATTCACTTTGTTATACAGCAGAAACTAACACACCATTGTAAAGCAATTATACTCCAATAAAGATGTTAAAGAAAAAAAAAAAGACTTAGAGAGGAATGAAGGAAGCCAGTTGGCATTACGTAGCTTGGGGAAAGTTGCTTAAGCCTCCTGAATCCTCGGTTTCTCCCTCTGTAAACAGGAGCTCACGATGTAGGCTCTGCCTGACTCATTTGGTTACTATGAGGATCACATGGATGTGGACTGATGTTTATGAAAACCCTCTGTCAGTATAAAAATTTTCACATATTAGATAACTTTTAAAAATGATCAGATAGCAAGAAGGAAACTTCCCATTTGTGAGTATTTGGGATTTTTATAACTTATCTTCGTGGAAAATTTACATATTTGTTTAAGAACACAACTTTATTGACTCTTTTTTTATTTAAAAAAGCATACCTTCCCAACTTAGACTGAATGGAGAAATTGACATAAGAGAGAACTAAATTTCTTTGCCTGATAAAGTAATAGGAATTTTTAGAGAAGGAAATTGGGCCTCTGAGTTGAAGGAAAATAAATGAAAAAAAAAAAAATTCTAAAAGGAGAGGGTGTATGGTGGTGGGCTGGATTTTAAGGAAACGGATGGCCAGTAAGAAATTCTCTATGATAGGTAAATTCTAATGATCTTAGGACCAGTGATGACCGCCATCAGGGTTTAAATTTATTTTCTTTCTTAGGGTATAATTAACATCCATTAATCTCAAATATTTAGGAAATATCTGTGACATACAATAGGTTTGCATTCATTATTGGTTCTTTGTTAAATTACGTGGTGAAAGGATTATGTTTACGTTTTGGGACAGAATTATCACAAGCAGTGTGAATATCAAGGACTGATGATAATAGGATTCCATAATGATTAAAAGAATCCTTAGGGTTTGGGTTCAGAGCAAGACTTTATCGGAGCCTCCTAGAAAAATACAAGGACTCGCAGCTCCAGAAGAGTACTGGCAGGTATCTCTAAGAAGGTGTTGGGTTTATGTGAAATGGGAACCAAGGCGTTAAGGAAGAGATGATACCAAGAGTTTGGATGACTCAGAGACATTACACTACATTAACAAAAATTAATTTCATAAGACCGAAACAAATAATCTATGAAATAGAGATTAACACAAAGCTAAGCATTAACATTTATCACTGAAATTCAAATGGAATGACTTTCTTTTAATATTATCATCATGATAACTATATTTTTTATAAAGTCAGATGCACCATGCAGCCGTATAATTTGTCTACCTACATAGGAGATGTTTTCAAGTTAATAACCATTTAATGCAACACCTTTATTGAAAAAGGTAGGTCTCTACTTACAGAATCAAGAGCCAGCAATCGCATTTATGGCATATGGTATTCAGTCATTTACAGGAATGACTTGGATATATTGTGGGTTCAATTCCAGATCACCACAATAAAGTGAATAACACAATAAGGCAAGTCACATGAATTCTTTTGGTTTCTGGTGAATATAAAATTATGTTTATACTATATGGTAGTCTATTAAGTGTGCAACAGGATTATGTCTTAAAAAAAACAATGTACATGTCTTAATTAAAAAATACTTTGTTTCTAAAACATGCTAACCATCATCTGAGCCTTCGGTGAGTCACAGCAGTAACATTAAAGATCACTGAACACAGATCACCATAACAAATATAATAATAATGAAAAAATTTGAAATATTGTAAGAATTACCAAAATGTGACACAGAGACACAAAGTGAGCAAATGCTGTTGGAAAAATGGCGCCAATAGACTTGCTCAACCCATGGTTGCCAAAAACCTTCAGTTTGTAAAAAATGCAGTATCTGTGCAGTAAAGCAAAGCACAATAAAACAAGGTATGCTTGTATACCTAAGTATTTATTACTTTTCGCACATATAGTTGGTAGCTGGCAACTCACATTGCTTTATGGAAGTTTGTGTGGCCACCTTCTCTTCTCTATTTCTGCCCACCACCCACTCTCATCCCCCAAGATGGTATTATTCGTCTATCCTGGTTTGTACCAATAGAGTCCTTTTGTGGGTACATTCATATTAAAATCAGCCTAAAAGTGTTTCCATATGATTTAAGTCAGCAATGATGAAATACGAGAATTAGGAGATAAATAAGATATAAAAATAAAAGATGAAAGAAAGCATGGTTGAGCATGATTATCAATTAATTCAGGTTTTTCTTTTATATCTGAAATATTTGTGGGGGGGGAATGAAGCAATTGGCATTAACATACCAAGTTTAAGTCAGGGATTTTGTTGTCATTTAATCTTCATAAAGCGTTTGAGAGATGGCATAATTAGCCCCATTTGAAGAACAAATCTGCTGAGTGTCAGAGAGATTTGGTTACTTCGGGAAGTTTACACACCAAATTAAAGAAGGAGATAATGTTCAAATTTTTATCTGATTTCAAAAACCTTGTTCATTTTTCGGGAGCATAAAACAAGTCTCCAACTCCTACACTCCTTGGAAGATATACACCAGGCAGCTACTTTTTGCAGCAGTAAAATTTCAAATTTAACGTACTTGTAATGATTGTAAATATATTTTAAATCCATAAAAATATAACCTATCGTTTCAGAGACATTTTGAGGAACAAATTTGTATTTGTGTGATATGAGAGGACAGACGAAAAGGAATAAATCTACCTTCTTTTAAAACAATCAATACCTTATGTAATGTGCATTATGTATACATTTAATTATCACTGACAGAACAGTCTCTTTAAAAGATGAAAATTGTAATAATTTTGATAATAGACAATTCTAGAACCTAAAATATATAGACATTTTAATTATATATATATACATATCTAAAACATGCAATTGTTTGAATGTATAAGTCATAAACAAAATACTCTCCTTTCCAAAAATCTCATACAGGGAGATGAATCTTGAATTCTTTACTACCATCAGGGTCCATCCTTATTTCTACAGTCTACCGTCTGGGCTACTGCGACATCTCATTGAGTCATTATTCTGGGACAGACATGTTACCAAGCTTATTATGTTCTTTAACCTTAAATAGTTTTGTTTTGTTTGGATCTTGCCTTGATTTGGGGAAAAAGATATTTCGCTCCATGAGGTACATTTCTAAAGGATGTTCCAGAAATAGACGAAACAAGCAAATTATTTGCAGGAACTGTTTCAACTGAGAAAATAATGTGCTCCTGCAGCCTGCTTGTCTTGCCTTACCACCCATACTGGAGGACGTTGAAAGAGCCCCATGCCACTCACAGAATCCTCATAGAAAGATTTTCAGACCTAAACAGAGGGCTCATTTCCTCAATTTAACAAGCAGTACCTAGAAATACCATGCATGCCATCTGATGATTACAATACAAATGAACAGGTAAAGATTCTTTAAACTTAAATATACGTCAGACATTTTTTTCTGGTTTATTGGGTTTGTTTCATTGATTATTTAGGAAACTTCAACATAAAATATTTTTACCTAGGATTCCTGAGTTTTATTAACAAAATTAGTAGAACAATCCTGAAAATTGTGTCAATATTTTCACAGTTCAAACAAGTTTTAGATACTAAATAGCAAATGATCATTTTTTCCCAGCTTAGCGCTTTTGTGTAATGGTGTGTGTGTGTCTTTCTGTGTGACTATGTACACATCTGTGAACATTCTAATGTCTCCAGCATGGATTTCAGTATCTTACTTTTTACAGCTGGAACATGGCTGGCACTTAGGAAAGCGTTGATTTACTTTTGCATGTCAAATATGGAAATATAGCTTTTCCCTCACACAGTGACTAATGAGCTTGTCAGTAGAATGGTGTTTTACACAGTTTTATGCAACAAAGTACTAGTGGCTACTTTTTATTCTATACCCAAAGCAGCAAAACATGGCAAGCAGAAGCAAAATGTCAAATGTAATCTATCATGACTCAATTACATGTGACAAGAAACATAAAAGGAAAGAAATATAGTATTAGATAAATCAAAAAGAGCACATTAGATAATGGAAAGATTTTATTTATTTCTCATAATGCATTACTTGCCAGCAATAAACAACTATATCTAGTCAATTTCCCTACACCATAATTAAGATACATGCAAATACTATCTTCTTATCCATCTGCTTCTCTTTAATTGTGATAAGCAAAGTACAATATCTGTAAATTTGCCACTAATTCTTTCAAATAAGCTAGCAATGGGAAGTGACTAGTCAACATTCATTACAAGAAACATCTGAGATGAGTAGTTTCAATATCAGCTTGTCAATAAAGTGTGAAGAATCAACATCATTACAATTTCCTAGAGCCAGTAGTGGCAATTTTCAGACAAAAAAAAAAAAAAAAAAAGGTTCATTAGCCAGGCATCTGAGAGGAAATTGAACATACAAATCTCAGTCAATATTTTCATGATGAGTTAGGATGCAACCATCATAAAATATCCCACTAAGACATTTTGGATTCAGATATTTCCAAAGCTGACACAGAATCCAATGAATAGCGGGCTTCTGGAAGGTTTTGACAATATTTCTTCTGGCAACAATACCTAGTATCAAATATAAGTTACTTTACTCAGACTTCCTGTAGCAAGGCACCTCTGTGATGTGGTTACAAACATGCAGACAGTCACTTGTCAGGCATCGCAGAATTGGTGGAACATCTGAAGCCTAGAGCTGCAATCTCCAGTAAGATAGCCACCAGCCACATCTGGCTGTTTAAATTCAAGTTTAAAAATTACTGAAAATTAAATAAAAATGAAAATGTTGGTTCCTCAGTAGTTTCTCACAGGATCTTTTAAGTGTGGAAAGCAGACCTTTGGAAATATTTAGTGAACTGTATGACCGCTCGTAAGAAAGAGCAAGGATAAGCAGGCTGGGTATTCTGAGAAAAGTGCCAGCCCAGCATTGCACAAGGCAGGTCTAGTTCCAGGGGACCCTGGAGAGGGACATTCCTAACAAACACTGCATACCCCTGCCTACCCAGGAGTGGGAATCCTAGCCCTATCTCATACCCTAAAGCCCTGCCCCACAGAAAAAAATTCCCCAAAATTCAGTCTCCCGGCTCTCTGAAGCCGTGTTCAGAATAGCTGGGGAATCCTGCTATGCTATTCTCCACCTCCTTAGGTGAATCACTTTTTCATACCCTCTTGATATGATGTATGTTGACATCTGAACCAAAGTTATTTTTTTCAGGAGGGCTACAAGAGATAGTGTTGGTACTAGAAATGATTAATCCAGGAACAGGTTTAGATACAATTTATCATCTCTAAATATGCTGACTTTAAAAGAGACACCACATACTTGATTCATTCAGAAATTTCTGTTTAGAACCATGAAGGATAGTTCACTCTACATGACCTAATTTAGTAGACACATTTGATAATGAGACAGCCTCACAACAATTAGGTTATAGAGCCACAAAAGGGGACTTGAAATTTCATTTATGCAGACTCCTGTCACTGAATGTTGTCATATGTATAATAATTACAGAGAATGTACTCAGCCCACAATTGCCAATAATGGAAATGATCTAACTACCTTTCCTCGTCTCTTCTGTTTTTCTGACACCTAACATCAATCACATGGGTTTAATCCCATTTCCTCCTGTAATATTGTCAAAAGAAATATAGAACAGCAATATCCCATAATAACTCTTCACGTACTTTAAGGATAAGTCTAGGAAATAAATACCCCCATCTACCATCCCCAGCCCCAGGTACCAACTAAATCTCTTTTTATACTATATGTCCAATTCCTGGTTACCAGGTCATTAGCCATTTAAATATATCGTCTCTGGAATTTTTTTTCCAGGTCCTTTTTATCTCTTGTGAAATAGAAATTTTACAGTTAGGCACTATGTCTCAATAATTTAGTGTTAGTGAAAATTAAATAACAGTTTCCATATTAATACCACTCAGACTCACATAATAGTTATAGCAATATTTTTTGGCTCTTTTGTTTGTATCAGACAGTCTTCTAAATACCCACATCTTGTTGCCATGTTTTTGGACTTTCCATTCCTCTCTTGTCCTTATTATACGCTACAATAACGGACATAAAGATACTTTTTTGTGTTTAAGGAAACTTCTTTTTTCTTTTCTCCTATCACCATAAGTAACTGTTCTTTCCCTGTTGTTTTTTACACAGAAGGATGCACCACTCAGCTCTGTCCAGTTCAGCCTTCACTAATGTTTCAGGGAGGGTAAAAGCCCCTGGAATGTCTGGACACGTAGGAGAGGCTATATGGGAAACGGCAGAGGTAGGAGTTGCTGGTTAAAGCAAGTAGTCGCTACTCTAGCTTTGCACCTGTGTCCTTGCTCCAATTCAGTTGGCATTGTTGCCTTTTAAAAATTACCAAAGATATTACTATTCTACACACATTTTATTTAGATTCCATACTGATTATAATCAGACTGTTGGGGATTCCTGGAAAGGAAATCCTCTCAAATCATTCAGTTTTAAAGGGACATTTTGTAGGATACCAGCCTCATGAGAATCCAGGCAAAACTGCATAAGCAAAGGTGAGAAAAAGGCCAGGAACTGCCAGCCCCAGGGCACGCTCACATTTGTAGCTTCCTTTCTTCACTCCAGTGAAGCCCTTCTCCTACTCACCCTGCTAACTTTTCTCTCTACCGTACAGCGTTGGTTTCCGGTTGTTGTTTTTAGTCATTTATCTTGCACATGACTCAGAATGGCCACCCCGGCCTCAAAATCTAAACTAAACCCCAAGCCTAGCTGTTGCCACAACTGCAGAAGTTCTGCAGCTCCTATTTCAGATTTTGACTGGTCAGAATTTTTTATAAGCCACGTCACAAATCACATATATTTCCAGATCTAAGAAAATGTGTCCAAACCCGATCCAATCATCTATTTGTGTAGTGTGGGGAGAAATGGAATAGAGAAGCAAAAAAATGTCCTAGCTGAGATTTTCTATGATGGTTAAATGCAAATAAATTTTAGAGAAATAAATGACACCAACACTCAGGTAAATAAGATGTGTGGTGATATGAAAAGAGAAACAAGCAATAAAATATAGACAATGACTGCCTAAGATAAGGTTAGCCTTGGTTTAATCTTAATCAAGATGACTGTAGTTATCTAGATCTCTGTATCTAAAAACAATAAAAAGAGTAAATGAGAAATAATCATTTTTAGATCTGGAGGGTAAGACATACCAAGAAGGAATAGAGAAGTTTAAAAGGGATAACCAGTATTTACACTGGCACATATGGCCTGAAGAAAAGTGCTTTGCAGCAGATAATACAAAGACAAGCTACAGATTGTGTATAATCTCATAGAATTTAAGGTCTCAATAAAAAAATCAATAACCCAAGTATCAATTCTGAATGAACCATTACCAAACACCTAGTGACCTGAAGTGATTAGGATTCTTCCAGGTGACTACGTTTTAGGGTTTCTGATTAGCACAAAATATCACAAGAGGCCACTTTGTGCTGGGGCATGATATATTATTTCTAAAAGCATATTAGATGCATTTTCCAATGTGACTATGAGCATATTTTATATGCTGTAATAAGATACTTGATAATATTGCCACATCACAGAAATGAAAAGTCAAATAATAGACTTCAAGAAAAATCCCTAAATAAACATTAATCGTACTGTATTTGCATTATATGAAATGAAAATAATAGCAATCCAATCCCAGAAATGCCTGTGTAGAGATGACTTTTATAAATATACATTCCTCAGCTCCATAACTGTAATGACTTTTGATCTTGATGTCTTATTTAGCATTGTGACAGAATTGGTTATATAAAAGAGCACATCTGAACTTACTTTTTCCTGCAGGTAAAATTGCTGCTATTTGCAGAGCTTCATCTTGGCCACCTGGTTCACCATTTCCAATCATTTTATTCATATACATATTTCAAAGAAGGCTTTCTATTTGGAAGTCATTACTGTGAACTATGTTTTCTTTAGAAGCTCAAAAATCTCATAAAAATCTTGATCTATATGGATGAGTACCTTCCATTAAAAAGTTACGTGTAGTTTGCCATTTTCCTAATATCCCAGGCAACAGTGCAAAAATTGTAACAAGAAGCAATTACATAATTGTCTTATATTAGAACAAATCCAAAAAACAAAAACTTCTGATAAATAGATAAAGCTAAGTTTTACTGTCATCTCTTAAAATAAACCAAGACATAACAAGCTCTGGTACATTTTGGACCTGAATGTGAAATTATTCAATAATTACACAAAACAAATAACTTTATCTTTAAATGAATATATATTCATGTATGTATGAATATATATATATAGAGAGAGTAAATTATGTGTGAAAATTGCAAGATATTTTAACGTGGTATTTTGGGTTTAATACCACCAGAATTTAAAGGATATATTGAGGAAAATATTTTTAAATGAAACTTTATTATTTTGACGTAATCGTAGATTCATATGCAGTTGAAATATGTAATATTCTTTATCTAATTTTTCTCAGTGGTATCCTCTTGCAAAACTAAGGTACAATAGCACATATGACATATTGGAATTGATACAGTCAAGACACAGAACATTTCCATCACCACAAGGCCTTTTATATCCTGTTGTCCTCTTACAGCCCCCTCTTCACACCTGCCCTCATTCCTCCTCACCCCAGCAACCACTAATCTGTTCTCGGTCTCCATAATGCTGTCATTTTGAAACTGTTCTATATCTGGGATTGTACAGTATATAACCTTTAGGATTTTCCAACGAGCAGTGTTCTCCACAGGCTCACAGGGGTTCCTGTGTGCTGCTGTGTAATGCCCCCAGTGTGGATGCACTGCGGTTTAACCAATCACTAGTGGAAGACCTCTAGGTTGTTACCTTCTGTTGAAAATATAGATAAAGCTGCTATAAACATTCATATACAAGCTTTTTAATAATCTTAAGTATTAGGTTCTCTGGAATAAATTCTCAAGATTGTATACGTGTCTTATGGTAGCTATATGTTTATTTTATTTTTTAGAAGCTGTCAAAATCTTTCTAGAGTGGATGCACAATTTTGAATCCCCACCAGCAACATACGAGGGATCCACGTTCTCTGCATCCTTGTCAGCACTTAGCGTTGTCACTATTTTTACTTTAGCCATTCTGATCTGTGGCGTGGAACCTTGTTGTGGTTTTAATTTGCATTTTCCTAGTGTCTAATGATATTGAACATCTTTTCATGTGCTTATTTGCCATCTGCATATCCTGTTCAGTAAATTTCTGTTCATGTCTTTTGCTCTTTTTTGAATTGAATTGCTTGTTTTTACTGTTGAGTTTTGATGGTTCTTTATACATTCTAGATACTAGTCCTTCAGTAGATATACGGTTTAAACATATTTTCCCCTACTCTGTAGCTTTTTTTCTAATCCTTTTAATTGGATCTTTCACAGAATAAAGTTTTAAACTTTGATGAAGTCTAATTTATCAATTTTTCCTTTCATGGTTTGTGATTTTAGTGTCCAGTCTAAGATCTGTTTACCTAACCGTAGATTCCAAAGATTTTTTATGTTTCTTTATTCCTAAAAGTTTTATAGTTTTATGCTTATGAATTCTTTTTGCTAATATTTGCTTAAGGAATTTTAAGTCTATGTTCATCAGGAATAGTGTTCTGTTAGTTTGTATTTGTAGTCATTATCTAGTTTTGATATTAGTGGAATACTAGCTTCATTCATTAATTAGGAAACTTCCACTCCTCTTCTATCTTCTGTAAGAGATTAAGTGGAGTGCATGTTAATTCTTCTGTAAACATTTGGTAGAATTCTCCAGTGAAAACACTTGGATTGGAGATTTATTTCTAGGGAAGTTTTAAAATTATTCATTCATTTTCCTTAGAAGTTTTAGAACAACTCTGTTTCTAGTTTTTAACAGAGGCTGTGAAAATTTTCTTACTACAGCCATTTTTATTGTCAAATATTTACAGGAGAGAATATTCTTCCTTCTATTAATAGATATCCTCTTTAAATGGTACCGTATAAGAAATAAATTTTAAAATGCAGTGGTGTAACAAAATGCCATCATCCTTGAGAGACTGCTTGCCCTCTTTCTGGAGGAGAGTTATGGAATGTGTGCCATCACTAATTTTGATATGGCTGTCAGGAAGCTCAGGGCCATATTTAATCCTCAATTACAGCAACATGTTTGCCCTTATGGTGAACAAAATGACTTCTTATTTCTTTCCTTCCAAGTCATTTTTAAATTCGCATCCCAATTTTTTTTTTTTTTTTTTCATATGTCATGACTGGGCTCAGATCCCTTTTGGAAAGGAGAGAAATCATAAATTAAACAGATTATTTAATGAGGCAGATGCAAAGATGCTTTACTTAGGCCCCCCTCAAAAAATAACTTATACCAGGCTGTGAGTAGGAATGTGCTTTATCCTGATGTGATTGTGGGTATTAGCCCATGACCTTGGGATCTACTATGCTTATCACATACCACACCACCCAGAAGCTGCCAGTTGGATAAAGCATGGGAAAGGCCTGATTGAAGGCAAGCTCAGAGGCAATGCCATGAGAGAATGAGTCGCTATCCTCTAGGAAATGGTATGCATATTGAATCAGAGACTTTGTAGGGAATCGCCTTGTCAGCAGGAAGAATGCATGGGTTTGAGGACATGGGGTTAAGGAGGAGTGGCCCCGCTTATTATCACTCTCTGTGACCGAATTTGCAATCCCCACACCTACAGTTATAAGTGATTAAAGCACAGAGCATGTGGTCCACACAGAGGACACTCTCCCCTGAAGGGCACAGCGCTGGTCCAACTGAACAACCTATGGCTTTTACCTGACACTTTGAGCACCAGGTAGTCCTCCCAACAAACCTTTTGTACTCTTAACTCCAACTCAGTTGTCTGCTTCCCAGAGAGTCTCTCTGGCAATACTTAACCTGTCTACATTCTGTGGCTATTGAAATCAGTGGCATATATCTTGGATTCTTCTAACTCATTGGTCTTTTAAAATTTTTAGTTATGTTATATTAAATAACTTTTCCCCAACCCAAACTTAATATCCTATAAACAACAAAGGATTTATTCTTGTATAATTGTACAAATGCCGTCTATGAAATATACATGGGGTAGTGAGATAAAGAGAAATGAGTCTAATAGTTTATATTATAGTACTAGAAGATCACCATAGTGATAAGCAAATCTGCATATAATAGTCAATAAAAATGTGTAGAGTGAAAACAAAGGTTGATAATACTGTTTTAGCTTGCTTTCCTTATAATCATTAAAGATTCAATTTTGCTTCCAAAATAAGTAGCAACTATCTAAAAAAAAGCATGAAAGCTTGTCATAAAACAATACTTATGTCACCATCAAGTATGCCTTAATGTTGAATTCAGACCAGTATCTTCCTGAAAAAAAATAAGCATGGTACTATTTCTCTTATCAGAATAAGAAAAAAATGTGACTCATCACAACATGATGAATATTGTACCAAGATTAATAACTGTGAACTCTTCAACACACATATAAAATTCACAGTCTATGAAATTAAGTGCTATATGCCGTCATTATTGTTTTCACTGATGATTCTTGAATTTCTCTTTATTGCTTTGTTTATGTTTAAATTTTCCAATTGAACCATGTTTATTATGAATTTGTTTTTATCTTACACTCTAATATTAAAGACTTTGACTCATGTACGTCATTATCCAATTTTGAAAATAATGTGTGTGGGTGTGTCTCTGTGTGTGTGTGTGTGTGTGTGTGTGTGTTTCTGAAGAAACATTTTGGAAAACCTACATCATAGTCGATAGTTCTTGCAAATTTTTTATCTTTTACTTCTAAAGCTTGACTTCTCTGGATGACCCTTTACGACAGCCTTTTACTCCTCTCCAGAATTTACAGCCCCTCACACTGCTCACTAGAAGCTGAACTTCCAGTAATGCCAGTTCACGCTCATTTGAAATACTAGCAGTTGTGATCCTTGTTTGTCAAAATACTGTTTCAAAATATGACAGTCATTATATCATCCACATTTCTTAAATCTGTAGGTGGTTTTGATTTAGAGACTAGATTATTTGTTTAACTAGTGATTTGTGAGCAGCTGAATTCAAGTTCATATACACAGAAAGCCTCATGGCACTAAATAATTGTCAGGAGATTTTTTTCATTTTATGTACATACTAGAAACTAGATAAGGTGATTTTCTGCAATTTAAGATGGAACTCAAATACACCTATCACGATAAGATTGAATTTATCTTCCCTTTACCTATTTATTTTTAAGTTTAATAAGACAATCTATTTAGATTTTTTTCTCTCCTCAAATTACAATGGTGGCTTATTGCAATACTCTAAAATGCATCCCAGAATCAATCATTTATCTTTAGAGAAAAATATCTTTGAACGTAGAGCTTTATGGACAAAGAATCATTTTATGTCAGTAGTTTGATGACTGCATGTCAATTGATGTCCTCATATATGCACGCCACCTATATTATTTCACTTTGCTGATGAAATTCTCATTAAATTGCTATTTCTTTTCCTCTAGGTGTTGAAATATGAACATATTGTATTGCACATATGTCATTTGATACATCTACAAAATATTTCTCAGAGAAATGAATGAAATACTCTAACACAACAGAGAATCATTGTCATTTTTATTCCTTGAGACAAGAAATACAGATCTTCTGAAGAAGACTTATTTTTACCCTGACTAAAGACTCTAATTTGCATTGTCTACTAATGGGTTACAAATCACTGCCACATCACGTGGCTGAAAACGGTTTAACTTGCCTCTAACGTATTGGTTTCCTGTGAAGTTCAGCTCACATTACCTGTGACCTGATAAGATCTCATCAGCAGCCTATAATCTCTTAGTTGGGCAAGACTCTTAAACCACTTTGGTGCACAATTATCTCTCCACCTTTATGCCTGACATACTTCACTACGGCACCATGAAAATCAGTTTATTTATGTTTAACGCGTGGCATCTGACAGCACTTCCTCACCATAGCAGTGCCTAACAGTTTATCAAATGTCGAGTTTGAAGTAATGTCGAAAATCCTGTCTGTGGCTGATGCTTCTACAACTGTCAATAGCCTGATCTTTGAAAATATCACCTTGTATACTGCTATAACATCATAACAATTTTAGCTTTTTTATTTAAAAAAAAAACTATGGCTCTTGACTCCAGCTCCTTAACCCATGAAAATGTTTTTTCTTTCAAATACCTCAGTATTTATAAATATAAAATATTTATCTAGATTATACTGTACAAAAGTTTGCAAGATAAAGAAATAAGTTTTTTTCTTAACATTTAAAAAAAGATTCTTCTAACACCTGGTTTAGCAAGGTCTCAGAAAAAAAACATTTCACTATCATTTGTCATCTTTGCTATTCCACAGGGATTGAAATTTAGTTCAATTGCATTGGACATCTTTATCACACAACTTTTCATTCAGAAAGAAAAAGATGGAAAGAAGGAAGGAAAATGTAGGAAAAGGGAAAAGAAAAAGAAAGGAAAAGTTTATTATTGTTTTACGTACTGTTACGGATATTGTTTAAATCTGACTTTGAACCAAAGCAATAAAAGCAATGGGCAGAGCAATGGGCAATAAAAGAGTAATTCCTGAAGGTTATATAACTTGTCAATAGTAACAGGAGATAAGAGAACAATAGAACTAGCTTATGATCCATCAATTCCACTCCTGGATATTTATTTGAAGAAAACAAAAACACTAATTCAAAACGATATTTGCACCCCAGTGTTCACAGCAGCATTATTTACAACAGCAAAGATATGGAAGCAACCTACGTGTCCAAAGAGCCCAGCCTTATCTACCAATTCTCCTTCTTCCTTATAGTCATTTCTCAGAGTCTGGAGAAGCAGTAACTTCAGAGCTCTAGGAAATGGGTCTAATTTGGAGTCCTAAGCAAATTTATGTCTGTCATACATTTATATTTCCAACCACCTCTTCTCCACTCCACTGCTCCCCTCTCAGTCTGCGCACATACTCTATGCTCTCCACTATTTTATAACCTGCATCGTTCCGTTTAGCAAAATCTCGTTTCCTATCTTTTCTTCCGGTCAATATTCTTGAAAGGGTAAGGTTATATTCAGCAAGTTGACTCCTCCGTTACACAACTTCCCTTTCCCTCAACCAAAAGTAATCCAGCTTCCAATCCCATCATATTAATGGCATCCCATTCCTAAATGTGTAACTCTCAACAACACTATTTCTTAGTCTAATTAGTGGGCATCCAAGATATAATTTTTCCTGTTTTAAAATCTAAAATTTAATGGTTTTTGCACAGAACCCTGAAAATTATTTCTCACACTCTTACCCACTATCTTCCTCCATCCCATCCAATGGAATACTGGAGCAATTAAAGATTACAGTTTTGATCTTTTTCTCTTTTGCACGTTCTTCTTTTGTAATCTCATTCTTTTCCCCTAACATAGGCATGTTTCCTCATCTCCAGTTTTGACAGTGTAGTGTGCCTCAACTCAAGCTTGAAACCTGGGAGACATTCTTGACCATTTTTTCCCCTGACATTCAAAATTAATCAATCTCTATGTTCATGTTTATTTTACCTCCTAAATGTTGCAGATATACTTCTTGCCACACAAAAGTAACTTCCTTAGTCCAGGGATTCACCCTTTCTCATATCCTATTCTATTATTATAACCTCCTAATTGACGTTTCAAGCTTCCATGGTGCTCTCCTTCAAACCATTCTCTGCATAAGAACTGATAATATTCTTCTTATTGACATTTTTTTCTTATCTCAACGGTACTGTAGCAACACTTCTCAAATTGTCATTGAGAGAGATATTCCATCATAATTACCCAGAGCGTATGCTAACAACGCAGAGAGTAGGGCCCCAGTGAAGAACGTGGGAGGGATCTCTTGAATTTTGACTTGAAAGTTTGCATACTAGAGACTGGTATCTAGGGAATGTTACTGGCACCCCGCTTAAGGGGAGCAGCCCCACAGTGTGGAACGCCCTGCAGATTCTCACACTCTATTTCATTCCCTTGTAGGAAACACAAAGTATTAGAAGCTTAATCTATATTGATATTTTACCTAAAAGAGAATGACAATGAAAATATCTATTGATGTTTAAAACAGTAATCAAAACAGAGATGTACACTTGGCCTACTTCAGACGGCCATGTGCCATGGACAGTACATGACAGTGGCACTCTGACTGTAATTTTTTTTTAGCATCTTTTAATTTATCAAGGTTGAAGTGGCTGCATGGACTGCATTTTCTAGTTTAGCTAAACTACTCATAACAAAGTAGCCAAATGACTTAATAATCTTACCAAAAAAAAGGCAAATTGAAAATATAATATTAATGATGTGAGTGCAGTTAGATGAAAATTATTCTCTTCCTAAAATTATCTCTTTTCTTGCCATATTATAAAATAAAAATAATGACAATAAAATTAGATCTGAAAAGGAAGTCTGCCAATATGGTAAACATTTCTAAAAGTCTATTTGAAATGTAGATTTAAATATTTTACTGTTAGAGATGAACCTGGTCAAGGCCCATAACATTCCTTGACATATATAAGTTGACAGAGGTATCATGATGAGGCATGCCCATTCAAAACCAAGTATCCGGGCTTCCCTGGTGGCGCAGTGGTTGAGAGTCTGCCTGCCAATGCAGGGGACACGGGTTCGAGCCCTGGTCTGGGAAGATCCCACATGCCGCGGAGCGACTATGCCCGTGAGCCACAACTACTGAGCCTGCGCTTCTGGAGCCTGTGCTCCGCAACAAGAGAGGCCGCGATGGTGAGAGGCCCGCGCACCGCGATGAAGAGTGGCCCCCGCTCACCGCAACTGGAGAGAGCCCTCGCACAGAAACGAAGACCCAACACAGTCAAAAATAAATAAATAAATTAAAAAAAAAACAACCAAGTATCCAAAACACAAATACAAAATAGAGTGAAAGGGTTTTGTAAATAAATTAATTAAATTAATTTAAACATTTATTTAAATTTCTCATTTTATATTTATGACATTATTTTAAGACTTTAATCCTTCATGAAATACATACCACCTTCAATTTATATTAGCAGAGCCATAGATACATTTAATCTAAAAATAATAATAATATAGTTGTATTGGGAGTCTGTGGTCAAAGTTTTACTAATATTAGTACTTATTCAGAAATATTTGCAGAGCACTGCTTTAATGTTGTGGCACTGAAACCCTCTTCCTTTGATTTCTTAGATTAAACTAACTTTTACTTTTTTAAGACAATTTTGACTTTGATTATAAATACCTTGTGACCCACTTATAGAAACTGAATCAAGCATGAGTTCTTTTAAATTTTAATTTAATAATGTCAACGCAGATGTAGAGAATGGACTTGAGGACATGGGGAGGGGGGAAGGGTAAGCTGGGACGAAGTGAGAGAGTGGCATGGACATATATACACTACCAAATGTAAAACAGATAGCTAGTGGGAAGCAGCTGCATAGCACAGGGAGATCAGCTTGGTGCTTTGTGGCCACCCAGAGGGGTGGGATAGGGAGGGTGGGAGGAAGACGCAAGAGGGAGGAGACATGGGGATATATGTACACATATAGCGGATTCACTTTGTTATAAAGCAGAAACTAACACACCATTGTAAAGCAATTATACTCCAATAAAGATGTTTAAAAAAATGTCAACAGTATCATTAATTTACAAACCAGGTGTTCTACCTTTAACTAACAATATAAAAGAACTTTATTTTTCTCTGGCACACAATGCTTACGAAATCTCAAATGAGAAGAAAAATATTAAAGATTTTATGAAGGCTATATACTCTGTCAGCTCAATGAGATTCACCAGGAATCACTCTTTGATTAAGTATAAGTAAGCTTGACACATAGAATCATATTAATTATCACCTCAGGGTGTGAGGGAATCACTTTTACAGAACTGAAATTTGCCATGATAACATAAACCTATGTGAAATGACATTACAAGAAACATGTGACTTTATAGTCACTCTAAGAATATTTTTGAGGACATGGTCCATTGCAGCACACTCTCCATTCTATTAAGGTTCACAGACAAAATTTCTCTCTGGTTTCAGTAATTTTTGTTTTGAAAAATTGATTTCATTCAATTGAAATACATTTTTTACTATATAGTTGCCAATAAAAAGGACAGGGTATATGATTACAATGTAGTAGAGGGACAGACAATATATAAGTAAATGAAACAACTAATAACAACACATTGTTAGATTGTGATTCGAAGGAAATGAACAAGATAGAGGAGAAGTTTCTTACTTTGATTGTTGGTGCATATGTAGTTACATACAGGAGATAGGGAAGGCTCTCCAAAAGGTAACACTTAGCAGAGAAAAGGTATTAGAAGGTTAACAAAAATATCTCAACAAATAATTAAGAAATGCATTCCTGACAAAGGGTATACTTGTGTGAAAGTCCTTCTTTGGAAAAGAGTTAACTGTCATCAGATAACTGAATGTAAGTTACCTGCATTTGAAGCATTGAAGGAAGAGAATAGTAGTTGTATCTAAATTTGGGCAGGTCAGCAGAAGCTGGAAAGCTAGACCTTTGCGGTTTTTCTCATGGATAAGATTTACTTGCAGTTCAATGTAAAGCCACTGAAGACTTTTAAGCAGGAAGTGACATAACATTCATTTTATTTTCACAGTATAAATACGTTGCCTTATAAGGAATAGATTGGATAAAAATAGATACCGGCCATGGGAAAACCAGTAAATAAGTTATTATAATAATCCACCATTTATTTGTTATTTTCTTGCCATAGAACAAATTACCACAAATTAAGAAGATTAAACCATGATCTCTCTGTTTCCTTGAGTCAGGACGTGCCTCGGCTGGATCCTCGGCGGAGTCTCACGATGTAACGGAAAGCGGGGGCCGGCTGCTCGCAGCTCCAAAGCCAGTACAGAGGCCAGGCTGGTGGAAAGGAAAGTTTGCTTTATTTTGGATGCCCGCAGCCTTGGTGGGGAGGGCGGACCCCTGTCCAAAAGCTGACCCCCCCCCCACCCCACTGACAGTCAGGGGGCAAGAGCTTTTATAGACGGAGGGAGGGGCTACCTGCAGAAACACCACAGTCAGCTCTGACGTCATCTTGACATTGGTCATCGGTGGTCTTAATCAGCAGCATCTTGATTGTTTTAAGTACAGTTCATCTTCAGTTCCAGGGTCGGTTTGTTCCCATTTCTTTTTTTTTTTTTTTTCCACTGTATTTTATTTTTACAAGAGATAAATAGACTGACACCAAGCATTGTACATGGATGACCACAACAAAAGCAACAATGATTGCAATTACCAAACATGAAACACACTCATACTATGTCATAATATTGACATTCAGTCCAGTAATCCTCCACTGTAACAGCTCCTTTACTTTGCAGTGAAAATTGATTTCTATATTCTTTGCCTCTGAGTCCTTGTGGGATTTTTTCTTTTTTTAAATTCAAACAGAAAGTCACAAAAATTATACTCATCCTCATCAGTTCACTCAGTCCCATGTAATTAATTTTTTTTTTCATCTTGATCTTTTGTTAGCACTTTTATGAGCTCATCAGTTTTTCATTAGAGTTCTGAAAATGCTTATTCATTCAGTTCAGCAGTACAGTCAGGTACCAGAAACCTGTACTTGTCAGAGTCTTTTCCATGAATTTCCTGAAGATGAAACCCTTTTATAGGAACATATTTACAAAAGCATCAGAGTACACCCAGAACTGTCTGTAAATGAAAAAAGACTTAAAAATGACCACGGTTAAAGATTTGATGAAAGTTCATAATAATGCAGTTGACAAGAAAATTAGTTATTTCTGAGATATACATTTTAAAGTAATAACTAGGATTATGACTTATAACATTATACCAGAACATATAAGATTTTTAGAAATTTCATGTAGTCTGAAACATTTATATTAACATATTTCCATACAAATAACCCAAAGAAAGTTTAGTATTAGTTGTTTTGTTTGTTTGTTTATACTGCAGGTTCTTATTAGTCATCAATTTCATACACATCAGTGTATACATGTCAATCCCAATCGCCCAATTTAGCACACCACCATCCCCACCCCACCGCAGTTTTCCCCCCTTGGTGTCCATATGTCTGTTCTCTACATCTGTGTCTCAACTTCTGCCCTGCAAACCGGCTCATCTGTACCATATTTCTAGGTTCCACATACATGCGTTAATATACGATATTTGTTTTTCTCTTTCTGACTTACTTCACTCTGTATGACAGTCTCTAGGTCCATCCACGTCTCAACAAATGACTCAATTTTGTTCCTTTTTATGGCTGAGTAATATTCCATTGTATATATGTACCACAACTTCTTTATCCATTCGTCTGTTGATGGGCATTTAGGTTGCTTCCATGACCTGGCTATTGTAAATAGTGCTGCAATGAACATTCGGGTGCATGTGTCTTTTTGAATTACGGTTTTCTCTGGGTATATGCCCAGTAGTGGGATTGCTGGGTCATATGGTAATTCTATTTTTAGTTTTTTAAGGAACCTCCATATTGTTCTCCATAGTGGCAGTATCAATTTACATTCCCACCAACAGTGCAAGAGGGTTCCCTTTTCTCCACACCCTCTCCAGCATTTGTTGTTTGTAGATTTTCTGATGATGCCCATTCTAACTGGTGTGAGGTGATACCTCATTGTAGTTTTGATTTGCATTTCTCTAATAATTAGTGATGTTGAGCATTTTTTCACTTGCTTCGTGGCCGTCTGTATGTCTTCTTTGGAGAAATGTCTATTTAGGTCTTCTGCCCATTTTTGGATTGCGGTGTTTGTTTCTTTAATATTGAGCTGAATGAGCTGTTTATATATTTTGGAGATTAATCCTTTGTCCGTTGATTCGTTTGCAAATATTTTCTCCCATTCTGAGGGTTGTCTTTTCGTCTTGTTTATGGTTTCCTTTGCTGTGCAAAAGCTTTGAAGTTTCATTAGGTCCCATTTGTTTATTTTTGTTTTTATTTCCATTACTCTAGGAGGTGGATCAAAAAAGATCTTGCTGTGATTTATGTCAAAGAGTGTTCTTCCTATGTTTTCCTCTAAGAGTTTTATAGTGTCCAGTCTGACATTTAGGTCTCTAATCCATTTTGAGTTTATTTTTGTGTATGGTGTTAGGGAGTATTCTAATTTCATTCTTTTACATGTAGCTGTCCAGTTTTCCCAGCACCACTTATTGAAGAGACTGTCTTTTCTCCATTGTATATCTTTGCCTCCTTTGTCATAGATTAGTTGACCATAGGTGCGTGGGTTTATCTCTGGGCTTTCTATCTTGTTCCATTGATCTATGTTTCTGTTTTTGTGCCAGTACCATATTGTCTTGATTACTGTAGCTTTGTAGTATAGTCTGAAGTCAGGGAGTCTGATTCCTCCAGCTCCGTTTTTTTCCCTCAAGATTGCTTTGGCTGTTCGGGGTCTTTTGTGTCTCCATACAAATTTTAAGATGATTTGTTCTAGCTCCGTAAAAAATACCATTGGTAATTTGATAGGGATTGCACTGAATCTGTAGATTGCTTTGGGCAGTATAGTCATTTTCACAATGTTGATTCTTCCAATCCAAGAACATGGTATATCTCTCCATCTGTTGGTATCATCTTTAATTTCTTTCATCAGTGTCTTATAGTTTTCTGCATACAGGTCTTTTGTCTCCCTAGGTAGGTTTATTCCTAGGTATTTTATTCTTTTTGTTGCTATGGTAAATGGGAGTGTTTCCATAATTTCTCTTTCAGATTTTTCATCATTAGTGTATAGGAATGCAAGAGATTTCTGTGCATTAATTTTGTATCCTGCAACTTTACCATATTCATTAATTAGCTCTAGCAGTTTTCTGGTGGCAGTTTTAGGATTCTCTATGTATAGTATCATGTCATCTGCAAACAGTGACAGTTTTACTTCTTCTTTTCCAATTTGTATTCCTTTTATTTCTTTTTCTTCTCTGATTGCCATGGCTAGGACTTCCAGAACTATGTTGAATAATAGTGGTGAGAGTGGACATCCTTGTCTCGTTCCTGATCTTAGAGGAAATGCTTTCAGTTTTTCACTGTTGAGAATGATGTTTGCTGTGGGTTTGTCATATATGGCCTTTATTATGTTGAGGTAGGTTCCCTCTATGCCCACTTTCTGGAGAGTTTTTATCATAAATGGGTGTTGAATTTTGTCAAAAGCTTTTTCTGCATCTATTGAGATGATCATATGGTTTTTATTCTTCAATTTGTTAATATGGTGTATCACATTGATTGATTTGCATATATTGAAGAATCCTTGCATCCCTGGGATAAATCCCACTTGATCGTGGTGTATGATCCTTTTAATGTGTTGTTGGATTCTGTTTGCTAGTATTTTGTTGAGGATTTTTGCATCTATATTCATCAGTGATATTGGTCTGTAATTTTCTTTTTTTGTAGTGTCTTTGTCTGGTTTTGGTATCAGGGTGATGGTGGCCTCATAGAATGAGTTTGGGAGTGCTCCTTCCTCTGCAATTTTTTGGAAGAGTTTGAGAAGGATGGGTGTTAGCTCTTCCCTAAATGTTTGATAGAATTCACCTGTGAAGCCATCTGGTCCTGGACTTTTGTTTGTTGGAAGATTTTTAATCACAGTTTCAATTTCATTACTTGTGATTGGTCTGTTCATATTTTCTGCTTCTTCCTGGTTCAGTCTTGGAAGGTTATACCTTTCTAAGAATTTGTCCATTTCTTCCAGGTTGTCCATTTTATTGGCATAGAGTTGCTTGTAGTAGTCTCTTAGGATGCTTTGTATTTCTGCGGTATCTGTTGTAACTCCTCCTTTTTCATTTCTGATTTTATTGATTTGAGTCCTCTCCCTCTTTTTCTTGATGAGTCTGGCTAATGGCTTATCAATTTTGTTTATCTTCTCAAAGAACCAGCTTTTAGTTTTATTGATCTTTGCTATTGTTTTCTTTGTTTCTCTTTCATTTATTTCTGCTCTGATCTTTATGATTTCTTTCCTTCTGCTAACTTTGGGTTTTGTTTGTTCTTCTTTCTCTAGTTTCTTTAGGTGTAAGGTTAAGATTGTTTACTTGAGATTTTTCTTGTTTCTTGAGGTAGGCTTGTATAGCTATAAACTTCCCTCTTAGAACTGCTTTTGCTGCATCCCATAGGTTTTGGGTTGTCGTGTTTTCATTGTCATTTGTCTCTAGGTATTTTTTGATTTCCTCTTTGATTTCTTCAGTGATCTCTTGGTTATTTAGTAACGTATTGTTTAGCCTCCATGTGTTTGTGTTTTTTACGTTTTTTCCCCTGTAATTCATTTCTAATCTCATAGCGCTGTGGTCAGAAAAGATGCTTGATATGATTTCAATTTTCTTAAATTTACTGAGGCTTGATTTGTGACCCAAGATGTGATCTATCCTGGAGAATGTTCCGTGCGCACTTGAGAAGAACGTGTAATCTGCTGTTTTTGGATGGAATGTCCTATAAATATCAATTAAATCTATCTGGTCTATTGTGTCATTTAAAGCTTCTGTTTCCTTATTTATTTTCATTTTGGATGATCTGTCCATTGGTGTAAGTGAGGTGTTAAAGTCCCCCACTATTGTGTTACTGTCAATTTCCTCTTTTATAGCTGTTAGCAGTTGCCTTATGTAATGAGGTGCTCCTATGTTGGGTGCATATATATTTATAATTGTTATATCTTCTTCTTGGATTGATCCCTTGATCATTATGTAGTGTCCTTCCTTGTCTCTTGTAACATTCTTTATTTTAAAGTCTATTTTATCTGATATGAGTATAGCTACTCCAGCTTTCTTTTGATTTCCATTTGCATGGAATATCTTTTTCCATCCCCTCACTTTCAGTCTGTATGTGTCCCTAGGTCTAAAGTGGGTCTCTTGTAGACAGCATATATATGGGTCTTGTTTTTGTATCCATTCAGCAAGCCTGTGTCTTTTGGCTGGAGCATTTAATCCATTCACGTTTAAGGTAATTATCGATATGTATGTTCCTATGACCATTTTCTTAATTGTTTTGGGTTTGTTTTTGTAGGTCCTTTTCTTCTCTTGTGTTTCCCACTTAGAGAAGTTCCTTTAACATTTGTTGTAGAGCTGGTTTGGTGGTGCTGAATTCTCTTAGCTTTTGCTTGTCTGTAAAGCTTTTGATTTCTCCAGCGAATCTAAATGAGATCCTTGCTGGGTAGAGTAATCTTGGTTGTAGGTTCTTCCCTTTCATCACTTTAACTGTATCATGCCACTCCCTTCTGGCTTGTAGAGTTTCTGCTGAGAAATCAGCTGTTAACCTTATGGGAGTTCCCTTGTATGTTATTTGTCATTTTTCCCTTGCTGCTTTCAATAATTTTTCTTTGTCTTTAATTTTTGCCACTTTGATTACTATGTGTCTCGGCGTGCTTCTCCTTGGGTTTATCCTGTATGGGACTCTCTGCACTTCCTGGACTTGGGTGGCTATTTCCTTTCCCATGTTAGGGAAGTTTTCGACTATAATCTCTTCAAATATTTCCTCTGGTCCTTTCTCTCTCTCTTCTCCTTCTGGGACCCATATAATGCGAATGTTGTTGTGTTTAATGTTGTCCCAGAGGTCTCTTAGGCTGTCTTCATTTCTTTTCATTCTTTTTTCTTTATTCTGTTCCGCAGCAGTGAATTCCACCATTCTGTCTTCCAGGTCACTTATCCGTTCTTCTGCCTCAGTTATTCTACTATTGATTCCTTCTAGTGTAGTTTTCATTTCAGTTATTGTATTGGTCATCTCTGTTTGTTTGTTCTTTAATTCTTCTAGGTCTTTGTTAATCATTTCTTGCATCTTCTCAATCTTTGCCTCCATTCTTATTCCAAGGTCCTGGATCATCTTCACTATCATTATTCTGAATTCTTTTTCTGGAAGGTTGCCTATCTCCACTTCATTTAGTTGTTTTTCTGGGGTTTTTTCTTGTTCCTTCATCTGGTATATAGCCCTCTGCCTTTCCATCTTGTCTATCTTTCTGTAAATGTGGTTTCTGTTCCACAGGCTGCAGGACTGTAGTTTTTCTTGCTTCTGCTGTCTGCCCTCTGGTGGTTGAGGCTATCTAAGAGGCTTGATGGGAGGCTCTGGAGGTGGGTAGAGCTGACTGTTGCTGTGGCGGTCAGAGCTCCGTAAAACTTTAATCCACTTGACTGTTGATGGGTGGGGCTGGGTTCCCTCCCTGTTGGTTGTCTTGCCTGAGGCAACCCAACACTGGAGCCTACCTGGACTCTTTGGTGGGGCTAATGGCAGACTCTGGGAGGGCTCACGCCAAGGAGTACTTCCCAGAACCTCCGCTGCCAGTGTCCTTGTCCCCATGGTGAAACAGAGCCAGCCCCCGCCTCTGCAGGAGACCCCCCAACACCAGCAGTTATGTCTGGTTCAGTCTCCCCGAGGGTCACTGCTCCTTCCCCTGGGTCCCGACGCACACACTATTTTGTGTGCGCCCTCCAAGAGTGGGGTCTCTGTTTCCCCCAGTCCTGTCGAAGTCCTGCAATCAATTCCCACTAGGCTTCAAAGTCTGATTCTCTATGAATTCCTCCTCCCGTTGCCGGACCCCCAGGTTGGGAAGCCTGACGTGGGGCTCAGAACTTTCACTCCAGTGGGTGGACTTCTGTGGTATAAGTGCTCGCCAGTCTGTGAGTCACCCACCCAGCAGTTATGGGATTTGATTTTACTCTGATTGCGCCCCTCCTACCGTCTCACTGTGGCTTCTCCTCTGTCCTTGGACGTGGGGTATCCTCCTTGGTGAAGTCCAGTGTCTTCCTGTCGATGATTGTCCAGCAGCCAGTTGTGATTCTGGTGCTCTCGCAAGAGGGAGTGAGAGCACGTCCTTCTACTCCGCCATCTTGGTTAATCCCTCTGTTCCCATTTCTTTGAGGCCAGTTCTTGGAATTGTGGCAGCTTCTGTCATGGCTACAGCCTGGTCATCATGTAGTTAACTTCTTCCACCTGGTGCGGTTTAGTATCTATAAGACAGCTCACAAGACACGGCTCAGAATATCACCTATAGCCCTTAAACAGGAACTAAAGGTCCTTGACTATGCTTAATGGCTAAATATTATTATTTAGCCTTGTTGGATTATTTTCCTTTGTTTCTACATGTTCTCACTTCTCTGATTAAACTTATTCTTTGGCTAAAGTTTTTCCACAGACAAAAAGGCAGGCTGAGGACATGGGTGGCAAGGACCATAGGGGTCCTGCTCCATTTCAACAAGGCAGAAATAAAGGTGGACTTCATCTGAGGCTTGGGGTGTTCTTCCAATTTCATATGTTCATTAGCAGAACTAATTTCCATGAAGTTGTAGAAGTTACAGCAGTCTGCTTTTTCAAAGACAGCATGAGAGTCTCTTTTTGACCCTTTTTTAAGGGCCCAACTGATTAGGTCAGGTCTACCCAAAATAACCACTTTTTGACTGACTCAAAATCAACTGACAAGGACATTTATTGAATTTGCACAATCCCTTTGCCTTTTCCACAGGACAAAACCTAATCATGAGAATGATTTCTTATCATATTCACAGGTTCCTTCCATACCCAAGAGGAGGAGATTATACAAGGCATGTACACGAGGGAGCTCAAACCTGGGGGCCAACTGAGAATTTTGCAACTAAAATCCACCCTATGGCACCCAACAACTCACTTCTCTCCCGCATGCAAAGTATGTTCACTCCCTCCCAAGATTCCAAGCCTTGTATACCGTTAGAGCATCAGCTAGGTCAATGTCCCAAATCTTACCTAAATCTTACCAACTCAACGTCCACAATATCATCATCTAAATCAGGTGTGGATGAGGCTCATAAGTATAATGTATAGGTTCAGATCCTAGGGCAGGACTCCTCTCTATCTGTACATCTGTAACACTAAAAAGTCAATTTACATGCCCTTAATACTCCCAATAGCAACGAGGGGAAAGACCTAGGATAGCAGTTGTAGATATTCCACTTCAAAAGGGGAGTAAATAAAGAGTAAGAAGGAGTCACTGATCCATAATAGTTCTGAAATCCAGTGGATAAGGGTCGTATTTCTCTCCATTAGGTTTCAATGCTTGGGTATAATCCTCTAGGCTCTCAGCTGGGCTCAATCGTCCTGAACTCTGAATCATCCTCTCTTTTTCATGAAAGGAAGAACATGTTTGTAGGTGAGTAATTTTCACAGCCTGTTTCCTGACAGTAGAATTCTTGTGGGTCCAAAAACCTTCTTTCATTTTGTGCTCCCTCAATCTATTTTTGTGTAAGCTGGCAGTGTTTCTGCAGAAATAAAATTTCTCAAAATCTTTGTGGGTCTTGTGTATCAATATATTCCACTGGGTTTCACTGCATTAGGTAAAAGTCATATTCACAGGTCTTTTTTGAGATAATCCTGATTCTATCTTAGGCTTCTGCTAAAATGGCTGAAGGACAATGCCCTTAAGCTTCGAGAGGCCCTCTGGTTTGGGTAAGAAGGTACAAGCCATGTCCTTATTCTCTTGAAAAGATCCTCTCTGTGACTGACTACTCTGATCTTTTGATCAATCTGACGTTTTAACAAAAGTTTGTAGGCTTTTCTCTATACTACACTTGCTCTTTTTTTCCCTCTATATTACAATTTGTGCAGACATCTCTGATGTTAAGCATCTTTGTCATCTGGAGAGGCAGAGAAGTTTTAAAATTATCCAGTCTGGTTCCTTTTTGTTTAACAGTTTTTCCTTGACTTTGTCTCCTTCCTCTCATATTTTACTATAAACAGCAAAAAAAGAAAAGAAACAGTGCCTTTAACGTTTTACTTGATAATCTCCTTAGCTATATATCCAGATGTATTACAAATTTTGCTTTCTACATAACTGCATGACACAATTTCTCTAAGCTTTCTGCCACCATGTAACAAGTATCCCCCTTCTTCTGGTTTCCAGTAACAGAAGATGTTCCTCACTTCCTTCTGAGCCTGTACTGGCAGCATCCTTAAAGGTCCAGATTATGGCTACAGGTCTGATGAAGATGATATAGGCCTTCTCTAAAGTGATTTAGACTCTGTGTATCACACTCCCCAAGATTTTTCCTGTCTCTACCTGCTGTCCAGTTCCACAACTGCACCAACATTTTAGATATTTGTTACAGTTGCCTCCACTTCCAAGTACCAAAATCTGAGTAAAAAAATGGCACAGATTCGAAAGCCTAAAACAATATACATATATTATATCACAGTATCCATGGGTTAGGACACTGGTAAAGCTTAAGTGTATACTCTGTTCATGGTCATAAAAATGTAGTCAAGGTGTTAGCTAGGGCTGTGATGTCACTTGGGACTTGAGTCCCCTCCCAAGCTCACTGGTTGGTGGCAGAAATCCTTATGGTTGTAGGACTGACTGAGGCCCTCAGCCCCCAGAGGATGCCCTTCAATCTCTGACACATGGCCTTCTTCACAGCATGGCAGTTTGCTTCTTCAAGGCCAATAGGAGAGCTTCTTTTTTTTTTTTTTTTTAATTTATTTATTTATTTTTGGCTGCACTGCATCTTCGTTGCTGTGCACGGGCTTTTCTCTAGTTGTGGCGAGCGGGGGCTACTCTTCGTTGTGGTGCGTGGGCTTCTCATTGCGGTGGCTTCTCTTGTTGTGGAGCACGGGCTGTAGGTGCACGGCCTTCAGTAGTTGTGGCTCGAGGGCTCTAAAGCACAGGCTCAGTAGTTGTGGCGCACGGGCTCTAGGTGCACGGGCTTCAGTAGTTGTGGCTCGAAGGCTCTAAAGCGCAGGCTCAGTAGTTGTGGCGCATGGGCTTAGTTGCTCTGCGGCATGTGGGATCTTCCCAGACCAGGGCTCGAACCCGTGTCCCCTGCATTGGCAGGCGGATTCTTAAACAGTGTGCCACCATGGAAGTCCGGAAAGCTTCTTTACTGCTTCTTGTTTCTTACCTCGTTACCCTTTTACAGGAATCATCTGATTAGGGCAGACCCACCCAGGGTAATCTTCATTCTTTTGATTATATTATAATCAACTGATCAGGGTCTTTAATTATATCTTTAAAATTCTTTTAGCTTTGCTATATAATGTAACCTAATCATAGTAAAGATGATCCATCACATATAAGTGTTGTGTCCACACTCAAGGGAAGGATGTTATAAGCTACAAAATATCTTATACTGTTATTTCAATTACAATATTATCATCTATATCATCATCTAGGGCTTATATGCAAAGTGTTGGGAACATTGGGTAACCATCTTAGAACTGTGTCTACCACAACTCTTATAGAGTGTGTACTGTCAACTAAAATAGTGGCAGAGGATATGGAGAGAAGTTGGTAGTTTTTATGATATATTTTGGAGGTAGATGTGACAGAATTTATTGGATGGAAGGGATATGAGGGGTGAAAGGAAAGAAAAGTCAGAGATTATGACAGGGTAACACCAACCATCCCCCTAAGGTTGATTACAATGCCGCAACTAAAATAAAAGTCTAAGCTTGTTTACAGCTTATAAATGCCCTTCAATCACATACATAGATGTGTATCTATTTTAATACTGATTGCCAGAATACTTGAACAAACATTTTAGTCACCATCTGGCAAGTAAGCGTGCCATCCTAGAGAGAATTTTCATTTTTGTTGTTGAGATATCACTATTCCTTTGTATCTTTATGCACTTATATTTTGCTATTGTCCTGGTTTTCTCAAACTTTTAATGTTATTTTAATAATATCTCTCAGTATGATCTATCACTTAATTTCTGTTTAGAACAAGCTAGTACATAATGAATATACAAATGAATATGTGTATATATATATATATATGTATACATACATACACACACACACGCACACACACACTGGTTTATATACATGCAAGTATTTAGCATGTCTTTCAATGCTTTTATAGTCCGTCACTTGCTTGTACACCCCCCTTCATTTTCTGCAGTCAAATACCATAATTCTGAGCTCCACTCACTTAAACACACATGTAACTCACCAACATGCCATGAAATTTGTCATCCCTGTATTTTATTACATAGTATTTTTCTGTGACATGTTTACTCTCTCCCCTCCTCCTGAAAGCTTCTTTTCATTATTTAGGACTTAGCTCAATCATAGACTTCCATTCCAAACCCATCAACATTCTTCAGCCCTCTTTTTTCATTGATCATTCAACAGCATTCAACACTTGTAACCAGTCCCATTTCCTCTAAACACTATTCCCTTGGTTATCATGGCTCCCACGTTTTTGTTTCAGATGGCTCACACTGTTGTTGTTTTGCTCCTCTATCTTTGGCTAGTGCTTTGACACCTTGTCTTCTTCTATTTAGCCATTGCATGTGGGATTTTTGCAGTTAGGCATCATCATCTATCTTCTCCCCTTATTAGATAATCACTTCCATTAATTTACTCCTATGGTTTCAATTGCCACATGTACATGGTTGGCTCCCTATATCTTTAGCTTACACAGCTGCTCCAAATCACAAGCCTGGATAATCAACTATCTATATAACGACTTGAATTAAATACACAAAAGAACTCTCAGACTTAACTTGCTCAAAAAATAACATTCGAATTCCTTGTCCTCACCCACCAAATTCAGTCTTTTTCTGCTGTTCCATCTCTTAGTGAAGCTAAGTCCCATTAATCTAGCTGGGCAAATCTGAAACTTAAGAATTGTTCTTGACACCATCTCTTTTTTCTCTACATCCAGTATATTCCAGATCCTGTCATTATCTTCTAAATATATTAAAATCTCTTTAGTTCACTCAACTCCAATACCAACATCCTTGTCCAAACCACTGTCATTTCTCACTTGACCAAGTACTGTATTATGTGGGAGGGTTTCTTCACTGCCACTTGTATCCTTCTCGAGTCTGTTTGCTACGTTGTAAGGCACTCATAAGTTAAAAAGAAAAACAACTTTCATCATGCTTAAAATGGCTTGGCTTCCCAATGATTTCAGGAAGGAGACAGATCTCCTTAATGAGCTATTTAAGACCCTGCATAGTCTACCCTTTACCTATTTCTCCATCTGCAACTTTGACTATCCTTTACACTCCAGGCACTTGGTTTCTTTCTTCCACTGTGCCATTTCAAGCATTATTATCTTTGTTTATAACACTTTCTCTCCTAGCTCCACCCCTTTCACCTAGTTATATCCGACACTTCTTTCAGATCTTAGCTCACTTACTCCTTCCCAAGTAGAGCCTTTTCTGATCTATCTGAGAAGGGAGGGTAATCTGGGGTTCATTTCTGTAGCCACAGGGTTCAGATGAGCCTGACACACGCAAGACACACAATAAATGCTTCATGAATGATTATGCTCTCGCAAAACTGCGCACCTCTCCTGCACTGCATTCATCTTAATTCTGATTCCACAGTTACTCATATGATTCTCTAATGAATGCCCATCTTTCCCCAATAGACAATTTCCTCCATGTAGGTAAGAATTATATCATTTATTGCTCCACATGGAGTACCAGCCATAAACACAGTGACTTGCTCAGAGTACAGAGTTTGCAAGTAATATTAAATGATAAAGAGTGCCTGAAATATAAAAGCATGATCTTTTTGAAGTTATTTATGTATTTTCTCATATTCAGGCAAGAAGTCTAACAATCCAAGTTAGACTGGAAGATTTTTACAAGGTTTTCTAATAATGTAAAAATAATATATCAGATCTTCTTTTTACCCCAGTTGTTCAGAGATATCTATGTCTTGAGTCTCTCAAATGAGAAATTGTCTTGGAGCTTAAAAGAGACTAAAATACTGATTTGTATCATTTGAAGAAAGAAGAAAGGTAATATTCAAAGACTCTTAAAATTCTCTATATGATCAAGAAGTCACAAGCATGTGTTAGAAGAATGAATGTTAAAAAATTAATAGATCTGTGTTAGGGATTTCCAAGCAAGTATCAAATATTTAATAAACTCTCTTCTATCAAATGATGTATGTGTTATTAAATAGAGAGAAAGAAGGGGTGCGGGGAGAAAGAGAGAAAGAGAGAGGGAGAGAGAAAGCAAGAGAGAAGATTAAAAAAAAGGAGGAGGTCACTACTGGTATATATTTGTGTGGAATTGAACTAAATTATACCTTTAATAAGGAAAAATTCATTAATGACCTATTATATTTCCAGGGGGAACACAGGCACTGAGAAGTATCTGATTCAATAAATATTAAGTGGAAGCTGGCAGCAAACATTAGTAAATAAACCTTACAGCCACACAAGAAGCTCAGCAGATGCATAGGCAGAAAAAGTAAATATTTTGGCAAATATCTGGAAACAATACATTAAGTAATAAACTCAGTATCATGTTCCTTAAAACTATGTTTGTCCGTGATAATATAGATAACAGGTTTCATCCACCCTCTTATTGTACTTCCACTACTGAGAATTTAAGAAATTCTATTGTCCCTCCTTAACTTTCCTTCCTTTGCACCAATAACACTTTTTTTTTTAAAACCCAAATTCGAGGCAATAGTATTCTCTCAGTAATATATTATTTATTCATTTTTCAAATAAATACGTACTAAGCAACTTGTGTCAAGAACCAGTCACTATCGGTGAAGTTGAAAATAAGAGGATCAGAAAAAGTGGTATTAAAAGTGTGATAAACGGAACCAGAGTCAGAGGTGGGTTTAGTATGTGAGAGATGAAGAGGACTTCAAGGTTTGTAAATTGAGCATCTGCATGGGCAGCCGATGTGTTGAACAGTATAAAGAGTAAAGCTGAATAATAATGAAACTGGACATGAAGTGACCTAGGAGGCCGTCTAGGATGCATTCAGTAGGCTATCGTCTGCAGATGTCTGAAAACCTCAGATACTGATTTAGGTGGCAGGGAGAAGTATTTAAGAAATCTATGTAGGACAGTGCTTAAAGAAAATAACATCAAGCAATGTTACAGAAAAACCAAGTAAAATGAGACTTAAAGTAATTCACTGGATTTAGAAATTTGATGTAATAACTTTGCAAATAATTACGGACCTAGTGTCTTTGAGCTGTAAAGAATGGAGGTAATAAGAGACTTTAAGACAGAAAATAGGGGCTACCATAAGTCAGTAATTCAGTCAAGTTGTCCAAAGTCACTGACAGTCTGAAGGGGCTAATTATGTGAAGAGGAAAAAAATCAGATATGCAAATAGAAGATGGAGGGCTGGAATAGAATATGAGTAAAACAAGACAGAAGGAAGAGAAGGAACCATTTCATGCTCCAACGTGACAAAGCTGCTGCAGTTTTTATAGCTTGTGTGTGCTTTGGGAATGAATGGGGAGAAAACGGTAATATTAGCTAACAGAGTTTCCGCTGAGGAAAAATAGGAACCTAATGTCCAGCTAGGCAGTTCTGTTCCTTCGGGCCCATATTCATGACAAATTCTTCATATTTCTGAGAATGGAACAACTTATAGGCTCTGAAGCCCAGCTTGCCTCAACTACTTTCTAGCTGTGTGAATGTGGGGAAGACATTTAACCTCTCTGAGATGCTGTTTCCTTATGTGAAAAATGGGAATAATTGCAGCACCTTCCTCTTAATTTGGGGGAAGATACATTGAGATAGTTCAAATGTAGTGCTCAGCACATAGTAAATAATAAAAAAATAATAGTTGTAAACTCTACATTAAACCAACAGGCAAGTTTTCATTGTTTGTTTGGTGGCTACTATTTTCTCAAGAACTCTGTTGAGTATTTGATGCGACATCTAGACCTCTGAATTTTTTGAAAGCTCTCTAAGTAATTTTGATGCACACGCACGGTTGTAAATAACCATATCACTTACAGTTATCCTGGTTGGATACGTCAGTTGGTTGGTTAACCTAGAACAGTCTCTCCTTATGCCTTAAGAAATAAAAGGCTGGTAGCCCATACTGATTTGTCAATTATAATGTGCCAGGCACACAGGAGATGCTTTTCAAGCTGTATCTCATTTAATCCTCAGAACAAACCTATCAATAATGTTTGTTATCCCTATAGATTATACTCCATTGAAAGTTATTATAAAATGTCGGTTATATTCCCCGTGCTGTACATTCCATCCCTGTATCTTATTTATTGTATTCCCAGTAGTTTGTACCTCTTAATCCCCTTCCCCATCTCTCCCCTTCCCCCTTCCCTCTCCCCACTGGTAACCACTAGTTTGTTCTCTGTATCTGTGAGTCTGTTTCTGTTTTGTTACATTCATTCATTTGTTTGGGGTTTTTTTAGATTTTACTTGTGTTATAAATCTGCCATACTTCAACAAAGAAACTGTTTTTTTTTTAATCTCAGGAAACTGAGACTATGAGAAATGAAATAATTTCACAAGTTCAAATTTTACCTTCGAGTCTCAGATTAGGATACTAATCTAAGGGAGGCTAAGTAATTCCATAAGTAAGTGGCTGAGCTCAAATTTCAAGTCGCCTCCACTTCCATTGCAATATCCTGCCTAATGGATAAGAGGGTAATAGGAAAAGACATCTGAGGATAAAAAGGCAATTCACGTAAAGATCTGCTGAAGGTAGACAAGGTCACTTAATCAGGTGACAATCTCACTAAAGGACTATAACACACTAATATGTAAAGGTGCTTTGCCTCCATGATACATCTTCTATGAAATCATGACATTTATTATGAAGAATGCGCTCTGGCATCTGCTGTCAAGGGTTGCCTTCCGTTATTTAATTGGGACCTGTCACATCGCAAGTAAGTTATCCAAACAACTCTTTATGTGGGAGTTATTATATTGTCTCAGATACACTAGGATTAAAGAGATTGGCAGAGCAATTCAGAGGGAAAAAATTCACAACTTGTAGTCTTCTTTTTCCTTAAAGTACCCTGAAAAAATGATCCTAGAATTCTATATATATAGGCAACTTGCTCTAAATTCATAAAGCAAATACTATCCTTAGTGTTTCCTAACGTAAATGTTTCAGCTCAGTTAAACCTCATCACTATATATTCTAAATCTGAACAAATATAATGACTTTTATAAACACAATTTACACTCAGTGTCCTAATTGTTCCTGATATACTAACAAATTCACTTGTTCTAATGTAGTAAGTATAAGTAGTACTTAGAGGCAAAGTGTTAATCTAGCATAATACATTTCAAAAAAACATGTAAAATGATGCTTTAAGGTGTCAAGATCAGCAATTTAATAACATAAACCTAAACATTCAATGAACATTGCCTTTCAAAGTTGTTACCTTTAGAAAAATATATTTTTATTTTTATTTGGCAAATATTTATTTAATGCTTGCCCTAGGAAAGGCAACATATTTCAGCCCTTATCCAAATGTTGCCTTGCATTTGTATTTATCTGGTTCATGGTTTCAACACCCACTAATTTTTATTCTTCTTATAAGAAGAAATAATGGAATGATAAGTTGAAGTTGTAAGATATTCATATGGATGCATAATATTGTCATACATAAATAATCCATAATTAATTAGGTATTTCATAATTACTTAGGAAATTAAGGAGTAGATGAACAGATTTTATATTCTTGTAATGTCAAAGAAATATGAACTTAACCTAAATATCAAGATTTCTGTGGAAATTCATATTTCACTTAGCACAAGGTACTAAGTAAGTACATATTATGCCAAATACTTCAGTGTTTCCTACAATTTGAATATGTTTTTCCCAAAATATGTGTAGACAATAATAGTACATAGTGCCAAACCCCCAACACTAAAGAAGTGAATTACACACTGAGAAAGTTCCTCCCTTTTACATTATTTTCCATTTTTTGAATTACCTTAATCAACAAATATTGATAGAGGACCTGCTACTTGTCAGGCATTAATATAGGTTCTGAGGATACATCTTGAAGTAAAACAATGCCTTTTACAATAATATTTGGGGAGGGGGCAGAAACGAACAGGGAATAAATAATTAATATTCTACTAAGGAATATGAAAAGGGAGAGAGACAGCCACTGGATAAGAGCATTCCATGGGCAATGCTAGTTGAAATAAATGTGATAATGTTTTGTTTTCAGAGTTAACTTTACAGCACAATATGTTAGTTTTTTATTTATAGTAGCAATTCACAGTTTTCTTTAACCATTTTAAAGACATTACTTATATGTCTTTATAAGTAATAAACATATGTTACTTTAAAATAAAACATTAATTAAGCAACATGTAAGTGGTGAGTGGCTGCAGCAAAAATGATGGGATAGTATGTACTTCACTGCTAAAAACCATGAATTCAATATTCTCCATTAATATAATTTATTTTGAAAAAAGAGTTCATGTTGGAAAAAATAAGCTAAGATCGTCAGAACAGAAAGGGAAGAAAACCTAGTCAAAAGAAAGAATAAACACTGTCACACATTATCTGGCATCTGTGTGACCATTAGTTATTTACATAGCTTTTCTTATAAAATGTATGCCTTTATTTGGGGAAAGAGACCCCTCCCACTAAAGAAGCTTTCAGTTTCCTCTGCTCACATTCCCAGACTCCCTGACAGCTAGGCTACAGGCTTTGCCACTCAGATGCGCTCATGGTGTGTAAAAATACGGGAACAACGGCGAGTCACCTCCGGCAGCAGCATGGATTGCTACAACATCCAGTGGGATCCAGTGCACAGGGCCAGAGGTATGGATGATCAAACTGCAGTTTCTACTAATGGTCTCATAGTAGTAGATGTCTGTCATGAAGGTGGGTGCTGTTTCAAGCTCTGTAGCACCCACGCCTCAATAAAACTTGTGATTGCACACAATTTTAATAAATTATTTTCAGTTTAGACCAACCACAGTAGTTTCTGTTGCTTGCAACTAATAATTTGGATTAACACCAATATAGGTAAGGGGAAGGGGTGTGTATTTATTACTCCACTGACTACTTTAATCCTTGTCACAGAGTAAGCATTCAATAAATATTAAATGAATGAATAAAATATGAAAAGTAAATAATAATTTTATCATGCAATGAGATTTACAAGGTACTGTGCCACAGGAAAATTAAAAATTTGAGTGGCATAATAAGAAATGTGGAGAAAGATAAGATACTTGAACTTCATAAAAGAACTGAAGCTGAAGAATCAAATGGAAACTCTTGATAACTAACGTAAGTCCATACGGAGAGTGTTGATTTTGGAGAGATACAAATAGTTCATTCACAATGCATAGGCTAAATCTCAGAAGACGTTTACCTAAACTTTCCAAATCACAGAGGGATTATTAAAAGTTTTCCCATATTGCCATAGTCCTCTCAAAGGCTTGAGTACGGTTGATATCTTCCTTCCATTTCCAAAACACATCTTCATCTTCCTCCTTCAAAAACCCAACTACATTGAAACAAGCACCATCAGCCTTTACCAATGACAATTTATTCTTGTGGGTATCAACAGATCTCCTGGTTACTATCCGTCATTCACTCATGGCTTTGACAAGTGACTTACGCTCTCCACCACTGTTATTTTCAAGATCGTTAATGAACTTAATATGCCCGGACTCTCACTTCATTGACATTCTTATTCCAAACAGAAACATCTTTCTCAACCATACTTCTGCCAACCACTATTTTAATCATTACTTTGCTTCCAATCTCTCTCTGTCTCTTTCTCTCTCCTGTCTCTCTCCCCATCTCTATCTCTTTGTCTCTCTATCTATGTGTGTCTGTCTGTTTCTCTTTTTCTCTATTATCATTCTCTCTCATGCCATCATATGAGAGATGGCATGTACTTGGCAAAACCATACCTGGTTAATTTTCACTTCTTGACTACTCTACGCCTACACTATTCCACCACTGTATTATGAAAATACGCCACAACCATGGTGGGGACATGGGCATTTCGGCCACTTCCTCATGTAACTTACTTATGCCTTTAGGACGTGCTCAGACCCAATATCATAAAAACCACTGCCAGACATACAGAATGGACTTGAGGACACGGGGAGGGGGAAGGGTAAGCTGGGACGAAGTGAGAGAGTGGCATGGACATATATATACTACCAAATGTTAAACAGATAGCTAGTGGGAAGCAGCTGCATAGCCCAAGGAGATCAGCTCGGTGCTTTGTGACCACCTAGAGGGGTGGGATAGGGAGGGTGGGAGGGAGACGCAAGAGGGAGGAGATATGGAGATATATGTATATGTATAGCTGATTCACTTTGTTATAAAGCAGAAACTAACGCACCATGTAAAGCAATTATACTCCAATAAAGATGTTAAAAAAATAATAATAATAGGGTTAAATTTAAAATAAAAAAACAAAAAACTGCCATTTGATAACGGAGTTCTTCTGTGTGTGCCAACGTTATGCGTTGGTGTATCAGACCACAGCCTGTTCATGATGGGCAGCTCACATCTCATGACAACTTGGTGGCCTATGGTTAAGCATTCAGTCTCTACAAAGGCCGAGTAGCAGGCCAAGAGCTGTTTCTCAAAAAGAGAATAATAATCGTAGAGGATGGTAGGGTGTTGCTCTAAAATCCTAACTGTGTGCCCTGTGATTCACCTATAGGAACCTACTAAGGATGCGAACAGCGTTATCTGCCACTGACACTTCAAGTACCACTGGTTCTGCTGTATTTTCTGCCTCACATGGCAGAGAATCTTATTCAGCAGTTTGGACCTGTTGCCGAATCTTCTGTTGTTCTGGGACTCAATCAAAGTTAGTGGCTTTTGGGGTCACTGGGTAAATGGAGCTGAGTAGCACAAAAAAATGAGGAATATGCTGCCTCCAAAATCCAAAAGGGCTGTGCCTCTTTCTTGGGAGGCAGATGCAATAACTTATTCTTCACCTTAAAAGGTAAATGTCAACATGCCCTCACACCGCTGGATCCCTAGACTTTTCACTGATGTGGAGCGTCCCAGAGCCTTCTGGGTTTTATTCCCTGTCTCTGACACGTCTACAGTAGTTGCTACTTCTTGCCTCCAGGTCCAATCAGCAAAATATCACCCGTGTAATGGACTACCATGGCATCTAATGGAAGGGAAGGTCAATCGAGGTCCCTGTGAACTAAATTATGATAAAAAGGGCAGAAGAGGTGATATAGCCCCACGTCAGGTTGATGAAGGTGTATTACTGGCCTTGTTAGTTGAAAACAAACTGCCTCTGATAGTCTTTAGTTAAAGGTCTAGAGAGAAAAAAAAAAAAAGATCTGGCAAATGACTAGCTGCATGCCAGGTAGCAGAGGATGTGTCAATTTGCTAAAGCAATAAAGCCACATGTGGAATTGCAGCTACAGTGGAAGACACCCCTTGACAAAGTTTACAATAGTCCACTATCATTCTCCAACGTCTACCTGTTTTCCGCACAGGCCAAACAGATCACTGAGATGGGAATATGTTGAGAATAACCACCCCACATCCTTAAGTTTCTTCATGGTGCTTCTCATCCCTGCAATCTCTCCAGGAATGTGCCATGGCTTTTGATTTACTTTTTTTTTTTTTTTTTTGGTAGGTAAAGGAAGCTGTATTAATTTCTAATTGGCCTTTCCTATCATAATAAGTCCTTAATGCACAAGTGATTAAAATAGTGTGGGGATTCTGCCAGTTGCCCATGTGTCTACTCCAAATGTGCATTCTGGAACTGGGCCAGTAATCACAGGATGAGTTTGGGAGCCAACCGGGTCCAATACGAGACTGATCTGAACTAAAGTTCCTTGATCAACTGATCCTCATAAGTCCCTACTCTGATGTCTTGGGTCTCCAGGAATTAGTATGCTTATGCTTACACATATGTAAATTAACTAATCTGTTATGTTAACTTAAACTAGTTTATTTTTATTGAACTTAAAAAAAATTCCCATTATGAAATCTCCAGACCCAGAGAGTTTCATAAGTATATTCCTCTCAAACTTTTCTAAGGAAGAAATAAAACCAATCCTATTATATATAAGCCCTTTTGGAGAGCAAAAATAGAAAACACATTTCCCAACTCTTTTTATGAGGAAATATATGTTTGATATGAAAATGTGAACAACAACAAAAAGGGAAAACTATATACTAATTACTTTCATAAATATAGAGGCAATAATGCTACCCACAATATTAGAAAATATAATTCCAATTATGTATAAAAAGAATAATATATCATATTCATTTAGAGTTTTAATATCATTATGTGAGGTTGGTTAAATATTTGTAAACCAATCAGTATAAGAATGTATACTGTAGTGAGTCCTCTAAATATATCTATCCACCAAACTGAAGCACTCATTTAGCCAGCGGCTGGGAGTACTGATGGCTGACAGATCTTAGCTGTCTTCCTCTATGGAAATTGCCTTTGGATGTAGAGAGTCACCTTATTCAAAACCCCTTTTAGAAGCATCTTAAAGCCTATGTCACTTTTGCCTCAATTCAGGAAAATTCTATAAGGTCATTACAGGTCCACATCTTCCTATGGGATGTCTAAAACCTTTGTTTTCACTGTACTGCAGCTCAAATTGTCCCACAGCCCAATCCCTGCTTTCTTTACTTGTCTACAGTTTTGATCCTAAGAACACTTCTTTACAAATACTCTGAATGGCAAATCTATATCTCAGAATATGTATCCTATGGGAGCTGTCCTGTGACATTACATTAACAAATACAAGGAGAAATATCATATTATATTCTCAACAGATTCTTAAGTGCAGTTGAAACAAATTCAACACACATTCTTTGATATTATCTCCTAGGAAACAAGAAATAGAAGGGTATGTCTAAAGTATGTACAGAAAACTAAGGGAAAGTCGTATAAGAAGAGATTTTTTTTTTTAAAGTTTTACCTCTGATATCTAGATATAGTTGCCCACTAACACAAACTGTATTCCACGTGGTACTAAAACAGAGGTTAGCAAATTTTTCTAGAAAAGGCCAAATAGTAAACAATTGTAGGGCATAGGGTCTTTGTCACACTACTCAATTTGGCCTTTAGTAGTGCAAAACAGAGTCAATACATAAATGAATCAGTATTTATATGTCCTAATAAAACTTTGTTTATAAAGACAGATGGCAGGCCACGTTTGACCTATGGGTCACAGTTTGCCAACCCCTATTCTAAAGGGCCTAGTAAATAAAACAAAACTAGAAAAAGAATTGAAAGACTAAAGAAAGAAAGGAAGAATTGAAAATTAATAATTGTTTACTTAGAAATTCCTAAGAAATCTATATATTAAGCATTAGAATTAAAAATGTCAAAGTACAAAAATTGTTCTTATTTTCAGTACTCATAGAATAACTCATATCAGACAGACCTTCCCACTGATAACACATGAACTCTGAACAGAAAAATAGAATGAAATAATAACAACCACAATAAAACTACATGTACACATCTGAAAGCAATTAAAATCAGGTAGAAATTAGATGCCCAGGAAAAAGGAAAACGCACTGGATGATTTTCCCATTTTTATAGCTTTTTGCCTGAAGGCATGAGCTAGCCAGTTCTAGCAGAGACAGCTAATATTTATATAGAAAACCACAGTCTTCCTAGTTTTAAGAAGCAGAAGCTAGGGTTAGTTGCTACCAGAGCAGCTAGAAAGGGATAGGATAAGTTTCAGAACGGAGAAAGTCACAGAAGGGGAATTCAAAATTTTGCTCAAATGTCTGGATGACCCCTGAACTACACATACTCAAGGTATACTCCAACTAACATAGCCAAATATTAAAAAACTGAAAAGATATTTCAGTTGCTTCCCACAAGAGAGGAGATAGTCTTTGTAGTTTGAATTAAGCAAAATTTCTCAAAAACAAACAAACCAATATCATTCTTCAGATAATTAAAACAAACTTGTATCTCTGAAAAATATTATTCACAGTGACACAATAACCAGGACAGAATCCAAAATTGTAGATACAGGAAACACAAAGGTATGATCAACACTTAAGAGAAAACACAATCAATGTAGACCAACACCAAAATTGCCTGGATGCTGATTGAGCATAGTGGTTAAGTATTACAAAGCAGCTATTTTAACTATATCAACTATGTAAATTCAATAAGGTTATTATGAATGAACAGATAGAAAATCTTAGAAATTCCATATTATATATAATAGAAAATCTGTTATAAAATATTCAGCCAGTGAACTCGAAATAAGAAATAGAAATTATCCAAAATGAAGAAAAGAGAAAAAACATAGGAAGGAAATTAACAAGGCCACTATAAGCTGTGGGGTAATATTCAAAGTTCTAGCATATGTGTAATTATAGGCCCAGAAGAAGAGGAGTGAGAGATGGGGTGGAAAAATATTTAAATAAATAATGGCTGAAAATTTCTTAAATTTTTGAAAGACATAAATTTATAAACTCAAGAAGCTCATCAAAACCCACGAATGATAAATACAAAGAAAAGCACAATTAGGTAAAGTATAGTTAAAATGTTGGAAAACAACAATAACGGAAAATCTTAAAAACATCCAGAGGAACATGACATATTACATGCAGAATGGCAGCTGACTTCTCCTTAGGATGAATGGAGGCCAGATGACAGAGGGACAGAACTGTTAAAGTGCAAAAAGGAAAAAAGAAAAAAAAAAGTTAACTAAATTATACATTAAAGGAAAATATCATTTAAGAAGGAAGGCAAAGTAAAATTTTCAGACAAATGAAAACAAAGAATTTGTGGATAAAGCCACTGAGCTATAAGAGAAACTGGAGGAAGTTCATCAAACTGTAGGGAAAAAATACTAGATAGATGAGTTTTAGAACATATATACTTATTCCTAAGATACAATCTTTAAAATTCATATAATTGCTTAAAACAAAAATTACAAGACAGTATTGTGGGTTTATAATTTATATAATTTATGTAACTTATACTTATGCACATATATAGAGGGGATATAAATAGCATGGAGGCAGAGCAATAAACCTATTGTAAGCCTTATATTTTGCACAGTGTTACTGTATCTATTCAATCTAACAGACTAAGAAAGAATTTGAGGAAATGTATTCTAATTATTACAATAACCAATATGAAATATTGATATAATGCAATGGGGTGTAGCTAACAAACCATATACCTTAAAATAACCAGCAATATCATAAAACAAAGTTAAAATAAGCCAAAAAAGGAAATACATCTCCCAAATCATACAATAATTAATGAGAAAGAGAAGAAAAAGAGGAGAAATAAATATATTCCAGTTTTCATTTTTGGAAGTTTGATTTTAAGTCTTTTATATAATTTCAATGTCTATTCTTAATTTTGAATTTTTAAAATGTGTATAGAATATAATTTTAATAACTTTTATTGTCACAATCTGAGAATTCAAACATCTGTGTCAGTTCTGGTTTGGTTTCCACTAATTTTTTGATCAATCTCATTCTGGGTCATATTTTCTTGCTTCTTTGCATGCCTGCAAATTTTTTATTGGTTGTCCAATATTGTGAATTTACCTTGCTGGGTGCTGGATATTTTTGTACTCCTATAAGTATTCTTGAGTTTTTTCCTGAGACACAGTTAATTTACCTGGAAATAGTTTTATCCTTTAGATATTACTTTTAAAATTTGTTAGGTAGGAACTGAGCAGTGTTCAGTCTGGAGTTAATTATTCCCCACTGCTGAGGCAAGACCTTTCTGTGTACTCTACCCAATGCTCCATGAAGCTTGAGAGTTTTCCAGTCTGGCTTCTGGGAATAGGCGCTGTTCCCGGGCAGTCTCAGAGGCACTGCTAACTCTAACCTTTTGGAGATTTCCTTCTTCAATCTCATTTCCTGACATGCCTCTGCTGATCACTACTCAGCTGAAAACTTGAGGGGATCCTCTACAGACCCTGGGACGTCTCGCTCCATGCAGCTCTTTCCTCTCTGATACTCCGTCCTCTGCACTCTAGCCACTTTGTTCTCTCCAAACTCTCAGGTCTGTGTCATCAACTCAGTGAAATTGGTGGACTCCATTCATGTTTCTTCCCCTTGCATGTGACCTGGAAACTCTCTCAAAGAAGTAAATGGGGGCGATTTTAGTACTCATCTCTTCATTTCTCCTATCTTGGGGATTACTTTCCTTCATTTTTTTTGAGGTCCAGTGTCCTGCAAACCATTGCTTTCATTTACTGTCTGTTTATATTGGCCATTTAAGTTGGGAGGATAAATCTGGTCCCCATTACTCCATCTTGGTTGCAACTGGAAATCTCTCTGTTTTATTTTTCTTAGAGTATGTATAGCTTTCTAACATAACATAAAACTTACTAACTTATATTAGTACTAGATTTATCATAATAACTACATTTCCCTTCTTTATAGTGTAAGCACTTTTATTTACTGATGTATTCAGTGACTTAGGAGAGTGTCTGACAAATAGTAAGAAGTAAATAAGTACTTGTAGTCTATACAAGCAGACTCACTCTAATAATGGCAAACCTTCTGAAATCTTGATCCCCGTCAAGATTTCCTGTTTTGCCAGTGTTTGAATCCCATATTCGACTCCACGTCTTCAACCTCACAGTAACTTCCCATCCAGTGGTGCTACCTCCTTTTCATTTTCTGTCATCCCCGTCATGTCCTTGCTTCTTCCCTTATTCATCTTAGACACACATTCCTATATTATAATCACCGTCTTTCAACCTCCCTAGACTCTTTTGTCCTAGTTTCTCTCATTGTTTTGGGGTAGGCAAAAGTGCAATTCTAGTAAAGCTAAATATCCACTCATTCCATTCCTGTACTCAAATAGCTCAATTTTGCTAAAGAAAATGGCACAGCTGGTTTGACTGATCTCACACTAAGCATATGGCCACGAATCTTAAATGGATTTTACACACTGTCAGAACACCCTTCTGTACTTGTCTAATACATTCTCCACCCCCAACTAAGATAAATATTGCACAACTCTTTTCCCTTCTGAAGACACGATCTCTATCCTTGCCTAATAATTTCTCTTTAAGCCTTTACATTAAAATTAGGTTAAATCTGAAGAGAAATTCCTATTACCAAAGCAACCGTCCTATTGGCATTTATACCCGTCTATTGCTTTACTTTAAAATATAATGGAAAATGTATCTTTGCTCTTATCTAGGGCAGTCTCACCATTTGTAACTCGGATTCTATGTGTTCTTACTTACTGAAGAAGCTTCATCCTGCATTCATCCTGTCTACTTTGATTTTTCTGATTTTAGGATTCAGTCCCATAAGCAGAATAAACCAAATAAAAGTATTAACATATTTATGGCTTTTAATGTATATTATAAAAATATTTTCTCCCAAATTGTAATAAGTCCATTTCTACCAACACATGATAATATTTCTTTACACATTAAAAAAACTTAATTTTTCTAATTTACTATATGTGAGAGCATATTGATTAAAGCTGGCAGGAGGGAAATTTAGCAACATATGGAAAACCTCAAGTATGATCAATATCTTTTGAATCCATAATTTTTCACATAGGCCCTAAGGGAATACTCAAAAATGTGCAATTTGTTTTTCTCTAAGGAGCTCCAATCCTTTAATGTTCAGTCAAGCATCATGTCTTACGAGAAGATTCTCTGTGCCTATAGTCAACCTATGTGCCGTCAGAGTCATCCTCTGCGCTAACACAGCACTTGGGGCACATCTACAATAGCGCTTACTACCTTATAACTGTTGAAACTATTAGTTGAAGTTATTGAATACTTATAGCATGGAGGATAATATTCTAAGCACTTTTTTACTCACTTAATTGTTTATTCATGAAAACAAATTTATGACATGGGAAGGACTTTCCACATTTTATCATTGATTCAATTACTACTTATACAGGGCAAACAAAGAGCTCAAGTTTATGCAGGGAAGAGCACGGACGCCAGGATTCAAATGCAGGGAGGCTGAGTTGAATAGTATCATGGGTAAGTAATGTATATATTTTTTACGACATCAATATTGAAGTTATATTAAGGTCTCCCAAATTCTTAGGGGTAAGAGAAATTAGAAAAATCTTCAAAAATTAGTAACTTTAAAATTTCAGTATTAACATCATTAGTTTTGTAGTTTTGTATACCTACCTAACCCATCAAAAATTTTTTTTAATTTCTTGGGATTATAAATCTCTAGCTACACTGCTATTTGTACTTTAAATTGAGAGAAGCAAAGCATTATTGAAGTGAGAGCAGAGATACTGCATGAAAATAACTGACTCCAAATATGAATATTAGATAATAAATGTACTTCAGCCAGATGGTTTGGTCAAAAGTGAATATGAGTGATTGCATATGAGCGGTTCTTCGCAAATGCTTGTGAAGATAACATATGAATCTTAATGATGAGAGGCTCAGGTAAATACATTTTTCATTTGTATCTGACCTGATCAATTAGATCAGGGAAGTCTGCATGAGCCAATTTTTCAATAAATGTTGCATTTTAAATTACACAAATAGAAAATGGGGAGAAAAGAATTCTGTGCTTTTATAAAACATCAGAAACACTTTGACAGGAAACAGGATTATCTAAACAACTGAATATTTATGGGGAAATTACCTACTTAGTATAGAGAGATTTAAACTATTAATCAATAAATCATTCAGATACTGAGAACACTATGGAAGGTTAAGCATGTAAATCAAAACACAGTTGTATATAAATCATTACTTTTAAGAAGACTATTTCAGTAGAACAACTAGTAGCAATGAAATATTTTATTTGAGGCTCAGATTCTAAGAATGCCAGGATATAGCGAACTAAGAAATGAGAAGAATTTGTCTTCACTTAATGTTTAAAGATTGTCACGGTAGAGACAGTATGTTGAGGCTTGGGCAATGGTTTTGAGAAGAAAGAGATGAGGTTTATTCACTATGTGGGCACTAATGTCTAGACTGAACTACTTTTCCAAGCTAAGAATAAATAATAATATTCTTTAGTTCCATACTTCCTAACATCTTGCAATGCCCCCATACACATGTTCCTTAAATGATAGGCTTTTCTTTTCACATTCACATGGAGGAAGCTAGTAAACACTCATTCCTTGGCAGCTGTGTAATAGTTTAAACTCTGAGCTCTCAGCAAAAGAAGAAAAAAGAAATTGAGAAGAAGCTTTATTCTGATTGCCAGCCAAGAAAATATATCTCTGGAGAAATAGGACACTTTTTACCCTCCCTAATCTTGAAACAGTGTAGAGTCCGCTTGGACACAAATGATAGCAGATGGAACCATTTTTCCTACACAATCCCAGCTTTAACTATAGTTACTGAGAAAGGGTATCAAGGATGTCTAATTTCACATAATCAACAGAGGATTATTGGCCCAAACTGTGTGGGCCCCATGAGGACAGAGCTCAAACAAGGAGTGTCACTGCAAAGTTCCCAGAATGCTAAATAGAAAAAAGGAAAAAAGTACAGAGTTAGGCACTAATAATCCTTTGATTATCAGGGAAAATTCCTCCTGACCACACATCTAGAACCTGAGTGCTGCAGAGTTAGAGATCAGGGAGGAATGGTAGCTAAAAAAAAAAAGAGAGAGACACACACAGAGAGAGAAAGAGAGAGGAAAGAAAAAAGAAAAAGAAAAGAAAGAGATGGAAAGAAAGGAAAAATAAAGAAACTAAAAAGGCAAAATTGCAGGTTGCAATGAAAGATTGGGTTTTGAGTGAGTGAGAATAAGCATTAGAAATAGGCAGCTAGACAGCTATTTTCCATTACTGGGCTCTTATAAGATTCTAGTCATTGTTGCTTGGATAAATCAGCTCCATTTAAAAGGCCAAGGGATATATTTGGCTAACTCATTGCTATTTCAAACAAGAAAATATATGATTTCCACTAGTAGGATGGTGAAAATCATCCTCTTGGATTAAACAGATTTGGAGAAAAGCTTCCAAGGAGTGGAAGCAAACACAATCAAATCCCAAAAAGAAGTACAATTAAAGAAACATCAAGAGAGACACCCACACATACACAATCTTATCAGGTAGCCACTTCCTTAGGGAACATCAATTTGTATTCAATGTTGGCATATAAAGTAAAAGGAAACGACTCTCAATTATTTTCTAAATGCAATCATTTGTATGGTTTTCAATGGCCAGTGTAGTCTATGTCAGAAAGCAAAAGAAAATTGAACTTCTCAGAGGTAACCTAAGTTCTTCTAAGTATGGCTAATATTCAAATATCTAGATCACATAACTATATAATGATGCTAAAAATTAAAGGTACAGCCAAATTTATACAGTGTTTTAACTATCTGGTTTACTTTTAAAAAATGCACTTAACTCCTTTAAAGTAATGATCTCTGTAGTAATTCGTTGCACAGTTGCCTGGCATTAGCACATGTTTTCATCAGGGAAAACCACTTAAGAGGTTAATGAATTAGATTTTTCAAATTTATCCACGGCTATTATGTGAGTAAATGGTATTAGTTACAATTCTTTTTGCCACAAACTATAGAAAAAAAGGTTTTAAAAAAGAGAGAGAATATATTGTCTTAAGTAACGGGGAAGTCCAGAGGGTATCATTAATTTCAGGCATGCTTGGATCCAGAAGCTCAAACAACGTCAGAATCAAATTACCCCCTCTTGATCTTTCAGTTTTACTTTCATCTCCATTTGTTTCATTCACAGGAAGGCTCTCCCTTCATGGTGGTCCCTAGTGGCTTCCAGCTTATACTTTTTCATCTCTATGTTTTAGCAAAAATATTGGAATAAACTCTGATTGGATCGTGTAATCTTTTTTCTACCAATCACGGTGGTTTGCAGCAAGTGAAGCACTGATTGGACAAGCCTGGGTCACATGGCCCTGAACTAGATGCAGAATAGGCATGGTTGGAGAGTGAGGGAGAAAAATCAGGGTGCTGTTATCAGAAAAAGGTGGAAAAAGATGCCAGACCAGTAAAAAACAAATGGACACGTCACAAACCAGTCCTGCAAAACATCTTTCATCCTTAGTCACAAATCATATTTCATTTGGCAAGCATAAATGTTCTGCTTTAACTGAATTGTTTTAATTGTATTTAAATAATGATCAACAATGAACAAAAGAATATAAAATGTATTTTATTTTATATTTTAAGTGCAAAAGTCTTGTTTCAGTTACTACCTCAAATAACATTCTCAGGTACTGACCCTGAAATCACTATAGATAGATTTCACCTATTCTAACAAATATTTATCATTAATGAGAAGGCATTTTTAAAAAAATCAGAATTGTAGGCTAAGTCATGTCATCACTTGGAATGGACTTTTCATTTGGTCTTTTCTATTACAATGATAGTTAATATTTGGTTAATTATATTTATGAAATAATAGGATTGAATATGTAGATACCAGATGAACACCAATAAACACAATTTCCTTGCCTCAGGTAATGGCCTAATTTTAGCTGCCTTCTAAAAAAAGCTACTTATGCCAAGAAATGTAAGGAATACTGTTTCCAGATTTGTTAGTTTTAAAATGAGTCCTTTGTGGATGATGCAGCAGATAAGCAAACAGTAAAGGCAAGTGAACCTTTTTTTTTTTTTTGCTTATTTACATAACTGCATTGTGAAATAGCTGCAGTATTACTTAGAGGTGGTAGTAACAACCAAGCCACAAGAGCATAGTTCTCCCTTAAACAGCACTTATTTTTATTATTCATACTTTTCTCACTATTACTTAGCACTGACATCCCAGTTCTTTTTAATGGATTTAGGATCCTTCTGTGTATTTGATAAATCAATAGAAGTACTTTACAGGGAAACACTTTACACACTTTCCATTCTGAAAGATGATACATTATTCCTTAAGCAATGCGTTTACCTTCTTGTTGCTGTTGCTTGCTGCATTTGGTTAAGAACTAAAATGTAATTTTAATGAAGAAAGCTTTCTGTCTTAAATATGTCAGTTTTGACATTTCTTTTTTTCAAAGTTCAGTAAATCAAAGTTGTTTTTATGTGAAATACCAAAATAATAATAAATCTTTCTCAGCGTTCCATTTCTCTGCATGAACGCTCTTAGCTGGCTGTCTGGCAAAAAGCCAGTGAATGAAGCAGAAGAGAAAGGCAAGCCTTGAAATTCCGTTACTCCTTATGGAAACCACCAAATTACGAATTCAATATTTTTGAGATTTAGGAACAAAAGGTTTTCAGATTTCTTTTTCTGGCTGTTGTATATCTAATTGTAATTCAGACAAGACAGGCCAGCCCACAGACTGAATTATGTACTGACTGCCATGGTGAAGGCAGAAATGCAGAGTTAAAAAAAAAAAAAAAACCCAATTAACTGATACCAAGGAAAATCTGGAAGAAGAAAATTTATACAGGCACTTTTGTAAAAATGGCAATGTGCTTTGACACAGATGAAGTGTCTTTAAAATTTTCAAAATTTAATTGAAAATTTAAGTTTTAATTTTTCAGTGATAATAAATGGCAAGACCTATAATGTAGCTATAGAATAGGTATTCAAAATATATAAGGATAATTTTACCATCAATACCAAGTGTATGTATGCACCATTTATTTTCTTTCATTTTCAAAAATGAAACGCTGCTAAGGAACTGGTTTTACTCACAGCACTTCTGATGAGTAGTGTCTTCTACAACACGACTTCTCCAACTCTCCACCACCAGCTGGATATCCTACAACTCAATTCAATTCTGACACTGTCTACCTGGAGTTAGCATCAGATCCCACAAGTTAAGGGAACAGTCCCATAAGACTTCCCTCACTTAAGATGACAGTCACCAGTCCCAGGTTGTCACCCGTACTTCTGGCCTTCCAGCTACAAATTCAAAGGGCTCCCATAAACCCCTCCTTGGGTTTTGATAATTTGCTAGAATGACTCGCAGAGCTCAGGAAAGTACTTTATTTACTATTACAAATTTATTATAAGATACAAATCAGGAACAGTCAAATAAAAGAAATGCACAGGGCAGGCTACGGAGGAAGGGGAGTAGAGCTTCCATGCTCTCTCCAGGTGCACCACCCTCCCAGCACCTCACTCTGTTCACCAACTTGAAGCTCTCCAAAGCTCCAGTGTTTAGTGGGTTTTAGGGAGATTTCATTAGGTAGGAATTATTGATTAAATCATTGGCCGTTAATGATTAACTTGATCTCCAGCCACTCTCCCCTCCCGCAGATGTTCCAAACTTCTAATCATGCCCTGGTGTCTCTGGTGACCAGTCCCCATCCTGAAGCTTCTAGGGGACCCTAGTCACCAGCCATTTCATTAGTATACAAAAGACACTCTTATCAATGTAGATTCCAAGAGTTTAGGAGCTCTGTGCCAGGAGCCTGGGACAAAGACCAAATATTTATTTCTTGTTATGCCACAATGCTTGAGGCCAATATTGTTGAATTAGAATCAGAAAGATAGGTATTAAAAGTAACTAAATGGTATGTGTGTCTAGGTTTTATTTCTTTTTGTGGTCAGTGGGCCACTAGTTTCAAAATAACTGTGTGAATGGAGGCTCATGTCACAGCAACTGAATCAATTTCCTGAAGGAGAACATGAAAAACCTAATTTGGGGAACCACGAATCAGATATCTTAGCTTTCAATATGTATTTGCATTAGTATAATTTTACTAGATAATTATGTAATACAGAAAGCTACAGAGAAAAAACAAACAACAAGAAAGACAAAATGGGCCATTACTTCTAGTTTTTGACATCTTAAAAAGGAAAAACAAATCTATACTTTAGGGTTTCTTTAAGACTGTCTTGGCTTTCCTTTAAAATACAGCTTAAGCTTACAACTGAGGAAAAAGGAGGCCCAGTATCTCACACTGTAAGTTTTGAGAAGTAGATATAGTTGGGGCCAACCATCTCCTGCTTCTCCCTCTCCTTTTGAGAAGATCAAGTCTTGACAATTACCTATTAAAGAACCAGCTCTGCCAGCCCATCGGCCTGCACCTCAGCAGGCCCTGAACTGTCCATCCTCTCTACTTCCCCATGGAACAAAGAGCCTTGGGTTTGAGACAACATCCTCCCTCCTCCTTTCTAGATTATTCTCCTGTTTCCCTGGACTCCAGAATTCCTTGACCTAGTGGCCTGAAGCCTCCTTTCTGGGTCTGTACATGTCTCTTTTCCTGTTTGATCTCCCTGAGGTTGACTGAGTAGCTGGTATGCATATCTGAAGAATGGCCAAGGAGAAAGAGGCTGAACCAAGCTTAGACATGCAGGCTGGACTGACCTTATAACTGCAAATGGGGTGGGGAAAGAATGGAGAAAATGAGTGCTGGAGGTCAGGCCCAACGACTTGTCAGGGACAACTCTCCAGGGAACCAAGCTCTACCAAGGAACACTGAGGAAGCCTGAGAGCTCTACCTTCAAACCTCACTTTTCATGTCATTAAGAATGCGCATTGTTCAAAGTTGGAAACGTTATTTAACTGTTGGTTGCATGATTTATAACTTTTAACTATGAAGAGCTACAGTGAGTTGGCCACCATTTCTCCTCTTGCCCTGTCCTTCAAATGTTAGCGGTGAATCTGTTTACCATCCACATATGTTCACCATCCAGGCAAAATATGAAGATTAGGAAAATAAATGCAAGTCTGCTTGAGGAAGCACAGTGTTTAAAAAGTGAGGCCAACTTGGTGATGCATGGAGACATGTTTTCCTTTCTTTTAAGAAAGACCTATATGGGAATAGAATCTAAAAAAGAGTGGATACATGTATATGCATAACTACTTGACTTTGCTGTACAGCAGAAACTAACACAACATTGTAAATCAACTATACGCCAATAAAAACTTAATTTAAAAGAAAAGAAAGAAAGCTTAAGGAAGGGGAAAGCATATAAGAAAGCAACAATTGGCATTTACTACACCCTTTGAACATCTGTGTAGTTCACACTTGCCTTTTTACTAAAGGGGAAAAGGGTTCAGGTTCAGGGACAGAGGGAGAGAAGGATATACATTCCTTCCCTCCTTCCTCCAAAATCTCATTTTCCTAAGGGACAAAGAAGCTGGAGTCCTGAGAACTGGCTTCAGGGAACTGTTGATATTAGATTTCAAATGAACGTTATGCAGTTAACTAGGGAGAGGACTTGAATGGTGTCCAGTTAGTTTAGGAGATGTCTGTCCTTTACTCCTCTCATTCTTCACTTCCCAACAAATACAGTGGAATTCTCAGAAAGGTAGAACAAGGCTGCCTTTCAATTCCAGCAAGGGTCTACAAGTGGAAAGATCTTCACCTGAATAAAAGGGGTTAAAAAGAAAGCACCAAGTTTTAAACACTAGAATGACACTGTAGAAAAAAAAATACAACAGAAATTTATCAATTAAGATATGATTTCTGGAAAGGCTACCCAATGGAAAAGGGAGTTTTAACAAAGTGGATCTGGGGATGCTTCTTAGAAGGAATAAATAACATACTGTTTCCAGGGATCAAACAAGAATCCTCAGAAGAGTTGTTATACATACAGTCTTGGAAAACTGAAACAGTAGAGGAAGTTACTAAATAAAACAAGAAATCTTATTTCCAAAAAGAATAGAGAGGAGAGGGAGCACCAGAGTGCGAGAGGGATTATAAAGATTACGACGATACATCCTGAAGAGGGACTACCTGAATTTGAAATCCTCAACGGAATACAGGTATTTGATTTTGGCAACTTACTTATCCTCTTTATGCCTTAATTTCCTCAATTCTACATTTTGCTTTGAAGATTCAATTTAAGAATATGCAAATGTTTAGTGCACTTATCACTCAATAACTATTAGGTATTATCTTTAAGATTATGATAGTGGAAAGAAGATAGACTTTAGAGTCAGGAAGTTGAATTTGAATCAATCTATATCAAAAGTGATTGTATGACACTAGGCATGCTCAAAATTTCTGTCAGAACCAATGGTAAAATTGGAATAATAATATCTGTATCAAAATGGTGCCGGAAGGCTTAAATGAAACAGAGTCATTGCAAGCATGTAGCTCTGGTTTGGCACATAAAGTTGTCTAGGATATATGAGTTGACTTGTCTCTCCCTTAATTATTTTCTAATAATGCCAAAATGGTGATGTACTGCAATCATTCAGGAATTTCTACCATGTATAATGAATGCATTGGGAAGAAAATAATAAGACGCCAAAGAATGGATTTCTACAACTCTACTTTTGAAAAAGAAGTGTAATGTTATGGGAGCCACAGAGGTTATATATCGTTAGAACCTCCTCTTGTTTTGAGGTAGTGATGTGGAAAGAGGAAGCAGCAGTTTGTGAGAAGGCCCACTTGGAATTCATGTTACCTTTGTAAGCAACAAAAATGGAGAACACATTTGTGACTTGGACTGGGTAAACATTTTCTAAACCAAACCCTTCAACCACCAACCAAAGGCCAAAAAACTGAATAACATGTAACATCCAAATTAAGAAATTTTGTTTAACAAAAGATTTCATGTACTGTAACAGCTTGACATACTGGAAAATATGTTAACTATACCCAAACCAAGTAATATCAGAATACACATATTTCATGTTTTCATTAAAAAGTCATCTTTTTCAGTGGGATGCCTTCTCTGGCCTTTTTATGCAAAATTTCAGTGGCACTACTGCTCCCTCCAGCTGAAATGTCAACATTCTCTTCTACCCTTATTAGATTTTTCTCCTTAATATTCATAATATTACTCTGCAACATTATGTTTTTTGATTTACGGATCTTACTTATTACATTCCTAATCAAGATAGGAGTAGGAAGATGTATCTATATTTCTAATCAAGATGGGAACTTTCAGGAGAATATGATTTTATTGATTGATTGGTTTTCTTGGTCACAACTGTATCCCTAGAGCCTAGAACAATGCCTTGCACAAAATAAGCAACCTATGAGCATATGTTATATAAATTAATGAATGGATAAATATGTAGGAATTACTGCAAATCAGCAAAAATAGACAGTCTAATAAAAATTGGTGAAGAATATCAACGAGCAATTTAAGAAAGACTAATAAAAAGCAAATGGAAGATATTCAAATTCAGTAGTGATCAGGATAATAAAAATTAAGACAACAAAGACATATTTTACTGCATAGACCATTAAAGTTTATAAAGACAGATGTATGAAAGAGAGTAGGTAATACAGAAATTATTACGCTTGGCTGCTGACAGCACAGACTCCACCCATTCTGAAGAGCAGTCTGGCAGTAATTTGTTCAATTAAATGTAAGTACCATATGACCTAGAAATTCCTCTCTTAGGTACACAAACACACACACACCACCGTCTCATACAGATCCAGAATCGGTGCTGTCCAATAGGATGCATACTGCAATTGTGTTGAAGAGATAGATGCAGTCTTGGTGTTCATCACTGACAGAGTGGACGGATTCGCATTATAGAATACTGGACAGTGCAATGTTTGGACATAACCACAGCAACAATGGCTAGATCTTAAAACCCCTGAGTGAAAAATATACAGAACAGACTGAAATTTACAATCTAAACAATGCATGCAAATTAAAGTGAATACAACAAAAAATGGAAGAATAGGATATATACGTATATATATATATATATATAATATAAATATAAAATACAATAGAGTAGTTGCATAATGAGTACGGAGATAAATAAGACTGGAGAATAAAGATAAAAAGAAATCAATCCTTCCATCAATCAATAATAGTTCTATGATTAGTGCAATCCTATGTACCTGAGATCCAAAATCTAAGTAAATCCACATAGTTTTAAAATTAAGTATTCCTATCTTTAAGAAAAGCAAAAAGGAAATTACTAAATTTATTTTGAAAGCAAAAGTTAAACAACAAACTAAAATACAGGAAAAATGTGTGTAACACATATGAGAGAGTATATACCATGAGATTTAAAGAGTTTTTACCAATCGGAAAAAAAAAAATGTGTAAAGGGTACAATCAAATAATTATTCACTATTAAAATGCAAATGTTCAATAAAATAGGCAAACATTTAATATCACTAATAATCTCAAAAATGAACTTTGAATCTTGGTTAAGAAACCATTTTTTCCATACCAAAATGGCACTTTGTATGTTCATCATTTAGTACTAACTCAGCCTTGTGAAGTGCAGAACACACACCGTAAGTATTGCTGAAATCAGTATATATTGGCACAGCCATTCTTGGAGGATGTTCTGCAAAGAAAAGTGTTTATATACAGAAATTCCACTTCTAGGCTTTTATTTTAATAAAATAACCAGAAATATCCCCCGAGATCTAAGATCAATGTTGATCTTAGATATAATATTGGGAGTGGTAAACTACTAAAATTAACCTAAATACTCAAGAAAAATGAATTAATTAAAAAGATGGTATACCCTTTTGAATAAATATTATGTAACCATGAAATATTATGTTTTGACAGAACAATTAAACAACAGAAAATATTTTTTAACAACAATGTAGAAAAAAGCAGATGCCAAAACAGTGTTGCAGTGTATTATCAAAACTATTCTAAAAGAAGACTAAATATATATACATATATACATACTAAAGAAAAGTTAAAAACTGTATACATATTTAACATAATAATAAATTGGATATGTGCATAAGTATTATCAGTTGCTTATTCTGAGGGGTGATTTTGCTTTTGTTTCTTATGCTTTTCTCTATTTACAAATGCTCTACTATACACACACACACTATATATATGCTCATACATACTACATGTATGAAAATGTTAATATAAGTGCACAGTAATCAGAAAATGGTAATTCAAAATGCCTAATAAAAACTGCATTTTAATATACTATCTTAGGAATATTAAAATGAGCAAAAATACTAACATTTATTTAGGGTCATTTTAAAAATTTTATTCTTGTTTATCTTACTTGGTGATGAAGCAGAAAGACTCAAGTCAGGTTTTAGATTCTTTATGCAAATTTTCCTATATAAAATATTGTATTTACTATGTTGAGTAGCTAAAATGTAGTATCCTTTTTTAAAACTAGCCCCCCCAAAGTAAAAATAGTTTTGTGATACCCAATGAGATCTACACAAAAGAAAAAAATTTTAATTTGTTTTGGATTTTTACAAATTTATTTATGTCATATTCCTAGACAGTTAAACAATACACAAATAGACACCCGTTTTTCAAACTGGTCTTAGAAAGAAATACAACAGTGATACCATCTGAAACAACAGATTCGCTGGAAAGAAACAACTCCATGTTCTTAACTGACAAGATCTGAGGGGTGAAGGTAGAGGTCGTGGAGCTAGAAAAATTCAAATATTTGGGCTCAGAATAGGTTTGCTTTGATTGTCCAGTGCAAATTCGTGTATTTAGCAGATAACAGGGATAGGGGAGCTGCACAGTTAAGGACTAAGGTAAGCTTTATCACAGACTCCTCTGGAATTTACAACTATGGTGGGAAAATGCCTGAACTATAAGAAATTCTACCCTAGGCCCAGCTCTTAGGAGCATTAAGTGTGGGTGAGTGGAGATTGGCAGTGGTGGAAGAATTGTTTGTCTGTCTCTAACACACAAATAAGTAGGCTACATTTTTTAAAGCTTTTGGTGTATGAAACTCTATCTTCAGAAAATGTCATATGGCAAATATTTAAGCCAAAAGATATTTATCACAACACTGTTTATAATAGACAAAATTAAGCATATCTAAATGTCAAGTAAATGACTGACAAAGAAAATGAAGGCACATATTTACAATGCTCATTAAGAATTTGTAATGATGAAAGAAAAAATTATGAATGTTAAGTAAAAAATTTTTAAATTATATATAATATTACTGTATTTGTTATATGTTAAACATAAATTATGTTGAGATGTTAAACTTTACCATCCTTTGATGGTGCTATGATGTATAATTTACTTTCTTCTTTCTAGATTTCTGAGCTTGATAATTTATCTTCAGTTGTCAAGCCTTACATATTTTGAAAAAAAGTTCATAAAAGTGAAGATGCTAAAGAAAATGGCTTGGAAGAAAGGAATAACTCTAACAAACTGATTACTTAAAATGTGCAGAATGATGTTTTATGTCAGGAAATAAATTTTCATAGATTAGTGGTTTAGAGTTTATTCTAATCATTGGCAACCAAAAAAATTGAGGGGATTAGTGGCGGTATATAGTTAAGTGCCTGAGTTCAGAATAGGTAAGTGGGATTGCAATCAAAATGGAAAGGTTGCAGAAAGTAGCAAATTAAATTATTAAATTGCAGAAAAATAGTATTTTCATCCTCATTATTCTAATAAGGAATCCTGTGTATTTATTTCCAATGACCAATTTCGGTTTCTTACCAACTTTAATCTGCAATTCACAAAACACTGCCAATGTTCCTGGCTATAGTATATCCAATATTCTATGTGCTCATAGACCCTAAATTACTTTGAACAATAACAAAAAATAATTTTTAAAAATGATAAAAGCCAAAAATAGAACATGCTATGCAATCTGATATTAAATTAAAATATTATAGTAGTTTTCATGTTTTCTCCACGTGGAACTTTGCCCCAAAGAACCCAGAAAAGCTGCGTTCTTTTCCTGGTTCTAGCATTATGATTCTGTATTTTATTGGACAGATCATTTGATCTTTCAGTGACTCAGCTGTATCATGTGTTACATGAATTTTTATGTCCCTCCTAGCTCTGTGATTATGGTCCATTTCTTATCCTAAACATTTGCAATCAGGTTATTATTCAGATAATTTTTTTTTCTCCTAGAACCAGAAATGATAGCAACACAGTACTTCGCAAGTTAATTTTGTCCTGCTCTAAAGCTACACTAGAAATAGTCTTCCAGTGCTGCGGTGAAACGCTGGCCACCTGAATCACACTAAGGACGCAGCAGCCCCCCAGGCACCTGGTTGAGCCCAGCGCTGCTGGTTTCATCTGCTCCCCGAGCTTCTTCCTGCCGGTCCTGCTTCCAGGCTGAGCTGTCTTTCCCCTCTTTGCCATCTCGTTCTGTGATGTTTAGAGGATCACAGTGCTGTACATCATGCCTAGGTATCCTTCAAAAAGGCTTCCTGTTGCATGCAATCCTTTCTTGTACTGTACTCTATTTACCATTCCAATGTGCTTTTTCATGAATTATTTGTGACTTCCTACTTGTGGCTGTTTTTCTGCCCTTGGGTCTGTTGCATGTTCCTGTTGGCTTGCCATCCCTCTTGCTATTTAAGCATCATTCCACTTAAGGTTTGGTGCATCCCAGCCTCAGCTAGAAAGTAAAACTGTGCTGAATACAAGGCATTGATCATAGGGAAGTCACTAGCATCACAGAGGCCTCTCACTGGAAATGTCCTCAATCTGTAACCAACGAGACCCGTTCATGGCTTAGATTTGGGAGTGACTAATAAACTGCTCCCCCGTATATTTTTAAGAAAATAAACTCACAGTGAACCCCAACACCAAGCCCACTCCAATACCAGTCCTAAATCTTTCAAATAAATGAGATACAAAGATCCAAAACTCTAAACTGCTATATATTAAAAAAAAAAAGTAGAATAGCTATTATTGTAGTAAACCACATAATTCACCAGCAGTAAATTAAAAATTTCTATCATAGTATAATTCTGCAATTTTTCTATTCCATATATGAGTTACTGGTGGCCAGTCAAAAGGCATTACATGACAGAGGGGAAATTCAGCGATACTGCCTTGAGAATCAAATTTAACTAAAGGTGAAAAAGTTTTCAACGTGTGGGCTTTTAAAAGTTTTTCCACTTGTGTGCATATAAGAACAGCAGAATCATTCTTTTTCATGTTTTATATAAAACAGAAGATTTCAAAGGCATTTTGTGTTTTCAGGGCCGCTTCAGGCTCTCTGCCCAGACTTGCCAGGGACACGCACATACACTGTCCCCTGCTTTAAGGAGAGCTTCAGAGGAAATGTTAGAGAAGCAGTGATTTAGTTGGAAGAATAATAAAGTTAGTGCTGGAAGAACTGAGAACAAATTCTGTCTTTGATATTTACTAGCTATGTCACCTAAACTCTTAAAACTTACATTTCCACTTCTGTAAAATGGGGGACATAACCACAAACTTCACAGGTAAATGAGAGGACTCAGTACATCAGAAAGAACTTGGAAAGTGCTGTTAAGCACTATTTACATAAAAAGTTTTATTTGGAGCAGTATTAAAAAAACATATAATACCAAGGCTTATGTTGACAAAACATTCTGTCTAAATATTGTATTTGCACAATGACTTTTGTACACATTCCTTGATAGTTCCGGAACTTCTTGATGCTATCTTGTTTCCTCATGTGTCTCCCCCTTTCCCACATTCTCTGGATTTGATGCTCGGTCTTGCTTTAGCAACTGGCACTTGTAGGTGTTACATCTTATTTGAGTGACTAATACTCCTGAGCTGTTCACAGAGCTGTTTCTTTATCCCTTTTTTCTAATGCCTTCTACAGATAGATATTTAGTGAAAGTTTCCTGAATAAAAGGATAAATAAATAACTAATCTGAAATTATAATACAAAATTTGCTTAAATCTATGCTTTCAGGAATCAGGCTGTCTGAATATGAATCTTGCCTCTACCACTTACCAGCTCTGTGTTCTAGGACAAATTATTTACCTAGGATTCAAACTGCCTATCTAGAATGTGGGGATTATAGTCATGTCAGAGTTTTGTGAATATTAAATGTAATTATGCATGTAAAGTGATAACATACCTTTTGGCACATGCTAAGTAAGCAATAAATGGTTATTTCCATAATAATTTTTGTAAAAGTAGGAAAGAAGAAACAGCATATAGCATGACACTAGTTACGTGTCCTTGTCTCTAAAAGCGCAGATTTTTCCTGTAACTTGTAGAACTCATGGCTTTGTAAATCACTCTAGGTCAGATTTTTATGTGTATTTTAACCAAACTTGCTGTGATCATCTCTGTCCCTCACCTCACTCCTACTCTGTTTCTTTCAGTAGTTTTTCTTGGATCTAGTCAATTTGGGTTCTAGATCTCATTTTTTTCCCATCAGCCCTTTCATTACTTCCTTCCATTTCCACAGGATTTAACACAATGCATTTTCAAGAATAAAATGCTTAAGCATCATGAAGATGCTTATTTTTATGTTAATTGGCTTCAAAAATATGTTTGCAAATTATTGTTTTCACTTTTTGTTTATTCCCATTTTAAGTAAACAGCTAGCCAAAAAAGTTTCTTAGTTCAGTTCAGTTTGAATAATTCTTTGTGTAAAGTAAGTACTCAATATATGTTATTGATTGCTTTAAAAATGCTTCCCATCACCTATACACATTAAAATGAAAAGGCATTTATTCAAGCATAAAAAAGGAACTTCTGACTTCAGGATCATTAGATTCATAAAGAGTTGACCCACTACGGCAGATTATCTTCTTTCTGTGATGTCTTTTAAAATGGGAAAGGCATGCAAATTATTTCAACAAGCTAAATGCTGTTCTGATACACTGACAATAAATAAGCACGTCTTCCAGCCCCAGGATATAGCACCAATTTTTTTAATGGAACATTAGCAATTAGGAGGAAATTGAAAGTTTTCACAGACAGAAAAGATAATAGTATATTACACTTCCTTTCATATTATTTTAGAGCCAAATATTTGACTCGATTCCAATCAATGAAAAACAAAATACTTGAACTCCTATTCTGTTTCAGGTGCCAGGTTAGGATTGAAGACAGACAAATGACAAATCACGGGCCTTTTTCTCAAGATGCTTCCAGTCTATTTGAGAAGACAGATATAAAAAATACCACTAAACCGTAAACATTTGCACAAGAGAGAAAGTCAGCATACAGAAACGACTGATTGTATCTGAGGCAGGTTCAGGAGACAAACTTAATGATAACAGTTTTATTGGATCTGAGTTTTGAGGGATTAATCGAAGTATGTCAGACTGGGCCAGAAGAAGTTTTCTAAACAAATGGAACATGTGATTTGATAGAGTGCAAACTGCAAGAGAGGAAAGGTGCAAAAGATAAGAAAGAGTCAGATCATGAGAAGTTGTGTGGTTCAACCACAGAGATATGAGAGAAACAACGCAGTAAACAATAAAAATCTCTGGAAATAGGAAGTTAGATATAACCACTGTTCTAACAAGCATTATTAAATGTGCTGCTCCTAGGTGTGGTTCCCCACAAAGAATCCAGGGACAGGTGACATTATTCCTCTATTTACAAAAGCCCAGTGCAGTAGCCTAACCACTTGATAGTTCGCTGATGCCATGTTTCTCAACCTCCCACATCATAAATTTTATTTTAAAGATAAGGCATTTCTTCCTATCTGAAGCAGCAAAAAAGACTTCTTCTAATTCCTGCAGATGTGTTTATTTCTGAATTGTCTGTAAAAATCTGCCACCAGAAACTACAATCCAGAATTTACAGTTCAAAGTATCTGATAGTAAGAGATTTCCCTAAATTCATTCTAATCCAGAGAAAGCCACCTAGAGTTAATCATGTGATAGGGTATCACGAAGCTGATTAAGGGTGATTTGCTTCAGTAAAAAGGTTTTCAGAAGAACAACTGCAAGAAGCTGCAGCAGGCAAAAAGGACAGAAGGGATTCTGTTAAATTTTTTTTTGCTTCTTCTGTTTTGTAAAATATCCAACTTTGTAAATTAGTCAGTGAATATTAATTATTGTAACAAAGCATAACTCAAAAAATGGAGGCTTTTCCCTTAGAAAAAATTTGCAAGGGTGCAAAATCGTAAGCAGAATAGAAACTCTCAGTGTTGCCAGTATCTTTCTCAGTTGCCAACACTTCATCCTTTCCAGGCTTGTCTCCACCCTTCCCAGTATATTGGAGCTGCTCTCCCCAGCCGATCTCTTTCAAATCAGTAAACTCAGTAGCTTTTCTATGCCTCTTTCAACTTGTTCTCTTTAAGGCACTGCTGCCCTCTGCCTGAACCTCTTCTCTCCCTTTTTATCATAAACATGGCTCTTTTCTCCTTCTGACATCTTCTTACTTTATTACATGTCGTGAACACTCTTTCACTGGAATCCCTTTCTCTTGTGGTTCCCTAAATATAATTACTTCTTTAACTTCTATGTTAGGTACTTCCCGGCCGCTCTAAATCTTCTACACCTAAGCCACGTCCTAGATTTACTCCCTGAAGATTAATCCTGACTTTTCATCTTAAACTCTCCCTCTCTCACGAGAGAGACTAACCATACATTTTCAGTAGCCACAAGGGCATCAATTCTGAAATGTTCTGCCGCTGGTTCCTCACAATGAATACTGACAGAACTTAACCTCATTTTGTGATCTCTTAGGAAGCCCTCTGTCTACTAATGGGATTTCACCCAAACAAGCTGAAAATCTCAGAAAATTCTTTGTTTTCTCTCATACCACTTTCCCTCCAAATCTAGACTTCTCACTTTAATGAGTATTCTTCAAAAGCAATCCCTCTTCCAAACTGTTCTTCTCCAGTCTCACTGTACCCACGTGCCGAGTTAGGCCGTCTGAATAACAATGCTCTCATAACTGGTTCTCCTGGCCAGTCTTCTCTCTCTTCTGAACCATCACCCACAGCGCTGATATATAGATATTGTAACGTTAACACTAATGATACGTTCATAAGCTCACATCTTGTCCATTTTCTACAATTCTCAGATTGCAGTAATGGCCTTTCCCTCTTTGACCCAGTCTTCCCACCCTTACTTTCCAGGGCTTCTCACCATGTACTTGAGGCTCACCATCAGTACCACTTGCTGGTCCAAAGTTAGCATCTACCCTTGCCTATGTTTTTGCTTTTTACATCTAAATTTCCTGTGCTTCAAAACCCACCTCCACATGTCTATGCAATACATCCACTAAGGTTCAGTTCAAATGCCATATCTGGAAATAGAAAAGTAGGCTGTCCATGATTATTCAACTTAGAGGGTAGTACTGCTTCCTCTGAGCAGGCAGACACCGCTCAACCTCTGTACCTCTGCAGTGGCACGTATGGCTTTTTCTCTTATGCAGAGAAAGTCACGGTGACAGGCCAGATTTCATATACTCCTTAGCAATTATGGAATGAAAAAAAAGAACATTAAATGTTCTATTTCTCTGTAAATTTTGAAATATCTGTAAAGACAACATAAATTTGATATTGAAAGTATATACTTGGTTTGCAGAACCCTATTAAATCCCTGTCTTCAAGAAATCAGGAAAATGTTGATTAGGCATTAATTTATTTTTGATCCATTGGATATGTACAATGTCATAATTTTTTTAAAAGTCTCTTTTCCCTTGGTAACAGATTAATTAATTCATGTTCTTAGGTCAAAATAGAGTCAGCAATAGAATAAAGGCATTTAAATTTTTCCTTGACTTACCTATATATGCTATCATTCCTCTTTCAATTTACATGGCTAGAAAAAAAGGGATAAAATAAAGAACTAGGTATTGAAATTTATGTATGTGGATGGAACAGTACTAAGAATTTTCAAGAACCTTACTCAGTAAATCATCACATTAAGCATGTGGGTTAAGGAGATTTAGACCCATTTTTGTGGAAAATGGGTAATGTAATGTCTATATGTAATCACACAGACAATTATACAAATTTAAGTTTTGAGGGTTGCACAGTGTGAGATTAGACTTGTTATGACCCTCGAAGTTTCACTTTTATTTATCAAAACAATTTGCTATAAGGTAACAGAATTTTTTCACAAAATCTCATGCGTGAATGAGGCCCGATATCACCTTGTGATACAAACAAAATACCTATTTCATATAGACAACAGTTTCTATGAATAAAAACATTCAGGAAGTGAAGCAATTTACTCATTTTGCATTATTTGTACATATTAACTCCCATAGGTTTATGAATGAGGTCTAAGTATAAAATGCATTTTTATAAAATAATGGCTTGGGGGAATGGCATATATTTGTGTACATTTTATACCATATTTTAATAAAAACATCAAAATAGTTCTTAGCAGCCAAAATCCTATATGCAATATCCCTAAGCAGTATCAGTGGATTCCTTGACTCTAATTTTAAAGGAAGTAATTTATGCTGATTCTTACTGGGTAATAGTTTTATTATTATCCATGTACTGACAATATATATACATTTTTAGTGACCACAAAGATAGCTTCAAAATACCTTTTTTTCAGTTTTACTGAGGTATAATTGACATATAAAATTGTAAGATATTTAAAGTGTACAACATGATGATTTGATATACGTATATATAGTGAAAGGATTCCCCCGTCTAGTTAATTAATACATCCATCACCTTACATATTTGCCATATTTCCTTTTTTTTTCTTTTTTGGGGGAACATTTGAGCTCTATTCTCTTAGCAATTTTATTATACAATACAGTGTTATCAACTATATTCACCATGTTATACATTAGATCCTCAAACCTTATTCATCCATTCTATAACTGAAAGTCTATACCCTCCTACCTCCATTCCCCAGATCTGACAACCACCTTTCTACTCTCTATGTGTATGAGTTCAACTTTCTGTTGTTCTTAGATTCCACATATAAGTGATATCATGCATTATTTGTCTGTCTGGCTTATGTCACTTAGTATAACGTCCTCCAGCAGGATTTCCTTCCTTTTTTAAGGTTGAATTATATATACATATAATTATATATATATAATTATATATGTAATAATATATATTTTACATATATATGTAAAATGTTTCTTGATAGACACTTAGGTTTTTTCATACTTGTGGGTATATATCCAGAAGGAGGGGTTGCTGGATCATATGGTAGTTCTATTTTTAATTTTTTGAGAAACCTATATACTGTTTTCCGTAGTGACTGGAACAGTTTACATATCCAAGAGCAGCACACAAGAGTTCTCTTTTCTCTACATCCTGGCCAGCATTTGTTTTCTCCTGTCTTTTTGGTAACAGTCATCCTAACAGGTATGAGATGATCTCATTGTGGTTTTGATTTGTATTTTCCTGATGATGTGTGATGTTGAGTACTTTCTCATGTACCTGTTGGCCATTTGTATATGTTCTTTGGAAAAATGTCTATTCAGGTGCTTTGACCATTTTTTAATTGGATTTACTTATTTATTTATTTATTTATTTATTTATTTATTTTGCTATGGAGTTGTGTGAGTTCCTTGTACACTTTGGATATTAACCCCTATTGAACATGTGGTTTGTAAATATTTTCTCCCATTCCAGAGGTTGTCTTTTCATTTTGTTGATGTTTTCCTTTACTAAGCAGATACATTTTAGTTTGATTTAGTCCTACTCATTTAATTTGCTTTTGTTGCCTTGATTTTGGAGTCAACTCCAAAAAATCATTGCCAGGACAAATGTCAAGGAGCTTACTCCCTATGTTTTCCTCTAGGAGTTTTATGGTTTCAGATCTTATATTCAAATCTTTAATCCATTTTCAGTTGATTTTTGTGGAGGGTAAAAGACAGAGGTCCAGTTTCATTGTGTTCCATGTAGTTGTCCAGGTTTCCCAACATCACTTATTGAAGATATTGTCCTTTCCCCATTATATATTCTTGGCTCCTTTGCCAAAATTGACCATATCTGTGTAGGTTTATTTCTGGGCTCTTTATTCCGTACCATTCATCTATGTCTGTTTTTTTGTTTTTTTGTTTGTTGGTTGGTTTTGTGAATACCAAACTTTCCTGTTTACTATAGCTTTGTAATATAGTTTGAAATCAGGAAGTTTTATACATCCATCTTTGTTCTTCTTTCTTGAGATTGTTTTGGCTATTTGGGGTGTTTTGTGGTTCCATACACATTTTAAGACTGTTTTATTTCTGTAAAAAATACCATTGGAATTTTGATAGGGATTTCATTGCATCTGTAAATGGGTTTGGGTAGTATGGCTATTTTAACAATATTATTCTTCTGATCTAGGAACATGGGATATCTTTCCACTTATTTGTGTCTTCTTCAATTTCTTTCATCAGGGTCATATAGTTTTTAGTGTAGAGATCTTTTATCTCTTTGGTTAAACTTACTTCTAAATATTTTATTGTTTTTGATGCTATTGTAAATGGAATTGTTATCTTAATTTTTCTTTCTGATGGTTTGTTGGTGTATGGAAACACAACTTATTTTTGTATATTGATTTTGTATCCTGTAACACTACTGAATTTGTTTATTAGTTCTGAGAGTTTTTTGGTGGAGTCTTTAGAGTTTCTACATATAATATAATTCCATCTGAGAACAGAGACAGTTTTACTTCTTCCTTTCCAATTTGGATGTCTCTTATTTCTTTTTCCTGCATAATTGCTCTGGCTAAGACTTCCACTACTATGTTGAATAAAAGTGGTGAAAGTGGACACCCTTGTTTCATTCCCCACCTTAGAGGGAAAAGCTTCAGCATTTCACCACTGAGTATGATTTTAGCTGAGGGCTTGTCATATATGGCCTTTATTATGTTGAGGTACCTTCCCTCTGTAACGAGCTTGTTGAGAATTTTTATTATGAAAAGATGTTGAATTTTGTCAAATGCTTCTTCTGCATCTAATGAGATGATCATATGATTTTTATACTTCATTTTGCTAATGTGGTGTATCATGCTGATTGATTTGTGGGTGTTGAAGCATTTTTGCATCCCTGGAATAAATCCCACTTGATCATGGTGTATGATCCTTTTAATGTATTGTTGGTTTGTTAATATTTTGTAGAGGATTTTTGCATCTGTGCTCATCAGGGATATTGGTCTGTAACTTTTTTTTTTTCTAGTGTCCTTGTCTGGCTTTGGTATCATGGTAATCCTGACCTTCATAAAATGAATTTAAATATGTTCCTTCCTCTTCTGCTTTTTTGGAAGATCATTCTTATTTTTTTTCTCTGATCCTTATTATTGTTTTCTTTTTACTAATTTTAGACTTAGTTTGTTCTTTTTCTAGTTCCTTGAGGTGTAAAATTAGGTTGTTTATTTGAAATCTTTCTTTTTTCTTAATGTAGGTATTTATCAGCATAAACTTATTAGAAATGCTTTTGCTGCATCTCATAAGTTTTGGTATGTTGTATTTCTATTTTCATTTGACTCAAGATATTTTTTTGATTTCTTTGACCCACTGGTTATTCAGGAGCATGTTTTTTAATCTCCACATATTTGTGTATTTTCCAGTTTTCTTGTAATCAATTTCTAGAGTCCTACCATTAATACTTTTTACTTGATGGACAAAATGAACAAAATGTTCCAAAGAAAAAATATACTGAAGTCAGCAAGTTGTTTCACTTTCAATTATGAGATACTAACCTTGAAATGAAATCCATAATGGTTAAAGTAAGTCTTCTTTTAATAACATAATAATCTTTGGGACACTCTGAGGTGGGGTCAAAACTATTAAAAATGAAAAACAATTACTGTCTAAACATAATCATATTATCACAGTGGGTCTTCTAAAGCAGGGGTCCCCAACCCCTGGGCCACGGACCAGTACTGGTCCATGGACCGTTAGGAACTGGGCCGCGCAGCAGGAGGTGAGCGGTGGGCGAGCAAGCGAAGCTTCATCTGTGTTTACAGCCGCTCCCCATCACTCACATTACTGCCTGAGATCCGCCACCTGTCAGATCAGTGGAGGCATCAGATTCTCATAGGAGGGCGAACCCTACTGTGAACTGCACATGCAAGGGATCTAGGTTGCGCACTCCTTATGAGAATCTAATGCCTGATGATCTGAGGTGGAGCTGAGGTGGTGATGCTAGTGCTGGGGAGCGGCTGCAAATACAGATTATCAACAGCAGAGGGTTTGACTGCACAGAGACCATAATAAATCAATTGCTTGCAGACTCATATCAAAACCCTATCAGTGAGTGGCAAGTGACAATTAAGCTGCATCTTATGGAGTAAAATGGACATAAGCAACACACTTCAGGTGTCCCTGTCTCCCATCACCCCCAGATGGGACCATCTAGTTGCAGGAAATCAAGCTCAGGGCTCCCAATGATTCTGCATTATGGTGAGTTGTATAATTATTTCATTATATATACAATGTAATAATAATAGAAATAAAGTGCACAATAAATGTGATGAGCTTGAATCATCCCGAAACCATCCCCTGCCCCCTGGTCCATGGAAAAATTGTCTTTCACAAAACCGGTCCCTGGTGACAAAAAGGTTGGGGACCGCTGTTTTAAAGAATATTTTAATTCTGGGATATTTTCAAAATTATACATTTTAAGGTGATAATCTGTTTCGTAAAAATTGGGTACATTTAGAGGCACTTGTTTCCAGTCCATTACTAAAATTACTAACATGTCTTTTGTACTAAGTGAGGTAAATCTCACAATATTGTAAGTTGAGTATCTCTCCTTGTTGAAGCCACATTATTTTCAACTTTAAGTGTCTAACTATTTAGGTTTACATATTTTTACTCTTTTGGTTTACCAAAATAGATTTTCTCTAGACATTCCTATCCTTCTGGAGAAGAGATAAACACTAAAACAGATAGACATAGATATATGGACTTCTTTGTGTGTGAAGTCAATGGTTTTGCCTTTTTGAAAGTGAAATTCTCTTGGCCTGTTGTCATTATTAGTGATGCATTTGCCCTACAGAAGACACACACAAAAACAATACACAATTCTCTCAACCAAATGATATACATATTTTTAAAAATTTTTCCGGGGAGGGGCAAGATGGCGGAAGAGTAAGACACAGAGATCACCTTCCTCCCCACAGATACATGAGAAATACATCTACACGTGGAACTGCTCCTACAGAACACCCACTGAACGCTGGCAGAAGACGTCAGACCTCCCAAAAGGCAAGAAAATCCCCACGTACTTGGGTAGGGCAAAAGAAAAAAGAAATAACAGAGACAAAAGAATAGGGACGGGACCTGCACCAGTGGGAGGGAGCTGTGAAGGAGGAAAGGTGTCCACACACTAGGAAGCCCCTTCGTGGGCAGAGACTGCGGGTAGCAGAGGGGGGAAGCTTCGGAGCCACGGAGGAGAGCGCAGCCACAGTGGTGCGGAGGGCAAAGCGGAGATTCCCGCACAGAGGAGCGGTGCCGACCAGCACTCACCAGCCCGAGAGGCTTGTCTGCTCAGCCGCCGGGGCGGGCGGGGCCTGGGAGCTGGGGCTCGGGCTTCGGTGCTAGCCGGGAGGGAGTCCGGGAAAAAGACTGCAGCTGCCAAAGAGGCAAGAGAATTTTTCTTGCCTCTTTGTTTCGCGGCGCGCAAGGAGAGGGGATTCAGAGCGCCGCCTAAACGAGCTCCAGAGACGGGCGCGAGCCGCGGCTATCAGCGCGGATCCCACAGCAACAGGGGTGCGGAGGGCAAAGCGGAGAGATTCCCGCACAGAGGCTCGGCGCCGAGCAGCACTCACCAGCCCGAGAGGCTTGTCTGCTCACCCGCCGGGGCGGGCGGGGGCTGGGAGCTGAGGCGCGGGCTTCAGTCGGATCCCAGGGAGGGGACTGGGGTTGGCTGCGTGGACGCAGCCTGAAGGGTCTGGCGCACCACAGCTAGCCGGGAGGGAGCCCGAGAGGGGGTCTGCGGCTGCCGAGGAGGCAGGAGACTTTTTCTTGCCTCTTTGTTTTGCGGCGTGCGGGGGGAGGGGATTCAGGGCGCCACTTGGACGAACTCCAGAGACGGGCGCGAGCCGCGGCTGTCAGCGCGGAACCCGGGGACGGGCGTGAGACGCTGGGGCTGCTGCTGCCGCCGCCAAGCGGCCTGTGGGCGAGCGCAGGTCGTTCTCCGCGCTGCCCCTCCCGGGAGCCTGTGCAGCCCGCCACGGCCAGGCTCCCGTAATCCGGGGACAACTTCCCCGGGAGAGCGCACGGCGCGCCTCAGGCTGCTGCAACGTCACGCCGGCTTCTGCCGCCGCAGGCTCGCCCCGCCTCCTCCGTACCGCTCCCTCCCCCCGGCCTGACTGAGCCAGAGCCCCCGAATCAGCTGCTCCTTTAACCCCGTTCTGTCTGGGCGGGGAACAGACGCCCTCAGGCGACCTACATGCAGAGGCGGGTCCAAATCCAAAGCTGAACCCCGGGAGCTGTACGAACAAAGAAGAGAAAGGGAAATCTCTCCCAGCAGCCTCAGAAGCAGCGGATTAAAGCTCCACAAACAACTTGATGTGCCTGCATCTGTTGAACACCTGAATAGACAACGAATCATCCCAAATTTAGGAGATGGACTTTAGGAGCAGGATATATTAACTTTTCCCCTTTTCCTTTTTTTGTGAGTGTATATGTGTATGCTTCTGGGTGAGATTTTGTCTGTATAGCTTTGCTCTCACCGTTAGTCCTAGGGTTAGGTCCGTCCGTTTTTTTGTTTGTTTGTTTTGTTTTTTTGTTTTGTTTTGTTTTGTTTTGTTTTTTTGCTTAAAAAAATTTTTTTCCCCTAATAAATGTTTTCTTAATAAATTTTTCGTTATTTTCTATTTTTAAAAAATTTAAAAAAAATTTTTTAATAAGTTTTTTCATATTTTTTATTTTAAAAAATTAAAAAAAATTTTTTTCTTAATAAATTTTTTCTTAATAATTTTTTTCTTATTTTTAGTATAAAAATTAATAAATCTATTTTTAAAAATTAAAAAAAATTTTTTTTCTTAATAAATTTATTCTTAATAATTTTTTTCTTATTTTTTATTATAATTGCTTTATTTTATTTTATTTTATCCTCTTTCTTTCTTTCTTTCCATTTTTTCTCCCTTTTATTCTGAGCCGTGTGGATGAAAGGCTCTTGGTGCTCCAGCCAGGCATCAGGGCTGTGCCTCTGAGGTGGGAGAGCCAACTTCAGGGCACTGGTCCACAAGAGACCTCCCAGCTCCACGTAATACCAAACGGCGAAAATCTCTCAGAGATCTCCATCTCAACATCAAGACCCAGCTTCACTCAACGACCAGCAAGCTACAGTGCTGGACACCCTATGCCAAACAACTAGCAAGACAGGAACACAGCCCCATCCATTAACAGAGAGGCTGCCTAAAATCATAATAAGGCCACAGACACCCCAAAACACACCACCAGACGTGGACGAGCCCACCAGAAAGACAAGATCCAGCCTCATCCACCAGAACAAAGGCACTAGTTCCCTCCACCAGGAAACCTACACAACCCACTGAACCAACCTTAGCCACTGGGGACAGATACCAAAAACAACGGGAACTACGAACCTGTAGCCTGTGAAAAGGAGACCCCAAACACAGTAAGATAAGCAAAATGAGAAGACAGAAAAACACACAGCAGATGAAGGAGCAGGGGCAAAACACACCAGACCTAACAAATGAAGAGGAAATAGGTAGTCTACCTGAAAAAGAATTCAGAATAATGATAGTAAGGATGATCCAAAATCTTGGAAATAGAATAGACAAAATGCAAGAAACATTTAACAAGGACGTAGAAGAACTAAAGAGGAACCAAGCAACGATGAAAAGCACAATAAATGAAATTAAAAATACTCTAGATGGGATCAATAGCAGAATAACTGAGGCAGAAGAACGGATAAGTGACCTGGAAGATAAAATGGTGGAAATAACTACTGCAGACCAGAATAAAGAAAAAAGAATGAAAAGAACTGAGGACAGTCTCAGAGACCTCTGGGACAACATTAAACGCACCAACATTCGAATTATAGGGGTCCCAGAAGAAGAAGAGAAAAAGAAAGGGACTGAGAAAATATTTGAAGAGATTATAGTTGAAAACTTCCCTAATATGGGAAAGGAAATAGTTAATCAAGTCCTGGAAGCACAGAGAGTCCCATACAAGATAAATCCAAGGAGAAACACACCAAGACACATATTAATCAAACTATCAAAAATTAAATATAAAGAAAACATATTAAAAGCAGCAAGGGAAAAACAACAAATAACACACAAGGGCATCCCCATAAGGTTAACAGCTGATCTTTCAGCAGAAACTCTGCAAGCCAGAAGGGAGTGGCAGGATATACTTAAAGTGATGAAGGAGAAAAACCTACAACCAAGATTACTCTACCCAGCAAGGATCTCATTCAGATTTGATGGAGAAATTAAAACCTTTACAGACAAGCAAAAGCTGAGAGAGTTCAGCACCACCACACCAGCTTTACAACAAATGCTAAAGGAACTTCTCTAGGCAAGAAACACAAGAGAAGGAAAACACCTACAGTAACAAACCCAAAACATTTAAGAAAATGGGAATAGGAACATACATATCGATAATTACCTTAAATGTAAATGGATTAAATGCTCCCACCAAAAGACACAGACTGGCTGAATGGATACAAAAACAAGACCCATATATATGCTGTCTACAAGAGACCCACTTCAGACCTAGAGACACATACAGACTGAAAGTGAGGGGATGGAAAAAGATATTCCATGCAAATGGAAATCAAAAGAAAGCTGGAGTAGCAATTCTCATATCAGACAAAATAGACTCCAAAATAAAGACTATTACAAGAGACAAAGAAGGACACTATATAAGGATCAAGGGATCGATCCAAGAGGAAGGTATAACAATTGTAAATATTTATGCACCCAACATAGGAGCACCTCAATACATAAGGCAAATACTAACAGCCATAAAAGGGGAAATCGACAGTAACACAATCATAGTAGGGGACTTGAACACCCCACTTTCACCAATGGACAGATCATCCAAAATGAAAATAAATAAGGAAACACAAGCTTTAAATGATACATTAAACAAGATGGACTTAATTGATATTTATAGGACATTCCACCCAAAAACAACAGAATACACATTTTTCTCAAGTGCTCATGGAACATTCTCCAGGATAGATCATATCTTGGGTCACAAATCAAGCCTTGGTAAATTTTAAAAAATTGAAATCGTATCACGTATCTTTTCCGACCACAACGCTATGAGACTAGATATCAATTACAAAAAAATACAAACACGTGGAGGCTACACAATACACTACTTAATAACGAAGTGATCACTGAAGAAATCAAAGGGGAAATCAAAAAATACCTAGAAACAAATGACAATGGAGACACGACGATCCAAAACCTATGGGATGCAGCAAAAGCAGTTCTAAGAGGGAAGTTTATAGCAATACAAGCCTACATCAAGAAACAGGAAACATCTCGAATAAACAACCTAACCTTGCACCTTAAGCAATTAGAGAAAGAAGAACAAAAAAACCCCAAAGCTAGCAGAAGGAAAGAAATCATAAAGATCAGATCAGAAATAAATGAAAAAGAAATGAAGGAAACAATAGCAAAAATCAATGAAACTAAAAGCTGGTTCTTTGAGAAGATAAACAAAATTGATAAACCATTAGCCAGACTCATCAAGAGAAAAAGGGAGAAGACTCAAATTAATAGAATTAGAAATGAAAAAGGAGAAGTAACCACTGACACTGCAGAAATACAAACGATCATGAGAGATTACTACAAGCAACTCTATGCCAATAAAATGGACAACCTGCAAGAAATGGACAGATTCTTAGAAATGCACAACCTGCCGAGACTGAACCAGGAAGAAATAGAAAATATGAACAGACCAATCACAAGCACTGAAATTGAAACTGTGATTAAAAATCTTCCAACAAACAAAAGCCCAGGACCAGACGGCTTCACAGGCGAATTCTATCAAACATTTAGAGAAGAGCTAACACCTATCCTTCTCAAACTCTTCCAAAATATTGCAGAGGGAGGAACACTCCCCAACTCATTCTACGAGGCCACCATCACCCTGATACCAAAACCAGACAAAGATGTCACAAAGAAAGAAAACTACAGGCCAATATCACTGATGAACATAGATGCAAAAATCCTCAACAAAATACTAGCAAACAGAATCCAACAGCACATTAAAAGGATCATACACCATGATCAAGTGGGGTTTATTCCAGGAATGCAAGGATTCTTCAATATACGCAAATCAATCAACGTGATACATCATATTAACAAATTGAAGGAGAAAAACCATATGATCATCTCAATAGATGCAGAGAAAGCTTTCGACAAAATTCAACACCCATTTATGATAAAAGTCCTGCAGAAAGTAGGCATAGAGGGAACTTTCCTCAACATAATAAAGGCCATATATGACAAACCCACAGCCAACATTGTCCTCAATGGTGAAAAACTGAAACCATTTCCACTAAGACCAGGAACAAGACAAGGTTGCCCACTCTCACCACTATTATTCAACATAGTTTTGGAAGTGTTAGCCACAGCAATCAGAGAAGAAAAAGAAATAAAAGGAATCCAAATCAGAAAAGAAGAAGTAAAGCTGTCACTGTTTGCAGATGACATGATACTATACATAGAGAATCCAAAAGATGCTACCAGAAAACTACTAGAGCTAATCAATGAATTTGGTAAAGTAGCAGGATACAAAATTAATGCACAGAAATCTCTTGCATTCCTGTATACTAATGATGAAAAATCTGAAAGTGAAATTAAGAAAACACTCCCGTTTACCATTGCAACAAAAAGAATAAAATATCTAGGAATAAACCTACCTAGGGAGACAAAAGACCTGTATGCAGAAAATTATAGGACACTGATGAAAGAAATTAAAGATGATACAAATAGATGGAGAGATATACCATGTTCTTGGATTGGAAGAATCAACATTGTGAAAATGACTCTGCTACCCAAAGCAATCTACAGATTCAATGCAATCCCTATCAAACTACCACTGGCATTTTTCACAGAACTAGAACAAACAATTTCACAATTTGTATGGAAACACAAAAGACCCCGAATAGCCAAAGCAATCTTGAGAACGAAAAATGGAGCTGGAGGAATCAGGCTCCCTGACTTCAGACTATATTACAAAGCTACAGTAATTAAGACAGTTTGGTACTGGCACAAAAACAGAAATATAGATCAATGGAACAGGATAGAAAGCCCAGGGATAAGCCCATGCACATATGGTCACCTTATCTTTGATAAAGGAAGCAAGCATATACAGTGGAGAAAAGACAGCCTCTTCAATAAGTGGTGCTGGGAAAATTGGACAGGTACATGTAAAAGTATGAAATTAGAACACTCCCTGACACCACACACAAAAATAAACTCAAAATGGATTAAAGACCTAAGTGTAAGGCCAGACACTATCAAACTCTTAGAGGAAAACATAGGCAGAACACTCTATGACATAAATCACAGCAAGATCCTTTTTGACCCACCTCCTAGAGAAATGGAAATAAAAACACAAATAAACAAATGGGACCTAATGAAACTTAAAAGCTTTTGCACAGCAAAGGAAACCATAAACAAGACCAAAAGACAACCCTCATAATGGGAGAAAATATTTGCAAATGAAGCAACTGACAAAGGATTAATCTCCAAGATTTACAAGCAGCTCATGCAGCTCAATAACAAAAAAACAAACAACCCAATCCAAAAATGGGCAGAAGACCTAAATAGACATTTCTCCAAAGAAGATATACAGATTGCCAACAGACACATGAAAGAATGCTCAACATCATTAATCATTAGAGAAATGCAAATCAAAACTACAATGAGGTATCATCTCACACCGGTCAGAATGGCCATCATCAAAAAATCTAGAAACAATAAATGCTGGAGAGGGTGTGGAGAAAAGGGAACACTCTTGCACTGTTGGTGGGAATGTAAATTGATACAGCCACTATGGAGAACAGTATGGAGGTTCCTTAAAAAACTACAAATAGAACTACCATACGACCCAGCAATCCCACTACTGGGCATATACCCTGAGAAAACCATAATTCAGAAAGAGTCATGTACCAAAATATTCATTGCAGCTCTGTTTACGATAGCCAGGACATGGAAGCAACCTAGGTGTCCATCATCGGATGAATGGATAAAGAAGATGTGGCACATATATACAATGGAATATTACTCAGCCATAAAAAGAAATGAAATGGAGGTGTTTGTAATGAGGTGGATGGAGTTAGAGTCTGTCATACAGAGTGAAGTAAGTCAGAAAGAGAAAAAGAAATACAGTATGCTAACACATATATATGGAATCTAAGGAAAAAAAAAAAAAAAGGTCATGAAGAACCTAGTGGCAAGATGGGAATAAAGACACAGACCTACTAGAGAATGGACTTGAGGATATGGGGAGGGGGAGGGGTGAGATGTGACAGGGTGCGAGAGTGTCATGGACATATATACACTACCAAAGGTAAAATAGATAGCTAGTGGGAAGCAGCCGCATAGCACAGGGAGATCAGCTCGGTGCTTTGTGACCACCTAGATGGGTGGGATAGGGAGGGTGGGAGGGAGGGAGATGCAAGAGGGAAGAGATATGGGAACATATGTATATGTATAACTGATTCACTTTGTTATAAAGCAGAAGCTAACACACCATTGTAAAGCAATTATACTTCAATAAAGATGTTTAAAAAAAAAAAATTTTTTTTTCAAGTTTGTTTTCCTGCTTATGAGTCAAAACTGTTCTTTAAAATGCACATCTTACCATGACATCTTACTTAAAATCCATAGGTATTTGGTGACTGAAACACTTATTTCTTATGACAAATTATACCAAAAAAAAGTGTTTAATTGCCAATTGCAAGAATTTGAGAGTGGATATTGCTCCTCAACATTACATATGAGAGGGTAATTACTAGGCTGAAATATAATGAAACCCTAATTATGCCCACAATCAGTTACCAAAAATAAACTCATCTTGCAGAATGGTGTAGGTACTTACTCTGCATTAAAGAAATACTTAAAAGTTTCACAGACTCTTTATCCATAAAAAATATCATCTTTCCAGTTGTGACCACTATTCAGAGCAAGTCCAAGTGATATTTTTAGTAAAAGCCTCTTTCCCTCTCCCTCACCCCAAAACCCCCTCTCTTTCTTTCATCAGTCGGAACAGGGAATGGGAAGAAAATCCTATATAGCCACAGAGGTACTACCAAGTATTAAAGCAAAGCCTACATTATGAAAAACGAACTGTCCGAATTATTGAATCTGAGATAAAGTGTTTTCCAACTCTATGTGATAGATATGAGACACCCCTTTAAGTATTACTTATTATATCATTTTAAAAGCTGAATTTTAAATTTTGAAAATGTTCTCATCTGATCTTTGCCCTTTATCTGTCAACTCTTGAAATGTTGGAAGTGTTCTGCTTAAGGTTTCTAGATAAATAGCTGTGTCTGGAAAATAGAATCTATTAGCAACATTAGATAACGAGGGACTCCCCAGTGGCGCAGTGGTTAAGAATCCGCCTGCCAATGCAGGGGACGCGGGTTCGAGCCCTGGTCCGGAAAGATCCCACATGCCACGGAGCAGCTAAGCCCATGCACCACAACTACTGAGCCTGCGCTCTAGAGCCCGCGAGCCACAGCTACTGAGCCCACGCAACTAGCGCCCATGCTCCACAACAGGAGAAGCCACCGCAATGAGAAGTCCACACATCACAACGAAGAGTAGCCCCCACTCGCCGCAACTAGAGAAAGCCCGTGCGCAGCAATGAAGACCCAACGCAGCCAAAATTAAATAAATAAAATTTTAAAAATATTAGATAATGATGCTGTATAAGTAGTTAGGAAACATTACAAATATTTCCACCAAAATATTGTTTACTTTCTTTAACAACTAAACTTTCAAGTATCACTTTTAAATGATGAATCTTTTGATATGCCATAAGATTTTACTACATTTAGGCACGCATAGTTTTCACTAAAAATTTAGTTTAAAAGGCACGGTTCAAAAGAAAGTGGCTTTTTTATTTCACTTGAAGTTAAGAATTGCATTTTTCTCTTGCAGATTCTTTGCTGTACAATTTTTTTATGCTCTTGAACTTGTGGACAATACTTTCATAGATCTTGTAGCTCCAACAACTGTCAAAAATGTCATCCCAACAGAATGAAGAATGTCCTCAGTTAGTTTATGGAAGATTGTTGTATTTTTACATTCTTTGATGCCTTAAGAGTCTGCCTGAAAATGGACAACCGCCTCATAGGTAATTTGGTTGTGAATCCCGTTTTCTTGTTTCAGTGAATCAATGACTGTCTTATATATATTGTATAAAACATATTTTAGAAACTTTTACTCTGGCCTACAAAATTAAATTTTTCCACTGTTCTCAAATCCCTAGAGAAAATAGAAACTGTGTGCCAAACAAATCCTGTTTGCTTTCAGAAGTGTCAAATATACATCTGTCTAGCTATTTACACACCTTTGTTTTATTCTGAGTTCCTCCACAGTGACAGCAAACACACATTGATGGGAGATACAGCACATTACTCTTGAAACTGCCAGAGAATTTGGTATAGGACTGTATTTTGTTTTGTGTTTTAAGGAAGAGAAAGAATTAAATTCACTACTATTTAAAGTAAAAATATACAACTCTGGCGTGACTGCACATCTGTTATCTGTAAAGGAAACCATAAATGTGCTGTTGTTCCGGCCTTTAAATTGTTGCTGTAAACTTCCAAAAACATCGACCAAATTTACTTATCCCAGCTAGTTTAATTATATTGGCTTATTAAATAGGAAATGACAGAGGAGCAAAGTGACTTTTAAAAAAATATTATGATGTCTGATGTATTTTCATCCACATGTGGACACTAGCCAACATTCAGAAAATGCACTTATTAACTAATTACCTACTGCCATATGTTAATGAAATATAATGGTGTTCTCCTGTCATAATTACTCCTGTGTATTATGGTTTTAATTTTCTTTTTCTAAATGTGTTTATATTTAATTTTTTAGCTTCAACAAAATAAAAACATATATTCTGGGATCATGGTAAGTACTAAATGAGTTAAAATTCCTTTTTCTTCATGTAAGGGAACACAGACCCATGAGAGAACTTGCTCCAGGGAAGCCAGCACAAGCCTGGGAGCTAATCGCAAGGGCACTCCTTTTAGCTGAATAGCTCAGATTATTTTTTGTCCTACTTACTTCCTGTGTAAAAGTACTCAAAATTACTTTCTAGAACTAGAAAACAAATAGGGGATTTTGGACTTAGTCAAATTCCACTGCAATTTTTTCACCTGGAAAACCACTGAGTTAATCATTAAAATAAAAAGATTTATGTTTACTTGTTTTTGTTTATATAAACTCCCACGAATCCCCAAGATGTCTCTTTCCAGGACTCCGCAAATAGAGAAATAGAGTCCTCTTTTCTTCTCATCCTCTATCTTTCCCTGTTTTCTTACCTCTTTTTCTTGTTTTCCCCCCCTTTTTGTTGGTTATTGAATTTAAAAATATTGATTTATCACCCACTACTTACATGGTAGAGTAATAGTGACATAGAGTAATAGTATAGAGCCACAGAGATCTAGTAATAGAGACGTGACCATGTTTGGATCATCCAAGCCTGTATATATTTGCTTTAAAATACTTGCTGGAGACACATAGTCCCCCTATCAGAATCTCATCATTTAAGGAAAATAATAAACTACAATAGTAATAATAACCCCCTATCCATGTACTGCTTTGACAATTTAAATCAATCTCATGTGGAATCCAGACTAGCCCATATGCATATTAGCCTCTGCCTATATAACCAACCCTTCCACTTCCACTTATTTCCTCCCTACATCCCCACTGTTTTGAACAGTATTTTGTGTCCAAATGCACAACTCTTTTTGTGCTTACAAAGCCCTCTCTTCAATAAATTAATCAGAAGTCAAAGCATAAAACATAATGATAGAAGTCATACCCAAATGCAAACCTGGATTTGATATGTTCAAATGACAGTTGTCAGTTAAATAAATCCCAATTTCTTCTTAAAAGTTCATTTATTTATTCAGCAAATTGAGCAATTATTTGCCAGGCTCTGGGAACATAACAATTAACAAAACTGAGCAAACTCTCTCCTTCATGAAACATGCATTCTGATGAGTAGGGAGTGGGGGAAGACAAAGAATAAAATAAATAAGTAAAACATATGATGTTTTAGAAAAGTGCCCAAAATAAAAATAAACAAGTGAAGCAGGACAGAGTTGAGGATAGGAGATTTTAGATATGCTGATAAATAAGAACCCACAGAGAAAATTATACTCAAATACAGATCTGATAGAGGTGAGTGGACAGGCCATATGGACATTTGGGAAAGAATCCAGGCAGAGAGAGTAGCAAGTTCAAAGGCCCTGAAACATAAGTATGTTTTATGTGTCCCAAGATCTTCAAGGAGGTCAGGTAACTGGAGTTAGGAAGTGACAGGAAGTGAGATCAGAGGTGACCAGAGGCCAACTTATACAAGGCCTTTTAAGCAATGTTCAAAGCTTTGACGTGTAATCTGAGTAAAGGTGCAAATTCATTTGAATGTTTTGAGTAGATGAGTGACATGATGTGATTTTTGCTGAAATAGGAATTGTAGTAGGGCACAGAGAGTAAGAGAATGGATTCTGGTACCCAATAGCCTAGGGAACTATCTCTGACATTAACCAACTATGGGGTTTTGGTCGATTTGCTTAGCCTCACTGTGGCTCATCTTTCTCATGGGTATACTGGGGATGATAGTTGTATCTACTTCATAGAAGTATGATAATAATAAGTATTATTTAATTTTTATAAAGCACAGGGTTAGGAGTATCACCTGTGTGTTAAAAAAATAGTCCATATGTCTCCTGTGTTGAAAATGGACAGTGAAGGCCAAAGGATCAGCCCAAAACACCGATTAGGAAGCTACTAAAATACGCTATTTTAGAGTTATCAGGTTGGCTTTTAACTAGGGCAACAGAACTACAAGGGGTGAAAAGAAGTGATCCGTTTCTGCATATATTTTGATGGTAGAGCCAAAAGAATTCCTTTAGCTTAGACGTGAAGTGTGAAAGACAAATAAGAGGGAAGGTCGAATGACAGGTTTTAGGGTAAGCATTTGGAAATAGAAGTTGGCATATTTTAAAACGGGGAAGGCAATGAGGTGAAGGGGCATGTTTGGGATTGAGTAGGACAGATATTTTTTAAGCTTGTTTGAACTTTTCTACAAGATTTTTTTCTCAAACTTTTAAAGTTTGAGATTCCTGTTAGACATTCAAGTGGAGGTGTCAAAGACTGGTTAGATATATGAGTCTGGAATTCAGGGAAGAGTTCAGAGCTAAGGTACAGACTTTGGACTTGTCAGCTTATCTAAAGCCAAGAGAATTGATGAAGTTACCGAGTGACTGTAGGGAGAAAAACAGTCCAAGGACTAAATTCTGGGACACTCCAGTATTTAGATGTCAGGGAGACAAAGAGGGTACCCAAAGGGAAAGGGAAAAGCAGAAGAATGTGATGGCCTATATGTCAAGGGAAGAGAGTAATTCAATAGGAAATTGTGATCAAGGGTACATGCTGCTGATAGACCAGATGAGACTGGGCTGTGGGTTTAACAACAGACGCATCATTGTTAGACTTTGACGTGAGCAATTTCTGCATAAATATGGGGATGAATTCCTAAAAGTAGTGATTTCCATAGCAAATGTAAAGAAAGGGGTAAGAAATCATGCATACTGGAAACTCCTTTGAGGAATATTTATGTAAAGACAAAAAGAGGGGCTTCCCTGGCGGTCCAGTGGTTAAGACTTTGCCTTCCAATGCAGGGGGTGAGGGTTCGATTCCTGGTCGAGGAGCTAAGATCCCACATGCCTTGTGGCCAAAAAAAACAAATCATAAAACAGAAGCAATATTGTAACAAATTCAGTAAAGACTTTACAAAAAGAAAAAGACAAAAAGAAAAGGAATATTAGTTGAAGAGGGAAGTGAACTAAATAATATTTTATTCATATAAAAATAACATGATTTTATGCTATCAGAAAATATCCAGTAGAGATTTTTTAATTGATGATGATGCATGGGAAAAGTGGAATAACTTCTGGAGTAAAGTACTTCAACAGGTAAGAGTTGTTAAACTTACTTAATTAATTGGAAGGATGGTCAAGTGAATCAAGGCTATCAAATTAATATAGCCATGTATATTGAGCTTTAACTTTATGATTATCTTTTAGGTAGAAATATTTTGAGATATCTGCACATCTCGCTATTTCTTTTCTCTGGGAACAATTTCTCTCAAGCCACAACATCATGCAGGAGGATTCCAGCAGCCACTTTTTTTTTAAATACATGAAACTGTTCCCTTTTCTGTAGTTGATTAGATCAAGGATGAACTCCTTTCCCCCCACCCCCACCCCAGATACAATATAGACCATTTGGAATTGAAATTGAAGGATTGCAGTGAGTTTCTCTCTGTACCAAGTGTTATCAGTCAGTGTGAGACAGGAAAATAGAAACCATGCAATGTTTTTTGAAAAGAGGAAATTTAATAGAACAGATTGATTATTCAGATATTAAAAGAATAAAAGAGCAAAAAACAAAACCCTGAGGTAACTTAGATATTATCCACTGAATAAAACATACTGCCTGTGGAGCTGAGCTAGCTCTTATATTACTAACCAGGAAGGAACCACCACCAGTAGGACTGAGTTAACCCTGAAGCCACCACCCACAGACCAAAAGTGAAGAGATAATGTTACCAGAATCCAAGAGCTCAAAGAGCCTCAGACCTTTGAGGAGGGCACCACATCTCCGATTCTCAAAAGAAGAAGGGAGCATCTGGCTGGTACTAGCATCTATTCAGAGCATACCTGGTGCTGAGGATGCTAACACATTCCAGGGATAGATAGAGCCGTAGTTATCTTCTGTTATCAAAGTGAAAGTGACAGGATATGGCAATAAAAAACCCCTTCGCCCAGCTGCCTGCCTTTCGCTCTCCCTCCAGATTCTAGACAAAAACCTAGTGCCACCAGCAAGTGAGTCTGATGACTGTAACATGCAGCCCCCAGCTCCAGTATCACAGAGAAGAGAAAGAGGGTGGGCTTGGCACTGAAGAACAAGTAAATAACCAGCACAGTACGTAACCTGAGGAGTTTGGGGGTAAACATCCTTCACACAGGATGTGGATGAAGAGAAGAGACAGATGTTGTCCTGCGGGGAATGAGAAGAAATGTGCTCTTTCCAAAGGGATACAGAGCAAATGCAAATGTATTTCTTCTTGGTTTTACAGTTCCAAGTTCCATCCATGGACACCCAGGTGAATTCCTGCTCTTGTACTTTATAAGGCATTTTATATCCTTAAAATTAAGTTTTTTCCCTTTACTTTATCTAGCTAAAACACTCAGCAAAATATTTGGCACATATTAAAACTCCAAGCAATATTTACTGAAGGAGAAATTGCATGCTGTTTTCTGAAAATTGCCATAAACTGTTAAAATATTCTATATATCTGTGCTGCCCCCCGTGGTAGGCACTAGCTATGTGTGGCAGCTTCGCATGGAAATGTGACAATTTAGATGCCAAATTTTTACTTTTCTTTAATTTTAATTAATTTAACTTTAATTTTAAAATCTGATACTCGAAGTCAGTTGGAAATGTTTTAAGTATGTTTGGAACAACTGGAGATGTGCATCTACTATTTCAAATGTAAATTTTGTGAAGTCTAAATAACATCAGGTATTTCTGATGAAAATGCAACATTCAAACAGAGATGTATGAAAAGAGAATGCAAAATACCTCATTAAAATGTTTCTATTGATTCCACGGTGAAATCATACTATTTTGGCTATATTAGGTTAAATAAAATATATTACTAAAACCAATTTTACCTACTTATTATTATTTTTAATGTGGCTACTGAAAAGTTTAAGATTACATACATGGCTCCCATTTCTACTGGGCAGGGCTGCTCTAGACTCTTGCTAGTCAAGTTCTGTCCTGTGGACTAATAGCATATTCATCATCTTGATGCATAATCTGAAGTCCTTCCCAGACAAACTGAATTTGAATCTGAATTTGCTTTTTAACAAGATCTCCAGGTGATTCATATGAATGTCATAGTTTGAGAAGCACTGCTTGTAACTACTTTCATATTCATCACTTCCTTTAAAGATCAAACGTAGTCTGTACTGCCTGTCTCAAAACATGGCTTGGTAATGAAAATAAAGGCTTCAAACTCATGAAAATGAGAGTTTGGTAAATAAGGAAATGATATCTGTTTAACATGGGAGTTGGCTGAATAACACAATTTTTCCCAGCCCCTTAACATTAACATTTTTGTCACATAGTTGCTCGTTTGTTACTGGTACAGCAGAGTAGCACCATGTATCCTAAGAGTGCACTCAGCAAGCTGCACGGGGACCGAGTGCTATAGAACGCCATTTCACTCTGAATTTTCCCTTTGTCTCAGTGAAGCCCAGTGATTTGTCTTGGGAAAAATTTACTGGAGAGTTCTCCCTGATCTTTGTAAATTTTCCTTTTTTTTCAGAATCAGTATCTTCAACCCTTCCTTATCCCCTCTTTCATCAAATTACTTTCATATTATTTCTAAAGTTAAATCATGTAATGATTGTTGAATTCATTTATTTATCAGAACTTTACCTGTCCTCTGAAGAGCACCAGCATTACTGTTAGCAATGCTATGGTCTCTGTTCACTGTCTGATTACACAGAGGCTCTAACTTTATTTTGCTTTGCCTTAAGCCTTGAATTGTTAGTGTGTAACTTTGTAGTATGTACCATTTTACAGAAATCTTATAGGGGTGAGCAGACATACCTGAATCCATTATTTTTTGTAAATTTTGATAACACTGAAAAACCTGAGAAATTCTTTTATTTCAATTGTTAGGTTAAAGGATCACTTCCAAAGAAGACTACAAAATATGAGAGATGATTGCTGGAGGAATTGTTTTATACTGAAATAGGTTTTCAACTGTTCTTAATTTACTATTTATATTGAGCTTAATTCCAAAAAGGAGCTGAGGCTAGTACAAGACACAAATTCAAAGGCCCATTAAAATAAGTGAGTAATAATTAAATGGGTAGAGGGAAAGAAAAAGGAGAAATACATTTGTGCTAAAAAATCTTGACTAAGAAGAGCTATTATTTCTGAATGATAAGCATATCTGAGCTTACTAGCAAAGAGAACAAAATAACCTAGACATACAATAAATAATACAATATTTTAAATATTTTGAAGATTTTATATGAAGGGCATGGAAAACCTCACCGGGTATTTTATACAAAATCAGTCTTTCACAGATGTAAAAAGGTATTCCTCAAAAGCTTATTTCTTACATTAATTTTCATCAAAAGCTGAGTACTCATTATATCTGAGTTCTGTGATGCAGCTCTAAGAGGAACTGGTGAAAGCTTTGTTGATTAAAAAAGAAATTTAATACCTACTATATGTCATGCAAGGAACTGAGGCAAGGGATGCAGTAACAGAGAAATCTCAAAGGGCCCTGGTACTCACAGAATAGTGCAGGAAGGAAGACTCACATCAAACAAGCACCCAGAAAGTGAAATTTAAAATTTTCAGGATGCTATATAAGCGTATATCAAGACATTCTATCCTAGGCTGAAGGTCAGGGAAACTTGCTGGAGGAAATGACATTTAAGCTAAGACTGAAAAATAAGTTAGAGTGCTCCAGACTAAGGGGACAATTTGTGTAAAGACTCTAAAGCGAGGTACAAGTGCATGTGCTTGAGGGTGAAGAGTAAGGGTGACTGGTGCGGGAAAGGTTAAAGTGTTTGAATGGATAAGGCATTTTGGGTCTATGAAGATTTTACTCTTAATCATAGGGATACTAGGAGGGAATTAAAGAGTTTTTAAAGTCAGAACTATTCACAATTTTGGAAAAGATATTCTGCTAGAGCAGAAAGTAGATTATATGGAAGCTTTACTTGACAAAAGATATCAGTTATGAGATTACTGAAATGGTTCAAATTAGAAATGATGGTGCCTGGACTCAGAGATGATGAGAACGAAGATTAATAAAGACAGATGGAGACAGAATGCACAGGACCTGGGTTTGTGAGCAAAATGGTTCACAATCATCCACACTGAAAGTATACTTGTGGTTTTCTATTTGGGAAACTAGATGGAAACAAGAGTTCTTAAAGTTGTTTGTAAGATACTCCGTTTTTGTTTTTTTTCTCCTTTTTGCATTTAATATTGCTGGACTCTAAGGCTGAGAGCCAGGAGTACTCAATGTTGCCATTAGATACCTTTTATCTTGTCCAATAATTCTTATCTCTTCAAGGAGAGATAATTTTGGCCTATAGAAATAAAAATTATAGGGCCATTTTGCACACCGGATTAATGTTTCACACTAAATGATAAACAACCACATTGACTATCCTTACTTTGCGTTATAAAGCCAAGTTCGTACGTACATATGTATGTACCTACAGAGAAAAATTACATTTGTTTTTGATATTTGAAGATTGACCTGGAAGGCACACAGATTTAGCAGAGATAAAAGGACATTCCAGACTCCAGTATACTCTTGGTATGTTACAGGTAGAGTTAATCATCAAATTTTATCACTAAAAGCTGATCATGATCATAATTCTTTAAAAAGATTATTGTTTTTGTCCTGGAAATCTATCAGTCCCCATTCAATTAGAGATCCTAAAGACCTATTTTCTTTACTCGTGAAGTAACGGACATTAATAAATCATGTAAATCTTTTCAGTTTATAAGAAACTCCTGCTTTCTAAATTATCATTTTTCCCTGAGGAGCAAGACGTCAAGTTGAGACAAGTTCCCAGATGTATTTTATGTTCTTGTAATTATTTTAAAACATATGGCAATAAAAAAGGTATGCTTCTGCAGTGTGTTTTTATGTATTCTTGTCATCTTACAGTTTCAAGTAGCACTATTTGAAGTCATGTGTTTCTTTTTCTCTAAATAAAATTATTATTCAATGAGGAGAATAAAGGTTTATAACAAAATATATACACATATTTCGTATCCTAAGCATGCTTAGTTTAACATTTTAATTATTTATAAAATGGCATTATGAATTTTAACTGCTGAATTTATTACTCATCTACTTGAAACTGCCAAATCAATTGTCCAATTTGCAAATGGAAAATTAACAAATTAACTTAATTCAGCTCTTACTACACAAGTTTTATGATAGTGAACATAATGGTTGGCACATGTTACCTAGAGGAATTTTAATTGGCTCACAAAGGAATTTTTATATCTCTGCAAAGAGATTAATTTTAAGATATGACTCTTTACACCAAAAATTTATAAAAGACCCAAAGCATCATTGTGTTAGGAACCCAACACAGAACACTATGAAACTTAAAAAAAAAAAAATAGAAAAATGAGGTATTTGTAAGTCAGAGTCTCCATGTGTACATGAATTCGCCCCAGATAGTTCAAAAGAGATGCTAGTGAAGGGACAGCTTACATATTGGGGAGAGGTTAAGGGAACAAGTAAGGAATAGTGAGACATCCAGACCACACAGAGCAGGAAGCTATTATGACTATGTAGCTTAAGGGACAAGAGAAGGAAATGGTGTTACTGAACCCAATGAGAACAGGAACAACAGAGGAGTGTATCTGGGTCAGAAAACAAAACCAGTAGGGTATATATATATATATATACACACACACACACACACACACACACACATATTTAATATAATATATCATATAATTATATTAATATAATGTATATAATGTGTTTAATATAATTAATTATATTAATATAATGCATATAATGTATATTATATATCTTTAATACAATTCTATATATTTTAATATAATTATATATGTATATGTACGTATATATGATTTATTTTAAGGAGTTAGTCCATGTGATTGCGGATGGCTGGTGAGCCCAAAATCTAATGGGGTATTTTGGCAGGCTAGAAACTCAGGATAAAGTTGCAGTTCACGTCCAAAGGCTTTCTGCTGGCAGAATCGCCTCTTGTTTGTGGGAGGTTAGCTTTTTGTTCTATCCAGGCCTTCAACTAATTGGATGAATCTCACCCGCATTATGGAGGGTAATCTACTTTAAAGTTCACCAATTTAAATGTAAATCTCATCCAAAGACACCTCATAGAAACAGCTAGAATAATGTGTGACCAAATATCTGGGCACCATGGTCCAGCCAAATTGACACATGAAATTAACCATCACACGTAGGGACTTCCCCTCAGCCACTATAGTCTTGGATGTTCCCAGCGCCGGCCAGAACCATAACAGTTCAGTGAGAAAGTAAGGGAGAAATGACCAGGCCTCAGTTACCATTGGATTTTCAGGGTCAAAAAACAGAGTAATTGGCCCCAGGTCTGCTGCAGATTTCTCCCCTTCCCCTGGATTCTACTCAGAACTGTCAGCCTTCCAAGTACCTAGTAGATGGGTTAGTTTGGCACACTCAAAACACCCACCAAAAAGGTCTTGTTCATTGTGGCAGGCAGTGTGAGGTGCAACCCTTTGCCTGTAACTTCAGAGTCGATAACGTATTAGGATATAGAATGCTAGTTCTCTAGAAACAATATGGCAGGCACCTGGTTATTTTTAATGGAACTTTTCTCCACTCTCTACACACAGACATTTTAATAAACTATTTAGGGTACTTTATATGCCCTACTCACTAGATCCCATCAGCATGGGATCTTGACATAGTCCAGAGCCAAGGCCATGAAGCTATATCCATTTCCCTGCCAGGCTACAGTGAACGGCTTCTTTTTGTTCTTACAAACTGGAATTTAGAAAGACACATTTGCCTACTTAAGAGTTGCATACCAGGGACCAGAGGCTGTGTTGCTTTTTTTCTCTTCCATTACATCTGAAATGGCAGCCACTTTTGGTATTATCACCCCATTCATGTCCTTTTACACTGGACAAACTACCAGGTAGAATGGGAATGCAAAAGGGATCACCATTTCTTCATCTTTCCAGATTTGGTAATGGACTGATCTTTGCAATTTTTCCAGTGATGCAATATTGCTACAGTTCACTATTTGGTGCTGTGTGTGTGTGTGTGTGTTTGCTGGGGGAGGGGCCATTCCATGGGATTCCACTTAGCATTTGCTATTATAGCAGCCCTCACTCAGCACATAAAGAATCCAAAGTGCATATTCTGCAAGTTGCTAAGGGTGTCTACTACAAATACACATTCAAGAACTAGGAACACAACCATAAATTGTGCTTGACGTATACCGGGATCCCTGAGGAATTTAGGCTAGGTTTTCATTTATCACCTGTCCTCCATAAACCTCCATTCTGACCAGTGGAACATGGTAGCAATATCTAATAGTCCCTCAAAGATCTCAGTGTTATCCAAGTGCAGAGTCACCACAAAAAATAGGCATAGCTCCCTCTGGTGAAGGCATAAAGCAGAGTTCACAGTATATGCTTGTGTCCACTTTGTACGATTCTTCTCCAACTGACCCAGCTTTACCCAACTAAGGGGACTCAAGTCTAAGAACTGGTTTAAGTATATAAAATGTATAGAAGTCTAAAAATTCCAATACACCAGCGTGAACCAGGTGTAGGTTTCCACGAAAAAGAATTATGTAGATGAGAGTACCATTGTAGGCTGCTAATATATTTCTTTCCTAGAGAAGCTATGATCAGTTTGCCACCTCCACAGGTCCCCGTGGGTTAAAACATTCTCACTGTTACACTATCCCTGTGCTCTATGGCAATAATTGTACCCACCAGGTCTTTGATCATTAAGTCATTGAAATCAAAGTTTTCAAGGCTATTGATACATTGAATACTATGATAAATAGAGCATTCAGTGCTATTCTTAAACATCGCAGCTTGTAGGAAGGGTGAAAAAGTTGCACATTAAATTTATCCCAACATTACAATTTCCTTAAACTTTTTATTCCTTACTCTACATTATTCCAAAAGAATTCTAGCATCTGGATCTTACTGAAAGTAGACTGTGAAGTCTAAGCTTCAAGGAAATCTCAAAACAAATGTTAGACATCTAAGTTAGAGCTGAAAAATTACACTGAAAATCCAGAATGAATGCACCATATCAGTAAATTTGGTTCAATCCAACCTTACGTTGCAACTTTTTATTTACTACACTTTGAATTCATTGCTACAAATGCTCCTCAGTTCTTCCAGTTCTTGCTGATACAAAGAAGTACGGCCTTGCAATTCCTTTCGCGTGCACACTATTTCCCACCAGAAAAGACCTTGCCTTTCTCCTCTGGGCTATTATTAACACTCATTAGGATCAAAAGCCAGTCCTTCACATCTGGGGGCTCCATGAGAAAACTAAGCTCCAATAACCAACGCAATTTGTTGTACATAATGATTTAACTAATTGTCCATCCATCTAGAATGGCACTAGCTAGGTACAATTCTTAGGGAAACTTATAGTTACCAAAATAACTTTCTGTAAAGTTTAATTCTCTTGATGAACCTTGAATGGGAAAATCTGGTACATGAAGTGGGGGTGGTACGTGCCCCCTGTGCGGTTACTGAAGATCTTAATGCAATCATCAGACAGGAAAGAATAGGTAGCTATGTTTGGCAAGGAAGGTTCAGGGATATTAGGTTATTTGAGATTCTTTGTCTTGTCTGTAATATCCAAATATTCCTATTACAAATCTCAAGGCTCCATTTTCTCCCCACCAGTGGCTTAACTTTAACATAAGACTTGTGAAGTCCTGTATCTAGTTGGCCGTGTGATGTTGCAATCACCAAATTATATCTTAGACCTGATCTTCAGTAATGTCTGTCCTGCACATATAAGAAACAATAAGAATTATTTTCAAGATCACTATAGAAGTTTTCTGTTCCACTTAGCGCTTTAGTTGGGAATTTAAGGGCCATTTTGTTGTTGTTGTTGTTATTGTGTGAAAAACTCTCCAGGGCAGTCAGAGGCAGCTAGTCTAACTCACAGTATTTATAATCTCAATTACAATCCAGGACAACAGGCATTTAATCTCCAAAATCCTTCTCTTCTACCTCATGATGAGGATAACTTGAATAATTATGGTAATAAAGCCTACCAAGGAGTCAGTGCCATCTATGTATTCCTCAACCCAGCTCTAAACGCGACCTTGAAGGCGAGTTCTAGAACAGAGCATTGTCAGTCAGGGTTCCCCAGGAAACGGAATTGACCCCACGTGGGTCAAATAAAGATAAATTAACGAGGGGACTGCACACACAATTCTGGGAAGAATTAATGGATCGAACAAGAGTTGCTGAGGCGTGGCTCCGAGAGATGACTGTCAACTGTATGAAGCCGTTAGCACCTCCAGGAATAAGGAGATAAAAGGAAGAACTAGTGTTGCCAGAACCCAGTGAGACATGAGAACCTGAGGAGGCTCTAACCAGAGTCAGTGCTGTCTTAGAGATATTCAGCTAGTGTAGAGTAAATACAAGCTCCTACCCTCTGATTGTCTGCTGTTTCTCCCATTGCCAAATTACCCAGAGGCCAACTGAGGACACAGTAGAGCAAACGAAGGTGGAGAAGAGATCTGGGGAAGCAAATGAAGGAAAACTAGCACAGATCCTCTCACCTGGATTTACTCTATCTGTATCTTTATAAATCAAATTATTAATAGTAATAAAATATTGTTATATGTCCATTACTATGCAACAAAATTAGCATATACAGTATATGTATGTGTAAGAAATAGAATAGGTAAGAGACTATAAAATGTAACTATAAATGCTCAAATACAGCAGACTCAAAAAATATTTAACATATTTGAATACTTAGAATGTGCCAAGTACTTTCTAAATATTTAAGTGTATAAGTAAGATTTTTATCTTCCTCAGTTCTCACTAAACCTTATGAGTTATCTGTAGCATTTTTAGGATATAGATTTCAATCCAGTTTAATGTCACACATGTGACAAATGAAAGGACTGAAACCCAGGATATCCCAGAGTCAGGGCGGTAATATATGCACATTATACTTTGAGCTGCTGTAGTTTTAAGATAGACAATGGGTTTAATTATTCTTATTTTACAGATTGTGCTACTAAACCAACAGAGGTAACGCTAAGATTCTCTATCGAAGGAGGAGCGCAGCTAATGAGCAGCACAGCCAGGGAGATAAACTGAGTGTCCCGGCTCAGAGGCAAACAGTCTTCCCCACGTGCCCCTTTCAGATTTTTCAAACAAGCTGTCACTCTGCTATTGCTGCTTCCCAGATAATTATGCTATAATTGCATGCTTTAAATTACATTTCAGTGTATCCTTCCAGTATTTCTCCTGCCCACTTTGTGTACAATCAGCCTTAAAGAATTATGCAAATATCTTGTTTAGGTTTTCCCTCATTTGCAAATTGCTTTTTAATTCACTTAATTATAATGGGCATTCGTCTCTTCTAATATTCAGTAATCAGGTTTAAGTGGGTAGGCAAAGGCATTGCTCTTTGGCCATGCTTCTATAGCACATACAATTTTGTATTTTCACTTTCATTTATTTTATATGTGTATTTTATTTTCCTATATACTGTATAATATGTATACGCACATAATATTCTAAAGGGGCGTGTGTGTGTATTCAACCCACGTCTATTACTAGGGATAAACATTCCTTAAAAAGAGAAATACCTAGGGCCAATACCAGACATCTATGTCTACTCTTGTCTTTTTCAGGAAGCAACAGATCTATACTGCTTCTTCAGTCTGTACTGATGGCCCCTGTGCTCCCCTGTGTTCTAGACAACAGCTAACGGCTGCCTCTGCCACCGTATTGAGCCACATCATCCTCTAAATCAAATAACAACTAATTTGATATACACAAACCTCTGCACATTCACAGAGCACATAAACACTGCTTCCTGGGTTGGTTCATGAGAGGGAAACGGGACCTGAAACAGCAAATCACAAGGAGATGGAGGAGTAAGTCTGATGTGGGGAAGTGTTCTCTAATCATGTTCTATTCTGTATGCTAACAACACACCCTTCTGATGTGATAGGATCCTTTAGGCATCAATTACCAAATCTCTGGTTCTATCTCCTGATAGAGCAGAACAATAACCATTTTCTTCATTTAAGATGAAATCTATAGTTCTCTTTTACTTCAAATACATAAAAACTCACAATTTTTCTCATTTCTGTAAACTCCTGATAATGTCTATTAATTTAAACACTCAAAATTAAAGTGATTCTGACAATGGATATTTGATTCATTCAGTCTGTCTACTTTTCTTTGCTGAGCACCTATTAAGTGTCAGGTACCATTCCAGGTGCTGTGGATGCATTAGTCGACAAAGAGTTGAAATTGTTGCCTTAATAGGGCTTGTAATATAGTTGGGGAAAACAGACTACTGAAAGAAAGAGATGTATAACATAAAGCATATTAAAAGTTATATGCACTGTGGAGAAAAATAAAACAAGGATTAAGGAAAAGGGTAGTTTTTGCAATATTAAATAAGGTGGTCAGGCAAGCACTCAGTGAGGTGTTATTTTAGTAGAAACTGAAGGAGGTGACTGAGTGAGACATCTGCGAATTGTATGGGAAGAATATTTTAGGCAGAGGAAGCTGCTAGAATCCCATCCCTGCAGGAGGAGCATGGCTGTGTATTTGGGAATAACAAGAAAACTCCATGAACTGGGGGTCATAAAACAGGGAGGAAATAACCGGACAGGAGGTTAGACAGCAGTGGGGTGTGGGTAGGGATGGGGCACATCTTGGTAGGCAGATGTGAAACCATAAAAAGATTAGGGCAGAGGCAGTAACTGACATCAAACTGGCACTGGAATGGAGGCTCTCCATTCCTGATTCTGTATGACCCGTGAGAGCAATGTCCACACTTGTTTTGTGAAAACATTTATTGTTGACCGATCAGAGTGCCACCTATTTATTTTCTTTAAGTAAAAATAAAATTTTAAATGAGCTGAAAGTTATTTAATAAGCAAAATATATTGTTGTTGTGTTCAACACATGGTAAGATTTAAGATTTCAGTCCACAGATGTGCATCCCATTGTGAAATTACGTGCATGTCGGCAAGGACCGAACTTTAATCATTATTTCGTGAGTGCTGGCTCTCCCGTGCTCCCAGAGCAGTTACATCAAGCTGAAACTCCTCAGTGCTTCCACGTCTGTAGTTATGACTCGAGGCTTGGCTATAACTGAATAGTATGAAGGTCCCTTGTTAAACAATATTTGAGTCTCCCCAGTTAAAAAATTTATGTAATTAAGAAAAATTACCTTAACCAGATCATTTCCACTCATAAGTTAGTAAAATTAGTCACTATTCAAACATCACTGTGATGGCTAATTTTATGTGTCAACTTGAGGGCTGCCCAGGTAGCTGGTACAACATTATCTCTGGGTGTGTCTGAAAGGGTGTTTCCAGAGGAGATCAGCATTTAAACTGCTGACTGAGCAAGGCAAATGACCCTCCCCAATGTGAGTGGACATCACCCAATCTGTTGAGAGCCTGGATAGAACAAAAAGGCAGAGGAAGGGTGAATATGCTCTCTCTGAACTAGGACATCCATCTTACCCTGACCTCTGACATCAGCATTCCTGGTTTCCTGCCCTTCAGACTCATATCAAGACGTAAAACCACTGGCCTCCCTTGGTTCTCAGGCCTTTAGACTCAGACTGAATTACCACTGGCTTTTACTATTCTCCGTCTTCAAGACAGCAGATTGTGTGACTTCTCGGCGTCCATTACTGTGTGAGGCAATTCGTACAATAAATCTCCCCAGATAGTTAGATAGTTGGATAGATAGATAGATAGATAGATAGATAGATAGATAGATAGATAGAAAGAAAGAAAGAAATTCTATTGGTTCTGTTTCCCTGGAGAATCCTAATATAATCATACAGCATTTTTTTTAAACATCTTTATTGGAGTATAACTGCTTTACAATGTTGTGTTAGTTTTTGCTGTATAACAAAGTGAATCAGCAATATGTATACATATATCCCCATAGCCCCTCCCTCTTGCACCTCCCTCCCACCCTCCCTATCCCACCCCTCTAGGTGGTAACAAAGCACCGAGCTGATCCCCCTGTGCTATGTAGCTGCTTCCCACTAGCTACCTATTTTACATTTGGTAGTGTATATATGTCCATGCCACTCTCTCACTTCGTCCCAGCTTACCCTTCCCCCTCCCCATGTCCTCAAGTCCATTCTCTACGTCTGCATCTTTATTCCTATCCTGCCCCTAGGTTCATCAGAACGATTTTAATTTTTTTTTTAGGTTCCACATATATGTGTTAGCATACGGTATTCGTTTTTCTCTTTCTGACTTACTTCACTCTGTATGACAGACTCTAGGTCTATCCACCTCACTACAAATAACTCAATTTCATTTCTTTTTATGACTGAGTAATATTCCACTGCATATATGTGCCATATCTTCTTTATCTATTCATCTGTCGGTGGACACTTAGGTTGCTTCCATGTCCAGGCTGTTGTAAATAGAGCTGCAATGAACATTGTGGTGCATGACTCTTTTTGAAGTATGGTTTTCTCAGGGTATATGCCCAGTAGTGGAATTGCTGGGTCATATGGTAGTTCTATTTTTAATTTTTTAAGGAACTTCCATACTGTTCTCCATAGTGGCTGTATCAATTTACATTCCCACCAACAGTGCAAGAGGGTTCCCTTTTCTCCACACCCTCTCCAGTATTTATTGTTTGTAGATTTTTTGATGATGGCCATTCTGACCGCTGTGAGGTGATACCTCATTGCAGTTTTGATTTGCATTTCTCTAATGATTAGTGATGTTGAGCATTCTTTCATGTGTTTGTTGGCAATCTGTATATCTTCTTTGGAGAAATGTCTATTTAGGTCTTCTGCCCATTTTTGGATTGGGTTGTTTGTTTTTTTGATATTGAGCTACACGAGCTACTTGTATATTTTCGAGATTAATCCTTTGTCAGTTGCTTCGTTTGCAAATATTTTCTCCCATTCTGAGAGCTGTCTTTTTGTCTTGTTTATAGTTTCATGAGGTCCCATTTGTTTATTTTTGTTTTTATTTCCATTTCTCTAGGAAGTGGGTCAAAAAGGATCTTGATGTGACTTATGTCACAGAGTGTTCTGCCTATGTTTTCCTCTAAGAGTTTTATTTATGGGACTCTCTGCACTTCTTGGACTTGATTGACTATTTCCTTTGCCATGTTAGGGAAGTTTTCAACTATAATCTCTTCAAATATTTTCTCAGAACTTTTTTCTCTTCTTCTTCTGGGACCCCTGTAATTCAAATGTTGGTGCGTTTAATGTTGTTCCAGAGGTCTCTGAGACTGTCCTCAATTCTTTTCATTCTTTTTTCTTTATTCTGCTCTGCGGTAGTTATTTCCACTATTTTATCTTCCAGGTCACTTGTCCGTTCTCAGTTAGTCTGCTATTGATTCCTTCTAGAGAATTTTTAATTTCATTTATTGTGTTGTTCATCATTATTTGTTTGCTCTTTAGTTCTTCTAGGTCTTTGTTAAACGTTTCTTGTACTTTCTCCATTCTATTTCCAAGATTTTGGATCATCTTTACTATCATTACTCTGAATTCTTTTTCAGGTAGACTGCCTATTTCCTCTTCATTTGTTAGGTCTGGTGGGTTTTTGCCTTGCCCCTTCATCTGCTGCATATTTCTCTTTCTTCTCATTTTGCTTAACTTACTGTGTTTGGGGTTTCCTTTCCGCAGGCTGCAGGTTCGTAGTTCCCGTTGTTTTTGGGGTCTGCCCCCAGTGGGTAAGTTTGGTTCAGTGGCTTGTGTAGGCTCCCTGGTGTAGGGGACTGGTGCCCGTGTTCTGGTGGATGAGGCTGGGTCTTATCTTTCTGGTGGGCAGGGTCGCGTCTAGTGGTGTGTTTTTGGGTGTCTGTGAACTTAGTATGATTTTAGGCAGCCTCTCTGCTAATGGGTGGGGTTGTGTTCCTGTCTTGCTAGTTGTTTGGCATGGGGCCTCCAGCTCTGGAGTTTGCTGGCTGTTGGGTGGAGCTGGGCCTTAGCGTTGAGACGTAGATCTCTGGGGGAGCAATTGCCGATTGATATTACATGGGGCTGGGAGGTCTCTAGTGGTCCAATGTCCTGAACTCGGCTCTCCCACCTCAGAGGCTCAGGTCTGACACCCGGCCGGAGCACCAAGACCCTGTCAGCCACACGGCTCAGAAGAAAAGGGAGAAGAAAAAGAAAGGAAAAAAAATAATAATAAATTAAAATTTAAAAAAACAATATTAAAATAATAATAATAAAAAAGGAAGAGAGCAACCAAACCAATAAACAAATCCACCAATGATAAACGCTAAACACTAAACTAAGATAAACATAAAAATCAGAAACAAATCAGTCGCAAACAGCAAACCCCAAGTCTACAGTTGCTCCCAAAGTCTACCGCCTCAATTTTGGGAGGATTCATTGTCTATTCAGTTATTCCACAGATGCAGGTACATCAAGCTGATGGTGGAGATTTAATCCGCTGCTCCCGAGGCTGCTGGGAGACATTTCCCTTTCTCTTCTCTGTTCGCACAGCTCCTGGGGTTCAGCTTTGGATTTGGACCCACCTCTGCATGTAGGTCACCGTCAGGCATCTGTTCCAGCCCAGAAAGGATGGGGATAAAGCTTTGGCTGATTAGGGGGCTCTTGCTCATTCAGGCCAGTGGGAGGGAGGGGTACAGAAGTTATAACTGGAATGCGGGGCAAGCCTGCGATGGCAGAGGCCAGCATGACATTGCAACAGCCTGCGGCGTTCTGTGTGTTCTCCTGGGGAAGTTGTCCCTGGATCACGGGACCCTGGCAGTGGCGGGCTGCACAGGCTCCCGGGAGGGGCGGTGTGGAGAGTGACCTGTGCTCGCACACAGGCTTCTTGGTGGCGGCAGCAGCAGCCTTAGCGTCTCATGCCCGTCTCTGGGGTCCGCGCTGATAGCCGCGGCTTGTGCCTGTCTCTGGAGCTCGTTTAGGCAGCGCTCTGAATGCCCTCTCCTCGTGCACTCCAAAACAATGGTCTCTTGCCTCTTGGGCAGGTCCAGACTTTTTCCCTGACTCCCTCCCAGCTAGCCGTGGTGCACGCAGTGGTGCACGCAGCTAGCCATAGTGTTCACGCAGCCAACCCCAGTCATCTCCCTGCAGTCCGACCAAAGCCCGAGCCTCAGCTCCCAGCCCCCACCCGCCCCGGCAGGGGAGCAGACAAGCCTCTCGGGCTGGTGAGTGCTGCTCGGCACCGATCCTCTGTGCGGGAATCTCTCCGCTTTGCCCTCCTCACCCCTGTGGCTGCGCTCTCCTCCGTGGCTCCGAAGCTCCCCACTCCGCCACCCGCAGTCTCCGCCCGCAAAGGGGCTTCCTAGTGTGTGGAAACCTTTCCTCCTTAACAGCTCCCTCCCACTGGTGCAGGTCCTGTCCCTATTCTTTTGTCTCTGTTTTTTCTTTTTTCTTTTGCCCTACCCAGGTACGTGGGGAGTTTCTTGCCTTTGGGAAGTCTGAGGTCTTCTACCAGAGTTCAGTGGGTGTTCTGTAGGAGTCGTTCCACATGTAGATGTATTTTTGATGTATTTGTGGGGAGGAAGGTGATCTCCACGTCTTACTCCTCTGCCATCTTGTAGGTCCCCCCAATCATACACCATTTGATACTAATGTAGTTACCATGCTGTCATGGCAATGGAAAATATAATTAGTATATTGCAAATACAAAATACAAATTTTGAATTTGATTTTTTTTTTTTTTTTTAAATCTAGGTCCCTGAAGGCAAAGAAGATGTTAAAGAACTGATAGATTACATTTAATGCCATTGACAATGAATATCTATCTGGCAGAGTGAGACCAGTTAACAATTAAAGACAGAAAAAAAAAAGATGAAGCCTATAAAAAAACAATGACATGCATATCAAAGTTAAGTTAAACTTGGAAAAATTGATAAAACCTTCCAAAATCTTTTTTCAAAAATGGCAACCTTTATGATCATACTGAAAGTAAAACGTGAATTAAAATATGCCATTAATAATTTTATCTTAATTTCATCTTGAAATTATGTGAATCATCGCCACTTGAATGATTTTTGTTGTTAGCATTTCAGTGTAAACAAATAATTGTTAATAAAGATTAAAGTTTTTCTTTATACTTTTTAGTTTTACTTCTAGAGAAAAACATACAAGCCACTTGTATATCATCTCCTATAAAACTTTGGTCCTTGTTTTAAGTTGAACTATTTAAGCAGTCATTTTTGTCAGTACTGATTATTCTTAGCCACCAAGAATTTCCTGTGTGGCATTTAAATAAAGTGAGTATGTCAATAATATTTTACTGCCTCAAATATAATAGTATTGTTTCAAATAATCTTTTTTTTAATTTTTATTTTTTAATTGAAGTATAGTTGATTTACAAATGTTTTAGGTGTACAGCAAAGTGACTCAATTATACACAAATATATATATATATATACACACACACATATATATATTCTTTTTCAGATTCTTTTCCATTATAAGTTATTACAAGATATTAAGTATAGTTCCCTGTGCTATACTTTCTTAATACTCAGTGCTTTAGTTAACATAACATTTTCTCCTCTAGCTGGTTGTTGGTATTTCTGTTCTTGGGAGCACTTTAAAGGAGAAGTCAGCAGGAAAAGAGTAACTGTAATTCTCCACACATATGTCTGCTCCCTTCATTTTTTTTTTTTTTTTTTTTTCCAGCACTATCTTTTTGGGGCCATTTTATTTTTTATTTATTTATTTATTTATTTTCTCACACACACACTGTATTTTATTTTTACAAGAGATAAATAAACTGACACCAAGCATTGTAAATGGATGACCACAACAAAAGCAACAATGATTGCAATTACCAAGCACGAAACACACTTATACTATGTGATAATATTGACATTCAGTCCAGTAATCCTCCACTGTAACAGCTCCTTGCCTCTGAGTCCTTGTGGGATTTTTTTTTTTTTATTCAAACAGAAAGTCACAAAAATTATAATCATCCTCATCAGTTCACTCAGTCCCATGTAATTAATTTTTTTTCATCTTTATCTTTTGTTAGCACTTTTATGAATTCATCAGTTTTCCATTAGAGTTCTGAAAATGCTTATTCATTCAGTTCAGCAGTATAGTCAGTTACCAGAAACCTGTACTTGTCAGAGTCTTTTCCATGAATTCCTTGAAGAGGAAAACCTTTTATAGGAACCTTTTTGCAAAAGCATCAGAGTACACCCAGAACTGTCTGTAAATGACAAAAGACTTCCAAATGACCACGGTTAGAGATTTGATGAAAGTTCATAATAATGCAATTGACAAGGAAATTTAGTTATTTCTAAGATATACAATTTAAAGTAATAACTAGAATTATGACTTATAACATTATACCAGAACATATAAGATTTTTAAAAATTTCATGTAATGTTTGAAACATTTATATTAACAAATTACCATAAAAATAACCCAAAGAAAGTTTAGTATTAGTTGTTTTGTTTCTTTGTTTGTTTGTTTATACTGCAGGTTCTTATTAGTCATCAATTTTATACACATCAGTGTATACATGTCAATCCCAATCGCCCAATTTAGCACACCACCATCCCCACCCCACCGCAGTTTTCCCCCCTTGGTGTCCATATGTTTGTTCTCTAAATCTGTGTCTCAACTTCTGCCCTGCAAACCGGTTCATCTGTACCATTCTTCTAGGTTCCACATACATGCATTAATATACGATATTTGTTTTTCTTTCTGACTTACATCACTCTGTATGACAGTCTCTAGGTCCATCCACGTCTCAACAAATAACTCAATTTCGTTCCTTTTTATGGCTAATATTCCATTGTATATATGTGCCACAACATCTTTATCCATTCGTCTGTCAATGGGCATTTAGGTTGCTTCCATGACCTGGCTATTGTAAATAGTGCTGCAATGAACATTGGGGCGCATGTCTCTTTTTGAATTATGGTTTTCTCTGGGTATATGCCCAGTAGTGGGATTGCTGGATCATACGGTAATTCTATTTTTAGTTTTTTTAAGGAACCTCCATACCGTTCTCCATGGTGGCTGTATCAATTTACATTCCCACCAACAGTGCAAGAGGGTTCCCTTTTCGCCACACCCTCTCCAGCATTTGTTGTTTATAGATTTTCTGATGATGCCCATTCGAACTGGTGTGAGGTGATACCTCATTGTAGTTTTGATTTGCATTTCTCTAATAATTAGTGATGTTGAGCAGCTTTTCATGTGCTTCTTGGCCATCTGTATGTCTTATTTAGAGAAATGTCTATTTAGGTCTTCTGTCCATTTTTGGATTGGGTTGTTTGTTTCTTTAATATTGAGCTGCATGAGCTGTTTATACATTTTGGAGATTAATCCTTTGTCCGTTTATTCGTTTGCAAATATTTTCTCCCATTCTGAGCGTTGTCTTTTCGTCTTGTTTATGGTTTTCCTTGCTGTGCAAAAGCTGTGAAGTTTCATTAGGTCCCATTTCTTTATTTTTGTTTTTATTTCCATTACTCTATGAGGTGGATCAAAAAAGATCTTGCTGTGATTTAGGTCAAAGAGTGTTCTTCCTATGTTTTCCTCTAAGAGTTTTATAGTGTCCGGTCTTACATTTAGGTCTCTAATCCATTTTGTGTTTATTTTTGTGTATGGTGTTAGGGAGTGTTCAAATTTCATTCTTTTACATGTAGCTGTCCAGTTTTCCCAACACCACTTATTGAAGAGACTGTCTTTTCTCCATTGTATATCTTTGCCTCCTTTGTCACAGATTAGTTGACCATAGGTGAGTGGGTTTATCTCTGGGCTTTCTATCTTCTTCCAGTGATCTATGTTTCTGTTTCTGTGCCAGTATCATATTGTCTTGATGACTGTAGCTTTGTAGTATAGTCTAAGTCAGGGAGTCTGATTCCTCCAGCTCTGTTTTTTTCCCTCAAGACTGATTTAGCTATTCGGGGTCTTTTGTGTCTCCATACAAATTTTAAGATGATTTGTTCTAGTTCCGTAAAAAATGCCATTGGTAATTTGATAGGGATTGCATTGAATCTGTAGATTGCTTTGGGTAGTATAGTCATTTTCACAATATTGATTCTTCCAATCCAAGAACATGGTATATCTTTCCATCTGTTGGTATCATCTTTAATTTCTTTCATCAGTGTCTTATAGTTTTCTGCATACAGGTCTTTTGTCTCCCTAGGTAGGTTTATTCCTAGGTATTTTATTCTTTTTGTTGCAATGGTAAATGGGAGTGTTTCCATAATTTCTCTTTCAAATTTTTCATCATTAGTGTATAGGAATGTAAGAGATTTCTGTGCATTAATTTTGTATCCTGCAACTTTACCAAATTCATTGATTAGCTCTAGTAGTTTTCTGGTGGCATTTTTAAGGTTCTCTATGTATAGTATCATGTCGTCTGCAAACAGTGACAGTTTTACTTCTTCTTTTCCAATTTGTATTCCTTTTATGTCTTTTTCTTCTCTGATTGCCATGGCTAGGACTTCTGAAACTATGTTGAATAATAGTGGTGAGAGTGGACATCCTTGTCTTATTCCTGATCTTAGAGGAAATGCTTTCAGTTTTTCACCGTTAAGAATGATGTTTGCTGTGGGTTTGTCGTATATGGTCTTTATTATGTTGAGGTAGGTTCCCTCTATGCCCACTTTCTGGAGAGTTTTTATCATAAATGGGTGTTGAGTTTTGTCAAAAGCTTTTTCTGCATCTATTGAGATGACCATATGGTTTTTATTCTTCAATTTGTTAATATGGTGTATGACAATGATTGATTTGTGTATACTGAAGAATCCTTGCATCCCTGGGATAAATCCCACTTGATCATGGTGTATGATCCTTTTAATGTTTTGTTGGATTCTGTTTGCTAGTATTTTGTTGAGGATTTTTGCATCTATATTCATCAGTGATATTGGTCTATAATTTTCTTTTCTTGTAGTATCTTTGTCTGGTTTTGGTATCACGGTGATGGTGGCCTCATAGAATGAGTTTGGAAGTGCTCCTTCCTCTGCAATTTTTTGGAAGAGTTTGAGAAGGATGGGTGTTAGCTCTTCTCTACATCTTTGATAGAATTCACTTGTGAAGCCATCTGGTCCTGGACTTTTGTTTGTTGGAAGATTTTTAATCACAGTTTCAATTTCGTTGCTTGTGATTGGTCTGTTCATATTTTCTGTTTCTTCCTGGTTCAGTCTTGAAAGGTTATACCTTTCTAAGAATTTGTCCATTTCTTCCAGGTTGTCCATTTTATTGGCATAGAGTTGCTTGTAGTAGTCTCTTAGGATGGTTTGTATTTCTGCAGTGTCTGTTGTAACTTCTACTTTTTCATTTCTAATTTTATTGATGTGAGTCCTCTCCCTTTTTTTCTTGATGAGTCTGGCAAATGGTTTATCAATTTTGTTTATCTTCTCAAAGAACCAGCTTTTAGTTTTATTGATCTTTGCTTTTTTTTCTTTGTTTCTATTGCATTTATTTCTGCTCTGATCTTTATGATTTCTTTCCTTCTGATAACCTAGAGTTTTGTTTGTTCTTCTTTCTCTAGTTCCTTTAGGTGTAAAGTTAGGTTGTTTACTTGAGATTTTTCTTGTTTCTTGAGGTAGGCTTGTATAGCTATAAACTTCCCTCTTAGAACTGCTTTTGCTGCATCCCATAGGTTTTGGATCATCGTGTTTTCATTGTCATTTGTCTCTAGGTATCTTTTGATTTCCTGTTTGATTTCTTCAGTGATCTCTTGGTTGTTTAGTAACGTATTGTTTAGCCTCCATGTGTTTGTGTTTTTTCCTTTTTTTTCCCTGTAATTCATTTCTAATCTCATGGCGTTGTGGTCAGAAAAGATGCTTGATACGATTTCAATTTTCTTAAATTTGCTGAGGCTTGATTTGTGATCCAAGATGTGATCTATCCTGGAGAACGTTCCGTGCACACTTGGGAAGAAAGTGTAATCTGCTGTTTTTGGATGGAATGTCCTATAAATATCAATTAAATCTGTCTGGTCTATTGTGTCATTTAAAGCTTCTGTTTCCTTATTTATTTTCATTTTGGATGATCTGTCCATTGGTGTAAGTGAGGTGTTAAAGTCCCCCACTATTATTGTGTTACTGTCGATTTCCTCTTTTATATAGCTGTTAGCTGTTGCCTTATGTATTGAGGTGCTCCTATGTTGGGTGCATATATATTTATAATTGTTATATCTTCTTCTTGGATTGATCCCTTGATCATCATGTAGTGTCCTCCCTTGTCTTTTGTAACATTTTTTATTTTAAAGTCTATGTTATCTGATATGAGTATAGCTACTCCAGCTTTCTTTTGATTTCTATTTGCATGGAATATCTTTTTCCATCCCCTCCCTTTCAGTCTGTATGTGTCCCTCGATCTGAAGTGGGTCTCTTGTAGACAGCATATAGATGGGTCTTGTTTTTGTATCCATTCAGCAAGCCTGTGTCTTTTGGTTGGAGCATTTAATCCATTCACGTTTAAGGTAATTATCGATATGTATGTTCCTATGACCATTTTCTTAATTGTTTTGGGTTTGTTTTTGTAGATCCTTTTCTTCTCTTGTGTTTCCCACTTAGAGAAGTTCCTTTAGCATTTGTTGTAGAGCTGGTTTGGTGGTGCAGAATTCTCTTAGCTTTTGCTTGTCTATAAAACTTTTGATTTCTCCATCGAATCTGAATAAGATCCTTGCCGGATAGAATAACCTTGGATGCAGATTCTTCCCTTTCATCACTTTAAGTATATCATGCCACTCCCTTCTGGCTTGTAGTGTTTCTGCTGAGAAATCAGCTGTTAACCTTATGGGAGTTTCCTTGTATGTTATTTGTCGTTTTTCCCTTGCTGCTTTCAATAATTTTTCTTTGTCTTTGATCTTTGCCAATTTGATTACTATGTGTCTCGTTGTGTTTCTCCTTGGGTTTATCCTGTTTGGGACTCGCTGCGCTTCCTCGACTTGGCTGGCTATTTCCTTTCCCATGTTAGGGAAGTTTTCGACTATAATCTCTTCAAATATTTCCTCTGGTCCTTTCTCTCTCTCTTCTCCTTCTGGGACCCCTATAATGCGAATGTTGTTGCGTTTAATGTTGTCCCAGAGGTCTCTTAGGCTGTCTTCATTTCTTTTCATTCTTTTTTCTTTATTCTGTTCCGCAGCAGTGAATTCCACCATTCTGTCTTCCAGGTCACTTATCCGTTCTTCTGCCTCAGTTATTCTCCTATTGATTCCTTCTAGTGTATTTTTCATTTCAGTTATTGTATTGTTCATCTCTGTTTGTTTGCTCTTTAATTCTTCTCGGTCTTTGTTACACATTTCTTGCATCTTCTCGATCTTTGCCTCCATTCTTTTTCCGAGGTCCTGGATCATCTTCACTATCATTATTCTGAATTCTTTTTCTGGAAGGTTGCCTATCTCCACTTCATTTAGTTGTTCTTCTGGGGTTTTATCTTGTTCCTTCATCTGGTACATAGCCCTCTGCCTTTTCATCTTGTCTATCTTTCTGTGAATGTGGTTTTTGTTCCACAGGCTGCAGGACTGCAGTTCTTCTTGCTTCTGCTGTCTGCCCTCTGGTGGATGAGGCTATCTAAGAGGCTTGTGCAAGTTTCCTGATGGGAGGGACTGGTGGTGGGTAGAGCTGACTGTTGCTCTGGTGGGCAGACCTCAGTAAAACTTTAATCCGCTTGACTGCTGATGGGTGGGGCTGGGTTCCCTGCCTGTTGGTTGTTTGGCCTGAGGCAACCCAACACTGGAGCCTACCTGTGCTCTTTGGTGGGGCTAATGGCGGACTCCGGGAGGGCTCACGCCAAGGAGTACTTCCCAGAACTTCTGCTGCCAGTGTCCTTGTCCTCACAGTGAGCCACAGCCACCCCCTGCCTCTGCAGGAGACCCTCCAACACTAGCAGGTAGGTCTGGTTCAGTCCCCCCTGGGGTCACTGCTCCTTCTCCTGGGTCCCGATGCACACACTACTTTGTGTGTGCCCTCCAAGAGTGGAGTCTCTGTTTCCCCCAGTCCTGTCAAAGTCCTGCAATCAAATCTTTCTAGCCTTCAAAGTCTGATTCTCTAGGAATTCCTCCTCCCGTTGCTGGACCCCCAGCTTTGGAAGCCTGACGTGGGGCTCAGAACCTTCACTCCAGTGGGTGGACTTCTTTGGTATAAGTGTTCTCCAGTCTGTGAGTCACCCACCCAGCAGTTATGGGATTTGATTTTACTGTGATTGCGCCCCTCCTACCATCTCATTGTGGCTTCTCCTTTGTCTTTGGATGTGGGGTATCTTTTTTGGTGAGTTCCAGTGTCTTCCTGTCGATGATTGTCCAGCAGCTAGTTGTGATTCTGGTGTTCTCGCAAAAGGGAGTGAGAGCACGTCCTTCTACTCCGCCATCTTGGTTCCTCCCACCTCAAATAATCTTTTAATACAAAGTGAGCTATTGTGCTTTTTAAACTATTTCTTATAGATCTCTGATTAACTCAAGGAAGGGAACAAACCCTTATTGACCCCCAAAGTACATTTTGCCAATTATTATATCACTCACATCACTAAATTATATACCTTAAAATGAATAAGAGGCATGAAAGAAGCTTAAAGACTTCTGAGTAACTTATTATAGTAAATTATATAACAAGTTATAAAGTTCCTATAGGAAAAAAGTAATAATTTAAACTCAAGTTTTTCTCATTCCTAGGTTGAATCTGACACTTTTTAAAAGTTCATAATTGTCCTCAGGCAACTTACAATAAAGCTGATGACATATACATATGAAAAAATTAGATGACATAATATAACGTTACTTAAGGCAAAATGAATTGTTAAATTACCTTATTTTTCCTGAACGAACTATTTAAATTCCATTAATAAATGTTTTTATTGGAATTTTAAATGTTATGGTAATTTATCCGTTACTATCATCTTGAGGACGCTCTTTTTGCAAAAGAATCGTAATTGGATAGGAGAAGATTCACTTTAAAGTTTGAACCTTGGCAAAATGATAGTGTTTCACAGCAAGTTACCCCTAAGGACAAATAATAATTATGAGTTACAAACCAGCAGCTAGGGTTTGTTTCTATTCTAAAACAAACATATCTAGTCATAAGAGAAAAGGTGATTGTTTCCCACAGAACTATCTGTATGTCTTTCTGGCATTTACAGGCTTAGAGAAAAGGATGAAACAACCAGTAAGCTAATGAATAAAAACATGTACAAAATCAAACCACAAAATGTTGAGAAATGAAAATTCCTATAGTCATGGCTGGAGACTGGCACGTGACTGAGCAATCACAATTAAATGCCAGGAACTCGGTATGAAAAGGACTCAAGATGTTTAACTGTAGGCATATTTCTAATACAGCCAAATTTCAACACATGTTGGAGACTCCTGTAACAGAGGAACATTCAGCTGAATGTCTGACATCCAAGTTGGCACCTCTGAACATCAAGCTCTGAAAGCTACAGTAGAGAAAGAAAGGGTACAGGATCATTTTTCTTCATTTTTATGAAAGATGTTTAATGGTCTTGATGTGAATCCAGCTCTAAAATGTTACTGGCACAAAATACCACAAATTATCCAGGTTTCTTTTGCCAAAGCCACATGGAAACTGAAGCTATTTTCCAGATTTTTTTTTAATTTTGTAAATTGTAAGCTTAATGACCCTAGTGCTCAGCATGACTTTGGCAATGAGATGTTGATACAAAACAATAATGTAAAAATAACATGACTATTAAACAGCAGGTTCTTGCTGCCTTGATCTGCATCTACATTTGTAAAACCTTTTTTTTTGGGGGGGGGGGGTGGAAAGAGATATTAAACTCATTAAAAAGAAAAAACTGGTTGATAATTAGTGGCTTGACTCAATTAAAATTGAACTGCTTATTTTCCAGACCCTCTTATGGTATTAAACTTCTTAGGTATTTAAACTTATGGATAGGCACAGGAATCCTTTCAAGACATAATTACCATAATTTTCTTTATTTCATATCAATAAAAACGTAACACCCACAAACTTCTGTTGTATTTGTATGCATTCCGATATAATTTCTTAATTTCTAATAAACATGTCAGAGATAGAATATGACAGGTAAAAGATACTCATAATTCGATCCTGATACGAACATTACAAGGTTCGCTTGCTCATCAACTTACTTTTTTTTTTTTTTTTTTGGTACCCTATTGGCACAATCCTTGCCTAACTTATCATGAGAGACAGGCCGCATTTAGACTCTTGTTTTTATAAGCCAGTGAAAGAAACCTGTAAGGATCACATGCCTTTCAACAAAGAGATGAAACATTTGATTGTATTTCCATAAACTCCCATAAATTCTACAGAAAATCACTTGTTTTAAAAGCATGTTCATGAATATCCATCAGAATATTTTTTGTGTTATTTAGGGTACTATGATGAATATATCCGATTTAAACTAAAATGTATAGTTGTTTTGATTTCTACAGTTCAATTTTTATTTCCTCCTTATTCAGAATAGTAATGGTTACAATTAAAAATCTTTATGCATAGCTTATTAAGCATAAATTTAGCCTTCCATTAGAGACTGGTATACACAAAAATAGAGGATAAATGGGTCGCTGTGAAATGCCTTTCTTTGAGAGCACGCAGTGTGTGTGAATCACGAGAAAGAATTCAGCACTAGTGATAACAAATGACATGGGTTGATAATATTCTGGAGCATTTTAAAACTTATCTTTATATATCAACTGTTAAAAACAGAAAGCATCCATTATGTATAACAAACACACATCTGTTCTTTATTTTCTGATTCAATTCAAAGGTTTGCTTTTTGGGCTTTGCAATTAAAGAAAGAATCCTAAAAGATTAACATTATTACATGTATATCTGATATGGCTTTCTTTTATTGTGTGTGTGTGTGTGTGTGTGTGTGTGTGTGTGTGTGTGTATATATATATGTGTGTGTGTGTGTATATATATATATGTCCTGCAAATTCGTTTTTGACAGAACATTGATGCATGTACCTATATTCTTCTAAGTTCTAATGTATGAGAATTTAGAATCTAGAAAACTTCAACAACATAAGCCTCTGTCTTAAAATTTATAGAGTATGAATAATTCCATATTTGCCTTCCATAACATTTAGAAGCATATTTTGTTTCTAAAACATCATTTTATGTTTTCCTTTGCTAACACTTCTCCTTTCTGACCCTATATTTACCTGCAGTACTGTTTTCTGCTCTCTCCTCTTTCTCTGGAAATCTCTACTTTCTTAGCACTTCAGCTTTTATTTCTGAGAGAATTACACCAGTTGGAGTTCTCAGAATATAGTTTTATATAGTATTCATGCATTTTTTTTTAAGTCAGTTTATTTGAACAAGATGACTGGTTTCTCCAGCTGTGCTGTGTATCTTTTTGTTCATCATTCATTACTATTGAGGAAAGGAGGTACAGCAAAATCCAAACCATTTTTGAACTACACTGATGATGTAAAATTAAGACTCTGCCAGAATGTTTGTTACTGCATAATATGAATATACTAGCTGATTTTTGAAATTAAATTTGAAAGAATTCTTTAGGATCGTGTTACTTATCCTATATTCAAATTAACATTGGAAAGCCGCAGAAGGTATTTTTTTTAAAAAGGAAGGCATACTTCAGAGTAGATAAAATCAAGGTAAAATAGAAAACACAAGTGACTTCCAACTTCGAGAGACATGCAAAATAAATGGCTGTTTCGACTAGTTTCTGCATTACAAAAGGTGAATGCTGATTTATGATAAATCTGCTCTTCTGATTGGGAACTATATCCATCATTCTCCAGGTTATGACAATAAATACCTATTTATTTTAAGGTATTTAGAATTCTCATGAACCACGCTAGTGGGTCCACTAGTTTATAACACATGAGAACATGCCTGGCTGCTCAGGGCACCATCTTGCTTGGACATGCACATGTGAGCAGAGGCGACCTAAATTCTAGGGCCAATTTCTATATGAACTCTTCTGTAGCATTTTTATCTTTAACCACCTAAACTTTGCCTGGGGGAAACAGAAATAGTTAAATTTAAAGATATAAGAGATGCATAATCAATTATGACTTCATTCTTTAGCCTATGTTACTAAAGGCTGAATATTTTCATTCACATGTTCTGTAAACACTCTAACTTCAGCATAACTAAAATCCAAACTTAAAATCTTTCAAGAAAACCAGAACTCCCTCCAAATGGCCCCATTTAAAAAAAAAAAAAATCAATGTTGGTAAAATTCAACCACATGTCCAGGATTAAAACACATTTAGTACTTACTAAGCCTTGTGACAATTTCTCTCGATGAATATTTATGTCAGCCTTTCCTTTTCATAAGTTACTGACATTTTGCTCAGGATTTCATCAGCAAGAATATGGTGAGAAGCTTCCAAGTGGTCTTTCTTCCTCTAATCTCTACCACTCCCATGCATTTTACCCACAAGTTGAAATTTCTGGTATGAAGTTGCCATGCATAAAAGTTTTATAAATGTTGAGTATTCATAAATTATGTCCAAATGGTGTGACTAGGCTTTATGGGAACTTGACCCTTTCTAGTCTACCTACACACTGCATGTTCATTTTTTACAAATTCATAAAATGATCCACTTCTAAACTCAGCTGATTTGGCTTTTGCATTTTTTTCCATAAACATCCCTTCATTCGAGCTCCTGACTCTTTATTTCTACCATTGCTTCCACCCCCGGCCATTTTTCATGATCTGTCTATTCCTTAAGGTACAAGCATGCAAGCATCTTCCTCCCATGAAGACCTGCATGACACATCCAGTCAATCCTCCCCTCCTCTAAATAATGGCAAATGCATGGCCCTTATCATTCATTTGTCACCAGCAATACAAGATAGCTTCAGATATTTTTAATTTTCTGAATAGAATCTGATGTCAAAATATATGCAATCGCCTTGAGAACAAAGGTCTTATCCTATGTTTCCTAACAGACAAGTACATGGCTTGGATTAGTTATCCTTGGCTACATAACTATTAGTTTGCTAAGGATGCCAAAACAAATAACAGTAGCTGAGTGGCTTAAACAACAGAAGTTAAATGCCTCAGTTCTGAAAGCTAGAAGCTCAAGATGAAAGTATTGGCAGGTCTGATTCTTTCTGAGGACTCCAAGAGAGATGTCCCGTGCCTCTCCCCTGGCTTCTGGTGATGTGCTGCCAACATTTGGCACTCCTTGGCTTGTAGAAGCATCACCCCCATCTTTGCCTTAATCTTCACGTAGTGCTGTCCCTATGTACATGTCAGTGTCCACATTTTCCCTTTTTATAAGGACACAAGTCATACTGGATTATTGGATTGGGGCCCATCCTACTCTAGCATGACCTCATCCAACCTTAACAAATTATATCAGCAATGACTCTGTATCTAAATAAGGTCACATACTGAGTCACCAGGAGTTAGGACTTCAACATATGTATTGGTTTAAGGGGCCACAATTCAACCCATGACAATAACAAACCATGCGAACCTTGGTGGCTTAAAACAGCAACTGTTGATCTGGCTCATGGTTCTGCGAGTCAGCAATATTGGCTGGGATCGGCTGGACAGTTCTTTCATCCTCAGATGAGCTCATTCATGCATCTACCCAGCAGCCCGTCAGCTATGCAGCTCTGCTTTGGGGTCTGGCTGGTTGTCAGCTAGAAAAATGAGAACAATTGGGCCGCAAATCTTTCATAATCCAACAGACTAGCCCAGAATTTTTTACATGGTGACTAGGCAAGTTTTCAAAAGGGAGAGCAAAATTGTGAAAGGCTTTTGGAGGCCTAGGCTCAGAATTTGCACAATTGGCCAAAGAAAGTCACTCGGTGAGCCCAAGTCAAGAGCGTGGGAAATAGTTTACATCTACTGTAGGAAGAGCTCCGGGGACATATTACAAAAGGGCGTATGGGGGAAAATCTCCATTTTTGTAAACCTTTCATCACATAGTCCAACACCTCACCTATCTGTGAAAATATGTCATGGCTACGGCTTTCTAACATACCGTAATTAAATTTGCCCTACGTTATTTCTCTTTTCATTCCAGAGCTAACATGTAAAACCCTGATAAACATAAACATGGTATCTCTAAAGCCATCTGAATTCCAAATATGGCCTGGTTAATCTAGTATAATTGACACTTCTTAACTAGAAACATGGAACTGAAAAGACAAAGAGACCCTAGAATACAGAACTAGAACACATCAAGCCATGCAGTAGAGGAAATCAGGAAGAAATTAAGAAACATGTGAATGGAACACACATCTTAGAGAGGCATATCTGATAGCTGATTTATGTGAAAAAAAGCCACACCTATAGCCGATTCATTAACATTAAAATGACTGCAGAAAAAAAATGTTTATAAAGCAGGATTTCTTTGTGAATCTAGGAAGTGGGGTCTGTTGCCTACTGTGTTTACATAGCACTGTATAAGGGAAGTGTGAATACTCTGAAGAACAGAAGGGGGTTTCATACTCAGCAGACAGAATGATTTATTCCACTTCTCATGGCCTCAATTGTTTATGAAACCTATGTTACTCCTATTACTGTCCCCATACCTACTAAATAGTCTTCTGATTTCTGATTCGGCCATTCAGGCACTCGGCTACCGGGTAGGAGGACCCCTGATATGTTGGTGCGGGCATCCTTGGTCCATGAAATTTAGACATCTGCTGTAAATTTAAATTTGATGTTATGATATAGACAGAAAGAGATGGAGATGTAGAGAGGATGTAGCTAGAGATACAGATATATGTGCAGATTTTCATTTGTGCCTAAGCACTTTACTAACTCCGAGGTCACAGATGAAACTGAATTTTTGATCTTGGAACCCTGACCGTTGGGCCCATCAGGTGAACTCACCAACAGTGCAGATACCTGGCAGTTCCAACTTGAGGAACCAACACCTCTAAGAAATGACTGGCCTATCCTTTTTTAATTAAAAAATAAAAATAAACATTAAAAGAAATTTAAAAACCATATAATTCTGGCATATTGTTTACATTATGCTATTTATAAAACAAATCAGTTGAACATAATCAGCCATAATTTTAATGACTGTTCCCCAAATTGGTATTGAACATTATTTTGATAAAAATATTACATAATCTGTATGATCTCATGAATTGATTGACAAAATGAACCCTGTGTATTATAACATATGTCTTTTATCTACCAATGCTATTCATTGACTCTTTTAATTCACTTTTGCCATATAATCATACATTGCCCTGAGATGGGCAGGTTTGGATTTTATTTTGCTATTCCTCAGTTAATTTCAATAAGATAATGTTCTGTCAAGAGACCTAGAAGATTCTTCTGAAGGTTGAATTGAGAGATAATGGTTGCAAGGAAATACAACCTAAAGCAATAAAACATGGGCACTGATTGCTGCAAAGTGACAGCTGCTGGACAAGCTATGCTGACTTGCAGCAGAGATACGTGAGCTTAAGAAAAAGCCATAGAAGACTGAAGCAAAGTGACAGAATTTCACAGGGGGAAAAACCCTAACAGCACCGGGCACAACTGCCTTGGTTATCTGCAAAATGTGTCAGTCCCACAGGGAGAGATGTTTGTCTTCACACTTCTACATATTTACACATCCACAGGGAGGTCAGACTGTGACTCGGGCAATACCTGACAACACCAACACGCCGCGTGGTTATCTGCACCCGAAGACGATGTTGCTGATGGCTGTTACTCATTTAGGAATTGTGGCAGAGACTGCTCACACATAAGTTTGGCCTTCTGTCTCACAGGCAAAACTAAATTTTAATAGACTCATTAGTTCTTCAGAATTGTACATTTTCTCTTCATGCCCGAAGTACTAGTTTGTAATTTTACTGAGGGCAGAAAGTAGTGTTTACATAATTAGGTTGGTGATGTTTATATATTAAGGATGACCTTGAGACAGTCGACAAGCCAGCCAAGCAACAGTTCCCTCATTTGTAAAATTAATCATCACCATTATCATCATCTATGAAATAATTATTTGGATAAGCATATAAAATACGTGCAAAAATTATTTTGCAAGATAGTAGAATGCTATTGTAATTTTATTACCCTACATAGCACCTAACATATATAACACCTGGAAAGAGTAAGAAGTAAAGAAAAGCTAGGCAAATTACTGAAAATGTTTTTCCCCCAAGAGAAGAAACCATCTTATGTGTAATCATTGCCTATCCAATAAACTGGCAGTTGATGGTGTTTTCAAATATTTTACACAGAATTTTAGGGCATACAATGCTGTTTTTTTAACATCAACTTTCTCTAAGTTCTATTAACCTCATTTCATGTCTTTACAAAATCATATAATTGACTATGACTCTTTTTTATATTTTACATACATACTGAGCCACCTTAGTTCCACATTGCAGTAAGTATACTTTCTATACTGGCAGGAATACTTTATCTACATAAAATGAAAACTTAGCTTATTTTTGCCAAATTTAAAGGATGTGTTTAGGTTGAGTTAATTTAATTTATGAGGTATATAGCATTAAAGAAATTCACTTTAGGGGATTCTCAGGGGCACCTCCTTTTGAGTAGCTGCAGGTGTTTATCTGCAATTTTGTGCAATTATAATACACACAATTCTTTATAGGGTCCCAGGATGAATAGCAACACAGAATTACTTTTTAAAATAGTCTCCAAACAACCCAGGAGAACCCACCTGGTTGATAACATAGAATGATATTAGGGAATAAAACCATTCTCACCCACAACATTTCATTTGGAACTATCTAGGACAACAGTGTGCCAACCTAACACCATATAATAACATAACTGTTCAAAAAGGTGCAAATAGCCCATTTACAACCAAGCGTCAACTACCTACAATATTTCTCAACGTCATGACATTTTACGAAGTTTCATAATACAAAGAATGCGATTAAACACACATACTAGTTGATATTTTGCATTGCATTTAACAGATAACTTTGGATAGAGGATTCTGGGCAGATGGCAGAGTAGGAAGCACCTACCAGCAATTGTGCTGACAGAATCTGTCTGAAGCAACTAGTTTGGAACCCTGGAGTCTCCTGAAGGCTTGTAACTTCCAGGAGAAGCCTCCGAGAGTAAATTACTATTAAGTCTGGTCAGCTGCAGCTCTTGCACAGATCTGCATCGTCCTCCACCCCTCAGTCAGACAGCTGTGTACTGTTCCTGGAGCAGTTTACACACAGCTTACAGGGCCAGGGTGGGCAAAAAGGACCCTGTCCTCCAAATACTAGGGACCTGTGCTCTGGTCACTGACTGTTGCTTCTAATCAGAGAAGCCATTGTTATTGCACTTCACCCCATTGCTGCAAGTCCCCCCCTCCTCTGGTCAAAGTGACCTCCAAGGTATTGAAAAGACTGGAACCATTCCCTCCCTCCTTCGTTATTCTGTTTTTCTCCTTCTGGGAGCCAGACATGGAAGACTAGGACACTGAAAGGCAACTATGTACACCAGGAAAATTAGCAAGTCATTGCACATGCCAAGAGGAAGGAGCAGAGGCTCAGAAAAGATCTGACAAGACTTTAAGTTTACACATCAGTCTGATCCTCATCACAGAGACAACCTACAACCATCAAAAGAACAAAAACAAGAAACAACAAACTCTGTGGAAGGGGAGAATCTGATTTCCCAGAGTCACCACACTATTAGATTCAAACGTCCAGTTTTCAATAAAAGAAAATCACAAGGCATACAGAGAAACAGGAAAGTAAAGCCCATTCAAAGGAAAAAAATGAATAAACTACAACTGCCTCTGAAAAAGACCTGATGGCAGATCTACTAAACAAAGACTTTAAAACAATGTCTTAAAGGTACTTAAAGAACTAAAGGAAGACATGGAAAGAGTCATTTATTGAAATATCAATAAGGAGATAGAAAATTTTAAAAAAGAGAATTCTGGAGCTGAAAATTACAAAACCTGAAATGAAATTTCACTAGAGGGATTCAAAGGCAGATGGAAGCAGATAGAAAAAAGAATCCATAAACTTGAAGATAGGACAATGGAAATTATCTAAACTGAGGAACAGGAAAGTAATATTGAAGAAAAGCGAACAGAACCTAAAAGATATGGAGAACACTATCAAGCAGACCAACATAGGACTGCGGGAATTCCAGAAGGAGACGAGAAAAAGAAAGGGGCACAGAGAATACGTAGAGAAATAATGACCAGAGACTCCATAAATTTGATGAAAGTAATAAATATAATCATCCAGGAAGCTCAACACACTCCGCGTAGGATGAACTCTGAGAGACCCACAGTGATACACATTATAATTAAACTGTCAAAAGACAAAGACAAAGAGAATTCTGAAAGTAGCAAGAGAGAAGCTACTCCTCACATACAAGGGATCCTCAATAAAATTACTGACAGATTTCTCTTCAGAAATTTCAGAGGTCAGAAGGCAGTGGGCTGATATATTCAAAGTACTAAAAAGAAAGAATATGCCAACCAAGAATGCTATATCTGGCCAAACAGTCCTTCAAAAGTGAGGAAGAAATTAAGACATTTTCAGATAAACACAAGCTTAGAGCACTTGCTACAACTAGACCTATCCTGCAATAAATACTAAAGTCAGTCTGGCAGGTTGAAATGAAAAGACCTTAGACAGTGACTCAAAGCCATATGAAAAAATAAATATCTCAGTAAGAATAAATACATGGGCAATTATAAAAGCTAGTATTATTATAACAATGGTATGTGACTCCACTTTTTGTTTGCTACAAGATTTAAGAGAATAATGCACTAAAAATTTTATTAGTTTATGTTTTTGTTTTATTTATTTATTTATTTATTTATTTATTTATTTAGGCTGCACCAGGTCTTAGTTGTAGCACACGGGATCTTTAGTTGCCGCATACAGGAACATTTTTTAGTTGCAGCATGAGGGCTTCTTAGTTGTGGCATACAAACTTCTTAGTTGCGGCATGCAAACTCTTAGTTGTGGCATGCGTGCGGGATCTAGTTCCCTGACCAGGGATCGAACCCAGGCCCCCTGCATTGGGAGTGCAGAGTCTTACCCGCACCAGAGACCACCAGGGAAGTCCCCAGTTTATGTTTTTGGACACACAAAAACACGTGTAATCTTCTCACATCAACAAATGATAGGAATGGGGATGGGGCTTCTAACAGAGCAGAATTTTTGGAAAATGTAACATACATGCAATTGGATATTATTCAGCTTTTAAAAAGCAAGGAAATTCTGACATATGCTACAACGTTGGATGAACCTAGAGGACATTATGCTAAGTGAAACAAGCCAATCACAAAAGAGAAATACAGTATGATTCCACTTATATAAAGTACTTAGATTAGTCAAAATCATAGAGACAGAAAATAGAATGGTCCTCGTCAGGGTCTGGGAGCATGAGGGAATGGGGAGTTATTGTTTAATGGGTATAGAGTTTCAGCTTTGCAATATAAAAAGAGTTCTGAAGATGAGTGGTGGTGACAGTTGCACAACGATGTGACTGTACTTAGTACCACTGAACTGTCTACATAAAAATGGTAAGGATAGAAAGTTTTATGTTATTGTATTCTGCCACAATTTTAAAAAATGGGGAAAAAAGGTAACTTGGATAGGCTTTCATATTAGAATAGTACCAAAAGGTGAAAAAAAAAAGAGTAAAAGTGAAGCACCAAAAAGACAGATAAACCCAATAAGATATGAAAAATAGTAAGGGAGAAAACTACTGAAGTATAGAAAATGAAAATGAAATAGGACAAACCTTCTGACCCTATTTTTTACAAAGCAAATAAATCTGAAACCATAGTTGCCATGTATAATAGTCTCAAAAATTATAATTCCCCAAACATGACCCTGTGAGTAATGGGAAGTTTAAACAAACCAATGACCAAAAAATATAGACCAAAATGTCAAAGAATCTTTGCAAAGTTATCCTAGACACAGAAATTCCCTTCAGATGGGCATTATTCTACTTTTTAAGGCACAGATAATTCCAATGCTAACTAAACTTTGCACAGCATAGAGAAAAACATCTTCCAAAAATTTTACGATATGAGTATGACATTGACATCTAAATCTGATAATACTACACATACACATAAAGTAAGCTACAGAATATTTCCTCTTAGAAACACTGAAATAAAAATTTGAAATAAATATTAGCAAAAAGAATTTATTAGCATGTGAAAAAAATAATGTATCACAACCAAATGCTCTTTTTTTCCTGGAATACAAGGATAGTTTGATATGAAAATAGGCTTTACCATAACTTACATTGTGAAAATATCTAAGGACAGAAGCCATATGATCATCTTAGTTACTAAAGGTATGGTACTTAACAAATTCATCACTCATTCCCAATAAAACAATAATAATACTTAAACTGATGGATTCTTCCTTAGCAGATGCTATGCCAACATCTTTTTTTAATGAGGAGAAAACTTTGCATCCTTGCTAGGGTGAAAAAATGAGCAAAAGATGTCCACTCTTTGTCACTGTTTAATATTCTATGGAAGGACTTAATCAGCATAGTTGAACAATAGAACATTTTGAAATGCTTAAAATCAGTAACATCTCTATATGCAGATAATATAATAGTTATCCGGGAAACCCAAGGCTACCTAGGAGGAAATCTTATACTAAACAAACAATAAAGGAACAGGATATAGAATTGACATACAAAATCAGTAGCTTCCATATATTCACACAATAATTACAGACAGTCCTTACTTTGAATAGTTTCAATAAGCATGGATTTCAGTTGTCATGGTCTAGTTAGGTAAAACTAGTGCCCCCAGCAACATGGTTCAAATTTCAGTTACCATGATATATGAACTATTAGAATTGCATAAAGCGCAAACATCACTGCTGGCTCTTCAGTCCTCAAATCACTACATATACAACAGATATGCACCATGATAAATGAAGAGTGACATCACATCTTTCCAAATACGTCTGTAATTAGTCACCCTGCATTTGTCATTCAATCGCACAAACAGCAAAGATCGTAATAGTATTGTCTCCTTGTCTCCCACGTATATTTTACAGAAACGGATAATCGAAAGAGGGAATTTGACCCACAAAGCTGAAAGTGCAGCAAAGAAATGACAAGTAATAATGCTGGAAGTAAAATTCTAATTGGACTTAAATGGAGTTATAAAAGAAATTGCTGACCCTGGAATATTGGCGCCACTGCCATTCAAGGGACACTGGATTTGCAGCCAGAGGAACTCAGCAAGGCAAAGATCAACATAAATGAGAAAAGTGGTATAACAGAAAGGATGAAGATGTCCCAGAGGAAGTGACGCTGGCAAAAGCCTCCACATTAAAGGAATTCTCAGAAATATTTCACGACATTGAAAACTGCAAAGGATAAAATGTTCTGAGCTGACCCATACTTAGAAAGGGGTATGACAATCTGTCAAGTGCAGAAATGATTCACACTCACATTTTAAGCTCTATAACAAGAAGAAAAAGGCAAGTATTATTCAAATTACTCTTGATAAGATTTCTACAAAGAAAAAACTTTAGTTCTTAATGTTATAAGTTAGTGCGCTATATATTTGTTTCACTTTTTTTTTTCATTTTCCAATGCATTTATAATCTAGAAAAGGGGAGTTTTTAATGCCTTGACAAAAACATTTAAAGGTCAATAACGAATGTAAATTTTCCCATGACTAGGATCACTTTCTGTGGTTTCTATTTTGCACAGTTGTTTTTAGAGCCCTTGCAGTATCCATGTAGAGCATGAACTGCCTGTATTTGTTAGAGCTGCTGCGCTTCTGCCCGCTCATGTGAATGATAAATGCCTGTTTTGTTCATGATAATTAACTACTAAGGGGATTCTTCCCTTGCTGGCTTGATTGGTACCAGACTAGAACCAAGCATTTCTTGACCTCAAACATTGGCCTATGTAAAACACAGTACATAATACAACATTTCAGCTACGTTGTCACAATAGGCTTTTGTGGAATGTCCTAGGAGCCGAAACAGAATTTAATTCAATGGAAAAAAATATTCTGAATTATTAACTAACTGACAAATAGGCTTTTGCACTATGAAATGTTCACATGTTCAGCACCTCTCTGTATCTCATATAGAAAGACTGTAGGTAGCAAATGACTGAGCCCGTTACACAACGAGCCCTTCCAGGAGTGACAAAAGGAAGTTCTTCTATGCCTTCCTAGCACAGTACTTTAGCTCAGCATTGTTCCAAACAGCAGTAGACCATGAATTCAAATATTTTTTTCTTTAAAGTAGTTTGTGTTTTTATATAATTATCTATATTATGTTTTTCTGAAGTTTATAGAATTTGTTTGTTACAGGATATGTTACATATTGCTAGTGTTTATAGGAGACATCCATTTTAATTAATAAGTATTTATGGTATAACGAACAATTGCCAGGTGTTGTTCTAGAAATTTTAAAAATAACGTCAGACCAAGTCCCTGCAGGTGACCTCGTACCTACTGGAGTGACAGAAGAGTAAGAAGCAATCGCCTTATCATGTTTTCAGATGTCAGGTTAGATGGCTGCCCCAGGCCAGTCAAATATTAGTTTATAAATACGAATCTTCAATATGGAAGATCGTCATTGCATCTTAGGTGCAAAGGTATGTCACTAAACCTACACGCCTAGAAATACAATTGCATAGTTATGTGGTGAATCAATTTTTTCCTAATTATAGTACTAATTATTATTATCCTCAAGAATACTGAATGGATTAAAAACATATTCAAAATAAAAGTTGAAATAAAGAACATAACTTTTATTAAAATTTTAATTTTGACCCACCTGGAGCTCACTCAAAACAGGTAATTCAAGCTATAAAAACTCACAGATACGTTAAAAAGAACCTGGCAGTGACCAGCCACATGTACTGAACTGCAGGACATGATTAGTATAACATTAAATTTACAAACAAAATACTGACTTTTAAAAAGGCACTCAATACTAGTTTGGTTCTGTAATATTTAAGGAAATTTCCATTTGCCCTTTAGAAACAACAAAAATATATTATATGAACCATTATTTCATTCACCTTAATAAGGTTTATTTTATTACCAAGCCAATATATTATGAGACTTTGCTATATTTAATGAATCTACTCCCATATTCTCCATTTCTTCTACAGTGTACTAATACTATAGCAATGCTTCCTTTAAAACACCTGATTTGCAGAGCAATGAAAGGAAATGTTTGTACTGATTACATATCTAGACTTCAAAGCCAGAATGAACTGAGTTCAAATCTCAGCTTTGAAAGGTGTTTATTTCTATTACTTTGGCAAATTACTCAATCTTCCTGAAACTTAAATTTTTCTACCCATGATATTGGTAAATACCTCTGCCAATGGACTTGAGGTAAATTTAATAATTTACTTTAAAAGTCAGTAATAATAAGTGATATCTACTCAACTTTGTTTACGTCATTGCTGAATACAGTAACAATCCTACTGATACTACAAATGTAATGTTCCTACGAGGATTGACTTCTTAGGATTTCTATGTCACATAATTTCAAGTAGTTTCCACTTCCCACTGAAGTAGTAAGCAAAAACACAAATAACAGTTTATACCTGAGATTAAGCAATACTTTGTAGCTTGACAATTATTTCCTTATTTTCTCCTGTAACATCTTGCTAACAGTTCAATAACGAATAAGTTATGGTAGGATGTATTCACTAGACATTTACCAATAAATAAAACTGCTTAGCTAAGTTTAAAAAATAAGCATATATAGTATCATATAAATAATAACGTTTTTTTAAACTCATGATCTTATTAATAGTCTTTTGAACATCAAAGCTCTTGTATCAGTTCTGGTATTCTAGGAAAGTTAGCAAGTTTCTCTTATAAAGTATTATTGAATTTGTTCCTTTAAATACGCCTAACTTTACTTCCCAACCAGAACATATAAATGACAGAAGTTGTGTGATCTGCTTACCTTTTATGTAGCAAATGACTAATTTCACTCCGTAAGTAGCACTTCCAGTAACAAGAAAAGCAAGTTATGCTATTTCTTCCTGGTAAAATTCTCTAGATCAACTTTCTTTTAAAAAAATCAATTCTTCATGAATGAAGAAAATTATTCATTTGCTATATATTGCCTTTAAAACAATTATGTTAAATATGAAATTTCTGCAGTGTTAGTATTGTTTCTTGGAGCCCTCTTTTTCTTAGTTCTCTTTTAAATAACAGACCTTACAGTTCAGAAATATTTAACATTAAAAAACTGGATGTGTGAAAATTCAAACTTATGAAGTAATAAATTAGTGGTAGAATATCTGTATTGTAAAATTATTTTGTAAAATTATGCTTTTAAGTAGGAAGCTCATTTCTTTCAAAACTGAATTTAAAATATCAAATTACTTATGTAAATAAAAACACAATTCATACGAAGCGTTCAGTACTGCAACAATTTGTGTAGTTTTGCGTATTTAAAGGCAAAAATAAAGAAATAAAAATGAACTCAGATGTATACATAATTGATTATAGCTGAAAGGAAAAAAAGTAATGACAAATACACAAGGTACTGCAGGCCAAGTGAGCCATATTAGAGTCTTACCCCAAATCTACACTCAAAGAAAAATGTCACTAAAACAAACCAATAACTCCATATATTGAGATAGCAAAACTTTAGCTGGAAATCAACAATCAACCCAGATTTGTGTTATTAATAATATACTATTTTGAATTCAAATAATTAAAAAATAATTTGTTGAATAAATGTATACTCATTTTACATCAACTTTATTTTCATGTTGAAAGGATTAATTAGTGGAATTCTAATAGATTCAAGGCAGTCAGCCAAACAGTACCTACTGAATATCGGATTCCATAACTTTCACAAACACTCTTATAAATTGCATTTTATGATAACTCGTATTTAAAAACAAAATAGTACCCTCAGAGAACCTTGATTAGGAATACTTGGTGTCTCTCCCACACTTCCTGAAGAATTAATGTCCCTCCAGAAGAGAACAAACTTACCACTATGCCTTTAAAAACAGAATACGACTCTAAACTCTATAATAATTATAGCATAGTAATACTAACGACAAGCACAACAACTTCTATGTAGTGAGTCTTTTCTACTTGCCAGGTATTTTATATGGGATACCTCACGTTAATCCTCGCAGTAACTCTGTGATTAGCTACTACTATCCCCACTGGTCAATGAGAAGTCTGAGGCACAGGAGGGCTACGTAACTTGGCCACGGTCACACTAAGAAGTAGCAGAGTCAAAATTAAAAACGCCTCAAGTTGAGTAGCAATAAGGTGTTGACCAAGATAAACGTACACCACCTCACACTTTTCAAAAGCCTGGTTTTCCTTTCATGTGGGCCATGAGGGCAAAAAGACCATGTCTTATCTTTGATGGCAGCACTCTATCAGCATAGGAAGTAAAGTCTTCGGTGAATACCTTCGGAGCTATTCAAGATAAAAAGTAGCTAGTTCACAAAACGTCATAGTTTGCCACACTCCTAGGTCTTCCAGACACTTCCATCTCTCACTCCATCCAGGGAGGGATCAAACTCCTCTGAAGAAGTGAAGAAACTGGCTCAGCCCACTCCAGATCAAATGAAGCTAACTTATTTGTTTGTTTATTTTAAATTTTTATTGGAGTACAGTGGCTTTACACTACTGTGTCAGTTTCTGCTGTCCAGAAAAGTGAATCAGTTATACGTATACATATATCCCCTCTTTTTTGGACTTCCTTCCCATTTAGGTCACCACAGGGCACTGAGTAGAGTTCCCTGTGCTATACAGTAGGTTCTCATTAGTTATCTATTCTATACATAGTAGTGTATATATATCAATCCCAATCACCCAATTCATCCCACCCCAGTCCCCCCTTGGTATCCATAAGTTTGGTCTCTACATCTATGTCTCTATTTCTGCTTTGCAAATAAGTTCATCAGTACCATTTTTCTAGATTTCCACATATAAGCGATATTATATGATACTTATTTTTCTCTTTCTGACTTACTTCACTCTGTATGACAGTCTCTAGGTCTATCCATGTCTCTGCAAATGGCACTATTTTGTTCCTTTTTATGGCTGAGTAATATTCCATTGTATATATGCACCACATCTTCTTTATCGATCCTTCTGTTGATGGACATTTAGGTTGCTAATTTAAACTGCAATACTTAGTTGATGATTTAAAATGAAAGATAATCTCAGACAGCAGAAAAGCCCACTGAGGTCAATCTATTCATACAATTACTTATGAAATTTAATAATATTTATTTGTTTACATTAAGTGCTATACTTTAAGGTAGCTTAAATTAAAAATAATGGAGACAACTAAGTTGGGGAAACTGCTGAAATGGACACTGAGATGAAAACTAAATATATATTCTGAAATAATATGTATATGTTTTCCAGATAAGCCACAACACTGGCTTCATTTATTTTAGCAACTCTATATAAAAGAAAACTGAACCTCCTATGCAAATAATCTAATAAATAAAATATATTATTGAATTCCTAAAAATTATACTGAATTCCTAGGAGAAATATACCTATTCTTGATATTATGGCCATTCAATAATTTCTCACAAGTGTGCCAATAAAGAATTGCATTGTACATTAAGCAGCTCTAAATTTCAGTTTGGTTATATTTAAAATTGGGATTAAAAACTCCATCTCACAGGTTTCTTTAGAGGATTCAACACAGTGAGGCATGTAAAGTACTAAGCATAAGACTTGGTTCATAGTAAGAGCCCAAGAAAAAGTAGTTACAAGATCATAAATCAAAATAAACACTCCAGCATTCTCAACTGTTTTTATATTATATTGTTATTTAAACTGACGGTAAAATTCAGCGAAAGATTTTCTTCTATGAATCAATATTGATTGAATTTAAGTACCTAGAGACCACTGGGTTAGCACTTTCCAATCCAAAGGTTGAATGTAATAAAGGAATGTACCTATAAAGGTAGTCCTCCTTAAGACCCTTTCTTGATGAATCAATGTGCCGTAATCAGTGCCAAAAACGTCTTATAGCATTTCCATTACATATGCTGAAATGTCACATTTCTTTGCTAACTCCACCAATATTTTTACCTAAAAAATCAGTATTTTGAAAAAAAGCACTAGATATTACTTTTCCTTGGAAATAATTGTTTATTTTGCTCCTATTCAATGGCAATATGGCTCCATTTACCACTTAAGGATTGCCCTTTAGAACTAGTGAGATAGTTCTTAAAATTGTCGTGAAGATTATGTTGCTGTGTGCTGCAGGAAGGGAATTAGAACAGGTTGGGATATGCTTTAAAAGATAGCATCTGTATTTTTCTGTGTGTTGTTTACTGCTGATTCTCACTATCAAAGCTACTCTTAGATTTTGTGTTTCCTTTGCAAAAAAATGAAAAGCCAAATATAAAGAAACAAACAAAAAATAAACCTTGCGTATTACTATTTATCATGGAAATAATTGCTAATTGTATAAATCTTGAAATTTTTAATTCTCATTGAATACAAATTTTTCACTTGAATGGATAAGTCTTTGATAGCAGTTATCAGTGGTGAGCTACTATTATATTCCAGTTTTCTGCAAGGTACACTTTTTTTCTCTTGTCAGGGGTTGTCAAAGCGTTTGGATCTCTCTTGTAATCTCAAATGCCAATGATGAATACAAAAGTACCAAAATTCTGTCAACAACTATATTATTAGTATAATAACTGTGCAAAGTGCCCAGGTCATTAGAGTTGTCAAGAAGTAGTTAATGAATAAATGTATGAAAGAGGAGAGAAAGAAAAGAAGAAAAAAAAGAAAGAAGAGAAAGGGAGGGAGGGAGGGAAGGAAGGAAGGAAGGAAGGAAGGAAGGGAGGGAGGGAGGGAGGGAGGAAGGGAGGGAGGGAGGAAGGAAGGAAGGAAGGAAGGAAGGGAGGAAGATTTGAGTATATACTATAATATTTGCAAAACAAAAGAAGTGTAAATGACATATTTGATGCCCCCAAAGAGATGAGAATACAAGTAGTAAGTTTGTAAGTATGTGTGAAAGAATAAATACTAAAACAAGATAAGTCAATCATCAAAAGCTGAAAAGGCTATGAATACTATTGGAGTTCAGAGAAAATAGCCAAGAATGCTGAATATTTCATACATATTTCTTATTTTATTATGGAGTCCCGTGACTCAAAATACTATCGCATTCTTCACTAATATAATTTTCAAAAAATGTCTGATTGTCCAAGCATCAAGTATTTGCTAACGGATATCAATGTCCTCTTAAAATATATATAAGCTTCTGGAATTTGGTTAGCAAGTCAGATACTGTACTAAAGACTACAGTTATGTCTAGGTGAAAACTTCTCTATGATTGAAAATACAGATTTCATTGGAAAGAAGCAGCAGCTGTGTTCCTGAGGTTAGAGCACTTTGTTGCAGAAAGAATATCAATAGAGTGTTTATGAAATAACAAGGGAACATCACATCGCAAAGAGCAATGAAAGCCTCTTTAAAAAAAAATCTGTATAATAAACATGTCTAGATGGTCATGGTTCTGGCAGATCACTACAGAGGAAATATTAGAAAAAAATCTCATACTCATACATTTTTCATGAAATGTTCTATATTATACATCACAGCTGCAAATCTGCCCTCTGAAGTTTTCAGCTTCTTAATGACACCAGAGATTCAGGGCACAGGGTGGAGTTAGACTGACATGTGACTGATGAGGTGGAAGTGTGGGTCCGAGGGCCATTGAACACAGAGAATTTTCCCAATGTATCATAATTACAGAAACACCTGTGCTTAAGGGTTTGTGCTGATTCAGAGAAAATACATGGAACTTAATGATCTGCAAGATCCTTCATCTCAGACTCATGGCAGTTGAGAGTAAAGGATACAGTTGCATTTAAAAATGATGTTAAGACACTAGTTTTTATCCTTCCTGAAAGGATAGGATACCTCCATTACCTGAAAATGTTTGTCTCATTTGAGAATGGGAAATTGGATAGTGAAACACACTGAAGTGTTCTAGGAGCATTTTCTGGAAAATGATGCAGAGATGTAAGGTCATAAACTACTGAGCTTTATGGACCAGTCAAAGCTGAATTATTCTTTTTCTTTATCTTTATAAAGTCCATAATTGATTGAAAAAAATTAATGCAACCGCATATTCTGTGCAAAATAACATGATTTAAGAATAGAGTCATTTTTAAAGTTGTAATTCTTACTCCAATGTACTCTGTGCTCTTAACCACCTGTTAAAACTTCTGGGGGAGTGCTTAGGGGAGGAGTTGGGGGGGGTAGGAGTTATAATAGTTTATAAGTATTTGCCTTTTAAAAAAAAGAGTGCAAAAAGGTTCCAAAAAGTTTAAAATATGTGTAGACTGTGATTTGAGAAGGTAAGAAAAGAACAGTATATGACAAAATATGTTCATTAGGAGGAAAACAAAGTTCAATATTTATAAGAAGTAATTAATATTTCTTTAAATAAGTGAAAGCAAAATAATCAGTAGATAATAGTAAATACAAAATATAAAATAATTCAGTGTATCAGATCAAGGTATTTTTCGGTTACATTATTATGTTCCCCTCTAAATATTTAATCGGTAATGAAAGACAGTGTTCTTTGGATGAATACTACGTCTGAAATTATTTATAACAAGATTTGCTGCAGTGTACCCGTATTTTGAGCAAGGTCTTTATATGAATTCTTCAACATTCATTCTTTTCCTGGAATATTCTAGTGTAAAAACAATGAAGAAAAATTGCAAATACAACGCATTTTTATACCATTATAAAAATAGCATGTTTATTTTTGAAAATCAGTATGATAGAAAGGAAAATGTGAAAAGCAATAAAAATTGCTCAAAACCTCATAAGGCAGATGTATCTACAATCAATATTGTGGTATAAGTGCTGTTAGAAGATTTATCATACAGTATTATTACAATAGAAAAATTTAAATCACACTCTGCTTTATATATTTAGGATCAATGCTCTATGAATCTTCTTCAAACTTTATGTACTTATTGAATAATGTGTACCACAGAGAGTATTTGAATAAAAGATACAAACTTATTTTTGAATTTAAATATGAACACTATTAATTATATTTACATATGAGCAATTAAACAGGAAGATTGCGTTTAAATGAGTTACAGCCCATCAGTAGAGAAATAAAGTAATACTGTGAACAAAATTCGTAGCCTGAATACTCTTTGCAGGAGGATCAGAGAAGAAACTAAGTGTGTGGAACTCTGACATATGCTCTCAGGCGTCCTCCACACAGATCCAGGAGCGGCAGCTCCACGTGCCTGTTAAAGCCTTGGACTCCTGGGCTTGAGTTTTTGGGTTCAAATCCTAGCTCTGGTGCTAACCAGATGGAGGTGAGTTTGTGTGGTGAGAGTTTCTTAGCCAAATCTCAACAGTTGTTCAGAATACTGGGATTTTAGTGAACTTACTGACCTAACTTCAGTTTTGTCATCCATAAAATGGAGTTATTGAGGATTACGTGAGTTATCGGTTGTACTGGATTTAGAACACTGATAGGCACATAGTAAGTACTATGCAGACATTATTTTTAAACTGATAGCTTACTTGACTGCTTATTTTATACATGAGGGATTTGAGGCTTAGAGAGGTAGATTTTTCTATTTGCTCACTATAAAGGTCTGTGGCATAAAGTCCGTTTTTCTGTCAAATATTTTTCATTTTCTCAAGTTTTTATAAAAAAACATATCCTGGGGACTTCCCTGGTGGCGCAGTGGTTAAGAATCCTCCTGCCAATGCAGGGGACACGGGTTCGAGCCCTGGTCCGGGAAGATCCCACATGCCGCGGAGCAACTAAGCCCGTGCGCCACAACTACTGAGCCTGCGCTCTAGAGCCCACGAGCCACAACTACCGAGCCCACGCACCACAACTACTGAAGGCCGCGCGCCTAGAGCCCGTGCTCTGCAACAAGAGAGGCCACCGCAATGAGAAGCCCGCGCACCGCAACGAGGAGTAGCCCCCGCTCGTCACAACTAGAGAAAAGCCCGCGCGCAGCAACAAAGACCCAATGCAGCCAAAAATAAATAAATTTATTTAAAAAAAACCATATCCTGCATTTTTCAAGAAACTAAGCTTTTAATTACATTTTTTCTAGCTCTAGAATCACAATAGCAAAGCCATCCAAATAAATAAATTGTGACTTTCCATGAATTAGGTATGCTTTTTTAGTGGTAACTTTCTTTCTTAAATCATTCACCTACCTTCCCTAACCATGACCCTCATCTCTTGAATGACTGATTGTATGACATGGATTAATTTACTCAACATTGCTGAGCCGCAATTTTTTTCATGTGTAAAGAGTAATAGGGATACTTGTCTTTGAAAGTGACATTAATGATGAAATCGTGTACCAAAATGCCTAGCACATAATAGGCTTTCAACAAATGTTAGTTCCCTGCTCTTCTGCCGGATGACAACCATCCTCCAGAGACATGAGCCCAGTAAAACTGCATTTTAAATTATTGTAGAAAGTAGATGAAAGACAGATTAAAAGTAAAACCAGCTACAAATAGACAGCTGAATTAAATTCTCTAGTGAAAAAGAACACATCAAATTTTTATTACGGTCAGAAACCACGATTTAAAATAAGCCCAGATTCTGTCATACTTAATGATACAGTGTCATCATTAAAAGTAGTACATAACTTTTTAACACAATTATTTAATAACATCCATTCCATATCACAAATACTTCATATGTTTTATACATTGCTAAAATGTTTAACTATGACAATCAAATTCACTTGAATTTTTCAATGTTAGGTTAATAACACAGAACATACAGGTTGGAAAAATTACCATCCGCTATAGCTTGTAGAAGACAAGGAATGTCCCAGACGGATACTGGATGAGGTCAGGAGAAACAGACAGACTCTAAACAGAGCCTGAGGGAGCAGGAGAGCCTTCGACTTGGCATACAGAGTTATCCCAGATCAGAGGCTTCAAAGTCAGATTCAGTTTTTTAGCATCCAGCACATTGTGAACTCTCAAAACTACTAAAGAAACTTGAAATATTTTTGACCTAACTAATGTGTGTGATCAAATAAAACACCTGTTCCCAAATGTGTCAATAGCACCTTTGCTACTAAGAATTATTTATGAGGTCCTTTGTGAATCTTGGTTACAAAATTTAATTTAAAATGGGCACTTCCATCCAAATTTTATTACAGTGTTAAACTCTCTTAAAATACAGAACATTAGCCATGGCACTTTTATTGTAATATTAGGTTATGCATTAACTTGTTTTTTCTGGATCTGGTTTCATCAAATAATGTATTAAATTATATGATAACTTTCTTCTCAAATAACAATTATTATGTAAGAACAAATAGGCCATATTATTAGGAATATTTGGAAAATGGTGGGAAGTTTTCTATTGCTATGATATCTAGCTGTACTGAACTTTTTAATACTATATCTCTAAATTTAATATTTTATTAAATGAAGAAATTACATTTTGTTATCACAAATACAATCTAAAGCACTAGAATTTTAAATTGGTGAACATAAGGCTTGACGTACAGGGAAAACCCAAAATTTATTGACTCTATGAATCAGGTACCTCTTATATAATTTAATATATAATTTATATATAATTTATAATTTATATATAATTTAATCTCCATGTCCTTTAAAACAGTGAACTCTGAGCAACTGTAAATAAAAAATAACATCTGGACCTATCAGCTGTATTGAGGGAACATTTCTCTGGACAAATGTCTTCATATTGCTCCAGCAGTATTTGTTGAAAGCCATTCCTCGAGCTTTGTTCTGGGTGCAGTTGTGTGCATACATCTATGTGCACAAGCAAGTGTTCTCACACACGTGTGTGCCTGTGAATGTTCATGAAAGAGGGACGAGAGAGAAGGGAGCAGGGAGGGAGAACACACTAAAAGTCTCCTGGCATTTTTAAAAGGAAGGTTATTGATACATTTGCCAGAAGCAAATTAACAGTTTTTTCTCAATTGGCCCACTTGACAATGTTACATTTATATGGCAGTTATTATCGCCTCTAATAATTGACATTTTAAACATCTATAGTAATTTAGCCCTAAAGCATAGTGTTTTAAACTAATTATTTATAGCCAGTATTCCTGGTACCACATAGGTGTCAGAGATTGTAAATTTTCAAAAATCATGTGATATTCTCTTGGTTCATATATATGGATTTGCTACCATTAAATAAGTTCATGGAGGTAGGAACAGATTTTAATTGATGGGTGCTTTATATCTTAATGGTATAATTTACAGTGTTAACAAATGCATACAAGCACATGTTAATTTATATTAATGTAAGTTCTTCAAAACTAGGAACTCAGTATCTGTTGTGTGAAAGTTAAATTTATGGGACACTGTGGAAATGATGCTTATACTTAGATATGAACTCAAAACAAGTTTGTTAATATGAATTAAACTAATTGCATAATTTGACATGTAGCAACCTGATGAAATGTAATATTTTTAAACATTAACTCTTAGGTTCTACAGCTGTACAATATGATTATATTATACATTCGATTACTAATTTGTCCTGGAGGTTAAAAAAAAAATGCATGGGCCACAAAACAAGTGAGGTACTTGTAGACAAATCTTTTTTTTTTTTTTTTTTTTTTGTCTTAAGAGTTCATTAACCAAATGGTACTCGGGCTCTGGTGTCTTAATTAGAGCGAATGGAGTTACTCTCTGCGCTGAGAAGACCTAAATGTTTATCTTTGCAGAGATACAATCAACCCTTTGTTAAAAAATAGTTTTTCAAATCATTTCATAATCTTCTACCTATTCTATTTAAGTCTCTGATGAAAGTCTGTTTTCTTTTTCCTGGAGTCTAACAGGTTTACATTTTCCAAATAAGAAAATGATGTACCTAAGCTCCATACATGACATCTCCCATATCATCCATAAAAGTGATATACATCTTCTTGTAGAGATATTCAGCAAACAATTTCCAGAAATCACCTTTATTATGGGGAATAAAACAGATGTACAACTCTCTCTTTCGGATGTCAGATTTATACAAAGGAAACAATGTAATCCCAAGCATAATATTAAAAGAGCATTAGTTTTGGTGATGTTTCACTCAGTAGATATGATGTCTATTATAAACATATTTTTAAGTCCTTTAAAAAACTGACTCGTCAAAATTAGGAAAGTGTCGTAGCACAGATATATAGGAGAAGTTCCCTACTCAGCTTATATCACATTCAGGAAGTTACAGTTAACATCCCATGAACAACAAAAGAAGGATAAAGAGGGAATTTAATCACTCTGTCTTGCACTGACGTTTTGTAAACTCTTCCATTGCCTGAGATTACCCAGGACATAAATATTATAACAATGGAAACAATCAGCCTGATACTTCTTTTTTACTTCAAATGAGCACAGTATATTTCCTTCTGGAGCCATGTGAGGAACAAAGCTTAATTTATGATAAATTCCCCAGCTTCGTTCCTTCAGCTTTCTCCTTTCAAGGTCAATGACCCTTAATCTGAGTATTCTAGTTATCTATTTATTTTTACTTCTACACAGTGAAGTGATGTACATATGAAAGAATGAAGTATGATTAGGTACCAAAAAGGGTATTGTTAAACTAACTCCAAGACATAATACTCCACATTCCTTGAAGCCTTCTCATAGGTCAAAATGCAGTTCTTTGCTTTCATGTAATTCACTCTAATTCCTCAGTGGAAGGAAAAAAAGTCTTCAGTGCATTCTCAGATGAAGCACAATGATAAGCATAAATACGGGTAACGTGTAGTGGTAGAAGAAAATATATATGTGACTACACATTTCCTACTGTTCGGCATTTAATTCCATTAATTTATCCTCCTATTGCATGTGTCTTGTAACCTATAATGTAAGAATTTGCAACTGGTGAAGCCATGCAGAAAGACAGAAGTTACTAACAGCATGGTGTAAAATATCAAAAATAATAGAGAACAGAGTAAAATACAAAGAAAAATTATGATCTTTTTAAATAGAAAGTGACAGTATCCTCTCATTTTGTGCATTTCATAAAAAGATAAAACGAATATATGCAGTTTGGAAGAGAGAAAAATTACTGACTCCTAGTTATTATGTAACGTGTCTAGACAGGTAGATGTGGATAGGTAAATGATAGCGGTATATACACACTTATATCATATTCACATATATACGCCGTCAAACTTTTTTTAAACAGTTTTTGGGGATCATTTCATAATCTACTAATTCTGTTCAAATCTCTGATAAAAGGCCGTGTGGGCTGCTCATTTCCCCGGGAGTCAGACAGGTTTCTATTCTCCAAATAAGAGAAAAACGCACCTCAGCTCCATACATGACATCTCCCGTACCACCCACAACGATGATGCACATCTTCTTGTGAAGATGTTCAGCAAGCAAGTCTCAGAAATTACCTTTATTGCAGAGAACTGTGTATACATAATACACATGTACATACACACCCTCCACACAGACACACACACATGTACACATACATGATCACATTTTACTTTTAAAGTAAGCTCAGATGCTTGTTAAATTATTAGAGCAACTTAGCGCTTATTTGCTAAGTGTGTTATAAAGTAATGCTGAAAAGGAGAATTAATTGTGGGTTTTATCTTTGTGAAAGGTTCCAGGCTGGGCAGATTATCATTACCTACGCCGTTGATAAAATAAAAGAAGGCACTCACCTCCTCTAACAGAATATTAGAATGGTAGATAGTTCTTTACTGAAGGAATTCATATTATAATATATCAAAGTAATTCAAAATAGAATTTAATATAGTCTATAAATAAGTTAAGAAAAAAAAAGCTTAAAAATTTGACAGGGCATTTCTGGTCCTCACTTCAGTTATTTTCACAATAAATGCACCTCTGAACAGGAGATGGAAGTTTATATGTCAGAACAAAAGAGTGTTACGAGCTCCAGTTGGTGGGACCCATCTGCCCTACTCTCCTTTCTCCAGCCAGGGGCCCACGGCCCCTGTCCTCTACAGGCCTTCACACCCACCCAGACAGAACCAGGCTGTGTTTACACCAAACACATGCTCATTTTCTCCAGCTGCTGCAGAGTTACCTGGGCAATAGGACACAGGGACCCCGGCTCCGTGTCCCAGGAACACCGAAGTGAAAGAGGCCGGGAATGCTGCACCTTATTTTCCCCCTCTCTCTTCATGATTTATACCTGCTCTCTCCTTTAAACAAAATATTCCATTTTTCCACTAACTCAAGCTTCCTTCCAGCGCTCCCCCTACTTCAGCACACCCTTTCCTGTACCCACCAAGATCCTTTAAGCACACTTCCCCCCATTTTCACTGTCCCTTGAAAGTAACCTCATTATTGAACACATCTTACCATTGTCATCTGTCCTTTGTGTTCCACTACACTCCCAGATGACTTACTGTCATTTTTGTGTCGCCTCATGTCCAGCACACTTTGACACTTACACAGTAAGGCACCACTAAATGGTTTGAGCTTTCAAAAATCAGTGAAGGACAAACAAAGACAGCAGAGCTCCACCAGAGGAGACCTGACAAAACACTGGGTGGCCTTCCTGCAAGGAGTTGAAGATAGTCAGTAGTAGTAAGTCAATGAAGACATCACAATAACCAGCCTCTAAAATGTTCTTTAGTAGTACTCAGGTGTGCATCTAGGTCTTGTGACTCCTGAAGCTTATAAAATTGGGGAGTAGATTCTTTAAGAATCATAGTAAAAAATTATGAATAGAGGAAAGTCCATGGCCATCCCAGGAAGGGCTCTTAAAAGACACTGTGAAACTTGAGCTTTGTAAGTTCATGAAATCTGTTACAGCTGCCATCAGGTCAGGCCTGGAGTGGGCAGGAGTTCAGCTATAGCTTTACTAGCAACAGTTTCCTTCCAGGGGCATGTGTGATACTAACGCAAGAGATCTGAAGGCAGACTTGAATAAGCAAGACAGACAGAAAGGAGCAAATCTGCAGAAGCTTCAATTCACAAACATAGTGGAGAATGAAAAGGGAACAGTCTGGAAAGAAGCATGCCATCATTCGGAAGAAAATCGTGCTACTATCTGTATAACTGGAGGCAATTTGTTTTACTCCTCTGAACCTTCATTATTATAATCCTAATGTTAAGCAATAAACAGCATTTCCTATGTTCCAGGTACTACTCTAAGAAAATACTAACATAAATTAACATATGTAAAGATTTTTACCTCCGTTCTACAATTGAGGAAACTGCGGCATGTGGAGTTAAGTTACATGTGGAGGTCATATACCTAGTACGTGGCAGAGACCAGAATCAAGCACAGTCTCCGCCCACTGATTTGGCTTCACTATACATACAGTCACCTTCAGCTATAAAACGAGATTACAGCTACTCCGCCTGTTAGGGACACAGTCCGGTTCCTGCATGCCAGTGTCTTCCTCAGGTGGGGCACCTAGGCGCAGAGTCAGGGGCACATGGGTTACTGACGGGACACTCCAGGAAAAACCTGTGAGCCAGGGAGGAAAGGGGGCTGGGCGAGGACACAGAGCTAAGGTGTGGTCCCAGGTGACACGCAGCTTTAGCCTGAACTACAGGCAGATCAGGAGCAGAAACCATCCCCTGAGGTGTGACGTGCTCACCCCTAGCCCATCCGCACACCTAGGGCAAGGGGGTGCAGGCTGGTTTTTTTTTAACCTCCTCCTATCAGTACCTCATAGGCTGCCCCCCGCCCCAGCTGAGGAGGGGTGGAGCGAGCAAGGTCAGTACCCTCCCAGGCTAAATAAGCACATACTCCAGAAAAGGTGGGCAGTGAGCCTCAGCCAGCCAATGCTCACGGTACCTGGAGAAAGGGGATCTAGGCAAACCCGTACCGCATCTAAAACAGCTCTTAACACCGGATAGCCATTCAATAAATATTTGGGATCAATTATCAGTATGACTGATCTGTTAAGCGGTGGAAGGAGAAACAAAGTCCTATGTTTTCAATTTTGGCAGAATGTTCAAATGTAGCATAAACACAAGAAGGAATTAATTGATTAAAGATATTACCATATATCGAGTGGAGTGTGATATGTACTATATGTCCCAAAACAAATTAACATGTACATGATTACTATGGGTATTCCTGCTGCCTAAGCACAGAATTATAATGATGATCTTAGTGCATAGATTTTGGAACTTATTTATATAGTTTACTTTCTACCAGATACTCCATTTGAGTAGAGTGACAAAAAAATCATTGCTTTCATATAAAACATCCGAAAAATACTTAAATTACAATAAAAAAGCAGTAGGTGATCTCGTTTCAAAAACTGTGGAAGAAGGAGGAGATAATATTTGGCCTACATATGTTTTACCAATCAGTCTGAAAGAAAACTTGGAGGGACCTTTGAAACTCCTACAGGATAGATTTTCATAGGGATTTTTTTTAAAAAGAGTGATGTAAATGCTTCTAACTAAAAAGTAAGACTCCTTCGAACTCTGTTGTGGCTGATACACTCTGCAGTGCATCCAGAAGAAGTAACTATCCTACGTGAAAGAGTGGGTGCAGGCACAAGGGAATTATTTTTATTTCTCTAAGTAGGACAAAGACATCAGTAAAATGAAGCGGAAGGGTGGTAAAACCACCAAGTAAGTGGGTTAGAAAGAATCCATGGCAATGTTAGATGCTGTAGCCCCATCTTCACAAGAGTCTCTGCATTCGCTGCTTGCCATTTTAGAAGTCAATGGACGGCTCCCAGCAGCAATTGAAGAGGGAGGCAGAGCAAACACCACCCACTGCTCTCATCATAACAGCGCCCCATTCTGGTGGGCAAGGTCATAACCCATCTGGCAAGCACAGTACTTGAAACCACGAGACAACTGCAAACGATCAGCTCTAAAGACCAAAAGAGTGTGTAAGCAAAACGTGTTAACCAAATTGTTTCTGGTAAAATTCAGATCAGGGGTGAACTTATTTTTTAAGCATTGGATTCATAAAATGTACACATTTGTGTTATCTCACTTCCTAAAAGCCTACTAATTGACAGATCACCGATTACAATTTTTATAGCTCAAACCCGTCATGCATTGAAATGGGCATACAGTTTTCAGTGAAATCACTCGCTCCTACCCAGTAACAGCACTGTGGCAAATTTCCAGGGATATTTTGCAACAGAATCAGAATAAAAGCCCAGCACACAGTTCACCCCCATGCCGTACCGCACAGTTAACCTCAGAGGAAAAACCCTCCAAGTCAAATCGCTTTCAATATTTTGCTTAAAACTGACTTGGGTCTGTATAATATGGGATAAGAATGTCAGCCAACAGAAGTGTACCAACATGCTGCATTTAATAGGGACTCTTCCGTTTTGATGTTGCTTTGGTTTTTTGACCTATTGGATTAAAGATATATCCAGTCTTTTGCAGGAGAGACCACAATAATTCAAAGTATTGTGCTTATTTATATATCAAAAATACATATATCTTCTTGAATATTACCAATAATGAAAGATTTGAATTCTGAGATCTTAAAAATAACAAATGCCTACGTATGCATAATAATTGATCATACATGAATGTAACTCAATAGACATACGTGGATTCATCAACCTCCAGTTGCTCTCATTTCCTACCACTGCCACTCAAGAGAGCACGTAGCTTTCAAATATTGATGATATTCCTCAAAGTTCGCCAAGAGGATCTTACTTCTGTGCATTCAGAAACTACACTTTGAGTATTTACTATGTGTTCCGTCTTCTGGCAAGCACGGGATGCAGGAAAATATAAAATCTAGGCCCTTGATACAAGGAATCCATAAACTCATTGGAGAAAAAAAAGACATGGTATTAAATAGCAGCTTAAGTTAATTGATAAAGTATGTCACAGAAAGAAATGTTATGGAAATTAAGATTATGTGAGGAAAAAACATTATCCATGGTCATAATAATTTATTGAAATGAGCAAGATTTAAGGTAGGCCTGGAGGATTAGTAGGAAAAATTTTACTGAAAATTACTCAACACTAATTGTTGAGTGGCGGTGTTATCATCCAAGGCAGGTGGGATCGAAGACAGGATTATAAATTCGCACTCATTAACTCATTCCAGTATTTAATAATACTTGCCATACCAAAAAAATTCAAAAACAGGCATAAACAAAACAATGAAAAGAGCAATCATATTCCCAATCAACTATTTTTTTATATATACTTGGAGAATTTAAAGTAATTGGCTTAGTTTACCTTAAAACAAACATTTACAGTATTGGGAAAAAAAATGTTAAATCATCTTAATTCATTTTTTAATTAAAAATTGCTTTCTATTTCACGCATCCTAAGGATCTGAGATCATGCCTCATCCTCCTCCAGACCTGTGAACAAATTCTAGGGTGTCCTATAGACCTCTCTATTCCACACTGCAGTCATTGCCCAACATAAAGCTGGTAAATAGCTGACCGAATGAGCAAGATAGTTAATGTCATATTTTATTTTACCGACAGAAGTCTACCTTGCGTGAAACTGCTCTTCAAGTGAATCCTTCCTTGATATTCTGTGCCTTCAGTTGTATGGAAATCACATGGGAAATATAGTTAACTTATCTTCCTGACTTTCTAATTAGCACAATACATGCTTTTTCAAATGTGAATAAATATAAGTAAGTATGCATTGCAAAGTCCCTCAAAAGGACCAGAAAGAAATATCATCTATGTAAATCAAATAAAGATACAGAGGAATGTCAGTGCTTCAGCAGGGAGACCACTATATCTTCTGGGAGACAGGATGGCACACAGGAATGAACAGATTCAGATGATAAAGTCTGAATGGGTAAGAGTCACATCAGATCTTCAGAAAGTTCCACTGGCCCCCTAAATTCCATCCTGTTACGTATCTGGCTGGAAAAGTTATGCACTTAGTCTAATTCGGATATGGGTTGCTAGTTCTCATCTGAACCAGGAAGAATTTTATGAACTTAATTTTACAAATTTAGAACATGACTACAGAGGGACAGACAACACAGAACATTCAGACACCAATACACAAATACTCCCTTATCAACTGCCCCGCATTAACACAGTCAAGGTTCAAGTGCTTTCCTCAACCTGGAGCTGCTGAGCTAAAACAAAGGTCATTTACTGAGACGTCTCAAGTTGTCTAAGGGTGAAATGACCCTTAGACCAACTGCAAAACTTAACCTGCACTATCAAAGCAAGGTAAAAGATACACGGGGGACCGTTTAGTGCACTTACGGCATAAACATTTTTAAACTGGCTTCTTTAGAGATATAAACTATAAATCAGGGCTAGTCCCAAGAACTGTGACATCATTTCACGCTGGGAATCAGAGTAAATGAGGTACACCTCTCTCCCAGTAAAATGTTTCTGAAAAAATAAATAATCATAAAACACAACTGTATATATGAACCATAAAAAATAATACTTCTTTATATCAGCATCAGCTTTCGAGGATATTAAAAAATAAAATATTTGTATTTCTCATGTAAATTTGTTCACATCAAAAATTCATGTTTCTAGAGAAAATGATTTATTTATTGGGCAAATCAAAAACAAAACAAAACCCCAAAACTACAGAAGAAATTTTAAAAGAGTTTAAATCCCGAGCATACAATAATTGCTTTGAACATGGAACTCCCAATAGAACAGCTCTTCTTAGAGCGTAGTCCAGAAATTATCACTGGTCTACTACAAAATATGGACGGAAATGGAGAGTAATCATTTAAAAACTTTTAAAGCAATCTGACCTTGCAGTGACACCCAAGCATGTGGTTTCTTATATTACCAAAATTATAGGATGTAAAGAATTGGAAAAAAAAAAACAAAACACAACTGGTACTCCATCACAGATATTTTGAGATACACTGCTCAAGGTTATTTATTCCCAAGAAATATTTTCTCTATGGATTAAAAAAAATCCTCCTCTTGTTTGAGAAACACACACATACACTAAATGACCATGCCAATATAGTCATAACTTCTATTATGAAGATATTATGCATCTGATGATATTAACACAAAATCATGGATTCTAAGACCATTTTTTGTCCTGGTACAATCCTTCTGGGTACACATACCAAATTTAAACAAGAAAGGAAATAATCTCACATATGTGACATCTGGAAGTAGGGCAGCATGAGCATGTAAATCAGAGGCTCAATGAAAGTTCTTTTATCTGTCTACTATGCCATCCACAAGGAAGCAGTTCTTGAGATGTTTGTTGTTACTCTACCCATCTCTTCCTCACATAGAAAAAGGGGTGCCTCCTTCCATATGCCCTGTCTTAAAGCAGAAAACTTACCATGACATTTTCAATCCAACTTCCCTTCATCTTGCATTGCCCAGAATTGTTATGTGTTCATAACTAAGCCAACCGGTGCCAAGGGGACCGGAATTGTCATGTTTGTTTCATGCTAATAGGGATCCACGCACCTTGTGGCTGGGAAAGAGGCCATCCATTCATGAAAGATGTTAAAATTTAAATTTTTAAAAAGGGTTCTTACAGTGAGAGAAAGGAAAATGACAGTGAGGTATGCCACCAACCTAACTTCTAGAATGACATTTAAATATAGGGGTCAGAGAATATTTCCTCAGGGAGTATGTATGTGATAACAACTGAAAAGGGCCCAAGAACAAGTTCTGAGGAGAACAGATATTTTGGTATTGGGAGAGGAAGAAGACCTAGCAATGGAGACTGAAAAGCTGTCTACCTAGTCAAAGCTTTAGTGTTATGGAAATAGTGGTAGAAATTTTTTAAAAGATGGGAGTAGCTGACTGTGCTAAAAATTAATAAGAGGTCAAGTAGGATGGCCACTGACACTTTTAGTAAATTATAGCTAGCAAAAGAAAGTCATCAGGGATTTTAGGATGAACAGGTCCGTGGAAAGGGGGGGCACAAAACCAAAATGGAGTTTGTAAAAGTATGAATAGGACATGAGAAAAAAGAAGCCAAAAGGCTTGCAACATTTGGGAATCAAACCCAATACACAGGAGAAAACCTGCCAGGAATTTATGGATGGCAGAACGGTGCCCGCCCCCACAAGACGGCCGCGTCCTAATTCCTGGAACATGTACGTGGCAAAAAGGAGTTTGTGATGTAATTAAATAAATATCTTGAGAGAGCAAGATAATCCTAGATTATCCAAATGGGGCATTCTATACTCTGATTTTTTAAGCTAGTGCTGTATTATGGGTTTTTTTTTTTTAACTTTTTGTTCATTTTTTTAAAATAAACAAAAAGACAGTTCACCCATTTCTCCCATCTCTTCATCCCCTGCCTCTTGCAACTACCAAACTGTCCTCTGTGTCTATGAGCTTGGTTTTGTATTATTTAAATTTAAATGAATAAAATATTTCAGTAAGATAGATTCATTCAAGTCACATACAATAGATTTTTTTTAAAAGCAGTATACATTTGTAGGGACAAGTGACATTAGTAATGTAAATAGGTGGGAAAACATGTATGTCAAATATTAGGGCCTACAAAAGTTATTTCAAATATACATGAATTTAGTGATCATTTTTTTTCAAGGTAATTTAAAATCACCGGTATTTACAAAGTCTCAGTAAAACCTGATCATGTCTGTATAGGTATAATTGAAAAGTTAAAGTTCATTTCTTATGGATTAAATTAATTACACAATTTTATTCTGATTTAGGAGATCTATAATAATTTTTACCAAGCGTATTATATTATAAGCAATATTGAAATTTTAATTGTTCTTTGTGAGTCCAGCCTTGTCTTACACATTTAACTCTCATAAATCTACTAATTTTTTGCTGTGCGTACTGGTTAAGATAAACGCCAAATTCTTCATCTTAATAGGATTAAGATTTCCTTCTCTTTCATGTCTAGTCCAAAATGATGTTCCTGCACGATTTGGTGACTCTGGCCCCTCTACTGTGACACTTCTGTCTCCGAAGCAAGAAAACACATTCAATGTCTTTAGTAAGGAATTAATTGAGACAGAAACTGAAATGTGAATAAAACCAAAAATCACCAGTTAGTTTCAATCTCAAAGAACTTAAAGACACAGAAACTTAATACACATATAGTGTCGAGTATGGATGCGCTAAATACACACTCCAAGTGCTATCTAGCATTACAGTTTGTTAGGGTGAAAGTAAAAGCAATGAGCTTTCAGTAGTGACAAGCTAACATAGCAATTTTTATCATTTTATTGAATTGACAGGCGTTTTATTGCAATGACTAAATCAATCAATCTGTTCTTTTGGTATTAGTTGTAAACAGACTGGAAAGACTTACATTCAAAGGAAAATTTTCAGTGCAATTCTGTGAGGTAAAAGTTATTACAATTTTATTAAAGATGACATTATGATAAAAAAGCTTAGGCAATTTATCCAAGGTCAAGGTATAAAACATGAAATATATACACATGATAAGTGACTCTGGAATCCACAGACTGTTATGATTAAAGTAATACTATTTATTTTCCCAAATATAGTCAGTTGATCTATCTTTTTTGCTTCTTTCTTAATTTAGAGATTAAGGAAATATAATCACTCCCCTGTTCTCTTTAATGCCACTTTTTTCATGGGTGTAGCTACACTCTTCTTATTTATATCCCACAAAGTATGCTAATACTACTGTCATTTCAATTATTTTTACAGAATAATCTTTTTTCCCACTATGGTCTTCTTAATGTGCTCTCATTTTCAAAATTCCCTCAACAGTGAACATTTTCAGTTAGATTTCAGTGATAACAAAAGATGTCAATGATGAACTGAAAGTTAACAAAAAAGATTCACAAAATGCTAAAAGAAACACTCATCATTTTATGTTTTCTAATTCTTTTTAAATTGTAAATGAAGTTGTAAGAGAACCTATGTCTTTCATGTTGAGTCAACTGTTTATTTCTAAAAACTGTCACAGAGGTACCTCAGCCTGTTTAATATTGAACAGATTACAGTCCTCCCTCTGCATCTGCAGGAGATTGGTTTCAGGACCCCCGTGGATATCAAAATTCCTGGATGCTCAAGTCCCTTACAGAGGGCCCTGCGTATCCGCAAACTTGGAAACCGTGGATATGGAGAGCCAACTGTACTACAGTAGCACTGATTCAGCTTTTATTCGTATCAAGATATTAAGCCTGACCCCAAGCTCCTACTTCAACTGGGGTGTCCATAAATAATACTGACTCTATTGTTTTCAACAATGCCTTGTGGTATAAATTACTCCACAGTCTGATTAAATCTGGCGCTCTTTGCAAATACTACTGGGTACGTGCTCCTAGAGGGAGTATACTATAGCTGCTGACTATGAGCTGGGGAGAGAGGGAGCCCCATCTTCTTGGCCACATGTGTCCAGAGTGGAGTTTCCACCAGTCTGAGCTGGGGGTTGGTGGGCAAGGCAACATGTTGTGTCTCAAGTGCCAGAATCGCACTGTTTTTATTGAGATTTATTAGATTTTCTTGAAAAAATGCTTCTGCACTCGCTGGATGCCCTCAGGACAATCTCCAGACACTTCAGATGGTTTTTATTTTTATAATTTCCACCAGTTATGGTTGTTTCACTGAGGAGTGATCTTGCAGAGTTCCTCAGGATGCCGTTCCAAGTACATATTTTTTTTATATTAAAGATAAAACTTACATAATTTATTTTCAGATAAATTTACAAGTGTTGCTCTATCACGTCCTGAAACACAGCAAAGCCACAATCTTCCCTTGAGGGTAGATGGTTAAGAGCCGAGTTAGTGTCTGGGTTTCATCAAACAACCCAGATGACTCCAGGGTACCAGCCTGAGTAAGATGCCATCCCCCCAGCACAGTGCATACTTCAGTTGCAAGAAGCTGGATGAAATTGTGCTTTGTCAGGACCTGCTATGGGAGGGCTATCCCACTCCCCAACCAGTTTGATATCTTTTGGCAAATAAATAGAACTAATATACACTTCTGGTGATGGTTTGTGTGTACGGTGTAAGACCATCATCAAGCCATCCCTCATCACAAACATAGCACCCAACTCCTCAAACATTCACGAAATCTCTAAGTAATTCCATTTTAAGCCATTTGTTATTATTATTTTGATTCTTTTTATTGACTCTACCCACTATTCAGCTTGGATCATTATTCAACAAAATGCCTGCAATTCGTAAATAATAATAGTAACAACAATAGCTAAACTCCTCCCCTCAACCCTTAGGCTCCAATTATACAGCAAAAAAGTCACAGAGAACGATCATGATTGAGAAAGGGCCTTAAATACCCGCTTCTCCCCCCTAATTTTTCCCAAGACAAATTATGACAGCAAAGCTCTATTTCTCCTAAAGTGATCCCAATTATATGGCTCAGTAAGAGGGGGCATATTGTCAATATAAAGATCCTGTGCTTCACAGCAAGCTCCCCAACGCTTAAGAGTGCCCCACACATAATAGACTCGTTATACATTTGCTGTTTAGGTTAATAAATGAATGTATGGCTGTTTAGTAAAATCTGCTTCAACACCAGAAAAGTCGAAAAGCATGGCACCTGCATTTTAAAAACTTAGAGGAATTTCTTCTTGCTGTTTAACCCAGAACCAACTGAAATAAATAAAGAGCAGACTTGAATGACGCTTTCCTTTCGTGAAGCAAGATCCTGCCTGGGTGGTAAATACAAGAAACCTGGGCAGACTCCACTCATACTCTAAGCTGGCTGAGGGAAGAGGTAGGACAGATGTAGGGTAGATGGGGGTAATACCAAGATTTCACCAGTGGATCTAAAACCAATGGCAACACAGGCAGAAGTTCAGTTAGAAATGGTACAGTGCATTTCGGCCATTTCTTAACAACCGGGCCCCTCAAGCACTACTCACCATTGCGTTGACTGGCTCTCCATCACGGTGACCACGGCAGGCAAGGTCTGTGGGCACGACTTCAGCTACCTGGGGAAAGCTCTGATGTGACATCAGAACTTATTTCTGCAACTGTCTGGAAAAATCCATACTTGACTTTTTCCCATCTCCTCCAGCTGTAGAATATCTGCATTGGCAAAATAAAAGCAGAATAAAAACGAGTATTCTTTCTTTTTCTCATATTGGCCTGAGCTATTTAAGTACCTTAAAAAAAAACAATTTCTGAAACATATCATTATAGTTTCCTACATCGTGGTGAGCGCATGGAAAATACTCCTAATAGACAAATCAAAAGACATTCGAGTGGAAATGAAGGCACATGCCCCACAAAGTCCGTGCGTTGAAGTCCTAACTCCCAGGACCTTAAAGTGGAACCATATTTGGAGACACAGCCTTTAAAGAGATGATTACGTTAAAATGGGATCCCTGACGTGGGCCCTACTCCAGTATGATTGGCACCCTTATAAGAAGAGGAGATTAGGACACACACACACACACACACACACACACACACACACACACACACAAAGGGAAGATAACAGAAAGGCACAGTCAGAAGGCAGCCACCTGCAAGCAAAGGAAGGAGGACTCAGAAGAAACCAAGCCTGCCGATATCTTGATCTCAGAGTTCTAGCTTCCAGAATGGTAAGAAAATTGAATTCTGTTGTTTAAATTACCCAGTATGTGGTATTTTGGTACAGAAGCCCTAGCAAACTAATACACTTCCAATGTTTGCCTCTGAAACGGAGGTACTGGTCCACAATCCTTTCTATTTTCAAAATCCTTGGAATTGGACATTTAAAAGATTTAAAAATAATTTAGAACGTGTGCCATTTATTATGTCGATTGCCAGCAGTGGACCGGGGTAATAGCATGTGATCAACCTCATGAGGCTTCTGCCGAGAAATGTGTGAATATTCCCACTAAAGTGGAAACATAAAATACAACGAATGTCCCATCAGTTCAGGTCAGGATTTGATACAAAATGACTGGTGGCAAATTAAAATAAATAACCAAGAATCAACCTGGAACACACTCTATTCCTGAGACAAAACATTAGAATTGGGTAGAACTAATTAATGAGTAAAGGTAGTATTCTATATTGAGTGCCTTATTTTATAATTTTATAAGGTGAATATTTAATGATTTGTTGGTCTGCTTTTTAGTCCAAGTCTGTATTTCAAAAAACAGTCAGTACATCCCTGATTAACAGCTACTTTGCTGATATAAGAGAATCCAAGTGATTCTCCTACCTCCCCCCGCCCCCCGGCCCCCCGCAAACCTGTATCTCTGGAAATGCAGATGTACCTGGACAAAGTATACTCATCAGAACTTCAAGTAAATTCAGGTGGTCCTCCAACTTAGAAAACATTTCTCCTCCATTGTTAGACTCAATTCTCAATGCCTGGTTACTCTTCAGTTATAGATCGGCTTGTAAGTTTTGTTGTTATTGTTTTTAAAGTTCATTACCCTTACATTCTGAACACAGAGCAAAAGTAATCTAGCTGTCACAGTAAGGAGGCCATCAGGATGGATCCTAAATATCCACTGGATACTTATCACCAGTTAATGAGCATATATTGCCCAGTGATGATACTTCCCTCTACTGACCACAAATAATATGTTAGAAGAGAAAACTGTACGCATGTCCCAGTGAAGCACCAACACTTCTTATCCAACTCAAACTCCTTTCAATCACCTTGTTGGCCTAAATCCTTCTGATACAGAAAATCTAGGGTGTAATTCTGCCCATCGTGGTGCTGTCAGGGATTATTCCTCAGAGTTCTTGTGGACCACTGAAAATCACTGCACCTGTTAACTCACGGACATAGATTGAGTTCAGAAGAATCTGTGACCAGCCCTGCAGAAACCTCCAATCTAAATCCCTAGATTGGTTGGTTTCTCTCCTTACGATGGAAGTTCCAGCCAAGGAAGGAAAAATATATAACCAGTGATCTCTTTCTTTTACGAACCTTTTTCTCTTTAAGACAACATGGTTTTGTAATTGGATACAGACCATTGTACTGGGTTGAATATTGTCCCCCCAAAATTCATGTCTACCTGGATTCTCAATATTGTGGAAATTGTCTTTGCATACGTAATTTGTTAAGATGATGTTACACGATAGGGTGGGCCTTAAATTCAACACCCGGTGTCCTTACAAGAAGGTGTCCTTACAAGAAGGCCAAGTCAAGTCTCAGACACACATAGAGAGGAGAAGTCCAGGTGTAGAAAGGCAGGTACAAGCCAAGGAACTCCAAAGATAACCACTAGAAGCTAGGGGAGACACATGGAAATGGGAGAGAATACATTTCTACAGTTTTAAGCCATCTCGTTTGTGAAACTTTCTTACAGAAGCCCTAGGGAGCTAACAGAACCATAAGTAATCTCATCAGAGGAGATATTCCTTGAAGATAGCACCAATCAATGTTGGACTGAAATATAGTGAAACACCTTTGGGTTTTCATAGAACTTCCAACAACTTTAGAACATCAATAATTGTAGGACGATGAGAAAAACCTGGTTTTTCTGTGCCTGGTTAAGAAGGAGATTCTTACTACACCTTCAACCGTGCAAAGCCTCTACTCAGCTGTGCTATATCACCTAGTCTGTTCTAATCTCTTGTTCTCGACTGGAGCCACTAAATCTTGCCCTGGTTACTTTTGGGAGTCTTATTTTGCTTATTCACAGATTTAGGATTAAAACCAATCCCAAAGGTTTAGAATAAGAAAAGAAATCAGGTATTATGTTCTTTGCATAGAGATGGAAGAGGATGGTATGAAATAGGTATAATTAATACAGTTTTCCATTATATTACTCAATTGAGGAACATGGGAATTTTTACTAAAATAATATTTTTATTCTTCTTACAACTTGATTTCTTTCAATAAATCAAAATACAAATGGCACTAAAATACAATGCCTTCTCAGTTTTAAAGGTATTTGCATCTTATTAGTCAAAAATAAAATTTGGACTTGCAGCAACAACTTCTGCTTTCTTCTCAAAATACATTTAGAGTTTATTCTGTGAGAACTCTTTTTACATAACTCCTAAAATGTTTTGAGAACGTGAAAGCATTAGCCAACCCAAGAGCCCATTTTCCATCAAGAAATACTCAACACAAATTATGCCAAACCTCAACCCTAAATTTATCCTTCAGTACAAGCAACAGAAACACAGGTTTCATTACGAAAGTGTGGTTATTACTAATTCGCAATTCAGTGCCTTTTCAATGGATTTGTTTTCAGTAGCCCTACTAAAATCTTAGAGAACGTTTTTTCAACTTAAAAGTTATTTAGCAGCTTGTCACTTTAATTTTAAAGTGATTATATATCTGTCTATGCCATGTAGCTAATGAGTATTCAAAACAATATTTAAAACACATGTCCTTATTTTTTAAAGTATAGTGTAACTATTAGAGTTGCTGCACACACAAGCCAGTTTTTCATTCCTGAAAATGTACCCTTTGACAAAGCACACAGGATATTAAGAAAGAATATGGGCAAGAAGATGGCGTTTTGTTTTGTTTTTTGTTTTCGATTTTTTTAAAGAGGAAATGCAGTGGCTCTATCTACTCCAGAAAAAAATACCTCTTATATGATGAGACTGAGCTTTCAAGGAGCCAAATTTCAGATGAGGATGTTGTTATGATCAGTAAAACTTTATTAACGGTTCCTGAACCAAAACGTCATTAAAGACTGGAACACCTCTTGTGGGTTCTGTCGACGGCATTGCCCTTTTGAGAGTCACGAGGCACAGGCGGCTTCCTCTCTCTGCAGCCTGCCTTGGCATTCCATCCCCTGCACGTGTGAATGAAACACAGTAGGCATTTGCTGTAACAGCCTTCTTAGGTAAAGTCCACAGGCATTTCCAGTCAATCAAACCACAAACAAATTGCCTTGGAATATTTGCGAGCCTTCTGCTGAGTACACATTTTCATTTAAAGTAGAAAAGTACATGCAGTTGTCCCATTCTATGTTTGTTCCCTTGACAGTACCTGTTAGGAGTATAATTTAATTCTATACGAACAGTATTTTGCCATGTTGTGTATTACCAGTAACCCAAAACTGCAGTGTTGATATATAAAAGGAAATATTCTGAAAAAGATCAAGTCCACAACATTTTCTATTTATTCCTGGCTTAAAACTGAAGTTTAGAGCAGTCCCAACTTTCATAACCAGGAACATGTGCAAAATAGGTAAAAATGAAGGGGAGAAAAAGACATATAAATTATACCAAGAACTAGGTCAGGAGCCCTTCGTTCATCACTGGGTTGCTGTACTGAGGCAGGGGAGCTAGCCCACAGTTCCAGTAGCTGATCATGGAGCCCAGATTTAGCCTCTGGCTTCGCCTCTGGAAAAATACTTTAACAGCTAAATCTATATAAAAATTCACACCTTTCAATTATCCCTGCCTGAGAATGGCTTTTCAGCGATGTGCCCAAGATCAGAACAAGGTTAATGCATTTAACGTTTTTCTAAAAAATGGTTTTCAAGGATAGCTATAGGGAGGGACCATGAGTTGCCTGCCTTTGCCAGGCAAATCTCCCAGCAAACTTCACATCTCAAATGCCTACAACAAAGGAAGGTGACACAGCTTAGATGAGAAGATGCAAGTACACTGTCACAAGGTGAAGAGTCATGTCCTTTCTTCAGGGAATTTAATTGTAATGTAATAAGAAAATAATAAGAGTATTGGGGATAAATTGGAGTTTCTATTTTGTTGCTTTTTATGTATATGGATTTCCAAAATTGAATTTTGACAATAAAGATGTGTTGTATTATTGTAAATGACCAAACTTCTTCCTTGAAGCTAGGAGATTAAGAAAGTTATTAGGCAGATAACAGTAATATACCACACATTCACATTTTTACAGAGCTTTAAGTAAATATTCTTCTTTGGCAATAGTCTTTGGCAACATACGTGAAACATGTATTGCTCACAACATATATCCTTTACATATAATAATACATGTTTGTGCAGCGAAGGCCTACAAAGGGAAAACAGAGTAAAAGACCCCTGAGCACAACTTTACACTTGCTCCTGGCGACAGAAGTCAAGGAACCTCGAGCGCAAGACACAAACATCGCTGCACAGAACAGAGATACACTGCATGGTTGCTGTATGCTGCAAAGTGGAAATACTGAGAGAGAAACAAAGTGAAACTTGGAGACTTTGTTTCACTAGTGGGCTGATCTCTGACCTTGGACACAAGCGTTTTCTACCCTGCCCCTAGAAAAATACCTAAACACTGACTACTTAGGGGTTGGTTTGGGTTATGAAGAGAGTCTCAAATAACAAAAATGATAACAATAATAATAACAAAAACCCCTCAGGTATCTACTTTCTGATGCAGACGTCAAAGCTGAGCAAGATTCACCAATTTGTGCTGTTACCTACGTGACTTCTGTAAACCAGAATGTGAATCAGATGGGAGACTTATAGCAGAAACATTATTTAACTGTCTCGTTCTCGTAGTTAAAGACTTTGTGGGAAGAATAGATCGTTAGCTTGGTGAAACCAGATGTGTTTATTTTCTGTAGATTTTGTTTATCCTTTTTTTTTTAACTCATTTTCTTTAAACCTTTTATCCTTATATTCCTACTCTTCACATAAGTACTAAACAAAGTTTCAATGTTATTAACTATTAATAATCATTTAACCTTAATAATGACTAGATGAGCTATTTAGAGCCTCTTTAATTGTAGCATCTAACACCCATAACTAATAACATCACAGAACTGTAAAATACCTACTCTATAAAAGTATTTTATCAGGAAAAATTCTGCATTTTCACACACTTAACACAGCAATGGCTTTTTAAAGTAGGCCTATTAGGTTAATATAATTAAAAAACTGGTCAATTAAATTTAAAAGACTACATCAACAAGAAGTGTGTTCAGTACCATTTAGGTGAATTGATAATCTGATTGAATTTTCCACTATGGAAAGAGTTGTATAAAATTACTTAAAGGATAAAGTGTGTGTAAGGCAGAGTGTGTGTGTCTGTGTGTGTGTTGGACTAAAAATCAGATGACCCATGTTCTGCTTCTAGTTAAATGATTTTGTGTAAGTCATTTACCTTCCCTCTGGGTCAATATTTTTAATCTGAAAAATGGGGACACCAAGATCTGACTTGCCACACAAAGTCATCGTGATAAGATATATGTGAAGGCAAAACGAAAATTACAGAGTGTTTTGTAATTAATTAGCTGCTTTTAGAAGCAGATATGAACAAGACAGATGAAGAATAGTAATGGAAAGAAAGGGAGAGAGTAAACTGAAATAATCCACCTAATGTAATTCTGTTTTTCACAATATTAAACCGATGAGAGGTGGAAAATTTGTCAACTGGCTGCTACCCAACAACAAATAAATTACCTAGCTGATTTTTTACCCATAAATTCACTGAAAAGATGAGTGTTTTGGCAACATGTAAACACAGCCAGAGAAAAATGTAACCTTCTCTAACCTCCATTATCTACCTGAATTTGAAACCAAATGCAGATGGAGAACTCATTATTGTAGTGACAACCTCTGTCATAATTAAAAAACATGGGATCTATTTCTAAAGTAGAGGTCAGGCAAAGGGCAAAGAAATGTCTGACCCTCTCCATGCATTATCCCAAGATTTCTCAACGTGAAAATTTTTCAGCTGTTTCCAGCAGATACACTGAACTATGACTGACTAGCTAATACAACTATGACAGAAAATTCTAAGTGCTATTAATTACCCACTAGAGTACAATAGTCAAAAGGTGAAAACTGGAATAAATTCTAGAGTATCTGCAGATTCCTCTTACGAAAGCGCATAAACGTAAGCATTCTCTTCCAAATGGACCCACTTATACCAATATAATGTGACTAAATTAAATCCACAGTGCAATTTTTTATGTGTTGTTTCTTTGCTGCCAGTTTGAATGTGTCTATTGATCTCGCATTCAAATCCTGATGGAGTCTTTACATGTCATTTTGCTGCCCAGCGTATCAGTCCAAATCAATTCCTTTTGATTCACATTTACTTGAATGCCATTTTAAAATGGGTATCAGGGTTTGTCAGTACAGTGACCTGACCACATTTCATATCAGTTAACCTGGATACAAAAAACAAGTGAAAAGTTAGTTTTTTCATTAGGTTTATTTTGTATTAAAATAATAGGATGGAGTACAGAAATAATTAAAGGAAAGCAGTAAGGTCAATAGGAAAAAAAATCCTCTACTGTACTAAATTTCTCTGTCTTGCAGTCTTTGCTCTCTCAGATTCAAAAATCCCCTAAGTAAAAAAAAGTTTATTAATAACATGAATACCTCTAATGTACTTCCTTCTTTTCCACAGGGCAGAATATCTGTAACCACTTAAAACTTGTAAGCCATAGTCATAGAAATTAATTAAATTTCATGTCCATTAAAATGACATTTGAGATTCACCTTTGCACAACCTGGACTTTCCTGCAGTGCGGACACTATCTTATTCCTCCTCTTCATATGCTTCTCATTTTCCCTATTGAATGGTTAATTCCACAATCCAGATGCCAAACTGCGAAAACATTCTTCCAGCGGCAGCATATGTTTCCTTGGCAAGCTTATGTAGCATCTGCACAAAAAGCTTACAGTTTCCTCTGGGTATGTAATACTTCTGGCTGCTAAGAGGCTATTTGTGCAGTCTTTTCCTCAAAGACACCATTTCTCTTGACAAACCCTTGGTTCTAAGCAAATTCTGCACATTTTCAGTCCATCTGAGAACCAATGATATACGTAAGTTTGCTTTACAGCCGGGCAGCTCTCCAAGTATTCTCACTCTATGACCAGGGGGTGGATCTGGCACTGATACAAATTGGTTTAAATATAATAAGAGTTTATTTAGCTACTTTAATAAGCAACATTTTGCTACTAATAAAATATGAAGACTGTCGACATTGTGGTAGACATCCGCAATGATGATAAGGTCAAGGAAAATAGCATTTGAAAGGAAAGCTGCATAAGGAAGCAACCTGGGAAAGCTCACCGTGTTCTGCACTCGTGCTGGTGAAACGGCACGTGTGATGTGTAGTTACTCATACGTAGCTTTTCCCTAACTGGAAGTTCTGTCTCCGCACAGCTGTTCGGACCGAGCCCCTCAGGTGGCATGCAGAACCAGTACCTCCAGCATTATTTATCTGTGGGGAACACTTTCATCAGTCACCATTTTATCTAAGCACTAAAAGCAATTACTGTGCCAGATTTAGAGATTATTTCATACTGAAGAATTTAAGAGTTAACTTATGCCAGACTGAGAACAAAATCTTTTAAGGCTTCTCATAGTCTTTATATAATATTACCCTAAGTTTTAGGATATCTTCTCAAAAGAAAGTAACTAAAATCTGTAAAAAGGAAGTATCTTCCAACAAGACTCATTATTCCTGTTGAAAAGGTAAGGCATAATAAAATGCATCAAAAATATCAATAACCATCTTGTACTATGTATGTATGTACCTGGAAACCAGCATTTTTAATATTCCATGTCTTGGTTGCATGGTGTTTTAATAATATCTCTTAAAATAGGCCCTTAGCAGTACAGAAGTGATGCATACTTTCAGTACATGTAATTTCCTCATGGATGGTTACATGATCTGAGATTTCTGAATAAACAATATTTTAATGAAACTGGGAACAGTGCAGAAGGAAATCCATTCATAGATGAAGCTACGTTAAAGTAAGCCAGTCTCATGTGCGTTGAGTACATTTTAAAGATAACAGTATTTCCCACATAGTATTTTAAAAGAGTTACTCAAAATAAATGGAGAAATCCTTGGCCAGAGAAGCAGTAAATGATTAAGCAAAATTAAACAGGTCTCTTTACTGGAAGACATCCTCTAGCCTTCAGTATACTGGTGTACATCGTGAATCTCTATAGGAAGATATGTTACATACACACACTTGACAATGAACTCTTCATTCTGTGGTAAGTTCTACTGGAATGCTGCTGTGCAAAATTTTGGGAAATTCTTATGTATAGAGAAGGTCTGCATCAGCATTTCTTAAATAAATATATAAATATTACTTTGGGAGCTGTCAATAAATACTCCAAAACCATGAAGATCTGCGATGAAATGAATTTACTTAATGCAAACAATATTGGAGAGCCCTAATCAAGATTTAGCATATTATAAACATTCAGAAACCTTAGACTAAAAAAATATGTCCAACGATTTGATGTCCCTATAGTGAGTGGACTGGACTAATATGCAAATTTTACAGCTTCCTGACCCACAGACAGATAAATACCAAATAACATGGACTAAAGATGTTGTTCAACACATAAAATAACTAAGAAAAGAGAGAGAAATCCTGACATGCAGATATGAACATCCAGCCCTTGAAGGAAATGCAAAGGAAAAATAGCTCACTGTGTTATGAAAACTGGATACGCATAGGAGTGGATATTTTGGTTAATTGTTTTGTTTTTTATTATTAGTTTATTCCAGTTTTTAAATTTCTCTTGAGTAAAATTTGCTAGTTTATAATTTTCTTTTAAATATTGTCCATTTCCATTCAACTTCGCAAGTTCACTGGTATGAATGATTCAAATCCTCGATTTTGATTTTTTTAAATCTCTATTGGGATGAGTAAATTAAGACGAGCAGAAATTCATTAAATAACTTAGAATGAAGACGGCAAAAACTGTCTTGGTTCTATAGGTTGCCTTAGAAAACCAATGGAAAAATGTCTTCAAATTGTAGCAACAATCTGAAACGACATTTCAGAAGGCTAGGTCTGGATGAGAAGTGCTGGTGGTGATACCATATCTCATTATACAGCTTAGGGATCAAAGGCAGAGAAACTGGAACTGTAGTTTGGGAATCTGTTAGGACTAAGGAGAGGAAATTACTCCAGAGTTCTAGTCCTTGTGGCTGGGCTTCCTGACGCTGAAGAACAGTACTATGGCTATAAGTTAGACTTGCCTGAGTACCCCGTGGTGATCAAAGCATAACACATATCCAGCCTGATAGGCAGGGAGGCTGGCAGGGGGAACAGGAATTCCTCAGACAAAGATCTGGCCACCAGCTGCAGCATTATGTTAAAGAGCATGTGAACTGGAATTGACATCTTGATTTCAAACCTCAGCCGCCAGTACACACCATCTGGGCGACCTTAACCAAATGTGTTTTACTGTCTAAATTTTAGTTTCCTCCTTAAAACAGAGACATTACTTCTTACCTAGTAAGGTTGTTAAGATTAAATGAGATGATCTTTGTGAAGTCGTTGTTAAGGATATAGGAAATGTTAAGTAATTATTAATACTATTTTACTAGCAATATCAATAGCCTGAAATCCACCTAATGCCAGCTTTCAGCAGCTGATGGCAAGATAGAAAAGGAAAGGGAAATGGATTCTATTATTATACATTCTACATTTCTATACATTTATGGGAAAAAATGGGTTTCTATAAATGAAAGAGACCAGCAATAAACCTGGGAAGATACAGGTATGAGAAACAGAAAGGACACAAGGCAAATGACTTTTGCCAGCATTGAGGGTGACGGAAAGCTGTGTCAAAGGTTCTTAAGGCAAAAAAAAAAAAAGTTCAAAGGTTGGTTCAAAGGCATCAAATAGACATCATGAAAAGCACTGCATCCTCAGCTTTGACTGATTATTTTACCTACAAAAGAAAACTGCGATCAGTCCATGAAAATATGTGGTCTTAGACTTTTATACTAGTACCTAAGCGGCGTGAAGGCCCCATTTCATAAATGAATAATTGATAATGGGTAGCTAATAATAGCTAATAAGTTTGGTTCAGTGGGTCAACAACAGTTTGGAAAATCCAGCTCGACAGGCACCTCTCTCTCTCTGATTAATCCTCACGCTTAGGGCAGGCACTGTGCCCTTCAGCTTTTCGTAGTCTGCTCAGATTACTCATGGGAGATAACAGCACAGATCTTTGGTTATCCACCTAATATTCACTGCCTTTATCCTCTTTCTTGATAACAATAATGATGATAATAATGATAATGATAAACTGCTTTTCAGTTATCCCTTCTCATTCTGTCCATATACTTCAGTGTGGCCAGTCCCACTGTCAGTCCCAGGACATAAAGTCTGAATATTCTATCAGATCCAATCATTCCACAAAGATTACACTGATTTACTGTTTACTATCTAAATTATAAATTCTAACACAGTTGGTAAGCTTATGATCATTTTACTCCAACCTTCAAGATTTTAAAAATGTTGATCAAACCTACCATCGGAACACTTTTTTTTTTTTTAAACTTTAGGTTTTTTCCCACCATGCTGAACATTACATCCCCATGACTTGTTTATTGTATAATGTAAGTTTGTACTTTTGACTCTCTTCACCCATTTTGCCCAACCCCTACTCTCTGCTTCTGGCAACCACCCACCTTTCCTCTGTATCTAGGAGCTTGGGTTTTGGTTTTGGTTTGTTTTAGGATTCATACATAAGTGAGATCATATGGTACTTGTCTTTCTTTATCTGACTTTATCATTCTCCTAGCATAATGCCCTCGAGGTCCATCCATGTTGTCACAAATGGCAAGATTTTCTTCTTTTTTTGTGGCTGAGTAATATATACACATTTTATTTAGATACATTTTCTTTATCCATTCACCCATCAGTGGACAAGGTTGTTTCCATATTTGGCTACTATAAACAATTCTTCAATAAACATGGGGGTGCATATATCTTTTCCAGTTAAGTGTTTTCGTTTTCTTCAGATAAATATCCATAAGTGGGATTCCTGGATCATATGGTAGTTCTATTTTTAATTTTCTGAAGAACTTCCGTACTGTTTTTCCACATAGTGGCTGCAACAACTTATGGTCCCACCAACAGTGCACAAAATTTCCCTTTTCGCCACATCCTCAATAACCTTGTTATCTCTTGTCTTTTTGTTGGTAGCCATTCTAACAGACGTGAGCTGATCTCTCTCATGGTTTAGAGTTGCATTTCCCTGACAATGAGTGATGCTGAACATCTTTTCATGTACCTGTTGTCCATCTGCATTTCTTTTTTGAAAAAATGTCTCTTCAGATCTTTCTGCACGTTTTTTAATTGTATTGTTTGTTTTTGTTATTGAGTAATATGAGTTTTTTATGTGTTTCTGATATTAACACCTTATCAGATATATGATTTGAAAATATTTTCTCCTGTTCAGTAGATTGCCTTTCCATTCTGTTGATGGTTTCCTGTGCAGAAGCATTTTAGTTTGATGTAGTCCCACTGTTTATTTTATCTTGTGTTGCCTTATTTTAGGTTATTTTAATTCTATATTCTTTTTTATACTTTCCTTTCCTTTGTCTGATTTTATTTTCTAGATCTGTTATAGTATTTTTGAGAAACACTGACCTACACTGCAGAGTACTGACGTGTATGCCCTACAGTTTAAAAAATTTTTTAATTATGGTGAAATACATGTAACGTAAATTTACCACCTTAACCATTTGTAACTGTGCAGTTCAGACACGTTAAGAACATTCACATTGCTGTGCGACCCATCTCTAGAACCCTCTCCATCCTGCAAAACAAAACTCTACATCCATTAACCAACAACTCCCCCGGCTCATTCTTCCCTCCCTCCCTCCAGTTCCTGGGAGTCACCATTCAACGGTCAGAGGAACAGATCCATTCCTGAGATGCCTGGTACTTACTGGTCTTTTAGAGATCAAAATCTGTTTGGCTGATATCAGTTGGCAATAGATTTCAGAATCACAGATTATTGTTATGAGTAATAACTTATGGTTTAATATCCATAATGTCAAAAATGTGTTTTCCGGCATTTCTGGCCCCAACTCTACTTGAATGAGAATTATAAGGGGTGTTAGTAAAACACGTACATTCTGAGCTGCACCCCAAATTAACTATACCAGAATTGTCTACACAGTGTTTTCTCTCCAGTGAGTCCTGAGAATCTACATGTTTAAGTACCTGAGCTCCTAAAGCAAACTAAAATGTAATCATTTTAATTGTGAAATTATTCCACATGTATTCTGTGTATTTCAACAATCCATATTCTATTCGATCTCACTCTTTTAAATACATTCAAACAGAAAAAAAAAATCCTAAACCTGTATTTCTAAAGGAGAACATCAGTGTGGCCTAGAGCAGTCTGGCTGTGGAGTTACATTCTAAAACGGCTGAGCTCACATTTTCTCACTTCACTTTCAAACTATTATTTTAGCCTTAAAAATACTGACTTAGTTGCAGGAATTCAGAAAAGTCTCTGTAATCCTGAGGGCTTTCAAATTATACCATTTCGTAGAATATTTAAAATTAGTAATTGTATATAAATATATGTATATATTTTGATTGTGCTGCATACTTGTATGTTTATGAATATGTGTCTATATGTAAGCATGTTATTAAATTACAACTTTCACCATATAATTATTGTGGGTACCTAGTAATTCTTGGGAATACTAAATAACAAAAACTATGTAGAGATAATTTTATTTAATTAAAAATATCGATGTTTAGTATTAAATATTTGAAAGGGTTTTTAAGTGAAGCTACGCCTGTAATTCCTGGTTTGGATAAGGGAGAACAGGCATTTTATTAAAACTGAGAAGTCACGCCACATGTTCTATAAAGTTGTATTAACTATATGGTATTTATTTAGGTTGGCTTACGGCATTATTCTTACATGGTCTAATTCAAATATTATTTTGTCCAGGACCTACAAGCAAGTGGAAAACCCAATGCTTGGTTGGTAACAAGAAATAGAGGCAAAGAATGATAATGAGTGTTTTGAAACACCCATATTCTAATTTCCGGTTAAGCCTCTTCAGTTACAGTGATTTCCAAACATTCTATTCTACCTGAATCAGGAAAAAGTACAGTGAAATGTAAATAATGTATACTGTATTTAGAAAAACAATGTAAATACTTTATAGACTATTCAGTAAATAATGTATATACTTAGAAAAACAGTGTAAATATTTCATGGACTGCTGGGCCACTGTTAAGACTCAGATTAAACCTCTGGGTTTAAAGAACTTGGTGTTTATCAAAACCCAATTTCTTCTACCCAACAGAATTCTGTAAGGTTTGGATAAATTGCCATATATAAGCTATGTATTCATGATCCAGTCCTACTGCAGTCACTGTATTAACTGTACATTATTTTTTTAGCTACTGCTCACTAAAGTCATATGAACTTCAAAGTTTGAGCTATATTTTATTGTAACAAAATGTACAGAGAGACTTCTCGCGAAGCCCTTGCCAAGCTTGCCAATCACATTATAAATTCATATTATATTCTTGATCCATTAGGATTACAAACCTGAGTCACATATTTCTAATAATAATGTTTACTGTTCTCAATTTTTGATTCCATTATAGATATTAATTTTATTCCTTTCTCCTCTTAAAATTGCACCACACTTTCTGTGTGTATGTTGCCTACTAATGCTTTAAGAAGTCTTTTTTTTCAGTTTCCTTTAAATCAGAGCTAAAAATGTGCTTCACATGTCTGTCCTTTTAGTACTTTAGCACTATAGCATTTCCTCGCAGTCCCACATTTAATATTCAATATCTATTGTTAAACTCCTCATAAAACGCCAGTAAGTGCTCATATGTTCTAATTAATAGGCACAGTGTGAGGGCCACAAGCAACTTCACAACGGAGAACAATGAGCTCCCAGATCACAGCTGCAATCCACCAGAGGTTGGATGTGCACGTTCCCTCCTCAACTGCTGAGTATTTCAAGCAGGAGGAGCAGCTGGCGGGCGAACAGAACCCGTGATGCAGTAACAGTTCGCTGGATCCACGAAAAACTGTGGATGGCAAATGCATACCAAACAGTATTCTCTACCAACTGGCTAACGTTGTCCGTCCCCAAAGATACCGAATATAAAAATGGAGATTTCCTAGTAAATTAAACTGGTATTTAGAGGGATAAAAGAAAAATTCATTGGGATGCTTGAAGCCCAAAGAGTAGCTTTAAGGTATTTGGGGGTGAGAGTGGAAAGAAGTTTAAAGAAGATAGTATGTGACGTATTTTACGATCATACTAACGATGGTGACACAAATTCTATCATAATATGGGCCAGTTATTTGGGGTATATAAATAGCATGTTCCACATTTGTAGATATGTATGTTCTTGAACCAAGACGGAAACCGGGGAGAAGTGTCAGCGGAGCATCACAAAGGCTAACCTGGTGTGCCAAGCTTAATCCACCATTATTACCTGCGAAACAACTCAAGGCACGTGCTCCCACCAGTATAATCTCTACATTTATGGATTTTACTGATTTACTGGCAATGAAGCCTTTTACGATTACACTATGAGACATCGATTTAGAAACATTTGGATATGTTCTAAGGAATCCCTGGATATAAGGTATGAGGAAAAGAAAGTAAAAGGTGATAGAGTGATCAAAAATAAAGACAATCCTATAAGAAATTTTAAAAAATAAATTTTTAGGAAGGCAAAAGTACAAAGAAAGGTTATAGAAAACATTCATTTTAAATGTATGACGTTAACTTAAATTTTAAGAACCCTCTTGCTCACTGAACAGAAGTACAATACGTTAAAATTTCCATTTCTTATATTCAAACTGTCATACACTGTGAGAGGTGCTGTAAAATACTAGAGTCTGATCCAGGGCTTCCTTACATACCAGAGCTCAAGCTGTTAATTCAAAATAGTCAGTGCCAGATTACGGGCACATCTGTACCTAGAAGTCAGAACCACTGGTAACCGCATCTTGTTGGCCCGAGCCTAGCGCATGCTATTTTACTCATTGTTTTGAAATAAGATGTTTTGTTCTAATATTATTTAAAAAGTAATCATTGCTTTGGAATGTGCAGGATGTTTATATACATATGATCTCATCTGACTCTCAAAATAACCCTAAGAAAGAGATCGGTATTAGCTCCATTTTACAGTTGAAGTAATTGAGATCCAGATGGAACAAATAACTTGCTTAAGGTTTACAGGTTATCTAGGAAAAGGCAATAATGATACCTAAGCCTTAAGCTGCCTATTCCTGAAACTGAAAGAATCTTAAATTATAAAAGAAGAAGAAAAAGGAGAAGAAGAAAAGGAGGAAGAGGAGGAGGAGGAGGGATGGAAGGAAGGATGGATGGAAGAACTGAAGGAAGGAAGGAAGGAGGGAAAGAAGGAAGTAAAGAAGGGAGGGAGAAAACCACACATCCTTGGGGTAGAAAGGAAAATTTGAGTCTGGTGCCTTAGGACTCTGTACCATAAGCACCAGGGCTTAACATTTATTAAACTCTCAGGTATTAAAATAAAATAGGAACTAAAGAAAATACTTCAAAACCTTTTAAACATATATTTAAGGTCTAGGAATTAATTTCCAAACTACCTTCCACCTACTACTGAATACAGTAGAAAAAACAAACAGTATTTACATAGGGTTTGTTATTAATGACCTGACTTGTTCCTGAACTTGGAATAACAATAATTTCACATTTTCAGCAGTTTTCCCTGTATCTCCGAGCACACAGATATTTAATTTCACTCAATTCCTTCTATACACCCACCTAAATTTCTCTTCTTACTGCAAACCAGGCAGGGAATAAACAGGATTTTGCCAAATTTCGTGAAGCAATACACGTTTAACATACAATCAGTGCTTGTATCAAAACAAGTTTCTTTTCTTTAAATTCTGACAATGAGGGTAAGTGGAAGGAAATATTTTCCACTCATGATTTTTGCATATCAGCAGTAGTAGAAGTTGGCAGTGACCACAAAAAGGATCAACATCCTTTTGATCCAAAAATGTATCAGCCAGCACTCACCGGCTCATCGAGGCGCTTGCTCTACTTGGCAAGGTCAACCACATGTGAACCAAATACATTGCGCGCAACCCTGAAAAGAGGGGTGTATATGAAGACCCAGTATATTGCTCACAACTACCCAATTGTATCGTAATTGTTCACTAGGTTTTCACAGCACAGATTAGGAACTGTCTCTGGCTGAACTATTAGAATTTGTTAATTACTGTAATTCCATAAATTTTGAGGGCTGCTAATACTGTTTCTAAGTGTTAAGTAAAATTTTTCAAAGGTTTCTCTGGAAAGAATATTTTGTGGAATAAGAAGATGTAAACAACATATAGCTGATTCACTTCATCGTACAACAGAAACTGACAGAACACTGTAAAACAACTATACTCCAATAGGAAAAAGAAAAAAAAGATGTAAACAGAATCTTTGCCTGACACTTACTAAGCAAGCCATTTCACATAACTGAACGTTAGTTCTCCATCCATAAAATAGGTTTATTAAGCCTAAATTGATATGCTTACCACGTTGTCATTAATATAAAATGAGATAATATGTGCGGAGATACTTTCTAAATCATACAGTATTCCTCAATACTGATTGTTAATCTGTAGTACGCGGTATCTGCGCCTGTCTACCTATCGCTGTATCAGCTATTTGTCCACCAATTGATTTATTTTACGGAAGCAGGATCTACTCAGGTCCCATGACATGAAGACTATTTTAGGTACTTTGCCTCCCGGATCTCTCCTCTGTTTTTTCTCCTAATAGCTGGTGTTCCTTTTTGCTTTTGGAGTGGCTACTGCTTACTAATTCTACACAGCTTTCAATTGCTGTTAATGCTTATGTTTACTCTGCTCCACGGTTTTTCTTTTCTTTTAAACATCCGGCTGCTTTTCACAGACATTTTGCACTCCATGCGAAAAGGCTCAAAGGACGAAACCGAGTCAGCACAGTATCTGTGGAAAACCCCTGGGGAGGCACGGTACACAGAGAGGGTCCATCAGGACACACTTTGCTGCGGGACTTCTGACTCCTGGGCGCTCCTTGCCGGTGGTCTCTTACTGCGAAGTGCCCTGGAGCTGCTCCGCTGGCTCCAAAGGGGATTTGGGGCGAAGGGAGGAAGGAATCCTTAAATTCTGCACGGCTGAGGATTTACCGCATTGACCTAATGGGAATGTGTGTGTGTGTGTGTGTGTGTGTAAGCGTGACACACACATACACATACACAAACATAACAGTGTCCATCAGCAGATACTAGCTATAATACCCCCGAAACTGATCGTTTTTATGCTCTCAATATTCGTTTATTTAGCTGATGTTTTACTAGTAGCTGTTAGTGCCTATTTAATCTAGCTAACAATTAGATTCATGTTTGTATTATTTGCAGCATGAATTTAGTTTGAGTATCTAATGAAGATTCTTTAAATATTTAGTTACTAAAAGAAAACACAAGTAGAATCCACTTTGCTGAGTAATTCTGGGTATGAAATATGACTAAGCAATTGGTGAATATCCCGTTCCTGGATGTGGGACAACATCGCAACGCAGAGCCCGTTTTTACACGGGAACTAAAAGAAATTAAGCGATCTGCCTGAAGTTACGGGGCTACTAAAGACGGCACGAACGTCCAGTCCTCCCTCCGGCATTCCACGTCGTTCTCACTAACTGAGCTCTCTGGGCGGAGAAGGAGGTGGTCAAGGAGCTTTACCGTAAAGCAGTGAGGAACGCAAGGGCGTGCGTCCGCCAGGAGATACGGCCCTGCGCGCTACGACCGCGAGCCCCGCCAGGAAGGACGGGCAGCGAAGAGCGAGGTCACGCTCACCCGGCCGAGCGGCCCCAGAGGAAGCTCAGCACGCGGCATTGGGGTTTCGAGTCATTACATGTGTCGTCCAGGCTACCCAGAGAATGAGGAAAGGTAGTTCTGCTAAGAACGGAACATAAAGCAAAAGCACTGAAGTGAGAGGGTTTGAAAACAAGTAGTTCTGCCCACGCCATTATATGAGACTCTCTCTTACGTAATTATAAAACTGTCATGGTAAGCATCAGTGAGTATCTCCTGAGCCCTCACAATTTGTCTAACATCTTATACGACGCTGTACCGTCACCGGCAAAGCCTATTAACAGTGGGGGAGAAATGGAATCTGGGCGGTAAGGTAACGTCTAACCTTTTGCTTCTGCGCTTCGTCTAGCGTCACGTGCTCACGGGGGCCGCGGGCAGAGCCCTCGCACCCGGCCCCTCAGGCCAGGGCTCCGGGCGCGAAGCCGCTACGCGGCCGCCTCGGCTGGGCGGGCCGTGCGCACAAACGCTGCGCCCGGCACCGAGGTCTGCAGCCTGAGCGGCACAGCCGCGCCGGCCCTGCGCGAACACCGCCCCCTCGCGGCCGCCGGGACCCCGAGGAGCAGCCCCGCCCCCCAGAGCTGAGCGGGCACGGCTCCGTTCGCTGATCACAGAACTAAGCTTTCCTCTGCTTCCGAACCAAACCCCGTCTCCTTCCTTCTCTTGGCTCAGAGGACACCGGGCAGAAGCACCCGTACCGGGGACTGACTAGGGAGGGTCAGTGTCAATATGACACGGAAGTTAGGTCATTTCTTCTTCCCACTTACAGATAAAGAAAATGAATACAGCAAGGTTTAATAACATGCCCAGGATTGCATAACGAGCATATTGCTAAACAAAGAGTTTAAATTAAGCAGTATGAATTCAGAGCCTGATTGCTTAAACCACTACGCTAGCTAGGTAGACGATTTCAAGTTTTATCATCACTATTACTATTATAAAACATACCATTAATTTACTTAAAGATTCCAGCGTAGGTAACAAACCAGCAGTCTTTCCACAATGAACATTTGAAAAATGCTTTCAAATATGGTTATAAAAAATATTTTAATGATTGGGAAAATCTTGCTATGAATTATTGTGGGCGTATCTTGTTGATAAATCACAAAAAGGAAAGGCAAACAACAAAAACAGAAATGGATGTTTTCTTGCACCACTTACCAAGCTAGGCTTTTTTAAGAAAGTCAGTTATGTTGTATGTGCATGTGTGCGTATGTTTTAAGACCTTTTGCGTTCCTGGGAGAAATATGGGATTTGATGTAAGTCCAGAGAAGACTTATTCAGAGCTATCGTGCTCAGCGGCATTAGGTAAGCACACATTTTCATATATGTGATTACAGGTCGCCCCGAAGCAGCACACACTATTGGTTTATCACACAACAGAGCAGGTGGACCGTCAAGGGCATCACTTGACACGCCCCTTTCATGTAATGAAATTTACAGCGAAAAAGGCAAGGATTCAAAACGAAAAGACTGGGTGTCATGGCCAAGGGGGGAAAGACTTAGTTCAAACTACATGTTAACTCCTGCCGAGCAGGCTACTGAAGTGGTAACAAGGCAGAGGCATTGCCTCTGGCCTCCCCATTTGTAGCTCTCAGCCTAGATGCTCACTACCCATCAAGGACATTATTCAGCGAGGCAGGCTGCAGTCCCAGAGCTGGCAGCTTCATCTCTAACTGAGCTCTGACAATTACAGGCTGGGAAGCCAGGCATACTAGGTGAGAAACACTGAAATGTTTTCTTTGTGCCAAACATTTCTGTATCTTCTTCACTATTGTTTCTCTGGACATTACTACTATTATTATTATGCTAATTTTTTTCAAGTCTCAAAATATCTCATTGCCATGATTGTCTTTTCAATAAATCTGTGAAAGTCTCATTTCAATAGTGAGTGCTTTGGGGGCAAAAACAAAACACAAAAAACAAACAAAAACAAATAGAAAGTGAAGGCTTCTTGGTCATGTTCTATGTCCTACAAATCTAAACAAAGTATAGCTGAAATTCTCCTTTAAACATAATTTTGAAAAGAGAGCTTCACTGAGACTCTAATATCTGAATCAATATCATTTGGAAAAGAACAATGGACCAAACAGTAATGCTCAGAACCAGGTTTACGTCTTGGTTAAAATATGTTAGGCAAATTTTAATGTGGCAAAGTCACTAGATAAAAAAATTTCATAGTGAGATTCTCTAAAAATTAAAATTGCCCAAATCTGATGATTCTGTGAATCGACAGAATCATCAAATTTGAGAAAAAGAAGACTCCTAACATGCTTACTCTAAAAGAGTATTCAGAAGACCAGAAAAGAAAAAAGGGCCAAATATTTTGTCCCCAGTTTCTCACCTGGCAGTTTGATGGAAAAATCAAAGTTGGAGTCCAGTTCTCATGATTTTTACAAGTGTTTCGATTCCCATACGCCTCCCTTCCTTTCCATCCTTTGCAGTAAGCCAATCTCTGATTGCATGAAAGACATTATAACATTGTAGCTAAAGCATTAATATGTGAATCTAAGTTCCAGTTTTACTCTGGTTTTATTAGTAATCAGAAATGGCACATCTCTGTTTTGAAGATAATATTTAGGTTTTAGTATTTTTCTTTTACATTGTTTTATTATTTATGGATGTATGAAAATGCTCTGTAAATACATGAAATGTGCTGCATTTCTAAGATAATATGATTATATGAAGCATTTACATCCTTTTACAGCCCAGGGTTAGGACAGTGAGAGTTTCCTCTGATTGCCAACCTCTTTTTTTCTCTATGTTGCTGTGTAACCAAAAAGAGAGCTAATGGAATTGAGAGGCCATCATTCTGCAGATTGCACACCTGGCCTTAAGGCTCAGCCTTAACCTTCTGGTTCATTTCTTACGCTAGAAATCTCTATTGCCTTGTTAAATAGTGGGGAAATAACTGTATGGGAATATTAGTAGCAGAACAACAGAAGTCCTTATAAAAGTCAAACCCTGATTCACTTGCAAGTAATATCACGGACTCTTCATATACTTTAACAGCTTACTGTGTGCATAACAGAATATTAGATTTCATTTAATGTGGGAAGGGATTGGCAAGTTGATGCCACAGCACGATTTCCCTCAGGAGGACATTGTGCCAGGCTCAAGGCTGTGCCACACAGAAATAGTTTTACAAAATGTAGAAGACAATGACACCGTGGTCAAATGGTGCACATCAGAATAGATGAGTTAACTTCTCAGGGTCCCCTCCAGTGCTAAAGCCCCAAAATTCTTTCTATAGTCTACAAAATATGCAAAATACAGAAATGAAAGAATTTATGTCCTAAGGGTATCTCAGTGTTTAGAAACACAAATCATAGATAGCAAAAGACTTTAGGGAATGGATAAAATATAGAGAGAAAAGATGAAAGAATGGGCAAGAAGAAAGAAAGAAAAATAAAGAACAAAGAAGCAGAAGTAAAGAAAACCACGGCAAGTTTAATCAAATGGGAAAATGCTAAACATTTAAATGGCAAAAGTGGTGACAGCCTAAAACAAGAAAATAAACAAACACTTTAATATGCTTGTCTCAATATCCAAAAATTATAGAGGAGGTACGGACAGATGATATATTCTTACAAACTATCACTATCTTTCAAAATTGCCATTTCCTTTGTAAATTATTTTAAAAATAATGATATTTAACCATCATTAAAAATATCTCTATAATCTACTATTTATCTGACAGGTTCAAGTACAAAATATATATTTATCCCAAACCAAATATACAGTCATTTTAGAGCTTGAAGGTCCAGTAGAGGTCATATAACTCAATCCTTTAATTTTTCAAATGAACAAACAGGGACACACATAACTTGAAGAGTTTACCCAAAAACCCAAACATTAGCAGTGAAAGAAATACGACAAGAATAAAGGACTTCCAACCCCTGGCTAAACCTGCTATTTCTCTGTGAGTTCAGTTTCAATGCATTTGTTTTCCTTGTAAGCAACTTCCTCAATGCACATAATTGTTTTACAGAATGTTAAGTACCTGACTTAGACGCTTAGAGTAAGAGAGACTAAAAACCAAAGTATTCTAAAAGTAACATCCCAAAAAAGATTTAAAAAAAAAAGATCTTTTATGTATTTATCATAGAAGGAAATGGGGAAAAACTGCAAGACTGTGTGAAGATTTCTGCTTTCTTAGATTCTGTCAAATTTCATTTTGCTTTCTTGTCTGGAAAACATGCAGTATAAAACCATCACTTGAAAGTGTTTAAATTGTGGCAGTCATAACCACCAGACACATATCCTTCACATCGTCACAAAACCACCTCGACGGGGCCAAGGAAGGGGTTTGAAGTGATGTCTGACTTCAGGCACAATGCTCATCGTCCATGGTTCTTAATACATACTGTTTCATTGCGATTTATGTTCTAGAAAGTTAAGCTAAAGAGGAATTTGGGAGTTTTGAAATAAACATCTGTAGCAATATAAAGGAAACAATACACATTTATTTTATAAAAACAAACACACACCTACACTCTGCCCCCCCAAAGTACTACACAATGACTTTTAAATTAACAAAAACTATTAAATTTTAAAGTGAAATATTTAGTAGTAGCAGAATAAGAAAAATGGGTAACTGAAAATTCAAAACTGCAATGGTAAGTTAAATAGATTTGCAGAGACATTAGTGATTCTCACAAACTCTTGAGAATGTTGCTTTAAACTTATTATACATATTTTGTAAAGTATTTAGGTTTTGAACTATAAAACCAGTAAAACCCAAAGTTATATGGAGCTATGAAAGCCTTCAATATTAAATTTTTATCTATGAATTCACTTTCATGTGTTCTCCATCAACTCAGGGATAAATCGAGTCCCCACCTGACTGGCCAACTAAGTATCTAATTCATCCTAAGTGTTCAGTAAATGCGAACTTCTTTTCCCTTTTTTTCTGGGGGTGGGGGGGGATCTTTATTTTTATTAATTTATACAATTTTTAAAGGTTACATTCCATTTACCGTTATTACAAAATATTGGCTATATTTCCCATGCTGTACAATACACTCTTGTAGCCTATACTACACCCAATAGTTTGGACCTCCCACGCCCTTACCCTTATACTCCCCCGCCCCACTGGGATCCACTAATTTGTTCTCTGTGTTTGTGAGTTTGCTTCTTTTTGGTTATATTCACTAGTTCATTGTATTTTTTAGCTTCCACATATAAGTGATATTATACAGTATTTGCCTTTCTCTGACTTATTTCACTTAGCATAATGCCCTCCAAGTTCATCCATGTTGCTGCAAATGGCAAAATTTCTTATTTTTTTTATGGCTGGGTAAATTCCACTCTCTCTCTATACCACATCTTCTTTGTCCATTCATCTGTTGATGGACACTTAGGTTGCTTCCATATCTTGGCAATTGTCAATAATGTTGCTATGATCATTGGGCTGCATGTAGTTTCAGGTATAATTTTCACAGAGTAAAAGTCATTCTTTTAAAGTGGACAGTTTGATGAGTTTTGTCAAATGTATACCATCTCAAAACCATCATCATAATCAAAAATCAGATCAATTCCATCGCCACCAACATCTCCCCGTGACCTTTCAAGGTCTATCTCCCCCACCACTCTTCCCCAGCCCCACACAGACACTACCCTGTTTCTGTCCCTATAGCTTTCCCTCCTAGAGGACGTCAAATAAATAGAATCACACAGTATGCACTCTTCTGTGTCTGGTTTCCTTTATTTAGTATAATGCTCTTGAGATTCATCCATCGTATTGCATTTATCAGTAGTCTGGTCCTTTTTCACTGCTGAGTAGTATTCCATTGTATAGTATGCCACAATTTATCCGTTCACCAGCTGACAAGCATTTGGGGTTTTTCCAAGTTTGAGGGTATTAGGAATAAAGCTGTTAGGAACATTCATGTAAGGTCTCTGTGCAGACATTTTTGATTTTTTAATGTGGAAAAGTGTAGCTTAGAAAATAATGCATAGATTACAGAAAAATACTGGAGGGAAACCAAAAGAGGACCCTTATTTCTGTGTGGGGCGAGGTATGTCAGCAATGCAGTCAGAGGACATCATTCCAGAATATTCTTACTGTATCCTTTACTTAATTATGTGGTGGGGATTGTGGAGGAAATGGGGACGGTAAAGAGAAGAGAGTGGTTGAAGCAGTGACTTGGACTTTTTGGCTGACTGCTGTCGTCACTGTAGCTTTATCCTCTAGTAATTATATCATCGTAATAATATTAGCAACAATATAAACAGGAATAGAAACAACAGCTAAGATTACCATACTGCTTTCTACATACCAAGAATTATTCTAAGTGTTTGACTCTATTAAATCACTTAATTTTCTTATCAACTCTTAGTAACAAATTAGTATTGTTATTACCAGTTCATAGAACTAAAGCCCAGAAAAGATAATTGATTAGGCCAAGTTCACAGAGTTAGTCAGTGATGGAGGTGATATGCAGAAACAGGTAGATTGACTTTAGAATCCATGCTCTTAAACCCTATTCAATGCTACTTTAATAGATATCCTATTAACAAATTAAAGTCTTCTTAAGTGAGTACCATTTATGAGAGACACTCATAATTCTCACCATTAGGCAGAATATAGGAAACAGAATATACCCAAGATTTGATAATAGATGCTAAATCCATTCCCTTGCCTATGTGTATCCTTAAGGGAGCTCTATTACATTTCTTAGACATGGCTGCATGCAAAAAGTAAAGCTATAACTTTTCTTTCTTTACCAATATTGAGAAAAATTCCTCTAAGTGAAATTCAGAAAATTTTTCTAGTTGTCTGAATAAAAATATACCATATTGTTACTATTCTTTTAGTTATATCCATGCAAAAGTCCATATAACATAAAATCAAAAGATTTGTTACTAGAAAAATGATTTTTATATTTAATATTGAAAGATCATCCCACATTTCTTTTTAATTTACTTGAAAAAATGCAGTTGGGACAATATTTTGGAGCTCGGGCTAACAGACTTAAAGTGCTTAAAACTTAGGAAAAATTAAAATCAATAAGATTATCAAAATTATTTTATTAGACATAAAAGGTTAATAAGTAGTTGAAAACTGAAGAACCTGGTTTTAAATAAAGCAGGCAATTCTAATATAATGACAAATGATTCCAGTCTACGGATATTTCTTGTGCCCAATCCATATGATCTCACCATTAAATTTTCAATACAGAATGGTAGGTGCTCTCAGTTCATGGATGGAACTATCTCCTTAATATGTTTACAAAGACTTTTCCCACAGTTTACCTGTTTATTACCTAAGCTAACAGAAGGGCTTCTCTATGCAAAAATTAGAGCCTGTCCCTACCTAAAATCAATACCATTACTAAGTGTGTCCCCCCAAAGAGATATGTGGAAGTTCTAACCTTGGAAACTGTGAAAGGGACCTTATTTGGAAATAGAGTTGTTACACATGCCATCATATTAGGATGAGGTCAGTATGACAATGTCGGTATAAGAAGAGAGCAATTTCGACACAGACACACAAGAAGGAGAGAGAAACACAGAAGGAAGATGATCATGTGAAGACAGAGGCAAAGACTGAAGCTACCCTACAAACCAGGGGACACCTGGGGCCACCAGAAACTGGAAAAGGCAAGAAGAGATCCTCCCCTAGAGGCTTCAGAGGGAGCAGGGCCCTGCCAGCACCTTGATTGTGGATACCTAGCCTCAAGAACTGCAAGACGATACATTTCTGTTGTTTTAAGCCTCTCAGTTTGTGATGCTTTGTTATGACAGCCCTAGGAAACTGACATGCTGACAAATAACAAGATTGATACCAAACATTTTAAAGAAACCTTGTAAAATCTCTGGCTGCTTCATATTAGTGATCATCAACATAGTAATAATCTGGTAATTTCAGCTACATTGTTATAAATAGGCAGCCAAACAGCAGGGCATCAAATAGGAATCATATATCCTTTTGAAGGGCAGGAAAGTATTTTGATTTCTAGACCTCTCACTGGATTCACATTAAGATCCTTGATTTTATACGCAAGCATTTTCCAATTTTCTATAACATGAATTCTCTTGTTTGTCTGATATATGCTGACATTGTTTGCTCATTCCAAGGTTATACACCACTCAATTGTGTCAAATGAAGGTGGAACTGGAGTTCTGTGCAAAAGGAAATCATGTACCAATGAACAAAGAAGTCAGAGCTTGTAAGAAAAGAAACTTTCCATCAAAATCTTTACTTTGCTCTGTTTTATAAAGGGTTTGAGGAACACAGAAATGTCCTGAGGGTTGTCCAAAACCTGATGAAAGAAGAGAAAGTGAATATCAAAAAATGATACACCAAGGCCCCTGTGCATGTACTCAAAGCATTTTTGGCAGAATTGCTGAGTATTTCAAATATTCCATTCAGCAATCACAATACATGAAACGAGCAGCCACTGTATTTATGTTAAATATGCTGTGGCTTATCAACGTGGCATAACTTATCCCCACTTTTCCCTCTGCCCAAACTTAGAATCCCAATAGAAATATCCTCTTCACATTCTAACAATCAATAGCAGGTTTTCAACATACTATAGTAATACGCTTGGAAAGAACATCTCAGACTGGCTAATTCAGTGAGACTATTTCACTTGCAAATGAGCTAATTTCGATTTGTTACCTGCCAAGTGTGGCAGCTCAATACTGGGCCTGTTGTTCAAGGACCAGGGGGAAGCAGTGCTCAGTGAGCCTACCTATCAACATGTTCTCTCACTGCAGCATCACCAGCCTTCCTGGCTTGAACCCTGGCATCCCAAGTCCACACACACATTCTTCTCCCATCTGCTAGCACGGCACACTGATGTTACAACAAACCAATTCCACTCCATCTATTTTATACTCTTTCTTTAGAGATCAATCTCTGTAAAATTTCTCCTGACTTTTTATCTTCACTTTGGGCATGGATTTTTTTTTTTAACTTCTTCTTTTGACAAAGAGAGAAAATGAAAAGGAGCAGGAAGAGAAAGCAACTGAAAACAGGAATGTGAATATGCTAAACACAGCCAGGTTCTAAGTGAAATAAAAAGCAAAAAAAAGTTGATATAGCCAATATGGCATAATTTCCTTTTTATTCAATTCCTTCATGTAACTTCCCAGACATGGATGGAAGCTACATGGAAAATAGATTCCATGGTAAAGACTAAACCTTAGCTGACGAATAAAAGCTACTAGAATCATTAGGTCTGTCATTTCATTCTCCACACACAATACTCTGTGAAGATATTACAGTACAGGCACCCACTGACTTGAGATTTCCATAACACCTGGACTGAAAGCTCTAAGAAAGGGGTAGTAATGACGGTTCCATGATTATTCCCTTTCTGGTCAATTTCAATCAGTTCCTTAATGTGACTTTAATGATGTTTTTGAGTGTTCATCTCTTTTTATTTTTTTAATGCTTTACCAATGGCAGTTCCATTCAACCACTGTGATTTTTTCATTAGGATGATTATAATGGAAGATGACTCTCAGTGGAAATATATGAGACACTCTTGTTATCCATGCACCATTGTTACTATACGCTAATTGCTCCAGTCTGTCATGTGAATGAGTATTTAAGGAGATTTTAATCCCTGAACCACCACATTCATTGTAGTTCTGTATGCTAAAGATCCTTATGACAGCATAGTGATAAAATTGGTAGCAATGCACACATGCCCAGATCCTCTACAATTTAAACATAGTTAAAGAACTTGGATGCATTTTAATTTGTAAATAATTTGCTTCTAAGATAAACTGATGTGTGCTAAGTTATAGTTTGGACTAAACTTTACAGTTAAACTTCCCTGAATACATCTTAAGAGAAAACTGAATTGTTCAATTGATTTCTTGTTCTCATATGCAAACCATGCTTCAGTTAAGTTCCTAGTAAGGGTAGGGAGTTATGAATAATGTCCAGCCATCATAGCTCCCTGCTCCTATGAGAAAGATGTCAAATGCACAAACCCATCAAGACAGGGATTTAGGTTAATAACTCAACCATAGATTTGAAAGCATTTTGAAAACTGGGTCAGCTTGTCAAAGGTACAAACATGACATGACAGAGCCCTTGCTAAAACTGAAGTGCACAGGTACAAGTCACATCAAAAGTAATCAATGCAGTTCATTATAAAATCTGTTGTTTAGGGCAACTACAGCAAAGTTCAAAGTAAAAGATATACCTGTTTCTATCTAGGGATGATAAGATTAGAATGATAAGATGGCGACATTATCAAAGAGTTGTAAATATGTGACATACTGAGCTGGCATTTTAAAAGTTTCTTTTTTAGTATGGAACTTCTATCACCATAGCAATGGATTTTACAAAGACTGTATTAATTAGATGCAAATGGCTGCAAGGGAAACAGAACCTTTTCGTTTTTGAGAACAAGAGCTTAAATCTGATACACTGTAGTGTACAATATGGAAACTATATTGTCAGTTGAGCATACTGAATTTGATATACAGTCTCTCAGGAAAGGTCATTTGAGTGTCATGATTGCAATTGTTGAAATAAGTGTGAAACTGCCATTGCTAAATAAAGTTAAGTGATGATAGGATTTCAGGTATTGAAACACATAAATGCAGTAAAAGAATAAATACAAAAATGACAGAAAATACACGAATGGAAGCAAACTTCCAAGAGTCCAACTTGAATTAATGATTGACTAATTGTGAAGATAATCAAATGAAATAGTTCTATTGCAATCTTAAGTAAGAGTTTAAGCAACAACAATTTTTTTTTTTTTTTTTTTTTTTTTTAATATTGTGGTTGCAAAGATTTTCTTTTTTTCTTAGAGATGCAAGCTTAGGTATTTACCAGTGAAGTGAGATCATGTCTGTAATTTACTTTAAGATGTAGGCTTATTTATTTATTTATTTATTTTTGGCTGTGTTGGGTCTTCGTTTCTGTGCGAGGGCCTTCTCTAGTTGCAGCGAGTGGGGGCCACTCTTCATCGCGGTGCGCGGGCCTCTCACTATCGAGGCCTCTCTTGTTGTGGAGCACAGGCTCCAGACGCGCAGGCTCAGTAGTTGTGGCTCACGGGCACTAGTTGCTCCGCGGCATGTGGGATCTTCCCAGACCAGAGCTCGAACCCGTGTCCCCTGCATTGGCAAGCAGACTCTCAACCACTGCGCCACCAGGGAAGCCCGCAACAACAATTTTTAACTTTTAGATCAACTTTAGGTAAGCTTATACCGCTTTGAGTATGTTCAAGTCTATTGTTTTAAGAATAGTTTGGGTGGAAAGAACTCAAACTCACCTTGAGCTCTGTGGAAAACTGAAGAGAGAAAGAGAGATCAGGATAACTCTGAAGGCTCATTTCTGCCCCATTTCAGCAGCTTAGCAGAGACAGCTGGTCAAAGATAGCTTCCAGAAGCACAGACCCTGAGCCATGGTTGCTTCACTGAACAAGGTCTAACCTCCTGGAACAAGGAGCTTTCATTGCTACCTGGTCATAAAGTCTTTGCTCTATGCACAGAAAACTTTGGAGTAAAACCTCTTTCCACTGGCCACTGGCCACTGGTCTGCAGGGTCAAGCCTGGCCTGAGCACACATCTTTGTGAAATAAAGGGATCTCAAGGAAGTGCGTGCACTTTGCTACATCTCTGCTTGTAAAGTTTTTCCCAATCAACCCCACTTTATATCTTGTGTATAAGTGTTTTGTGAATGTGCTCCCTTTCTAGGACAAGAGTTTACCATTTCGGGCTTCCCTGGCGGCGTAGTGGTTAAGAATCCGCCCGCCAATGCAGGGGACACAGGTTCGTGCTCTGTTCTAGGAAGGTCCCACATGCCGCGGAGCAACTAAGCCCGTGCGCCACAGCTACTGAGCCTGCGCTCTAGAGCCCACGAGCCACAACTACTGAAGCCCGTGCGCCTAGAGCCCGTGCTCCGCAACAAGAGAAGCCACTGCAATGAGAAGCCCGCGCACCGCAACGAAGAGTAGCCCTCGCTCACCGCAACTAGAGAAAGCCCGCGTGCAGCAACGAAGACCCAACGCAGCCATAAATAAATAAATAAGTAAAATTTTTTTAATGTTTTTTTTAAAAAAAGTTAACCATTTCTCCATCCTTTGATTCCTAGAGTACTGACCTGCAAAAAAGATAATGCTTCAATATAAGTGTTGGTAAGTTTAAATGAACTCTGTTTCATTACATACAGACTGTTTTCCTCTCTGCTTAAAGCTAGATCCAAGATGGCAATAGCAGTGGATTCCTGCAATAATGCCACTGTCATTTTTGTTTTTGACGTTCTCTGTTCTCCTAGGGCTCCTAAACCTGAAGGATATCATCAGTTCTAAGCTGTCCTCAGTGAAAAGCCCATCTGCAATGGCAGAGAATGAAGAGGAAGAGAGAAGGCTTTGATGATTACTGGCTTAAGATTTCCCTGAAGTCAGTTTCCTTCTTGTACCTTCCATGTTTGTTATTTAAGCCAAAGAGTTTCTATGAAAATTTGGGATATTCAATAATGCTTGAGATGAATTTTGTAAGATGAACTGAAAACGCCCCAGGGTATGTGCTGTGTATGTGGACACTGGGAGCATCAGGGCCAGAAGAGAAGAGACCACTGGCAGTGGTCCTGAGGCGGGGGAGGTTTGGCACTGACATGCAAGGAGGAGTGAGTGCACAGGCACCTGCAGAGAAACAGCACGCCTCCTCTGGGGAACCGAACATAATTCAGTGGGACTTGAGCTCTGGAAGACTGGGCATGTGCAGCAGGGAAGAAAAGGGGGGAAGGGTGCTCCCTGTGCACCAAACCCTGCTCTTGGCATTTACACACATCACCTCAGTTCCCTCTAATCCTCACAGCAACGTTATGAGACACTTACTACGATTGCGTCCCTGTGTTACCTGTTATATATAAAACTAAGGGACAAGCACAGGCCGCTTCACAAGCACAGGAGCTTCAAACTCTGGCAGCTGGGTTGTAGTATGTGTTCATAATCCCTGTGCCACAGTAGCCTCCCAATGAACTTGAGGAGGTAGAGAAAGTCCAGGTCAAGAAACTTCTTGCCAGCTCTGTAAAAAGCTGTGGGGAGACATCAGAGGATGTCTCCAAACTGAGGATGAAACTGTAAGAAATTTGTTTTAGGTTATTCTGACTCTAAATAGTAGGGACAATAAATTGGAAAAATGAAAATGATTCAAAGCAAGGAACCCACTTAGAAAGACTTTCAACCATCAGGTAAAAGCTGATGGGTAGTTTACTACAGACAATGTCAGTGGGAATGGAGAGGAAAGAGTGATTTAAGGGATATTTGGGGGCACAATTGCTATGACAGGAACTAAATATATAGTCAGGTTTTTTTCTTCTTCTTCTTTGTTTAATTTAATATCTGGACCAATTCTATTCCTATTAGTTATCTCATTACTTAATGTTAATTCAGAGTTCCAAGAGCCCAGACCTAGATGTTGTCCTTTAAGCCATTCAGGTATCTAGTTTTGTAACATTCCTTCACACTTCGACCAGAAGCCAAGATTGGGTGATAAGAACACAGAGTGTCCCGAGTATTGGCATCTTAACATTCTCACGCCCTGTGTTTTTCTGGCTTGAGCCATAAGTCATCCCTTATCAAACACAGTCCTATTCTTCAGTGCCTCCACTGGGACACTTTCTAGTTCTTCAATTCAGGGACCATAGTGTGAAACTGTAACTTAGAGTCACCTTTTCTGACTTTGGGATGTGAAAAAGCTCACGGCAGGAACTAAAATTTTCTACCTTTCTCCACAAAGTGCTATTATTGGGGAAAGTACTTGCTGGGTTCCCTTTAAAGCTCCCAGTGTTACCTTTGACAGCATGCTGATGAGCCCCTGGATATAACAGCAGCTGCTTTTAGAAGACAATGACACTAAACCCCCTCCAATGGGGAAGTGGGGAAGGGAAGGTCCTAGTTGGTTGCAGAGCTGGTTCTATTAACGTTTCAGCCAGTGGCCCCTATGCCATGACGAACAGAACCTAAAATGATATTTGTCTTAGAAGTACACCTCAGGGCTAGCTTCCTCAAATAGAACTATTAATAACACCACTTCTCTCAGTTAAATATGTGAAGAATCATGGAAGGCTGTAGTTCACACATCACAGTTTTCCAGGGACAACACATAAAATCTCTCAAGCAAAGCTCCAGTGAAAAGAAGTAACAGGCTAAAATCAAAATGTATGACAAGTAATTCTATGGGGCACCAATTTAAAATATTCTAAAGATGCATGCCTTGAGAGTCTGCTCAGTTTAGAGGTGGATTTTTAGGTTATCCAGAGAAATATCTGGATTGACCATCCTTCAAGAATCTTTCCCTAAATAATGTTTCTGTCAGGAGAAACCTCGGAAAGTTAGGGAGCTACAGTGAGCTCAAGAAGGGGCTAAAATGCAAATAAGTTGTTTGCATGTTTGTTTAAGCTACAGTTGTAAACAGAGGGAAGAAAAGACACATAAGAAGGAGATTAAATTTGTTAGAAAGATGAGTTGTCCAGAGCCCTAAAAAATTAAAAGTTTAACCAAGGAAAGACATGCATCTGCTTTTTAATAAGCTCTATTCTTAGGCCATTTAAATTAACAGACAGAAGTTTACAGAATTTTATTTTTAAAAAACTAAAGAAAGGTTGCTTTTGTTTAAAAATAAATGACAGCAATTATTGTGTGAAAGAGACCTACTTCAGCTTTTCTTCTCAAACCTCTCCTCCATTCCAACCTGCCTATTTCTTGCACATATCACATGACCAAACCTTCTGCATTTAGATTATATATCTACCTTTCCATCAGGTTTTGATTAAAGATAAACGTCAATTAGTCGAGATCATTCTAAATAAAAACTGCCTTTATATAATTCTAGATTAAATTTTAAAACATTTTACTCACTCAGGGGATCAGATAATGTGGCATATCCGTAAGTTCCCCTGCAGTGATTAATATTCACGATAAAGTTCAACCTTAGTTCAAAATCAGTTAAAATTAAGTAATTGCTTAGTGGAAACAACTCATTTAATGAAAGATATTTTTTAAGCCCCTGCGGCATGAACTGTCCTTTGGGGGATAAGTCCAGCCTCCCAGAACTGCTAATGTTCATTCTACAGGTGTTGGTGAAACTTATCAAGTATCCAAAGTGCAAACACACACATCTTTGCTCCATCAATATTTATAGCCTGAAAACACATTATTGTTGCAAATATGTCAGGACAATGAAAAATATCCATTTACAATGGGAATATATAACAAAGGGCCGTTGAACAATATAATCTATTTCTATCATTTACTGAATGACTCATAAGTAATAAGAAATGAAGCTACAAGTAAGTTATGAAGGTCATTTCCTCTCATGCGTGAAAAAACATAAATTGTTTATATCATTACCTGCTCTAAGACAGTCTATCCATTGAGGATTCTGAATGTTATGAGCCAGATGTCTGGACTTTGTACTGTGGAAGTACCCCAAATTGGCATTCCGTAGGCCATGGCCATGTGCAGACTCCTCAGGGTATCAGAGAGAGTAAAGACAAGGTTTAGACTTGTCTGAAGTGCCTGCACTTTTCTATATTTAAACTTACACTAATATGTCGTTTGACCCAGCTATAGATGGAGTCAATCTCCATCTGATACAAACCAGATTGGACCCTAGTAGCTATCATTAGGATGAATGATAATAATAATAGCTTGCATTTACATTATTAATCATTTTAAAGTACTTTAAAAAGTATCATTTTAAGAACACTTTAGAATGTTCCTCACATAAGCATTAATATTCCATTTTAACACTTGAGAAAACATAGGCTCAGAATGGGTATTCAATTTACCAAAAGTCCCACAGCCAGTAAGCTTCTAAAACAGGAGTCCAAGAATCTAAATCCTGGATTCATCCACTTTCAGCTACACCATGGTTCCTCTACAGAAATAATAATACAAATTACTGACAGTTACTGGGTGTTATAATCACTTTGCATGGATTTTTACATTTAATTCTTTCAACTATCCATAGAAGTAGGTAATTAATAAGCCTGTTTTACGTGTGAGGTGACAGGCATGGGGAAGCTAAGAAACTCCTCATAGGTGGCAAAGATGGATTTGAAATTAGGTACCCTTTAATCCAGGGGTGTGATTTTAAATAATGCACTGTAGAAAGAGCAACATTGTTACCTAGGCCTCGGTTTCTGAACTGTTAACACTGCACATCACTTCGATATGTTAACATGCGGATCGTTATTCAGTAGGTCTTGGGTGGCTCCTGAGAGTCTGCATTTTCCACAGACTCCCAGGTGATGCCAATGATGCTCCCAGGTCATTAGCATCTATCACCTGATGGTTTTTATACTCATAACTTAGAGATACTTTCCTCTTAATTTTATTTTTTATCTACTTTTCAGTCTTCTCTCTCTCTCTTACTCTTACTCATCATTCACTTTTTTTTTTTTAACAGTTCCCCAAAGTTTGGTTTATTAACAACAAAAAAACAAAAGACAACCCACATGTCTGACCATTGAGGCATATTGAAGAGAAGCTTCCAATACATGGGCATTCTCTCTCTGGGTCTTTTTCCCAAATGTAAATGAAAATCACGTTTGGAATCCATCTTTTTCCCACCCTTCCACCTCACCCAACCTTGACTGTATGTACAAATGATGGACCATTAAATATCTCCATATTCGACTAGATGCTCTTTTCAGAGTTCAAATGGCCTAACACACAGGTCCAGGAAAAAATCATCTGTGAATCCCAAGTGAGGAGCCTTAACTCATAGTCTGTTTGTTTGGTTTTTTTTAACGGGTTTAGAACATTATATAAGTTTCATATGTACAATTTCAACTTCTGTATACACTACAGCATGCTCACCACCAAAAGTTTAGCTTCCAACTGTCATCATACAGTTGACCCCCTTTACCTATTTTGCCCTTCTCCATCCCCTTCCCCTCTGGTAACCATTACTCTGTTCTCTGCATCTATGTGTTTGTTTTTGTTTATTTGTTTGTTTATTTTATTCCACATGTAAGTGAAATCATATATTTGTCCTTGTCTGACTTATATCACTTAGCATAATGCCCTCAAAGTCCATCCACGTTGCTGCAAATGGCAAGACTTCATTTTCAGGTAGGAAAAAAAAAGCTTACAAAGATCCCTATCTAAGTATAAATGAAACCTTTCCTTAAAATAAGAATTTCCACTGCCAGCTGGACAATATGCTTCCATTTTCTTCCCTCATAGTGTTAGCAAAACAGAAAACAAAATACATTTAAAAGTAGGGGAATGTGAACATAGAAAAAAACATATAAGGGGAATATCCTTCCACTACAGAAAACTGTAAGGAAAGAATCAAAAGACTGTATTGTAAACACAGAATGGAATCGAGAGTGTTGACCTGAAACAAACAGACGGCCAGATATTCTCTAGCAATGACGGGTTTATTGGGGATCAGTAGAGAACTGCAGTTTGGGGTCTGCAACCATGGCGAGCCACGTGCAAGTCCCTGCACAGCAAGGGAAGGAGAACACCCTCCTAGGGAGGACAAGGAAGTCAGGAGGGCTATAGTGTAGTCTGTAGCTCTGCACTGACTGAGTCCTTGCCAGGAAAGGAGTTATCTTTCTTTTTCCTGTCGGCCTCTGCTTTAGTCACAGGGTGTGAGAGCTCCCCCTTCTGGTCTCCCAATTTTATTTAATTGAGGTTTTCATTTATTAATTTTTTTTTTTTTTGGTTACCAGACTGTATTTCTTAAAGCAGCTTGGTACATGGATCCGTGGGAACCGGAATCTGCTGGCACACAAATCTGCTCATGCAGGACGAGAACATTTATTTGGATCCCAGTGTACTTTGCTGGAGGGACAACCGGTCATGTTCCACAGGCAGACCCTATGAGAGTAACACTGTTCATTATTGGCACTTTCAGCTCGAGTCCCCTCTCCTCCATCTCAGGACCCACCTGCCTGCGACTCTAGGATTCTGCCCTCTGCCGGGCTGATGTACCCCAGTTCAGAGGGCCACGAAAATGTTTTCTTTTCTTTTAAAGTCAATGGACTCAGAGGAGAGGTATGTCTACCACAAAGGTTCAAATGCTGTGTTGACTTGATCACTGCATTACGTAAACAGTGCTTGGGAAGTTGTGCCTTTTTCTGTCTGTTGTGTTTCCTTTCCTTGTGTCCATAGGGAATCTGTCCTCATTCCTCTCTGCAGAACTTGAACAAACAAGGTAAAATGCATACAATGAGGCTTCTACTTAGTATATGTTGTATATACAGGATGTTCTTAATCTATATAGAGAGATTTGCAATCCCCTATGTGTTGCCCTTAATTAACAAAACACTTTACTTACAGTTAGATTTTTGTCACTTTAAAGGGAGAATTTTGTTTCCCTTGTTACCTAATTCTTAACTATAAGGTAAAGAGAAGCCCAACTCTTCCCAGCTACTTATCTCATGGGTCTGAGCTCAAGACACTATTTAACACAGGGCTTCAGTGGATAACCTTGCTCTTCGCGGTCCTGATTCAGACGTAGGCACGGTCCAGCTTCTTAACGCAGCATGGCTGCTTTTCTTCTTCCTTTTGGTCCACGCAGATGGGTAGATAAGAGGATGTACATCCCTTCCTATCCCATCCCCACCTCTTTTTCCCTCCTTCCTTCTTTCTGTTACACTCTGATAGATCTTTTAGTTGGCAGCCCTGAATGGGGGTTTTATCAGACTTAGTAAAAAGCTTTTTATAAATTGAAATAAATGGCATTCTTGTTAATTGTAAGAAACAACTCTTTGATAGAAGTTTTATTTTCCTGCATGTCTCTATGTATCATATCTTGGAAAGCCCTAGAAAGAGACTACAGTATGGAATTTTGACATTCCTAGGTACTGGGCCCTAGGAATTATGTTACTGACATAATAGCGCCAAAACACAACCTAAATCATAGCATTATGGAACATTTTACAGTAACTACCATTTACAATATTTTAAATATGTTCGTATGATTATAATGGATCTCTTCCCAGGTATCTTAACAATGATTTCGTGGTGGGAGGAATCACATAAAAGACACACAGAATAAAAAAAATGACAGAAGTATGACTCATTATACTTTTTGAGTTATTTCTAAATATATACAAGCTACAGTCTGTTAGTCACCGCCTCTTAACATTTCCTGTCCATAAGAATTTTCTTGTCTGATCCCTTACCTTGGGTCCAATTTCTAGGATTAAATTGACCCTTTTGATGGGTTTCAGGCTTGTGTTCAAGTTGACAACCTTTGTGTGAGTGTCAGACACCAGGTTTCCAAGTTCAAAGTCATTTTTCAAAGTCAACCCACAGTCATGTTCTGCTTTGCCTTAAACTTGCACCAGACCTAATGCCATTTGATTTTAGGCTAAATTCTTGAATACTGAATAGAGTAGAGAGGTTGAGTGTTTTTGATACAGCTATAGGATAAAACAATCCTAGCAGGATGGAAGGACAGAAATGCAGAATGTCACCTATGGATATAGCAACAAAACTTGGTCTGAACCTTCCAGCAGAGTTAATGGAAGAGAAATAATAGAAAAACCAGGAAACAGGAACAGAACTTAATTTATCTATGCAGGTAGATTATTATAATTTGCATGTGTGTACCACGTACTCCCTTGTAGGTTGGCAAATAAACACAAACCAAAAACCACCTTAGTGCATTGATAATATACACTAAACAACTTCTATACTCTGTGCTGAGTCTAAAATCAGGTAAGGAAATGTTCTCTAAGGAAAGTGATAACAGGATGGTATCAGCTGTAGCTAATGCTGGTGGTATCAGGGAAGATATGATAGCTGAGAGAGGGAAAGTAGACCAGCTCCCACCCTAACTTCCTTTTGAGCCTTATCTCAAGGACTTTTTATGACATAGCAACAGTTTCTCTCTGGAAAATTGATTACTAGCCTCATACACTTCCATGATAAATGTTTATTTAAAAAAGAAAATTCAAACACTCGTTAATAATTGCAAAAGTAACTAAAATTGTGGAATATTATTGCTTTGTGTTTTCGGAACATCCAAAGCTTTTTTGGTCATTCGTTTGCATTAACTTCAGGTATTACATGTCATTGAAATGAAAAGTGGTGTAGAAATATATCTGAACATAAACCACTTTTCTCCCAACATCTTTATCTCTAGCTATGTTTAGGTGTGAGAAATACTGCATTTCATTAGTGTCTTTAAATCCACCTGATTCAAAATCAAAGACCATGGTTCAGGTCTGCGTGTTTGTGCCCCTCTCTCACTACTTCCTATGTTGAAATCCTAACCCCCAAGGTGATGATATTAGGAGATGGGACCTTGGGAAATGGGATTAGTACCCACAGAAAAGAGGTTCCAGAGAACTCTCCTGGCCCTTCCACCTTGTGAGATTACAGGAAGGAGGCTGGCCAACCAGGCCATCCCCAGACACCAAATCTGCTGGTGGCCTGATCTGGAGACTTCCCAGCCTCCAGAACTGTGAGAAATAAATGTTGCCGATAAGCTACTCTGTCTATAGCACTTTGTGACAGCAGCCTGAACACACTAGACAGCCATATCTGCCTTCCACATCCCACCAGGATCCCACCTGGCACATCCCACCTGGCACAATTCCAGTTCAGTGGGGGAGGTCCTCAGCTCTTGGGTTATTAGTGAGGTCCCTTCAAGTTGACCTCCATGCCATCTGGGAACATGGGATTCTTGGATGCAGCTGGGTATCCGTTGCCTAGTGCGTTCTGAGCGCTCCTTTCCTCCACTTGCATCTAAAGTCTTGATTTTCCCACCTCTGTGAAGAAGTGGGGCTAGATCCTAGAAGACTTTCCTCTCGCAGGTTTCTTAAAATAGAATCCCTTTCTTTCCATCTCCTTGACCTCAACTATTTTCTCCTTCTGCCTTCGTTCTTAGACCCAGCTAGCTTCATTTTCTCAATGGGATTTGGCTTTTACAAAATAGAGGTCAAACCTTGACTTTGTACTACACCTGCATTCTGTCCTGCCAAAAAATATTCCTGAAGCAGTGAAGCCTAAAAACAACTCTAATTGTAGAATGCCAGAGAGGAAAATACAAAGACAAAAATACTAACTACTGTTTTAATTAATTACTCTGTAAGCATTTTATCTTTATAAAATTTTTGAAGTGGATGTTAGCTGGGTATACATTTAACACAGAGAGAGGCATAATTAAAAGAGAATTTTCAATTTTTTAATGCACACCTCAGTCAGTAGTAAGTCCTCCAAAAAATTCAGGAAGCTAATTGGAACATTTTGAACACCTGTTCTCATATGCGCCCGTATTTACAGGTGACAATATTCTTAATATCATGTGCTCATTTCATGTAAAACGCCATAACACTATAGTAAGCTACGTCAACCAGAAACTGAATAAAATATATAAAATCATATTTTATACAACAAAGAAAAACAAGGTTATCAAAGAAGTTATGTTTTGTATAAAATAAAAAAAACATATTTCCCTCACCAGAGACTCAGGGGCCCTAATGTATTATGTTGTTGAGATTTGAAAGCCTCATTCCAGCTTTGATTAACACTCTTGCATACAACAAGCAATGCCTTAAAATGAAAACCTATTTTCCTCTTTTCTTCTTTTGTACAACATTGCTTTCTCTCAACTACCACTTAAAATTCAAGTAGGTTTTTTTTTTATTACTAAGGTCACATAATAAAATAGCACGTAAGATGAAAGTAATAGAGTATAGCCAAAGAGGGGCGTGAAAATGAACACATCAGAAGCCCGGCTGCTTGAGAGCAGGTTCTGAGGCGCTCGTTTTCGTGGGCTCTTTAAGGCAGGCTGACAGGGACACTCGCCTCATCGATCACTGACAGGACCTCAAGAAGACAGATGACATACAAAATAGCAAATGCCACCGAAATTAAACAAAGTGCTGGAAGAACAATTACCATCTTTGGGGATGGAAATGCCGAGGAGGAACATGGCTAATTTTAGGGCACAAAACCCAACTTGAATGACATCTTCATCTCAACGGCAGTGATGCCCACAAAATAAATATCGCGATTCTACCTACAAGTCTGGTTGTGTGTTTTCATATCATTTCACAGTGTCATCAGTTTCTGATCAGTTGCAGGAAGATATACTTGCATGTCACAAGAACTCTCATGGCTTTTATGTGGCACAGATAATTTTAGACCTCACCCCAGTCCCATGACAGGAATATAGTGTATCAGTAAATAATTGGATGAATTCTTCCTAAGCGGAGTTGAGTCAGGAAGGATTCCCACCCTCTATGAAAATGACTCTAAAGCCTTTGAAAGCCTTAGAGAGCTCCCAGAGGGCAGGGTGCTACCATGTTCTTAAAGCAGGAGTTCAGCAAAATCTCCAAACTACAAAAATGCTGATAGATAATACAATGAAAAACCTTATTGATTATCGAGATCATGAAGTTTGTAGCATAATTCAACTTTGTGTTCATATATAATCAATAAAAACAGTAAGGCATAGAAGATAGCATATTTTGAGTATTAAAATTTATATTGATGGATTTCACTGAACCAGTATTTTAAAATATATTTCCAGGTGCTTCAATATTTTTCCTTTTTGATAATTTGTGCTATTATTTTCTAATGCAATTCCATACTTGATGGGAGAACAAAGATAGATATGTGTGGTGGGTCTAAAAACAGAAAAGCAGAGTGAACAGTAAAATGGTCTCATGTTGGTCTTAAAGTAAGACCATTTCATATGCTTCTAATTCCAAAATAAACAAAAAACTCATCACTCAACCCTTATATTCTCTGTAATATTCCTTCTATATTTCCTGTAATATAAGAACAATGTAATACTAAAGTGTTTTAGCTAATATAGCTTTTAATAAGAAAATACCTATTTTATCACTCTCTATACTACCTTTTGGGTGTAATTATTGCAAAGCACAAAGTGAATGCCCTCATCTCCACATCTCCAATGAACTACCAGCAAGTAATTAAAAGCATTCAGCTTTTAGACACAGTGTAAAGCTACAGCATACTCTATTATTTTCTTGTTAGTTTAATACATGCAAATCTTCAAACAATATTTAACTATATATTACATGAAAATAAGGCACCAATTAATCACTGGCTTAAAGTTGGAAATTCAGCTTGTCTAAAAGAAATTATTTTCCAAAAGAAATAATTTGCTTAATATTTTACTCCTTGCCTAATATTTTAAACATAATAATATTTATTATTTTATAGTTTATATTGAGTAATAAAAGTAAAGTGTGAGCTTGTTCACTCAAATGTCAGGTATTCAGATTTTTCTCACGGCAAGAATAAAGTTCCCCAAACTCATTCAGCAAAGCAGCCATATCACAAACTTACATGTGCAGCGTTCTAATGAAAAAGAAATTCTTTAAACCAAAAATTTGATTTATCCAGAAATCTATTCGTAGCATCCTGTCACCTTTTCTTACCAACTCTTATACAATTCAAATCTAAGTCAATTAAAAGCTAATCCAGAGACTGTCCTCTCACTGCAAAATATATACATGGAAATGATGCTTTAGGACCTGAGCTGTCATCTGCTTTACTCACAACATTAAAGATCTTCATTAATATGAGTTTGTTGCTTAGCTATGAAACACCTTTCCTATGTTGCCATGAAGATAAGTAACCTGCAGTTTTCTAGTTATAATTTTCCCAATTAATGGCTGGAAGCTACTAGATTACAGATAGAATAAGCATAATCATATTTATCCAAATGTGTGATTAGAAAGCCACAAAAGGAAGATGGCCCTAAAACACAACAGGCGTTGTTAAATGTGGGGATGGGGAAAAGCGGTGGGGTGAAAAATCCTCCCCAGTTGAGAACCACTAGTCTAGCTTCTGACGCACACTGGGGCAGATGGGGGGTCTTAAAAGCAAAGCCCCTTTAGAGTGTGGGAGTTCCAGCAAACAAATGAAAGATATCTGCCAGATTTTGAACCTGCAGCGACATAAATCTACATAAACCTGTTAAGCTTGAAATCTCCCAGGATTAGAATTTTCAGAGCCCAGAAGACAAGAGACCTGCCAGGAAGAGCCTCTTCGAGGCCAGAAAGGAACATGAAACTGCTCAATCTTACGATACTTAGGAGAAAAGTCCCTCTGGAGGAGAGGCCTGCATTAAATGCACCAGATCTCCAACTCAAGACACTTGCCAGATTTTGAAGTTGAGGTGGGAGGCTGAAGAGCTAGATTCTAAACTCCCAAACGACCCAACTGAATCTCACACAGGGGCCAAAGGCATACCAATCAAAATTTCAAGAAGACTACATCCAAGAAATAGGAACAAGCATGAAGTGAGCCTAAACTGTAACTACAGCTGCTTGACTCGGTTCAATGCCAAATTGGATTTAACTTCAATCATTTTTTCTGCCTAACACAGCAGAGGAAAATAACATTTTCAGGCACAGAAAAAAACCTTCTCTGATGCTAGAAATGTTCTTCATCTTCATCTAAGGGGTGGTTACATGCGGGCACACATATATATGTATATACTTGTATATTATATATACATATATATAATATTCAAGTTTAAGATTTTAGTGTACTTCCCTGCATTATGTTATACCTCAATTAAAAAACATGATAATAGTAATAACCAGAATTCTGAATTAAGTACCCACAAATGCATCATCCAAAACAAAGCTAGGTTCTTGAAAATAACATATATCTAATCATCCCACCCCCTTACCATTCCAGCGCCGTGACTTACCTACTCCTGCCTGAATTCCATGTTCCTTATTCCCTTTTCCCTTGCTTTATTTAGTTTCATCATGTCTATTTGTATTCCTAAATTTTATATATATATATACATACATACACACACACACACAAACCAGGTGTAATGAGCTGCATTTTATATGAGATGTTTGAATTCATTTGTCTTTCTCACAGTGCATCAGTACCTTACAAGTAATAAGCCTCAAGGTCAATGGTTTGCAGCAATTATTCCCAGATGCTATTTATCTCATGGATAGACTTATTTGCTCTAAATAGATTTTTGAGGCCATTTTTTGGGGGGGGATTCTCCCCTTCAGGAAAAGTTGGAGTGTCTTTTCTGTCCTCCATACATACTAAGTTACCTCTAATGGCTATAATCAAATTGTCTTTTATTCCTTGATTTTAATATGATCATATCATATCAGTCATTTCTTCCATCCCATTAGTTTTATTTTAAACACATTATATATTGCCCCTCTTTTCTAAATTGTCCATTAGTACAATAATGGTATTAGGTTGGTTCTCATTTTGCTTTCATAGCTCTGCAATCTTATTTCAACACATTCTTTTGTTTTATCAGTTTGTATTTGAACAAAATGGTTTACTGAATACATATTAAATTCAATTTGTCTATGAAATAAATCACAACTGGGAAATCTGCTTCTGTTCCTTGAATTATACTTTCTCTTCCTGATTAGATTTCTCAGCTGCATTTTGCACATTTCACACACTTTCTCTGTCTCTCTCTCCCTCTTTCTTCCTCTTATTATGGGTTGACATTTTACTTTCATTGAAAAATAAGGATAAATTTTCCTTGACATCATTCCCAACTTTCCCATCTTTTCTGGGACCAGACTCTTCTAAACATCAAGCCTTGGTTTGAGTTTCACTTTTAATCAATTTTCTTTAGCCCAAGGCCACTGGAGTTATGGAGCAGAGAACTGACTTGGAGTGAGAGTGAACCATTCATAGACATTTGATCTTGACTCTTTTCTGCCATCCCCCTAAATGTTCATACCAGGACCCATTCCAGCAAGTCAGGGTTGTAGCTCATACCCGTGGGCCTTAGCCCATTTTCCTTTCTATGTAGTGCACTAGAATATGGGAAGCCACGGAATATGATAAAGCCTGAAAAAACTGCAAGTCTGGGAATAGAACAGAAACTGAAGAATGCAACCCTTGGTTATGGCAAGTCCTGACAAGGTGAAAGCCCTGGCAGTTATTCTTACTGAGACACAGTGATGCTCTGCAGATATTTCAATTATCCAGCGATGTCTACTCATCCCTCACTTATCATTATTAAAAAAAGAAAAGAAAATAGAATAAATGTCAATATCATTTATGAATTGGAAACAGTGTAATGAGTACTCTTAGAGAAGAGAGAAACTATATAATGAAACTTGGTCACAGTTCTGAACTATTTCGGCACATATTCTGGTTGTTTAGAGACTGTATTTGGCAAATGCATCTTTGATAAGGAACCAGTAAAGTCAAACATGGTCCAAGAGGCATTACAGACCATATAGCCATCTTCAGCCCTTCCATCTCAATGGAAAATGACTAGACTGAGTTTCCTATCTTGAGACTAAGGCTGGATGATAAGGGGTAATGGTGATTTGTGCCACTTTCTTCCTTGACTGACATAGGCAATACATTAGCTTCTCCATTCTTAACTAAGATCAAGGTGTTTAGCGCTCAAATTGATCCCTACATGTATGTGGCTTTGTAATGACTAGGTTAGGCTGCTTTCACTTCTCTTAATCCTACAATCTGAATCCGAGGTCTCTTAAAACACAAAATCCAAGAGAGTAGAGGGACACAAGTAGCTTGTATCAACAGTTCCTTCCTTTTTATTGTGAAGTAGTATTCCATCAAGCAGATATGCCACAGTTGGTCCATTCCCTTGTTGAAGGACATTGGACTCTTTCTAGATTTTGACCCAGAACTCTCACTCCTGGATATTTACCCTAGAGAAACGGAGGTTTATGTTCCCAGAAACACTGTACACAATGTTTATAGCAGCTTTTTTCATGTTCCCATAAAACTTACATTAGTTTAATAAAAAGAAACATTCTATGAGAATTCAATTATATATATATCTGTGTGTATATATATTTATTTATATATATAAATATCTCCAATATATATGAATATCTCATATGTATATAATCTCCAATTTGACTAAGTGGTAAATAATTATAGTTTTCATTTCAGAGACAGCATTCAATAACTGTAAAAAAAAATACTTTTGCTATCTTCATGACACTGCTGTAAAAGATCTTACCCAGATATTTTTGGTCTGAACTGGGCAGGAGCTTTCATTTAATTCCAAGATTCTTATACTAAAGGAAAAGAAACAAAATGAAGAAGTAGTACCCTTTATAAACTGTAGGGTTAGCCTAGGGTTTCAAATTTCTTTCAATCTGTTCTTATTACATATAACAGAGGCATGTCTCATAAAAGAATAATTTATGAACATTTTAAAAATATTGAATACTATAATCCAAATACACTACAGCTGAAATAAGCATACGGAGGATCATATGAGAAACTACCCACAACACATATTCTTATTTCTGTGCGGGGAAATGTTCTGTGATTTTTCAAAACTACCAGTTTGCATGTTTGATTTGCTTTAATAATGATAATGTTTCAATTTGCATTTAAATCCTATTCTTATAAATATTCTTTAACCTATATTATGTGATTTTTGTTTTCCCTTCAGAGTCGGTCTCAACTAAGAATGGATTTACAGTCATAAGCATGTTTTCCATACCTTGCTTGTATCAAAGATTCTTAAGCCACCCCAGGAACTGAGCTCTTGGAAAATTTTATTGTAGGTCTCACATATCTACTTTTAAGGAAAGAGACAGTGGTATACTATCATGTCAGGAATACTCTTACGTTGACCTCAAGTGCTTTGGACATTGTTATCTAAAAATTATGCCTTTGAGATCCTTGGTTATTTCTGCCTACAACATGATTATTTAGTCTTGATAACTGTGCCCAAGAAAAATGATACCAAAGCAAAAAATGTTGACAGGTTAATAACAGGAAGAAGTTCAAGTGATGGTAATATTAATAATAACAACAGTAACCCTTACCCTGAAATTTAATGGAGGATTTTCTTTCTCATATTATTCCTTCTAACAGGTTGAGGTACCCATTCTAGTAGTCTTTTTTGAGAGAAGGACCTCCACGAACATGAACTTGGCTTGAAGAAATGGTAGACTATGACCTAGTAATTATGGTAATTAACTAAATCTCTGAAACAGCTGGGTTATTTAGTTCATTTTTCTCTTCCATCCCCAAAGTAGCCAACTACCTCCTTCCTGTCCCAAGGTTTGCCTGAGAAGGGCTGCAGGGGAAGGTGTTACAGGTAGAGAGGAGCTCATGGAAGCTGCAGACCACAAAACAGAGCATCGCTCACTCCCACAACCATCCAAAGCTTGACTGGCCATTTCCTTCCCAGAGCTCTCATAATAATGAAATACGTGATCAGTCTGTGGTCTTAAAGAAAAGGCTCTCATAATCGAATCCATTTGTCAGTGCAAATTTCAAACCCAGCCTGATAGATACTTTTTTTTTTTTATTAAGGTCAATTGAGATTTTTTTTTTTTGAATTTTTGAATTTTATTTTATTTTTTTACACAGCACGTTCTTATTAGTCATCAATTTTACACATCAGTGTATACATGTCAATCCCAATCGCCCAATTCAGCACACTACCATCCCCACCCCACCCCCGCAGTTTTCCCCCCTTGGTGTCCATACGTTTGTTCTCTATATCTGTGTTTCAACTTCTGCCCTGCAAACCGCTTCATCTGTACCATTTTTCTAGGTTCCACAAATATGCGTTAATATACAATATTTGTTTTTCTCTTTCTGACTTACTTCACTCTGTATGACAGTCTCTAAATCCATCCACGTCTCAGCAAATGACCCAATTTCGTTCCTTTTTATGGCTGAGTAATATTCCATTGTATATATGTGCCACATCTTCTTTATCCATTCATCCGATGATGGACACTTAGGTTGCTTCCATGACCTGGCTATTGTAAATAGTGCTGCAATGAACATTGGGGTGCATGTGTCCTTTTGAATTATGGTTTTCTTGGGGTATATGCCCAGTAGTGGGATTGCTGGGTCGTATGGTAGTTCTATTTTTAGTTTTTTAAGGAACCTCCATACTGTTCTCCATAGTGGCTGTATCAATTTACATTCCCACCGACAGTGCAAGAGGGTTCCCTTTTCTCCACACCCTCTCCAGCATTTATTGTTTGTAGATTTTCTGATGATGCCCATTCTAACTGGTGTGAGATGATACTTCACTGTAGTTTTGATTTGTATTTCTCTAATGATTAATGATGTTGAGCATTCTTTCATGTGTTTGCTGGCAATCTGTATATCTTCTTTGGAGAAATGTCTAGTTAGGTCTTCTGCGCATTTTTGGATTGGGTTGTTTGTTTTTTTGATATTGAGCTGCATGAGCTGCTTGTAAATTTTGGAGATTAATCCTTTGTTAGTTGCTTCTTTGCAAATATTTTCTCCCATTCTGAGGGTTGACTATTTGTCTTGTTTATGGTTTCCTTTGCTGTGCAAAAGCTTTGAAGTTTCATTAGGTCCCATTTGTTAATTTTAGTTTTTATTTCCATTACTCTAGGAAGTGGATCAAAAAAGATCTTGCTGTGATTTAGGTCAAAGAGTGCTTTCCTATGTTTTCCTCTAAGGGTTTTATAGTGTCTGGTCTTACATTTAGGTCTCTAATCCATTTTGAGTTTATTTTTGTGTATGGTGTTAGGGAGTGTTCTCATTTCATTCTTTTACATGTAGCTGTCCAGTTTTCCCAGCACCACTTATTGAAGAGACTGTCTTTTCTCCATTGTATATCCTTGCCTCCTTTGTCATAGATTACTTGACCATAGGTGCGTGGGTTTATCTCTGGGCTTTCTATCTTGTTCCATTGATCTATGTTTCTGTTTTTGTGCCAGTACCATATTGTCTTGATTACTGTAGCTTTGTAGTATAGTCTGAAGTCAGGGAGTCTGATTCCTCCAACTCTGTTTTTTTCCCTCAAGACTGCTTTGGCTATTCGGGGTCTTTTGTGTCTCCATACAAATTTTAAGATTTTTATTCTAGTTGCGTAAAAAACACCATTGGTAATTTGATAGGGATTGCATTGAATCTGTAGATTGCTTTGCGTAGTACAGTCATTTTCACAATATTGATTCTTCCAATCCAAAAACATGGTATATCTCTCCATCTGTTGGTATCATCTTTAATTTCTTTCATCAGCGTCTTATAGTTTTCTGCTTACAGGTCTTTTGTCTCCCTAGGTAGGTTTATTCCTAGGTAATTTATTCTTTTTGTTGCAATGGTAAATGGGAGTGTTTCCTTAATTTCCCTTTCAGATTTTTCATCATTAGTGTATAGGAATGCAAGAGGTTTCTGTGCATTAATTTTGTATCCTGCAACTTTACCAAATTCATTGATTAGCTCTAGTAGTTTTCTGGTGGCATCTTTAGGATTCTCTATGTGTAGTATCATGACATCTGCAAACAGTGACACTTTTACTTCTTCTTTTCCAATTTGTATTCCTTTTATTTCTTTTTCTTCTCTGATTGCCGTGGCTAGGACTTCCAAAACTATGTTGAATATCAGTGGTGAGAGTGGACATCCTTGTCTTGTTCCTGATCTTAGAGGAAATGTTTTCAGTTTTTCACCATTGAGAATGATGTTTGCTGTGGGTTTGTCGTATATGGCCTTTATTATGTTGAGGTAGGTTCCCTCTATGCCCAGTTTCTGGAGAGTTTTTATCATGAATGCATGTTGAATTTTGTCAAAAGCTTTTTCTGCATCTATTGGGATGACCATATGATTTTTATTCTTCAATTTAATATGGTGTATCACATTGACTGATTTCCGTATACTGAACAATCCTTGCATCCCTGGGAAAAATCCCACTTGATCATGGTGTATGATCCTTTTAATGTGTTGTTGGATTCTGTTTGCTAGTATTTTTTTGAGGATTTTTGCATCTATATTCATCAGTGATATTGGTCTGTAATTTTCTTTTTTTGTAGTACCTTTGTCTGGTTTTGGTATCAGGATGATGGGGCCTCATAGAATGAGTTTGGGAGTGTGCCTTCCTCTGCAATTTTTTGGAAGAGTTTGAGAAGGATAGGTGTTAGCTCGTCTCTAAATGTTTGATAGAATTCACCTGTGAAGCCATCTGGTCCTGGACTTTTGTTTGTTGGAAGATTTTTAACCACAGTTTCAATTTCATTACTTGTGATTGGTCTGTTCATATTTTCTATTTCGTCCTGGTTCAGTCTTGGAAGGTTATACCTTTCTAAGAATTTGTCCATTTCTTCCAGGTTGTCCATTTTATTGGCATAGAGTTGCTTGTAGTAGTCTCCTAGGATGCTTTGTATTTCTGCAGTGGCCGTTGTAACTTCTCCTTTTTCATTTCTAATTTTATTGATTTGAATCCTCTACCTCTTTTTCTTGATGAATCTGGCTAATGATTTATCAATTTTGTTTATCATCTCAAAGAACCAGCTTTTAGTTTTATTGATCTTTGCTATTGTTTTCTTTGTTTCTATGTCATTTATTTCTGCTCTGATCTTTATGATTTCTTTCCTTCTGCTAACTTTGGGTTTTGTTTGTTCTTCTTTCTCTAGTTCCTTTAGGTGTAAGGTTAGATTGTTTATTTGAGATTTTTCTTGTTTCTTGAGGTAGGCTTGTATAGCTATAAACTGCCCTCTTAGAACTGCTTTTGCTGCATCCCATAGGTGTTGGATCGTCGTGTATTCATTGTCATTTGTCTCTAGGTATTTTTTGATTTCCTCTTTGATTTTTTCAGTGATCTCTTGGTTATTTAGTAACGTATTGTTTAGCCTCCATGTGTTTGTGTTTTTTACGTTTTTTTCCCTGTAATTCATTTCTAATCTCATAGCGTTGTGGTCAGAAAAGATGCTTGATATGATTTCAATTTTCTTAAATTTGCTTAGGCTTGATTTGTGACCCAAGATGTGATCTATCCTGGAGAATGTTCCGTGCACACTTGGAAGAAAGTGTAATCTGTGGTTTTTGGATGGAATGTCTTATATATATCAATTAAATCTATCTGGCCTGTTGTGTCATTTAAAGCTTCTGTTTCCTTATTTATTTTCATTTTGGATGATCTGTCCATTGGTGTAAGTGAGGTGTTAAAGTCCCCCACTATTATTGTGTTACTGTCGATTTCCTCTTTTATAGCTGTTAGCTGTTGCCTTATGTATTGAGGTGCTCCTATGTTGGGTGCATATATACTTATAATTGTTATATCTTCTTCTTGGATTGATCCCTTGATCATTATGTGGTGTCCTTCCTTGTCTCTTGTAACATTCTTTATTTTAAAATCTATTTTATCTGAGATGAGTATTGCTACTCCAGCTTTCTTTTGATTTCCATTTGCATGGAATATCTTTTTCCATCCCCTCACTTTCACTCTGTATGTGTCCCTAGGTCTGAAGTGGGTCTCTTGTAGACAGCATATAGATGGGTCTTATTTTTGTATCCATTCAGCAAGCCTGTGTCCTTTGGTTGGAGCATTTAATCCACTCACGTTTAAGGTAATTTTCGATACGTATGTTCCTTTGACCATTTTCTTAATTGTTTTGGGTTTGTTTTTGTAGGTCCTTTTCTTCTCTTGTGTTTCCCACTTAGAGAAGTTCCTTTAGCATTTGTTGTAGAGCTGGTTTGGTGGTGCGGAATTCTCTTAGCTTTTGCTTGTCTGTAAAGCTTTTGATTTCTCCATCGAATCTGAATGAGACCTTTCCAGGTAGAGTAATCTTGGTTGTAGGTTCTTCCCTTTCATCACTTTAACTGTATCATGCCACTCCCTTCTGGCTTGTAGAGTTTCTGCTGAGAAATCAGCTGTTAACCTTATGGGAGTTCCCTTGTATGTTATTTGTCGTTTTTTCCCTTGCTGCTTTCAATAATTTTTCTTTGTCTTTGATCTTTGCCAATTTGATTACTATGTGTCTCGTCGTGTTTCTCCTTGGGTTTATCCTGTTTGGGACTCGCTGTGCTTCCTCGACTTGGCTGGCTATTTCCTTTCCCACGTTATGGTAGTTTTCAACTATAATCTCTTCAAATATTTTCTCTGGTCCTTTCTCTCTCTCTTCTCCTTCTGGGACCCCTATAATGCGAATGTTGTTGCGTTTAATGTTGTCCCAGAGGTCTCTTAGGCTGTCTTCATTTCTTTTCATTCTTTTTTCTTTATTCTGTTCCGCAGCAGTGAATTCCACCATTCTGTCTTCCAGGTCACTTATCCGTTCTTCTGCCTCGGTTATTCTGATATTGATTCCTTCTAGTGTAGTTTTCATTTCAGTTATTGTATTGTTCTTCTCTGTTTGTTTGTTCTTTAATCCTTCTAGGTTTTTGTTACACATTTCTTGCATCTTCTCGATCTTTGCCTCCATTCTTTTTCCGAGGTCCTGGATCATCTTCACTATCATTATTCTGAATTCTTTTTCTGGAAGGTTGCCTATCTCCACTTCATTTAGTTGTTTTTCTGGGGTTTTATCTTGTTCCTTCATCTGGTACATAGCCCTCTGCCTTTTCATCTTGTCTATCTTTCTGTGAATGTGGTTTTTGTTCCACAGGCTGCAGGACTGTAGTTCTTGCTTCTGCTGTCTGCCCTCTGGTGGATGAGGCTATCTAAGAGGCTTGTGCTAGTTTCCTGATGGGAGGGACTGGTGGTGGGTAGAGCTGACTGTTGCTCTGGCGGGCAGACCTCAGTAAAACTTTAATCTGCTTGACTGCTGATGGGTGGGGCTGGGTTCCCTCCCTGTTGGTTGTTTGGCCTGAGGCAACCCAACACTGGAGCCTACCTGTGCTCTTTGGTGGGGCTAATGGCAGACTCCGGGAGGGCTCACACCAAGGAGTACTTCCCAGAACTTCTGCTGCCAGTGTCCTTGTCCCCATGGTGAGCCACAGCCACCCCCCGCCTCTGCAGGCAACCCTCCAACACTAGCAGGTAGGTCTGGTTCAGTCCCCCCTGGGGTCACTGCTCCTTCCCCTGGGTCCCGATGCACACACTACTTTGTGTGTGCCCTCCAAGAGTGAAGTCTCTGTTTCCCCAGTCCTGTCGAAGTCCTGTAATCAAATCCCACTAGCCTTCAAAGTCTGATTCTCTAGGAATTTCTCCTCCCGTTGCCAGACCCCCAGGTTGGGAATCCTGACGTGGGGCTCAGGACCTTCACTCCAGTGGGTGGACTTCTTTGGTATAAGTGTTCTCCAGTCTGTGAGTCACCCACCCAGCAGTTATGGGATTTGATTTTACTGTGATTGCGCCCTTCCTACAGTCTCATTGTGGCTTCTCCTTTGTCTCTGGATGTGGGGTATCTTTTCTGGTGAGTTTCAGTGTCTTCCTGTCGATGATTGTCCAGCAGCTAGTTGTGATTCTGGTGTTCTCGCAAGAGGGAGTGAGAGCACGTCCTTCTACTCTGCCATCTTGGTTCAGGGCCCCTGGTAGATTCTTTCAGATCATGAAACCATCAAAAATAAACAGTATCACCATGATTTACGTATCACCTTTCCACTGTGTCTCTGTCTTAGGATGTACCTGCCCCTGTCTGAGTGTCTTCTGCTCTGTAATCAAGAGAAACTCTGTGATTTCAGGTCAGCCTTTGAAATGAAGTGCCAGCATGCTTCGATGTGGAGGAATGCTCTGAAGAGATGGCCAATCTGCTCTTCTGACAAACAATCCCCTCCACCCACACACATGGTGTACACACATCATTCACATCACATATACCGATAGCTGTACCGACACGTACTGAGGGAAACCTAATCATTACATCACCCACAGTGATCTTAAAGTACATAAAGTGTCCAGTGCACTTGTACATTTAGAGTTAGATTTTAATAAAAGTCCAATGATATACTTTTTTCATTTCATGAACTCAAAATAAGCTACAAAACAACTCTTAAGGAAGATTACCCTCAATATTTCAGATTAAAAATGAAAAACAAACTGAATTCAAAGTGGTCAAATAATCTGTTAAAGATACTCTAGTTATTAAGTAGTAGAGATCGGAATGAAATATTGTCTTATATAATGGACATTTTAAAATTAAGTATTTACTACACTAATATTATAATTTCATAATATTTCTCACTAGAAATGTTCATTAAAAGCATATTACTGTCATAAAAACCAATAAATCCAATTTTTATAAGATAACACTGAGTTTACTTTGATTTCTAGATTTGTATTTAAATATTTCTGAGAGGTATTTTTATCACACTAGTGTTTTCTTTAACCCAGGGGTTAGAGAAAGGCAAACTATTTTCCTTCAGGTTAAGTGGACTGCAGTCAATTTTGCTCATGTTTTCTCACCTGAGCATATTTGTTGATCCATAATTAAATGTGATTCATAAAATATGATTCATAACCTTTTTTTATCTACCTTCAAACATTATGACATAGAAAAGTTGCACTATAACTCAAGGGCATTTCTTTCTACTCCTATTTCTCCAATTAATGTGATTTTCATGGAAACAAAAATGCTTCAGCAGAAATCTTTGGAACAGCTATTGCAGTATCTACATATGCAAATAGATGAAAGATTAATTTTTAAATATATGAATTGGAAATTGGGTAATATTATGAAAATTACATTTTTAGACTCAATAAAATACATACACAGATGTGTGTTTCTAATTATTCTGTGCTGGATAAGTTTCTTAGTAGTCTCTACATGTGCTCTCAGTATTTGGTATTTTTTTTCCTAATAAAAAATTAAGTGGGCTTCCCTGGTGGCGCAGTGGTTGAGAGTCTGCCTGCCAATGCAGGGGACACGGGTTCGAGCCCTGGTCTGGGAAGATCCCACACGCCGTGGAGCAACTGGGCCCGTGAGCCACAATTACTGAGCCTGCACGTCTGGAGCTTGTGCTCCGCAACAAGAGAGGCCATGATAGTGAGAGGCCCGTGCACCGCGATGAAGAGTGGCCCCCGCTTGCCACAACTAGAGAAAGCCCTCACACAGAAACGAGGACCCAACACAGCCATAAATAAATAAAAATTTAAAAAAAAAAAAAAAAAAAAGCTTGCCTTCAATTAAAAAAAAAAAAAAAATTAAGTATAGTTGTCTATCATAATAAAAGACTAAAGCAATATATAATATCATACTTTCATTTTATATTTCACACTTTTAAATGAACACATAATTTTTCTTATTCAAGGATTATTTATACTGTCAGCATGATATACATTTATTTAAGTTGACCAATCTGATTGTCCATCCTGATTTTGCCCTTATATCTATATATGTGGGTCATTAGAAACATGAAAAGTTCCCTAAAAACGGGGAGGTTTAAGTTGAAAACACAGATTTTTTTTGGTTGGTAATCATCCATTCTGTTTTTGCCTCCATTATGTTCTTTTCATGCTACCTTCAACACTCACCTAAAAGTGTGAGAGATCTCACACCTTTATTAGTTTATAATAAAGCAGTATTTTGTTGAACTTTCTAGCAGGTATAAATATATAAAAATCCATTAAACATAAAGACATCAAATCTTTTGTTAGTTGAAATTTTGTAGGGAAAAAATGCTTAATGGCATACATTGTTAGTATCTGTATAGCACATGACAACTTGTATTTGTTTATATTTTTTAATGGAGCGTCTCCTTCATTAGACCACTAGTGCTATTTGATAGGGACCTTGCTGATTTTACCTATAAACAGACACCAGCACTTAGAATTCAGACAGACCTACAGCTGAATTTCAGCAAGCATACTATGAATAAATGAATTTTATTTTTTACTGATATAATTGTTTAGGAATTCAATATGCATCATAAATATTAACAGCATCAAGTACTAAACTTTATGCAAGTAGAATGTTTTTTACTAGACATTTGTTGCTTTATCATTTTTTACTCAAAAGATATGCTTCAAATGGTTGAATATCATGCTGTAGTTGCAACGCACGTCTTGAAGACTATAATTTTTCCTTGTACAAAATATAGAACAATTTCTCTTTTCCTCCATCTTTTTAAACCAAGTAAAGCACTATGGATGTAATGGGTGGAGGCAGATGGGTGAGAGTCACCTGGAGACTGGAGACAAGGTGGTGCTACGGGCTGAATTGTGTCCTGCCCCCAAATTCATACACTGAAGTACTGAGCTCCAATACCTCAGAATGTGACTGTATGTGCACATAGGCCCTTTAAAGAGGTAATTAAGTTAAAATTTGGCTGTTAGGGTAGACCTAATAAAATATGACTGGTGTTATTAGGAGAGGAAATTTGGGGACACAAAGAGATATCAGGGATGGGAGCTTTAGAACTGTCCCAGCAAAATTTTTCCTTTTATATATTTTATTTCCTCACCTGAACATCAATGTAAAATCCATTAAATATCATCTTCAAAATGTATACTTCTCTAAACCCAGTGATTACCCCCAAATTATAAAGCTGATTCTATATAAGGCAGTTTTCTAAAAATGGAGGCACTTCTCCTTCACAAAGCATGAATAACTCAATTAGAATCAGCTCACTGATTGGAATGAGCAGCAAAACTGTTATAATTAAGAAACAGAAGTATCCAAACTGAGAAAAAAATTACTTTAAAAAATTCTCAATCCAAAAACCGAGGATACAGTTTGATTCCTAAATCTATCCCAATGATTCAACAAATCATGTCAGTGCTAACATCCATATACAACCCAAGCTGAAACAGTTTCAGTCTCACTCCTACTTCACTGCTACCACCAGAGTCTATGCTCCTATAATTTTTCACCTAGACGACTAAGAAAGCCTCACTTCTCATCTCTTTCCTCCCACCCACACCCCACCTCATGTAAAATTCTCCACTCATCAGGGTAATATTACTAAAACAGAAATACAATTATTCCCTTATTTATTCAAAACCATAATAATTTCTGATTTTATACAGAATAAAAAAATCTTAATCGCCTGGCCTATGAGACCGTAATGAATTGGTTCCGTCTGTGGTCCACTGATGACAGAAATATTCTTGGTGCTTTATCTCCCCTTTTGCAATATCTTTTGAAAATCCTCCCAGAAAGGGATAGTCTATTTCCTCATCCCATAAACCTGGGTTGGCCTTGTGACTTACTTCACACAATAAACTGAAGGCAGCAGGGGTGAGTGGGTGACAGTGTCACACCTACAACATGACAGGCCTTGCAAGTTTCGCTCTCTCCTGGACCCCTGCCTCTGTCATAAACATAAGCCTGAGCTGCTTGCCCACAGCAGGATGAGAAACCACCTAAAGGGATGAGTCATCCCAGTGGAGTCTGTCCTGAGCCAACTAGCCCCCAGGTGACAGCAGATGAGTAATCAAGCCCAGCAGAGATTGACCTAGTCCTACAGACTCCTGTGAAATAATACATGGTGGCTTTAGGCAACTAAAATTTTAGAGTTGACATGTTCTGCAGCAATGCCTAACTGATACACCTCTGTACCTTTCCAAGCTCATTTCCTACCAACGGCCATCTCTCCTTTTTCTCTAGTCTCAGTGGCCTTCCTTGAAGTCACGCCTCCTCGTTGTCTCTGGGATTTGTATCTGCTGTTTCCTCTATCTGTAGTGCTCTTCCAGGAGGCTTTTCCATGGATTTTTCTCACTTTCTTCTGTCCTCTATTCATATATCATTCCCTCAGAGAGGGTTTCATAATCATTGTTCTTTTTCCTCATCCCGCTATTTTTTTCTGTAACAATTATCCCTACCTGATATAGATTGTTTATTTTTTTGTTTTCTCCATACTATCAATAGGGCGTAAGTTCCATGAGTACAGGGATTTTTTACAGTGAGACCTTAAAACTGCCTGGTACATGCCCTCAATGAATAAATCAAAGAAGACTCTGCATTTAAAGAAACGATATATTTGCATATTTAAGAACCATAATATATATTAAAGACATTATATTATTTAGTAAAAAAGAATAAATCTTACATTCTTTTGAAATATCCCCACATAAGAGTATTAGGTCAAACAAGAACTATAGAGAAAATTCCCTTATTACCAAAGACAGCTATGACAGATTGAAAAAAAGTATTGTCATCCTTTCTCAGATTTGAGTTGACCATTTAAACATCATGCAGAGACACATCAAAATTCTTAATATCATGGTTCGTATGAGAGGGGCCATCATATTTCAGAAAATAATTTGAATAAATATGTAACTGAATGTTTATGATTATTTTAAAACATACTGTTTTAAAGCAACTCACAACTTAAAACACTACTGATGCCACATAGATGACTTCTCCCTTATTAATAAAAATGATGTACAACATGCCATAGTATACAACCAACAGTTCCCAGAGATCACCTTGGACGTAGAGTCTGAAATAGACCTGGGATTGCCTTCCTCGGCTATTGAGCTTTATGGACCAGCAACTACTCATTCGCTCCTACTTTGTATGGAAAGGACGGCTCCGCAGACACAGAACAGTCGGTTTTCAGCAAGGCTCCCCAGGGACGGGCAGTGATGCTCTCAGTTAAAACTCGTAGGAGCCTCTAGACTTAACCTCTGACCACATCACTCCATGTCACCAGGTAACTCAATTCTCCCAATGCCAGTTTTATGACATGGCTCAGGATAAGGATACGGGCCCAGTTGAGGAAAATGTAAAATTGTGTCTCAGCGAAGTTTTTTTCCCCTCTCAATACTGTATCGGTAGATCTGCCTTACATTGAAGGTTAGGGAGACAGGAGTAGAGTTGTTTTCATTTTACTGTGACGAAAAAGAGGAAAATGTTTTTTATCAAACCAACATACGAATTTAGTTTACCTTCTGCTCGGAACCCAAGGCTTGCACCAAATACAAAGAGGAGTAACAGAAAAATCTGGCAATTTCCACAGAGAGACCGTGAGTTATCATGAGTGAAATCCATTTCACCTGTAACCTGCCTTCACTGTTCAAGGTTTTAATCGTTGCTACAAAAGACTCACCTGCCCTCCAAGCAGCTCATAACCTAAACAAGGAGATGTCTGCCTCAGCTGTCTTCCAGAAACCTGGAGTCTGCTGCGTCCAGTTTGAGCTGAGCCAGCCTGAGACCGAACAGGACCGCGCGCCCTCCAACTGGGCATGCGCGAGCGTCCGCGGCGTGACCTTTTGACGTCAGGGGGCCCCAAACTCCGCCCCCCGTTCGCGCTGACGCCGCCATGTTTTCTTGAGGAGCCGAGGTGGGTGGCTTAGGTACGCCTGAGCGGAACTGCGATCCTCGCAGGGTTTTCCGGCCCCCTCGCCCCAGCCTCCCCACGCCCCCCAAGCCTCAGACCGCCCTGCTTGCTTACCTTATAGATACCCCTGTCCCCGGCCTTCAGGGACGCAGGTGTGCGGCCTCTTCTCCTGTGTCCTGGCTTGGCTCCAATGCGGATAAGCCCTTTCTTTGCTGCGTGTTAGGCAAACGGACCTGGTTCAGTAGCGGTGGTAATCAAGATGGAATGACTGACTAGATGCAGTTAACCAAGATGAAAGGACTTAGGCGGAAAAGCAGACCTGAGGTGAAGATATTGAATTTCAGACTAACAAATAATACGGAGTTTTAAATGCCAAGGGAGACACAGGAAGGGAAGTTCAGTGGACAGCTGCTCCTGAATCTCACTGCCATGCATTTTCATAAGTCAAGACTAGGGATTAAAGGACAGGGAATCACCTCTGTTCATAGTTGTAAATATATGACGGAGTAACCTGCTCAGAGAGAGGGGAGAGCCTGACTGCAGAGTGGGAGTTGGCCCCTTATTTGGGGGGCTGAAAAGTGCGTGGGGATGAAGAAATGGAAGCAGCAAACGTAGGCTCCTCTTTTAAGAAGGTTGGTAGTGGAGGAGGGAGAGGAAATGCTCGGTAGATTTTTTTGGAGTAAGATCAAGCGCAGTTTTTGTTTCCTTGCTTTGTACAAAGGAGATTTTTCTGTAAAATCGAAGGAACCTTGTGCTTAGAGCTGTGTCTCTATCTTTGGAAGCCTAGCAGTTATCACACCCGTTGCTTACAATCTCAGGAAGATTGCACTCAGACCTAAAATCCATAGTCGCATCTGACCAGTTTCTTCCTTGTTGTAAATATCAGGAGGGACGTAATCTAAAGGTAGGGCTGGGAATTGCAGCTTTTAATACAAGGGGAAGTGGTCTAAAAAAAACCATCACTAGTATGCTAGTTGGACTAATAGACTCTTGGAAATTTCTACTTCTCTGAGCCTCTCGCCGCAGGCAAACTTCACCTGCTGTTATCAATCTTGCATGGTGAGATTTCAACCTCTGACGCACATTAAAGATCAAATGAGAAGCTTTCTATAATATACCAATGCCCCAACCTCCTCCTTCTCTCTATTCCGTGCTTATTGTCTTAATTGCGGCACTTACCTTCTCTCACCTGAACGACAAAAGCAGTCCTCAACATTGCCTCCTGTATCCCAAATCTCAAAACCTCAGCTGCACAGAGCCCCGAGGTAAACTATTCAAAAGGAGAATATGACCTTGTTACATCCCTGCTGAAAACCTTTTAATAGCTTTTTATTTCCTTTGGTGGATAAGTTTATTTTATCTTCAGTTATTCTTTCTCCTAAGATCTCCCTTTCTTGATGTGTGTCCGAGTTTCTGACCTATGTCATTTTCCTATTCTCTGAACAGCTTCTTTGAATATTTCTTGCAAGGCAGGTCTACTGGCAACAAATTCCCTCAGTTTTTGTTTGGCTGAGATAATCTATTTCTCCTTCAGTTTTGAAGAATAATTTCACGGGGTACAGAATTCTAGGTTCGTGTTTTCGTTTTGTTTTCTTTTTCTTTGAACACTTGAAATGTTTCATTCCACTGTCTTCTTGCTTGCATGGTTTCTGAGGAGAGGTTGGATGTAATTTTCTTGGCTCCTGTGGGTAAGGTTTTTTTTCCCCCTTTAGCTTCTTTCAAGATTTTTTATCTTTGATTTTTTTGACGTTTATGATATGCCTAGGTGTAGATCTTGGGGTTTTGTTTTGGCATTTATCCTCAATGTTCTCTGAACTTTCTGGACCTGTGGGTTGCAGTCTGACATTAATTTGGAGAAATTCTCCATCATTTTGCCTTCAAATATTGCTTCTGTTCCTTTCTTCTTACACGTATGTTAAACATTTTGTACTTGTCCCGCAGTTGGATAATCTCTTCTGGATTATGCCCAGTTTTTAAAAGCAAATATTACAGTGAAATATTTAGCATTAATTTATGGTGGATTAAAGAAAGATGCAGTTTCCTTCACATTTTTAAAAAGAAATTTTTATTGGAGTATAGTTGATTTACAATGTTGTGTTAGTTTCAGGTGTACAGCAAAGCCCTTCACATTTTCTTCTAAGCTGTAGGATCCATTGCACCTCTCTTCAAATCTGGAGTTGCCTGAAACAACACAGTGTGGAAGTGATATTATTGTCAGTTCTGTTTCCAAAATTTAAAAGGACTGGTAGTTTCTGTCTTGCTATCTCATGGTGCTCAGCCACCATGTAAGATGTCTGACCATCCTGCTGAAGAGTTTATGTGAAGAGGCTCAGATAAATCCAGCCACCCCATTATCCGCAAAAGGGGTCAACATACGAGACATGCTATCTCAGATCTTGCAGACCATCAGGAAAAGTGCCAGGTGACCCCTGTCAGCACCACTTGAAGCAGAAGATTCACTCAGCTGAGCCCAATCAGAATTGCTGATACATAATTTCACAAGCTATACAATGGTTGTTATTTTAATATACTAAATTTGGGGTGGTTTATTAGGGAGTGTTGGGTAATAGGAGCCATATCCCTTTAGTCTAGCCCATTGGGCTGCCTCGTTACAGCGTGGGGAGGGTGGAAGTCTAGGCTCCGCAGGGCTGCAGGCTCTGGGTAGGGTGGGGACTCAGCTGTCTTTGCAGTGTTTATCTGGAGTAATGCAGTTATTGCATAAGTTTTCTGTCTACCTAGGAAGTCCCTTTCCTAGTCCTTTATCTAGAGAGAAGCTGACTTTTGTTGGGTCTTTATTTTGTCTATGCTCATTGGTATTTCTGGTTTGCTGGCTTTGTCTCCAAATCTGGGATATATGAAAAAAAAATGAAACCCAGAGAATTGACCGTGCCATTTATTGGGTCCCAAGGATCTGGCTCGCCAGCTTTCAGGGTTGTCATCTTCCCTCCACTTTTCAGAGTCCTCTTGTGGTTGTTTTATATATAAACACACAGAGCTTTTACTTATACTTAATGAGAGGAAAAGGGAAAATTATGTCTACCCCATCTTCCCAGGAGTGGTGATCTGCGGTGACCTGTCTTTCAACTCATGTATTAAATGATTATATATATATACATATATGTTTAAATGTTTAAATTATCAGATGTAGGAGTACTTTGTTTTTGTTTTCTCTGTGTTTCATTTCTGATTTGCCTTTTATAGCTTTCATACTACTGCAATATTTTAAATTACATTTTAATTTATTTTCTTAGTATATTTTTGTGTATTTTTAGTACTCTGTTGTTTAAAATACACACATGTAACTTTCCACAGTGTTTTTATAATTAAGATTTTCTCAATTTAAATAAGATTTTTTTGGTAGTTGCATCACACCTATATATATTGAAAATGCCACCAGACACTATTACCATTTTTGCTTTTGAAAATAGTCTATTATATCTACACAGATATTTACAATTTCCACTGGACTTCTCTCACTCTCAAGTTCTGTATTTCCCTGTGGTATAATTTCCTTTGGCCCAAAGAACTTCTTTTAGCATTTCTTCTAGAGCAGTTCTTCTAGTGATGAATTCTTAGTTTTCTTTCATCTTAGAATGTCTTTATTTTGCCCTCATTCCTAAATGATATTTATGCTTATTACAGAATTATGAGTAAGCAGCTTTTTTGGCTCAGCATTTTCCAAATGTTCTACTTGTCTTCTGACCTCCATGGTTTCTATGGAGAAATTCTCAGTGGCTAACATCATTGCTCCCTTATATCTAATATGTCATTTTTCTCTCTTTTCAAGATTGTCTTATTTATGTTTGGTTTTTAGTCATTTGATTACGATGGGTCTGGGCATTTAAAAAGAAATTGATCCTGTTTGGGTTTTGAGTGTTTCTTGATTTTTAAAATGTCATTTTTCTCTATTTTCAAGATTGTCTTATTTATGTTTGGTTTTTAGTCATTTGATTACAGTGGGTCTGGGCATTTAAAAAAAAATTGATCCTGTTTGGGTTTTGAGTGTTTCTTGATTTTTAAAATGTATACCTTTTCATCAAGTACTTTTTCTGCAGCAATATCATTCTTCTTTCCTAATGAGACCTCGATCTCCACCTCCAACTGTAGCTAGACTTCTTCACTGTATGTGCTCTGAATATCTCTGTATATCCTCTCCTTAAAAGTCATTGGATTTAGAACCTACTCTAAACCTCTATAGCCTCTTCTTAATATAGTTATATCTGCAAAAGCCCTATTTCCAAATGAGGCCACACTTTGAGATTCTGGGTGGACGTGAATTTAGGGAGGGTGCTATTCAACTCACAACACCTTCTCAATCTCCTTCGTCTTTAACACACCCCAATACTTCCCAGTCCCAGGAGAGGGAGAGAGAAAGAGGAGAGTTTCTTCTGGTCGTGCTCATTAGCAGTTCTGATATTTGGGTTGCTGGGAGACTTAGAGATAGAGAAGGGAAATAAACTAGAAAACTCTCTACTGTATTGTTCCTCTTTTAGTTTTTATTACCCTTCCCAGTTCTGCCTATAATTATTTTCTGTAGATTCATAAAGTAGTTGTTTTACATTTTCTGTCCAGGGTTTTTAGGTATAATTAATGGGCGACATAGCATGGTGTATGTTTATTTTATCTTAACTGGAACCAGAAGCCCCCTGTCCATTGACTTTTGAAGTAAATATTTATATGGTTAAATTTAGACCTATCATTTTATTATTTGTTTTCTCTGTCCTTTTTACTTTCATTATGTTCTTCTCCTTTTCCTGACTTCTTTATATTTGTTTGAATGTTTTTATAACCTATTTAATTGATATAAGTTTTTTCAGTTCTCATTAATCTTTATGGTTCCTCTATAGATTATAATAGACATACCTAAACTTTCACTTCCTGCTTAGATTTAGAATTATGCCACTTCAAGTAAAATTTAGAAGCCTTGCAACTATGTAGATACCATCGACCTCTCATGACCAGTTTGTCGTAGTTGTCATAATTATATGTGTAAATTTATATGTATTGTATATAAATGTATGTATATTACTACTAGAAAATACTACAGTTTTTACTTTCAAAATTATCTTTTGAAGAACTTGTTTAGGAGGAGCTTCAAGATGGCAGAAGAGTAAGACGTGGAGATCACCTTCCTCCCCACGAATACATGAGAAATACATCTACTTGTGGAACAACTCCTACAGAACACCTACTGAACGCTGGCAGATGACCTCAGACCTCCCAAAAGGCAAGAAACTCCCCACGTACCTGGGTAGGGCAAAAGAAAATAGAAAAAACAGAGACAAAGAATAGGGACGGGACCTGCACCAGTGGGAGGGAGCTGTGAAGGAGGAAAGGTGTCCACACACTAGAATATGTGGCACATATATACAATGGAATGTTACTCAGCCATAAAAAGAAATGAAATTGAGTTATTTGTAGTGAGGTGAATGGACCTAGAGTCTGTCATACAGAGTGAAGTAAGTCAGAAAGAGAAAAACAAATACCATATGCTAACACATATATATGGAATCTAAAAAAAAAAAAAAAATGGTCATGAAGAACATAGGGGCAAGACGGGAATAAAGACACAGACCTACTAGAGAATGGACTTGAGGATATGGGGAAGGGGAAGGGGAAGCAGGGACAAAGTGAGAGAGTGGCATGGACATATATACACTACCAAACGTAAAATAAAAAGCTAGTGGGAAGCAGCCGCATAGCACAGGGAGATCAGCTCGGTGCTTTGTGACCACCTAGAGGGGTGGGATAGGGAGGGTGGGAGGGAGGGAGACGCAAGAGGGAAGAGATATGGGGACATATGTGTATGTATAACTGATTCACTTTGTTATAAAGTAGAAACTAACACACCATTGTAAAGCAATTATACTCCAATAAAGATGTTAAATAAATAAATAAATACATACATAAATTCAAAAAAGAATAAAAACAGTGAAGTTAAAACACACTCGCACACACACACACAAAAGAACTTGCTTAGACAGTAACCATTTCTGTTACTATTCTTTCATTTCTGAAGATCCAAATTTCTCTCTCCCTTTAGCCTGAGGATATTTCTTTAGCATTCTTTTAGGGCAAGCCTTGTGGCAATAAATTTTCCTAGTTTTCTTTAGTTTATAATATCTTTATATTACCTTTATTCCTGAAATGTAATTTTGCTGAATATAGAAATCAAGGCTGGCAATTCTCTTCTTTTAGCACTTTAAAGGTTTTTTTCCACTATCAGCTGGCCTCCTTGGTTTTGGTGAGACATTTGCCGTCATTTTATAGTTTTCCTCTTGTACGTAAAGTGCTATTTTCCTCTATCTGCCTTCAAGTTTTCTTCTGCTTATCTTTGGTTTTTAGAAGTTTGATTATGATGGGTCTTGGCTGGTTTTCTTCAAGTTCATCCTGTTTGGTGTTTGAAATTTTTGAATCTGTAAATTTATATTTTTTCCAAATTTCAGAATTTTTGTCAAATATTTTTCTGTTCCATCTCTGTTACCTCTCCTTCTAGTACTTTGATGACATTAAGTCACATCTCCTGTTATTGTCCCACAGATCCCTGAGGTTCTATTTACTTTTTGTTTTAAATCTTTTCTCTGATCTTCAGATACACTAGATCACCCCCTCTCATCCCCATTCTGCCACTGAGCCCACCCAATGATTTTACTCTTCAATTATTTCTTTTCCTGTTCTAAAATTTTTTCTTTTTACATTTTTTATTTCTGTCCTGAGAACTGTCTTTCCACTTCAAGTACTTCTGTCTTTGCCTTATGGAGCGTAATAACAATAGATAATAGTCCTTGTCTGATAATTTCAACATCCAGGTCACTTTGATCTCAGCATCTGATGATTCTTCACTTCCCTTGAAACTTGGCCAGATTGTCCTGGTTCTTTGTGAGATGAGTAATTTTAGATTGTATCAGTGACATTTTGAATATTATGTTTAGATTATGGATCCTTTATCCTCTAGAGAATATTTTTAAATTTTTGCAGATAATCAACCCAGGTGGTTTCAGACCATAAGGCTGGTCTTGGCTTCGTTAAATGCCTTTCTAACTGCAGTTCTTCAGAGCCTTTGCAATGTTGCATTAGGCATACTGCAGCTATGTAGAGGTCATAGGTGAGGCTGAGATCAGTGTAGATTCATGTATGTAATCCCCTTTGCTAGCTGCCTCGACACTCTCTTTGACCCACACACTTCTCTTTCCCCAGTTCCACTGGTTTTTACTGTGTTTTGCCTCCCACTTTACTGCTATATTTTGCACCTGTGTTACTGGATTCTGTCTTTGGGGCAAAGCATAAGAGAAAAGAGAACAGCAACAACAAAAAAGAGGAAACAACCCTTTGTGACATAATCTACCTGCTCTTACCTATTTTTCAGTCTCCTCAGATACTGCTTTTTTTTGCATTTTATTTTGTTTTAGTTGTAATCAGCAGGAAAGACAGTCCATAATGGACATACCCTGTCATGTTGGAAGCAGAAAACCCCAATATAGGAATTTTAATTTCTGACGAATCAGATAGTTCTGAAGATTTTTTTTTTCTGTTCCAGTGAAGATATTTTTACAAAATAAAATCAGTCATACTTAGTGGAAAGTGGCTGCAAGACTAAGGAACTAAATCTAATAAATATTAACAGTTTCCATTCCAGAGAGAAATGTTTCTAGGTATACTGCAGTGAAAGTTTGCTTTAATCACCAATGCATTATTATCTGAAAAATTATCTTCAAAATAGAAATTTTAAAAACATGCTATTTTAGAGATATATGTCTCATCCTATTTGATCATGATAATGATGAAAAAATCAGTCATATTGATGAAAGTTTATAAAACCCTGGGTCAGAAAGATATTAAACAAAACCACAAATATGTTTCTACATTTATGTCCTTTGCTAACGCACACAAATCATTACAATTCTGAGCCTTTTGCTAACAAGGGTTAACACCATCCTTCTTTAGATCCCACATGTACATAAAAATTAAATATATGTTCTCATCATCCTTTACTTATCCAAACAGAAATAGCTGCAGAATGTAGTAAAGGCTTTATTACGAAAACTGAGCATACCCTCCAAACAGATTAAAAGAACATATCCATTATTAATACTGATGTTACCAAGCATATTAAATGTTGTTTTACCTGCTACAAATAATTGAACTTGTATAACCACTGTACGTGCAAATACTGAGAATTAGACACCCACTGATTCTTTTTTGTTAAATTTTATTCTAACATCTTTATTGCAGTATAGTTGCTTTACAATGGTGTGTTAGTTTCTGCTTTATAACAAAGTGAATCAGCTATACGTGTACATATATCCCCATATCTCCTCCCTTTTGCACCTCCCTCCCACACTCCCTATTGCACCCCTCTAGGTGGTCACAAAGCACCGAGCTGATCTCCCTGTGCTATGTGGCTGCTTCCCACTAGCTATCTATTTTACATTTGGTAGTGTATATATGTCCATGCCACTCTCTCACTTCATCCCAGCTTACCCTTCCCCCTCCCCGTGTCCTCAAGTCCATTCTGTACATCTGTGTCTTTATTCCTGTCCTGCCCCTAGGTTCATCAAAACTTTTTCTTTTTTTTAGATTCCATATATATGTGTTAGCATACGGTGTTTGTTTTCCTCTTTCTGACTTAACTTCATTCTGTATGACAGACTCTGGGTCCATCCACCTCACTACAAATAATTCAATTTCATTTCTTCTTATGGCTGAGCAATATTCCACTGTATATGTGCCACATCTTCTTTATCCATTCATCTGTCGATTGACACTTAGGTTGCTTCCATGTCCCGGCTATTGTAAATAGTGCTGCAATGAACATTGTGGTACATGACTCTTTTTGAATTATGGTATTCTCAGGGTATATGCCCAGTAGTGGGATTGCTGGGTTGTATGGTAGTTCTATTTTTAGTTTGTTAAGGAACCTCCATACTGTTCTCTATAGTGGCTGTATCAACTCACATTCCCACCAACAGTGCAAGAGGGTTCCCTTTTCTCCACACCCTCTCCAGCATTTATTGTTTGTAGATTTTTTGATGATGGCCATTCTGACCGGTGTGAGGTGATACCTCATTGCAGTTTTGATTTGCATTTCTCTAATGATTAGTGATGTTGAGCATTATTTCATGTGTTTATTGGCAATCTGTATCTCTTCTTTGGAGAAATGTCTATTTAGGTCTTCTGCCCATTTTGGATTGGGTTGTTTGTTTTTTTGATATTGAGCTGCATGAGCTGCTTGTATATTTTGGAGATGAATCCTTTGTCAGTTGCTTCTTTTGCAAATATTTTCTCCCATTCTGTGGGTTGTCTTTTCATCTTATTTATGGTTTCCTTTGCTGTGCAAAAGCATTTAAGTTTAATTAGATTCCATTTGCTTATTTTTGTTTTTATTTCCATTTCTCTAGGAGGTGGGTCAAAAAGGATCTTGCTGTGATTTGTCATAGAGTGTTCTGCCTATGTTTTCTTTTAAGAGTTTGTCTGGCCTTACATTTAGGTCTTTAAACCATTTTGAGTTTATTTTTGTGTATGGTGTTAGGAAGTGTTCTAATTTCACTCTTTTACATGTAGCTGTCCAGTTTTCCCAGCACCACTTGTTGAAGAGGCTGTCTTTTCTCCACTGTATATTCTTGCCTCCTTTATCAAAGATATGGTGACCATATGTGTGTGGGTTTATCTCTGGGCTTTCTATCCTGTTCCATTGATCTATATTTCTATTTTTGTGCCAGTACCATACACTTTGCTTACTGTAGCTTTGTAGTATAGTCTGAAGTCAGGGAGCCTAATTCCTCCATCTCTCTTTTTCTTTCTCAAGATTGCTTTGGCTCTTTGGGGTTTTTGTGTTTCCATACAAATTGTGAAATTTTTGTTCTAGTTCTGTGAAAATGCCATTGGTAGTTTGATAGGGATTGCATTGAATCTGTAGATTGCTTTGGGTAGTATAGTCATTTTCATAATATTGATTCTTCCAGTCCAAGAACATGGTATATCTCTCCATCTGTTTATATCATCTTTAATTTCTTTCATCAGTATCTTATAGTTTTCTTCATACAGGTGTTTTGTCTCCTTAGGTGGGTTTATTCCTCGGTATTTTATTCTTTTTGTTGCAATGGTAAATGGGAGTGTTCCTTTAATTTCTCTTTCAGATTTTTCATCATTAGTGTATAGGAATGCAAGAGTTATCTGTGCGTTAATTTTGAATCCTGCTACTTTATCAGATTCATTGATTAGCTCTAGTAGTTTTCTGGTAGCATCTTTAGGATTCTCTATGTATAGTATCATGTCATCTGCAAACAGTGACAGCTTTACTTCTTCTTTTCTGATTTGGATTCCTTTTATTTCCTTTTCTTCTCTGATTGCTGTGGCTAAAACTTCCAAAACTATGTTGAATAATAAAGGTGAGAGTGGGCAACCTTGTCCTGTTCCTGATCTTAGAGGAAATGGTTTCAGTTTTTCACCATTGAGGACAATGTTGGCTGTGGGTTTGTCATATATGGCCTTTATTATTATGTTGAGGTAGGTTCCTTAATGCCTACTTTCTGGAGAGTTTTTATCATAAATGAATGTTGAATTTTGTAGAAAGCGTTTTCTGCATCTATTGAGATTATCATATGGTTTTTATCCTTCAGTTTGTTAATATGGTGTATCACATTGATTGATTTACGTATATTGAAGAATCCTTGTATTCCTGAGATCAGCCCCACTTGATCATGGTGTATGATCCTTTTAATGTGCTGTTGGATTCTGTTTGCTAGTATTTTGTTGAGGATTTTTGCATCTATGTTCATCAGTGATATTGGCCTGTAGTTTTCTTTCTTTGTGACATCTTTGTCTGGTTTTGGTATCAGGGTGGTGGCCTCGTAGAATGCTTTGGGAGTGTTCCTCCCTCTGCTATATTTTGGAAGAGTTTAAGAAGGATAGGTGTTAGCTCTTCTCTAAATGTTTGAGGAATTCGCCTGTGAAGCCATCTGGTCCTATGCTTTTGCTTGTTGGAAGATTTTTAATCGCAGTTTCAATTTCAGTGCTTGTGATTGGTCTGTTTATATTTTCTATTTCTTCCTGGTTCAGTCATGGAAGGTTGTGCTTTTCTAAGAATTTGCCCATTTCTTCCAGGTTGTCCATTTTATTGGTATATAGTTGCTTGTAGTAATCTCCCATGATCCTTTGTATTTGTGCAGTGTCAGTTGTTACTTCCCCTTTTTCATTTCTAATTCTGTTAATTTGAGTCTTCTTCCTTTTTTTCTTGATGAGTCTGGCTAATGGTTTATCAATTTTGTTTATCTTTTCAAAGAACCACGTTTTAGTTTTATTGATCTTTGCTATTGTTTTCTTTGTTTCTATTTCATTTATTTCTGCTCTGATCTTTATGATTTCTTTCCTTCTGCTAACTTAGGGTTTATTTTTGTTGTTGTTGTTGTTTCTCTACTTGCTTTAGGTGTAAGTTTAGGTTGCTTATTTCAGATTTTTCTTGTTTCTTGAGGTAGGATTGTATTGGTATAAACTTCCCTCTTAGAACTGCTTTTGCTGCATCCCATAGGTTTTGGGTTGTTGTGTCTCCATTGTCATTTGTTTCTAGGTATTTTTTTATTTCCTCTTTGATTTCTTCAGGGATCTCTTGGTTATTTAGTAGTGTATTGTTTAGCCTCCATATGTTTATATTTTTTACAGTTTTTTTCCTGTAATTGATATCTAGTCTCATAGTGTTGTGGTCGGATAAGATATCTGATATGATTTCAATTTTCTTAAATTCACCAAGGCCTGATTTGTGACTCAAGATATGATCTATCCTGGAGAATGTTCCATGAGCACTTGAGAAGAAAGTGTGTTCTGTTGTTTTTGAATGGAATGTCCTATAAATATCAGTTAAGTCCATCTTGTCTAATGTGTCGTTTAAAGCTTGTGTTTCCTTATTTATTTTCATTTTGGATGATCTGTTGGTGAAGGGGGGTGTTAAAGTCCCCTACTATTATTGTGTTACTGTCAATTTCCCCTTTTATGGCTGTGAGCATTTGCCTTATGTATTGAGGTGCTCCTATGCTGGGTGCATAAATATTTACAATTGTTATATCTTCTGCTTGGATTGATCCCTTGATCATTATGTAATGTCCTTCTTTGTCTCTTGTAATAGTCTTTATTTTAAAGTCTGTTTTGTCTGATATGAGAATTGCTACTCCAGCTTTCTTTCGATTTCCATTTGCATGGAATATCTTTTTCCATCCCCTCACTTTCAGTCTGTATATGTCCCTAGGTCTGAAGTGGGTCTCTTGTAGACAGCATATATATGGGTCTTGTTTTTGTATCCATTCATCCAGTCTATGTCTTTTTGTTGTAATGGTGTTGCATTACACCATTTATATTTAAGGTAGTATCGATATGTATGTTCCTATTACCATTTTATTAATTGTTTTGGGTTTGTTACTGTGGGTCATTTCCTTGTCTTGTGTTTCCTGCCTAGAGAAGTTCCTTTAGCATTTATTGTAAAGCTGGTTTGGTGGTGCTGAATTCTCTTAGCTTTTGCTTGTCTGTAAAGGTTTTAATTTATCCATTGACTCTGAATGAGATCCTTGCTGGGTCGAGTAATCTTGGTTGTAGGTTTTTCCCTTTCATCACTTTGAATATGTCCTGCCACTCCCTTCTGGTTTGCAGAGTTTCTGCTGAACGATCAGCTCTTATCCTTATGGGGATTCCCTTGTATGTTATTTGTTGCTTTTCCCTTGCTGCTTTTAATATTTTTTCTTTTAATTTAATTTTTGATAGTTTGATTAATATGTGTCTTGGCGTGTTTCTCCTTGAATTTATTCTGATGGGACTCTCTGCGCTTCCTGGTCTTGATTGACTATTTCCTTTCCATGTTAGGGAAGTTTTCAACTATAATCTCTTCAAATATTTTCTCAGACACTTTTTTTTCTCTTCTTCTTCTGGGATCCCTATAATTCGAATGTTGGTGCGTGCCATGTTGTCCCAGAGGTGTCTGAGACTGTCTTCATTTCTTTTTATTCTTTTTTTTTTATTCTGCTCTGCAGTAGTTATTTCCACTATTTTATCTTCCAGGTCACTTATCCCTTCTTCTGCCTCAGTTATTCTGCTATGGATTCCATCTAGAGAATTTTAAATTTTATTTATTGTGTTGTTCATCGTTTGTTTTTAGTTCTTCTAGGTCCTTGTTAAAGGTTTCTTGTATTTTCTCCATTCTATTTCCAAGATTTTGGATCATCTTTACCATCATTACTCTGAATTCTTTTTCAGGTAGACTGCCTATTTCCTCTTCATTTGTTTGGTTTGGTGGGTTTTTACCTTGCTCCTTCATCTGGTGCATATTTCTCTGTCTTCTCATTTTGTTTAACTTACTGTTTTGGGGGTCTCCTTCTTACAGCCTGCAGGTTCATAATTTCTGTTGTTTTTTGTGTCTGCCCCTAGTGGGTAAGGTTGGTTCAGTGACTTGTGTAGGCTTCCTGGTGGAGGGGACTTGTGCCTGTGTTCTGGTGGGTGGGGCTGGATCTTCTCTTTCTGGTGGGCAGGGCCACATCCAGTGGTGTGTTTTTGGGTGTCTGTGAACTTAGTATGATTTTAGGCAGCCTCTCTGCTAATGGGTGGGGTTGTGTTCCTGTCTTACTAGTTGTTTGGCATGGGGCCTCCAGCTCTGGAGCTTGCTGGCTGTTGGGTGGAGTTGGGTCTTAGCATTGAGATAGAGATCTCTGGGAGAACTCTCACAGATTGATATTATGTAGGGCTGGGAAGTCTCTGGTGGTCCAATGTCCTGAACTCGGCTCTCCCACCTCAGAGGCTGAGGCCTGACCCCAGGCCAGAGCACCAAGACCCTGACAGCCACACAGCTCAGAAGAAAAGGGAGAAAAAAAAGAAAGAAAATAAATAAAAATAAACAAATAATAAGCAAAGAAATTTAAGAAATTATTAACAAAAAGAAAATAATTTTTAAAAAAAGAGCAACCAAACCAATAAACAAATCCACCAGTGATAGCAAGCTCTAAAAACTAAACTAAGATAAACATAATTATCAGAAACAAATCAGTCACAGACAGCAAACCCCAAGTCTACATTTCCTCCTAAAGTCCACTGCCTCAATTTTGGGACAATTCATTTTCTAGTCAGGTATTCCACAGATGCAGGTGCATCAAGTTGATTGTGGGGATTTCATCCGCTGCTCCCAAGGCTGCACGGAGAGATTTCCCTTTCTTTTCTTTGTTCGCACAGCTCCTGGGGTTCAGCTTTGCATTTGGCCCCGCCTCTGTGTTTAAGCCACCTTCCGTTGTCTGTTCCCCGCACAGACAGGAGATGAAAGCAGCAGCTCATTAGAGAGCTCTGGCCCACTCAGGCCAAGGGGAGGGAAGGGTACGGTAGTCATAATTGGAATGCGGGGTGAACCTGCGGTGACAGATGCTGGCGTGATGTAGCACCAGCCTGAGACATGCTGTGTGTTCTCCCGGGGAAGTTGTCCCTGGATCACAGGACCCTGGCAGTGGCGGGCTGCACAGGCTCCCGGAGGCGAGGTGTGGATAGTGATCTGTGCTTGCACACAGGCTTCTTGATGGTGGCAGCAGCAGCCTTAGCATTTCATGCCTGTCTCTGGTGTCCGCACTGATAGCCGCAGCTCATGCCCGTCTCTGAACCTCGTTTAGGCCGTGTTCTGGTTCCCCTCTCCTTGAGCACCCTGAAACAATGGTCTCTTGCCTCTTCGGCAGGTCCAGGCTTTTTCCCAGACTCCCTCCGGCTAGCCGTGGCGCACTAGCCCCTTCAGGCTGTGTTCACGCAGCCAACCCCAGTCCTCTCCCTGGGATCTGACCTCCAAAGCCTGAGCCTCAGCTCCCAGCCCCCTCCCGCCCCGGCGGCTGAGCGGACAAGCCTCTCGGGCTGGTGAGTGCTGGTCGGCACTGATCCTCTGTGCGGGGATCTCTCCGCTTTGCCCTCTGCACCCCTATTACTGCGCTTTCCTCTGTGGCTCCGAAGCTTCCCCCCCCCCCCACTCCCTGTCTCTGCCAGTGAAGGGGCTTCCTAGTGCGTGGAAACTTTTCCTCCTTCACAGCTCCCTCCCAGAGGTGCGGGTCCCTTCCCTATTCTTTTGTCTCTGTTTTTTCTTTTTTCTTTTGCCCTACCCAGGTGCGTGGGGATTTTCTTGCCTATTGGGAAGTCTGACGTCTTCTGCCAGAGTTCAGTAGGTGTTCTGTAGGACTTGTTCCACATGTAGATGTATTTTTGATGTATTTGTGGGGAGGAAGGTGATCTCCACGTCTTACTCCTCTGCCATCTTGAAGGTCCCCCTCTAGACACCCACTGTGGATTGATGCAGTAGGTGGTGTAAGGCCCCAAAGTCTAAAAGCAGAGTATGTACTATTAATCTGCTTATACGTTTAAATGTAAAAATACGTTAAACACCCTTTGAAGCCTTGGCTTTCTATTCTCCCTCTATTTAGTTATTTAGAACATAAACTTAGCAGTTGTCCACATCTACAATTCAATTTATGATTATGCTTTTAAAAGCATCATTTGTCATTTGTATTTAATAATTGGTCAAATTGTATTGGAGTAAAAATATTTTTCATGTGTTCATTTATACAGAAAATGTGAATTTGGCAATTATTATGAGATTTAAAATTGTGAAGTGAAAAAATATAGTTCCTAGACCTCAAGTAATGTAAAATTTAATTAAGATGAAAAGCCATACACTAGTGAAGTATCACATCACTGAGGCAGACAGGATGTATTAAATGGCCTTGGACAACGAACATTTTTCCACTTATTTTTTCTCATCTGTGAAATGAATTTGACTCTGTATTTTTCAAGCTCCAAAAGCAGTTGCCAAATTAGTGCTCTTGACATAAGTACTGTGCACCAATAAAGGATAGAAGAGGAATGATTGTTAGTTAAATGTCTGTAAAAAGCTTAGAGTTTTCTACTTAATGTGTTTTTCATTAACTATAAATTATTACTGGTCAACTAGGTAAAGGCATTACCCACCCTAAAAATAATGTATAGACTATATAGAATTAAAGATCTGATGATATCACACTACCCTATTCTGGCCAAGGCACACTTGAATACTGTAACATCTGTGTTTCATTTAAGAAAAGATAAAATCTTTAATAGTGAAGATGCTCAAAATACTTCAAATAAGAAATGGGCCAAAGAAAATATTTTTTCATTCATTCACTCAAGAAGCATTTATTTAGTTTTGGGTTGCACGGCTGCCCATACGCATCTGAAAGAGAGGCAGTAAAACATCTTTTTAGCACAGAACACAGTTTTGGTGAGGAAGAATGAAAGGGAAGATGTTTGATAGACAGTGAGCTGTCTGTACCACAGAACTCCACACTTCTTTTGAGGAACTTTCGTTAGTTCCGTTTGGGGGAAAGGTCAGTCAATCTGCACCAAACACCACTGGTACGTGAGGAGGAACGAGACCCAATGTAGGCCAGACTCTCTCTCCCAGAAACTTGAATCTTAGTGCAGCAACTACACCTGATTAATCTGCACTGGGGGTCCTGAAGAGCTGGCCTGGATCCTGCTGTAGTTCCCAGCTTCTTGATGTCTGCTTCTTCAATGCCTCCATCGACTCTGGAAGAAACTCTATATCCTTCCAGGAGAGTCCTTCTTTTTCTTTTAAATTGAAGTATAGTTGATTTACAATGTTGTGTTAGCTTCGGGTATAGAGCAAAATGATTCAGTTATACATAAATATATATTCTTTTTCAAATTATTTTCCATTATAGGTTATTACAAGATATCAAATATAGTTCCCTGTGCTATACAGTAAGTCTTTGTTGTTTATCTATTGTATATATAGTAGTGTACATATGTTAATCCCAAACTCCTAATTTATCCCTCTCCCTCCCCTTTCCCATTTGGTAACCATAAGTTTGTTTTCCATGTCTGTGTTCTATGTCTATTTCTGTTTTGTAAATACGTTCATTTTCTTAGATTACACATATGAATGAAATCATATGATACTTGTCTTTGTCTGACTTACTTCACTTACTATGATAATCTCTGTGTCCATCCATTTTGCTGCAAATGGCATTACTTCATTCTTTTTAATGACTGAGTAATATTCAATTATATATAATATAATATATATCACATTTTCTTTATTCATCTGTTGAAAGAAAATATTTAAGAATGGGCATAACTTAATTTTTCTATCAGCTGAAGGCTGCCATTGAGAAGTGTGAGTAAACGAAAACTACCTAACCACAAAGAATTTTTTAAAAAGATGAAGAAGAGAGGATGTATACCTCATTTTTCAGTCTGGTATATCATGGAACTGTCCCATCAGATATTACTTTTAAAAATGTCCTTATAATCAAGTAATTTTAGAAAACATGTTATATCAAACACTTGGAAATTTCCAACATATTTGTATATTAAAGAATCTAGGCGGTCTTGCCAAAATGAAAATTCTTTAATATGTTTAACCCAGAATTTTCCAAGTTTGAGGCTATGGAATGTTTTTACACTTAGAGAACAACTATGAACATCCTTTGGAATTAGTATCTCCCAAAATACTTTGTGAAGCACTTAGAAGCATTAAGCAAGTTTCAGGTAAATCTTTATTTCTCACAGTTGGGCCTAGCCAAATGTGCATCAGGAAATTAAATGAGACTTTGTTTTTTGTCTCTGTATTTGCTTATCTGGAATCAGAATACCAGATGTTAGGTACGCTCACTTCCTAAAGAAATGTGCCAGATTGCTGCACAAGTCAGTACCAGATGGACCAAAGTCCATCACCCACCCCCCCCCACCATTTTTCAATATATAGAAAAATCAAGAAAATGAGAAGAATAAGAATGAATGATTATTTCTTTAGAAAGTGTTATAAGAGTTCTGGGCATTTCCTCCCTGCAGCCCCTGGTGTAGAGGAATGCTCTTTGTCAGACTAGCATTTCATAAAACTGGTGGAACTTGACATCTGTCCCCTTAAGTTCAGAAGACACAGAAAGTGTGCCTGGCTCTCCTGAAAAGGGTGTAAAAGTGAGACTCTGGAGCTTACCTGAGGACAGTAGAAGGAAGTAGGACTCCAGTGGAGGTAGCCCACACTTCTAAGGTTTGGAGGCTGGAATTAGTAGGTATCTTACATCATCCAGAACTGATACTGTAAAAAGACATGTACACAAGCCAAGCAGTCTAAAACTCCCAGAATAAAGTGGCTCTCCAGGGTCCCAAAGTGGACATCACCTGCACCAGGAATGGTGTCAATGGAAGATGACCATAGATGAGTTTGCCAGATTTCACAAGTTAAGGCACAGTCCTTCGCAAGACTGCCCTCACCTCAGACACCAGCTACAAACTCGGGTCCTGGGCCACTTTCCCTTCTGACCAGCAGGCCACAAATTTGGGGCTCCTATGTCCACCCTCAGTTTTGGTAATTTACTAGAATGACTCACAGAACTCAGAAAAGCACTATGGGATTACAGTTTTATTAGAGCAAAAGGATGCAAATTGGAATCAGCCAGAGAGAAAGACTCATAAAGGGAGGTCTGGGAGGGTTCTGGGAAGCTTCTATCGGCTTCAGGAATGTGTGAGCTTCCCAGCCTGAAAGTTTGACAATACTCAAAAGAGTACCGCCAGTCAGGGAAGTGTACTCAAGCTTCAGTGTCAAGGGCTTTACTGAGGCTTCATTGCATAGGAGTGATTGATTGAGTCATGCGGGCCCTGTCATTGAACTCAATCTCCAACCTTTGTCCCCTCCCCAGAGGTCAGGCTAGTATCACTTGACTCATAGCCCCAACCCTCTAATCACATGGGTGGTCTTTCTGGCATGGCCAGAGGGGCTCACCACGGATCACCTCATCAGCATAAATTATCAATTGTGGTCTGAGGGGCCCACTATGAAAAATAGAGACATTCTAATCACTTGGGCTTAGATTCCAGGGGTTTAGAGTTTACCTCCTAGGAACCTGGAACAAATGCCAGCCAAATACTTTATTACACAAGGGTGCACCTCTGAAGAATCGAGAAAACATCCCATAAAAGAAGGAGCCAGTATTTGGATATCAACCAATCAGGGAATTTCAACATCAGACGATAAGGTCAACATTCAAACGATACATTTTGATGCCCTTGCCCCAAATTGTGCTGCCTGACGCTGGATAGAGGAAGTAGGATTGGTGTGGAACAAGAAAAGAGGAAGAAATTGGAATCTCTTTTTCCACTGCTGATTTCTGAACATTGATTTGTTAGGGAGCTCTGAGGAAGTAGAGACTTTTTAATTGGAACAGTGATGCATATTTCATTTACACTGGGCTAGGTTGTTAATTTCTGAAAATGTGATTGAGAGTGACTGGAAAGTTTTGCCTTCTGCCCCATATTTTCTCCAATGCCAGAGACAAGAGATCCAATATAGTAGGCTTGAAAAAGGATGGTGGGAAGAAAAACAAAATTATTTCACAATTTTGCCTTTCATGGTCCAGCTAGTTCGAGAAAGTATCCACAAATGTATTTCAGTCCCTTGGGAAATTGTAATTTAATTCTCCCAGTCTATGCTCAAACTTGGAGTTGCATGTCTGCATGAACTTGGTGGGAACAGTTGTAAGGCACCAGGATTGGCTCAATTTGTACTAGATTTTATAGATTCCCTCTAATGCTGAACTTCTATCCTCAAGTCTAGATGTGAGGGTATCATTGTGATCTCCAGTGTGAGGGGATCCACAGAAGTAGTAACAAGCTCCCTTCACTCCTCTAACCCTTGGCATTGGAGTTTATACTGCCTTGCTACTGAATCTGAATTTTTAAATTATATGGCTATGATTAACAGCAAACATTTATATATCACCTACCATGTTGGTATATTCCAAATCTTTTTTAAAATATTCATTTAATTCTCACAATAAGCCTATAAGTTGGGTCATTTTATTGTCAGCATTTTACCGTAGAAGAAACTGAGACACAGAAAGGTTAAGTAAATTTTGCGAAGTCACACAGCCAGTAAGTCTTAAAACCAAGCTATTTATTCAAGTATACTCTCTCCAGAGGCTGTACAACTAACCACTGTTGTGCTGAATCTCATATAATCAAAATTACGATTGTACGACATCTAAAGCCCAGTCTATTTCAAATTCCTCAGTATATATGGTTAAAGCACAAAATCAAATAGCAAGTTAATGAAGATGGTGCAGTGTAGCATCCCCAATCTTAATGACTGATTTTACAATGCTCTTAACTATGTGACCATTTCACAAACTTTTGTTTTGTTTTGCTTTCGTTCAAGGGAGCTTTTCTTCACCTGTAGTCTTGTGTGGAACCCGCTGTGTAAAACTGATAAAAGTGCCACTAGGCTATTTATCACTGAAGTAGGAAATCAGAGCCTTGCCTGACCCCCACCACAGGTTCTTGTCTGGTTGACCTCTCTGTGCCTTTTGTGCTTCTCTTTTGCGTGTTATCTTTTCAGCCCGCACATCTGTAACACTGTGCGCCTCTAATTCTCACCCTATCCATGCTATTTTTTAACCTTGTTTTGGGGACGGGTACTGCTACTCTTCCTCTGCTCACACTTTAAATATAGAGATTGGTAAAGTTTTAGGTGACAGCACTGCACGGATGAGGAGTTGAGCAAAGGAGGTGGTATTTGAAAAGAGACTTGTAAGATGAGTAGTCATTTAACAACAAAGAGGAAGTGGATGATGGATTACCTCAGGAGAAGGAGAGTGCCGAGCAGGGGTTAATTCAGGTCATGCTGTTGCTGAAGTGACAAGGTGAGAGAACACCTATCATTAGACTTAAATAACATATACCTTTCCTATTAATTAAAATAGGAAATTTTTACTTTCTTCACTGTCTTTAAAGAGCTATAGCATTCCCAGTGGGACTTAAAGTCATTTTTTAATGAGATTATCACTGAACCTAATTAGCCTATCATTAAGAAAACTAAAGCGATTCAAGAATGTATATCATTTATACTTGGAGCAGAGAGAGAAGCTAGGGAGATATGCTTTACCATTCATCTGTGGGACTTGGTACAGTATAACTACTAGAACAAATGGCACAGGACTTACACATAGTCCAGTGTTGCTTGACTCTTCTATGCATGTTTGAAGTGGAAGCAATTCAGAACTTAATCTGTGGAGACAGATGTGGAGGATGATGGTCAGCATTTTCTTTCCCTCTGATCACTTCTTTTTTTTTTTGAATTTTATTTTATTTTTTATACAGCAGGTTCTTATTAGTTATCTATTCTATACATAGTAGTGTATACATGTCAATCCCGATCTCCCAGTTCATCACACCACCACCACCCCATTTTCCCCCCTTGGTGTCCATACGTTTGTTCTCTACATCTGTGTCCCTCTTTCTGCCCTGCAAACCGGTTCATCTGTACCATTTTTCGAGGTTGCACATATATGCGATAATATACGGTATTTGTTTTTCTCTTTCTGACTTACTTCACTCTGTATGACAGTCTCTAGGTCCATCCACGTCTCTATAAATGACCCAATTTCGTTCCTTTTTATGGCTGAGTACTATTCCATTGTATATATGTGCCACATCTTCTTTATCCATTCGTCTTTCGATGGGCATTTATGTTGCTTCCATGACCTGGCTATTGTAAATAGTGCTGCAGTGAACGTTGGAGTGCATGTGTCTTTTTGAATTATGGTTTTCTCTGGGTATACGCCCGGTTGTGGGATTGCTGGGTCATCTGATCACTTCTTAAGCTGCTCATAGGAACATTCAATAACTATGTCCCAGACACAAAGCTAAGGAAAGAATCCTTTATAATGACTAGATAATAACTAACCGGTGAATTGCCAATTCACTCAAACTGGGTTAAGTATGTAAGAAACATGAGGTGATACCTTGCATTTAAGGATGAAATAGAGCTATGCATACTGGAGTATAAATATGAATTTTCAATTATTAAGCAAATTTAAGATTGTATTGAATATATTTATACATACCCAGTTTAGTTTATATTTCTTGGGTATAGGCATATTCTTATATAGTCACGAGATATTCTATAACAGTGAAGACAATTTTCTATATTAACTGAACGTATGTTTACATGTCTTAGGAATTCTTATCAAACATCTGAATATGAACAGTCTCTCGATATAATGACTTCCTACTCCACTAAAAGCCATTGGGGCTGTCGATAATTACAAAGTAATTATACATATGTGGGTGTATACACATTCACACATGAAACAACTCAGATATGTATGTGAATGTGTCAATAGGCATTTGATGCTTTATGACAGTTATAAGAACGCTTCATTATGTAATAGCTTTCTACAAAATAAATATTATTTAAATTTTATTACTACCAGAAAATCGCCTCTTACATTGTATCTTAGACAAAGATGGCTCATGAATTCACTAAAGTACAAAGACATTTTAAAAAAAGGCAACACTCTACTTTGAATAATGAATTTCAATAATGGCAGTATAAGAAAATGTCTGAAAGATGGCAAAATATATATTTTAGCACTGTATCTCTATGTACAAGATAAGGCACTCTGATCTTAACTGTCAGTATGGATTTTTTGTTTCAATTTATAAAGACCAAATTCACATTTTTGAAGTGAGTTACTATTGCATATCTTCATTTAAAGTCAAGCAAAATTTTGGACATGTTAATCAAAGAGAATACTTATTGTCATATCTCACTTCTGACATTTAAGAAAAATTCTTCATGCAAATGAAGGATGTGACTAAACTTTCAAGAGAGTATATCAAATACTTAACACAGAAATACAATGAACTCCTCTGTATTGACTGCAGTCCTTCATGTGCCTCCTCTCAAGTGCAAATGAGACTTAAATTTCTTCTCTGTGAAGTCGAGTTACCCTTGTCCATATGCTGTTTAAAGCATACTGATGTCTATCATGAATCAAAATTAAAGTATTACTTTAAAACATGTCTAGGCACAGGGTGTTTATTTCTTATAAAGATATATCCAATCCAGAAGGAATGTTAAATTCATCAAGCTATTTTGTGTAACTTATAATTGCCTTTTTAAAAACTTGAAATATCAGTTCATTTTTCCCTAAGATAATTTCCCTCAAATACTTGACTTTGTTACTGCATCTGATTTTTAATGATTTCCTGCCTATTTTGCTCTACTTTACAGTCTATTTATTATACAAATTGTACTTCATCAAATAGGAACCTTAATTGGATGTAATAGGGATGGAGGTGTTCTCAGTCCTATTTTATGAATCTTCAAGGCAGGAGATAATAGCAAATAAGCACTAAAGCCTGCAGTGTCATACGCCCTTCTTTCCACAGCAGTGACATTGGCCGGGAGACTGTGGCAGTCAGATTTTTCAACTGCTCACTCTCGCCAGAGTTTACATTGCTAGAGGGACCACCCTAAATGTTAGAATCTTTTATTTGTCTGAGGGCCCCTTGGCAATCGTGTGCAGCAGAAAATAGTACCTTGTTTAATCAAAGAGTGATTTCCCAAAACCCAAATAAATAAGTACAACCAGAATGCTAAGCAAGATTAGAATGACAGAGAGAGAATAGGGCCTGCTTTATTCTGGTTTAGTAAGTATTTGTTTAGCTTTTACTACGGCCCATCACAATACTGTGCTGTTAACTCAAAAGTGAACAGAACATGGCATTTACTCTTGGAGATCCCCTCAGAGTCTCTTCCTTTTATGTCCAAGATTTATCTTTGATCATCTCATTTATTCCCTCTTACCTTCAAATTTAATTGTCCTATAATGAACTAGAGAGCATCATACAATTTCAAAGAATAAAATACTGTTGCTTAGTTCTATGGAGTCATATCATGAACTTGATATCTAATTCTGATATATTTATCTCCTATTAGGGTCCAATAAACAGAACAATGAAACATCACCTCTTGTTTTACATCTTACCTTAATTTCTACCAAATGCTTTTTTGGATCACAATTATTTTGGCATCGCAATAACCCTGGCTATGACTGTTTATCCAATATAAGCCCCTGAAAAGCTTCGTCTGACACAACCATGCAGGAAACTTCATTACATTTCTGTAAAATGTAGTACACATATTGTTGCAGGTCAGTTTCCCCGGGAAACAGACTCTGAGACGGAGATTTGTGTGCTGGAAGTTTAATAGGGAGTGATCTTAGGATCAACTCCCGGGCGAAGAAAAGAAAGCAGGATTACTAGGGAGATGCTGGGTTGCTGGATGGTGACAACAGATCCCTCAGTTGATCACTTAGGTAGTTCTGGAGCTAGGATGGCTTATAAAATTGTCCCTGGTTACAGCCTGGTAGCTGGATCTCTACACTTCACAACATCCTGTAACAGGACACAGATGACCACAGAAAAAGGGATATCATCTTCAGCCAGAAAATCCCTTCATCAGTGAACGGTCAGCAGAAGAGGCAACGCCATGGTACAATCGTCAACGGTCACAGCATCCAGAGAGATGCATGCTTTGATTCGGAAAGGTTGAGGGGAGTGGTATTACAGTAGAACACCATAGCATCCCTACGTATCGGGATTGAACAATGTTCTTTTTCTTGAATTTTTGGAATTAAGAGGTCAGGACACAATTGTTCACTGAAAATCCAAATACTTCCCCCTTTGACATCACAGAAATCCTGGGGCCCTGATAGCACCAAGACATGTAATTCATCCAAATAGTACCTTCTGTTTCTTTCTTTTTTCCCCTATCTTCAATTCTTTGTCCGTAATATTATTTGTTCACTTTGCTTCAAGCAAAGTGAGAAGCAACTAGAGAAATGTTCAGTTGGTCTTATGTCTCCTGTTAAAGGAAGGGAAGTGTTTCCCCAAGTCAGAGTGGATGTAACCAGGCAGACCATGAGTAGCCACTGAAGTCTAGGCAGCAGTGTGATGCAAAAAGAGAACATGCTGGCACCCTTTCTCCATAGACCAGCAGATACAATTCTTTTTTCTTTCCAGTTTATATCCAACTATTTGGGCAGATATACTGGTAAATGTGGATCAATTTTCTTGGATAAATAAGTTATTCATTATGACATAGGCAGATGGAATAAAACAGAAAGGAGAATAAATGCTGAAATAATTTGAAAACTCAACAATTGGCTTTTAAAATTTTTAATTGTATGATAAAATATTGAAAAAGAGTTTGGGAACAAGATAGAAGAAACATAGTGCATTAAATAATTGGATCCTATGGAAATGTTCCTATTCAGTGGAATATCACTGGGTACTCTTCCAGAGAAAGACTTAGGTAGAGCTGTGAACAAACTCAGATCAGAGACTAGAGCCCAGGACCCTGAATACTGAGTCAGAAGTACGGAATGTAGCATAGGTTCAACCAAAGCACGAAGGATTTAGAAGATCATGGACCAGCAATAAATCTCTCAGAAGAATAAATGGTGCTATTAAGCACAAGGGCATTACAGTACTGTGCCAACTTGCTTACAGTCCAGAAACTATCCTAGAATCTAAAATATTTAAATGCTGAGCTTTGCCAGTTTTTTAAGGAAAGACCTGACTTCAAACAATGGGGAATGTAGAGGAAAATGTAAGTTGATGTATAAGGAAAGACAGAAAGAAGAAAATGGTTTTTTATAGTGTACCTCTTTACCGGATATTTGCTAAGCACTCTACATAATGATATCCTTTCATTTTTGTGAAAATGAGATAGACATAATTATGCTCATTTTATATTTGAGGAAACTGGCTTGGTAAATTTAAGTAACTTGCTTAAGTGAACACAGCCAGTGAGTAATAAACCAGATTTCAAATCTTGTACTTACAGAATCTAGGAATATAATTCATGGGGTCCATGAACTACCAGGTGTGTGTGTGTGTGTGTGTGTGTTTTTTCTCTCCAGTTTCTTTCCTACTCTGAAAACAAATACATAATATAAATGTTTTTTTATTTTTTATTTATTTTTTTATTTTTGGCTGTGTTGGGTCTTCGTTTCTGTGCGAGGGCTTTCTCTAGTTGCGGCGAGCGGGGGCCAGTCTTCATCGCGGTGCGCGGGCCTCTCACTATCGCGACCTCTCTTGTTGCGGAGCACAAGCTCCAGACGTGCAGGCTCAGTAGTTGTGGCTCAGGGGCTTAGTTGCTCCGCGGCATGTGGGATCTTCCCAGACCAGGGCCTGAACCCGTGTCCCCTGCATTGGCAGGCAGATTCTCAACCACTGCGCCACCAGGGAAGCCCCAATATAAATGTTTTATTTCACTCCAGACTATAGAATAACTTTTGACACTGTTTACAATCATGTGAGTGGTAGTCATTTTTATTGCAGTATCTGTTAAGTGTCCACTTGAAAAATTTGAAGAAAAATGTACTGATCAGACATTATAACTATGGCATGTCTTTATGTATATATTGGAAAATATAGAAAAAAAGCACCAGAAATCATACTTATTTTTTCCATATTTATTTGGAGCCACAAGCTATGGTACTATTTGGTGGGGGGCAAGCATGAAGCTAAAAGCTAACAGAAAAAGTAACTTTTCTGGAAGAAAATGGCCCCATTTGAAGAGGTTGGAATTTTACCCAAAAGCTTTCATGTGAATTATCCTTCAGGGTCACTGGTTGGATGGCAAATCAAAAGAAGTCACTTGATATTGGAGAGAGCATGGTAAATTTATATATCCTGGAAGTGACTTAGCTATTTCGTAATTTAAGTAGGGTAGGAAATGGAAGTAGTATCTCTGCCAAATGATGTCATCACTTCTGAATCACTGGTCTTTCTTCAATATTTTGAAGTAGGTCATGGTAGATGTTTCAGCTATGCCACTTATTCTCAGCAGGTACCTGCACAAAAGTATTGGTACTTCTCAGTAACCCAGTTTCTAAGCCTCCATCTAAGGATATGCTGAATATTAAAGGAGAATTTCTATCTTGGGATGCCCTTGTGGAAACAAGAAAGGCAGCTGATAAATTCAAAGTCATGAATGATTTCTTTCTTGAGTAAAACTTTGATTGGAAGAAAAGTCTCCTCACTCTGAGCTCAGATGACAAACTTGTGGCATTGTGTATTACATCTAATATTGCTACGTGAATGAAGGGTACAACTCCAGACGGCTTTGTGACTCATTCTTTCTATGTGAATATCCATTGGCATCATTGCCTCTGCTAGTGAGACCAAAATGTGTTTTTCCTACAGATGTGAAATCTCAACTTCACAATCAGGGTCATGAGAAAGTCTTGATTAAAGAAATTCTTTAAAAAACTGAAGGACAACATATAATGAATAATGCTCTTGCCTAGTATGCAGATGGTCAATGGATTTTACAAAATAGAACATGTCTTAAAACTTATCTTTGGGGATAAATATTACTTGTTTTGTGGGAAAAAAAAGATTGTTTAATTTCAGAATAATTCAGGAAGAAGGATTTCTTTTAGTGTTTCTCTGTCTTGGATCTTTTTGGCCACATTTATGAGATACAGCTTTACTTTTTTAAGACCCCGAGGTCACCATTACAGATGCTGTTAAAAGAACTATCTGGTCTTTTCCATGGTGCCACTCTGGAAGAGGAGCTACAGAACTCAATTATGCAAACTTTGCAAAGCTGGAAAAAGCACTTCTTCAAGACGGAATTGATAACTACAAAGTCTTGTCAATTTCTCTGTGGACAGAAATCTCCAGATACCTGAAAACAAAAAGCACTTTAAAATATTTCCTTTAGATGACTTTAGAATTGAAATGTGGATTCGTAATACCGTCCTTGCTAATATAGACAGCATTCATAATGCAGCCCCTAACCAAATTGACTTTAGCAATAAGGATATAGGAAAAAGGAAACATTCTGACCTTAATTTAATTCAAAATAGTCATGAAGAATTCTGGCATTATTTGACACAATTCTACCTTCATCTGAAGAAAAGTAAGTATGAAAGTTCCGAGTATATTTGAAGCAACACTCATTTGTGAGTCAGGTTTTGCATTTCCAAGGTCATGAAACATGAAAATATATTATATTTGTTTATGTTCATTGTTATAAGAAGGAGGAGGTCCTTAGTTTCAGCGAAGTATCCAAGGAAATTGTTACCCAAAGTATTTAACTGTTCAGCATGATGATTTCTCTATTAAAAGTAATAAAGGTTCATGTAATTATAAAAATAATATGCATTTTAATATCATTTTATGATTCATAATAAAAATATTCTTGTGAGTTCTGATTTCAGCATTTAAAAAATAAGAAATAAGTAACTGAGGGAGGTTACTTGACTTGTTTAGGGTAACACAACTGGTAAAATGGCAGATCCAGGATTTGAATGAGTGTCTTTTCACTCCAAAGCATGCACTGTGCTGTTCTTTTGAAGGAGTTGTAAAGAAGGGTTCACTTAGCCCTGAGGGAAGGATTAATTCTAACTGGTCCTTTAGAGAACATTTTAAGGGGAGTCAGTGTTTGAACTGGGACTTGAAACAAGAATAGAATTTAATAGGAAAGGAAAAGGCATCCACTAACTTGTAAGGACAGACTGAGTCGCCTGATGCAGCTCTTCACATGAGATTTTGAAAAATTATTATTAGGTTCATCTCCCTTTGGGAAATGAGGAAAGGAAGAGCAGATAGACTTGGGCTGAGGAATTTCCTACAGCATGTTATAATTAACTTAGTTTGGATAAAAGGAGAGATTAGAAGGCATATGGTTAGGTTCTAGACATCTTTGGTTTATAACGTCCTATAAATCAGAGATAATTTGTAAAAATGAGAAAGGTTAAAATTTTGAATGTGATTAAGGTTTGTCAGTTTAATTATGTCGGCTTTAAGTTCATAATTATTAAGCCCTCATTTTCTCTGAGTTGTGTCTTTAGAAGTCATGGCTGAGAGGCCCCCAATAGCGGTTCAGTTTTCCTTCCATGCTGGCAGAACTTATGCTCTTTCATTTGCTTTCCTCTCTCGCTGAGATTCAGAGGTTTGTCCTCATTTGGATAAGCAAATCATTTAGGTCTCCTACCTCTTTAGAGTTGTATTTGTTTTTTGTTTTTTTAGGCATAGGTATTTAGTGCAATTCTAACAAAACAACAACAAAACCACACACACACAAGAAGAAAAGTGCTACAACCAAGTTGTCACATATCAACCAATATGCTGCTAATGGAAGAACAGGAGGAGAGCAGGAACCTGGGCTGTTAAGGACATGGTCTCACTAAACTAAAGTATTCCTCAAACCACACTACTTAGTGGTCCTTATTTGGTGAGCTGAAAAATATTCCTTATTGTTTGAGGTAGTTGAATTGGAGTTTTCTATGCCTTACAATGGAAAGTATCCTACCTGATACATATGACCTTAATAAAACTAATAATGAGATATAAGCCTTTTCTTCTGAAGAGAATATTAAAGCAGACCGTCATTTATTATCTAGTTAAATCAGAAAGTTTGCAATAGGACCCAAAACATAAGACGCATAGTAAGATGTAACAACAAATTAAGGAGAAAAGCAAATACTTATGCTAAGATGGGGGGCTTAGAATGGTAATGAAGGGTTTTCAGTAATGGAATACCCCTCTTGTGTTTTAGGAAGACAATTCTGATGGAATTTCTGTAGAAAAGTAAAAACTTGGAGAAATGTAAGATATATCAGACATGTTAGATTAAAGATGGCCATAGATTCTCTATGGTCACAGGGTAGACTGCTGGCTGAAGATGGCTGCCCATTTTTGACACTTTCCCCATTGTGAGTATGGGGTCTATTCCCCTCCACCAGAAGCTGAGCTGGCCTATAACTACTTTGACCAAAATAGTATGGCAGATGCTGTGACAGTGTGGCAGTTCTGAGTCTTGTCTTTAAGAAGGCTGGAGGATTTGCTCCTCCTTGCTCTCTTGGAGGGTTTGGAGTTGTCAAGTCAGAAGTCCACTCTGCTAGTGAGACCACATGAGGATTCCCTGACATGGCCTTAAAGAGGGAGCGTGGACAAGATGAGCCCATTCTTTCAACTGTCCCAAATGTCAGGCATATGAGTGAAGCAATCCTGGACTCTCCAGAATAACTCAATATCTAGTCCAATACCACCAAGTAATACCAGATGAAGCCACAGGAGCAGAATTTCCCAAATTCCTGATCTACAAAATGGTGAGATAAAATGGTTGTTGTTGGATGACTCTGAATTTTTGGATAATTTTTTTTTTGTCTTTGTTTTTGTTTTCTTGTTTGTTATCACATCAATAAATAACTGAAATATATATAGTTGCCAACTTTGAGGTTTTTGTGGTAATTCAGACCCAAATTACCAATGTTCTGAATTAAGGCATTAAGAAGTTAAAATAGGCAATTACTGAAGAGAAAGTGAAAATTGACAGAAATTTGTGATACATTAAATGTGAGAGTCAGGTGTAAGGGATGTCCTAGATGATCATCTGATGCTATCCTAGAAGGCAGGGTATGTTTTATCAATTGTCTTAACCTATATCTGGAATGGAGTAGAAAGAACACATTTCTAGGAAAGAGATATACAATAAGTTTCACATTTTCTATCCTGTTTGTGAAAAAAAAATTGTGAATTTTGGAGGTTAGAAGGTAAAGAAAACTGGAACTAACATTTGGAAGTCATAGATAAGGCAAATTGTTCAAACCATAGGAGTAGTTGGTAAGATGAGGGAGTGTAGATTGAAAAGAGGAGAGGTGCATGTAATTTTAGAGGAAGTTCAATTTCAAGGGAATGTAGGAACTTATTATAATCTTTTTTCCTTATTAAGATAAAGTTCTGCCTTTTCTTACCACGACCAGCTCATAATTTATTGTAGGTCTACAATTTTCCTTATAGGGGTTATAAAGGCCAACATTTTTCTAAGGTCTAACAGAGCGTTACAGAAGTCTCTAGACCCTGGAAATTCTGAAATGACTTAAATAACTTTGGTTCCCAGGATGAGCCAAACATATTAGATTAATTATTGAAGAGTTTGTTCAGATGATACCTTCATAAAACCAGTTGAACTGTTTTATAATAAGAATGAATACAAATATAAATAAGAACAAAACTGGCCATTGCTCAACATCTGTTTCTTCTATGTACAAGGATATTACCAAGTTACTGGCACCGATGTGTGGAGATAACCATGTTAAATTCTGTTTTAATGCATGTGTAAAGGGATGGTTGGAGAACTTGTTGCTCTAGTTCATTCACATAGAAAGTGTATATTTTATTCTATTTTGTTGGATTCTGTTCAAAATTCCCAGAGAAAAACTTGGTCCTTTTAGGTCAACTTTTTATAGATAAAAACAGTTTTCTTATTTATCCTGTTGGAAATCAGCTAAAAACGTGTGGAATTTTGTTGTTTTCTGTGCTTATTTCTCTACCAAAAAGAAAAAAAAAAAAACCCACATCTTTTATATAATAAAAATTCAAGTATGTAACCTGAATTATTTCTAAATTGAACTATACTTGCCTTAGAAACCTATATCTTTAATTTAGGCTCTGATTTAAAATATAAAGATGTGTCAAATCCATAATTTTATATTTTATTGCATTTTCATAATGTGAGGTATTTTCTACAATATTTAAAATTTCCATAAACTTTATCAAAATATAATATAGATTTAAAAATTGGCTGATCCATAGCTTGTTCAAGAATATTTGAATATTTTTCCAAGAATAATTTCAGACAAAAGTTTGATTCTATGATGAATGTCCTTTTGATGGAAAGAAACCATACCAGTATAGGTAAAGAACTCTCCTATTGAAGTAAATTATCACTTCGGGGTGTCCTTGAAGCCTCAGCAATTTGATGGCCATGTCTATGGCTGAGTAAATAAGATTTTACAAATATTTTTGAATATGGTCAAGTCAGTGTGAATGGTGACTCCAACAATAAACACCGTAGGTCTAGAAGGGAAATAATATTGTCATCAGTGGCACCCTCTTATAGCACTAACAAATTGATATTTCTGGGATAGATGTCTATATCACATTTTGTAAGAGTAAAATTAGATTTAAAGCTATTATACCAGTTTAAATTTAAGAATTACCTGTTTTTTTCCTGATCACTCATAAATGCCTGTAATTATATTTAAAACTGAGAAGTTTCATCGGAAGTCTTTCTGTATAAGATTTCTGCTATTATTTTTTAATTTTTTTGTCTTCACATACACATGCATACACACATAGTCTAAGGACAAAAGGGTGAGAAGACTCAATAATATATATTGTCATTAAAAAATAAACAGATAATAAAATTTTTATATGCATAGATAGATATGTATAATATAATTACGCACATATCTAGTTTTACACAACTTGGATTTTGCTTACTTGAGTCAGCAAAGGGAAATATTTATACATATATTTTGATCAGTTCATCTATATAGTCATACATATATTTTTTCCCTCAATCATGGATGTATATTCATTGTGGTTAATCCCCTACAAATGAAATTTTCCATTGTAAAATTTTGGACTACTTACATAAAATAATTTATCTTAAAATAATATGAGATATTTACTTATTTTCTTCCTTCTACCACAAAATTACACTAAAAGCAGTTATATACCTACAAAACAGAAAATAATATAAAAAGTTGAATATGTGATTCAATGTGCAACTTTATATGGCTATCTAGGCCATCTCAAATGCTGGTCTTATCAGCTCTTATTTGGATTTAGACCAGAAGCTCTCGTCTATGTCTTAAACTTGGGCACCATTTGGACTGACTGCCATTAGAGGGCGCGACTACACCAAGGGTAAAACAGAAGGGTAGTCGTGATCCGTACGTTTCTGTGTCAACTTGACTGGGCTAAGAGATGCCCAGATAGCAGGTAAAATATTGTTTCTGAGTTTGTCTGTGAGGTTGGCTCCAGAAGAGATTAGTATCTGAATTAGTAGATGGAGTAAAGAAGATTGCCCCCACCAATGAAGTGGGCATCACCCAATCTGTTGAGGGCCTGACTAGAATAAAAATTATTTGTTCTAACTAGAACAAAAAGGGAGAGGAAGGGCGAATTTGCACTCTCTGCTTGAGCTAAGACATTCACCTCCCGCCCTCTTGGTTCTCACACTTTCAGAATCAGCCTGGGACTTACACCATCAGCTCCCCGATTCTCAGGCCTTCAGACTCAGACTGAATTATACCACTGACTTTCCTAGTTCTACAGCTTAAAGATGGCAGATTGTGGGATTTCTCAGTTTCATAATCATGTGAGCCAATCCCTATAGTAAATCTCCTCTTAAGTGTCTTTATATATCCTATTGGTTCTGTTTCTCTGGAGAAATCAGACTAAAACAGTAGTTCCATAAACTATTCCAAGATTTCAGAGGAGTTGAAGGTTACTCTCCAATGATAAATTTGATCATTCCCAGCACATCCCCTTCAACTACTTGGGAATATTAATATATTAATAAACTATAAATATAAACTATATAATATAAACTATATGATGTAGTTTTCCTGGTTTCCCAGTATTGGAGGGGCTTACTGGACAAAGGAGTTTCTGTTCTAAAATGGAGAAAGCACCGAGAAAGCTAGAAGATGTTGATCACCTTAATACAGCATTACACAAGTGTATAAGAAGAAATCACAGCTATGAAAAGGGCATGGTTAAAGACGATGTCTGCAAGCTGACCTTCCAGACTTGACTCCGTTTAAGGTCTGAGATAATCAGGTACTCTCTAAACTACTAGGAGAGCAGTAATCACTGCTCTCTGGAGTTGCAGAAAATCTTTAGGATTCAGAGTGACAAGAAACGTATGGAAGGTGGCTATTGAGTGTAATTTGGACTAATACATTAAAGAGAAACAGAGTTCATTCTTAATGACCTTGATTAATATTGTTAGTGAGGCGCAGAGATCCTGCAGGGCCAGTGAAAGGCAAGGAATAAAAACTTATGAGAATGATACAGTTCTGGTGGGCATTTTCTAATTGTCAGGCATATGCTCAGTGTTTTACATACATTATCCAATTTGATCCTCAGAGCAACCCTATGAGGTAAGTACAATATAATTATTTACCGTTACAGATAAGGAAATCTGGTCTCAGAGATTTTAAGTTCCTTGCCTTAAAACACAAAAAGCAGGAAGAGAACGTTAACACAAAGAATCTTTCTCAAGAGTCTACATTTACAACAGTGAGGTGAAAATCCTGGTTCCACTGTTTTCTAATCTTGTAATCTTGGGTAAGTAATTTAACCTCCAGAGCTTCAATTTCTTCTTCTATAAAGGGAAATGAGCATACTAACAAAAAGGGGTTTCATGAGTATTAAGTGTAAGTAGTTCTGAGGATTATATGCAATAAAGCAGGAGGATTATATGCATAAAAAATTTGTGACCCAGAGTCTAGCATATAGTGGACAATTATAAATGTCTTTTATTAATGCATTATTAACATATATATACATATATATGTATATAGATAGATAGGTTGATAATTTTTCTTTTTCTTTTTTTTTTTTTTTTTTTTGCCTATAGGTTTTTGGCAACTAGACCATCTAATAACAATGAAACTCCAAGGTTTCCTGCAGGGGCTATAAAAGAATCCTAAGTTGCTTACTACTTAGTGACTACTAGGTTCTTTATGATCATACTGACATAGCATAGATCATATTTACAGTCCCTTTGCAAAGTTTCCTATTTTGTGTGAGGTACTAATTCCTTCTATATGTATAAAATTATAATTGTTGTCTTTTACAAGATGGCCTGAGAGAAACGGGGCACTTTAAAAAATATGGGCTGTGAAATTGCCATTATCCTGGACTTGGCCCTAGAATCATTATTTTTTCAATTAGATAAATTTCAGAGGTAACTGCAGTGATGATGATGTGAAAATATATTTTTTTATCCTGAAAGAATCCTGAGAGTTTGTGGAAGAGGTTATATAATGAAGAAACTGGCAATTCTAAGATAATCCTAAATTTCATTTTTTCAGATTCTATACTTGATTTGCTTGATTGAAGAATAAGCTTAGGTCATAGAACATAACAGAAAGAGAATAAAATTTGTTCTTTAAAAGTTCAATTTATGTAAGCCATCTCCATTTAGGAAAAGGTTTTATTATATTAAAAACACATACAGAACAGATACAATTTAGTCATACAAACAAAAGCAACATCGGCATTTTTGGGGTATTTTAAATATTTGAATGCATCTGATTTTATATTATAATAATTCAGATAACTTTTTCCAAATAACTTCTAACTCAACTGCTTCATAGGACCTGGTACTCTGGGCAGATATCCTTGATCACTTTTTAAATGAAAAATAGATCTTAGAGAATAATATTTAAATCAAGGCAACTTGCAGAATTAGGAGCTTTAAAGAAGTAAATCAACATCAGCATGATCTCGCCTCATTCATGTTTTGCTTGCTGTTCATTATCCAAGCTCTGCTGCCATGGTAATTATTTATGCTATGAATTATTGTCATACTGTTAAATACAGCTTTGAAAGTGACAAGACCAATCTTTTTTATTTGTCATCAACCAATCATCCTGCCTAGAACCAACAAAAGTAAATTATATTTCTGTTAAGCATTTATGGAAAACACTGCATATTATCACTCTGCGTCTTAGAAGAGGGGAACCAAACAAAGTGAATCAAACAGCCAGAATTCCTTTTTCTCAAATACCCTTTAAAATATGTATGAAATGGCCTAAACTTAATATGCCATGCCACTACAATAAGAAACAAGAAATGAAGTTTTGATCTTCATCGGCAGAGCTGCCTCTCCCTCGGATATCCTCCTATCAGTTTCTCTTTTACTCCACAACTGAGTTCTTCCTTCAAGTGTGTCTAATCTCTGACCACTACTCCCCATCTCTGCTGCTACCACTCTGGGGAGAATCACTGTTGTTTCCATGCAGATTCTTGCAGTAACCCCATAACGCAGTCCCCTCCTTCTGCTTCTGCCAGCCTGACATCTATTCTCAACCTGGCAGGCATAGTGGACACCATTAAAACAAAACCCTTCAGCTCAAGACCCTACAATGACTTCCGAGCTCTCTCAGAGCTCATCAAAAGTCAACCTAAAAGTCTACAAGGTTACGGGATCTCCCCATCCCACTCCCATTGGGGTGGGATAGCCCCACCCCAATACCACTCTGGCCTCATCTCATTAATTCTGCCCCTGGCTTCCTCTGCTCCAGTTTCACCGACCTCCTTTCTGTTCCTAGGAAATGCACTTGCTTTGACTTCAATGTTTGGTCCTTCTCCAGAAAACCAGTGTGACTCCCTCGCCTCCTTACACATATGGTTTCCTCTTTTGAAGCCTTCACTACACTCTTTCAAATTTCTTGCATGCGTATGTGCACACGCGCACACCTTCCCACTCCCTCTAGCCCCTTCATGCCTTATTTTCCCTTGTAGCCCCTTATCACCATCTAGCTTATTATCATTATACTTATCTTCCAAGAAGGTCTCTTCTCTCTGTCTCTAACAACTGAAATGTAGGCCACTCAAAGGCAGGGATTCTTGTCTGTTTTATTCACTACTGAGTGTCCAGCACCTAGACTAGTGCCTGACATGTAAGAACCACCCCTTACATGTTGAAATGAATGAATGTGTGGCTGAAAACTTGGGAAGCTCTACCCATGACACTCTAATCAGAGTGACCCATGTCCCTTTCTTCCAGGAAGCATACAAACTTAACTACATCTGGACCCAAACTCCCCTCCTATGTCTGTTATAATTTTTCTCTGTTCAAAAGTAAACCCCTCTACCTTTGCAGTGCCCAGAATGAGTATGTACTTACGTAAATAGGAGCTTTAATCTTTTGACTTCTAAACATCTTCCCATTTATTAAAGTCGTGTTAGTACTCCTCCTCCGTATCAAGTTTGGATTACAGGAGCCTATGTTAGCTAACCTTTTGCCTGTTTTAGCTAACCTCTCTGCCTCTCTGTCTTTTCATTACATTCCTTTAGGAAAAAAAAACCTAGATTAACCAGTTCTAGAGTAGACTTCCTCCAGGCTTGAATCTGGGCATTATTGGAGAATTTGGATACTCAGTCATACTGGCAGTTCTGCAACATGACTCAGGTCAATTGTGATCAATTCTGTACTTGATATTTCTATTTGCATGTCTTAAAACACTCAAAACATCTAAATGATAGCACAGCAAACATTTAGGGAAGACTTAAGATATTTCTAGTGAAGGTCAGTAAAGGATTCAGAATTAACTAAAAGCAACAATTGAACAGAGTCCAAATCTACCTTAAGGATACCTAGGAAAATAAACTCTAAGGTGTCCCCTGCATGGCATCTTTCAAGGTCTTCTGTAAGAACTGAATTAGTGGTGGAACTGAAATTTCACAGTTGATGCCCTTTAAATATTAAAACAAACAAAACTGGTAAGAAATCTCTAACAAATGCACTTGTGATGTAGCTTATGATGAGACTTAATAAAAAAATTAAAACTAAATTTAACTAGTTTGTTAGTAGCAAATCAGAAAAATCAGAGAATGCATGTTCATTAAATTCCTAGGAACTAACTTATATATAAAATATTTCTACAGCTGAAGCTGAATTTTTTCTTCCTTTGTAAGTTTTATTATATTTAATAACTCACCAATCTTCCTCAGTGCCAGATCTTAGAGACTTAACCCTCGAACAGAGGCAATCTCATAAAAATTAAAGGCCAAGAGCACATTGCACTCCAATTTTGTGTCACATCCCTCAGGTGCCCAGGGGTTTATTTCTCAAATCCCTTGATCATTTTGCTTTTATTGTCGAATCTCATATGATAAGGGAAAATATATCTAATCAATAAAATCAGTAAAATTTGAGAAATAAAATCCATCACTACTATATAGCAAATGGAAAGAAAAACAAATAACCTTAAACACAAATTTAAAGTTGAATGGAATCTTAGTAATTATATAATAAAATCTGATCCATACAATTGAATTATACTAGATATTATTTGATAGAGTAACTAATAGAATAAAAATCTATTGGTCTGCTCCAAACTTAGTCCAATCGATATTTTTCAAACCATGTTAAAATAGCTCAGGCTTTCGGATCTCTGCTACCAAATTAACAATTTGATCAAACCTATAGAGTAAGTTGTCAAAGAGACCAAGCCTTCCATTACTTTTGAATTTTTTTAAATTGTATTTTTGAAACTTCCTAAGGTAGATGATAGAGTACATTTTTACTAATAATTGTGTATTTTAAAAATATAAAGTAGAATTCATCCAAATAAAGAAGAAAAAGTGTCTAATCTTCTTAGTAAAAATATGGAAAATCATCCTTTTCTCAGTCAATTGGAAAAAACCTCCATTTTATTATACATAACAAAAATTTTAAAGACATATTTACATTAAGCATATACCTTTATAGATATAACAGGAAACATAAATTTATAACTTGACTGTTTTCATTGGTAAGACTATCTAACTTGCACATGTATATGTGTTCTTATTATATGTAGCTTCTCCTTACTCTCCTTTCTCTGGCACTAGTCCGTTATCTATAAGAGATGAGTTTCTTCTACATCTAGTAAATTATTATCTCTGATCTGACCCAGATAAGAAATTCACAGGTAGTTCATACCCTAAATATCATAACAAAATTATAATTCTTCCTCAGTCTCCCTTCTCCATCAAGTATGTTTCCTCAAACTACATCGGATATTATCTAATATTAAGACACAAAACCATATATGTATATGATTAGGTGATTCCAAAAACAAAAGATAAAACCTTAACAGAGGATTCAATAATTAGACCTTTAGATAAATTTTTAAATTTTTCCAAAGTCAGGAATAACTCAATATTGTATAAAAAATATAAAGTTAGTTTAAGTACGTACTGACTTAATGCCCTATATTGTATAAAAGGATAGGCATTGTATTTTATATCAACAACAAAAACTTCTTTGGTCTTATCCTAAAACAACTATTTTAGAAAAGTTGCATTTGCATTAAGCTACTTTAAGCTACTTTAAGATTTAATATTGTAGCTTTTCTACCTATAAAAAATTTCCATAGGTTTGAATGTAAATATCCTTCTACAGAATCATGTTACTCATATTAAATATAATTTTTAAGTGACATATCTGTCAGAAGCTCAAAACCAAAACAAAGGCTTAAAATATAATAGCTCTTAACTGTCCTCTGTATGCCTGTTCTGTAAGTTTCCTCATGCTTCCTACAGGTAATCATGGGATGTTTAGTATAATGAATCCCTGATCTCGAGAGGTAAGGAATAACCAGTTGCAGAGTGGTCTCGTGCAAAGCATGAAAACTGGCTACAGCAGAGTGCTTAAAACCATCAGTTCTGGTAGGGTCCGAATGTGATGAATTAGGTCACCTGTCAGCCAGGTGCTATGTGCTGCAACCACAAGGCTTAGACTCCAGCCTCCAGAATCACCCCATGAGAGGGGCTATGCTCCCCCAGTTACAGGAATGCTGAGGAAGTAGATCAAACATCTATAACAGAAAGGCTCAGGTCACTCCAGGAAGTGGAATGATGCACATCCTCCCACGAATGATAAGCTGGCAAAATTGGGCTAGAGACAAGTATTTGCTGTTGAATCCCTGGCTGCAGGTCTACTGCTTCCCCAATCTCATAACTTAAGAAGTCCCTCCTCCCTCTCCCAGACCTGATGTCTGTCCCTGCCGGGTCCCTGTGCACTGAATCAGGATGCAGTATGTACTAGGAGACCTGCATACCGGTTATGTCTCCTGCTTCTGTGAGTTTATCTTAGTGAACATGCCAGGAGGCCTAATGTGTGAAATAACTTTCATTTTTAGTTATTAAGTGGCAAGAGCATGAGGTTCAGTAGAGAAGATTGTGCATCGCTGAGAAATCCTGGACTTTGATATGAGGTAACTGGATAGACTTTTGGTTATAACTCTAAGGAAGGGAGGGAAAGTGTTCTAAGTGTGAGAATAAAAGTGGACACAGATTTTTGAGGGCCAGAAGGATGGGCTATTATTAGCTGGTCCACCAAATTTTATTTTCATCTTTTCTATTAAACAGAATAGTAGCCAGGAAGTAGATGCCCATCTAAGACCTCCACATCTCATACCACTTTGTAGTTAGGTGTGGCTATAGGACTAATCTTTTCAAGGGGTTATGAACAAAAGCAATGCATGCTTCTCCCAGGCAAAGGGTTTAAGATGCAAGAGTGCCTGCCCAAGCTATCTTCCCACTTTGCCTCTTGAAAGCATCCAATAATGAGGTGCTCAAAGATGATGGATTCATATAAATGAAGTCTCGGTCACTGAAAGATCACATAGAGAAGAGCTGCCCCCCTGAACTTTTATGTAAGCAAGAAATAAATTTCTGTGGTGTTGTGCCTTTACATACTGTATTTGTGTTTCAACCTAATTCACGCTAACGTATTCAGTACTTTCTTTTTCCCTATACTACGTGTTGAATTCATTAATACCCTGTACTCAAAAACCAGAAAGCACTGTCTGGATGTAAGGCTAAGAAAATAAGTGAATCTGGGATCAAGTTAATTGAAAGAAAGTTGGATTGTTTTCTTAAAGGGGCAAATTTTATACTATTTATTGTACTTGCTGGGAGACCAGATGACCCAGATTCACAGATATGAGAAGAGCAGCCTTAAATTGGGTAAAGCAGGAAAACACTTGGCATACCCCAAGGATACAGATCATAGGAAAAAAAGTTTAAGAGAGAGGGTTAGTATTAATGCAAAGAGGAAAGTAATTCTAGAAAGGTAATTCCTATTAACTGATAATCTGATTTTCCAAAACATTAGCTGGTAACCATGTCTAATGATGAAATAATCTAGCTAATTTCAATATGAGGTGTACTTTAATATGTGAGCCATTATAAGTCACCAGCTCATTAGTTCTCACTAATATGTAGGCTTTAAAGTCTTCAATTATACTGCAGTCTAGGATAGTTAATATATCTTTTTTTTTCTTTCTTACCCCCTTTTTTTTTTTTGTTAATACTTTCCCTGATTGAGCATTCAGGTGAGGATGTATGTCACATCTGCAACAATTCACACCTCTAAAATCTTGGAGCTCCCACGCACATAAATGGTCTGATTTTCTCCCAGGATTCCTCTCTCAGGTTAGTCCTTCTATGGGCTATATATATTATTATATATCTGCTCTTGGGAGCAGATCATCTGTATCATCACCATTGGACCCAGCTCTGCAGCTCCTCCAACCCTGAGCATGTAGATTATTCTCAAAAAACAAGCTACAGTGTCTTTTGATAGCTTAAACAGATGCCCTCATTTCTCTGCTCAAAAATTCCAATGGGTTCCTGTCTCAGATTAAATGCCAGTGCATTCAAAATGTCCTCAAGGGCCTCTACTGCCCCTGAACTGTTTACAATGTCCATCAGGTAAGCTTTTACCTCTGGGACTTTGTATTAGCCGCTCCCTCTGCCTGATCTATTCCCATCCAATCCTTAAAAATTTATAAGTAGAACATCCAGAGACAGAAGACATATATCAGAGTAGAAACAATCATGCCTGCTCTCCCAGCACAGAAGTCATAGCTCTACCTGCTTTGGACAAGGGAAGTGTAGAGCTTGATTTGCATTTGAAATCAGAAGTTTCAATTGGAATTTACTGAAAAGTTGGAATTTCCTGGAAAAGGACCCTAAAGTTGTCAGATCTATGAGTTATATTGTTAAGGGAAAAAGGGGAGGGGGGATTTAACAAAACATTGTAAAAATGTGGGATTAAGAAAAATAGAAAGAATTTGTTTTCTCTCTGAGTTGAAACTCCTCAAAAATCAATGGTTTTATTTCTAGTGTCATAAATGAGGTTGAGTACTATTCTGAGTTTTAGGTTAGTTTAGAAGTGAGATAAAATATAATCTAATTTCTGGATTTCCTCAAATGGACCCAATGGCTGGTTTAAGAGTACTATAAATATTATGTACAGATATTATTCAATGATAATTTAAAGGATGTGTCAAAATCCAAATGCCTCCAGAAAGTAAGCAGATCATTTATGAATTGGATTTAGTGTAAGAATTAGGGAATATAAGAAGTAAAACTGTTATTAGTAAAACAAATCCTGTCTGAAAGAATCATTGGAGGGCTACCTCTTAGCATGCTTCAACATAGGGAATAGAGAAGTTTGGATATAGAGATATCATTTAGAAGTCTTGATACTTTTCTCAATTACTTAAAAATGTATTTATGGAAATTAAGTAAATAAAATTATATATATACACACACATACATACACATGTAAAAACAAATAGATATGAGAGAACTTCCCTTAAAGAAAGGGAGGTGGAGAAAATTTACTTCAACACAGAACTAATCAGGAGACACAAACATTTACTAAAAAAATGACTTGTCAAGTCCATTTAAATTCTATGACCTACTAATAAATAAATAAATGAATAGCAGTTTGTTTCCTGATTTGAGAAGTATCTTTTTCTAAAAGAAAATTTTAGTACTGGAGCCAGATTTGCCTTCAAATTTGACATAAAATCTCCATATTACAAAAGTATTTGTCTTTAATTATTCATTTATAGCTATAATATAATGTACAGTTATCTAACTGATTGTTGTATATATTTTTTGCTTATAAAATAACCTTGGATTTCATGACTAATGGAAATAAAGAAAAATAAATAACATATTGATACTGGGTACACATAAAGTAATTTGTATTAACTTTCTTACTTAATCCACACTATACTCCATGAGGTTATATGTTATTATCACCATTTTACAGAGTAATATCCTGTGATGCAGAAAGTTTATGAAGGTTTCCCAAAGTCACATAGAGAGTAAATGGTAAAGTGGGCATATGAAACCTAGTTGCCTTACATTTAATCCCATTCTATGTAAATAAAATATTATGTACTTTAGCTTGCCTTTAGAAAACTTTATATTTCTGAATTTGGAGTTGAATATACCATTTAAAAACATTCAGTGCAGAATGGATTGTAAAACTGTATTTTGGAAAAAAAAAGCAAGCTCAATCAAATGAATTGAGCTTACATGTATACTCTAAAAATACGTCATTTTATGGACAGAGCACAATATTAGGCATTTTATTTTGCCGTTTCAAGTTTATCTAATTTGGGCGTTCTACAGTTTATGTGTCACTGTCCAGGCAAGAAACAGGTGGCACACACAAAGCATAACCAAAGAAAGTTTAATTAAGGGAGTGTGTACAAAGTTGGGGCGGGACTGAAGAACTAACCAGGGAGAGTGAAGAACCCAGCAACTATATAAATAGAGAGAAAACGTTCATCAGTCCTGAGGGGCAAAAAGGAGGAAGCTGTTAGGAGAGCTCAGCACTTACTACAGCCCTGGGAATGGCCTCCAGACAGCTGTTCTGGGTTTGGTAGAGGAGCACAGACCTGCCGAACAAAGCTGGAAGGGAGGAAATAGAGGAACAGAGGAAATCAGAGCCTTGCATCTCCTTGCCTCACTCTCTGACCTCCAATGCCCCCATCAGCCAAACTCAATGTCTTAGTCAGCTGAAGGCATGGCATACTCATGAGAAATGCAGATTTCCTTTCCTATTCAGTTAAAGAGCCATCTAAGGTCTGTCTGTATTTTTTCACCATGACAAAGCACCTCTATAACAGTAATGAGTAAACTGTTAAGGATTTAATATATATAATTTGTACTTCATTGTTACTATTTCAATCTTGGAAGTATAATTTTCATTACATTCTTAGAGACAAAAATCTCCAATTTTCAAAATTGAGCAGATTTTTCACATTGGTCATTTGTGGGTAAATCTTTGGCTTTTTAAAAACTGCATTAAATGATTGATTAAACGGAGTACTTAAGCTGGCATCCAGTAGACACAAACTCAACTGTATATATTTTTAATGATTTAAAACAAGTTCCTCAAAAATACATATGGAAGAACCATATTTTACCTGATCTGGTTGAAAATCCAATAGAATAATTATTTGTATTGATGATTATTATGTTAGAGTTTGCCAGAGATTTGTAGGGAAAATGATCTTTCTTTCTGAACATCTACAACTAAAAATAAATATATGCCTTAAAACTCATACTTTATTTTTCTTACAGTTTTCAAGTCAAAATATGTAAATAAATGTATTTAAGATATTTCTATACATTTGAAAGTCAGATAAACTTACCTTACAAATTACTATAGTGTAATTTGTAAATTGTAAGATAAATGTTTTTGGCTCTAAAATGCTTGTGAAAGTATTGCAAGCCAACTTAAATAACATGTTTTAAAACTTATTAGAAAAAGAATAAAGGATCATTTTATATTTCTTAAAAACATAGTCTAAAAACAACCACAATTGTGGAATTCTCTCTTTTTGATTACCTAGAATATACTATTGTGATGTGGATGGATATTAGTTTAAAGCTATTTTCTCTCTCTCCAGTTGGAAGTCCAGGGCCTTAAAAAAAAAAAATATATATATATATATGGCTGTACTATGCAGTACTGTGTTAACAATCTCTTCTGAGCACTGTGAATAAATGCCTGGGAAATCTTAGCAACACTATCCGTGTATGTAAATACACACTTAACTTCACACATGATTTTTTCTTAAATTATCTAATAGGACAGTGTTAAAAGTTTAGGAGTTTCTTGAAGAAATAAAAGAAATCACTTTTGTGTTTTTGTCACAATTATGTTGTTTTTGTCCAAAGTTTCCTTAGAGACAATAGACTGTACAGTGTCTTGAAAACCTTATAAGGCAATAGTCACATCTTTTTTCTTTTTAACTCCTCTATTTTAGTGCGATCTTACTCCATTCTTACTATTATTGTGTGGGTTTTGTTTTTCCTCTAGTTGTTTATATGACTATTAAACAGCTTTACAGAAAATACTTTTTACAAAATAAAATAACTCATTTGTAAATT